>NC_139619.1:41235620-42601389 GCF_964270895.1 Podarcis filfolensis
GAGTAGTCTGAAGTGAAGGCACAAGACAGGAGTTGATCATCATGTGAGCTGCGCACAGGTGGGCTGAAGCGAGCTGCTGACCAGTCCTGTGGAGCCTCCTTTTATTGAGACAAATATGCAAGCTAGGCAGATACATTTTGGGCTGTGACCTTTACACACCTTTGGTCCCAAGATCGTGGGGTGGTACAAAGTTATTTTGGCACCTGTTTCCACCGCGTCATTTTCCCCTTGCACAGTGTATGACGAAGGAGACAAAAGGTCTCAGGGACAAAGGTTACAGACAGGACACCGCAGACTGCTGGGACCGCAAAAGGTCAGACAGAGGGAACGATGTTCCAGACAGCCATGACTTTGTCTGTGAGGGGGAGTATGCTACGCACCCCAGGGTGACGCGTGCAGGCAGACTGTGGCTGCCTGCTGGTGGGGAGTGTGCTCCCTCTGGACCCCACTGCCCACTCCGCGATTATCCCTACAGTAGTCAACTGAGTTTTACTCAGAAGAGATGCGTCAAAATCAACACAGCCACGTAATTTGTGCCCATCAATTTAAATAGGTCTGCTGTGGAAAGGACTGATGTTGACTACAACCCTGATGTTTTCTGATTATTTTATAGAGCGTTTCCCTCAATACCAAAAAATGGAGGCAGAGACAATTTACTGAATTTCAAAACCACCGAAGCTTTATTGAATGAACAAATCAATTTATTACAGCCACAAACCAGAATATGGACTTATACAGAGATAGAGAACATGTAGAAGAAGAAGAAGAGTTTGGATTTGATATCCCGCTTTATCACTACCCTAAGGAGTCTCAAAGCGGCTAACATTCTCCTTTCCCTACCCCCCCCCAACAAACACTCTGTGAGGTGAGTGGGGCTGAGAGACTTCAGAGAAATGTGACTGCCCCAAGGTCACCCAGCAGCTGCATGTGGAGGAGCGGAGACGCGAACCCGGTTCCCCAGATTACGAGACTACCGCTCTTAACCACTACACCACACTGGCTCTCATATATATGTAGGTTAAAATTAAAATCTATAAGCTAGAACACAGTAAAGAATACAGATGTGAAACTATTAAAATGTGTAGTTTAAGACCTTAACCGCTAATTTTAAATATGCATGTCAATGCTTTATTATAAGTAAGGCAGGTAAAATAATTATTACTCTTAATAGTGTTCATTGCTATGAGGCTTCTTGAAGCAATTCAGAATACAATCAACATTAGCAGAACACTTTCCTTTACAAGGACAATTTAAAAAGCAACAATTTAAAAGCAATAAAAAAGTAATATTGCATAGGAAAGAATTCTAAAACAACAGCAATGATCACAATTAGCAACAACACACAATGAAACAGCAAGCAAAAATTGCCACTCCATCATCGCTGAGCCTTGAAACTTGTGTCTTAGCCCCATAATCGAAACTGACATCAAGTCTTATGTCATCTGGAAGAGAATGAAGGAGAAGAGAGATGAATTTCTGCCACATTTACTGATTCACCAAATTGACCTGGCCCCCATTCCACCCTATTTACAAGGAGGCTTTATGGATCCTGTCTTTGGTGGCAACGACTCCTTCCAAGCCTGCAGTTTGGCCATCTTTGTGCTGTGGCAGGATTTCACAGCCACATGACCCAGGAGGTCTGCATCAAGCAAGGATGCTGCAGCTACTGAGTGGGCTCTCCTTAGTCTGGAAAGTACGACTGAGGGAATTGGCTGGCTCAGGGGGCGTGACCAGCCCTATTTATCGCTGGCGCGGCCGGGGATCTCCCTCTTTTGCCGGACTTGGTTTTTCGCCTACCTGGGGGGGGGGGGGTTGCGAGTTGATGTGCATCAGCAGGACTCCCTCTACTGGTGGTTAACCCTTCCCGGACTTCAAGCGGACAGGCTGAAGCCGGATAGTCAGTTAGGACCAATGCCTAAGCCAATACCACTCATCACCTGTAACCAATAAAGTTGTGGCCATATTTAGCCCATTAACCTGAAATAATTGTGTCATGTGTCTTTATTTCCACTTTGGAACTCGCCACGCAATAGGGCTCTTTTTGTTTTTTTATGCACCCACAGACCCCAAACGGCTCTCCACAGGAACACAGTGGTGCATCTCATGTATGGGGGGGGGATTCCAACACTCCCCCCACCCCCAGCAAAGGAAAGATAAGAGAAGCATTTCCAGCATTTAAAAGAGCCCTCAGCATAATGCTTTTAGGACAGCAGCCCTGCCTGGAGAGCGAAGGGGGCTGCTAGGAAGGTCGTCAAAGCATCAAGGCATAGATGAGCCAAAGAATGCAATGAAAACTCTCTTAGAGTCAGAGTGACTGACAGGAAGACTGACAGAACCCCTGTCTGTTGCAGTTGATGGCTGAAGAGTTGAGAAACGGAGAAGGGGTAGAGAGAGGGGGGTGTATAGTGGCTAGAATTCTGGACTAGGAGGACCTGGGAGATCCGAGTGCAAATCCCCATTCAGTCATGAAGTGCACTGTTTGATGTTGGGTCCAGTCACTCTCATCCTAGCCTGCCTAACAGGTTTGTTGTGAGGGGGATAACAGGGGGAAAGGCAAGCCATAAATGCCACCTTGAACTGCTTGGATGAAAAGTGGGCTACGAATGTAATAAAAAGCATCCCAAAATAATGATCATGGAAGGTACCCTGGGGATCATCTAGTCCAACCCCCTGCAATGCAGGAATATGCAGCTGTACCTTATGGGAATCGAACCTGCAACCTTGGTGCTATCTGCAGCTCCCTCTAACCAGCTGAGCTGCAATGAGATTTGAGGGAGAATGGGAAGGCAGGTGGGAAGAGAAGTTAAGCTGTTCAGGAAGGGGTTGAATTCCATGGGGATGCTGGCCGTGTGGGGGACCCCAAACCCTCGCCCCAGAAGATTACAAAAAAGAAGCAGTCGAAATCCTACTTACAGATTCACGATGCTGGCCATCTCTTCAGGTGAAATCCCCTCCTGTTTAAACTCAACTGCTTTAAAATGCTCACACAACACTAACTCTGACCCTTGCCTCTAACCCTATTGCTACTCCTCTCTGTCTAAAACATACAGGAAAATATGTGCACAAAATATACAGATGAAAATGAAATGATAAAGTGAAAGCATTTGTTGAAATACAGTAGAGAACTCACGCCTCCCGAGTTGAGGGAGGCCTTGCTTTGCATGCAGGAGATCCCAGGTTCAGTCCAGGATCTCCACCAGACAGGGCTGGGACTGCCCCCTGTTTGAAAACCCTGCAGCGCTGCTGCCAGTCAGTGTAGGCAGTGCTAAGCTAGATTGACTCTGTCAAGTGCAACTTCCTATGAATGCTCCTCTTATACGATTTCTCGAAACACAAGCAAGCTACCTTATCAACGAGTTGTGAGAGTTCATTCATGGCTTTTAACAAACAGCAGAAACCATTTTATTATTTCTATGTGAGTACAGAAATCCTGAATATGAAAGGAAGGAAACTTCCTGCCTCTGCAATAAAGGCAGCTGCACTGCTAGGTGAGCTGTCCCGATGCCAACTGAAACAGACCCTCCAAAGATTCAAAGGTGAAAAGGGAATTTTGAGCATCTGAGCACAACTGGGCCGTCTTCTGCGTTAACGTGAAGTGCAGGAAGTGATTGCCTTGAGCAGGGGTAGGCAACCGAAGGCCCGGGGGCCGGATGCGGCCCAATCGTCTTCTCAATCCGGCCCACGGACAGTCCGGGAATCAATGTGTTTTTCCATGAGTAGAATGGGTCCTTTCATTTAAAATGCACCTCTGGGTTCTTGGTGGGGCATAGGAATTCGTTCATTTTCTCTCTCCAAATTATAGTCCGGCCCCCCACATGCTGTGAGGGACGGTGGACCAGCCCACGGCTGAAAAAGGTTGCTGACCCCTGGCCTTGAGCCTCCTCAGGACTGGCGCAGGGGCCGTGCATTTCAGGGTGCCAGCCAAGGCCCCTGCCCCAGTACTGATTGCTGATTCTACTGAGTCCATCAGTATATTGTTGTGAAGTGACCTGGCATTTTTAATGAAGTGCAATATAGGCTTGTCTTACATCTTTAACAACAACAACAACACAGTAAATTGCACAGAAGAATTCCATGTTGCCTGTGGGAGCGGCTGGGTAGACCTCTTTGCAGCTGCATGATCCAGGCATTTGATCTATAAGCAACTGGTCAATCTTCATAATTGGCTCTGACTTCGTGTAGGAGATGGAACGCATTCTTCTATTTCTCACCCCCGTATTCCACCCCCACCCCCCTCCTCCTATACTCGGACGGTGCCGACTACTCATCTCTACAGAGTGAAATGTTTATGAGTCCTGCAGATCTAGTCTCAGACGTCAAACCTCTACCCCAAAGACGGGGGAGCCTGTGACCTTCTAGAGCATACATTTCTTTGGACTGCTATATGCTGAAGTGAACAAATGTTTTGTCTGAAACCCTTGAGAGCTTCTGTGGGCCGCCCGAGAGAGCACTGGGCTAGAGGGATCATGGGGATGACTTGTTCCACAACAGCAGATGGCATGCAGAAATTTAAACTGTAGCAAAGGGAGGTAAACTGTCTAGCTAGCTAGCTAGCTATGTCTTGCTGAAAGTGCATGCACTCCTCTTAGCCAAAGCCCCAATAACTGCAAGCGTGGAGCCACACAAACACGCCTGATCTCAACACTGTCTTGGGGGAAACTCCCGATGCTGGAAAATTCATGTGCTCAATTTCTGCACATTGAGACAGGAGCCAAAGAAAGCACACGCAGAGTAGGGGGGCTCATAAAAAAGGTTTCTTTGGGAGGGGGTGGGTTGAGGTTTGCTCCGATGTGAAAGCTAAAGAGCAGGCTTTCACAGAGAAAGGAGCAGAGTGAGGCGGAAACTACCGGGACCCGTGCTTTCCAGGCACGCTGACGGGAGGGATGAGTCCAGCATTGCATTGTTGGGTCGTATTTTCAGTGACAACTATTTATGACAGAGGTTTACAGAAAATTGATCTAAAACCTCTGCTTGTAAGAGGCTATGGGCATTTGAAGAAGCCCATCATAATCTTTACATGAAATGTATCTTTAGAACACCGGTGGCGTCATGTCCCCATTTGTTGCCTTAGTTTCTCCATCAATGCACCACCCACAATTTGCCATCATATTGGCATCAGGTGTTTTCCAGGCCAGTGAATGTCAGCAACCCCTTCTTCTAAAGCTGCTTCCCCAGTTTCATCCAAAATAGAAAGAAATGCCATTTGGTAGCCCATTGAGAAGCTTTGGGAAGTAATGAAATACATTTCTGAAAGTTATTTATGGATGCACAAGGTCACCACATCTTTGCTTAAGGTGAATGGAAAGGAACATTTCCCCAGGCGGCACACCACTGTCCCCGAATCTTGTCCGCTGCTTGGTCATTTCAACAGATTGTGTGTCTTAGTAAGATTTTGTACATTTCAGAAAGCTTTCCCTTGCCTACAAATGAAGTGCATGATTTTTCAAAAACTTATTAATGCCCCGTGCTTTTACTTCTGGTGTGGTAAAAAATTGCAGAATCTGGCTATCATTTAAAGCAGTGTAAGATGCTGGTTTACGTTTCCCCTCACATTTGGTGACTAGGTAGGGATATGCAGTTTTGTGTTTTGTTTTTTGAAGAGTTCCTAAGGAGTCCTGCTGCTTCCGAGTTTTATTTTGGGGGTTGTTGTTGTTTTTGTTTACAAAAAGGTAATCCAGTTGTAACCTTTTTCTAGGTACAATTCTGTACATTCTGGTACTACCTGTTCACTCATGGTCCCTCCAAATCCCTTTGTTTCTTTTAGCAATGTGTCCTTGTGTATCTGCTACCTTTGCTTACAGAATTTCTCCTGAGGGGCGCTTTGAACATGTCCCGTAATACATGTGGATAAAAGGAATCGCCTTTGTTAATTTCAAAAGCCATTTTATTTCTTCCATGATTTTCTTCTGTTGTTAATTTATTTTGCAAACGCAAGTGGGGTTTAGTCACCAGAGAGGTGGAGTCTGTGGTTTTGCTCAATAGGTCATGGTCATTTCAAGAGCCATAGCGCCTGAGATGGTTCCAGCTCTAATTTACGTGTAAGATTAGGAGTCCAAGAATGTGGAATCAGTACTGCAGAAGGTCAGTTCTGACATACTTCCCCCCTAAATAGTGGGTGAAGTCCTTTTGGAAAGGACTCAAAGGTTTCAAAGTGTCAAGTTTTGCTGTACTGAAGGACTGTCCATATCTAATCTATTAGAACATTGAACCCTCCTCCCCACTCCAGGAATTTTGCTATCCAAAGTGGGTTTGAATTTGGATAATAAAAGTTTCCAGTCGAGTAGATTTATATATTTTAGTGAAGGTAAGCAACTTAAAATGACCACAGACCCAGTAAAACTCATTACAAAGAGAAGAGAAACAACATTTAAAAGCAGATACAAATAATGAGGCATTATTCTTTTCTCAAGAAACCAGCAAAATTTCACTTTTCCTGTTTTATTTTAAGCATGCTTTTTATTCAAGTTTTTAACAAACAACAAGGGGGTAAGCTGCTGACTATAGGCAGACTATCCTTTCTCAAGGGCCATTCCAAATGTGTACAATTGATGGCTCCAAAGTAAGCTGCACTCTGTGAGTCCAGAGGGCAACTGGTGCCATTGTCCCTGTTAGCATTTTGTAAGAAAGGGCACCAAGATTTCATCAAGCTGTCTGCCTTGATGAGACTTGCAGTGAGGATCCCTTTGATAAGCCATCGGCAATGCATAAAGGAGGGCAGGTGGCTTGGTGAGCAGGGAAAGTCTTTCAAAGATTTGGACCAGCGATGTGCCTTTGCTTCGGGCAAAGGGTGATGGTGGATGGATCATAGCTACCTAACTCAGCACTGTCTGTACTGATTGGCAGTGGCTCTACAAGGTTCCAGGCAGGTGATGTTTTCAGTTTCACCTGGAGATGCTGGAGACTGTTCTGGGACCTGCATCACCAGTGAGCTCTGGTCCTCCCTTAAGGAGTTCGGCGGCTCAATGGTCTGACTCTGTGGAAGGCACCATGCTATTCCCCTTTAAATTAGCCATTTCGACAGAAAACATGAGAACTGGAATTTTGCTCTTGAATTGATTTTTGGATCGCCTGCATGCCAAGCACATACTTCTACCACTGGGCCAGCACCCTTCCTCAGTGACTGAGGTCTCATTGCACACAGCCATCCAGCAAGCAAAAAAATGGTATTGTTAGAAGGGCAGAGTGGGGAGCAAGAGATTCAGGGGCCGGTTTTAGACCCACAGTGCTCGGGTTTATTCTGCTGCCTGCTTGACATTGTGCCTCCTTTCCCCCTACCTTTTATTCCTATGAAAGTTTCACAGTGTCGCTGCTTGGGATTCTGGATAATCTATGGTGTTTTTCTTTTCAGTTTTTTTAATTAATTTTCCAAAAAAATTTTAAGACAAACAAACAAACAAACAAACTGAAATATACTCAGAGTCGCAAAGTGATTTCATGCTCTTTATTCAGCTCATAGTGGTGAGGAGGAATGAATGAATGTCTCCTCAAAGTATCTGCTTTATATACATTATTTACACAATGGGCTGCACATGATTGGCTAATTCCGGAATTCTACTGTAAGCCAATCAGGTTGTGGATTCACTTCTATCTGGAGCATGATTGGGTGGTTCCTGCCAACCAATCATACTGCTGCATTGTTCTAGGACCAATCAGACTGCTGCATTCTGAATCCTATTGTTCTAGGACCAATCAGACTGCTGCCTTTTGGATCCTATTGTTCTAGGACCAATCAGACTGCTGCAGTTTGGATCCTATTGAACTCAGTACATAACACAAACAAACATACATCCTAATTGTAATTAAACCAATCTTGATAACATTGTTAAGTGACTTCCTCAAATCCCCCTGGTTGAATTTCATTGTATTTCATTTTAACAGTTTTCCAAAATCAATCTTCTTTAAAAAAAAAATATAACTTGATCACTTCACATCTTTCATTCTTTCTAATCTAGCTTGAAACATCTTAATTCCTATCCTTACATATTTAAACCCTAAGCCTATCTCATATTTGCAAGCTTTTCCAGTTAGGTTATCTTGACATATTTAGCTAAATAATCTTTGACTTTTGTCCATTCTTCCTGGTACTCCTCCTCCTTCTGGTCGCGGACTCTTCCCGTCAGGTGGGCTAGCCCCGGGATTCTGGAGAATCTATGTGACTAGATGCTTGTAACGTATGCCAGGCAATCTGGCACAAGTGGGTAGGGTTGCCATCCGCCGGGATTTGGCTGTTGGAAACAAGTGTCCATGCGGGAAACGCTTGAATGTCCAGGAAAATCCCAAGGTATAGCAATTCTACACGTGGGGAGTAGGGACGCAAGCGCAAATCAGAATAAAGCAAAGGCTGGGAAAGTTCAGACAGAAACACACACACACACACACACACACACACACACACACTATTCCTCAAGATTTGTGTTTAAGACACAGGATCATAGAATTGTGGAGTTGGAAGGGACACCGAGGACCATCTAGTTCCGTTATTCCCAATCAGGGGTCCGTGGCCCCATCCCTTGCCTCCCTCCAACTAATTTTCTCTCATATTGGCATGGCAATAGCATACATTTTATGGGTGGTCTTGTTGTTTTTAGTATACCTAAAATCCTTTGCTTATTACCCCACATTTTGTTCAAAAAATTGCTTTGCAGAGGTAACTACCATAGAGTTATCAATTTTTTCAAAAGTAGGGGGTCTGCGGCTTGGCTTTTGAAAAATAAGGGGTCCTCAGTAATTAGCCAATTAGGAACCACTGATCTAGTTCAATCCCCTACAATGCAGGAATAATGCAGTTGGCCTATACAGGGATCAAACTTATTACCTTGGCATTATCAGCACCCCGCTCTGAACATCTGCGTCACCTTCAGAGTTGTTGTTGTGGGAGCTGTAGTTCACCAAAGTAAATATTGAAAGGATCCTCTTTTCACATCAAGGACAGACCATGCCAAACATCTACCTTATGCACAAAATTGACTTCCCAAGCTCTTCTTGTGTTTTAAGACGCTGGGATGTGGGGAGCCGGAAATTCCACTGGGCTGGCAGAAGCCCCTTTTGTGACTCAATCGAGCTCTGTCTTCAACCCCCATTTTAGTTTGGAAAACTCCTCCCTTTTCCTTTAACACACTCCCCTCCCCCCACTTTCCTGCATTCCACTCTTTTTCATATCGAAAGCAATTTCTAATGTCCACTGCCAGGACCAGCTGAGGATGTTCTTGCTTGAGGCAGAAACACCCTGAGCCTTGCCTCTGCTTCTCCTTTAGGAAAGGAGGCTGGAGAGGAGCAGGTTGTGTTGGCGAAACCCTCACAAGGGCCTGACCGTGGTCACAATAGTGGCATGGCTGCAAGCATGGTGCTCTATGGACCTTGATCTGCCCCCCCTTGAGCCAATGGCCTCGCAACGCCTCATGCGCAGGTTGGCCCTGCCAATTCCTAGGGTGCCCAGTTGGATTATTTCAGTGGGGAAGGGGGAAGTTCCCAATCCCGTTCCACTGCTCAGCACCTGCTTCCCCCCCCTCAAAGTGATCCATCTAGCCTCCACTCCATCCCACTTCAAATGAAAATAAGTAATAAAAGAGCTCCCATCCAGACTCTGCAGTCTCCATAGCTGCTCTCAGAGCTCCAGTCTCCTTTGGTCATTTTTGGGACTCCCTTGAGAAGAACAAGTGGACATCTAGGAGTTGCTGTTGGTGGTGGTGGCGGGAGCAGGGCTCAGCTCCTCCTGCTCTTAAGTGTGCTCTGCTCAGTTCTGCAGCCTTATCCCTTGGCACCAGGTGCACATATGCTCTCATAACCCCCTCAAGCCAAGCCCAGTTCTTTTTCTTCCTCTGCTCTCCCTCCTACCACTGAGCCCTGGAGACAAAGCTTAATGGGGAGAGGGGAGGGCAGACCTCCCCTCAAGAGTCTATTCAATAATTCGCAGCCAGCTGCTGCTGGGCTGAAACTTGCAAGCTGCAAGCAGTATGAGGAAGGAAAGCAATTGAGAAACACCTTGGGGAAGCAATGTAGCCCTCTTTCTGCACCTGCAAGCCTTGTTGTGAAGAGCGAAGTCAGATTCCATGGTATCTGCACAACCTGATGCCCCATGCAGCACCCCCTCTCCACAGCCTCTCCCTCATGTGTGCTGCGAGGGCCCAAGGCGGCTACATTTGGAAAGTCTGGCTGAGCTTCAGAGCAGTGGAGAAACCAGCCAAGGCAAGTGTAGCTCCCCTCCAAACACCAGAACAATCTCTGCACAACGGATCTTTCATTTTGAAACAACCGCTTCCCAATAAATTAAGAGTGTGTGTGCACCAAGTACAGGAACCCAGGACAGAAAAGCAGAAAGACAAAGTTGCAGAACTTGGGGTCGGGTGGGGAGCCCAACCCAACCCAGCTGTACCCACTGCCTCAGCTCCCCTCCTGCTTCCCAGCCTGCGCCCCCTCCTCCTCCCTGGTCCCTTTAGGCAGTGCTTAGTGTCTCATGAAGAATGAACACCCTAGAACTCTACTTGGCAGAATGGGGACAGATAGCTGAACTATAGAGAGCAGGCTAAGGCGTACGTGGGCCACAGTGGCTGCCCTGCCCCTTCTTGATGAGCATCAAGGCTGGGGGGACAGAGAAAGAGGTCCTGCAATCCCAGGACAGGCCAGGAATCCTTATGCCTGGTACCCACCAAGAGTAGCACATGCTCAGCTGCAGCAGAAGGGGAGAGCGTGGACTACTGCGCAGGGACTGAGAGCAGCAGTGGTGGTAGTAGGATGGGCAGGGGAATGACTGTCCTCCAACAGGGTCCCTCCCCAAGCACCCTGAACCTGCTGCCAATGCCCTGGAACCATGTGGAAAGCCAAGTGTGCAACCGTGTCAGGAGTCAAGAGGAAAAGGTGGAAAGGGCAAAGCACAGGGAAGGGAGCTGGCACATGGCAAGATGGCACAAGGGGAAGGGCAGGCACCAGAGAACAGAGGCTGGGCCTTGCCTCTTCCCTCCCCACTTCGTCTCCAGTCACGCTTGGCACCTTTCGCAGTCATCCACCCCCAGCAGGAAGCCCAGGAGGAAGCCGATGGCACTCGGCAGAACGTTGGGCAGAGGCCGTAGCAGGAGGCTGGCGAAGAGGGTGGCTGCAGGGAAGCGAAAACATTTGCATGAGAGGAGGCGGGAGCAGGAGGAAGGCCAGCTCCCAGCCAGGACAGGCAGGCCTTACCTAGCATGTTGCCACTGACATTGTTGCTCTCAGAGTATTTCAGCAGCTCCCGCAGGAAAGCCACCACGAAGCGGAACACGTTCTGGTGCGACCGCGGCAACTGGCAGATCACCTGCAAGACAGGGAGGGGCGGTTTGGAGTTTCAGTGCAGAGCTTTGCTAGAGGAGGGGCATGGATCACTAGCACGGTGTACTTGTTATGTTTGCAGGTTTAGACCTGGCATAAAAAAAAAAAAGAATGTTTAAAATGGTAACCGGACTAGAACTCTGCTGGGAACTTTGGGGAATAATGCAACTGCAGAGTCGGAAGGGACCACAAGGGTTAACTAATCGAACCCCCTGCAATGCCTAAGGTGGGACTTGAACTCAGGACACTGAGATGAAGAGTCTTATGCTCTACCAACTGAGATATCTTGGGGGAAGGGCCATAGCTCTGCAGTAAACCACCTGCTTTTCATGCAGAAAGTCTCAGGCTCCACCCCCAGCATCTCCCAGGAGGGTAGGGAACATCCCTTGTCTGAAATCCTGGAGAGCCACTGCTTGTCAATTTCAACAATACTGAGCTAGATGGCCCAGTATATGGCCGCTTCCTGGGTTGGAAATTCAAGCGAGGTTCACTGAAACAGGTGGGCTATTGTTACAAGTCCTGGTCAGAAAGCAAAAAGGCAACATGTGCGCACCCCACCCCCCTCCACAACGGAGAGGGATGGTTATCAAAGGAGACATCAGCAACCTCTGCAGTTAACAAGGCTTCCCAGACCAGACTAGCCCTCCTGCCAGTGTGCCGGTTTACTGGCTTTCAGGGATGTTTTAGTGGATTTCCTGTTACTCGCGGCAACATTTGGACTAGATGACTTTGGAAATCCCTTCTGATTCTATGCTTCTGTACACACCACAGACCAGCCAGGAAGAGATGGGGCTCTGGGGCCGACCTGGCAACAGAGGTGGCTGTCATGTGAGCACTCAAGGCAGCGCTGATACAGTTCATAGCAAAGGACTGGTTCTGGCACTGCCTCCAGGAAGATGAGCAGAGCTTCGGCCACCGAGTGGTCACTGCCAGCTATTGACAGCCTGGCAAGGGAAATGTTCTGTCCTGTTACCTGCAGCCTGCCTCCTTCCCAGGCTGGTCCAAAGCAAGAAGCTTGGTCCTTATACATCTGGGCCCACCTTGCAAGTTTCCCCTTTTGGCGCAAGGTGGACCTTGAACCCGCAGCCCTGAGATTAAGAGTGTCACGCTCTACCAACTGAGCCACCCCACTGTAATTATCCCACACCTCCCCTCTTGACGAAGCTGCCTGCAAAGCTGATCTGCCGAGGAAATGTCCTTCTGCAGGCATGGTTTCAATCCAAACAGCAAATACTAGTGGTCAACTCCAAAAGTGCGGTCAACAAACCCTGCTTGCCAAAGAACAATTGAACGCACCCTTGAAGCTCCTTTGCAGCCATGTCTTTACCTTGACACCACGTATGATGCTAGATGTGGGGCCTGCGGGCCTGTCAAGATTCCCCACCTCTGCTCTATCTAGCCAGGCTGATGTTTTCAAATGGGGGTTAAAGCTGTGAAGCTGTTTGGATGCATGACTGGACTTGACTGTGGGCAAATCAAATCAAATATCTTTAATACGGTCAGTGACCAGGAAGCAATTTATAAAAATATGACATTAAAAGTAGTATTGTGCTACAAATACAGTAGTAATATGGCCAATTCACAGAATTGGTGCTTATATTTATAACCAGGTTTTGACTTTTAAAGTTTTAAAAATTCAATTCAGGTGTCGCTACTGTTTATTATCGTTCCTTCGATGTTTACAATTTGAACTCCGTTGTTGACATCATTGCTCATCTTATTCTTGTTGCAATGTAACAGTACTTTGCCACGGACCTGTTAATTTCGGGCTCTTTGTCAGCTAAGAGGTGTCTGATATAGGTGTCGTCTGTACTGCGAGGTATTTTCCTCAGAATTGGTTCGATCAGCTCTTTTCTTGAGTCTCGATATAATGGGCAGTATAAGATGACATGCCCAATGGTTTCGATTTCATTGCTTTTACAGGGACATAATCTTTGTTCGATCGGTATTTTATTGTATCTTCCCTCTAGAAGAGCTGAAGGGAGAGCGTTAAAGCGGGCCCTGGAAAATGCCCATCGGTGTTTAGCGTTGTCTAGAACTTTGAGATAGTTTGCTAGATGGGGCCTTTGGGGGATGTATAGAAGTTTGTAAGTTATCGGAAGTTGATTAAAGTCATTTTGGGCTTCAATGTCCCTGAGTCTTTCTTTGATTATGTTCTTGGCCCTTCCCCTTTCTAAACTTAATAGATACTCTGGGGAGAGACCATATGTGGCCAGTTTTCTGAGAGTGCCCTTCAACCAACTAGATTGGAATTTGTCAAGAAGCATCAGGGAAAGTAGTCCAGCCGGCGAGTTGTTAAGTCTTAGCCAAGTGCATAAGGTTCTTATCCATACTTTGGCTTTAATGCTGTATAAGCCCGCTTCCAGTCGTAGGGCGGCGTTTGGGACACATTTAGGTGTTTGCAGGAGTGATCTAAGGAAACCTGATTGTATCTTTTCATATGGGTCTAGATTAGAGAGGGAGACGAGTGGTGCGCCGTATAGTATTTGTGCTGTTGGTTTTGCAACGAATAGTTTAATTGTAGCAGGAATGAAATTTCCTCCCGTTGTACGATGGAATCTTAGGATTGCTGTTGTACTTTTTTGTGCTGTAGAGGAGCTGTAATTTATGTGGGCAGTCTTCTTCCTTGATGCTTGGAATATAACTCCTAGATATTTAAAGCATGTCACTTGTTCAATCTCCTGATTGTCTAAATTCCATCTGTATATTTTTCTTTTGTTAGAGAAAACCATGATTTTTGTTTTTTGGTAGTTCACTGTTAATTTCTCTTCTCTACAGTATTGGGATAAGCTGTTAAGAGCTCTTTTGAGGCCCATCTGAGTCTGGGACAATATAACCGCATCGTCTGCATAGAGTAGGATAGGCAGTTTTTTGTCTGCTAATTTTGGGGCGTGTGTATCCGCTCCTTGTAGGTGGTCTATTAGGGAGTTTATATAGATGTTGAACAAAAAGGGGGCCAAAATGCATCCTTGTTTAACTCCCTTTGTTGTTCTAATGAAATTAGAGAGTTGACCTTCTTTGGCTGCATCTTATACGAAGTCGTGTGTTGTTGTACAATTTGTATATTAGTAGCAGCAGACGTCGGTCTATGGATGATTTGTTAAGTTTGTCCCAGAGTCGGGTTCTTGGGATGGAGTCAAAGGCTGCTTTAAAATCTACAAATGCTGCGAATAGGTGGTGATTGTGGTGCGACGTGTATTTCTCAGCTAGGTGCTGTAGGATCAGGCAGTGATCCATTGTGGATCTCCCCTGTCTAAATCCTGCCTGTGCATCATCAAGAATCTTCGCTCTTTCTATCCATTCGCACAGTTTCTCGCTGAGGTGTTTAGCGTATAATTTACTTATTATATTCAGGAGGCTTATAGGTCTATAGTTGAAGGGATCGTCCCTCGAGCCTTTCTTGTAAATGGGAATAATGATGGAAGTCCCCCAGTCGTGTGGAATCTGTGCAGTTCTATCTATATATGTGAACAGAGAGGCTAGCAAGGGGGCCCACCAGTTCGCATTGGTTTTAAAAAGTTCCGCTGGTATACAGTCAATTCCGGGGGCTTTCCCGTTCTTTAGTTGGTCAATCAGCAGATGAGTCTCTGTTATTGAGACTGCTGGCCATGGCTGTATCTGATCTTCCGGTATGTCTAATGCATAGGACTCATCGCTAGATTCCTCGTAAAGATTATGGAAGTGTGTTTCCCAAGCTTTCATTGATATGCAGCAGGATAGTTGTGATAGGCCCCTATCCGGCTGTACAGCTACGATTCTCCAGAATAATGATGGGTTACTTGATTTGGAGGCCTCTATCAGTTGCTGCCATAATAACTTCATTGCGTATCTTTTCTTTTGTGTCAGGAGTTTTTTGTAGCTTCTTTTGGCTTCAAGCATCTTTTGTCTGTTATCCTCTGTTGGATTATCCTTATGGCAGATGAAGGAGTGGATCAATGATTTCTTGGAGGTTATACACTCGTGATCGAACCACTCCCTGGAAGCTTTCCTATGATGGGGAGACTTGGAATTCGGTTTTACAACAAACTCTTGAATTTTTTGTATAAGCATTTCATATGTTGTCATCATGTTCAGGGCGCTCTCCTCTGTTTCTAGGCACCCTTTCATAATTGCTTTTGAGAGACGGTAGCTCTCCTCAGATTTGTACCAATTAGATATCCGCTCGCTCACTTGTCCATTCCATCTGATTTTCTTGAGGCCTGTTCCAGGTGTTAGATCTGGTTGATATCTGTGTTGTGGTTTGGGCAGATCAAAGGGTAAATCGCACACGAGGGATAAAGGTAGGTGATCACTTTCAGCTCTTGCTGTAATGTTGAATTTTGATATCCTAGGGATCAGGTCCTGGGAAGCAATGCAATAATCTATCGTTGACAGTTTGTGTCCTGACCAATATGTATATTGACCAGGATAATCTCCTTGTATAGCCCCATTCAGTAAGTGTAGATTCTGTCTGTAGGCCATCTGTGCTAAATGTAGTCCTCCAATGTTGCATGTCTTATCGTAGGATGATCTTGTCATTAGGGGTGGGATAGTTTCCATTTCTGGAGGCCATTGGTGAAAATGTGCGTATAGGGCATTGTCGTTGGGGCCCACTCTTGCGTTTAGGTCACCAGCTAGTAGTATCATGGCTGACGGGTGTTGTCTCCTCCATTGCACCAAGTGGGCTTCCACTTCTTTCCATAGTTGTTCTACTTGTGCCTGCCGTCGACATGTAGGTAAGTATAAGTTTATGCATAGCAGTTTGCTTTGTCCAAAATCTAAAACTGCTGCTACAGACCATTCATCATTGGAGGGTAATTGGGTAATATTAGCTTGTATCTGCGTTGAGAACAGTAAGGCTAAGCCTCCTTTGGGTCTGCCCCCTCTTTGACTAGGTGTTGCTCTTTTTATACACGAGTGGTAATTATCCAGGTAGAGCTCGTCTATCGACCAGGTTTCCTGGATGAATAGGATGTCAAATTTAGTGAGGAAGTCCATTAGATTGGGATCTTTGCTTTTAGCTCCCCACCCTGCGATGTTCCACGTACAGGTGGTCAGCTTGTGATTTTTGATTGTCAGACATCTCAAGGGACAATCAAACTTAGGCTTCTGGCCAATTTGGAATTTATCATTCATTATGTCCCTTTTGGGGTGTATAGTGGGACATTTTGGCACGGTGTGTGCTTGGACATATTTTAGTGTCCCGGAGGGGCGTTCTTTCCTCGTGACCTTATTTCAGTCATCCGTGTGAATGGTGTCTAGGGCTCCTAGGTTGTCCACAAAGATTGAACCGTTCTTGCCTGGTGGTACCGCTATTTCAGCTTGATGTGTTATTGTTTTCTTTGCTATAGGTGGTTCCGTAGGTCCGAGTTCCTCTGGCGATAGGAATCGCCTTAGTGTCCACTCACTGTTGGATAAAGGTTTTGTGGTATAAGTTGCATAGTTAAATTCCCTGGTGACGGGTGTGGCTAGGAGTGTAATAGATTTCCTTATGGATGCTAATCTTTCAATTAGTGCGTCCTGAGCTTTATGTATTTGTTCAATAGTTGCTATGAAACGGTTTTCCTTCTCTATGCTGGAGCTTTCATCTGGTACGTGGTTTGGGGATAGGGTTTTTGGTCTTTTAGCCAGCTGGTTTGGGGCTTTATCTGCCTCTAGTTGAAGCATCTTACAGTTCTTGTCCATCATAGACATTGTCGGCTTTATTTTTATCTTATCAGTCTTGATTGTTTCGATGAGAGGAGTGGGAGTACCGGACACTTCGAATAGGCGAGTCACCTGCAATCCAACCCTTTGTAGCGTGTCCTTATTGTCTGAAACTAGTTTGGTTGTGTGCCAGTCTCTGAATGTTACCACAACTCTGTTTAGGTCCTTGTCTGATGGCAGAAATTTAACGTTAATGATGTTTTCTGCTGGGACGAGCCCTCTAACGGCTAATTCAGTTTTCTTGAGAATATAGATTCTCTGTTGTGCTGGGGAAAGGAGATCTTTGTGCATGTATACAGGTAGGATGATAAGTTTTTGTTTATTAAGAATTAGATTTCTGCGAGAGTATGTTGTTTTAGGAGTAGTTTCTTGCTTAGGGCTCGGGTTTTCCCTTGATTTTCCCGCGGTTCCATTTGGGAGCGCTAATTGCTCTGTTGAATTATGAAGCCTAGCCTTATGGAGTTCCTCTGTTGAATTGAAAAGCCCAGCCTTATGGAGGTTTTTATTTGGGCTTGGGCTTCGACTTTTATCAAGGGGTGGCAGAACTGGGTTAGCTGGGCTCGTTGAATTTGAATTCTCTAGTAGCTTAAATAGTCTTGTGAAGTTCGTTTTCTTTGTTCGAGATGGGAGCTTTGTCTTCCTTCCCATTTTTACGTTCTTGGGCTTCTTCTCTTTATTCCTGGGACACTTCCCCTTTAAGAGGGGTTTCTTAGGGTCTATTAAGTTTCCCTTCTGGTTTGCTTTGATCCTAGATGTTTTCCTTTTTTCCACCTCATGTCGGGTTTTATTTTCCTTAATGCTGTTATCGTTTGGTGTGCTAGAGAGAACTTTATATGAATGCAAGATGTCTATTCTCCTAGTTATTTCAGTCAGGGTGGTAAGTAGGCCCAAGCATTCTGAGAGGAAGTCTTTGATGTGTCCCAGTTCTCTGCCTATCTGCAACTTCTGTTCATTTAACAGATCATTATATAGCCCTGTTAGTGTGTAGGGGAGGCATTCCAAGTCCAGATATTGGGCTCTTGTGTCCTCCAGGTCCTCATTCGTGTGAAACCCCATCTTCTCCCCGGGCCTGGGTCTTTGGGAGGGGTCATCTGTCTTAGTTACTGGGTTTTCCTCTTGTGGCTCTTGTTCCTGCTCCAGCCCCGGTTGATTCACTGAGGTTTCATCTTCTATGGCAGCTTGTTTTATTTCCGTTGCCAGATTGACTCCCACCCCTTCTTCGTCTGTTTCCATAGGCTCCCCGTACCTGGTGCGGTCTATGGACCATTCGTGGGGGTATCGTTTGTCAGCATTATTTATTTTGTCTGTTTTCGGTTTAAAATATTGTGAGATTTTCACCTGCCTTCCTCTTGTAGAGGGTTCAGCCGCTTTGGTGAGGGGGATTCCCAGCTCTTTATAGCTCTGTCTTGTGAACACCATTCTCTAAGTTGGAAGCTTCCCTTATTGGGCACTTTATTGTAGAAATAAAGGTAGAGGTAAAGTTTGGAAAACCGGTATCCAGGCTGTTGGATCAGGGAGCCTCCCTACCTTTCCTTCTTTAAGCCTTAACTTGGGGCGGGAGGGTATTCATGGGGGAGTTCTTGGACTTATCTTATCGAAGTTAGGCTCAATGGAGTTCAGCGGTTTCCTCTGCTTCTTTAGCTGTATTTCAAGCCAATCCGTCGTCCGGGAGCTCCAAGGTTGTAAGTCAGTGTAGCAGTATCAGTAAACAGTGCGACGGTAAAACAATAAATAAACAATAAAACAATAAAAGACTAAACTAATTAAAACGAGGCGACGAGACAGACAGCCAATAGTCTTTAAAGTCCTTAAGGTGCAGTTTTGAGGTCTGGAAGAGGCTAAAACTAATAAAAACTAATAAAAACTAATAAAAACGCTTAGTTGAAGTCGGAGGCTCTAATTAGGCTGCTACCTCCGTCGCCGTCCCCCTCCCCCTATTAATATGCAGCTCGTAATCCTCCCACTCCGGATGTGGAGTTCACCCAAAAGCTTACTGAATATGCAGCTGTGGACATGAGGTTTGGCTAACATTTTATTTAAATTGCTGGAACCTGCCCTGGGACCTTAGGGTGAAGGGCAGGAAATAAGTAACAAAAACAGCAACAGAACATGGATGGGCCTTCATAGGTTGATGGGCTGCAGCCCCAGCCAGCATGATGAGATGATGGGGTCACATGTTCACCACCCCTTGTCTAGAGCACGTTGCAGAGGCAGTGGTAGAAACTGAGCAACAGCTGGAGCCCCAGCCCACGACTTTGTCTGGGCAATGCAGCACACAGCAGCTGGTGAACCATGCCTCCTGCCTCCTTCCCATCTTCCTCTCCAGAAATGTTCAGGGTGGTTAGTTCTATCTCAAGCTACCACATTCAAGAGAAAGAAAAAGAGAGGAGGGGGGAGCAAGAGAGCTTTAGGAGCACAGCAGTGGCAAGCAGCCCATCACTAAAAGGAGTTGACAAGGATGGAGAATTTGATCCCCTCATCCCCAGGGCAGCTGTTGATTAGGACCCAGTTCATCCCCCCTCCCCTCCCCCCCCCGCCACCAATACTCCCCGCCCCTGTCTTGAGAGAGAGAGAGAGAGAGAGAGAGAGAGAGAGAGAGAGAGTATTGATGTGGGGAATGACACATACTGTATCAGAGTCTTAGTGCAAGAGTAGCTGGTGCATGCTAAAGAACACAGGAGCCTTGCTGGGTTAGATCAGCATTTTGTTCCCAGAATGGCCAACCACATGCCCTTGGGAGTCCATAGGGACACGGGGACAAGAGCACTCTGTCCATCATGTTCCCCAGAAACTGGTAATCAAAAGCATGTGGTTTGTGATAATAGTGGCAAGAAATAGCCACTGATAAACATATCCTCCATGATTCTCAATGTCTACAGCTGTCCAAATTGACAGTCACCACTGTCTCCTTGTGGCTAGGATAATACACCCAAGTATATCTGATTTCGAGAGGAGTGACATTTCCCTGAGCCACCCCAAAGCAGCCACTACCGCTTCCCAAATGCCAGTGCTCAGGTGGTAAGAGTAAGCCAGAGTGGCATAGCCTGTGCAGCAGTGGCTGAGCACAGAAACAAGGAGAAAACTGGCTCTTGGGGCCAGAGGGGGCTGGCGCCTGCATCATGAGACTGGGCTTTCTGCCTCCCGTGCTGCCAATCGCAAGCGGACCCAGAGTCAAGCAGCGCAAAATCAGTTACAAGCAGTGCTGGCAAATTCTGGTTTCGTCTCCGTTCTCCTCTGCCGAGTTCTACAAGGGCCACGTTGAGACTAGGGAAGAGAAAAACGCAGAGAGCTAGAGTCACCACCTGGACTGGATTTGAGTCAGAAGGCAGGCAGGTGAGGTTGGTGGGGTAGTGCCTGGTTTGCCCTAAGGGACCAGCTGCCACTGCATGGAGCAGCTGCTGATCGTTGACAAGGGCAACTCCATTTACGTGCCTTCGAGGCACATGCACACTGCCGCAAAGCTGGAAGGGGCACTTGAAGGGGCAAAAATGTCCCCCCCAAGAGCACAAAAGCGGCAAAGTGGCATGGAAACAGCATCTCGACTCCCTCCCAGGAGCTTTGGCACCGACCTCTCAGGCCTGTGGAGAGTTGGAGCAAGGAGTTTTGCAGGGAGGCTGCTGGTTTTCAAAAGGCCTTTCCAAAGGGCTTCCGGAAGTTTAGAGGGTGTTTGCAGGCTTTTCCAATGCTGTCCCCAATATACGCAATTTCATTTAAACGCACGGTACCTCGGAACGCAACCCCCGTGTAAACGGGGCGTTGCCTGTACCTGATTTGAGCCCGCTACAAGAACATCTAGAGGATAGCAAACCAACTGTTACCTTTTCTAGGAAGCTGTCTTCTCCCTGAGATCAGAGGAGGAAGGCAAGAGCAAAAGACAACCAAGGGTGTTAATGGCACAGGCCCTGAGAAGAGAAAGAAACAGCCCGTTGGCTGAACAGTATCTGGGCAGATGGCAGGGAAATGCACACGGTTCAGTGGCCCTGCGAAAGGGCAGGTGGGAGGACCAGAACCTGGGATGACTCAGTCAAGGCAAACAAAGGGCATGAACAGCACACAGGAAGCGGATGCACAGCTACAGAAGCTGAAGCGGAATGCAGCGGAGGACCCCCAGCCCCCACATTTCTGAGTGGAAGAGCAGCTGTTTTTCAAGCAGGGAAGCAGAGTGGGAAGGGTAGACATCCAGCACAAGGCTTCCAAGGAGGTCCCGAAGCAGCTTGGTAGGTAGCTCCCACTGATGGTGAGGAAATAGTCCTTGCCAGGGTCAAGGTGAAGGACAAAGATAGCCTCAATCTTCTCTTCCTTGCTGACGTACACATCCAGGGAAATGTCCACCGTCTCACCTAAAACGGGAGGAGGTCAGGTAGATACACTCTTTGGCACAGCCAGGTTTGCTTGTCTGTAAATTAAAAGTGAAGACAGTGAAGAATTGAACAGAAGGACACAATGCGAGCCTGCTGGATCAGGCCAATGGCCCATCTAGTACAGCATCCTGTTCTCACAGGTGTATGGGGGAAACCTTAACTTCAAGAATTAGGAGAAGAAGCGACTCAGTCCCCCCCCCCCACTTTCCTCTCTAGTCCTCCAAAGCAGCAGCTGCACAGAAGATGGTGACAGGATACTGGAGGGTAAGAGAAAGTGATCCTAACAAAAGAATATAAAAAGGGAAAGGATTTTTGCGCCCCCAATGTAACTTTCTTTTTTAGTTTACATTTCATTGAGTTTTTAAAAGTTTGGCTAGTTGTATATGTTCCCCAAGATATTTTTGTGCCTCCACAACATAAAAATATGCATTGTTTTAAAAAAGTAATTTTTGGACGGACTGCTCTCACTGGTTCCCTGCGATGCCAAAAGGTGTTTGGGGACCCTCCAGCATTGTTTGGCTTCAATACATTTGTGTGTGTGTGTTTGTTTAAAGCTGGCCACACACACTTTTACACTTTGGGCTCCGCTGCTTTGACGTGTGGCCCTTGGAGGCTTGAGCATGGGGCAATGCAGCCCACAAATGTTAAGCCTCCCCTGCTCTACCAAACTCCCAAGGTTTGAGGGAGGAGGGTTGGGAAGAGGAGGAGAAAAGGAAGGCCTTCCCTAGATGACCCTTGGGGTCCCTTTCCAACTCTACAGTTCTCTGATTCCAGAGAGAGACGCGCTGGGCTCCAAGTATCCCTCGCAGGGCTCAGCGCAAAGCCATGGCTTCCAATACTGGCTGTCACTGAGCTTGGGGATAAAGGAGAAGTGGAGGGTGACCTGCCCGTTGTTTGTGATCTGGAACTTCTCCTTCTGCAGCTGCCGGAACTTCACATTCTCAAACGGAAACTGCAGAGCAAAAGGGGGGGGGGAGGAAAGAGAGTGCTTGCCTTCAGCAGAGGCAAGGAAACGTGCTCCAGGGGGAAGTTTGTCCTTGGCCCCGGGCTCTCATTTAGGGGACTGCACATGCAACAGGTCCACGTGGGGCTCTCCAGATATTGCTGCACTTGCCACTTGCCATGTTGGCTGGGGATGATGGGAGTTGTAGTCCAGCATCTGGAGGGCACCACGCTGGCTACCCCTGGAGTCTTTGCCTGCGAGGAAGAGGAAGAGGCTGCCGCTCAGTGGAAGGGCATCAGCCTTGCATGCAAAGGTCCCAGGTTCTATCCCCAGCATCTCCAGGTAGGGCTGGGAGAGATCCCCCGGAAATCCTGGGGAACCGCTCAAGACTGAGCTAGATGGGCCAAGGGCTTCTTTCCCCCCTGGTCTTTTTGCAGCAAACCCTCTTTAAGGGGTTGGAGAGGATCCTATTTGTCTTTACCTCCCTCCAGGGAGGGAAGGAATTCGTTCTCCATCCTGTCCATCAACTGAACAATATCCTCAAACACTTTCCGGTACCGTCGGTCAGCCACAACCTTCACCTATTGGGGGGGGGGGCAGAGCACATTTGTTGGAGCTATGGACTGAAAGGGGGGGCATGAGTTAAGAGCAGAAAGGCCTGATGCACCCCCCTGTTCCCAGCCCTGAAAGAGGCAAGTACTGTAACTCTGAGAGCTTCCCCAGGATGGCAGCGGCTGTGACTTCCAGAGCCAATGGGCTGAAGCCAAATGCTCCAAGCCAAGTACCACAGAAGCTCCATTGCATGAATGGAGCCAACGGTTAAGGTATACAGTTCATCCCATGTGGTCTGCCATGCCTGCAGGAGCAGCGTGTACTCAGAAGAGTGGAGAATGGAAGCCTAGGGATTTAACAGAGCCAAAACCTGCCCACTCCTTGCACCGGAAGTCATTGGCCAAGGAGGAGCTCTGTGGAAAGGGGCCTGGTTGTTGGTCAGGGCCTGCCCAGATTCAAGGAGGTGCCACATAGCAGGCAACTAAAAACCCTAGAGGGACCAGGAAGTGCTACATCTGCGACAGTGCACAGCACATGGCCAAAGAGTGTCCCCAGAGGCTCCAGAAGCACACTGCAGCCTCAGCAACAGTAAAGGGAACAGGTCAGCAGCCGAAACAGCTGCAGGGGGAAGAAGAAGCCTGGTTGGAAGGGGAAGGACTGGGGCCCAACCAGGCGAGTCAGTGAAGCAGTCCCCAGAGATTTTACAGCCCACAGACCCCCTCCCACCCAAACCAGTGGTGCAACTCACCGCATCGCTCCAGTTGCCCAATGGGCACACCCTGCAAGTACCAATAACCATTGACTCTGGGAGCAACGCAGACTTTGTAGGAGTGGACTTTATCAAGCAACATCGCATAGCACTCCTGCCAGCCACCATGCCCCTAAATGTCGTCACGGTCGATGGCAGGAAGCTACTGGGAGGAGAGGTGGTACAGCAAACACCACCGATGGTGATGCAAATTGGAAACCACCGCGAAGTCATCAGCTTCAACGTCACCCACCTGTCAGACACGCCCATAGTGTTGGGTATGAGTTGGCTGGATAAGCACAGCCCGGCATTAGCATGGTACCAGCGGCAATTGACCTTCTGCTCCTCCTACTGCGCAGAACACTGCATCCAGACCCGCCAGGAGGAGGAGGGGCAAGAGGATGAACCGCAGTTACACCTAGGCATGGTGCAAGCGGTACCCAACAAGTACAAGGAGTTTTTGGAGGTCTTCTGCGAGAGGGAAGCGGATAACCTGCCTCCCCACAGGCCTTACGACTGCAAGATTGACCTCCTGCCGGGAGCGACGCTGCCGACTGGGAAACTGTATTCCATGTCTGAAGACGAACTGCAAGAACTCAGGGAGTTCATAGATCACAACTTGAAGCGGGGGTTCATCCAAGAATCTAAAGCAGTGGGGGGCAGTCCCGTGTTTTTCGTGAAGAAGAAGGACACGCCCCAACGCAGGCTCATAGTTGATTATAGGATCATAAATTCCAAAACAAAGCCCGCAGCATTCCCCATGCCCAAGATCGACGACCTGCTCGCGACGGTGAGGAAGGGACGGATCTTCACCAAGTTGGATCTACGAGGGGCGTACAACCTTATACGCATGCGGGAGGGCGATGAGTGGAAAACAGCCATGTTTACACCTTTAGGCACCTATGAATATGGCGTAATGCCTTTTGGTCTGCAAAATGGCTCCCATACCTTCCAAGCTTTCATGCATCACGTGTTAGCGGGACTCCTCTACAAGAAGTGCGTCTGCTTCCTGGACGACATCCTGGTCTTCTCGGTATCGCAGGAGGCTCACGAGAGGGACGTCAAGGAGGTCCTGCAGAGGCTACGGGAGCACAGACTTTACGCCAAATTAGAGAAGTGCCAGTTCGACATGACGGAGGTGGATTTCCTGGGCTACAAGCTGTCCGACAAGGGACTCGCCATGGACAGCACCAAGGTCCGCGCGGTGTTGGACTGGAAGAGCCCGGGCAATCGGAAGGAGGTCCAGAAGTTCGTCGGCTTCGCCAACTTTTATCGCAAGTTCATCAAGGGGTTCGCGAAGGAGACGGCGGCCATCACGGACACCCTCAGCTCCAAGAAGAAGAAGTTCACCTGGACGGACCAGGCGGAGCAGTCCTTTCGGAGACTCAAGCGTCTCTTCGCGTCTGAAGAACAGCTGCTACATGTAAACCCCAGCAGACCAATGAGGGTTGAGACGGACGCCTCGGACAGAGCGGTGGGGGCCGTCCTGTTGCAGCAAGATCCGCAAGGGGAATGGAGACCGTGCGCATTATACTCCAGGAAACTCAGCAAGGCGGAACAGAAGTACACCATCTGGGACAGGGAGTTGCTGGCCATTCATGCAGCTTTCAAGGCGGGTCGGCACTTCCTCGTTGGAGCCAGGCACACAGTGCAAGTCCGCACGGACCATAAGAACCTGGAGTACTGGCGCACGGCGCGGTTCCTGAACCAGAGACACATTCGCTGGGTGGAGTTCTTTGCGGATTTCGATTTCTGGATAGAATACATCCCGGGAGACAACAACGTCATGGCGGATGCACTATCCAGGAAGCCGCAGTATCTCGAGGAAGCGTCGCCGGTGGCGGCCAAGCACATTTTCGCACCGAAAGCGTGGGCGTGCGCTTCAGCTGCCGTGGACCTGGACACGGTGCGTCGAGCGCTGCAGACGGATTCGTTCACGCAATCCAAGATGGAGGAGGTGCGAAAAGGCGCAGCGAAGGACGACGAGTTCCAAATACGAGACGGACTGCTCATCCGCAAAGGGGCTCTCTACGTACCCGGAGACGACCTCCGCGCGAAAGTCTTGCAGCAGTTACACGACGCGCCCAGCGCTGGGCACTTCGGCAAGGACAAGACGGCGGAATTAGTAACCAGAGACTTTTGGTGGCCCAAGGTGAGGGGAGAAGTCGCGGATTACGTCTCCAGGTGTGACACCTGCCAAAGGGCCAAGCCGGTACACAGGAAGCCGGCGGGTCTACTAGAACCCCTACAGACGCCGCTCGAACCGTGGGAGAGAGTGGCCCTGGACTTTGTCACAGATCTGCCCAGTTCGCGAGGCAAAACAGCGGTACTCGTGGTCGTAGACATGTTCACCAAGATGGCGCACTTTATTCCGTGTGCGAAGGTGGCCACAGCGGAACAGACCGCCAAGCTGTTCATAGACCACGTGTTCAAAGCTCACGGCTTGCCGCGGTCCATCCTGTCCGACCGGGGTCGCCAATTCGTCTCGAGCTTCTGGCAGAAGCTGCTGGGCATCCTGAACGTCAAGATCAACTTAGCGTCGGCACGACACCCGCAGACCAATGGGCAAGCGGAGAGGGTCAACACCATCATGCAGCAGTACCTGCGATGCTATGCCAATCAACAACCCTCGACCTGGGTGGACTACCTACCGCTGGCCGAGTTTGCCTACAACAACACGAAGCACGGGTCTACAGGAGTGACACCGTTCTTCGCCAATAATGGGCGGCATCCCAGAACTTTCCCGGGGTTAGAGACGAAGGGGGAGGGGGAGCCAAGGGGAGCAGAGCACTTAGCAGCAGAGTTACAGGAGGTCCACAAGCAACTCCGAAGGCAATTGGAACTGGCGAAACACGCCTACAAAGTGCAGGCAGACAAGCACAGGAGGGTCGGGGAGGACATCCAGGTGGGGGACTGGGTCTGGTTAGCTGCCCAGGCAGTGCCGGCCAGAACGCTAGCCAAGAGGAAGCTCAAACACAAGCAGCTGGGGCCTTACCAGGTCGTGGCGCAAATCAATCCAGTGGCCTTCCGGTTGACGCTCCCGGAGGGCTCCAGAATGCACCCAGTCTTTCATAGGTCAGTGCTCACACCCTACAGGGCACCCCACAGGTTTCAGGCGCCAGGGAACGCGCCAGACCCGCTTAACGAATCTCCGAAGAGGGAGGGGTCACGGAGGGCGACGCCACTCAACGAGGTCATGGAGATTTTGGACTCGAGGTGGGCGGAAGAGGGGGTGGAATACCTCCTCGCCAGGGAAGGTACCCCAGCCAGCGCCAACAGGTGGGTACCGTGCTATGCCGTGGAGGAGCACTATCTTAAAGATGAGTTCCATGCACTCTTCCCACACAGACCTATGCCGGCAGAGTATTTCGACGACTGGCTCTTCACACCCACACTGTCAGCCAGTACGTTCCAGGGTTTTTCATCAGCTGAAGAGACGACGCCGGAAACTAGCTCCCCGGAGGGGTCACTCTCGGGGTTTGCCACAGACCGCTCCTATTGGTGGGACACTCAACCGGAGGTGGGGTGGCGCAGGGAGCTGCTGCGGGGACCTTTGCAAGCAGTCTCACCAGAGGTACCCGGGGGAGGGGAGGACATGGACGTGTTGCGGGAGGATCCTGGATTCGAGCACATCAGCAGAGAGATGGAAGCAGAGGAAATCGACGTCGACGAGCCCGTTGCGGTTGGGCCGGATCCAGCGGACCGGCTACACACCAGGGGGGAAGAATGGTATCCCGCACTCACACCCACAGCACTGGAGCACCCGGAACCCACACCCGAAGAGGGGGAGGGGGGGAAGGGGGGGCTTCGAGGGGGGGATGGATGTCAGGGAATCAGGAGCAGGAGCAATGGGGAGAGAGGAATGGGAGAGCGAAGGGGAAGAATCCGAGGGCAACGTAGGGGAGTATGACAGTGGCCCGAGAGATTCCATGAGCTTCTCCAGTGAATCAGAAGATTCCCAGAAGGGGGCGCCGATGGTCAGGGCAAGGGGGGTCCCAGGGGGGACTCACCAGAAACAAGGAGCCAGAGGGGAACCCCAAAACAGCAGTGGAGGATCGGGACCAGTTTCCCCACCAGAGCGTAGTGGGGGGGAAGAGTCACATGTGTCAGGGCCAGCGTCTCCTCCAGAGAGGGAGTCAGGGCTGACCACGCCTCCATCGGAGAGTGGAGGAACGGAAGGGAGGTCAGTTGCAGCTAGCCCCCCCAAAGGGGGAAGCAGTGACAGCAGCAGTGAAACGGTCAGGAGGAAAGCTGCTGGCTGGGCGCGCGCGCCAAGTTCAAATGTGCAGGCGCGCGGGACAGCAGGAGACCCGGATGGGGAACCAGCTCCTAAAGCCCGCCGGAGGGAGGGAGACGGCTCTGGGGAATCAGCCTCAGAGGAGGCTAGAAGGGGTGAGACCCGGGCGGGCAGGCGGACCCAGAGGAGGAAAGAGCAGCGAAAAAGGTGGAGCAAGGCTAGAATCTTAAATTGGTGTCAAGGGGGAGGAGACTCAGACGGAGCATCAGCGGTCTGACAGTTGAGACGTAGAGCTGCGCGCTGCGGCTCTGGAAGTGAAACTGAACTTCAATAAAGACTTTTGTACTTAACAACGAAGCAGCGTTGGTCCTTTGTGAGCTGGGACCTAGGGTAGCTCTGACAGGAACAATTGGACTTAATTTGTTTACAGGAAACTCATGTGATAAGGCTTCACAGGAAAGTACTGATTAATAAAAGATTGGGTCAAGAGTTTATTTCATCGGACAAGGTTAAAAAGAGAGGAGTTGTTATTTATGCTAAAGAGAGCCTATCACCGAAATTTGTTTTTAAAGATGAACAAGGAAGATGGGGGGCAATTGAAATTCAATCACAAGGAGAAAAATTTTTGATTGTGCACCAAATGAGGGGAAATCTGATTTTTTTAGGAAATTGCAAGAGACATTGCTTGACTACATGGACTATAATATTATCCTGATGGGAGATATGAATGGAGTGGTATCTACAAATATGGATAAGTCGCAGAGACAAGTTGTAACTAAAGATGGCAGACTACCAAAAACCTTTTTTGAACTGACTGACAATATGGACTTGATTGACATTTGGAGATCCAAGAACCCCCTTGGAAGAGAGGGAACATTCTTCTCTGAAGCCAACATGACATGGACAAGAATTGACCAAATATGGATAACTAGAGGACTGGCACCTAAGATTCGAAAAGCGGAAATTTGCCCAAAAACCTGCTCCGACCACAATGCAGTGAAGATGGAGATGAAATTAACACCAATCGGTTCCTTCAGATGGAGGATGAATGACACCTTATTTAGAGATCAAGAGGTCACTAAGAAGGCCCAAAAAATCCTGAGAGACTATTTTGAGATAAATTTGAAGACTACGGTTGAAAAAAGAGTAATCTGGGACGCAAGCAAAGTGGTTATGAGAGGGTTTCTGATTCAACAGAATGCATTAAAGAAGAGAATACAAAATGAGAAAAAAGATAAAATCTTGGAAAAAATAAAAGAAGGAGAGAAGAAATTAAGAGCGAAACCAAAGTCGCAAGAGATTCTGAGAGAAATAAAATTATATCAAGTACAATACATGAAAATGATAAATCAGGAAGTTGAATGGAAAATTAAGCAGATGAGACAAAAGACATTTGAATCAGCTAATAAATGTGGGAAACTGCTAGCTTGGCAGATGAAAAAAAGACAAAAATTAAATACTATTACAAATCTGGATGTGGAAGGAAAGAATATACAGAATCCATTGGAGATTAGAAAGTGTTTCCAGAGATATTTTAAACAACTATATACACAAGGGCCACAGAAAGAGACTGATATAGACCAATTTTTAAGAACAAATGGATTACAAAAAATCTCTCAAGAAAATAAGATAATGTAAGGACCAAGCGGGCTTTCTGCCGGGAAGACACATATCTGATAACTTGAGGAATGTAATTGACATCTTGGAAAAGTTAGATGTGAACATAAATACTAAAGCTGTTTTGATATTTGTGGACGCGGAGAAAGCCTTTGACAACATTTCTTGGAGTTTTATGAAAAAGAACTTACAGGGTATGGGGGTAGGCCAAGGTTTTGAAAATGGTATAAGTGCAATATACTCTGAACAAAAGGCTAAATTAATTGTAAATAATGTGGTTACGGAACAATTTAAGATTGAAAAAGGGACACGACAAGGGTGCCCAATCTCCCCTTTACTTTTTATATCGGTCCTGGAGGTTTTGCTGAATATGATTAGAAGGGACCGGTTGGTTAAAGGCATACAGGTCGGAGCTAAACAGTATAAATTGAGAGCATTTGCAGATGATCTAGTCTTGACGTTACAGGAGCCTGAATCTAGTACCAAAAGAGTTTTAGAATTAATTCAAGAATTTGGTCAGGTGGCAGGATTTAAATTGAACAAGACCAAAACTAAGGTTTTAGAGAAAAATATGACATTGTTTGAAAAAGAGAAATTTCAGAATGAAACAGGTCTGTCTGTGGTGAAGAAGGTGAAATATCTGGGGATCAACATGACTTCTAAAAATGGGAACTTATTTAAAAATAATTATGAGAAATGCTGGTCAGAAGTGAAAAAAGATCTCGAAACATGGTCAAATTTGAAGCTTTCCTTGATGGGTCGAATAGCAGCTATAAAGATGAATGTATTGCCTAAAATGTTATTTTTGTTTCAAACATTACAAATTGTGGACAAGATGGACTGTTTTAAGAAGTGGCAGAAAGATATCTCTAAATTTGTCTGGCAGGGCAAGAAGCCCAGGATAAAATATAAGATTTTAACTGACGCAAAAGAAAGGGGTGGCTTTGCCCTGCCAGACTTCAGACTGTACTATGAATCAGCAGCATTCTGCTGGTTGAAAGACTGGCTGCTTCTTGAAAACACGGACATTTTGGATTTAGAAGGTTTTAACAATGTTTTTGGATGGCATGCATATTTGTGGTATGATAAGGTTAAAGCTCACAAAGCATTTAAAAATCATATTGTTAGGAGATCTCTGTTTAATGTTTGGATCAGATACAAGGATTTATTGGAAAATAAGACCCCAAGGTGGTTGTCACCAATGGAAGCGAAAGCTCAGAAAAAGCTCAATATGGAGGCCAATTGGCCAAAATATTGGGAAATTTTGGAACAAGAAGGAGATAAACTGAAACTGCAGAGCTTTGAGAAACTAAAAAATAAAGTCCGAGACTGGCTTCATTATTTTCAGATAATGGAGGCTTACAATTTGGACAGGAAAATTGGCTTCCAGGTGGAAAAATCTAAATTAGAAACAGAAGTGCTAGAACCTAAAAATAAAATTATGTCAAAAATGTATAACTTGCTGCTGAAATGGAACACACAGGATGAAACGGTTAAGTCAGCTATGATTAAATGGGCACAAGATCTTGGACACAACATCATGTTTGCTGACTGGGAACAGTTATGGACCACAGGTATGAAATTTACGGCATGTAATGCCTTGAGAGAGAATATTATGAAAATGATATACAGGTGGTACATGACCCCAGTCAAGCTTGCAAAAATATATCATTTTCCCGATAATAAATGCTGGAAATGTAAGAAGGTTGAAGGTACATTCTTTCACCTTTGGTGGACGTGCCCAAAGATTAAGGCTTTCTGGGAAATGATTTATAATGAAATGAAAAAGGTATTTAAGTATACCTTCCTGAAAAAACCAGAGGCTTTTCTCTTGGGCATAGTCGGCCATTTGGTGCCAAAGAAGGACAGAACTTTTTTTATGTATGCTACAACGACAGCAAGAATACTTATAGCAAAGTACTGGAAGACTCAAGATCTACCCACTCTGGAAGAATGGCAGATGAAGTTGATTGACTGTATGGGACTGGCAGAAATGACCGGCAGAATCCGCGACCAGGGAGAAGAGTCAGCAGAAGAAGATTGGAAGAAATTTAAGGACTATTTACAGAAATACTACAAAATTAATGAACTCTGAAAAGATGTTGGATTGAATTTTTGTGGTCTCTAGCTGTTATGATAAAGATAATAGGGATTAAAATTGTTTAAGTCACTAAATTTTAAAAAGTTGAGTGGAAAATAAGGTGTTATTTTAAAAGGAATGTTAAGAGATTAGGATTTGCTGGATTAACAAGTTGAACTAGAAAACAAGAAGGGGAGGTACGAGGAAGTCAAAGAAACATGTTATTGAAAAATTGTTATGGAAATTGACTTGTTTTTAATATTTTTCTTTTTCTTTTTCTTTTTGTGTTTATATAAAATTGGAAAATCTAATAAATATTTATTGAAAAAAAAAGAAAATAAGATAATGTTGAATCACAAAATTACAGAACAGGAGGTTGAAGGTGCCATTCAGAATATGCAGTTGGGCAAATCTCCAGGGCCGGATGGTCTTACCTCCAAATACTATAGATCTCTGAAAGATTGGTTAATTCAGCCACTAAAGGAGGTTTGTAATGAAATTCTGGAGGGGAAAAAGGCGCCAGAGTCGTGGAAGGAAGCTGACATTACACTCATACCGAAAACTGAGTCTGAAAAGACACAACTTAAGAACTACTGTCCCATATCCCTGCTTAATGTGCATTACAAAATTTTTGCTGATATTTTGGCTAACAGATTAAAAAAGGTATTAACTGAAGAGATACATAAAGATCAAGCCGGCTTTCTTCCAGGTAGACATTTGTCTGACAATACGAGGAACATAATTAATATTTTGGAGAAGCTGCAAGTGAATATCAATACCAAAGCAGTTTTAATTTTTATAGATGCGGAAAAAGCTTTTGACAATATTTCTTGGAATTTTATGAAGAAAAATCTTCAGGGAATGGGGGTGGGCCAAGGGTTTGAAAATGGTATAAGTGCAATTTATTCAGAGCAAAAAGCTAAGCTAATAGTCAATAATGTGATGACAGAGGAATTTAAGATAGAGAAAGGGACACGACAAGGCTGCCCAATTTCCCCATTGCTTTTTATTTCGGTCCTGGAGGTTTTGTTAAATATGATTAGAAGGGACCGTCTGATTAAAGGTATTCAGGTTGGAGCCAAACAATACAAACTGAAGGCTTTTGCAGATGACTTAGTTTTGACGTTACAGGAGCCCGAATCTAGTACGAAAAGAGTATTAGAACTGATTCAAGAATTTGGTCATGTGGCAGGATTTAAACTGAACAAGTCAAAAACTAAAGTTCTTGAGAAAAACTTAACACCGATTGAGAAAGAGAGGTTTCAGAAGGAGACTGGTTTGACATTAGCTAAGAAAGTAAAATACTTGGGGGTTAATATGACTGCTAAGAACTTAAACTTATTTAAAGATAACTATGAGAAATGCTGGACAGAAGTGAAAAAAGATTTAGAAATATGGTCAAATTTGAAGCTTTCCTTGTTGGGTCGAATTGCAGCTATAAAGATGAATGTATTGCCAAAAATGTTATTTCTGTTTCAGTCATTGCAAATTTTGGACAAGATGGACTGTTTCAAGAAGTGGCAGAAAGATATTTCTAGATTTGTCTGGCAGGGCAAGAAGCCCAGAATAAAATTTAAAATACTAACTGACGCAAAGGAAAGAGGTGGATTTGCCCTGCCGGACTTTAAATTGTACTATGAATCAGCAGCATTCTGCTGGTTAAAAGATTGGCTGCTTCTTGAGAACACAGACATTTTGGACTTAGAAGGTTTTAATAATGTTTTTGGGTGGCATGCATATTTGTGGTATGACAAGGTTAAAGCACATAAAGCATTTAAAAACCATATTGTCAGGAAAGCATTGTTCAATGTCTGGATAAGATATAAAGACTTATTGGAAAATAAAACCCCAAGGTGGTTGTCACCAATGGAAGCGAAGGCTCAGAAAAAGCTCAATATGGAGGCCAAATGGCCGAAATAATGGGAAATTTTGGAACAAGAAGGAGATAAATTGAAATTGCAGAGTTTTGAGAAATTAAAAGATAAAGTGCGAGACTGGCTTCATTATTATCAAATAAGAGAGGCCTATAATTTGGACAAAAAAATTGGCTTCCAGGTGGAAAAATCAAAATTGGAAACAGAATTGTTAGACCCCAAAACTAAGATACTTTCAAGAATGTATAACTTGCTGTTGAAATGGAATACGCAGGATGAAATGGTTAAATCTGCTATGATTGAATAGGCACAAGATATTGGTCACAACATTATGTTTGATAGCTTGTAGGGCAGCAGCTGAAGAAGGAACAAAAAGGGTTCTCTTGTGTGATTTTCTTGTGGCTGATTAGCTGCTTTCTCTGTGCAAAGGTCAGAGGGGGCAGGGCTTCTGTTGAGGTAGGTGATAAGCTGTGGGAGGAGCTTGTCAGAGCTTGTAGGGCAGCAGCTGAAGAAGGAACAAAAAGGGTTTTCTTGTGTGAGTTTCTTGTGGCTGATTAGCTGCTTTCTCTGTGCAAAGGTCAGAGGGGGCAGGGCTTCTGTTGAGGTAGGTGATTAGCTGTGGGAGGAGCTTGTCAGAGCTTGTAGGGCAGCAGCTGAAGAAGGAACAAAAAGGGTTTTCTTGTGTGAGTTTCTTGTGGCTGATTAGCTGCTTTCTCTGTGCAAAGGTCAGAGGGGGCAGGGCTTCTGTTGAGGTAGGTGATAAGCTGTTGGAGGAGCTTGTCAGAGCTTGTAGGGCAGCAGCTGAAGAAGGAACAAAAAGGGTTTTCTTGTGTGAGTTTCTTGTGGCTGATTAGCTGCTTTCTCTGTGCAAAGGTCAGAGGGGGCAGGGCTTCTGTTGAGGTAGGTGATAAGCTGTTGGAGGAGCTTGTCAGAGCTTGTAGGGCAGCGGTGCGCGCCTAGTGGCGCGCGCAGTTTGATCCATCTTTTAGATTTAGGGGAGCTAGTCTCAAACGTTTGTTGGGGGAGATATAGGTTTATTTGGGGGGATTTATTTGTCCTGTCTTCACGCTTTTTATGGTGGAGGACCGCTGTAGTCACCCCCAACGACACCTTCTCAAGATGGAGGGTGAGGGAACAGCTGCAGTCGCCTGTGGTTCCTGCGCAATGTTTGCCATCTTGCCAAAGGTTGCAGGCAGCTTTACCTGCAGCAATTGCATGTTGATTGCCCTCTTAAAAGACAAAGTCCAGCAACTGGAGGAACGTGTAGCTACGCTCCAAAGAATTAGAGAGCTGGAGCTCTTCTTGGAAGCAACAGAGCACACCGTCTCCACCAAGGAGGAGACAGGGGACTCCCCTGAGAAGGAGGCTAGTTCACCAACACAGGAGCCAGATATATGGAGAAACGTGACTCAAAGAAGTAGGAGGCCCAGGGTTCGCTCTGATTGTTTAGAAATACGCAATCGCTTTGAGGTCCTTTCCCCTAGCATGGAAGACGAAGAGCAGACTCCATTTGAGGATCTCTCCCTCATTACAGTTGATCAGGTATATGAAGACGAGCAGCAAAGGCAGTCCTCAGGGAATGTGCAGGCGACCTTGGAACGGACAGCTCACGGAAGAACCCCGACCAGACCTAAGAGGAGGCGTGTAGTGGTGATAGGGGATTCCCTACTGAGGGGAACAGAAGCAGTGATCTGTGGGCCTGACAAGATGTCTCGGGAAGTGTGCTGTCTCCCCGGGGCTAAGATCCAAGATGTAACTGAACGACTGCAAGGAATCATAAAACCCACTGACAAATACCCCTTCCTCTTGGTTCATGTGGGAACCAATGACACTGCAAGCAATAGCCTCCAGAAGATCAAAAGAGATTACGAGGCTCTGGGCAGGAAATTGAAGCAATTAAATGCACAAATTGTCATCTCATCTGTCCTCCCAGTTGAACGACGTGGCCCAGGGAGAGAGGGAAAAATAGTGGAAGTGAACAACTGGCTTCGCAAATGGTGTAAACAGGAACGGTTTGGATTCTTAGATCACGGAATGCAGTTTCTTGAAGATGGACTTCTGGCAAGCGATGGGCTGCACCTCACAACGGTTGGGAAGAATGTTTTTGCAAAAAATCTCAGAAACCTCATCAGGAGGGCTTTAAACTGACTAATGTGGGGGAGGGAGACAGTGCTCCTGAAGGTAGGAGTCTATCAATTGATGAAGATGATCATCCAAATGTCATAGACCGAATGGAGCAAACAGCACGCAGACCTAGTGGTGGGAGGAAAAAATCCTTAAATAAGAGACACGGGGGAATGATTAATGGACTTCAATGTCTGTACACTAATGCGCAAAGCATGGGAAATAAACAAGATGAGCTTGAGCTCTTGGTACAGCAAACTAAATATGACATAATAGGAATCACTGAAACCTGGTGGGATAAGTCCCACGATTGGAATGTAATAATGGAGGGATACAATCTATTTCAGAGAAACAGACCAGACAAGAAAGGAGGAGGAGTGGCGTTATATGTCAGGGATAAGAGAGTCTGTGTACTGGTCCAGTAAACGCTTCCGCTGCGCCACCAGCAACAGTTCTCTTTGCAGAGCATTAACTAAGTCCAGTGCAGAGATTCTTGTTGCAGTACAAGCTTCAAAGTCTCAGCAGCAAAGAAATAACGACACAGGGAAGCCTGTCTTTCCAAAGACAGGTTTATTGCAGAAAGATAACAGAAACACCTCTGGAGCTTTCAGACATTTTTGCTTCACGCCCCACAGGCAGAGAAAACAAACACTCTTTATATACTGAGCAACTTAACAACTTAACGAGCTTGACTACTTAAAGTCACATGACATTGCTAACTTGCCAGCGTCTTAGGTTTCACACCTTAACACCCCCTCTCGCTGGCAATGCAAAAACAAAATTACTTCAGACCCATTTCTTCACAAAAGTTTTCATGCCGCTGAAACCCAAGCGGTTTCGTAAAACCATCAGCTTGATTTTCATGACTGGGACAGTAATTTAATTTAACAATTCCTGCTTTTACCGTTTGACAAACATTTTGAAAGCGGATATCCAAATGTTTTGTACGACCTTTAAACTGCCCATTTTGTGCTAACTTAAGACACGGTTGATTATCACCCCATACAGTGATTGGAGTGATGGCCTTTTCATACATCTCTTGTGCCAAGCATTTGTAAAATTCTAGATCTCTACATAACTCAGATAAGGCACAGAACTCAGCTTCTGTTGACGACAAAGCAATCAGGTTCTGTTTCTTGGATCTCCACCCAATCAGAGAGTTACCAAATTTTATTACACAGCCAGACACTGATTTTCTATCTTTTAAATTTGCCCAATCACTATCTGCCCAACAAGTAATCTGTGCTTGTCCTTCAGAAGATAATTCAAGGCAAAAATCTTTGGTGTATTGTAAATATCTTAACACTCTTTGAATTCCTTTCCATGCATTTACACTAGGTTTTGAAGCTTCTCTGCTGAGTAAGTTAACAGCGTAAGCAATATCTGGTCTACTCCATTGCGAAAGATGAAGTAAGCTTCCCAGTGCTGACTGAAAGATTTCAGCACGCTTGAATTCAGCACTATCCTTGAACTCATTGTCTTTTACAAAACCCATTTCCATTGGTGTTCTAACACCTGCACACTCCGTCATGCCAAATTTTTTCAACATTTGCAATATCTTGCCTTTTTGATTCAGTAGAAAACTGCCATTTTTGGTCCTATCTATCTGAACACCAAGATAGACCTTCACATCACCAAGATTCTTAACTTTGAAGTGTTTATTTAACTCTTTGGCTAGTTTTTTTACTTGTTCTTGTGTCTTTGAAGTATAAATCAGGTCATCTACATAAACAAGCAAAGATTCTTGAGCATCTCCTGAACCTCTGAAATATAAGCAATTGTCAGCCTTGCTCCTGCTAAAACCAATGCCTACCAAAACGTCATTCAAACACTCATTCCAATTATGAGCAGATTGCTTGAGTCCATAAATAGATTTATGTAGTTTCCATACCTGATTTGATTTACCAACTTTCAATCCTGGCGGTAGCTCCATATAGAGTTCTTCAGCCAAGTCTGAATGAAGATAAGCTGTAGAGACATCAAATTGATTCACTTTGAACCCTTTCTGAGCAGCAACTGCTAATAGTGCCCGTAGGGTTTCACTCCTTGAAGTGGGTGCATAGACTTCGGAATAATGTAACCCCTTTCTTTGCGTAAAACCTCGAGCTACAAGCCTTGCTTTGTACTCTGGTTTCCCCATCGCTGTTGTCTTTATCCTGTACACCCACCTACAACTTACTGCCTTGGTACCTTCTGGCAGTTTGGTGATGGAAAACACACCTAGTTCTTTCATAGAATTCAACTCTTTTTGCATGGCCTCACGCCACCTACTGGCCTCCTCCTGGGGTAATTGCTCAACCTCCTCAAAACTTTCAGGTTCGCAATTTGCCAAACCAGCCCAAACACTAATAGCTTGGTACCTTTCAGGAGGTTTACCTTTGTTGGTACGCTTGGAACGCCTTAACAGTTCCTGCGATGTTCCTTCAGTTTCTCCCTCTGACCCAGAATCACTAGTCGTCACCTGTTTGTCACTAGTAGTTGAAGAACTTTCTGATTCTGACTTTACACGTCTCTCTTGCTGTGCAGGTGAACTTTTAGAGCTAGAAGATTCTGACTTTACAGACTTGGGTGAACTAGACGATTTCTCACCCTCGTCCTTAGACTCAAATTCCTCAGCCTGTTCTGGAACTAATACCTGCCCAGGGGCCTGAGTTTCATTGTTACTGTTCACCACATCAAATAGTATGTCAGGATTTCCATGAATTTTATTCCAACCATCCTGTTCACAAAATTCTGCACTTCTGCTGATTGTGATTTTCGTTTGATTGCCTTCTACATTGACAAATCTCCAACCTTTTGTGTTTGCTTGATAACCACAGAAAAACATTTCTTTAGATCTAGGATCGCCTTTCCTACGTTGTGCCCTAGGCACCAGCACATAAGCACGACATCCAAAAACTCTTAGATGATCAATTTTTGGTTTTTTCCCAAATAGCATGAAGTAAGGAGTGTTGCCTACTGTGCTATTGTATACTCTGTTAAAAGTATAATTCGCATACAGTGCAGCCTCAGCCCAAATACGCTGTGGAAGTCCAGAATCAAACAGCAAAGCAGCAATGGCTTCCTGTAATGTACGAAATTTTCTTTCGGCAACTGCATTCTCCTGTGGTGAATAGGGATTGGTAAGTCTATGAACTATACCTTTCCTTTTTAACCACGTCTCCAGCGTGTGGTTCACATATTCCCCACCATGATCTGATTGTATTTTACGTACCCTGGTGTCAAATTTACATTCGACTTCTTCAATCCAATCCATCAGGATGGAAGCTGCTTGTGATTTTTCTTTCAGAAAGAAAACCCAACTAGCCCTTGAAAAATCATCCACCAAAATTTGCATAAATCTCGCACCTCCAAGCGATTTGACTGGCATAGGGCCACACACGTCTGTGTGCACAAGTTCAAAGGGTTTTTTGCTTACTCTATCAGATCTAGGATAGTTACATGTCTTAACCTTAGCATGTTTACAAGCACAACAATCCAGAAAATTTGGACAGGGTTTAATGTTACACTCCTCAGCTAAATCTGGCATCTTGCTTACATACTTAAAGCATATATGAGCTAACCTTCTGTGTAGTAGATGTGCACAACCTGTATGAGGAGCCTTATTTACACACTTAGCTTGCGCTTCACCTGTTGAACATCTACCTGCTGCTAACTGCTCTTCATCCAAAACAAAAAGCCCATCCTCACAGGGAATTTTAACTAGCTCCTTCCCCTGTTTCGAAATGGTGCACACATCATTTTCAAACTCGACCTTAAAACCACTTTTTACCAGGCATGACACACTCAAAAGTCCATTCTTCATTCCTGGAAGAACAAAAACAGGAAGGTTAGTTTGCAAACAATTAACATAAATTGTGCCTTTAAGGTTCATTTCTCGTTTACTATTGTCTGCTATAGTCACAGTTTTTGCAACTGGCAATGTCTTGCAGTTCATCAAGCTGCCACTAGATGTCGCTGGAACTAAACTGTGACTTGCTCCACTGTCAATTATCCACTTCAAGGTTTGTTGGCTCCTTTTAGGACTCTGTTGTGCTGCCATTGCAGATAGTCCCTTATCAGCACCTGCTCCCCCTCTGGATCGTTGATTCTTGTAGTTCTCACGTCGTCTTCCCCTGTAGCTCCGGAAACTGGCCTTGGACTGTTGAAATTCCTGTTGCTTTTCTGGACACTTTGCTATCAAATGAAACCTGCTGCCACATCGAAAACATGACTTGCTGGCCATAGCAGACACTTGTGAGGCTTCCTTACAGCTCTGCCTGCTAGTTCCCCCACACTGGGAATTATCTGAACATCCAACCCTTGGGGTATTTGAATTATCAATACGTTTTCGATGATGTTGATATTCTTGCTCACACAATCTACCAGTCACATAATTCATATTCAGCTGGTCCTCTGGCAAAACTTGTAAAGTTAGTACTAAGTTTTCAAACCCTGCATGCAGGCTGCTAAGCAGAGTATAAACTTTAATATTTTCAGGAAAATTCACACCTAGAGATGACAGTCGGTTGAAATACTCAGTCATCTGTGACGTGTGTTCAACCACACTATCCCCTGGCTTCAGTTTCAACTCATACAAAGCATGTATAATGTTCACCTTCTCTCCGGGCGTGGCTCTATGGTGAATTCGCCTAAGAGCTTCCCAAATTTCAAATGCAGACCTTAAATTTTCCACATGAGGTAATTGGGAATCGTCTATCGATACCATCAACATGCACCTAGCTTTAGTGTCCATTTTATCATGTTCCCTGTTCTGAGCATGTGCAGCAGCCTGTTGCTCTGCTGTGGCATCTGCTGCAACAGCCATAAACGGCTTTCGCCTCTGGACATAGTCAGCCCACACTTCTTTGGCTTCCAACCAGACTTGAGCCCTCTTAGACCACTGCACGTAATTAGCAGAGTTCAACTTTGTAAAGGGAACCTGGAAATTTTCCACTGCCATTCTTGGGGTTTGCTGCTACTCCCTCTGTGTGCCCTTGCTTCTCTTTCCCCTTGGGATTTGTTTTACTCACTTTTCAGACACCTCCAGCCTCCTCTGACGCCTTTTAAACTTTTTTCCCTCCGTCTCTTCACTAGCAACCTACCACCGTTCTCTGTTTTTATTAACAAAACAAAAACACAACGGGAGGTCAAGCTAGCCTTTTGCAGCTAATGAAGCTGTAAATCTTCACTTACGCAGCTCTCTCAACTTTCTGCAGCCTCTCAGTTCCTTTAAGAGCTGGATTTACGACCAAGCTGGTCTTCTCTCATCCGAAAGCTGCTTTCACTTTCTCTGCACACAATACAGCTGTAGAAACGTAGAAGGAGCCATAACCTAAGAGAGTCTGTGTACTGGTCCAGTAAACGCTTCCGCTGCGCCACCAGCAACAGTTCTCTTTGCAGAGCATTAACTAAGTCCAGTGCAGAGATTCTTGTTGCAGTACAAGCTTCAAAGTCTCAGCAGCAAAGAAATAACGACACAGGGAAGCCTGTCTTTCCAAAGACAGGTTTATTGCAGAAAGATAACAGAAACACCTCCGGAGCTTTCAGACATTTTTGCTTCACGCCCCACAGGCAGAGAAAACAAACACTCTTTATATACTGAGCAACTTAACAACTTAACGAGCTTGACTACTTAAAGTCACATGACATTGCTAACTTGCCAGCGTCTTAGGTTTCACACCTTAGGTGTATACCTGTGAAGAGATCCAAGGTTTAGAACCTCAAAGCCAAAGTGAGAGCATTTGGGTCAAAATTAAGGGAGAGAAGAATAACAGTGACCTCATTGTGGGAGTTTACTATAGATCCCCAAGCCAAACGGAGGACATAGATGATGCCTTCCTGGAACAGATGGCCAAGCATGCAAAAGGAAGGGAGATAGTAGTAATGGGGGACTTCAATTACCCGGATATTTGTTGGATGTCAAACTCAGCCAAGAGCATAAGGTCAAACAGATTCCTCGCTGGCCTTGCAGACAACTTCATTGTCCAGAAAGTGGGAGAAGCAACAAGAGGAACAGCCATTTTAGATCTGGTCCTAACCAATGTTGATGACCTGGTTAGTGGGGTAGAAGTGGAAGGATCATTAGGCGCGAGTGATCATGCTCTTCTGAAGTTTACTATACAGCGGAAAGGAGCAGCCAAGCATACTAGGACTCAATTTCTCGACTTTAAGAAAGCCGACTTCATAAAACTTAGGGAAGTGCTTGGTGAGATCCCATGGACAGTAATACTAAAAGGAAAGGGAGTTCATGATGGCTGGGAGTTTGTTAAGAGGGAGATAGTAAAAGCACAACTTCAGGCAATACCAATGAGACGGAAACATGGAAGGTGCCTAAAGAAGCCAGGGTGGCTATCTAAAGAACTTTTAACTGAGTTAAGATTAAAAAAGGATGTGTACAAAAAATGGAAAAGGGGGGAAACCACCAAAGAGGAATTCAAACAAATAGCCAGCACGTGTAGACACAAAGTCAGAAAAGCTAAAGCACAGAATGAACTCAGGCTTGCTAGAGAGGTTAAAAGCAACAAAAAAGGCTTTTATGGGTATGTTCGTAGCAAAAGGAAGAACAAAGAAACAGTGGGGTCACTCAGAGGAGAAGATGGTGAAATGCAAACAGGGGACACAGAAAGGGCTGAACTCCTCAATGCCTTCTTTGCCTCAGTCTTCTCCGATAAAGAAAACAATGCCCGACCTGAAGAATTTGGAGCAAATGATTCAGCAGAGGAAACGCAGCCCAGAATAACTAAGGAGATAGTACAAGAATACTTGGCTAGTCTAGATGTATTCAAGTCTCCAGGGCCAGATGAACTGCATCCAAGAGTATTAAAAGAACTGGCAGATGTGATCTCAGAACCACTGGCAGTCATCTTTGAGAATTCCTGGAGAACAGGCGAAGTCCCGGCAGACTGGAGGAGGGCAAATGTTGTCCCTATTTTCAAAAAGGGGAAAAGAGAGGACCCAAATAATTACCGCCCAGTCAGTCTGACATCAATACCAGGGAAGATTCTGGAGCAGATCATTAAGCAAACAGTCTGTGAGCACCTAGAAAGGAATGCTGTGATCACCAATAGTCAGCATGGATTTCTGAAAAATAAGTCATGTCAGACTAACCTGATCTCGTTTTTTGACAGAATTACAAGCCTGGTAGATGAAGGGAACACAGTGGATGTAGCCTACCTTGATTTCAGCAAGGCATTTGACAAGGTGCCCCATGATATTCTTGTAAAGAAGCTGGTAAAATGCGGTCTTGACTATGCTACCACTCAGTGGATTTGTAACTGGCTGACTGACCGAACCCAAAGGGTGCTCATCAATGGTTCCTCTTCATCCTGGAGAAGAGTGACTAGTGGAGTGCCACAGGGTTCTGTCTTGGGCCCGGTCTTATTCAACATCTTTATCAACGACTTGGATGATGGACTCAAGGGCATCCTGATCAAATTTGCAGATGACACCAAACTGGGAGGGGTGGCTAACACCCCAGAGGACAGGATCATACTTCAAAACGACCTTGACAGATTAGAGAACTGGGCCAAAACAAACAAGATGAATTTTAACAGGGAGAAATGTAAAGTATTGCACTTGGGCAAAAAAAATGAGAGGCACAAATACAAGATGGGTGACACCTGGCTTGAGAGCACTACATGTGAAAAGGATCTAGGAGTCTTGGTTGACCACAAACTTGACATGAGCCAACAGTGTGACGCGGCAGCTAAAAAAGCCAATGCAATTCTGGGCTGCATCAATAGGAGTATAGCATCTAGATCAAGGGAAGTAATAGTGCCACTGTATTCTGCTCTGGTCAGACCTCACCTGGAGTACTGTGTCCAGTTCTGGGCACCACAGTTCAAGAAGGACATTGACAAACTGGAACGTGTCCAGAGGAGGGCAACCAAAATGGTCAAAGGCCTGGAAACGATGCCTTATGAGGAACGGCTAAGGGAGCTGGGCATGTTTAGCCTGGAGAAGAGGAGATTAAGGGGTGATATGATAGCCATGTTCAAATATATAAAAGGATGTCACATAGAGGAGGGAGAAAGGTTGTTTTCTGCTGCTCCAGAGAAGCGGACACGGAGCAATGGATCCAAACTACAAGAAAGAAGATTCCACCTAAACATTAGGAAGAACTTCCTGACAGTAAGAGCTGTTCGACAGTGGAATTTGCTGCCAAGGAGTGTGGTGGAGTCTCCTTCTTTGGAGGTCTTTAAGCAGAGGCTTGACAACCATATGTCAGGAGTGCTCTGATGGTGTTTCCTGCTTGGCAGGGGGTTGGACTCGATGGCCCTTGTGGTCTCTTCCAACTCTATGATTCTATGATTCTATGATTCTATGACTGGGAACAGTTGTGGACCACCGGTATGAAATTTACGGCATGTAATGCCTTAAGAGAGAATATTATGAAAATGATTTACAGGTGGTACATGACCCCAGTCAAGCTTGCGAAAATTTATCATTTGCCCGATAATAAATGTTGGAAATGTAAAGAAAATGAAGGTACATTCTTTCACCTTTGGTGGACGTGCCCAAAGATTAAGGCTTTCTGGGAGATGATATATAATGAAATGAAAAAGGTATTTAAATATACCTTCCTGAAGAAACCAGAGGCCTTTCTCCTGGGCATAGTCGGCCAATTGGTGCCAAAGAAGGATAGAACTTTCTTTTTTTTTATATATAAAATATTTATTAAGGTTTTAAAAGTTTATATAAAATAGAAAAAACAAAACAAAAAACAAAAACAGTAAAAATACATACAAAACATACAAAACACATACAACAACAAGTATAATTCCAATCCCTTATATTCATAAAACTTACTTTCCCGACCTCCTCATACCTCCCCTTTCTGTATTCCAATCTCTAATTAATTCAATTCAGCAAATCCTTCCCCTAATTTCTATATAATTTTTAACCTTTCTTTTCTTAATCACATAATCATTACAGCTTATAACCACTTAATTTCTGAATCAACATCGTTCTAACCTTCAATAATTTTACAATGTTTCCTAAGATAGTCCTTAAATTTCTTCCAATCTTCTTCCGCCGTCTCTTTTCCCTGGTCTCGGATTCTGCCGGTCATTTCTGCCAGTCCCATATAGTCTATAAGCTTCATCTGCCATTCTTCCACGGTGGGTAGATCTTCTAAGGATAGAACTTTCTTTATGTATGCAACAACAGCAGCAAGAATACTTATTGCAAAGTATTGGAAGACACAAGAGCTACCCACCCTGGAAGAGTGGCAGATGAAGGTGATGGATTATATGGAATTGGCGGAAATGACTGGCAGAATCCGTGACCTGGGAGAAGAGTTGGTGGAAGAAGACTGGAAGAAATTTAAAGACTATCTTCAGAAACATTGTAAAATTAATGAATCTTAAAATGATGTTGGACTGAAAATAAGTGGCATTAGCAACAAAGTTAATAAGAATATGCAAAAATGAATTGATAAATGGATGAAAATATAGAGTTATAATATGTTAAGATATAGAGTTAGGATAAACGAAAGAGGGTAAGGATTTGCTGACTTGATTATTTAAATGGGAATACAAAAAGGGGAGGTGTGAGGAGGCCAAGGAAATAAGATAACGAGTTAGGGTTACAAAAATGGATTTGTTTTTATTTTCCTTTTCTTACTTTATGTATTTTTCTATGTTTCTTTTATTGTATTTTTTTCTTTTTATATGATCTTTTAAATTTATATCTTTGTAAAACTCCAATAAATATCTTTAAAAAAAATAAATGGAAACACAGAAGGCTAGCCATTTAGGAGGTTTGCAAAGAGGACAAGGGTGTTACGGGGTAATCTTCTAGCAAACAAGCTTGGCACAGCAGATCTGAGAGGTGGGTTTCTGCTCCCGGAAAGCCAGCCTGGAAACCAGGTTGCCAGGTGAAGGAAGAATGGAAAGATCAACCAACTCACTTGCCTTCAAAGAATTTCTGGTTGCCTGTGGCTACTGGGATAGTGCTTAGATATCAGGCTGGCTGACACATCTTAAAAAATACAAGGAAAAGGCTTTTTTTCTTTCATTAGCAAAGCTCCTTTGGGGCCCCGAATAGCTAAGCTGAGGAGGAAGTGGCTGGTATTACTTGTTTGTTCTTGGTCCTGATCTTGCCTGCCCTTGCACACTCCTGTTGTCTTTGCATATTTAACCAGCACGTCTGTTCCGATGGGAGTCCTATTCCTGCAGTTCCACATCCTTCTCTTTGGCACTTGGGCATTCGGTTCCAGGAGCTGGACCTGAGCACAGAGGCTTTCTTCTACTTGGACTCGACAAAGGAGCAAGAGTGGCTGACAGCTGTGGGAAAGGCTTTGCGTTCCAAATCCAAGTACAAGAAAGTAAGTCCAACCCCACCCATTTCTTCAGCAGCCAGACAGCTGTCAGGAGCTGGAGTGAGGAGGAGGAGGAGGAGGTCAGCAAGAAAAAACTCCTGGTGTCAGTGGTGTTTTATTCAAAAGAAGCCAACATTCTTTATTCAAAGAAACCCAAACCGTGCAGGCCTAGTGATCACAGAAACCTTTCCCAACAGGTCTTGCCCCAGTGAGGTAGTTGTGAAGGCTGAAGGTTGCTACCCTCCCACCACTCTCTGAAGTCTCCTCCTCCCCCTGGTCCTTCCCAAGCAACCTGAGACTCTGACACCTTGCCTGTCTTTGCTCCATCCTCTTAATTTCTCTGTGTTCTGGGAGACCAGCAGGGAGGGGAGCTGATCGCAGCAGGATGGGGAGACCCCCTGGCTTCTTCAGCAGCCTGCCTGATCTCTGCCTCTTGACCCCCGCCTCAAGCCTCCACTTCTGCCTCGGATTCTGGACTGCTGTTTGCCGTAGAATCTTCCTGCCCTCCTGCCTCTTCAGTTTCCAACACCTCCTCTTGCTCACAGTCTGCTCCCTCTTCTCCCTCTGACGACCCCCCACCAGTTCCCTGGCTCTGAGCCTTCTTCCCTTGGGGGATCCCCAGTTGGTGCCACCTGCCACTCCTATCTGCATCCAGCCGGCCCAGGACAGCAAGCAATGAACAGAGCTGATAGACATCCCAGTACCTTGCATCTTCTAGGTGCAGCTGGTGCTCATCTTTGTCAGGAAGGACCAGCTCAGCCGCATCAAGGAAGTGATGAGGGAGACAGTGGGCACAGGCATCATGGGGAAGATGGGGAGTAGACCCTGACAGCGGAATTCCCCACGTCTATCTTTCTGTCTGTCTATCTGTTTTTCTAATCTCTGCCAACCAGTTCCCCCCTCTTTCCTGCTTGCTCACTAACAGCCATCTTTGCTCCGCCCCTGCAGGGTAACAAGGGGTGTGTGGACGCGAGGTTTGTCTGCAACAATACCAGCTTCTGCATGGTCAATTCCCACCTTGCTGCCCACGTGGAAGACTTTGAGCGCCGAAACCAGGATTACAAGGATATCTGTGCCCAGATGAGCTTCCTGCCCCCTGACCAGGGTCTGCCGCAGCTGACAATCATGAAAACGAGTGCGTTTTGAGGGCTTGGAGGGAGAGAGCCTTGGCTGATGTAACTTGTTGGTCTCCGCTATCTGGAGAAGCAAACTGAGTCATGTTTCTGTAACTTTCCTGCCTGTGTGTAGCTCAGGGTAGGCAGCATTTGTTGTTGTTTAGTTGTTTAGTCGTGTCCGCCTCTTCGTGACCCCCTGGACCAGAGAACGCCAGGCCCTCCTATCTTCCACTGCCTCCCGCAGTTTGGTCAAACTCATGCTAGTAGCTTCGAGAACACGGTCCAACCATCTTGTCCTCTGTCGTCCCCTTCTCCTTGTGCCCTCCATCTTTCCCAACATCAAGGTCTTTTCCAGGGAGTCTTCTCTTCTCATGAGGTGGCCAAAGTCTTGGAGCCTCAGCTTCACGATCTGTCCTTCCAGTGAGCACTCAGGGCTGATTTCCTTCAGAATGGAGAGGTTTGATCTTCTTGCAGTCCATGGGACTCTCAAGAGTCTCCTCCGGCACCAGAATTCAAAAGCATCCATTCTTCGGTGATCAGCCTTCTTTATGGCAGGCAGCATAGTGCTCTCCAAATGTTGATAGACCAAAATTCCCATAATTGCTAAGAATTGGCCTTGCTGACTGGGGCTCATGAGAGTTCCACTTCAGCAACACCAGGAGGGTGCAGTGTCGGCGATCCCTGCTGCTGCAGCTGCACCACTAAGGTTTCTACTAGAGCAGCCAGTAGAGAGCAACATAAAGCGAGTGGCAGAGATGTATTAGATTAGATTATAGCAAATGTGGGCAACTTCTCCAGTGATCGGGGTGGGAGTTGCAGTTTGTTAAGGGCAGTAAGGCGAAAGCAGAGCGGCCATTTTGCATGGAGAAGGTTCCAGGCTCAGTCACCAGTGTGTGCAGATCGGGCTGGGCATGATCTCTGCCTGAAAGCTGCTGCCAGTCCATGTAGTCAGTCCTGAGCTTGATGGGTCAATGGTCTGCCTCAATATAAGGTAGCTTCCTATGTTCCTGTGTACTACAGCAGGGTTTGGAGGGCCACAAGCGCCCTGCCCATGAATTAACGTACCAGGGGAAATTCGAAAAGTCTTTGCTGAAAGGACATCAAAGCAGGGGCCAGGTGAACCTCTTTGGGAGATTATTCTGAAAGGTCGGGTGCCATGACTGAAAAGGCCCTGCCATGCTTGAAAGAGCAGGAGTTCCCTGGGAAAGGGATTCTAGTCAGTGGAGAGGCAGTGCAAACATAAGTGGGCCTTCTTCTGGTACCCTTTTCCCAAACCTTGAAACACTTGAAAGGCCAAATGGGATGCTCTGAATTGGGCCTGGAAGCAGTTCAAGAGCCAGTCTAGTTCACAGAGCACTAGCCTAATATGATCATACTGCCCAATCCTAGTTATCAGTCTTACTACATATTGCAGGAAGTGGCAGCAGGCTGCCCCCCCGCCCCCCGACCCCGTGAGCTAGCCTGTAGCTGTGGTTGCTTTGCTTTTTTCCAGCATTGTCATCTGATCACTAAAAATGAGCTTCAGAGACTTCTGACCTACGACCAGGTGAGAGACATCTTTGTGTTATATGTGGTGGTTTAGGATATTGCCCTGTTTATTTCCTTTGTCTGGGATACCCCAGCCTAGGCTAGAGAAGCCACTTTCAGGCAGTTAGGAGCAAAGAACATAGGATGACTGCGACTTCTACAAATGCTTTTTAAGGTTGCAGGTTTGTGCAACCTGAATTAGAAGCAAGTCCCAATTAAGTTGGAGGGTTGCCTTGGAATAAGTAGGACTGCTCTGCAGTTTCCCAGTTAGAGGGCTTTCCTAGCTCAGCACACGCTCCAGATGTTGTTGGACTCCCATCAGCCCCAGCATAGCTGCTGTCCAGCAATATCGAAAGGTCTAAGGTTTCCTGCTCTAGGTTTTGCATCTGTCTGGAAAATCTGCGTTGCTCACATGTTCTTATCAGCAGATACTTCCATTAAGTCCAATTAAATTGCTGGTGCTTTTTGTTTTACATTTTTCTCTCCAAGGTTTGTGTGTTCATCATGTTGACGACCTTTCTCCCACTTGGCATAAGGATCATTGGTATTTTGTGTTGAAACAGAGGCCTGATTGCTGCACCTTATGGTGGATTTAAACTCTGTGAGCGTAGTCATGCCTTAGCCCTTTGAGAAGGATGCTGCAAGGAAGGCAAGGGGGGGCAGCCTCAGACTTCCAACATACGCAAAACCATCATAAAACATTAAAAACTTCCCTAAAGGCTGTATAGTTACTTATCTCCTTGACATCTGACGGGAGGGTGTCCCACAGGGCAGGTGCCACTACTCAGAAGGCCCTCTGCCTGCTTCCCTGTAACTTTGCTTCTCACAGTGAGGAAACCGCCAGAAGGCCCTCGGTGCTGGACCCTGATGCCTGGGCTGAACAATGGGGATGGAGACACTCTTTCAGGGCTGAGGCCATTTAGGGCTTTAAAGGTTGGCACCAACACTCAGAATTGTGCTCAGAAACGTCCTGGGAGCCAACGTAGGATGCGAAAGGATGGTTTTGCAGTTGCTCATAGTGTCGGGGTGTATTCTGGTGGTTGTTAACAGTTTGTATGGATTATTGGTACATATAACATTGCATATTGTAGGTATGGCTAACCTGTGGTCTGCCAGATGTTACTGAGCTGCAGTTCCTGTTGGCTCCAGCCATCATGGCCAGTAATCAGGGATGATGGGAATTGTAGTTCTGCAGCATTGTGAGGGCCACGTGTCTGCTGCTCCTGAGTTAGAGGATTTTCCTGTTGTGTGATGCAGCAAAGTAATTTAAGATGACATGGGGCAAAAATGCACAAGCATCCTGTACCTTTAATAATTGTGTATAAGATAGGATTTCAGCAGGTATACCCCTTTTTTTGCACTTGGCTAACCTACTAGTAGGGACGCGGGTGGCGCTGTGGGTTAAACCACAGAGCCTAGGGCTTGACGATCAGAAGGTCGGCAGTTCGAATCCCCGCGACGGGGTGAGCTTCCCTTGCTCGGTCCCTGTTCCTGCCAACCTAGCAGTTCGAAAGCACGTCTAAGTGCAAGTAGATAAATAGGTACCGCTCTGGCGGGAAGGTAAACACCGTTTCTGTGTGCTGCTCTGGTTCACCAGAAGCGGCTTAGTCATGCTGGCCACATGACCCGGAAGCTGTATGCCGGCTCCCTTGGCCAATAAAGCGAGATGAGCGCCGCAACCCTAGAGTCGGTCACAACTGAACCTAATGGTCAGGGGTCCCTTTGTTGTTGTTGTTGTTGTTTAGTCGTTTAGTCGTGTCCGCCTCTTCGTGACCCCATGGACCAGAGCACGCCAGGCACTCCTGTCTTCCACTGCCTCCCGCAGTTTGGTCAGACTCATGTTTGTAGCTTCGAGAACACTGTCCAACCTGGGGTCCCTTTACCTTTAACCTACTAGTACTTCACCTTGGTCTTCCAGCACAACAGTGGCTGTTAATAGATTCCATTGTCAGGCAACAGGGGGTCTTTTGCTTCTCTGTTGATAAGCAATTTCTTTTTGGCTTTAGCTAAACATTCAGCGTACCCAAAAGACAGCTTTTGCTGATTTCACAGAGGGAGAGATCAAGTTCATCCCGACGTACAAATTTGACTCTAAAACAGATCCTGCTTGATAGTTGAGCCTTTGTAAGTAAGTCCTCTCAAACATTCTTCTGCAAGGCTTGTTTGTTTTTCCTAGTCTGCTGAGATGCTAGTAGTGTCCTGCCTTTCCATCCTCCTGAGCAGGCTAGTAAAACATATATTTTAAACATGGCTTTCTGCTAAGCAAGCTGTTGGAGGAGGGCTAGAGTTGAGGGCTGGACGGACTTCCTTTCCTCTGCAGCCAGAATGGACACCAAGCCACAGAGGAAGAGAGAGATCCAGCTCTCCTTCACCTGCTCACTTTGCTTGCATGGAATTCCGGGTTGCCAAAGGCTGCTAGGCGAGTTGTGAAATGCAAGGCTGTGATATGTTGTCTTCCTCAAGCCATCCCTGCTCTGGAAATGTTTTGGCTCCTTTCCCCCACATTTGTCCTGATAACCAGCATCCTCTGTTTCGTGGTGTGTATAAGCGGTGTTGCAGTTCCTTGAAAGGTGCAGCAGGCTGAATGAGAATCCTCTTTGTGTCAAGGAAGTCTGGGAATTAGACTTGGTGCTCTCTCATAAGAGCATGAGAGCAGCCCTGCTGGATCAGGCCATTGGTCCATCTGGCCCAGCGTCCTGTTCTCACATTGGCCAATGAGATGCCTCTTGGGGAGCCCACAAACAGGACCTGGGTGCAACAGCACGCTCCCCTCCTCCAAGCCATACTGCTTCTCTTGGTGGAGTATGTTCTGTGGCCATTATGGCTAGTAGCCATTGAGCCTCACCATCCATGATTTGGCATATTCTTGTGGTTCTTGACAACTGTCAGAAGCCACCTAGGCCTGCTAGTTTCATTGCTCTTGCTGTGGTAATGGGGAAATCAAAAGGACAGGCGGAACATGTAGTGACGAAGCCGGAAAAGGGCAGGCTCCTTTGGGCAGCATTTCAGGTGCCAGAAAGGGTCTTTTGGATCACTGAAAAAATAGTGTCTGAACAAGAATAACGGGGCCCCTTGCTTTGGGGAAGGATCATCATTTGGTGGTGTGCCATATGCTTTGTATGCAGAGTCTCAAGTTGAAAGGCACCTCCACCTGAAAAAGGATTGGGCCACAGAGAGCTGCTGCCAGCCAGAGGAGACTTAATTAATGAATTGTGGGGTTGGAAGGGATCACGAGGGTCATCTAGTCCAACCCCCTGCAATGTAGGAATCCAAACTGGGGGAGGTCAGAAATTCATTCTGACCTGGTAGATGGCAGCTTTTGATTTCCTGACAACTCTCTCCATGAGGCAAAATGCCTGCACACCTGCAAGGTCCGCCCCTTCAGAAGTTGGACTCCCAAGCCCCATCATCTCCAGCTCTTAACCGTGGTCAAGATCACAGGCCGTGTGTGGAGCCAAAGTTGGACTGTGTGAGCCTTGTGTGTTGCCTCAGCCAGTCCAACTGTCTCCTTGCAGTGGGAAGTGCCGTGTGCCAGCATGGTGTGAGCCAATCCTCTGGAGAGGAGGCAGCGTGAATCAGCTCAGCTACCGAAGCCACATGGAATTAAAAAGGAGCGACCACAAGCCCGTCAGCTCCCTCTTCCTCACAGGGGTAAGACCTGCCCTGGCCAGGGCTATCGTCTATTCAGGGTTTTTAGTTGCCTGCTATGTGGCACCTCCTCGAATCTGGGCAGGTCCTGACCAACAACCAGGCCCCTTTCCACAGAGCTCCTCCTTGGCCAATGACTTCCGGTGCAAGGAGTGGGCAGGTTTTGGCTCTGTTAAATCCCTAGGCTTCCATTCTCCACTCTTCTGAGTACACGCTGCTCCTGCAGGCATGGCAGACCACATGGGATGAACTGTATACCTTAACCGTTGGCTCCATTCATGCAATGGAGCTTCTGTGGTACTTGGCTTGGAGCATTTGGCTTCAGCCCATTGGCTCTGGAAGTCACAGCCGCTGCCATCCTGGGGAAGCTCTCAGAGTTACAGTACTTGCCTCTTTCAGGGCTGGGAACAGGGGGGTGCATCAGGCCTTTCTGCTCTTAACTCATGCCCCCCCCTTTCAGTCCATAGCTCCAACAAATGTGCTCTGCCCCCCCCCCCATAGGTGAAGGTTGTGGCTGACCGACGGTACCGGAAAGTGTTTGAGGATATTGTTCAGTTGATGGACAGGATGGAGAACGAATTCCTTCCCTCCCTGGAGGGAGGTAAAGACTAATAGGATCCTCTCCAACCCCTTAAAGAGGGTTTGCTGCAAAAAGACCAGGGGGGAAAGAAGCCCTTGGCCCATCTAGCTCAGTCTTGAGCGGTTCCCCAGGATTTCCGGGTGATCTCTCCCAGCCCTACCTGGAGATGCTGGGGATAGAACCTGGGACCTTTGCATGCAAGGCCGATGCCCTTCCACTGAGCGGCAGCCTCTTCCTCTTCCTCGCAGGCAAAGACTCCAGGGGTAGCCAGCGTGGTGCCCTCCAGATGCTGGACTACAACTCCCATCATCCCCAGCCAACATGGCCAGTGGCAAGTGCAGCAATATCTGGAGAGCCCCACGTGGACCTGTTGCATGTGCAGTCCCCTAAATGAGAGCCCGGGGCCAAGGACAAACTTCCCCCTGGAGCACGTTTCCTTGCCTCTGCTGAAGGCAAGCACTCTCTTTCCTCCCCCCCCCCCCTTTTGCTCTGCAGTTTCCGTTTGAGAATGTGAAGTTCCGGCAGCTGCAGAAGGAGAGGTTCCAGATCACAAACAACGGGCAGGTCACCCTCCACTTCTCCTTTATCCCCAAGCTCAGTGACAGCCAGTATTGGAAGCCATGGCTTTGCGCTGAGCCCTGCGAGGGATACTTGGAGCCCAGCGCGTCTCTCTCTGGAATCAGAGAACTGTAGAGTTGGAAAGGGACCCCAAGGGTCATCTAGGGAAGGCCTTCCTTTTCTCCTCCTCTTCCCAACCCTCCTCCCTCAAACCTTGGGAGTTTGGTAGAGCAGGGGAGGCTTAACATTTGTGGGCTGCATTGCCCCATGCTCAAGCCTCCAAGGGCCACACGTCAAAGCAGTGGAGCCCAAAGTGTAAAAGTGTGTGTGGCCAGCTTTAAACAAACACACACACACAAATGAATTGAAGCCAAACAATGCTGGAGGGTCCCCAAACACCTTTTGGCATCGCAGGGAACCAGTGAGAGCAGTCCGTCCAAAAATTACTTTTTTAAAACAATGCATATTTTTATGTTGTGGAGGCACAAAAATATCTTGGGGAACATATACAACTAGCCAAACTTTTAAAAACTCAATGAAATGTAAACTAAAAAAGAAAGTTACATTGGGGGCGCAAAAATCCTTTCCCTTTTTATATTCTTTTGTTAGGATCACTTTCTCTTACCCTCCAGTATCCTGTCACCATCTTCTGTGCAGCTGCTGCTTTGGAGGACTAGAGAGGAAAGTGGGGGGGGGGGGACTGAGTCGCTTCTTCTCCTAATTCTTGAAGTTAAGGTTTCCCCCATACACCTGTGAGAACAGGATGCTGTACTAGATGGGCCATTGGCCTGATCCAGCAGGCTCGCATTGTGTCCTTCTGTTCAATTCTTCACTGTCTTCACTTTTAATTTACAGACAAGCAAACCTGGCTGTGCCAAAGAGTGTATCTACCTGACCTCCTCCCATTTTAGGTGAGACGGTGGACATTTCCCTGGATGTGTACGTCAGCAAGGAAGAGAAGATTGAGGCTATCTTTGTCCTTCACCTTGACCGTGGCAAGGACTATTTCCTCACCATCAGTGGGAGCTACCTACCAAGCTGCTTCGGGACCTCCTTGGAAGCCTTGTGCTGGATGTCTACCCTTCCCACTCTGCTTGCCTGCTTGAAAAACAGCTGCTCTTCCACTCAGAAATGTGGGGGCTGGGGGTCCTCCGCTGCATTCAGCTTCAGCTTCTGTAGCTGTGCGTCCGCTTCCTGTGTGCTGTTCATGCCCTTTGTTTGCCTTGACTGAGTCATCCCAGGTTCTGGTCCTCCCACCTGCCCTTTCGCAGGGCCACTGAACCGTGTGCATTTCCCTGCCATCTGCCCAGATACTGTTCAGCCAACGGGCTGTTTCTTTCTCTTCTCAGGGCCTGTGCCATTAACACCCTTGGTTGTCTTTTGCTCTTGCCTTCCTCCTCTGATCTCAGGGAGAAGACAGCTTCCTAGAAAAGGTAACAGTTGGTTTGCTATCCTCTAGATGTTCTTGTAGCGGGCTCAAATCAGGTACAGGCAACGCCCCGTTTACACGGGGGTTGCGTTCCGAGGTACCGTGCGTTTAAATGAAATTGCGTATATTGGGGACAGCATTGGAAAAGCCTGCAAACACCCTCTAAACTTCCGGAAGCCCTTTGGAAAGGCCTTTTGAAAACCAGCAGCCTCCCTGCAAAACTCCTTGCTCCAACTCTCCACAGGCCTGAGAGGTCGGTGCCAAAGCTCCTGGGAGGGAGTCGAGATGCTGTTTCCATGCCACTTTGCCGCTTTTGTGCTCTTGGGGGGGGGGGACATTTTTGCCCCTTCAAGTGCCCCTTCCAGCTTTGCGGCAGTGTGCATGTGCCTCGAAGGCACGTAAATGGAGTTGCCCTTGTCAACGATCAGCAGCTGCTCCATGCAGTGGCAGCTGGTCCCTTAGGGCAAACCAGGCACTACCCCACCAACCTCACCTGCCTGCCTTCTGACTCAAATCCAGTCCAGGTGGTGACTCTAGCTCTCTGCGTTTTTCTCTTCCCTAGTCTCAACGTGGCCCTTGTAGAACTCGGCAGAGGAGAACGGAGACGAAACCAGAATTTGCCAGCACTGCTTGTAACTGATTTTGCGCTGCTTGACTCTGGGTCCGCTTGCGATTGGCAGCACGGGAGGCAGAAAGCCCAGTCTCATGATGCAGGCGCCAGCCCCCTCTGGCCCCAAGAGCCAGTTTTCTCCTTGTTTCTGTGCTCAGCCACTGCTGCACAGGCTATGCCACTCTGGCTTACTCTTACCACCTGAGCACTGGCATTTGGGAAGCGGTAGTGGCTGCTTTGGGGTGGCTCAGGGAAATGTCACTCCTCTCGAAATCAGATATACTTGGGTGTATTATCCTAGCCACAAGGAGACAGTGGTGACTGTCAATTTGGACAGCTGTAGACATTGAGAATCATGGAGGATATGTTTATCAGTGGCTACCGGTCAGGGCTATTTCTTGCCACTATTATCACAAACCACATGCTTTTGATTACCAGTTTCTGGGGAACATGATGGACAGAGTGCTCTTGTCCCCGTGTCCCTATGGACTCCCAAGGGCATGTGGTTGGCCATTCTGGGAACAAAATGCTGATCTAACCCAGCAAGGCTCCTGTGTTCTTTAGCATGCACCAGCTACTCTTGCACTAAGACTCTGATACAGTATGTGTCATTCCCCACATCAATACACTCTCTCTCTCTCTCTCTCAAGACAGGGGCGGGGAGTATTGGTGGCGGGATGAACTGGGTCCTAATCAACAGCTGCCCTGGGGATGAGGGGATCAAATTCTCCATCCTTGTCAACTCCTTTTAGTGATGGGCTGCTTGCCACTGCTGTGCTCCTAAAGCTCTCTTGCTCCCCCCTCCTCTCTTTCTCTTTCTCTTGAATGTGGTAGCTTGAGATAGAACTAACCACCCTGAACATTTCTGGAGAGGAAGATGGGAAGGAGGCAGGAGGCATGGTTCACCAGCTGCTGTGTGCTGCATTGCCCAGACAAAGTCGTGGGCTGGGGCTCCAGCTGTTGCTCAGTTTCTACCACTGCCTCTGCAACGTGCTCTAGACAAGGGGTGGTGAACATGTGACCCCATCATCTCATCATGCTGGCTGGGGCTGCAGCCCATCAACCTATGAAGGCCCATCCATGTTCTGTTGCTGTTTTTGTTACTTATTTCCTGCCCTTCACCCTAAGGTCCCAGGGCAGATTCCAGCAATTTGAATAAAATGTTAGCCAAACCTCATGTCCACAGCTGCATATTCAGTAAGCTTTTGGGTGAACTGCACATCCGGAGTGGGAGGATTACGAGCTGCATATTAATAGGGGGAGGGGGAGCTTGGATTTGGGGTGCGAGCAATTTGTTTTTTGTTTTCCCCCTTGAGATGCTTGCTGTGGCTAGGGCCGGGCAATACGTCAATATAGATATATTTTCAAATCAGCTTGAAGTCTAGATAGTGAGACTGGTTTCATAATTTCTGACCTGGCAATATATTGCAAATCATGATGTGTGTGTGTACTATGCAAAAAACACCATGTGGGGGGAAACTGTGAAGCCAGACGATGCTTCTCTAGATTCCTGCAGCCCCTGTGGACTCTGCCGGTTCAGCTTTCCCCTGCCCTCCTGCAGGGGGCAGCAGAAATCACAATGCGGGGGAAACCGTGAAGCCAGCGAATGCCTCTACATAGCTCCATCTTATTTCAGACATCGTGATATATTGGTGTATTGCAATGTTTAGCTAGTGATATATCACTGTGTTGAAAGCCAGCTATCACCCAGCCCTAGTTGTGGCCTCAGAGGGCAAGACTTGTCCACCCAGCTGGAGCAAGGAAAGAATGCATACAGGCACACATTCTGTCAGGCTCTCATGCCAGTCCCCCTTGTCATTGGACCTCCAGGAGAAGCAGTTTCTGGATATCGTACCCCAGGATGGTGATGACTCCACTGAGCGGCCAAGGAGATCTGCCTTTTGGTGGACCACCTCTTCAAGAATGCCTGCCACCAGGTGAGCTGAGGGGGACGGTACCATTGAAAGGATGGGTGTGGGCTGGAATCCAGTACCAGTTTTGGGGTGTGCAGGTTCCAAACGTCCCAATTGATTTATATCTTAGCTACCGACTCGCTCTTACAAACTCCTGCTGTGAGTATAGTGGCACCTTGGTGGAGCGGCAGCGGGTGGGACATCCAGCATACGGTCTTCCTTAGAGCGGCTCAGAAGAACCCAAGTGTTCCCAACCATTGTCTGTCTCTCCCTAGCAAAGCGGCTCTCTGAGACTGGCCACTAGAAGAAGCGGGGAATGATTTCACTCTCCCATTGCCCCAAATCAGGAGAAGGGTAGTAGGAATGCTACTGTGGAAAGCAGGCGGGATACAATTCTCAGCCCTTGCGCCAGCTCTCTTGGTGATGGGCTTCTCTCCACTGTGGCATTCCTCGACCTCACATTATGCACCCCAGGGCTGGATTGTTCTTCATGCTATCCAGGATGTACCTCATCCCTTCCGAACGCATGGGTGATACTCTGCTTCAGGAGGACCTCTTCCAGACCCCGGGGACGCAGGACGAGCTGCAGGAGATAACTGAGTGCCTGGACACCAGCATTTCCGAGACGATCCGTATCCTCTCTGGGGGACATTGTTGGGGAGCAGGGCTGCTTGGTGGTTTTCTTTCGCTCTTGGCTGGAGTGGACCTCACTTTTATATACCTGGTGGCTTAGGTTCCTAGGCCAGCCCATCCTTAAGGCTCTGGGACACAGCACAATGAAATGCCCACAGTCAAGTCCAGTCATGCATCCAAACAGCTTCACAGCTTTAACCCCCATTTGAAAACATCAGCCTGGCTAGATAGAGCAGAGGTGGGGAATCTTGACAGGCCCGCAGGCCCCACATCTAGCATCATACGTGGTGTCAAGGTAAAGACATGGCTGCAAAGGAGCTTCAAGGGTGCGTTCAATTGTTCTTTGGCAAGCAGGGTTTGTTGACCGCACTTTTGGAGTTGACCACTAGTATTTGCTGTTTGGATTGAAACCATGCCTGCAGAAGGACATTTCCTCGGCAGATCAGCTTTGCAGGCAGCTTCGTCAAGAGGGGAGGTGTGGGATAATTACAGTGGGGTGGCTCAGTTGGTAGAGCGTGACACTCTTAATCTCAGGGCTGCGGGTTCAAGGTCCACCTTGCGCCAAAAGGGGAAACTTGCAAGGTGGGCCCAGATGTATAAGGACCAAGCTTCTTGCTTTGGACCAGCCTGGGAAGGAGGCAGGCTGCAGGTAACAGGACAGAACATTTCCCTTGCCAGGCTGTCAATAGCTGGCAGTGACCACTCGGTGGCCGAAGCTCTGCTCATCTTCCTGGAGGCAGTGCCAGAACCAGTCCTTTGCTATGAACTGTATCAGCGCTGCCTTGAGTGCTCACATGACAGCCACCTCTGTTGCCAGGTCGGCCCCAGAGCCCCATCTCTTCCTGGCTGGTCTGTGGTGTGTACAGAAGCATAGAATCAGAAGGGATTTCCAAAGTCATCTAGTCCAAATGTTGCCGCGAGTAACAGGAAATCCACTAAAACATCCCTGAAAGCCAGTAAACCGGCACACTGGCAGGAGGGCTAGTCTGGTCTGGGAAGCCTTGTTAACTGCAGAGGTTGCTGATGTCTCCTTTGATAACCATCCCTCTCCGTTGTGGAGGGGGGTGGGGTGCGCACATGTTGCCTTTTTGCTTTCTGACCAGGACTTGTAACAATAGCCCACCTGTTTCAGTGAACCTCGCTTGAATTTCCAACCCAGGAAGCGGCCATATACTGGGCCATCTAGCTCAGTATTGTTGAAATTGACAAGCAGTGGCTCTCCAGGATTTCAGACAAGGGATGTTCCCTACCCTCCTGGGAGATGCTGGGGGTGGAGCCTGAGACTTTCTGCATGAAAAGCAGGTGGTTTACTGCAGAGCTATGGCCCTTCCCCCAAGATATCTCAGTTGGTAGAGCATAAGACTCTTCATCTCAGTGTCCTGAGTTCAAGTCCCACCTTAGGCATTGCAGGGGGTTCGATTAGTTAACCCTTGTGGTCCCTTCCGACTCTGCAGTTGCATTATTCCCCAAAGTTCCCAGCAGAGTTGTAGTCCGGTTACCATTTTAAACATTCTTTTTTTTTTTTTATGCCAGGTCTAAACCTGCAAACATAACAAGTACACCGTGCTAGTGATCCATGCCCCTCCTCTAGCAAAGCTCTGCACTGAAACTCCAAACCGCCCCTCCCTGTCTTGCAGGTGATCTGCCAGTTGCCGCGGTCGCACCAGAACGTGTTCCGCTTCGTGGTGGCTTTCCTGCGGGAGCTGCTGAAATACTCTGAGAGCAACAATGTCAGTGGCAACATGCTAGGTAAGGCCTGCCTGTCCTGGCTGGGAGCTGGCCTTCCTCCTGCTCCCGCCTCCTCTCATGCAAATGTTTTCGCTTCCCTGCAGCCACCCTCTTCGCCAGCCTCCTGCTACGGCCTCTGCCCAACGTTCTGCCGAGTGCCATCGGCTTCCTCCTGGGCTTCCTGCTGGGGGTGGATGACTGCGAAAGGTGCCAAGCGTGACTGGAGACGAAGTGGGGAGGGAAGAGGCAAGGCCCAGCCTCTGTTCTCTGGTGCCTGCCCTTCCCCTTGTGCCATCTTGCCATGTGCCAGCTCCCTTCCCTGTGCTTTGCCCTTTCCACCTTTTCCTCTTGACTCCTGACACGGTTGCACACTTGGCTTTCCACATGGTTCCAGGGCATTGGCAGCAGGTTCAGGGTGCTTGGGGAGGGACCCTGTTGGAGGACAGTCATTCCCCTGCCCATCCTACTACCACCACTGCTGCTCTCAGTCCCTGCGCAGTAGTCCACGCTCTCCCCTTCTGCTGCAGCTGAGCATGTGCTACTCTTGGTGGGTACCAGGCATAAGGATTCCTGGCCTGTCCTGGGATTGCAGGACCTCTTTCTCTGTCCCCCCAGCCTTGATGCTCATCAAGAAGGGGCAGGGCAGCCACTGTGGCCCACGTACGCCTTAGCCTGCTCTCTATAGTTCAGCTATCTGTCCCCATTCTGCCAAGTAGAGTTCTAGGGTGTTCATTCTTCATGAGACACTAAGCACTGCCTAAAGGGACCAGGGAGGAGGAGGGGGCGCAGGCTGGGAAGCAGGAGGGGAGCTGAGGCAGTGGGTACAGCTGGGTTGGGTTGGGCTCCCCACCCGACCCCAAGTTCTGCAACTTTGTCTTTCTGCTTTTCTGTCCTGGGTTCCTGTACTTGGTGCACACACACTCTTAATTTATTGGGAAGCGGTTGTTTCAAAATGAAAGATCCGTTGTGCAGAGATTGTTCTGGTGTTTGGAGGGGAGCTACACTTGCCTTGGCTGGTTTCTCCACTGCTCTGAAGCTCAGCCAGACTTTCCAAATGTAGCCGCCTTGGGCCCTCGCAGCACACATGAGGGAGAGGCTGTGGAGAGGGGGTGCTGCATGGGGCATCAGGTCGTGCAGATACCATGGAATCTGACTTCGCTCTTCACAACAAGGCTTGCAGGTGCAGAAAGAGGGCTACATTGCTTCCCCAAGGTGTTTCTCAATTGCTTTCCTTCCTCATACTGCTTGCAGCTTGCAAGTTTCAGCCCAGCAGCAGCTGGCTGCGAATTATTGAATAGACTCTTGAGGGGAGGTCTGCCCTCCCCTCTCCCCATTAAGCTTTGTCTCCAGGGCTCAGTGGTAGGAGGGAGAGCAGAGGAAGAAAAAGAACTGGGCTTGGCTTGAGGGGGTTATGAGAGCATATGTGCACCTGGTGCCAAGGGATAAGGCTGCAGAACTGAGCAGAGCACACTTAAGAGCAGGAGGAGCTGAGCCCTGCTCCCGCCACCACCACCAACAGCAACTCCTAGATGTCCACTTGTTCTTCTCAAGGGAGTCCCAAAAATGACCAAAGGAGACTGGAGCTCTGAGAGCAGCTATGGAGACTGCAGAGTCTGGATGGGAGCTCTTTTATTACTTATTTTCATTTGAAGTGGGATGGAGTGGAGGCTAGATGGATCACTTTGAGGGGGGGGAAGCAGGTGCTGAGCAGTGGAACGGGATTGGGAACTTCCCCCTTCCCCACTGAAATAATCCAACTGGGCACCCTAGGAATTGGCAGGGCCAACCTGCGCATGAGGCGTTGCGAGGCCATTGGCTCAAGGGGGGGCAGATCAAGGTCCATAGAGCACCATGCTTGCAGCCATGCCACTATTGTGACCACGGTCAGGCCCTTGTGAGGGTTTCGCCAACACAACCTGCTCCTCTCCAGCCTCCTTTCCTAAAGGAGAAGCAGAGGCAAGGCTCAGGGTGTTTCTGCCTCAAGCAAGAACATCCTCAGCTGGTCCTGGCAGTGGACATTAGAAATTGCTTTCGATATGAAAAAGAGTGGAATGCAGGAAAGTGGGGGGAGGGGAGTGTGTTAAAGGAAAAGGGAGGAGTTTTCCAAACTAAAATGGGGGTTGAAGACAGAGCTCGATTGAGTCACAAAAGGGGCTTCTGCCAGCCCAGTGGAATTTCCGGCTCCCCACATCCCAGCGTCTTAAAACACAAGAAGAGCTTGGGGAGTCAATTTTGTGCATAAGGTAGATGTTTGGCATGGTCTGTCCTTGATGTGAAAAGAGGATCCTTTCAATATTTACTTTGGTGAACTACAGCTCCCACAACAACAACTCTGAAGGTGACGCAGATGTTCAGAGCGGGGTGCTGATAATGCCAAGGTCCTAAGTTTGATCCCTGTATAGGCCAACTGCATTATTCCTGCATTGTAGGGGATTGAACTAGATCAGTGGTTCCTAATTGGCTAATTACTGAGGACCCCTTATTTTTCAAAAGCCAAGCCGCAGACCCCCTACTTTTGAAAAAATTGATAACTCTATGGTAGTTACCTCTGCAAAGCAATTTTTTGAACAAAATGTGGGGTAATAAGCAAAGGATTTTAGGTATACTAAAAACAACAAGACCACCCATAAAATGTATGCTATTGCCATGCCAATATGAGAGAAAATTAGTTGGAGGGAGGCAAGGGATGGGGCCACGGACCCCTGATTGGGAATAACGGAACTAGATGGTCCTCGGTGTCCCTTCCAACTCCACAATTCTATGATCCTGTGTCTTGAGGAATAGTGTGTGTGTGTGTGTTTCTGTCTGAACTTTCCCAGCCTTTGCTTTATTCTGATTTGCGCTTGCGTCCCTACTCCCCACGTGTAGAATTGCTATACCTTGGGATTTTCCTGGACATTCAAGCGTTTCCCGCATGGACACTTGTTTCCAACGGCCAAATCCCGGCGGATGGCAACCCTACCCACTTGTGCCAGATTGCCTGGCATACGTTACAAGCATCTAGTCACATAGATTCTCCAGAATCCCGGGCCTAGCCCACCTGACGGGAAGAGTCCGCGACCAGAAGGAGGAGGAGTACCAGGAAGAATGGACAAAAGTCAAAGATTATTTAGCTAAATATGTCAAGATAACCTAACTGGAAAAGCTTGCAAATATGAGATAGGCTTAGGGTTTAAATATGTAAGGATAGGAATTAAGATGTTTCAAGCTAGATTAGAAAGAATGAAAGATGTGAAGTGATCAAGTTATATTTTTTTTTTAAAGAAGATTGATTTTGGAAAACTGTTAAAATGAAATACAATGAAATTCAACCAGGGGGATTTGAGGAAGTCACTTAACAATGTTATCAAGATTGGTTTAATTACAATTAGGATGTATGTTTGTTTGTGTTATGTACTGAGTTCAATAGGATCCAAACTGCAGCAGTCTGATTGGTCCTAGAACAATAGGATCCAAAAGGCAGCAGTCTGATTGGTCCTAGAACAATAGGATTCAGAATGCAGCAGTCTGATTGGTCCTAGAACAATGCAGCAGTATGATTGGTTGGCAGGAACCACCCAATCATGCTCCAGATAGAAGTGAATCCACAACCTGATTGGCTTACAGTAGAATTCCGGAATTAGCCAATCATGTGCAGCCCATTGTGTAAATAATGTATATAAAGCAGATACTTTGAGGAGACATTCATTCATTCCTCCTCACCACTATGAGCTGAATAAAGAGCATGAAATCACTTTGCGACTCTGAGTATATTTCAGTTTGTTTGTTTGTTTGTTTGTCTTAAAATTTTTTTGGAAAATTAATTAAAAAAACTGAAAAGAAAAACACCATAGATTATCCAGAATCCCAAGCAGCGACACTGTGAAACTTTCATAGGAATAAAAGGTAGGGGGAAAGGAGGCACAATGTCAAGCAGGCAGCAGAATAAACCCGAGCACTGTGGGTCTAAAACCGGCCCCTGAATCTCTTGCTCCCCACTCTGCCCTTCTAACAATACCATTTTTTTGCTTGCTGGATGGCTGTGTGCAATGAGACCTCAGTCACTGAGGAAGGGTGCTGGCCCAGTGGTAGAAGTATGTGCTTGGCATGCAGGCGATCCAAAAATCAATTCAAGAGCAAAATTCCAGTTCTCATGTTTTCTGTCGAAATGGCTAATTTAAAGGGGAATAGCATGGTGCCTTCCACAGAGTCAGACCATTGAGCCGCCGAACTCCTTAAGGGAGGACCAGAGCTCACTGGTGATGCAGGTCCCAGAACAGTCTCCAGCATCTCCAGGTGAAACTGAAAACATCACCTGCCTGGAACCTTGTAGAGCCACTGCCAATCAGTACAGACAGTGCTGAGTTAGGTAGCTATGATCCATCCACCATCACCCTTTGCCCGAAGCAAAGGCACATCGCTGGTCCAAATCTTTGAAAGACTTTCCCTGCTCACCAAGCCACCTGCCCTCCTTTATGCATTGCCGATGGCTTATCAAAGGGATCCTCACTGCAAGTCTCATCAAGGCAGACAGCTTGATGAAATCTTGGTGCCCTTTCTTACAAAATGCTAACAGGGACAATGGCACCAGTTGCCCTCTGGACTCACAGAGTGCAGCTTACTTTGGAGCCATCAATTGTACACATTTGGAATGGCCCTTGAGAAAGGATAGTCTGCCTATAGTCAGCAGCTTACCCCCTTGTTGTTTGTTAAAAACTTGAATAAAAAGCATGCTTAAAATAAAACAGGAAAAGTGAAATTTTGCTGGTTTCTTGAGAAAAGAATAATGCCTCATTATTTGTATCTGCTTTTAAATGTTGTTTCTCTTCTCTTTGTAATGAGTTTTACTGGGTCTGTGGTCATTTTAAGTTGCTTACCTTCACTAAAATATATAAATCTACTCGACTGGAAACTTTTATTATCCAAATTCAAACCCACTTTGGATAGCAAAATTCCTGGAGTGGGGAGGAGGGTTCAATGTTCTAATAGATTAGATATGGACAGTCCTTCAGTACAGCAAAACTTGACACTTTGAAACCTTTGAGTCCTTTCCAAAAGGACTTCACCCACTATTTAGGGGGGAAGTATGTCAGAACTGACCTTCTGCAGTACTGATTCCACATTCTTGGACTCCTAATCTTACACGTAAATTAGAGCTGGAACCATCTCAGGCCCTATGGCTCTTGAAATGACCATGACCTATTGAGCAAAACCACAGACTCCACCTCTCTGGTGACTAAACCCCACTTGCGTTTGCAAAATAAATTAACAACAGAAGAAAATCATGGAAGAAATAAAATGGCTTTTGAAATTAACAAAGGCGATTCCTTTTATCCACATGTATTACGGGACATGTTCAAAGCGCCCCTCAGGAGAAATTCTGTAAGCAAAGGTAGCAGATACACAAGGACACATTGCTAAAAGAAACAAAGGGATTTGGAGGGACCATGAGTGAACAGGTAGTACCAGAATGTACAGAATTGTACCTAGAAAAAGGTTACAACTGGATTACCTTTTTGTAAACAAAAACAACAACAACCCCCAAAATAAAACTCGGAAGCAGCAGGACTCCTTAGGAACTCTTCAAAAAACAAAACACAAAACTGCATATCCCTACCTAGTCACCAAATGTGAGGGGAAACGTAAACCAGCGTCTTACACTGCTTTAAATGATAGCCAGATTCTGCAATTTTTTACCACACCAGAAGTAAAAGCACGGGGCATTAATAAGTTTTTGAAAAATCATGCACTTCATTTGTAGGCAAGGGAAAGCTTTCTGAAATGTACAAAATCTTACTAAGACACACAATCTGTTGAAATGACCAAGCAGCGGACAAGATTCGGGGACAGTGGTGTGCCGCCTGGGGAAATGTTCCTTTCCATTCACCTTAAGCAAAGATGTGGTGACCTTGTGCATCCATAAATAACTTTCAGAAATGTATTTCATTACTTCCCAAAGCTTCTCAATGGGCTACCAAATGGCATTTCTTTCTATTTTGGATGAAACTGGGGAAGCAGCTTTAGAAGAAGGGGTTGCTGACATTCACTGGCCTGGAAAACACCTGATGCCAATATGATGGCAAATTGTGGGTGGTGCATTGATGGAGAAACTAAGGCAACAAATGGGGACATGACGCCACCGGTGTTCTAAAGATACATTTCATGTAAAGATTATGATGGGCTTCTTCAAATGCCCATAGCCTCTTACAAGCAGAGGTTTTAGATCAATTTTCTGTAAACCTCTGTCATAAATAGTTGTCACTGAAAATACGACCCAACAATGCAATGCTGGACTCATCCCTCCCGTCAGCGTGCCTGGAAAGCACGGGTCCCGGTAGTTTCCGCCTCACTCTGCTCCTTTCTCTGTGAAAGCCTGCTCTTTAGCTTTCACATCGGAGCAAACCTCAACCCACCCCCTCCCAAAGAAACCTTTTTTATGAGCCCCCCTACTCTGCGTGTGCTTTCTTTGGCTCCTGTCTCAATGTGCAGAAATTGAGCACATGAATTTTCCAGCATCGGGAGTTTCCCCCAAGACAGTGTTGAGATCAGGCGTGTTTGTGTGGCTTCACGCTTGCAGTTATTGGGGCTTTGGCTAAGAGGAGTGCATGCACTTTCAGCAAGACATAGCTAGCTAGCTAGCTAGACAGTTTACCTCCCTTTGCTACAGTTTAAATTTCTGCATGCCATCTGCTGTTGTGGAACAAGTCATCCCCATGATCCCTCTAGCCCAGTGCTCTCTCGGGCGGCCCACAGAAGCTCTCAAGGGTTTCAGACAAAACATTTGTTCACTTCAGCATATAGCAGTCCAAAGAAATGTATGCTCTAGAAGGTCACAGGCTCCCCCGTCTTTGGGGTAGAGGTTTGACGTCTGAGACTAGATCTGCAGGACTCATAAACATTTCACTCTGTAGAGATGAGTAGTCGGCACCGTCCGAGTATAGGAGGAGGGGGGTGGGGGTGGAATACGGGGGTGAGAAATAGAAGAATGCGTTCCATCTCCTACACGAAGTCAGAGCCAATTATGAAGATTGACCAGTTGCTTATAGATCAAATGCCTGGATCATGCAGCTGCAAAGAGGTCTACCCAGCCGCTCCCACAGGCAACATGGAATTCTTCTGTGCAATTTACTGTGTTGTTGTTGTTGTTAAAGATGTAAGACAAGCCTATATTGCACTTCATTAAAAATGCCAGGTCACTTCACAACAATATACTGATGGACTCAGTAGAATCAGCAATCAGTACTGGGGCAGGGGCCTTGGCTGGCACCCTGAAATGCACGGCCCCTGCGCCAGTCCTGAGGAGGCTCAAGGCCAGGGGTCAGCAACCTTTTTCAGCCGTGGGCTGGTCCACCGTCCCTCACAGCATGTGGGGGGCCGGACTATAATTTGGAGAGAGAAAATGAACGAATTCCTATGCCCCACCAAGAACCCAGAGGTGCATTTTAAATGAAAGGACCCATTCTACTCATGGAAAAACACATTGATTCCCGGACTGTCCGTGGGCCGGATTGAGAAGACGATTGGGCCGCATCCGGCCCCCGGGCCTTCGGTTGCCTACCCCTGCTCAAGGCAATCACTTCCTGCACTTCACGTTAACGCAGAAGACGGCCCAGTTGTGCTCAGATGCTCAAAATTCCCTTTTCACCTTTGAATCTTTGGAGGGTCTGTTTCAGTTGGCATCGGGACAGCTCACCTAGCAGTGCAGCTGCCTTTATTGCAGAGGCAGGAAGTTTCCTTCCTTTCATATTCAGGATTTCTGTACTCACATAGAAATAATAAAATGGTTTCTGCTGTTTGTTAAAAGCCATGAATGAACTCTCACAACTCGTTGATAAGGTAGCTTGCTTGTGTTTCGAGAAATCGTATAAGAGGAGCATTCATAGGAAGTTGCACTTGACAGAGTCAATCTAGCCTAGCACTGCCTACACTGACTGGCAGCAGCGCTGCAGGGTTTTCAAACAGGGGGCAGTCCCAGCCCTGTCTGGTGGAGATCCTGGACTGAACCTGGGATCTCCTGCATGCAAAGCAAGGCCTCCCTCAACTCGGGAGGCGTGAGTTCTCTACTGTATTTCAACAAATGCTTTCACTTTATCATTTCATTTTCATCTGTATATTTTGTGCACATATTTTCCTGTATGTTTTAGACAGAGAGGAGTAGCAATAGGGTTAGAGGCAAGGGTCAGAGTTAGTGTTGTGTGAGCATTTTAAAGCAGTTGAGTTTAAACAGGAGGGGATTTCACCTGAAGAGATGGCCAGCATCGTGAATCTGTAAGTAGGATTTCGACTGCTTCTTTTTTGTAATCTTCTGGGGCGAGGGTTTGGGGTCCCCCACACGGCCAGCATCCCCATGGAATTCAACCCCTTCCTGAACAGCTTAACTTCTCTTCCCACCCGCCTTCCCATTCTCCCTCAAATCTCATTGCAGCTCAGCTGGTTAGAGGGAGCTGCAGATAGCACCAAGGTTGCAGGTTCGATTCCCATAAGGTACAGCTGCATATTCCTGCATTGCAGGGGGTTGGACTAGATGATCCCCAGGGTACCTTCCATGATCATTATTTTGGGATGCTTTTTATTACATTCGTAGCCCACTTTTCATCCAAGCAGTTCAAGGTGGCATTTATGGCTTGCCTTTCCCCCTGTTTGCCCCCTCACAACAAACCTGTTAGGCAGGCTAGGATGAGAGTGACTGGACCCAACATCAAACAGTGCACTTCATGACTGAGTGGGGATTTGCACTCGGATCTCCCAGGTCCTCCTAGTCCAGAATTCTAGCCACTATACACCCCCCTCTCTCTACCCCTTCTCCGTTTCTCAACTCTTCAGCCATCAACTGCAACAGACAGGGGTTCTGTCAGTCTTCCTGTCAGTCACTCTGACTCTAAGAGAGTTTTCATTGCATTCTTTGGCTCATCTATGCCTTGATGCTTTGACGACCTTCCTAGCAGCCCCCTTCGCTCTCCAGGCAGGGCTGCTGTCCTAAAAGCATTATGCTGAGGGCTCTTTTAAATGCTGGAAATGCTTCTCTTATCTTTCCTTTGCTGGGGGTGGGGGGAGTGTTGGAATCCCCCCCCCCCCATACATGAGATGCACCACTGTGTTCCTGTGGAGAGCCGTTTGGGGTCTGTGGGTGCATAAAAAAACAAAAAGAGCCCTATTGCGTGGCGAGTTCCAAAGTGGAAATAAAGACACATGACACAATTATTTCAGGTTAATGGGCTAAATATGGCCACAACTTTATTGGTTACAGGTGATGAGTGGTATTGGCTTAGGCATTGGTCCTAACTGACTATCCGGCTTCAGCCTGTCCGCTTGAAGCCCGGGAAGGGTTAACCACCAGTAGAGGGAGTCCTGCTGATGCACATCAACTCGCAACCCCCCCCCCCCCAGGTAGGCGAAAAACCAAGTCCGGCAAAAGAGGGAGATCCCCGGCCGTGCCAGCGATAAATAGGGCTGGTCACGCCCCCTGAGCCAGCCAATTCCCTCAGTCGTACTTTCCAGACTAAGGAGAGCCCACTCAGTAGCTGCAGCATCCTTGCTTGATGCAGACCTCCTGGGTCATGTGGCTGTGAAATCCTGCCACAGCACAAAGATGGCCAAACTGCAGGCTTGGAAGGAGTCGTTGCCACCAAAGACAGGATCCATAAAGCCTCCTTGTAAATAGGGTGGAATGGGGGCCAGGTCAATTTGGTGAATCAGTAAATGTGGCAGAAATTCATCTCTCTTCTCCTTCATTCTCTTCCAGATGACATAAGACTTGATGTCAGTTTCGATTATGGGGAGAAGACACAAGTTTCAAGACTCAGCGATGATGGAGTGGCAATTTTTGCTTGCTGTTTCATTGTGTGTTGTTGCTAATTGTGATCATTGCTGTTGTTTTAGAATTCTTTCCTATGCAATATTACTTTTTTATTGCTTTTAAATTGTTGCTTTTTAAATTGTCCTTGTAAAGGAAAGTGTTCTGCTAATGTTGATTGTATTCTGAATTGCTTCAAGAAGCCTCATAGCAATGAACACTATTAAGAGTAATAATTATTTTACCTGCCTTACTTATAATAAAGCATTGACATGCATATTTAAAATTAGCGGTTAAGGTCTTAAACTACACATTTTAATAGTTTCACATCTGTATTCTTTACTGTGTTCTAGCTTATAGATTTTAATTTTAACCTACATATATATGAGAGCCAGTGTGGTGTAGTGGTTAAGAGCGGTAGTCTCGTAATCTGGGGAACCGGGTTCGCGTCTCCGCTCCTCCACATGCAGCTGCTGGGTGACCTTGGGGCAGTCACATTTCTCTGAAGTCTCTCAGCCCCACTCACCTCACAGAGTGTTTGTTGGGGGGGGGGGGTAGGGAAAGGAGAATGTTAGCCGCTTTGAGACTCCTTAGGGTAGTGATAAAGCGGGATATCAAATCCAAACTCTTCTTCTTCTTCTACATGTTCTCTATCTCTGTATAAGTCCATATTCTGGTTTGTGGCTGTAATAAATTGATTTGTTCATTCAATAAAGCTTCGGTGGTTTTGAAATTCAGTAAATTGTCTCTGCCTCCATTTTTTGGTATTGAGGGAAACGCTCTATAAAATAATCAGAAAACATCAGGGTTGTAGTCAACATCAGTCCTTTCCACAGCAGACCTATTTAAATTGATGGGCACAAATTACATGGCTGTGTTGATTTTGACGCATCTCTTCTGAGTAAAACTCAGTTGACTACTGTAGGGATAATCGCGGAGTGGGCAGTGGGGTCCAGAGGGAGCACACTCCCCACCAGCAGGCAGCCACAGTCTGCCTGCACGCGTCACCCTGGGGTGCGTAGCATACTCCCCCTCACAGACAAAGTCATGGCTGTCTGGAACATCGTTCCCTCTGTCTGACCTTTTGCGGTCCCAGCAGTCTGCGGTGTCCTGTCTGTAACCTTTGTCCCTGAGACCTTTTGTCTCCTTCGTCATACACTGTGCAAGGGGAAAATGACGCGGTGGAAACAGGTGCCAAAATAACTTTGTACCACCCCACGATCTTGGGACCAAAGGTGTGTAAAGGTCACAGCCCAAAATGTATCTGCCTAGCTTGCATATTTGTCTCAATAAAAGGAGGCTCCACAGGACTGGTCAGCAGCTCGCTTCAGCCCACCTGTGCGCAGCTCACATGATGATCAACTCCTGTCTTGTGCCTTCACTTCAGACTACTCCTCACAGGATATCATGGAATTGTAGAGTTGGAAGGGACCACAAGAGTCATCTAGTCCACCCCCTGCAATGCAGGAATATTTTGCCCAACGTGGGGCTCCAACCCACGACCCTGAGATGAAGAGTCTCACACTCTACTGACTGAGCTATGGGCAGATAGCTTGTTTGATAAATGTGTCCCTTGGAAACATTTTGGTTTTATCCTCTCTGCAGGAGTTGCTATGCCTGATCATTCCATCTAGTTCTGTCGAAAGAGAGGTGGGGGTTGTTTTCTGATTTCTTAATTGTGAATATTTGGGGGGGAGGGGAGGCATAGGTGGAAAGGAGATACTCAGATGGACCAGAGTGAAATGGGGCCGAGTGAAATTGGGGCTTCGGGATGGCCTGGGGAAGTCTAAAAGTGTCACATCCAAACCAAAACTCTTGCTTGTTGGATGCCCCTGCCTTCTGTCATCATTTGAGCTTTCCTCTGCTTCCCTTTCAAGCTGCTGTCTGGAAGGAGGCCAAAGCCCACTTAAACATAAGAATAATTATAAGAAAGCATTCAGTCAACAGCCAGAGTTGAATGAAGACGATGTGCTAGGAGGAGAATGAGCTAATTAAACCATTCTGCAACACACACACACACACACACACACACACTGCACTCCGAACCCCAGTGCTGTTATGAGGACAATGGTCACAACCACACATTTCAAGAAGCATTGCACTAAGAGTCACAGATTCACCCAACACATCCTGGGAACCTCTGTTTGCTACAGATCTAACATCTCTCAGCACCCTTGGCAAACTGCAGTTCCCAGGATTCTTGAGGGAAAGCCTGGACTCTTTCAAGTGGTGTAAGAGCTTTAAATGTGTGGTGTGGAATTCCTCCAAAATAATTGGGGAACTGTGCAACCCTCTCTCTCTCAGGCTACGGTCCTGCCCCAGGCTCAGGAGGAGGAGGAGGAGGAGGGCTCTTTATTAGATTAGGTTTGTATCCTGCCTTTCTATTTTCATGCTCAAGGCAGCTAAACCGTCAGAACTACATAAATCAATTATAATAATCAATACAATAAGAATAGCATTAAGAATTATTTACCAAATCTAAATAATCTGATAGAAAATTGAGGGAGGGGTGATCTCTCCATCGGCTGCAGTCTTTGGACACAACATTTCAATGAACGTTATTATTATTATTATTATTATTATTATTATTATTATTATTATTTATTTCATTTCTATAGCGCTTTATATTTTCAAGAAAAAATTCAAAGCAGTTTACAGCATATTAAAACATAAATAAAACAATCTGAAGAATGTCAAATATAGAGTATACAGTTAAAGCAACATAGTTAACCAAAAACTGAAATATTAAAGATTTCAAAATAAAACATTACAAAGGAAGTCAACTACAGAATACATATTTAACACAAAGTTAACAAAAACAAAACAAAAAACTTAAGCACCCCCCCCAAAAAAACAACAACATTGCTAAGTAAAGTCAAATATAAAATGCACATTTAAAACAGCAGAATTCCCAAGAGAATAAAATATGATCATAAGCATGACACGGCTGTTTAGCAGGCACAAAAAGATGGGGCAAAAGAATCCAATAGTTTGGGCTTCTTGTCAGGCCGAGCGATGTCCCTCTGGTCTCACCAGGAGCCTCTTTAGTAGAGCTGGTGTCTGGGCCCTGCCCCCCAGGCCAGGTGGAAAGGGCCTTGCAGGAAGCGGCCTTCACAACTCACAACCGGCCAAGGCCATCATGATGACACACAGTTCAATAGGGCAAGGTTTCTGGCAGGTGGGCATCTAAAGCCTACCAGACTGTCCACGCAGACCTTGTTGGTCCACTTGCAACCTCTCTAGGTGGAGCAAAGTACTTCATGGTATTGATTGATGCTTTTTCCAGGTACATTCATGTGTTCATGCTCAAGCAGAAATCAGAAGCGTTTCCGAGGTTCAAGGAATTCTGTGCTTGGTTGCAAAATGTCCATGGAAAGCAACTGCAAAACCACTGGTTGGCTTTGTGGGAATGTTCAGGGATGCAGGAGAGGATATATTGTGAGATTATATCCTAGTCCAACTTGTGCTAACAAGTTCCCAAAATATCAGCAGAGTTTATAACATTCCCCCTTTTAAGTTCGCAACGGTAACGTCTGCACAGGTTCGCTAGAACCTCTATAATAATTACTCTGGTAATTTCCCCCTTTTGATCCCTCTTAAAATACAAGACACGACACAGTCTTTATAAAAGTATAAAAGAGTTTACTCACGTTCTGTTCACAATATGATCCCAGAAGGCAGACAGGCTTAAAAAGGTAAAATACATTTAGAATCTATCTTACAGGAAGATAATCCTATCCTCCTCTCTTGGCTGAGAGCCAAGAGGGCATCCTGCTTCTTTGAAAGATGAAGATGAGAGAGGCAAGAGGCAAGAGAGAGAGATGGCTGCCTGCCCTGTGCTTTTATCATTTACCTGCACAGGTGAGGCCACACCCACCTCTGGTCACATGCGGAGGAAGTCCGTCCCCAGGAAGTTTACCTGCTTGCTGGAAAAACATCCCTCCCCATGTTCTAACATGTACACTCTAGGAATGTTGTCACTGACTGCTCCTGTGTTTACATCCCACAGGCTTTCATTGAGTTCTGTGGACACAGTAAAAAAAAGCTGCCACCTGGTTTCTCTCGGGATGTTCGGATTGTGGAACACAGATTTGCTCTCCACCGTAACCATGTCTCTCAGCATACCACTTTATTTCCCCCCAGATAGGTGGCTACTATTCACTTGTAGGAAGATGTGCTTATTTAGATTACAACATTGCAGCGGGAGCAAAAGCCACCTTTCTTCTCTCAAGAGGGTTAGTCGAGTTTCTGTTGTTACGGAAAAATCGAGATGGGAGGCTGCTCAGAGCCCGTGGGTCCCTGCGGAACAAAGAAGGAGTCCAGCCACCAACCGGAGCAAATAGCGGAGACCAAAGTTTATCGCGCAACAGGTTCAGAGAGGAATTGAACCCCGAGAACGGGGTGACAAGGACTTTTAAAAGTTCCTATCTTATCCCAGCAGACAGTTCACTAAACATCAGCACTCCACCAGAAAAGGGGAGGGTTATACATGGTTAACATAGGGGGAATGTGTTGGGGTAACATGCAAATACAGGATATGTCTTGGGAAATCCGCTCCACTTCCCGGTGGGGAGGAGTTGTGGTGGACCACGTGGCCACCCACTCCCCACCAGGGGCGGGGGACTCTGTCCCCCGTTGCCTATGGGATCCCGGCCACGTCAGAGCCGGGCCAGCCAGCCCCCAGAGGACTTCCTCTTTGGCTCGCTTCCTCAATCACCCGCCCTCCCTCCCTATTTTGCAGGTTAGGCAATGGCCTTGCTGTGGACTTTGGTTGTTCGCCTTGGTTGTCCGAGGGGCCTGGTAGGAATTTTACCACTTGGCAAATTGGCACTGGACACTTGGTTTTCGCCTACCTCGTAGCAATCGTCACAACTTTGTTAGGGTTGCGGTTAGGCATTGTTTGACCTTGTGTGGGGGAGGGGAGGTGTGGCCATCACCTGCCCCTCCATGCTTAAGGGTATTCCGTTAAAGGAATCCGGGGGTGTTGATCTAGTCTGAAGCCCGGCTGGGGGACTAAGGCCTTGACACGACCCCGACGGGAGCACCAGGGGGAGCTTGAGTTGGTTCGCATCGACAGGGCTCTCCCTACCGGTGGCTTACCCTTACTGGGACTTCCTGCACAATGGGCAGGAGTCAGATATAGTCAGGTCCAATCAATGCCTAAGCCAATACCGCTCACATTCGCCGAAGAATTGATGCTTTTGAATTCTGCTGCTGGAGGAGACTCTTGAGAGTCCCATGGACTGCAAGAAGATCACACCTATCCATTCTGAAGGAAATCAGCCCTGAGTGCTCACTGGAAGGACAGATACTGAAGCTGAGGCTCCAAGACTTTGGCCACCTCAGGAGAAGAGAAGACTCCCTGGAAAAGGCCCTGATGTTGGGAAAGATGGGGGGCACTAGGAGAAGGGGACGGCAGAGGACGAGATGGTGGGACAGTGTTCTCGAAGCTACCAGCATGAGTTTGAGCAAAGTGCGGGAGGCAGTGGAAGACAGGAGGGCCTGGCGTGGTGTAGTGGTTAAGAGCGGTAGTCACGTAATCTGGGGACCCGGGTTCGAGTCTCCGCTCCTCCACATGCAGCTGCTGGGTGACCTTGGGCCAGTCACACTTCTTTGTAGTCTCTCAGCCCCACTCACCTCACAGAGTGTTTGTTGTGGGGGAGGAAGGGAAAGGAGATTGTTAGCCGCTTTGAGACTCCTGAAGGGGAGTGAAAGGCGGGATATGAAATCCAAACTCCTCCTCCTCCTCCTCCTCCTCCTCCTCCTCTTCTTCTTCTTCTTCTTCTTCTTCTTCTTCTTCTTCTTCTTCTTCTTCTTCTCTGGTCCAGGGGGTCACGCAGAGTCGGACACGACTAAACGACTGAACAACATCTAGTTTTGATTGGATTAACAGGGTAAGGAGGTTTCGATTGACTCAGTCCGTTGTTCTCGCAGCGGGAGCTGTCATCACCTTGTCAGCGCTCAGTGGAGCGTGCAAAACAGCTGGAGCTGAGCTGCCTCTGCAGAGCCATGGCATTGCTGCGATTGGCTGAAGGGCTACATTCAATGCCATCTGATTGGCTAGAGCGCATCCTCATGCAAATACATTGTTCATTCATCAAATACATCGATCGTGTATAGCATCGGGATACGGGGTCAGAAATGGCGCTTTCTTCTCGGGGTTTTGGACTTTTGTGCGGTGCTTGGTGCAACGTTGTGACGGGGCGAGGGGAGTCCTAGTGTGGCAGGGTTCCCTTGAGGTCATCGCCTCGGGCTCTACGTCTCTTACTCGGGAGTAAGACTTCGTTCATATGCCCCCCCTCCATTCCGTAACACTCTTCAAATGGACTTCATGGAGTGTGCACTCTTGCAGGGTCTGCTTCCAGAAACTACTATTGCAGATGGATATATTTTGGCAGAAATGGTTTACAAATATGCACGATGGCAAGCAGGCAGACAGCAACAGTTACAAAGCAACCTTGGTCCTGCCTAGCCTGGAAGCTGTTTCCAACTAGTGAACTAGAAACCTTTCAGCAACCTTTACAACCATCTACAAACCCCGAAGTTTGCAGGATTCTCTTATTTCAGCTGTGTCTTGGCTCTGTGCTCGCAAGTGTTCTAGTGACTTTCAGGTAACTTGGAAAGCATGGTAATGATGTCTTGGTTCTGAAGAATGATATTTTCCCCAGTCTGACTTAGTTATCCTGGTGATGATTCAGCTAGATGTTGTACACGCTGAGCATATTCCAGAAGGGGTTTGTTGTCTTGGCCTTGCTTTGGCTTACTGAGATCTGTCTTCTCCCTATAGGTGCTCATTCTAAAATGGATAATTGTAACGTTTGACTTCATTGATCAGAAGGAAAATATGAATGCTCTCTATGGTTTCTTCTTCCGCTTCTTACAATATGAGAAATTGGTAAGATAAAAAGGAATGTGTTATTTTGAAGGAACTCGCTTTTATTCTGACATTAACCCAAATCAAACAATAAAGAGTACTTTCCGAACACACAACAGGACACCATGTGAAAAGTGGGGCCTTAAATACATTTGAATCAAATACATTTGGAACAAGTGATTGTTACATTTAAGGAACATTCTCTAGGCGATGAGATTGGGGGGAAATACAAAAACCCATGCGGATACATTTGGATACATTTAGAAAAGAACAGCATTTTTTTAAAAAGAAATATTTATTAAGATTTTACAAAAAACAGATATGCAGAAACACATAATAAAAAAACAAGAAAAAAATAAGAATAAACACACACAAAAAAGATACAAAAAATTAAAAACAATTCTTTTTCATAATTTAAAACTCATTTGCTTGTTTCTTTGACTTCCTCACACCTCCCCTTCTTGTATTCCCATTTAAATAATCAAATCAGCAAATCCTTACCCTCTTTCATTTATCTTATCTCTATATCTTGACATTTTATAACTCAGTATTTTCATCCATTATCAATTCATTTTTGCATATTCTTATTAACTTTGTTACTAATACCACTTATTTCCAATCCAACACCATACCCTTCTTCCATATTCTTAAAGCATTACAGCTGGAAACCACTTAATTTCTATCCAACAACCTTCTAACATTCATTAATTTTGCAATATTTCTGTAGATAGTCTTTAAATTTCTTCCAATCTTCTTCCACCGCCTCTTCTCCCTGGTCCCGGATTCTGCCAGTCATTTCTGCCAATCCCATATAGTCCATCATCTTCATCTTCCATTCTTCCAAAGTGGGTAAATCTTGTGTCTTCCAATACTTTGCAATAAGTATTCTTGCTGCTCTTGTAGCGTACGTAAAAAAAGTTCTGTCCTTCTTTGGCACCAATTGGCCGACAATGCCCAGAAGAAAGGCCTCTGGTTTCTTCAGGAAGGTATATTTAAATACCTTTTTCATTTCATTATATATCATCTCCCAGAAAGCCTTGATTCTTGGGCACGTCCACCAAAGGTGAAAGAATGTACCTTCATTTTCTTTACATTTCCAACATTTATTATCGGGCAAGTGATATATTTTTGCAAGCTTGACTGGGGTCATGTACCACCTGTATATCATTTTCATGATATACAGTTTTCAGTTTTCTTGTCCAAATGATATGCCTCCATTATCTGATAGTAATGAAGCCAATCTCGCACTTTGTTTTTTAGTTTCTCAAAACTCTGCAGTTTTAGTCTATCTCCCTCTTGTTCCAAAATTTCCCAATATTTCGGCCATTTGGCCTCCATACTGAGCTTTTTCTGGGCTTTTGCTTCCATTGGTGACAGCCACCTTGGTGTTTTGTTTTCCAATAGATCCTTATATCTTATCCAAACATTGAACAAAGCTTTCCTGACAATATGGTTCTTAAATGCTTTATGTGCTTTAACCTTGTCATACCACAAATATGCATGCCACCCGAAAACATTGTTAAAACCTTCTAAATCCAAAATGTCTGTGTTCTCAAGAAGCAGCCAGTCTTTCAACCAGCAGAATGCTGCTGATTCATAGTAAAGTTTAAAGTCTGGCAGGGCAAATCCACCCCTTTCCTTTGCATCAGTTAATATCTTAAATTTTATTCTGGGCTTCTTGCCCTGCCAGACAAATCTAGAGATATCTTTCTGCCACTTCTTGAAACAATCCATCTTGTCCACAATTTGCAGTGTTTGAAACAAAAACAGCATTCTAGGCAATACATTCATCTTTATAGCTGCAATTCGACCCAACAAGGAAAGCTTCAAATTTGACCAAGAAAAAGTACAGCATTTTGAGGAAAAATACATTCAGATCCATTCTTAAAGTCAATGAGAAAGATACAGCAAAAAGGATACGATTCGATACAGCGAAAAACGATACATAAATCACAGAAGGGGCGGCCTACAGCAGACTCCTGTCTGGCAGGAAACCTGTTGATGGGTTTACCTGTCTGTTCATGGGTTTACCTGCATATTCTTTTGTGATGAGAACTACTTACGGTATTTATGTATGTGTTTATATCTTAGACCTTCTAATTCTCCTAACACCAGGAATTGACCAGATGGTGCAGGATGCCCCCCCCCCCCCAGTATCTGTTGGAAGCAGATTTAGGAGTGGGGGGTGGAAGCACCTACTGGTGGGGAGCACACTTCTTCTGGGGATGCTTCCTTCTCCTCCTCCTCCTCCTCTTCCCACTTCTCGCTGGGGCCTCAAGATGAGAAGTCAGGCTGGAAGTCTCCTCGGAGAAGACAAAGGAGCAAGCATGGCTGCCTTTCCTCTTCTCCAGACCAGTTAGTTGGACTAGAAACCTTTCCCATCCCAGTTCTGCAGTGGTTTTCAAGCAGTGTGCTGTGGCAGCTGGGGTGCCTTGAATGATGGTCGGGGTGCCGCGGGAGACACTGGCCTCTGTCCCTCTTTCCTTCCCTCCCTCCTCGGATGCCATCTCTGCCTCCCCAAGGCTTGCCCAGCTGTTCTCCCCCAGAGAATGGTGCCTCTGGGGCTGGCCAGGGGGTGTGGGCTGCCAGGAGCTGAGGCGGCCTCAGAGGAAGCAAGCCAACTGGCGAGGGGCCCTTGCTGTTGGGAATGGACAGGCAAGTCCCAGGCCCCTTTAATATATCAATAACAAATCAACACAATGACACTATAATGATACAATCTGAATCATTAGGGGTGCATTGCAGCAGTCAATGCAAATCTCCATGAGTCGCCTGCAGCCAGAAGCTCTGCAGCACAGGTGGTTCTGATGATTCCCCTGTAAGGAAGGCTTACAATGTAGGAGGCTTTGGGGCTTTGCGAGGGGGGGGGGAAGTGGGGACATCATAGAAGTATGCATGATGTGGGAAAGGTGCAGAGCGATGTTTCCTCCTCATAATATCAGAACCTGGATCTCTTTAAGAAAGCGGAATGATGGCAGATTCAGGCCAGACACAGAGTGCCTAGTGACACTGAAATTTCCTCCTTCCAGAGGCACTGACGGGGATGGCTTTAAGAAAGGATTCGTCAAATTCATGGAGGGTTAGACCATGTTGCACCTCCAGCCGCAGAGGCACTCTACCTCTGCTTACCAGTTGCGGGTGTCCCCAGTGGGGAGAGTGGGGCTGCATTTGGAGTCTGCTTGGGGCTTCCCTTGGACATCTGCTGGGCTGCTGAGAGCTGGACTAGATGGGCCTTGGTCTGATCCTGCAGGGCTGTGACAATAAGAGCCTGGAGCCTGGAGTATGGCTTCGCAAGCAATTCAGGGAACAGTAGTGCAGAGTTGCATCTCCCTGGGAAGGGGCACGTGCTCAGCAAAGCTGTCTCTTGCTTCTGGTCCTAAGAGTTGGGGTGGGGACATGGAGGAAAGGGGTGCAGCCTTCTGTAGAGGCCGGAGTCTCTCCCCTGCCTCTCTCTGCCACCTCTGAGGTGCCCAAAAAGGCAGATAGCAGAGGAAGCGAACCAATAGTCACGTTCATCTGTACTGGCTCAGTATGACCTATTCTGACAGATGCTGCCTTTCATATTCACGCCCAAGAGCCTTTCCGCTCCAGAGATCTGGGGCTGAACCCGGGATCTGCACGCCAAGGCTGGAGTGCCAGCTGGCCACATTGGGTGCCTGCCTGGAGAGTGGAAGCCGGGGGTTCGAAGGACATTGTGCTGCTCCTGGCAACCCCCACCCAACCCGACGTCCTCCTCCGCCTGAATCCCGCTTCCCCTGGGACGCACTTCCCATCCTGGAGCGGCTGGGGTGGGAGCGCTCCCCACCCCCCTTTCCAGACTCTCCTCGTTCTTCTTCTTCATGCCTCGGGTGTTTTCCTGAGTGTATCTTCAGAACAACCTTCTGTGAGGGAGGCTAAGCTGGCCCAGCCAAGTTGCCAAGGCCAGCATTTAAGACCACGCACCCTTTCCCCTCAGATGATAAAGCCGGGATGAGTCATGCTAGCAGCCTGTGGCCTTGACGGGCTTTGAGGCAGCCCAGCCCCCTTTTCTGCAAGCAGGCTGCCTCCGGGGAGGACCAGCACTTTTCTGACGGGACAGAAGCACACAACTTCCCCCTCCCACTTGCCGCCCGCCCCAGTCGTTCTCCGGCGGCTGAGTTTAGCGGCTCATCCCAGGCGGGAATTCGGGTGGCGCTGCTTGCAGAAGGAGAAGTGGCTGGCGCTAGCGGACACTCCTATTGTTCTTCTCAGGTAGGACTTCCGGGATCCAGACGAACATTTTACCAAAAAGTATGGCTCGACTACTGATTTCCCATTTAAAGGATGGCAAAAAGACCGAAGTTTGGAGGACAGGTGAAAAAACCACGAATTACATTTAAAGTTCTGCGAGATGCAAAGGAACGCTTGCGTTTTAAACTTGCATTTTACAGCTTGTTGCTTGGTGCGGTTAACGGAATGGGGGATATTGAGAAAGAAGAGACTTGGAATTAGAAGGTTAGGATTTCAGGGTTAGATGGCTTGGATATTTGTGGTAGATCAAGTCAGAGTAAATGCGCACCTTGAGAACCACTGTATTAGACGTGTGTGGCGTATTAAGAATCTGAAAATAGATATAAAGTTAGTTTATACACAAAGGCTCTGTTTCACCAGAAGACCCTTTTTATAGACAAAAGGGTGACGGATAAAGAGAAATGGTTAATCTACTGAGAGTTCTTAAAGTGGAAACGGGGAGATTGTAAAATTTAAACAAGGGGTTTCTCTTTTACACTTAATAAAAGAGGGTTGGGGTGTTGTTTATGGGTTCTTTTTCCGGGGGGGGGGGTTTGCTGTTGCTGATGATAATTTTTTATCTCTTTAGTTTGGATTATATGATTTCCATGGAATCTTATTATTTATGTGGATTTTTTTTCAATTTCGTTGTGTACTTTTTGATATTTTGTTCATTGTTTACGACTAGTTTTGTTATGTTTGCAGTTATGTAATATTTTAATTTTTTTGTAAGCTGCCTTGCACATGGTTTGAAATTTGGAAAGGCAACATACAAATAAATGATTGATTGATTGATTGAGAGATTCTAGTTGGAAATGAAGACTTGGGGTACGGAAGAGTGGAAGACGGGTTTTGAGATACAATTGTGCACATCATGTGATATCAAAAATGTACAAACTTTTGTTGAAATCCTAAATGGAAGAGGAACAGATTAAAAAGTGCATGATTAAAGGGGCAAGATTTTCTCTTTTTTTGGTTATATTGTACCGTTGGAATAGTGGTAACATATGTGGACTAAAGAGTTAAAATAATAATTGAGTTATGACTTAAAATAGACTTTTAAATATATATATATTTCAGTATTGTTGGCATCTAACTCCCGAGAAGTTATTTAGAATACATGTAAACATACCAAATATTTGTTGGAAATGTCAAGAAGATGAAGGGACAGTTTCTCGTGCTTGGTGGACATGTGAAATAGCTTAAAACATATGAGATACAAATACATACATTGTTTTTGAAGGTTCCTATTCAACTGTTGGGACTTACCGATATACAGAAAGCCTTTCCTGACTATAGCGCTGCAGCAGCTCCCAGCCAAGTGCTAGGAAATGTTCCCCAGCAGATGGCATGCTAGGAGGTCCTGCACCACTGGGTTTTTCAGGCATTCAGAGAAATTGTGGATTTTAGGACTTAGAAATGGGTCAGCAGCTTCATTTGGCAATGCCAGAAAAGACTGCCCCTTCAAATTCTGTTTCTAACGCGTATAATAATTTAATAATTATATTTTTTAATTATTTCTACCCGGCCCATCTGGCTGGGTTTCCCTAGCCACTCTGGGCGGCTTCCAGCAAAAGATTAAAAATACATTAAAACATCAGTCATTAAAAGCTTCCCGAAACAGGGCAGCCTTCAGGTGTCTTCTAAATGTCGTATACTTGTTTATTTCTTTGGCATCTGGTGGGAGGGCATTCCACAGGGCGGGCGCCACTACCGAGAAGCCCTCTGCCTGGTTCCCTGTAACTTCGCTTCTCGCAATGAGGGAACCACCAGAAGGCCCTCAGCGCTGGACCTCAGTGTCCGGCCTGACCGATGGGGCTGTAATGAAGCACAATAGGGGGTGGTGTAGGGACTTTGCGCAGGTGATTGATGGTCAAGAAAAGGCAACCTTTGTGCTGTTTTATGTCAGGAGCTGGGAATTCTAGAAGTAGTACTCCTTTTTGCACGTTCTTACTTCCTGTACTGCTTGAATGGAAGAGGAAAACTTCACTTACTAATTAATTATGTTAAGCGAGGCAAATGTTAGGTCAGGAAGCTCAGCGCAGTATACCTGAAGGAGCATCTCCACCCCCATCCTTCAGCCCGGAGGTCCTCCTCCGAGGGTCTTCTGGTGGTTCCCTCCCCGCGAGAAGCGAGGTTGCAGGGAACCAGGCAGAGGGAGGGCCTTCTCGGTGGTGGCAGCCTCTCTGTGGAACGCCCTCCCTACAGGTGACAAGGAGATGAGCAACTATCAAACCTCTGGAAGGCAGCCCTTTATAGGGGGGCTTTGAATGTTTGTTGTTTTAATATGTGTTGGAAGCCGCCCAGAGAGGCTGGGGAAACCCAGTGAGGTGGGTGGGGTACAAATAACACAATTACATTTATAGCCCCCATTTCCTGCAAGGAGGTCCAGTTGGTGTGCAGAGTTCTCCCTCCCCCCCCCCCCATTTTATCCTCACAACAACCCTTTGAGGTAGGTTAGGCTGAGCGTGAGTGCCTGGCCCAGGGTCACCCAGTGAGCTTCAGGGCTGAGTTTGAATGCCTGCCCCCAGCATTCCTCCTCTGCAAGGCCTGCCTCCTCCCATGACAAAGTCTGCTCACACACTCTCAAGCCCCCATGGATGGCTGAGGCAGGTAAGGTTGTGTGTGTTGGAGGAGGGCAGGAGCAGGCAAGGTGAGCCATGCCCCCAAAGGAGGCAGCTGCAGCAGCCCCCTCCTCCTGCTGCCCTCCAGGAACAGGGCGGGGAGGGACCAGCCCCCAGGAAGGACATGTTTGCCTCCCTCTGCAGTGCTCAGAACAAGAGGGGAATGAGGCCACCCAGGCCCTCTGGAGCACAGAAGGGCTCACCATCCTTGACTTTCCCCCTTCAACTGCCTTTTTACCCAATCCCTCATTTTGAGGAAGTCTCCTCTTTTGAAGTCAAATGTGTCTGTTCTGGATTTCCTTAGCAATTGTCCACTTCCATACTGTGTATGTTGAATTTGATAGCACTGTGGTCACTGTTCCCATTTGATTCAACCACACCTACATCTTGTCAGTTGAGAGCATCAGGCAGAGCACCCAGCACCTACCGAATCCTTTTTTTATGCCAGCAGGTCTTTGTAACGGAAGTCTGATGTCTTCAATGTTAACTTTTTTGGCAATGTATTTCTCGTGTGTCACTTCAGAGATGATTATAGTCAAGTGGTGTATAAGCTGTTTAAATAGTAAATGGTTGAATGCAATTTTAAAAATAATAATTGTATAACAAGGGGGAAAGCATACTTGTATCTGACCATATCTTAATGGACACAGACTTTGATAAATAGCATCCTAGCCATAGGCTAATTTTGTGGAGTTTAAAGCTAAGCATACAAGTTCCCAAAGCATGCTTTGAAATCCGTATGAACTCTAGTATGCTGTCGGGGGAAGAGGAAGGATGTGGTTGGCTGAAATGAAGTCCGATATTGTACAGATAAATCACTAGTGGAAGCGCCAACAGAAACGTGTACAGATTCCACACGATCATGAGGAAGCCTGAATCTGGGCAGGACCTTGTCTCTTTGCCTGTCATTTGTGGCTGCTCCACCCAGGTCTGAGACGCCTTCCGGAGTGAAACAGTGATCGGGGGGCGGGGGAGGCAAGACTCCTTTTGTCTGGATCTTCCCCGCGCAAAGATGGGTCTGTATGCATTTTGAGCAGAGGAGGAGGGTCTGTGGAACTGCCCACCACTGCGGTGTACTGTTCCCAGGATATTAAATATATATATATATTCAAAGTTATAACAAGACATATTATCCAAAAACATATCCTTAGTCCCCCCCCATTTTTCCTCCCTCCCCCTTCCCCCTCCCCCCCAGAACCCACCCCCCCACTCCACCTCCCAACTTCCCTCAGTTCCAGTCTTTGATTTCTCTAATATTGCTGTTTTCTGCATGTTACAAAGTTGTATAGATCCTCAAACTGTAGAGCTGATTATTATCAGTAAAAAAAAATTGTGGATGTTTATTCAAAACCTGCCAAGGAGTCCAATTCACTTTGTTGCGTCTTCAGAGACTTTGTAAAAGGTTCCCATTCATCCTTAAAGTCACAGTTATCCTTGTCCTGTAGCTTATATGTCAATTTTGCCACTTCTGCATAGTCCATCAACTTTTCTCGTCATGATTCTTTAGTTGGGGTTTCTTCAGTCTTCCATCCTTGTGCAACCAGAACTCTCGCGGCCGTTGTCGCATACATGAAGATGTTTTTCAACTTTTTTGGCAGATCTTTCCCTACAATCCCCAACAAAAATGCCTCGGGTTTTTAAACAAATGTTAAATGGGGTATTTTCTTCAATTCATTGTATATCATTTCCCAAAATGTTTTAATTACCTTACACTCCCACCACATATGATAAAATATTCCCTCCTTTTCCTTACACTTCCAACATATATTTGAACTAGTTTTGAACATTTTCCCTAACTGCACTGGTGTTGTATACCATCTGTACATCATCTTCATGTAGTTCTTCATGTACTGTTCCCAGGATAGGTAAAGATCATTCAACAGTTTTCAAATCGAAAAACGGTCTTTCATTTTGAGATCCTTTGTAACACCATCCACTTCATTTAAGCACAACCTACGACCCTTGAGGTTTTTACTGAAGCAAAAGGATTGATTCCATCCCTGCATCAAACAGCTGTGATTTGAGGATCGTCTGTTTCATAGCAGCTCCTGTGCCCCTTCCCTCTGCTGCATTTGGCATGAAATTGCCGGTGATTTCCCCAGGAGTAAAAAGGCCTACCTACTCTGGGCTTATTCTTGGGCATTACTTTGCAACAAAGAAGAAAGCTTTTCGTCTTCTGTTTCTTTTCATTTTTATGTTTTCAAAATGCTTGCTATCTGACACTGTGTTTTCTTTGTTTTTCAAGCTTTCATAAAAAATAGCCTTTGAAACCAGCTGGTACAGTGGTCAGAAGACTTGCCTTCGTGTCCACAGAATGGAGAAGAAAAGTTCGCCCAACGAATCCCTGGGTGCGACCCCAGAGACCTCCGGCTCCCACCTGGCTGAGCCTTCTCATTGCCAGCTCACTTTGATGCCCTCTGTTCCCAGAGATACCACTGGAAGAGCTGCTTCCCTTAGCCAGGAAGAGTCGGGGTCCCAGCAGCCTTCCCAGCAGGCCTCCCACATTTCCTCCTCCTTGGGCAGTGCTCCATTGCAGGTCCCCGAGCAGCTTTCCGAAGAAAGGCCCCATGGCACTGGCCAAAGTGCTTCCCTCCCATCACTGGATGAGGTTTCTTCTTCCCAGTGCACCACCCAGGGAACGGGTCACCAGCGTGCAGCGACATTCTCTAGCCTGCAGTCTGGGAGTAGGAAAAGTGTGATCACCTTTGCGGGGACCCAGGCTGTTTCCTCTACCTCTAAGTCTCCAGAGGGGTCTGTCCCAGCTCCGAGCACAGCTGATCTGGCTAAAGGCGGCCAGGGGCAAGGCCAGGTAAGTCCAGATTGAGAGGTAGGGAAAGGGCTTTGAGGCTGTAATGCCTCCTTGAGTCTCTCCAGCTGGTTTGGACAACTGCCCCCATCCCTGACCCCTGGCCATACTGCTTGGGCCTGGTGAGAGATGGAGCCAGGTAGAGAAGGGGAGCTGTTTGTCTCTTCAGATGCCTGGGAGAAGAGAGCAGTGGGTGGGGGCAGCCTCTGCTCCCCCTTCTAGAAAGGAGGCCTTTGCCAACATGGGTGCAATTCTGCTCCATGTGGGGAAAGTGTTTATCCATCATGGATTTGGGGGGATGCTGCTGCCAGCCAATATGGGCTTTGAAAGATATTTTTTTACTGTAGGCCTGTTTATTCTGCTGCATTTCAATGTTTGCCTATTTTCAGACCTAGTTGTAAAGTACCTTGAGATTCCCACATAATAGGTTGCAGGTAAATACTCTAAAAATAAGAACTCCCCCCCCCATCATGTCACAAAGTCAATTGACAGAGAGCCTAAAATAATGCCAACGAGCTCTTCTACCTGGAAGTGCAACATCAGCCCTTCAACACATCAGCATGATGTGCAGTTGTCACATGGCGACGACTCATAAGCCATGAATGCAGGTCTGAATAGTGCCCCTTTGGAAACCCCCACCCTCCATGCAGAAAAAGAGCATCTGCCCCTGAAATCCTTTCAGTATAAAGTGTATGAATGACAGGCAGCTAAAAAACTGTCTCCTCGGCTATTTGGCTCATGTGTCTCATAGAACAAACTCCGTGGACGAAAACAGCCTTGCCAGGAATGTGAGCCGACTTTAATCCAGCCTGCCCTGAAATATCTCAGAAGTGAAGCAGGAGAAAGAGGCCCAGTTTATGGCGGTGAGCTGACTTGGTTTTGAGTAGGAGGGTGTGCGCTGCAGGGGACTGGTCTGCTTATGTGAATAGGCTGGACTACAAAATCTCTGGCTGCTCTTATATTCTTTTCCTGCAAGGCTGCAGTTAGGTTAGTGAGTGGCAGGCTATTGCCTATCTTGTGTATCAGCAGCACTGTAGAGTCAGGCCAGATGGCAAATCCTGATAGTTGGGGTCGGGATGCATATGGAATGGGTTCAGGAAAGAGGGGTGGCCACTTCCAATCTACCAGGAAGCATTTTTCTGCTGGAGAAACAGCTTGCACCAGCAGAGGGAGGCAGCACTCCACAGAAAACCTCTCTGTCATACAAGCAGTCCTCTACAAGGAGATCCTTGGGCTGGGAGGGGGCTGGAAGTGACCATATTCCAGATGAGGGGGAGCATGAAGCCAGGCTCTGGGCTTTCGTTTCGTGTTGGAATGGAGATGTAAAATCACTTCTTTTGTATTCAGGTCAGGACAACAGATCCACACCTGGGAGCTTGTCAAAAGTTAAAAGTTAAAAATGTAAAAGTCAAAAGTTTAAAATATAAAGGCGAATGGAATTCTATTTAAAAATCAAAAGTCGCTATGGTGGTTCAAGTTATAGTGTCAGACAAAAGACAAGATGGAAAAGGAAAGATAAGGAAGAGAGAAAAGAGATAGAGAGAAAAAGAAGAAAGAAAGAAAAAGAAAACACAAAAAATCCTACTGAAAATGGTTTGTTTGTTTGTTCAGAAAAGAGAAGGAAAAGAAAAAAACCATTGTAATAAGTAAATAGAAAAAGGGGGGGAGTGGGGATGGAATAGTAGTTATATATATATAGAATTCTTTAATGAGAATTTTTTTTAAAAAACTTTTAAAACTTTTTTTGAGTGATAGCAGCTCTTTTGGCTGAGGTGTGGCATGCAGCTGAAACAGTATTTAAGGAAACTCAAGCATTGCCTATGAAGGTCCAGGAGCTTGAAGAGAAACTCCAGGCGTTGCCAGCAACACTCCAGGAGCCGCAAGCCAGAGGTATTTTTGAGAATCCTGTCTTCACAAATTCCGGGAACATGGCCCTCCCAGTGTTAAGGTGGGGAGGTGGGGCTGCGGGTTTGCAGATAAGAGTCAAAAGTTAAAAATGTAAAGGCTAATGGAATTCTGTTTAAAAATCAAAAGTCGCTGTGGTGGTTCAAGTTATAGTGTCAGACAAAAGACAAGATGGAAAAGAAAAGATAAGGAACAGAGAAAAGAGATAGAGAGAAAAAGAAGAAAGAAAGAAAAAGAAAACACAAAAAATCCTACTGAAAACGGTTTGTTTGTTTGTTCAGAAAAGAGAAGGAAAAGAAAAAAACCATTGTAATAAGTAAATAGAAAAAGGGGGGGAGTGGGGATGGAATAGTAGTTATATATATATAGAATTCTTTAATGAGAATTTAAAAAAAAAACTTTTAAAACTTTTTTTGAGTGATAGCAGCTCTTTTGGCTGAGGTGTGGCATGCAGCTGAAACAATATTTAAGGAAACTCAAGCATTGCCTATGAAGGTCCAGGAGCTTGAAGAGAAACTCCAGGCGTTGCCAGCAACACTCCAGGAGCCGCAAGCCAGAGGTATTTTTGAGAATCCTGTCTTCACAAATTCCGGGGACATGGCCCTCCCAGTGTTAAGGTGGGGAGGTGGGGCTGCGGGTTTGCAGATAAGAGTCAAAAGTTAAAAATGTAAAGGCTAATGGAATTCTATTTAAAAATCAGGTCAGGACAACAGATCCACACCTGGGAGCTTGATGGCAGCTGAAGGGATCCACGGTGATCCAGGACAAGCTGCACTTGCTGCTCAGGTAAGGCCAGAAGGAGGCTTAGCAGGCGTCCCCGGTTGCCAGGGAGAGTCCCCGGATTCAGCAATTTTTCCCGGCAGAAATTTGTCCCCGGAATGTCTCCGAATTTACGCCTGTGGACTTCCTGCTCTGCAACATGGCTGACGCCATGGCAGCAAGCAGCATCGGAGGTCCCGACTACATCCAGGGACATTAATTAAATCCGGGGACATTCCAGCCAGTTCCAGCCAGCCAATCCGCTGGCTGGGGGGGGGGTGCCCCGACCTTGCTGCAGCCGCCGCCGCTGAGTAGAGGGAGAGCCCAACTCGAGAGAGCACACCCAGAGGAAGGTATGTCTACTTTAACGCCTCATTGCTGAGCAAAAAACAGCGTTCTTGGCCGTTCCTGTGGTGTACACCCCTCCCCCCTTTTCTCCAGCTGGACGGCTTGTCTTTGGGGCGTTGAGGCAAAGCACAGCAGTGGGGATCCCCTGTCCCCCCCCACTTTGTGGGAGAGCTCGCTTGCAGAAAGGGATAGTGCACGGTTGGAGATCCTTTTATTTGTAATTGCTCTGGTTGCTTAGAAGGGTAGTTGGCGGATGAAGTGAATCAAGTCAACTTTAATCGTTTAACCTGCCAGAAAAAGGGTTAGTTTAAAACAGCGGCTGTCTAGTTCACAGAGTTCCTGAACAAGCATGCATGGAAACACCGGTTTCTATAATGACTGAAATGTGCTTCATTTGCAACTAAGTAGAGCCTCTCTGCTAATGCAGAGCACAATCCACAGCTTCAGGCAAGGCCATTTATATACCCAGAATCCAGAGCAGCCTTTTCTCATACTCCTCTGAAGTACCACCACTGCAACACCAGCGCTTGGCCTTCTGGCACCTGCAGGCTAGGGAAAGAGCTCTTTAGCACCCTGGGGTGGAGCTCCTTCTCAGCAATAGCACTGTCTGCTCATTCCCAACTTCTTCAAGCAGTGCCTCTGTGCCTTCTGTAAATGTCTGGAGTAAATGTCTAGCAGGAAGTGTCTGTCCTCTCCAGGATGTTGAAATACTGAAGAAGGCGCCCAATAGCCCTAAGACGGGGGCGGAAACAGTACTTAAGGATGATGAAGCATTGTGTATGAAGGTCCAGGAGCTTGAAGAAAAACTCCAGCTGTTGCCAAAAATACTCCAGGATCCGCAAGGAAGAGGTATTTTTGAGAATCCTGTCTTCACAAATTCCGGGGACATGGCCCTCCCAGTGTTAAGGTGGGGAGGTGGGGTTGGGAGTTTGCAGATAAGAGTCAAAAGTTAAAAATGTAAAGGCTAATGGAATTCTATTTAAAAATCAAAAGTCGCTGTGGTGGTTCAAGTTATAGTGTCAGACAAGAGACAAGATGGAATAGAAAAGATAATGTCAGGGAATTGCCATCGGAGCCAGAGGGAGAGGGAAGGCTCCAGAGGGGTTCCGGAGAGCGTCTCGGGAGGGAGAGAATCAGCCCATCTTCTGGGGAAGGAATTCAGCGTAGCACCAGTGGAGAAGGGGGGCAGATGGGGGAATCGGCAAGGTGGCTCCATGACTCCTCGCTGGAGACCAGTGGGGAGCACGGGTCCTTCGCTGCCCACACCCTCCCTGCGCAGAAGGCTTCCGCGCAGGGAGAGTAGGCGGCAACTAGGCGTCAAAGAGCTTCTTTGCTGGAAGAAGTTCAAGAAACGCCCACTGACGGATTCTGCCAGCGATTGAGACAGCCACGGGTGAGTGGCTGTCCGGACTGAAAGGTTTCACCCAGGTAACCCAGCCAGGTGTGGCGTCGATTTACGCACGACCAACCCCTAGAACCATTACAGATAAGGAACAGAGAAAAGAGATAGAGAGAAAAAGAAGAAAGAAAGAAAAAGAAAACACAAAAAATCCTACTGAAAATGGTTTGTTTGTTTGTTCAGAAAAGAGAAGGAAAAGAAAAAAACCATTGTAATAAGTAAATAGAAAAAGGGGAAAGTAGTTATATATATATAGAATTCTTTAATGAGAAATTAAAAAAAAAAACTTTTAAAACTTTTTTTGAATGATAGCAGCTCTTTTGGCTGAGGTGTGGCATGCAGCTGAAACAGTATTTAAGGAAACTCAAGCATTGCCTATGAAGGTCCAGGAGCTTGAAGAGAAACTCCAGGCATTGCCAGCAACACTCCAGGAGCCGCAAGCCAGAGGTATTTTTGAGAATCCTGTCTTCACAAATTCCGGGGACATGGCCCTCCCAGTGTTAAGGTGGGGAGGTGGGGCTGCGGGTTTGCAGATAAGAGTCAAAAGTTAAAAATGTAAAGGCTAATGGAATTCTATTTAAAAATCAGGTCAGGACAACAGATCCACACCTGGGAGCTTGATGGCAGCTGAAGGGATCCACGGTGATCCAGAACAAGCTGCACTTGCTGCTCAGGTAAGACCAGAAGGAGGCTTACCAGGCGTCCCCGGTTGCCAGGGAGAGTCCCCGGATTCAGCAATCTCTCCCCGGCAGAAATTTGTCCCCGGAATGTCCCCGGATTTACGCCTGGGGACTTCCTGCGCTGCAACATGGCTGACGCCATGGCAGCAAGCAGCATCGGAGGTCCCGACTACATCCGGGGACATTAATTAAATCCGGGGACATTCCAGCCAGTTCCAGCCAGCCAATCCGCTGGCTGGGGGGGGGTGCCCCGACCTTGCTGCAGCCGCTGCCGCTGAGGAGAGGGAGAGCCTGACCCGAGAGAGAAGAGACCCAGAGGAAGGTATTGAAGAAGATTTATTGCTCAGATAAGTCCTGGCGTCCAGCCAGCTTTGGCTGCGCAGCTACCGGCCAGGCCTCTGCACTTCAAAGGGCCACATTCCGAAGCTCTGAGCAAATGCAGAGTTAAGCAGTGGTCAGAGAAAGCTGCAAACTCAAGTGCTTTCCTTCAGTGTGCTTAAATAAAGTCCACTCAGGATCTTAGCAGCTAAAAGCAGTTTTATTTAAGCAGAAACTATCCATTGTCGAACAGCATCGTGAAAACACGTGCACTCTCCTCAAAAGCGAAAGTAGAGAGAAAGAACAAAGGCTGGAGACTCTCGGATATGACGCAGAATCTCCCCCCTCCCAATAGTAGGCAGGGCGTACACTCTGAGCTGTTTAACCCTCTAAGCTCAGGTTCTCCTCACACCCCCTCTCGCCCTGCGCTACTGTGGGGAAAGTATGTACAGAACTTACCCCCAACTCCAAACCACCACAAAACTCCCCATGACGCTGGAAGCTTAAAGGCTTGGTAAATCCATCGGCCAAGTTACTGTGACTGGCACAAGACTTCAGCCGAATCAAACCTGACTGAACACTCTGACACACATTTTGGAAACGTATGTCCAGATGCTTGGTTCTGGCCTTAAATTGCGCAGATTCAGCCAATTTCAAACAAGGTTGATTGTCTTCCCAAACCGTGATGGGCAAGCTACAATCCCCATTGATCTCTTGCACCAAGCATCTATAGAACTCTAGTTCCCGTCACAAATCTGACAGTGCGCTGAATTCAGCCTCAGTAGAAGACAGCACAATGAGACTTTGCTTCCGGGACTTCCACCCAACTAGTGACTTCCCAAACTTTACCACCAACCCAGACACAGACTTGCGGTCCTGCGAATTTGCCCAGTCACTGTCCGCATAGCATGTGAGCTTCGGCTCACCTTCAGCTGGCAGCTTAAGACAGAAGTCTTTGGTATGCTGCAGGTAGCGCAGTACCCGCTTGATACCGTGCCAAGCACTCACACTGGGCTTTGACGCTTCCCTACTTAGCAGGTTGGTAGCAAAGGCAATGTCTGGTCTGCTCCATTGGGACAGATACAACAGACTACCTAGAGCTGACTGAAAGAGCTCAGCATTCTCAAACTCGGCACTTTCTGCTTGCTGGCTCTCTTTCACGAAGTTCGTCTCCATGGGTGTCTGAACTCCTGCACAATCGGACATTCTGCACTTCTCAAGCAACTGCTCAATCTTGCCTTTCTGACTGAGCAAGAAGCTACCATCCTCAGTTCTCGCTATCTGGACGCCTAGGTAGATCTTTACTGCACCCAGGTTCTTGAGCTGAAACCGCTTCCCAAGCTCTTTGGCAAACTTCTGCACCTGTTTGTCTGCCTTTCCAATATGGATGATGTCATCAACGTAAAATAACACCAGTTCCTGTGAGTCTCCTGATCCTCTAAGGAACAGGCAACTGTCAGCAAGACTCTTCCTGAAACCTAGTGTCAGGGAACTGACATCGGAGCCCAGAGTGGAGGTAGGGCTCTCCAACGATGCAGGAGAAGGGACCAGCAGGGAGAGGGAGAACACTTCCCTTGGGGAAGGAAATCGGCGTGACACCAGGAAAGAAGGGGAGGAGGGAAGGTCTTCGGAGAGAGGGCTCCAAGACCCTTCCACAGGGTCCAGCGGGGAGAGCCCAGGACCTCCGCTGGCCATGCCCACTCTGCGCAGGAGACTTCCGCGCAGGGAGGCTAGGAGGAGACTTGGCGTCAAACAGCTTTTATGTTGGAAGAAGTTTAGGGAACGCCCACTGACGGATTCTGCCAGTGACTGAGACAGTCGCCTTGTAAGGGCTGTCAAATCAGGGAAAGGTTTAGCTACCCCAACAGCTGGGAGCAGTTTGGAATTTACGCACAAGCAACCCCAATTCCCATTACACCTAGCTTCTCCAAAGCTTCATTCAGGCACAAGTTCCAATTCCTGGCCGACTGCTTCAGGCCGTAAATTGACTTGTGAAGTTTCCACACAGTACCTTGCTCATTGCCCTCAAACCCTGGAGGAGGAAGCATGTACAAATCCTCCTGGAGGTCTGAGTTCAAGTAAGCAACATCCACATCAAAATGATGCACCAGCAAACCTCTTTGTGCAGCAACGGCCAAGAGCAAACGTAGAGATTCACTCCTACAGGTGGGAGCATAAACTTCCGTATAATGCAACCCCCTGCGCTGCGTGAATCCTCTCGCCACTAATCTGGCCTTATACTGCGGTTCTCCTGTCGCTGTGGGCTTAAGACGGTAAACCCAGCGGCTACCCACGGCCTGTTTGCCCACCGGCAACTTCGTGAGGGAGAACACACCTAGAGACTCCATTGAGCTCATTTCCTTCTGCATCGCCTCATGCCATTTTCTGGCTTCTTCCTGAGGCAGTTTCTGAACATCCTCAAAACTCTCGGGTTCACACTGTGCCATTCCGACCCACACGCTAGTGACGGCAAACCTTTCAGGAGGTTTCCCCTTGGTCGTCCGAGCTGAACGGCGCAGCACTACTTCAGGAACCCCCTCTGACCCACTGGGGCCAGCCAGAACGTCCTTGGCATCAGAGAGCTCCCCCTCTGACTTACTGCGCCTTCTGGACTTCTCAGCCGAACCTGTGGGGGAAGATATAGCACTGCGTTGCTCAATCTTCACAGCCTTGGGAGAAGTTCTCCCCTCTGCCTGCACTGGGTCTGGACTCTGGGCCTCAGTAGCAGGTTCAACCTCTTCCTCTCCTTCATCGGCAGAGTCAAGCAGACTCTCTGACAGGATGTCAGGGTTCCCATGTATCCTTGCCCAGCCACTCTGCTCACAGAATTCAGCACTGTTGCTGAGCTGAATCCTGGACTGATTCCCTGACGGATAAGCAAACCTCCACCCCTTGGTCCCTGGCTCATACCCACAGAAAATCATCTTTTGGGACTTGGGTTCACCTTTCTTGCGTTTGGCCTTTGGTATGAGGACCCAAGCCTCACAGCCAAAAACGCGGAAGTAGTGCACTTTCGGCTTCTTTCCATGCAGCAAGAAGTAGGGTGTGTCACCTACCACTGAATTGAACGACCTGTTCAGAATAAAGTTGGCCGTTCGCCAAGCCTCCCCCCAAAAGCGCTGTGGGAGCCCGGCATCAAACAAAAGAGCTGCGGACATCTCCCCTAGAGTCCTGTTCTGTCTTTCCGCAATCCCGTTTTGTTGGGGACTGTGTGGAGAGGACAATCGGTGTTGAATCCCCTTTTTGCGGAAGAAACTTTGCAGTGCAGACCCGGTGAACTCCCCACCGCGATCGCTCTGAAAGTTTTGCACCCGTGTGGAAAACTGCAGTTCCACAGCCGCAATCCAGTCTTTGATTAGCGGCGCAGCTTCATTTTTGTGTTGGATCGTGAAGATCCAGGAGTTGCGTGTATGGTCATCAATCAGAACCAGCGCATATTTGGCTCCGCCCATACTGGTCACAGACATCGGACCACAAAAATCTGCATGAATTAACTGAAAAGCCCTAGTGGTCACCCTCTCAGACCTAGGGTATGTGCACATTTTTACCTTTGCAGACTTGCACGCTCTGCAATCTAGAAACTTAGCACATGATTTCATTTTGCACCCTTGCGTACACTCTGGGATCTTCTTCACTGACCCGCAGGACACGTGAGCCATGCGTCGGTGCCATAAGTGAGCACACGCATCATGAACTGGAACGTTGGCACACTGTGCTTGAGCCACCTCCGTGTCACCTGTACCTGCAAAAGAAGCATCTATCACAAACAACCTGTCTTTACATTCAACACTGACTAGTTGCTGTCCATTCTTAGAAATAGAACACTTATTGTTCTCAAAACACACTCTGTAGTTCTCAGCAAGAAGGGCGCTGACAGACAGCAATGTGCAGGACAGTCCTGGAACAACAAAAGCCTGGATTGAATCCTGTAAGAAAGAACAAAACAGTGAGCCAGTCTGCGTGAGTGGGTGTCGAGTCCCATCTGCTAAACAGACAGTCTTCCCAGAAGATACAGAGGTGCAGTTCTCCAGGAATCCTGCAGATGGCACTAGGTGATGGGACGCTCCACTGTCAATCACAAAAGCCAGCACAGCATCCTGTTGACAACTCTTGACTGCAGCCATAGAGGCTGCCAAATGTTTATGTTCAGTGTCTCTGCCAGCTGCCTTCGGCTTGCCTTTCCCACGCTTTGAAGAAGAGCCCTTTATCTGGTTGCTACGGGAGACGGCCTTCGGCTGTTCCTGTGCCTCCACTGGACATTCTCTCACAAGATGGGAGGGGGAGCCACAGTGACGGGGAGCAAAAAACAGCAGCTTCTCAAGTTTCACAGCCTTTTAAAGCACACAGTACTTCAAAGCAGGCTTCAAAGAAGCTTCCTCTAATTGCAGTAACTGTCGCCCATAACCTGAAGAAGATTTATTGCTCAGATAAGTCCTGGCGTCCAGCCCGCTTCGGCTGCGCAGCTACCGCCCAGGCCTCCGCACTTCAAAGGGCCACATTCCGAAGCTCTGAGCAAACGCAGAGTTAAGCAGCGGTCAGAGAAAGCTGCAAACTCAAGTGCTTTCCTTCAGTGTGCTTAAATAAAGTCCACTCAGGATCTTAGCAGCTAAAAGCAGTTTTATTTAAGCAGAAACTATCCATTGTCGAACAGCATCGTGAAAACATGTGCACTCTCCTCAAAAGCGAAAGTAGAGAGAAAGAACAAAGGCTGGAGACTCTCGGATATGACGCAGAATCTCCCCCCTCCCAATAGTAGGCAGGGCGTACATTCTGAGCTGTTTAACCCTGTAAGCTCAGGTTCTCCTCACAGGTATGTCTGCTTTAACGTCTCATTGCTGAGCAAAAAACAGCGTTCTTGGCCGTTCCTGTGGCGTACACCCCTCCCCCCTTTTCTCCAGCTGGATGGCTTGTATTTGGGGCTGTGAGGTAAAGCACAGCAGCGGGGATCCCCTGTCCCCCCCCCACTTTGTGGGAGAGCTTGCTTGCAGATAGGGATAGCGCACGGTTGGAGAGCCTTTTATTTGTAATTGCTCTGGTTGCTTAGAAGGGTAGTTGGCGGCTGAAGTGAATCAAGTCAACTTTAATCGTTTAACCTGCCAGAAAAAGGGCCAGTTTGAAACAGAGGCTGCCTAGTTCACAGAGTTCCTGAACAAGCATGTATGGAAACACCGGTTTCTATAATAACTGAAATGTGCTTCATTTGCAACTAAGTAGAGCCTCTCTGCTAATGCAGAGCACAATCCACAGCTTCAGGCAAGGCCATTTATATACCCAGAATCCAGAGCAGCCTTTTCTCATTCTCCTCTGAAGTACCACCACTGCAACACGAGTGCTTGGCCTTCTGGCACCTGCAGGCTAGGGAAAGAGCTCTTTAGCACCCTGGGGTGGAGCTCCTTCTCAGCAATAGCACTGTCTGCTCATTCCCAACTTCTTCAACCAGTGCCTCTGTGCCTTCTGTAAATGTCTGGAGTAAATGTCTAGCAGGAAGTGTCTGTCCTCTCCAGGATGTTGAAATACTGAAGAAGGCGCCCAATAGCCCTAAGACGGGGGCGGAAACAGTACTTAAGGATGATCAAGCATTGCGTATGAAGGTCCAGGAGCTTGAAGAAAAACTCCAGCTGTTGCCAGAAATACTCCAGGATCCACAAGGAAGAGGTATTTTTGAGAATCATGTCTTCACAAATTCCGGGGACATGGCCCTCCCAGTGTTAAGGTGGAGAGGTGGGGTTGGGAGTTTGCAGATAAGAGTCAAAAGTTAAAAATGTAAAGGCTAATGGAATTCTATTTAAAAATCAAAAGTCGCTGTGGTGGTTCAACTTATAGTGTGAGACAAAAGACAAGATGGAAAAGAAAAGATAAGGAAGAGAGAAAAGAGATAGAGAGAAAAAGAAAACACAAAAAATCCTACTGAAAATGGTTTGTTTGTTTGTTCAGAAAAGAGAAGGAAAAGAAAAAAAACATTGTAATAAATAAATAGAAAAACTGGGGGAGTGGGGAAGGAAAAGTACTTATATATATATATAGAATTCTCTAATGAGAAATTTTAAAAAAAACTTTTTAAACTTTTTTTGAGTGATAGCAGCTCTTTTGGCTGAGGTGTGGCATGCAGCTGAAACAGTATTTAAGGAAACTCAAACATTCCGCGTGAATCTCCAGGAGCTTGAAGAGAAACTCCAGGCGTTGCCAGCAACACTCCAGGAGCCTCAAGCCAGAGGTATTTTTGAGAATCCTGTCTTCACAAATTCCGGGGACATGGCCCTCCCAGTGTTAAGGTGGGGAGGTGGGGCTGCGGGTTTGCAGATAAGAGTCAAAAGTTAAAAATGTAAAGGCTAATGGAATTCTATTTAAAAATCAGGTCAGGACAACAGATCCACACCTGGGAGCTTGATGGCAGCTGAAGGGATCCACGGTGATCCAGGACAAGCTGCACTTGCTGCTCAGGTAAGGCCAGAAGGAGGCTTACCAGGCGTCCCTGGTTGCCAGGGAGAGTCCCCGGATTCAGCAATCTGTCCCCGGCAGAAATTTGTCCCCGGAATGTCCCCGGATTTACGCCTGGGGACTTCCTGCGCTGCAACATGGCTGACGCCATGGCAGCAAGCAGCAACGGAGGTCCCGACTACATCCGGGGACATTAATTAAATCCGGGGACATTCCAGCCAGTTCCAGCCAGCCAATCCGCTGGCTGGGGGGGGTGCCCCGACCTTGCTGCAGCCGCTGCCGCTAAGTAGAGGGAGAGCCCGACTCGAGAGAGCACACCCAGAGGAAGGTATGTCTGCTTTAACGCCTCATTGCTGAGCAAAAGACAGTGTTCTTTGCCGTTCCTGTGGTGTACACCCCTCCCCCCTTTTCTCCAGCTGGACGGCTTGTCTTTGGGGCGTTGAGGCAAAGCACAGCAGAGGGGATCCCCTGTCCCCCCCCCCACTTTGTGGGAGAGCTTGCTTGCAGATAGGGATAGCGTGCGGTTGGAGAGCCTTTTATTTGTAATTGCTCTGGTTGCTTAGAAGGGTAGTTGGCGGATGAAGTGAATCAAGTCAACTTTAATCGTTTAACCTGCCAGAAAAAGGGTTAGTTTAAAACAGCGGCTGTCTAGTTCACAGAGTTCCTGAACAAGCATGCATGGAAACACCGGTTTCTATAATGACTGAAATGTGCTTCATTTGCAACTAAGTAGAGCCTCTCTGCTAATGCAGAGCACAATCCACAGCTTCAGGCAAGGCCATTTATATACCCAGAATCCAGAGCAGCCTTTTCTCATACTCCTCTGAAGTACCACCACTGGAACACCAGTGCTTGGCCTTCTGGCACCTGCAGGCTAGGGAAAGAGCTCTTTAGCACCCTGGGGTGGAGCTCCTTCTCAGCAATAGCACTGTCTGCTCATTCCCAACTTCTTCAAGCAGTGCCTCTGTGCCTTCTGTAAATGTCTGGAGTAAATGTCTAGCAGGAAGTGTCTGTCCTCTCCAGGATGTTGAAATACTGAAGAAGGCGCCCAATAGCCCTAAGACGGGGGCGGAAACAGTACTTAAGGATGATGAAGCATTGTGTATGAAGGTCCAGGAGCTTGTAGAAAACCTCCAGCCATTGCCTGCAATACTCCAGGAGCCGCAAGCAAGAGGTATTTTTGAGGAAAGGGGGTGGGGAGTGGGGATGGAAAAGTAGATATATATATAGAATTCTTTAATGAGAAATTAAAAAAACCTTTTTTTAAAAAAGAGAAAAATGAGTAATAATAATGAAAATGAGTAAATGAGTAAGAAGTGAATAGAAATGGATGAATAATGAGTAATAATGTATTAATAAAAAAGGGAGGGTTGTGTGTATAACTAAAGAAGAAGGAGGAGAGAGAGAGAGAGAGAGAGAGAGAGAGAGAAGGGAACAAGAAAAAGGGGCAGTTTGCTTTCTCCCGTGGGACCCCCAGGGCTTGGTGTCGGGTCCCTAGTTCAGGGCTGAGGCGGCGGTTCCAGGAAATGAGCTCCAATGGTTCAGGCCGCCTACCTGGGTTCATAGGGTTTTAAAATACGGATAAGAAATGGACTGAAAATAAACTAAATAAGATAAAGCATGGTTTTTGCTGTGCCCCCCTTGCACTGGCAGGGGAGGGTCCACGCCGCGTTCTTCTAGCCCCCAGCCGGTCCCCGGTGCATGGTTCCTCTGCTCTTTTGCTCCAGCCGCTGGTGATATTGGCCTGGGGTGGGAGCTGGGCTAGGTGGGGCGTTCCCTCCGGGCTTCCCTGTCTCTCCCGATCCCCCCATCATTCTCCTCCCCCCCATGTTACCTGTGGGGACCCCTTACCAATACAGTCGTACCTTGGATCCCAAACGCCTTGCGACTCGAATGTTTTGGCTCCCGAACGCCACAAACCCGGAAGTGAGTGTTCCGGTTTGTGAATGTTCTTTGGAGCCCAAATGTCCGACGGGGCTTCCGCGGCTTTGGATCGAGTGCAGGAAGCTCCTGCAGCCAATCGGAAGCCGCGCCTTGGTTTCCGAATGTTTTGGAAGTCAAACGGACTTCTGGCATGGATTCCGTTTGACTTCCGAGGTACCACTGTATATCTTCTCGGAGCAGGGGCAATCCCATTGCCGCCTTCAGTTCTGGTAAAGCTAAGAATTGCTTGTGCAGATCTTGATGCCTTCAAGGCCGAGGCTGTCATCTGATGAGACCCGGTACTCCTATCAGAGAAGCAAATCCTCAAATACAGTCATTCCTCCTCTTCCGCTCGGTTCAGGTTACGTCTTTTCAGGTTGCGTCCCGCGGCGACCCGGAAGTAATGGAACGGGTTACTTCCAGGTTTCGCTGCTCGCGCATGTGCAGACGCACAGAATGATGTCACGCGCATGCGCAGAAGCTGCAAATCGCGACCCACACACGCGCAGACGCGGGTTGCGTTCTGCTCATGATGCGAATGGGGCTCCGGAATGGATCCCGTTCGCAACCAGAGGTACCACTGTAGTTGAAATGCCTGACTTGTTCAATGGCTTGTCCATTTAGGAGCCATTTCTGCTTCCTGGGCTGTGCCCCCAATACTACGGCTTTTGTCTTGGAATAATTTGTATTCAAATCTTTGTTACGACACAGTCCCCCAAAGTTCTTTAGTAATCGCCTCATACCCACTTGCGTTTGTGCTAACAACACCGTATCGTTGGCATGTAGCAAAATGGACACATTACGGGATAAAACTGAAAGAGGGAAATATCTGGCCATTTGGGTTCCTTTATTACATCATTTACATAAATGTTAAAAAGCAGAATTTTAGGAAGTATTTCAAAGTGTTTAAAATGATTTAGGAATTACAAGGTTAACTTTTTAAAAAAGATATTAAATAAGTTTTAAAAGCCTGTATGTGTAACTGCTGGTGATGTTGGGGGGTGGGGGGTGGCGGCAGCTGTGCTTCTAAGACTCCCTTAAAACTGATTTACAGTGCTGGCTCTTGGGGATTGAAAGGGCACATAAAGAGGCCTTGCTCCAAATTAAAGAAAAACCAACAAACAACCCCAGTCAAACAATTAGAAAAACCAGCTTGGGGAGCTCAGATGAACAAGTCCCACTTTGGTGCAACTTGACCGGAATGACATGCACAGATGCTCCCTTCTTTTTCTCAGTGATAGCAGCTCTTTTGGCTGGGGTGTGGCAAGGAGCTGAAACAGTATTTAAGGAAACTCAAAGATTCCTTGTGAAGCTCTGGGAGCTTGAAGAGAAACTCCAGGCGTTGCCAGCAACACTCCAGGAGCCGCAAGCCAGAGGTATTTTTGAGAATCCTGTCTTCACAAATTCCGGGGACATGGCCCTCCCAGTGTTAAGGTGGGGAGGTGGGGTTGCGGGTTTGCAGATAAAGAGTTAAAAGTTAAAAATGTAAAGGCTAATGGAATTCTATTTAAAAATCAGGTCAGGACAACAGATCCACACCTGGGAGCTTGATGGCAGCTGAAGGGATCCACGGTGATCCAGGACAAGCTGCACTTGCTGCTCAGGTAAGGCCAGAAGGAGGCTTACCAGGCATCCCCAGTTGCCAGGGAGAGTCCCCGGATTCAGCAATCTGTCCCCGGCAGAAATTTGTCCCCGGAATGTCCCCGGATTTACGCCTGGGGACTTCCTGCGCTGCAAAATGGCTGACGCCATGGCAGCAAGCAGCATCGGAGGTCCCGACTACATCCGGGGACATTAATTAAATCCGGGGACATTCCAGCCAGTTCCAGCCAGCCAATCCGCTGGCTGGGGGGGTGCCCCGACCTTGCTGCAGCCGCCGCCGCTGAGTAGAGGGAGAGCCCGACTCGAGAGAGAAGAGACCCAGACGAAGGTATGTCTGCTTTAACGTCTCATTGCTGAGCAAAAAACAACTTTCTTGGCCGTTCCTGTGGCGTACACCCCTCCCCCCTTTTCTCCAGCTGGACGGCTTGTCTTTGGGGCGTTGAGGCAAAGCACAGCAGCGGGGATCCCCTGTCCCCCCCCCCATTTTGTGGGAGAGCTTGCTTGCAGATAGGGATAGCGAGCAGTTGGAGAGCCTTTTATTTGCAATTGCTCTGGTTGCTTAGAAGGGTAGTTGGCGGATGAAGTGAATCAAGTCAACTTTAATCATTTAACCTGCCAGAAAAAGGGTTAGTTTAAAACAGCGGCTGTCTAGTTCACATAGTTCCTGAACAAGCATGCATGGAAACACCGGTTTCTATAATGACTGAAATGTGCTTCATTTGCAACTAAGTAGAGCCTCTCTGCTAATGCAGAGCACAATCCACAGCTTCAGGCAAGGCCATTTATATACCCAGAATCCAGAGCAGCCTTTTCTCATTCTCCTCTGAAGTACCACCACTGCAACACGAGTGCTTGGCCTTCTGGCACCTGCAGGCTAGGGAAAGAGCTCTTTAGCACCCTGGGGTGGAGCTCCTTCTCAGCAATAGCACTGTCTGCTCATTCCCAACTTCTTCAACCAGTGCCTCTGTGCCTTCTGTAAATGTCTGGAGTAAATGTCTAGCAGGAAGTGTCTGTCCTCTCCAGGATGTTGAAATACTGAAGAAGGCGCCCAATAGCCCTAAGATGGGGGCGGAAGCAGTACTTAAGGATGATGAAGCATTGCGTATGAAGGTCCAGGAGCTTGAAGAAAAACTCCAGCTGTTGCCAGCAACACTCCAGGAGCCGCAAGCCAGAGGTATTTTTGAGAATCCTGTCTTCACAAATTCCGGGGACATGGCCCTCCCAGTGTTAAGGTGGGGAGGTGGGGCTGCGGGTTTGCAGATAAGAGTCAAAAGTTAAAAATGTAAAGGCTAATGGAATTCTATTTAAAAATCAAAAGTCGCTGTGGTGGTTCAAGTTATAGTGTGAGACAAAAGACAAGATGGAAAAGAAAAGATAAGAAAGAGAGAAAAGAGATAGAGAGAAAAAGAAGAAAGAAAGAAAAAGAAAACATAAAAAATCCTACTGAAAATTGTTTGTTCAGAAAAGAGAAGGAAAAGAAAAAAACCATTTTAATAAGTAAATAGAAAAAGGGGGGAGTGGGGATGGAAAAGTAGATATATAGAGAGAATTCTTTAATGAGAAATTTTAAAAAAAAAACTTTTTTTTAAAAAAAAGAGAAAGTAATAATAATGAAAATGAGTAAATGAGTAAGAAGTGAATAGAAATGGATGAATAATGAGTAATAATGTATTAATAAAAAAGGGAGGGTTGTTTGTATAACTAAAGAAGAAGGAGGAGAGAGGGAGAGAGAGAGAGAGAGAGAGAGAGAGAGAGAGAGAGAGAGAGAAGGGAACAAGAAAAAGGGGCAGTTTGAATTCTCCCGTGGGACCCCCAGGGCTTGGTGTTGGGTCCCTAGTTCAGGGCTGAGGTGGCAGTTCCAGGAAATGAGCTCCAGTGGTTCAGGCCGCCTACCTGGGTTCCTAGGGTTTTAAAATACGGATAAGAAATGGACTGAAAATAAACTAAATAAGATAAAGCATGGTTTTTGCTGTGCCCCCCTGCACTGGCAGGGGAGGGTCCACGCCGCGTTCTTCTAGCCCCCAGCCGGTCCCCGGTGCATGGTTCCTCTGCTCTTTTGCTCCAGCCACTGGTGATATTGGCTTGGGGTGGGAGCTGGGCTAGGTGGGGCGTTCCCTCCGGGCTTCCCTGTCTCTCCCGATCCCCCCATCATTCTCCCCCCCCCATGTTACCTGTGGGGACCCCTTACCAATACAGTCGTACCTTGGATCCCAAACGCCTTGCGACTCGAATGTTTTGGCTCCCGAACGCCACAAACCCGGAAGTGAGTGTTCCGGTTTGTGAATGTTCTTTGGAGCCCAAATGTCCGACGGGGCTTCCGCGGCTTTGGATCGAGTGCAGGAAGCTCCTGCAGCCAATCGGAAGCCGCGCCTTGGTTTCCGAATGTTTTGGAAGTCAAACGGACTTCTGGCATGGATTCCGTTTGACTTCCGAGGTACCACTGTATATCTTCTCAGAGCAGGGGCAATCCCATTGCCGCTTTCAGTTCTGGTAAAGCTAAGAATTGCTTGTGCAGATCTTGATGCCTTCAAGGCCGAGGCTGTCATCTGATGAGACCCGGTACTCCTATCAGAGAAGCAAATCCTCAAATACAGTCATACCTCTTCTTCCGCTTGGTTCAGGTTACGTCTTTTCAGGTTGCGTCCCGCGGCGACCCAGAAGTAACGGAACGGGTTACTTCCAGGTTTCACTGCTCGCGCATGTGCAGACGCTCAGAATGTTTGTGCTAACAACACCGTATTGTTGGCATGTAGCAAAATGGATACATTATGGGATAAAACTGAAACAGGGAAATATCTGGCCATTTGGGTTCCTTTATTACATCATTTACCTAAATGTTAAAAAGCAGAATTTTAGGAAGTATTTCAAAGTGTTTAAAATGATTTAGGAATTACAAGGTTAACTTTTTAAAAAAGATATTAAATAAGTTTTAAAAGCCTGTATGTGTAACTGCTGGTGATGTTGAGGTGTGGGGGGTGGGGGGTGGCGGCAGCTGTGCTTCTAAGACTCCCTTAAAACTGATTTACAGTGCTGGCTCTTGGGGATTGAAAGGGCACATAAAGAGGCCTTGCTCCAAATTAAAGAAAAACCAACAAACAACCCCAGTCAAACAATTAGAAAAACCAGCTTGGGGAGCTCAGATGAACAAGTCCCACTTTGGTGCAACTTGACCGGAATGACATGCACAGATGCTCCCTTCTTTTTCTGAGTTAAAGCAGCTCTTTTGGCTGAGGTGTGGCATGCAGCTGAAACAGTATTTAAGGAAGCTGAAGTATTCCGTTTGAAGCTCTGGGAGCTTGAAGAGAAACTCCAGGCGTTGCCAGCAACACTCCAGCAGCCGCAAGCCAGAGGTATTTTTGAGAATCCTGTCTTCACATGGCCCTCCCTCCCAATGGGTTTCAAGTCCCATCATCCCTGATGAGCGCTGGCCATGTTGGCTGGGGCTTAGGTGAGTCCCACCACAGTCTGGAGCCCAGTTCAGTGCGCCTTTGTGGGCAGCTGGTACCCATGCCAAGGTCGCCTTCGCTGCGTGGAAGGGGTGGCCTCCCCCCCACCCCCACCCCATGCGCAGGAGACCAGAGGCCAGTAGCAGACTGCGCATGTGCCTCGGAAGGGCACAAAGGTTTGCTGCCTCCTTGTGTGCCCATTTTCTTGCCAAAAAGAATAAAAATACAGCATATGGTTGCACATACCAGGCACCAATTTTAATGGTGGTTCTTTGCCTTTTCCTTCAGGTGAGGAACACGAGGAGGAGGAGCAGCAGCAGGAGGAGGAGAAGGAAAAATAAAGAAAATGGGGGGGGTATATATTTTCCTATATATTTCTATTCTGAGTTCTATGTATTGCTTCTTTATTTAATAAAATTTATTTTAAAAAGCCTGCAAAGTAGTTTACCAAAACAAAAAACCAAAAAACCACCACAGCAGTAAAATCAAGAAAAATCAACAATCCTACTTTAAAACATACAAAAGCTAAAATATTAAAAGAGATGAAAATTTCTTCAACTTCCTAAGCTCCTAGGTATGCTTGCCTAAACAAGAATGCTTTTAGCAGGTGCCTGAAAAGTGTCTAGCAAAGGCACGTGCTTTGTTGCAAGAGGCGGGGAGTTCCAAAGGGCAGGTGCTGCCACACTAAACCATGCAGTACAGATATTCTGCGGAACCTGTGGTAGCGCTTGAAACTGTTAGAATTCCAGCTCCATGATTGCAGTCATGGGATTGTTGTCTATGTTTTGACTCTACAGAGTGGGAAGTGACGGCGACAGGATGTTTGTGTTCCTGTGTTCCGTGAAGTGGGACTATTGTCCTTTGTTCTTTTTCTCTTTGCTGTCTGATGCTCGAGAGAGAGGGAGCCATGTTGCAGTGCTCCGTGTGTGTGTTGATATGTAAATAAAGTCGATTAGCCAAAATGCTGAGTTGCTGAGGTCTGTCACGCATGATGCACAAACTCTGCGGATCCCTAAGTGTGCCGGTGTCGCTTGGCATCGGTCGCTGTGATGTTCGGGCTGAAGAAAGCTTATGAAGCTCCCAAACGATCGACCAGGAGGGAGGGAACATGCCAGTCGGGCACGTGTCTCTGCCAGGGTGCTACTCGAGTGTAGGCTGAACTCCTTGTGGGAATGTTCAGGGGTGCAGGAGAGGATATATTGTGAGATTATATCCTAATCCAACTTGTGCTAACAAGTTCCCAAAATATCAGCAGAGTTTATAGACATTCCACTTTCAGTTCGCAACGGTAACGCTTGCACAGGTTCGCTAGAACCTCTATAATAATTACTCTGGTATTCTCTCTTAAGGCATTACATGCCATAAATTTCATACCTGTGGTCCATAACTGTTCCCAGTCAGCCAACATAATGTTATGATATACAGGTGGTACATGACACCAGTCAAGTTTGCACAAATCTATCATTTGCCCGATAATAAATGTTGGAAATGTAAAGAAAATGAAGGTACATTCTTTCACCTTTGGTGGACGTGCCTAAGGATTAAGGCTTTCTGGGAGATGATCTATAATGAAATGAAAAAGGTATTTAAATATACCTTCCTGAAGAAACCAGAGGCCTTTCTCCTGGGCATGGTCGGCCAACTGGTGCCAAAGAAGGATAGAACTTTCTTTATGTATGCAACATCAGCAGCAAGAATACTCATCGCAAAGTATTGGAAGACACAAGATTTACCCACCCGGGAAGAATGGCAGATGAAGTTGATGGACTACATGGAACTGGCGGAAATGACTGGCAGAATCCGAGACCAGGGAGAAGAGTCGGTAGAAGAAGATTGGAAGAAATTTAAAGATTATCTAAAGAAACACTGTAAAATTAAGGAATGTTAGAAGGATGCTGGAATGAAGTTATGTGGTTTTAGCAATAATGTTATAAAGTGGTATGTAAAAATGGATTGTTAACAGGTAAAAATGTAAAGTTACAATATATCAAGATAAAATATCAAGATAAAAGCAAAAATGGTAAGGACTTGCTGAAACAACTATTGAACTAGAATACAAAAAAGGGAGGCGTCAGGAGGTCAGGGAAACAAGCAAATGAAAGATAAGGCATGGGAAGAGTGATTTGTTTTTAATTGTTTTTATTTTTCTGTATTTTGTATTTTTTGTTTTCTTTTTTTTTCTTCTTTTCATTTTTGTAACTTCTTTGAAACTTTAATAAATATTATTTTAAAAATATATATATATAATAATTACTCTGGTAATTTCCCCTTTGTTCTCTCTTAAAATACAAGACACGACACAGTCTTTATAAAAGTATAAAAGAGTTTACTCACGTTCTGTTCACAATATGATCCCAGAAGGCAGACAGACTTAAAAAAGTTACATACACTTAGAATCTATCTTATACGAAGATAGTTCTTATCTCCTCTCTTGGCTGGGAGCCAAGAGAGCATCCTTAGATGTTTCCTCATCGAAGGAAGATGGCAGAGAGAGAGATATGGCTGCCTGCCCTGTGCTTTTATCATTTACCTGCACAGGTGAGGCCACACCCACCTCTGGTCACATGCGGAGGAAGTCCGTCCCCAGGAAGTTTACCTGCTTGCTGGACAGACATCCCTCCCCATGTTCTAACATGTACATTCTAGGAATGTTGTCATTGACTGCTCCTGTGTTTACATCCCACATACCCCTTCTCAGGCAATACAACACATACAAAACATAAACAACTTTATTCAACCACCCAGCGTCCCAGCTTGACACGTAGACTCTGCAAACTCTCTCTTGGTAGGGGTTTCGTCAGGATGTCAGCAGTCATCTCTTGGGTGCTGCAGTAGGATAGTTCCACAAGTCCATCCTGGATCATCTGGCGTATGTAGTGGTATTTAACCCCAATGTGTTTTGTTCTGGCTAGGAACTTCTCACTCTGCGTCAGCTTCAGGCAACTTTGATTGTCCTCTAGCAAGCTGACAGGCCCTTTTCTCACCAACCCAAAGTCCTTTATGAGTTGATCAAGCCAGGCGATCTCTCTGCAGGCTTCTGTTGCTGCAACGTATTCTGATTCTGTGGAAGATAATGCTACACAGCTCTGTTTATAACTGCCCCATGCAACAGGTCCATCCCCAAACATGAAAACATGACCACTTGTTGATTTATAGTCAGCATTATCCCCAGCCCAATCCGCATCAGTATACCCAACCAACTTAGGGTCTCTGACGGATGGTAACCTTAATTTACAATTCATGGTACCCTTCAAATATCGCACCACCCTCTTTACACCTGCCCAATCATGCTCAGTGGGAGAATTCACCTTTCTGCTAAGAATCCCCACAGCATTAGCTAAGTCAGGTCTACATGTGGTAACTAAATACAAAAGTTTACCAATCGCCGACCTGTAGTCATTGTTGTCTGGCAACTGCTTCGAATCCTGCTGATTCTTCAGGAAGTCAGTAGCCATCGGTGTAGCAACTGGATGTGCGTCTTGCATCTGCATGTGCTCAACTAGCTCGTGGATCTTCTGTCTTTGGCTGAGAAGAAATGAGCCATCCTCTTCTCTTTCCACCTGGATCCCGAGGTAGTACTGGACATCTCCTAGCTCCTTGACCTCCACCTCTTTGCTAAGGAGTTTTACTATCTGTGTATAGTCTTTTTCACTTGCTGTGGCAATAATCAGGTCATCGACAAAAGCTAAGATATATGAGAATTGTCCATTATTTGACTTACTGTACAAGCACTTGTCAGCGTCGCCTTGCTTGTACCCAAGTTGCGTCAGCATTTTATGCAACTTCTGGTTCCAGGCTCTAGCAGCCTGTTTGAGTCCGTAAAGTCCTTTCTGGAGTTTGCACACTAAATGTGCCTCATGTGGTTTTACAAAACCTTTGGGCTGTTTCATATAAATTTCCTCAGAAATCTGCCCATGTAGAAAAGCGGTAGCAATGTCAATGTGTTTCACCCTCATTTTCTTGGAGGCTGCAATGCTCAAAAGCATTCTTGCGCTGCTGTACCTCACGGTTGGTGCAAAAACTTCATCATAGTCTTCACCAAAACGCTGTGAAAATCCCTGTGCTACAAGTCTAGCTTTGTAGCGCTGCACTTCTCCTTCTGACCCCTTCTTAACCTTGAAAACCCATTTACTGCCAATGGCCTTCTTACCGGGAGGCAGCTCAGTGAGTGTCCAGGTCTTGTTCTGATGCAGTGCATCCATCTCCTCCTGCGCGGCCTTCCTCCAGAGACTGGCTTCTGCAGCTGGCATCTCCTGTATCTCTTCCCAAGTGTATCTCCTGTATCTCTTCTTTGCCGACCCTGCAAAGTAGGACAGCCGTAATGGTAGGACACCTCTGTTGGTTCTGGACGAGCGCCTGACCTCTGGTTCTGCGACCGCATCAGCTTCCTCATCCTCCTCCAACGCAGGCATGTCCCCATCTGAGTCCTCCTCTTCGTCTCTGGTGCCGCCAGGGTTCTGGTCCTCTGCGTCTTCTGGTGCGTTGCCTGTAGGGGGCGCTGTAACACTCGAAGGCAGATTATTACTTTGTGGGGTCTCAAAAGGGAAATATACAAATTCTTGAGTCCTTTCTGACTCCTCGGAAGAATCCACAACAGTGTTCTTAATGTCTACTTTTCCATATTCATCAAAATAAACCGCATGGTATGCATTTGTCTTACCAGTTTGTAAGTCCATAATTCTGTATCCTTTGCCTCCAGAGGCGTATCCCACAAGGATACCTGCTTTTGCCCTGGAGTCAAGCTTGTGTCTGTGTTCCTTGGGCACGTGGAAGTAACACGGACTTCCAAACACACGTATGTGCGACAGATTGGGAGCTTTCCCATGCCAAAGTTCAAATGGTGTGCGCTCTGCACCTTTAGTTGGCAGTCTATTCTGCAAATAGACCGACGTGTATACTCCTTCGGCCCACAGCTTCTGTGGCAAACATGCATCCTTTAGCATGCACCTTGTCATATCCATAATGGACCTAAATTTTCTCTCAGCTATGGCATTCTGCTGTGGTGTGTAAGACACCAAACTGGGAGGGGTGGCTAACACCCCAGAGGACAGGATCACACTTCAAAACGACCTTGACAGATTAGAGAACTGGGCCAAAACAAACAAGATGAATTTTAACAGGGAGAAATGTAAAGTATTGCACTTGGGCAAAAAAAAATGAGAGGCACAAATACAAGATGGGTGACACCTGGCTTGAGAGCAGTACATGTGAAAAGGATCTAGGAGTCTTGGTTGACCACAAACTTGACATGAGCCAACAGTGTGACGCGGCAGCTAAAAAAGCCAATGCAATTCTGGGCTGCATCAATAGGAGTATAGCATCTAGATCAAGGGAAGTAATAGTGCCACTGTATTCTGCTCTGGTCAGACCTCACCTGGAGTACTGTGTCCAGTTCTGGGCACCACAGTTCAAGAAGGACACTGACAAACTGGAACGTGTCCAGAGGAGGGCAACCAAAATGGTCAAAGGCCTGGAAACAATGCCTTATGAGGAACGGCTAAGGGAGCTGGGCATGTTTAGCCTGGAGAAGAGGAGGTTAAGGGGTGATATGATAGCCATGTTCAAAGATATAAAAGGATGTCACATAGAGGAGGGAGAAAGGTTGTTTTCTGCTGCTCCAGAGAAGCGGACACGGAGCAATGGTTCCAAACTACAAGAAAGAAGATTCCACCTAAACATAAGGAAGAACTTCTTGACAGTAAGAGCTGTTTGACAGTGGAATTTGCTGCCAAGGAGTGTGGTGGAGTCTCCTTCTTTGGAGGTCTTTAAGCAGAGGCTTGACAACCATATGTCAGGAGTGCTCTGATGGTGTTTCCTGCTTGGCAGGGGGTTGGACTCGATGGCCCTTGTGGTCTCTTCCAACTCTATGATTCTATGAATTGTGGTTACGTGTGCAATTCCTTCCTTGGCCAGGAGAGCCTGCATTTCATTTGAGCAGTACTCACCTCCATTGCCGCTCATTAACACAGCTGGAGCTCTCTGGAATTTATTCTTGACCATGGCAATGTATTCCTGGAGCTTGTCCACTGTCTCACTCTTCTCTTTGAGGAAATATACAACACAAAATCTCGAAAAGTCATCCAGAAATATTAAAATATATCCATTCTTTCCCAGTAAGGGAACATTCATGGGTCCACATATGTCAGTGTGCACTATGTCAAGCACTTTGTTGCTTCTTTGTTCTGCACAATGTGGAAATGAAGGTTTTACAGCCTTCTCAGTAATACAGCTTATGCACTTTGCTGGAGCTTTGTTGCTCTGCTTTACCTGCAAACCTCTTACAAGTTCTCTTTTCTGTAGATCCAGAATGACGTTGGTATCCCTATGTCCAAGCCTTCTGTGCCATAGGTCCAGATCTGCTTCATCCTTCTGGCTGGAATGTGCCACTTTTGCAGACTGGTTCTCTGAAAGATCAAGCTCATATACACCATTGATTAGCTTTGCTTGAGCAACCACTTTGCCATTTTTAGTCACCTTGCATTCTCCATTTCCAAATGTGATCTGGAAACCTTTCTTGTCCAAAGTGGACACGCTGATTAAATTGCAGCTCAGCTCTGGAACATACAAAACTCTAGAGATTGTGTTCTCAATGCATTCATTGTTTATATTGCATTTCAGACTCATGGAACCTGCACCTTTTGCTTTAACAATGTTGCCATCTGCAATTTCAATTTCAGATCCTTCTTCATCATTTATCTCATTAAAATAGTCCTTTTTATATGAAAAATGCGAGCTCGCTCCTGAATCAATTATCCATTTATTACGTCTATTCTCACGATTTTGGACAGTTAAATTCCTTTCTTGCAGTAGCCATGTGCATTCACATTTCCCCTTCTTTTCCCCTTTTGGCTGAAAGGGGTGGGGTTACTTTGCTTTAGGAGCCCTGCAATTCTTTGCAATATGTCCTTCTTTGTTACAATTGAAACAAATCACTTTCTTAGGCATCTCTTTGGACTTTGTACATTGCCTAGATGCATAACTGCTGTCCATGCTTCTAGCATTTCTCACTGGAGATTCAGCTCTATCTCTGCATTCTTCTTTTAAATAACCAATCAAGTCTTTAAAAGTCAGACCTTGTCTATGGTCCATCAAACTTATAAAAGCGCTAAAGCGTGGTCCAATCGATGATAACAAAAATGCTATCTTTGTATCTTCATCAAAAGCTTTGGGAGTCAGATCAATTCTTTGAATAATCTCAGTAAACTTGTTGATGTGCTCTGTGAATTCCTCTTTTGAATTCATCCTCACTCTGGTTAATTTACACACCAAGTTTCTGAAGCAGTTTATGCTAGATTCTCCATACACGCGCTCAATATCTTTTAAGATTTGAGACGCATCCTCTGTACTATTTATTAATGATAGCTGCTCATCACGAAGTCCACTCAAAATTATGTGTCTAGCTTCGCTGTTCATGCGTTTCCAAGCACTTATCTTGGCTAAATCTCCCTCAGACAATCCTGTAGGTTGAGGGTCTAAAGCTTCCAAAATGTGCTTATAATCTAAACATGCTATCAAGCGCTGCTTCCAGTGTATGAAATTGTGTTCATTCAGCACAGGCATTCCTAGCTTTGCATCACTATCAAAAGCTGCTCTAACCATCTTAAAATCCAAAATTTGAAAATTCTTCAAAATTTCAAAATCAAAATCTCAAAAATCTCAAAATACAAAACAATTCTTCACTGCCTTGGGTCACTGTGAACTCTGAGGGAAGGGGGGGGGGGTTGCTTAATCCCCACTGCACTATGGAACAAAGGACCATGTGCTTACCAGGAAGTTAACTCAGAAAAATATTACTCAACTCAAAATCACAATCCAACGCAATCCTTCAAAAATACGCAGAAATATGCAATACTGGGGCCACTAACCCTTTGTGGGAATGTTCAGGGGTGCAGGAGAGGATATATTGTGAGATTATATCCTAATCCAATTTCTGCTAACAAGTTCCCAAAATATCAGCAGAGTTTATAGACATTCCACTTTAAGTTCGCAAAGGTAACGCTTGCACAGGTTCGCTAGAACCTCTATAATAATTACTCTGGTAATTTCCCCTTTGTTCCCTCTTAAAATACAAGACACGACACAGTCTTTATAAAAGTATAAAAGAGTTTACTCACGTTCTGTTCACAATATGATCCCAGAAGGCAGACAGACTTTAAAAAGTTACATACACTTAGAATCTATCTTATACGAAGATAGTTCTTACCTCCTCTCTTGGCTGGGAGCCAAGAGAGCATCCTTAGATGTTTCCTCATCGAAGGAAGATGGCAGAGAGAGAGATATGGCTGCCTGCCCTGTGCTTTTATCATTTACCTGCACAGGTGAGGCCACACCCACCTCTGGTCACATGCGGAGGAAGTCCGTCCCCAGGAAGTTTACCTGCTTGCTAGACAGACATCCCTCCCCATTGACTGCTCCTGTGTTTACATCCCACACTCCTGGCAGAAACTACGGAAGGGGAGGTTTTAGTCATGGGGAATTCACCATGCTCTGAAAAGGAAAACATTGATTTCAACAGCAGGCCTGCACAGCAGCAATCTACTCGCCTGCGAGTCTCATCATGATCAGTGGGACTTCTTCCCGAGCCGGCGGTGCATAAGATGGGCTGCACCCCTTGCACCCAACTTGTACCTAGAACTCTGCACAAGCCTGCACCAGAGAAGAGTGGAGCTGGAAGGGACCCCTGAGGGTCATCAAGCCAACCCCCTGGGACAATGCAGGAATCTCAAGTAGACTATCCCTGACCGATGGCCCCCCGCCTTCTGTTTTTTCTCTCAGCCAGGACACACAACAATGGAGACTGGAGGTGGGGGGAAAGATAAATTTTGACGAGGGAAAGGCAATGGGGCAGATTTGTCAGGTGCACACAGGCACAGCTTGAAGACTTTACGCAGAGAGGAACCCCACACGGGAGACACAGATACACAAGCACACAGAAGTCAATAACCCAAGAGTGGCTTCTAAGTGGGGGGTTGGCTGAGGACAGGGTGGGGCGAAAACATGTGGAGCTTTGCAGAGGGGAGGCAGAAAGTGTTCGTCAGAGGGAAACTCACTTTCCCTTTTTAGAAACCGGCCAAGATCCCTTCTGCATTTGCAGCGCTGCCCCCAAAGTGACCCTTTCAATCCACTTGATAGTCCAGCTGTAGGCGCTGGTCTTCCAGGTAGAATGAAAGGCGCACCCACCGATCCCGCTTCCTTCCTCTCCCCTTCCTGCCCCCCTCCGTTCTTTGCTCACCTGCCTCCTTCCCGTCCTCTCCCCTGCCTGCCTCCTCCAGCTGGGAGCGCCCACCCACGACCCCCAGCTTCCCAAGCCACCAGTGAATGTCCCCCCCCCGCAGGATGACACCCAGTGCGGACCGCCCCCACCCTGCTCCGCCACTGCTCTGGAAGAAGCTGTTCTGCTGAGAGCAGGACATCTCTGAAGACTCGGCTGGGGTTCTGTAATCTCTGGTGATACATCCCACTGGCTGAGGTGTGGTGAGCTGCAGACTGACTCCCACAAGTCACCAGCTGAGAGGTCCATGGTCCAGATGCCACTACACCCATAGGTGCTGAAAAGTACCAACTTGAATGGCTCTGAAAGGAAATCAGACAAATTCAACGTTGAGATTTCTATGCTGTCCATCGGACTGGGTTGCCCCAGCCATTCTGGGCGCTCCCAGCAAATTGAAACATCCAAAACAGTAAAACACCCCAAAATCTTTCCGGTACCGAAGCCAATTGGATTGACTGTTGAATCTTCTTCCAAGTACTTTGGAAAGGACAGGAGCTTTCCCTGCACTTGAGAGCAGTCAGCTAACGTAGGGGTACAGGACAGGCCACAGGCCACTCCCAGCTCAATCCCCTCACCTCAGCATCGGCCGCCTGAGGCAGCTGCCTCACTCTGGCTCATCAGAGGTCCGGCCCTGCTTGGGAATATGAGTGGGAGAGGGCCATTGCACTCAGGTCCTGCTTATGGGCTTGTTGTGAGCCTCTGCTGGGCAACTATGGGGAACAAGGTGCTGGACTAGATCATCCATTGGTCTAATCCAGAAGGACTGTTCTTACATCCGGGGTGGACTGGAGGCAACTCCAACTTGCAAAAAGCCCTGGAACACCAAGGATTGCAGACTCCCACACTCGCAAGCAAATGAACTATTGCTTCGCTTCTTAAACCAAAATAAAAAAAACAAACCCCTTTTGCCAAGCTTGGCGACCACGTCCAGTAGCAAACAGACCAATGAAAGTTGCATTTTTGCGTGGGTAGGAAGGGTGTCATTTTCCTTTGGCTGATTTAGGTCCTCGGCTTTTAGACTCCAGAACTGGCACAAACAGGGATGGAACTCTGCTTCAGTTCAAAGGGAGGTATGATTGGCAGGCAAGGTGACACAGCCAGTTATGTGGAAGGGAGGAGGAGGAGGGTGGGGAGGTCACAAGGGAGGAAAGAGCTCTGCACCTCAGCTCGGAATTCTTTTGGAAGAGTGGAGGGGAACAGAGGAAACCTTTCTTCCCTTTCAGTCTTTTCTCTCCCCCCCCCTCCTTTTTCCTTTCCCCCCCTTTTTTAAGAATATGCTATACGGAATTTCCGAGGGGGAAATTCGCTAGGGATCTCGCCTTCCCCAGAAACCCCTCCACATACCTAGGGCGCGAGACAATGAGCTCGAGAAAGCCCTTTCCTTCCCCTGTCGCACCAAGCACCACATCTTTTTTTATGAAGAAAAGACCCTGCTTCCCTCTTTCTGGTATGAAACCGTATCAATATGAACGGGGACTTGGGCATGAACTCTGTATTTACATACTGCTGCGTATAGCCCAATCAAAAGCATCGGATTTGGACAGCTAGCCAATAGCGGATAGCGGCCTCTAGTGGACAGAATCTTTCTTGTGCCGCTGCCTGTTTCCGTTCTGCGGAGCAGTGGAGCTTTGCCAGCGTGACTGAGCTCCTGAGTGGCCGCCTGCTGAGAGAACAATGGACTCAGTCCATCAAAAGCCCATTAACTGGTTTCTATTGCCAAAAGTGATCCTTTGTTGCAAGAAATCTGTCAAGCCACTTCCCTTATGGACTGCCGGCTTAGGAAAAGCCCCTCACTTCAGAAAATCCACCCCCTGCATCAATTTCCTCCATTCCAACGCCATTCTTGCCCTTAAGGAAAGGACTCTTTCCCCCTCTATCTCCCGCCATAATCCCTCAAGTGTGAGGACACGTGTACACCCAGGGAAGTGCCCAAAGGTGACAATTACTGAGCAGTTAGTTGGCCAAAGAAACCAAGAGCCCATCACCAGACTTGCACCAGGGTATGGATGTGCAGGAGGGGCGCGGGTGGCGCTGTGGTCTAAACCACAGAGCCTAGGGCTTGCAGATCGGAAGGTCGGCGGTTCGAATCCCCGCGACGGGCTGAGCTCCTGTTGCTCGGTCCCAGCTCCTGCCAACCTAGCAGTTCGAAAGCACGTCCAAGTGCAAGTAGATCAATAGGTGCCGCTCCGGCGGGAAGGTAAACGGCGTTTCCGTGCGCAGCTCTGGTTCGCCAGAAGCGGCTTAGTCATGCTGGCCACATGACCCGGAAGCTTTATGGCGGCTCCCTCGGCGGCCAATAAGGTGAGATGAGCGCTGCAACCCCGAGTCGGTCACGACTGGACCTAATGGTCAGGGCTCCCTTTACCTTCAGCTTTACTTAAGAGGTGCCTTCACATGTTTGCCTGTGTTAAGCTTGTACTGAGTGAGAAGTCTGGACATGTTTGCCTATGGCCTGTCCACCGTCCCTCAGACCTGTGGGAATGTTCAGGATGCAGGAGAGGATATATTGTCTGATTATATCCTTATCCAACTTGTCTTAACAAGTTCCACAATTTAGCAGAGTAACATTCCCCTCTTCTAAAATTGGCAGCGGATGCGTTTGCTCAGGCTCGCTAAAGCCTCTATAATAACTGTTCTGGTATTTTCCCCTTATTCCCTCATAAAAGATAAGACACGACACAGTCTTCCATAAAAGTATAAAAAGAGTTTACTCACATTCTGTTCACAATCGGATCCCAGAAGGCAGACTTAGCTTAGAAAAGTAACATACACTTGAAAACTATTCCATAAGAAGACAGTACCTTTGTCCTCTCTTGGCTGGAGGCCAAGAGGGCATCTTTGGCTAAGCAGATGTTGCTTCTTCGATGCATGTGGTGAAAGAGAGAGAGATGGCTGCCCTGCCCTGTGCTTTTGTTGTTACCTGCACAGGTGAGGCCACACCCACCTTTAGTCACATGTAGAGGAAGTTTGTCCCAGCCCAGATTCCTATGCCCCACAAATAACCCAGAGATGCATTTTGAGTAAGAGGATACATTCTACTCATGTTAAAACACGCTGATTCCTGGACCAGCGATTGAGAAGGCGATTGGGTCTGTATGCAATGTATTCTGGGTGACCGTGGGAAGTTTTAAAAGTCAATGTCACCCCATGTTCGGGGTTCTTACTCCTGTGGGAACCTGTTGCGCAACAAAAGAAGATCTTGGTCTCCTGACCGCTGTTTTGCTCCAATTTGTGGCTGGAATCTCCTTCATTTCTGACCGCAAGTACCCGCGGGCTCTGCCCGACGAGCTGGGCTGTTGAGTAGCCTCACACCCCGGAATTTTCCTCATCAATGCCAACTCACCCATAGAGGCAGAATAGGAAGCCAGCCCTCCAGGACTTGCTCCTCTGCTGTAAACATAGTTAAAGTTGAGCTGCAGCTAGTAAGACCAAGCACTGGGCGCCTCTCACAGAACCAAAGGCTAAAATTGGGTCGAGTGCTTCTCTCCAGAATCTCTTTCCAGGATGATGGCTTCACATGCCTCCTTCTAATAGCAAATTCATCTGGGGAGACCCGATAGACGGCGGCCAAACACATGGAAAGCACATTTGGTGGTGGGGAATAAGAGGGTGCTGCTCCACAAACCTTAAAAAGCACCCTCTCCAATGGCATGGCACTTGGATGACCCTGTGGTTCTACCCCTGGGGCTGAGGGTGATGAAACAATTCCTGAGACAGCTAAAGTGCTGGTGGTGAAAAACCCACTTCAAATGAGACCACACACGGGTTAGAGCTCAACGTCGAGCCTACCAAGTGGCGATAGCGACGGTGAGGAGGACCATTGTTGCTGGATCTGTTGGTGAAAACAGTACCAGGAGACTCTTTCAGGTGGTTCACAGTCTAACAGAACCACCTTTGCCATCAGGGTCTGATACAGAGTCCAAGATCTCCTGTAATGACTCCTGTCATGAGTTTTTCTGCAGATAAAAAGAGGTAGACTCCACCAAGGGAGGAGGGTGCCAGAGCTCTGCCTAGTCAGAGACATAGTATGGCTTGCCAGTTCCCGGGGCCACGTGGAGGAGGGGGTAGGAGGGAGGGAAACAGACGGAGTATGCATGCGCATTCGACTGCCTAATGGCATCCACATCACCCAGGGGATCACAGCCACAGAGATAAGAAAAGAAGAGCCATCCCATTGTCTGGAGAGGTCACTTACCTGATTGCATGGACAAGCCGTTGTCATCGGACCCCAGTGATGGAAGCGTGCAGCTGTATTGAGGCAGCACTAACAATTTTGTGCCTGGGGCGACTGCCCCTGTGCCCCCGCAGCCCACTACGCCACTGGGTCTAGTCAAGTTGGATGCGATCCATTACAACCTGTTGCCTCTGAGGATGTGGACAGACTTGAACGAGTGAAACCTACCACCTGAAGAAGTGATTGTTCAACTGCTTATTAAAAAGACATATTTGGACCTGGCCATTATGTCCAATTATTGTCCAGTCTCAAACTTACCATTCCTGGGCAAGGTGATTGAACGGATGGTCACTGAACAACTCCAGGCATGTCTGGAGAATAATGCAAAATATAGATGTCTTGGTAAAATCTCAGGATATACTATAAATAGGTCCAAATCAGAGTTGGTGTTATTAGGAAATATATATTTTTGTTCAACTGTTTAAACAATACCAATTTCATACTTGTACAGAAAATGTTAATTATCTAGGCACATTACTACCATGAGATTTATCAGCAAAGTATTCCCCTCAGCTCTTCCTCCTGACTAGGCGGCTTCTGTGGGAGAAGAGAGCTGTCACGTGCCTTGCCCGCTACCTTTTTAACAACCCAGCTGACCTCAGTGCATTTTGTCCTTTCCCTCAGGCAGCAAAATGTCTTAGGCTTGCCTTGGGAATAAGTACTCGCCAAGCTGCAATGTTTTGTTTCAGAACCCACTCGCATAAATTTAAAAAGGAAAAGAAGGGAATGTTTTTTAAAAAAAAAAATGATGTGCCCAGAACTCCTTTCTCTGATCAGTGAGTAAGCCCAAACAGCTCCCACACATCTGGCCTTAGGACTTCCAGAGCGGATGTGTGATCCCAAGCCATTGTTTGACATGCCATATTTTTCATTTCAGCATTGGAGCGCTCTTGCAGAGACTGTCCCTTTGTTCAGAATGTCACAGGCCCAGAGTGAAAAACTGACACTCCTAATTTCAAGCTCAGGCCCTCCAGGTGTTTCTGGACTCCAGATCCTATAACCCCAGACCATTGGTCATGATGGTGATGGGCATTGGAGACCAGCAAAATCTGGAGGGACACAGATTCCCCACCTCAGCTGTAGAAAAATATGCTTTACTGTCTTAAGGCAGGCTTTGAAATGTGGATCCAGCAACTTCTGAGTTAAGGGGCAGACCAGCGATAGCTGATCCCATTTCAGGCTGAGGGCCACACTGATTCATGGTCAACATGTCAAAGTAAGTGCCACTGAAGTGTAAAAGCGGGTGCAGGCATATATATTTTTAAGGACCACATTGTTTGGGGCTTGGTGGAGTCACGAAAAGCTTTGGACCTCACAGAATAACAGCAAGGGATCCTCAGGAGAGGTCAGTTATAACAGTATTATTTTCCCCGTATGTGGGGTGGAGTGGGGGGGGGGCAGGGCTTATAAAGTGAAGTTGATCCTCCACTGTGGGTTAAAAAGATAAAGGTAAAGGTACCCCTGCCCGTACGGGCCAGTCTTGACAGACTCTAGGGTTGTGCGCTCATCTCACTCTAGAGGCTGGGAGCCAGCGCTGTCCGCAGACACTTCCGGGTCACGTGGCCAGCGTGACGAAGCTGCTCTGGCGAGCCGGCACCAGAGCAGCACACGGAATGCCGTTTACCTTCCCGCTATAAAACGGTACCTATTTATCTACTTGCACTTAAGGGTGCTTTCGAACTGCTAGGTGGGCAGGAGCTGGGACCGAACGACGGGAGCTCACCCCGCTGCGGGGATTTGAACCGCCGACCATGCGATCGGCAAGTCCTAGGCGCTGAGGTTTTACCCACAGCGCCACCCGCGTCCCGTTCCACTGTGGGTTACTTTTGTTCAAAGCAAGATTCCTCTGGAGGGAGAGGATGTTGCAAAGTAAGTCAGAGGCAAAGCAGCCCCAAGCCAGGTTCTGTGTTTGCACACATGATTTGCAGTGAGCCAAGGGCTGAATTGCTGCTGTTGTTTCATAGCCCAGAACAGCAGGTGTAGGCGAAAGGTCTAAAGTTAGACAACCAGGTCTTGGTCAAGGCATCCGCTGACCAGCAGGCCATAGAGAAGAGGAACGTCAGCATTTCAACTCTGAGCCAAAGGTTTGGCTTTTGCTATTTTTGGACACCCTTGGTCATGAGCCAAGTGTGATTCTCGAACTGTGAATGCTGACTTTGCCAAATCCATACAGGCCCTTTTCATCTCTCATGCTCAGGAAGTAGCAGCCACAGCTCAGGAGAGGATTTTTCATTTGCTCCTTTTCCATGGGGTGGGGAAAACTCAACACTTTTAATCTTGTCTTATTGTTATGCAAATTGGGTGGTCCAAAACAAGGAGAGTTATATCTGCACCCTCTCTTTAGCACATATGGCCTGCAGGAGAATTTCCTGTCCTTAAAAGTAAAACTGAACTTTTTTGGCAGTGCAACTGCAGGGAAGGCATTGTCTGCCACGTTTGCAGTTGAAGGCAGAGCTTGGGGGGCGGGGGCAGGAATGTTCAGCAGAGGGCAACCAAAATTATCAAGGGGCTGGAGCAACTCCCAGATGAGAAGCTAAAACATTTGGGGCTTTCTAGTTTAGGGGGGAAATGAGTAAGGGAGGACACGGTCAGGGGTACACGCATAGTGTAGAGAAAGTGGAATGCTCACAAGGCTGAGGGACTGGGCAAGACCAAGGCTATTTCAAAACCAGTTTTTAGGTGCATGTAGCTTTGTGTTCTATAGCTTTTAGCCCAATATTGATTGATGGGGAATGTGTGGGAATGTTCTGGGGTGCAGGAGAGGATATATTGTGAGATTCTATCCTAATCCAACTTGTGCTAACAAGTTCCCAAAATATCAGCAGAGTTTATAACATTCCCCCTTTTAAGTTCACAACGGTAACGTCTGCACAGGTTCGCTAGAACCTCTATAATAATTACTCTGGTAATTTCCCCCTTTTGATCCCTCTTAAAATACAAGACACGACACAGTCTTTATAAAAGTATAAAAGAGTTTACTCACGTTCTGTTCACAATATGATCCCAGAAGGCAGACAGGCTTAAAAAGGTAAAATACATTTAGAATCTATCTTATACGAAGATAGTCCTTTCCTCCTCTCTTGGCTGAGAGCCAAGAGGGCATCCTGCTTCTTCGAAAGATGAAGATGAGAGAGGCAAGAGGCAAGAGAGAGAGATGGCTGCCTGCCCTGTGCTTTTATCATTTACCTGCACAGGTGAGGCCACACCCACCTCTGGTCACATGCAGAGGAAGTCCGTCCCAGGAAGTTTACCTGCTTGCTGGACAGACATCCCTCCCCATGTTCTAACATGTACACTCTAGGAATGTTGTCACTGACTGCTCCTGTGTTTTACATCCCGCAGAATGGAGGCTTATTTTGGGATGGTTTGTGGTGCACAGCCCTGTCTTGTCTTGTCCTCTTGTGTGTGTGTGTGTGTGTTTTTCGAAGGGCTTTTTGCTTGTTCACCGGGATCCTTCAGTAGGAAGAGACAAAAGAGGAGTAGTGACATTTTCCTGCAGGTACCATCTTATCGGGGGTCCCTTCTCTGCTATCTTTTCAATGCCTACTTCCTCTTCCTCTTTCAAGAAGCCTTCTAAGGAGAGATTTTTCTTAGTCTGCTTCTGTGTAGGAACTGTTTTTGGATGTTTTGGTTGTTTAACTGTTGTGTCTTTGCTGCCCTGGACTCCTCTGGGAGGAAGGGTGGAATATAAGGATGCCGAGTAGTGCCTCCTGCCCATACCTGAAGGTTTTGTGGAGGCGCCATAGCCTCAGTGTGTCAGCACCTGCATTGCATGCAGAAGGTCCCAGGTGCAGTCCCTAGCACCTGCAGTTAGAAGCTCAATGTAGGTAGGAGCCTCTCTCTGCCCAAGACCTTGGAGAGCTTCTGCCACTCAGGCTGGAAGTGGGCAATACTGGGCTAAATGGATCAATCAGGTTTAGGATCAGGGACTTCCTTCTCTTAAATGAGCTACCTTCCCAGGTGGATGAGCCCCACTGCTCGTCACTTCCCTCTACAGCACGGGCAGAAACCACCTTCTTGACTGTTGGACCCCCTAGTGGTCTCATCTGCTCAATTGTCCGGAGCCTGGCTGTCAGGGCTGATTCAGCTGCAGTTCAGCATCAAAACTCAGAGATGAGCAGTAAGGTGGACTCTTTCTTCAGAGAGACAAAACCCGACAGAGAAACTCCACAGGCAGGACTAGCCCCAGTTGCCAGAACGGAGGATCTTAGCCTCCTCCTAAGGTAGGGCTATCAGACATCAACAGCTTCTGGGTCTTCCTTTAAGAAGCTCAACAATTTGGGGGTCTTCCTAAAAATAGCTCCACAGCTTTCGGGGTGTCTTGGTTTCTACTTTTAGAAATATGGCATCCCTATCCTAAGGCTCCTCCTCAGTCGGCTGACTTTCCAACAGTCATGGAGGGGCTCTCTGTGCCTTTTGTTCTGCTCCATGTAATGCCTCCCTTGTTCCTGGGGACAGAGGAGGAGGGGAGAAGGGAACAGTGGACATGGCAGGTGCCTGGGGATCTGTTGCAGCCTCAGCCTCCACCTCCTTCTCCTGCTCCTCCTCAGCTGCCTCAGTCTCCCTTAAACCTGTTGCTTGTTTAGCCTCCAAGCCATCTGCTCCCCCTTCTTCTTCTTCTTCTGACCTGTCTCCTGCATCCCACCAGCAGTCTCCTGGCTTGGGGCCTTCCCACTTTGATGCTTCCCTGGGGGGTTCCCTGGCTGTAGCCTCCTGCCATTCCTCCTCCTCTAGCCAGTACCTGACACTAGCTTTGCATGCAGGGGAATTTGGAGAAATTGATTGGCAGCTTCGCTTGCCCACGGAGCCCACACGCTTCCGCCGCGCGTGTCTCTGCCCCGGGCCCCCAGCTGCAGTTAGCAGAGCTTAGCACAGCGACTGAAGCAGAGCGATGATAGCCTTGTGTGCTCAATAAATCAGTCAGACGCTCGGTGTCTTTCCTTATCTTACAAGTGGCTTTAATCTCGTACAAAAACAACAAATCATATCTTTCCCGGAGACACGGCTCCCATCTTGATCCTCTCCCGGATCTGGCTAGACTCACACTGTGTGTCAGCGTAGTCAGACACTCCCACTTCAGTCAGTGTTCTAAACACGCTTCTGAATGTGAGACGTCACACAGAACTTCTTAACCCTGTAAGTTCTGACTCTCTCCATACCCCCTCTCGTATCACATTCTGAGAGGACTTGTGAACACACCTTTACAGACCTCTGTGTGTCCCACACCTTCCCACCTGCCTGTTGAGTCTCCTCACAAATCTCTGGTTCGCACTGTGCGAGACCGACCCACGCATTTGTGACTCGAAACCTCTCAGGTGGAATTCCCTTTGTTGCCCGTGAAGACCGCCTGGGCACAAACTGGGGTTCTTCTTCTGACCCACTGGGGCCAGCAAGTGCGTCTTCTTCATCAGACGACTCCCCCTCTGACTTGACCCGTCTGTGAGCTTTCTCCATTACTCTAACAGGAGATGAGGGCTCACTCTTGGACACTCCTTTCACAACCTGTGGAGACGCCTCCCCCTGGTGCTGATCCTGATCGTCAATCAGGTCACCATTTCCTGGCTCTCCCTCCTCCTCAGATTCAGACAGACAATCTGAGACAATGTCATGGCTGACTTTGCGCCTTGACCTACTTCCCTGTTGCTCATTGAACTCAGCATGTTTACTGACGAGAAGCTTGGTCTGATCACCTTCTGGGTATGCAAATCTCCACCCCTTTGTCGCAGGCTCATACCCACAGAAGATCATTTCCTGGTACCTTGGACCACCCTCTTGCTGCAACCACTTTGGTACAGGCACCATGGCTCTGCAACCAAACGAACGGAAGAAATGCACTTGCGGCTTCTGTCCGTTGAGCAAGAAATACGGGGTGTCGCCTACCACTGAATTGTAGCACCTGTTCATCGTGAAATTGGCCGTTTTTACTGCCTCCCCCCAGAAACTGTGAGGCAACCCAGAGTCACACAATAGGATCTCTGTAGCTTGGACCAGAGCTTTATTCCTCAGCTCTGCCACGCCACTCTCCTGAGGCGAAGTCACCTTGTGACGTATCCCCCTCTGGCGAAAGAAACTCTTTAGAGCAGACCCAGTGACCTCTGAACCCCGGTCACACTTGAATCCCTGCACCTTGGTGGAGAACCTCTGTTCCACCTCCGCAACCCAATCCCTGATCAGTTGCGTTGCTTCCTCCTGCGTTCTCAGCGAAAAAGCCCAGGAGTTCTGACTGAAATCATCTGCCAAAATCAGCAAAAACCTGGCTCCGCCCAGACTTGGCTTAGGCATAGGCCCAAACAGGTCTGCGTGCACAAGCTCAAAAGGCTTTGTGGTTACTCTCTCCACCCTGGAATAGCTGTATCCCTTGTTCTTGGCTTTCCTGCAAGCCCTGCAATTTAGGGTTTCACCACATTCTCTTACCTTGCACCCTTTGGTGCATTCTGATAACATCTGCAAGTCATCACAAGACCCATGTGCAATCCTCTTGTGCCACACGCATGCACATGAAACATGAGTGTGAATGTTTGCTTTCCCAGCTTTCCCAGCATTCCCCACTCCCTTTTCCTCCAGAGGTGTTTCTAGAACAAAGAGGTTGTTCTGATTTTTCTCAACACGTACCAGTTGCTTCCCCCCTCTGGAAATTGTACAGACATTGTTCTCAAAACAAACCATATACCCCTCCTGTAAAAGACACGGTACAGATAAAAGACAATGTTTCAGTCCCGGCGCCACGTAGCCTTCCAGCTGCGCCTGCAAGAAAGAAACATAAACATCCCCAGCTTTTGTTACAAGCCTCTGTGACCCATCAGCAAAACACACTGATTTCCCAGCTGAAACAGCTCTGCAGTTCTTTATCTGGACACCAGGTGTCTCAGGCACGAGATGTCTGTTAGCCGCAGAGTCAATGACCCAACGTAACACACTGTCCTTCGTTGCCTTAGCAACAGAGTTCCTTCTGCCCCCCTCTTTGGGGCCTTTGCAGGTGTCTTTCAAAACAGCCATTGAAGCAAACAGCTGATAAGCACCTCCTTCCCCTTCCGGCCGTCCCTGCGTCTTCCCACGCTGGCCTCTTCTGCCGGGCTGGTTCCCATGGGAAATGTCCTTGGGACTTTCCGGCCCTTTCTCTCTCTGTGGACAGCAGCGGCGCAGGTGTTCAGGGGAACCGCAAACAAAACAGCGACGAGTGGAAAACTTTACAAAGTGGCCTTTGGACTTCTGTGCCCCCCCACTCTTGCCAGCAGCACTCCTTGAGGCTTTGCATCTGGGGACGTGGCTTTTGGCTTCCAGCTCAGTGGTTTCTCTGCAAACCTTCTCCAGCTCCTGCCAAACAGCCTGGCACTCAAGACCCTTAGACTGGCCTTTCTGGCCTGCACCCCCAACACTCCTGGGTGCACAGCTTCCAGAGGAACAGCTAGCCACTGCTTTCCTCTTCCCAGCTTTCAGCAGCTTCCCAGCACACGGCCCATCTCTCTGGCGTGTCGAAGCATTGCAGCAGCTTCCTGGGCACTCTGGGCATTCCTCAGCCCCTGCTGGACTCTCAGCTTCTGTGCAGCATCTGGCCCCCACTTCTGGGCGTCCCTCAGGCTGGCTTCTAGCCCCCTCTGGTCTGGCTCCCACTATCTTCAGTGCCTGCCACTCGACCCAGGGCTCCTTCCCGTCCACCTCTTCAAAAGGGACTGCACACGACTCATGGCTGTCTGCCATCTTCTCCCCCGGGGCCCAGCTTACTTACGAACAGTAGTAGCTTCTCCAGCACCCGGTACAGCACAGCTCCTCCAGCGAGCTCCTTGCCTCACGATCTAGGCACAGCTCCCAGCTCCAGCTGGCTTCAGCTTTTCTCAGCGTCTCGGCTTTCAGCTTTTCTCCACTGCCCTCCCTGGCAGGAGATCACACACACACCGGCACGGACTTGGCTTGCTTCACAACGTCAGCTGACCCCCATAACCTTTGCCATAACCTTTGGAGAAATTGATTGGCAGCTTCGCTTGCCCACGGAGCCCACACGCTTCCGCCGCGCGTGTCTCTGCTCCGGGCCCCCAGCTGCAGTTAGCAGAGCTTAGCACAGCGACTGAAGCAGAGCGATGATAGCCTTGTGTGCTCAATAAATCAGTCAGACGCTCGGTGTCTTTCCTTATCTTACAAGTGGCTTTAATCTCGTACAAAAACAACAAATCATATCTTTCCCGGAGACACGGCTCCCATCTTGATCCTCTCCCGGATCTGGCTAGACTCACACTGTGTGTCAGCGTAGTCAGACACTCCCACTTCAGTCAGTGTTCTAAACACGCTTCTGAATGTGAGACGTCACACAGAACTTCTTAACCCTGTAAGTTCCGACTCTCTCCATAGCCCCTAACTCACTGAGGATTTGAGACCCATCAACTCCCCTCACCTGGTTAGCCCGCCAGTTGAAGCCATTCCTGGGGTGTGGCTGCTGCTTCAGGCTGACAGTTTCTAAGAGCCACAGGTGAGAGCTGTAGTGACCAAAGGTGGACAAACTACCCCAGAGGGAGCACAACGTGCCCCCCACCAGAGGTACTACCCCTCCCCTCGCAACCTTGAGTCATGAAGGACAGAGAGTGGAGAGTTGAATGTGTGTAGAAACCAGCCTCCCTTAGGAAGTTTACATTCATCACTCCACCCACTTTCACCTGTGGCCCCTCCCACCACAGGTACATGGCCCCTGGAAGGCTTCCCAGAGGAGAATATGGCCCTTAAGACTGAAAAAGAGTCCCCAACTCCAAACTAGTGATGAACTGCCATTGATGGCTCCAGCTGGATGTTGAAATCTCCCTCTAAGCTCCTTCTCAGATCCATGTTCCATTTCAACAACTGGCTTCCTCCTGCAGGTCAAACAGTCCCCTCAGTTCAAGGACCCATTGTTTCTCCATGTGCATTTTCAGCAGCCTCCCATGTGACTGCCAGTGATATCATTTTTCCCATCCTCAGATTTTGCCCCAGCCCCGGCAGCCTAAAATTCTAATCAGCTTATATCTTCAAAGGAAATAAGACATCTCCAGCTGAGCAAGACCTGGTATTTCCCCCTCTTCAGATAGCTCTGGATCTTCAGCTGCGGAGGGGAAATGCCCACGGTCCTTTCAAAATTTCCCATGTATTCGTAGGAACATCACCTGTCTTGGAAAAAAGGAAGGAACAAATGTCTCAGATGCAAGCCCTTTAATCTGGAATTGCTATTCTTAACTCCATGTGGCTGGGGTGTTCTGCGGCTTCTGTACCTTGAACTAATAATTTCTTGTTTGCATGTTCTACCCCAGCTGCTGCTCCCTGTTCAGTTCAGCTGAGGGATTAATTATGCCTTGTCATTTGATTCGTCAGGGTCTGTTCCATACATGCCGGGTGGATAAAACGACTAATTCATGTCATGTCTAACTGGTTTGAGCGAAAGGCTTCTCAGAAGCTAGGGCATGTCATAAAAGACAGCAATGTACAAAAGCGGGTGGAGGGTGGACATTAAAATCAGTCCAAAGAATTCAAATGTCTGGGTGCTCAAGAAATGTTTAAATGATAGCACAGAGCTGTTGGCATAAAAAAGGTCTTCAAGAGATGCCTGAAAGTCAGCATTTCATTACAGATCAGCCTTCTCATGGATTCAGTCACTTGTGCAGACAGCTCAACTTCTGCAACCAATGACCTCCTGCAGCGTGTAGCCACAAAAGAGAGTTTTGGGAGGACTGGAGGACAGGCTTGCAGTTCATTCAGGGCAGAAGCAATGGGAGAAGGGCCATAGCTTAGTGGTAGAGCAGCTGCTTACATGCAGAAGCTCTCCGGTTCAATGTGTTGTATCTCCAGCTAGAATGTCCTCTTTCTGAAACCCTGGAGAGTTTTTGCCATCCATTGTGGACAAGACTGAGCTAGATAGAGCCATAGTGGGACTCAGTATAAGGCAGCCTCCTATTGTCCCAGCAACAAGCCTTTGCCCCGCACAGAGGACTCCTTAAAGACATGAAATAAATAAAGCTGCCCTGGAAAGGGATGCTGAACATGAGTCACAATTAGACAGCCCTGGGACAACAAAACACTCGGACACAGTGCCTTTAAAGCACGGACCTGTGCCTAGGAAGCATGGGGCACAAGGTAACTGTGGCTGAGCCTTGAGAGACTGCTGTCCAAGGTGCTGAAGGGACTGAATACAAAGATGCAACTGTTAGCATGTCAAGGGGCATGATGGTGCTTTGAATGCATAAAGCAGTTGCGGCCTAACTTGCACAGTTGCAGAATGAACTGAATTGAGCTAGAAGAAGCAGGACTACATGGGATGTAGAACGCTATACAGGAAATGGCTCGGGGTGGCCCACTGGGAGAAGCACACGATGCAAAAAGCGGCAGTTTCAACCCATTCATGGGAAACAGAGCTCTGAAATCCTGGAGAGCAGCTGACATGACTCAAAATCTAAAGCTGATAGATATCGGGAGAGTGAGACATATGTTTGATAGAGAGTATACTTTTTACAGCTATGTACATGACAACAGTTCGAGAATAGACTCCATATGGATCTCCAAAGAATTGGAAACAAGAGTCAAAAGAATTGAAATCAATCCCAGAACCTTTTCAGACCATAACTCCCTGACTATGGAATTACAAAAAGAAAACCAAATCTCTTTTAGATGGAGACTAAATGATGATTTATTAGACGATCACAAATTTGTGGAAAAAGCAAAAAAGACCTTGATGGATTATTTTGAAATAAACAGTCAAGGGCTAACAAAGTTACAGATGGTCTGGGATGCAAGCAAGGCTGTAATGAGAGGACTCTTTATACAACAAAATTCATTTAAAAGGAAATTGAGAGAGAAAAAGAAAATAGAAATATTAGAGGAAATTAGGAAAAAGGAGAAACAGTTGCCAAACAAAGCAAATAAAGAGGCAGTAAAACAGGCAATCAAAACATTACAAACCCAATACTCAATGATTATAAACGAGGAAATCAGCTGGAAAATAAAAAGAATAAAACAAAAATATTTTGAGCATGCAAATAAGCCGGGGGAGTTGTTAGCCTGGCAGTTGAATAAAAGTGAACAAAGGAACTCCATAAATAAAATTAACATAAATGGCAGAATTACAGACAAGCTGAAGGAAATACGAGAAGGGTTTGTTAAATATTTTTCTGAGTTGTATAGACAAGGGAAAGAAAAAAAACATTTAAGATAGAAGAGTACATCAGAAATAGCAATATGCCATATTTAAAAGAAGAACAAAGGAACACCCTTAATTCCCAGATAACAATGCAAGAAATACTTGACGCAATAAAAAGCTCTAAAAATGGCAATTCCCCAGGCCCAGATGGCTTTACAGCAAAATATTACAAGATATTAAATGAACAATTAGTGAACCCATTGAAAGATGTCATGAATGAAATACTGAACACAGGCGAAATCCCAGAAACATGGAAACAGGCCTATATAACAGTAATTCCAAAACAAGATGCAGATGTGCTGCGAATTAAAAACTATAGGCCTATTTCCTTGTTAAATAATAACTACAAATTGTTTGCAAATATCTTAGCTAACAGACTTAAAAAAATATTAAATGAATATATACATCAAGATCAAGTCGGGTTCCTACCAGGAAGACAAATGAAGGAGAATATAAGGAATATTCTGAATATAATAGAATATTTGGAGGCTAAAAATGAAAAGAAAGTGGCAATGATGTTTATAGATGCTGAAAAAGCCTTTGCTAATGTATCTTGGAAGTTCATGACAAAGCTGTTAGAACAAATCGGAAGTGGTCCTAAGTTTTTAAAAGCAATAGCAGCAATCTACTCAGAACAAAAAGCTAAACTAATTATAAATCAGGTGATTACGGATGACTGTAAGATCCAAAAAGGAACAAGAGAAGGATGCCCATTATCACCATTATTGTTTATTCTGGTCTTGGAAGTACTTGCCAAAAATATAAGAGCAAATAAAGAGATTACAGGTGTAAAAACTGGGAAAAGTGAATTCAAGTTAAAAGCGTATGCAGATGACCTAGTGATAACAGTGGAAGAACCTAAAACTTCACTCCCTAAAGTAATAGACAAAATTCAGAATTTTGGGGAAGTGGCAGGATTTAAGCTAAATAGGAATAAAACTAAATTATTAGTTAAAAACATGAAGGAAGAAGAAAGAACCGAATTAGAACAAAACATTGAGATTGAAGTCCATAGAAAGGTTAAATATTTAGGGATTTGGTTAACATCAAGAAATATAAACCTATTTAAAAATAACTATGAAAAAATCTGGCTTGAGGTAAAAAGAAATTTAGAAATATGGAGCAGAATGAATCTCTCAATGTTAGGAAAAATATCAGCGATTAAAATGAATGTGTTGCCAAAAATGTTATTTCTTTTTCAATCTATACCAGTCATCCTGAAAGAAGAATGCTTTAAAAAATGGCAGAAAGAGATTTTAAGATTTATCTGGGGGGGGCAAAAGGCCAAGGATAAAACATAAAATACTTACAGATGTAAAAGATAGAGGCGGGTTTGCCCTCCCAGACCTTAAATTGTATTACGAATCTGCTTGTTTGGTATGGATCAGGGACTGGATGAGATTGGACAAGCAAGAGGCATTAGAACTAGAAGGACATGACAACAGATTTGGCTGGCACGCATACTTATGGTACGGGAAAGGGAAGATTCATAGAAGCTTTTACAACCATATAATCAGGAAATCATTAATGAGAGTATGGGAGAGATATAAAGACTTATTGGAACAAAAGACTCTGTGGTGGCTTTCACCACATGAAGCATTACTGCTCAAACCACTTGGAAAGAAAGGAAAATGGCTCACATATGTTGATTTATTAAAGGAACATGAGGGGAAATGGAAATTAAGAGATTATGATGAGATCAAAGACCACTTTCAGAGTTGGTTGCATTATCGACAACTACATGAAACATATAAAGAAGACATTAAGAAAGGATTTAGTTATACTAGATCTAGGTTTCAAACGGAAGTGATTGAAGGGAAAGTGAAACTACTGAAGGCCGCATATAGCATATTATTAGAATGGGAGACGAAAGATGAAGAGGTAAAATCAGTTATGATTAAATGGGCACAAGATGTAGGTCACAACATTATGATGGAAGATTGGGTTAAATTATGGAAAACTGACTTAAAATTTACAGATTGTTCCCTACTGAAGGAGAATTACATGAAGATGATGTACAGATGGTACACAACACCAGTGCAGTTAGGGGAAATGTACAAAACTAGTTCAAATATATGTTGGAAGTGTAAGGAAAAGGAGGGAACATTTTATCATATGTGGTGGGATTGTAAAGTAATTAAAAATTTTGGGAAATGATATACAATGAATTGAAGAAAATGTTCCATTTAACATTTGTTAAAAAACCTGAGGCTTTTTTGTTGAGGATTGTAGGGAAAGATCTGCCAAAAAAGTTGAAAAACATTTTCATGTATGCGACAACGGCCGCGAGAGTTCTGGTAGCACAAGGATGGAAGACTGAAGAAACCCCAACTAAAGAATCACGGCAAGAAAAGTTGATGGATTATGCAGAACTGGCAAAACTGACATATAGGTTACGGGACAAGGAGAACTGTGACTTTAAGGATGAATGGGAACCTTTTACAAAGTATTTGAAGACGCAACAAAGCGAACTGGACTCCTTGGCAGGTTTTGAATAAACATTCACATTTTTTTTTACTGATAATAATTCGCTAAACAGTTTGAAGATCTACACAATTCTGTAACATGCAGAAAATAGCGTTATTGGAGAAACCAAAGACTGGAACTGAGGGAAGTCGGGGGGTGGGGTGGGAGGATGGGTTTTGTGGGGGGGAGGGGGAGGGAGGAAAAACAGGGGGTGGGGAAATAAGGATATGTTTTTGGAAAATATGTTTTGTTATAACTTTGAATAAATAAATTAAAATAAAAAAAAAGAATTAGACAGCCCTGGGACAACAAAACACTCGGACACAGTGCCTTTAAAGCACGGACCTGGGCCTAGGAAGCATGGGGCACCAGGTACCTGTGGCTGAGCCTTGAGAGACTGCTGTCCAAGGTGCTGAAGGGATTGACTACAAAGATGCAACTGTTAGCATGTCAAGGGGCATGATGGTGCTTTGAATGCATAAAGCAGTTGCGGCCTAACTTGCACAGTTGCAGAATGAACTGAACTGAGCTGGAAGAAGCAGGACTACATGGGATGTAGAACGCTATACAGGAAATGGCTCGGGGTGGCCCACTGGGAGAGGCACATGATGCAAAAAGCGGCAGTTTCAACCCATTCATGGGAAAGAGAGCTCTGAAATCCTGGAGAGCAGCTGCTGGCTGTGGCAGACCATACAGAAGTAGATGGCCCAGTGGTCTCACTGGGTTTTCAAGCCAGAACACAGCTTCAGCGCCCCCAGAACAAACCAATTTTTAATTCCCCAAACTTTTACTAATCAGAGTTTCCTTTTTAAAGCGACAGTAGTTCAAAGCATTGACTAGGGGCTTTTCAATGTTCAAAGGCACTTTGGATGCCTTGACTTGCAATCCTTACAACAACCCTGCAGAGCAGTTCAGTGTTATCTCGAGTAGCAGAATAGCGAGGCGCGATGCCGAGGCGGACGCAGGGTGGCCCACCCAAGGAGTTCATGGTAGGGGGACCTAATGAGGCCAAACTCCGTCTTTTGCAGCCCACTCCTGCATATTGTAATAAACAAAAATCTGCCCTTATTCCCTTATGGGGAACACATAATAAGACTGATTTTTACAAAAATTTAGAAGAAAAATTGTTTGAATATATGGACCAAAAGATAGTAATAATGAGAGATATGAATGGAGTGTTGTCAATGGAAATGGACAGACTGAGAGCAACAGAGTAAGGATGGAAAATTACCTAAGACTTTTTTTTTCGATGACAAAGAATTGTAATTTAATAGACATATGGAGACTTAGACACCCGTTGGGAAAGGAGTTCACATTTCATCCTGAGCCAAATCAATCAATGTCAAGAATAGATCAAGTATGGGTATCCAATGAATTAACTCCGAGAATACTGGATAATGAAATTCAACCAAGAGTAATTTTGGATCACAGTGCAATAAAATTTGAAATAAAAGGATATGAGGAAAGAACCTTCAGATGGAGAATTAATGATTACCTTCTAGATGATCAAAAAATCATTAATAGGGCACAAAAGTATTTGACAGATTATTTTGTAAATTATTGTAACAAGGGCACAAAAATGAAGACAGTATGGGATGCCAGCAAAGCTGTGATGAGAGGATTTTTTATCCAGCAGAATTCATTGAAAAATAAAAGCAGAGAGAAAGGAAAAAAGGAAATTTTAAAGCAAATACAGTGGTGCCCCACAAGACAAATGCCTCGCAAAACGAAAAACGCGCAAGACGAAAGGGTTTTTCGGTTTTTGCGTCGCTTCGCTAGACGATTTTCCCTATGGGCTTGCTTCGCAAGACGAAACGTCTTGCGAGTTCTTGCGAGTTTGTTTCCTTTTTCTTAAAGCCGCTAAGCCGCTAAGCCGTTAATAGCCACTAAGGCGCTAAGCCGCTAATAGCCACTAAGCCGCTAAGCCGCTAATAGCTGTGCTTCGCAAGACGAAAAAACCGCAAGACGAAGAGACTCGCGGAACGGATTAATTTCGTCTTGTGAGGCACCACTGTAATGGACAATGAACAAAAATTAATAAAAAAACCTAACAATTTGAAAATAAGACAGGGTATAAAGGTTTTGCAAAAACAATTTGCAATGATAATAAATAAAGAAGTGGAATGGAATATAAAAAAAATGAGACAAAGGAACTTTGAATTCACTAATAAATCAGGAAAATGGCTGGCGTGGCAGATTAAGAAAAGGAAGGAACAGAATACTGTTAATAAAATCATCATTGAAGGTACAGAAATAGATGATCCGAAAGGGATTAGAAAGGGATTCTTGGACTTTTACAGACATCTATACAAAAGTAGAGAAAAGAATAATATGAGGAAAATAGAAAGATTTTTAAAAGAAAAAGAGGTGCAGAAGATCTCGACAGAAAAAAAAGACAGACTGAACGCCCCAATAGAAACTGAAGAGATAAAAGAGGCAATAAAAGAATTGAAAAAAGGGAAAGCTCCAGGACCAGATGGATTTACGGCAAGTTAGTATAAAGAAATGAAACACATCCTACTTGTACCAATGAAAGAAGTTATGAATAACATTATGAAAGAAAGAGAAATCCCGGAAACCTGGAAAGAAGCCTTTATCACATTTATTCCAAAACAAGATTCCGATTTAACACAAGTTAAAAATTATAGGCCTATTTCATTGTTGAATACAGACTATAAAATCTTTGCAAGTATATTGGCAATGAGGATGAAAAAGGTATTACAAGAAATTATACACAAAGATCAAGCGGGTTTTCTTCCGGGCAGGCAGATGAAAGACAATATAAGAAATATAATTGATATTTTAGAATATTTGACTGCCAGGAATGAGAAACAAGCTATGTTAATATTTGTGGACGCAGAAAAGGCCTTCAATAATATATCATGGCAATTTATGTTAAAAAATTTGGAATTGATGGATGTGGGAAAAGAATTTTTTAATGGAATAAAGGCTATATATACAGAACAGAGAGCAAAGCTGATAGTAAATAATATTACTACAGAAGACATAAGAATAACCAAGGGTACAAGGCAGGGATGTCCTCTTTCCCCATTGTTATTCATCTTGGTACTGGAGGTCTTTCTGAAATCAATAAGGAAAAATGGAGAAATAAAAGGGGTGACAGTAGGTCAAAATGAATATAAGGTTAAAGCTTTTGCCGATGATCTGGTACTAACAGTGGAAGAACCATTGAAAAGTGTAAAAAAAAAAAATATTGGAAGAGATAGAGCAGTTCAGTCAAGTGGCAGGGTTTATACTGAATAAGAAAAAGACTAAAATAATCGCAAAAAATATGAATCAAGAGATGATAGAAACAATGCAACAACAAATAGAGATAGAAGTGGTAAAGAAAATCAAATATTTGGGAATATGGTTAACCCCCAAGAGTATTGATCTGTTTCAGAATAATTATATACCAGTGTGGAATGGAATAAAAAGAGATCTGGAGGTGTGGGGAAGGATGAAGATATCATTTTGGGGGAGAATTTCAACGATAAAGATGAGTGTGCTGCCAAAGATGTTATTTTTGTTTCAGACAATTCCTATAATCAAGGGGGCATCAATACTTAAAGAATGGCAGGGACTTCCGGTTGGCGCCAGCGCTTAATGGCGGTCTCCCGCTGAGCTCCGCTCAGGGAGACTGCTCCACGAGTTCGGGTCTGACCGCTACGGCGAAGCGGGGACCCCTAAAATCACAGGCGCAAAAGCCTGGGAACACGGAGACTCGGTGGGCACCTTAAGCGCCCCTCTTTACCGCAAAGGAGCCTTTTTAAAGGCTCCGGAGCGGCATCGGGCGAGCGCGGAGCTGAGATTCGCTACCCAGCCCGTGGAGCGAAGCCGCGTCGCCATTAGCGGAGAGCGCCGATTCCTTCCTGACATTTGGACTGAATTGGATTACCCGTGAGTAAGACGGAAAGATATTATTAAAAGAAATTTCAAGAATTTGGCTGAAAACGGAGAAGGCAAAAAATAAGGAAGTCTGCCTTCCTCGGACTGCATGTAAACAAAGCAATGAAATAGGAAGCTGCAATTTGACAGGAAGCAGCTTTAAACTTAACGGACTCAGACATTGGACTTAATTCCCCCCCGCAGCAGGCAGGGGCAGGGGGGGGAAAAATTGTGAACTGTTATACCTGCACGGAAGAAGCATAGAAGGGGAGACTTCTGCCGTTCTGAACCCTTGGGGAGGACTGCCTGGAAAGTGAGTCACCGGGACAGAGAGCTGTCATTTAGAGACTGGTAACAAAGTTGGCTTTTTACACCTTTTGCAACAAGTAAACACTTTATTGGATACAAATGGGCACTCTGGAAAGATACATCTGAGTATATTTGGAGAATATTGGAATAGTCTGTTACTATTGTCTTTCTTTTGAAGGGAACTTTTTGTTTTTGGTACTTGGAACTTTGAGCGGCTCCCTCTAGAGGCCGCAGAAAAATTGTTACAATTGTTGCAATTTTTACTGTGAGAAACAGGCCTGTGGAATTTCCCATTTGAAAGCTATTCCCGTGGGAATGACCTTGGGACATGAGTGGCCCAATAGAAGCAAGAGTAACGAGAGCTAAAGGAAAAGTGGAACAAAAGAGAAGGGCCTCAGTAACAAATCCAGTTGCACCTGTTATGACTTCTCCCATGGATGCTGCAGCTGTGGCCAATGCATTAGTTGGAATAAACGAATCTCTGGAAGCGCTTACGAAGCAGAGCACTGAAAATTCTAAACAGCTGAATGAACTGTCAACAAAAATAGATAAAAATACAGAGACAATAAATAAATTAGTTCAAGAAAGTGAGGCAACCAGAAAGATTGCAGAGGAAGCGAAAACCTCTGCAGAAGAAGCGAAAGTTTCTGCAGAAAATACACAGGAAAAGTTGGTGCCAGTCTGTAAAAAGCTAGAAGAACATGATGCTGCCCTGTCTTTATTGGAATTACAGAGGAAAAACAGAAATCTAAGATTAAGATTGATTCCAGAAAATGAAAAGGACAATCTGACAGAATATCTTACAAAAGAATTTCTGGAATTTTGGCAGGACAGCTTGAAAGAAGAGGAATTTAAGATAACAACTGCTTTCAGACTGGGCAGGAAACAAAACAGAAAGAGCCCTAGAGATTGTTTAATAACTTTGAGATCTCAGGAGGAGAGGGACAAGATACTAAATTTACATTTTCAAAGAGCTCTTGAGATTGGAGATTTTCGTGTTCAGATCTTTAAAGATATTCCTAAATATATCTTGGAAGTCAGGACCTACTATAAGGATTTGGTCACTTTACTGAGAAAGAACAACATACCATTCAGATGGGAGTTCCCGCAAGGCCTGTCCTTCAATTACAAAGGAAAGAAAATCAAGATAAAAACAGTGCTAGATAAAGAACAATTTTTGGCAAGGAACGAGGAGGACCTTCAGAAGGAAACGGTGGAAACTACAGACTCAGCAAAAATACCGGATATTTCAAACATATCTTTTGGAGCTAAAACATTAACAGAAGAAGGTTTACTTGGAGCAGTTGGAGGAGTATCTAAGTAAAAAAAAACAAGATGTCTCTGCAAATTTTAAGCTGGAATTGTAATGGACTGAACCATCCTAGAAAAAGGAGGGAGGTGTTTCATATTTTGAAAAAAGAACAATTAGACTTGATTTGCTTACAAGAAACTCATGTGACCAGAATACATCGAAAACTACTCATTAATAAAAGATTAGGACAAGAATTTATTTCATCTGACAAAGTGAAGAAAAGAGGAGTGGTAATTTATGCAAAGGAAAGATTGGCACCTAAACTAAAATTTAAAGATGAACAAGGAAGATATTTGGCAATTGAAATTCAAGTTCAAGGAGAAAAATTATTGGTAATAGGAGTTTATGCACCGAATGAAGGGAAGTCAGAATTCTTTAAGAAATTGCACGAGACACTAATGGACTATCTAGACTATAATGTAATTTTAATGGGAGACATGAATGGAGTGGTCTCTACAAATATGGATAAAGCACAAAGACAGGTGGTCTCCAAGGATGGGAGACTACCTAAGACCTTTTTTGAAATGACTGACAACATGAACCTGATTGACATTTGGAGAACAAGAAACCCTCTTGAGAGAGAGGGAACTTTTTTCTCTGAGGCAAAAATGACTTGGACTAGAATCGACCAAATATGGATATCTAGTGGGATGGCACCAAAGATTAAAAAAGTGGAAATCTGCCCAAAGACTTGTTCCGACCATAACGCCGTAAAGATGGAGATGAACCCAACAACAGCTGGTTCCTTTAGATGGAGGATGAATGACTCCCTGTTTAGAGATGAAGAGGTGTACAAAAAGGCCCAGAAAGCAATAAAGGATTACTTTGAGATAAACCTGAGAACAGAAGTGGAAAAAAGAGTAATTTGGGACGCAAGTAAAGCCGTCATGCGAGGTTTTTTAATACAACAGAATGCCATAAAAAGGAAGAGACAGAATGAGCAAAAGGATAAGATTTTGGAAAAGATAAAAGAAGGAGAAAAAAGACTGAGATCTAAACCAAAGTCACATGAAATTTTGAGAGAAATTAAGTTTTACCAGAGACAATATATGGAATTGATGAACCAAGAGATAGAATGGAAAATAAAACAAATGAGACAAAGGACATTTGAATCGGCAGATAAATGTGGGAAATTTCTGGCATGGCAATTGAAGAAGAGACAAAAACAGAATACGGTTACCAATTTAGAAGTGGAGGGAAAGAACATTTATAAACCAAATGAGATTAGAAACTGTTTTCAGAGTTATTTCAAGAGACTTTATGCACAAGGGCCGGTGAATGAAAAAGAAATAGAAGAATTTCTTAAAAAATATGGATTACAAAAAATTTCTGAACAAAGTAGAGTGATTTTGAACCAGAAGATAACTGACCAAGAAATTGAGGGAGCCATTCAAAATATGCAATTGGGAAAATCTCCAGGACCTGATGGACTGACCTCCAGATATTACAAAGCTTTGAAAGAATGGCTTATGCAACCGTTGAAGGAGGTCTGTAACGAAATTTTAGAGGGGAAGAAGGCACCTGAATCGTGGAAAGAAGCTTACATTACACTTATACCAAAGACAGAGACTGAAAAAAACCAGGTTAAGAACTACCGCCCTATATCACTACTCAATGTGGATTACAAAATTTTTGCAGACATTTTGGCAAAAAGACTGAAAAGAGTTTTGGTGGGGGAGATTCATAAGGACCAAGCGGGCTTTCTTCCAGGAAGACATTTGTCAGACAATGTGAGAAACATAATAGACATTATGGAGTTATTGGAAGTTAATATTAACACTAAGGCAGTTTTAATATTTGTGGACGCGGAGAAGGCCTTTGACAACATTTCTTGGAAGTTTATGAGAAAGAATCTTCAAGGGATGGGGGTAGGCCAAGGTTTTGAAAATGGTATAAGTGCAATTTATTCTGAACAAAAAGCAAAATTGATTGTAAATAATGTGGTTACAGAAGAGCTTGCTATTGAGAAAGGGACACGACAGGGATGCCCAATATCCCCACTACTTTTTATATCGGTCCTGGAGGTCTTATTAAACATGATTAGAGAGGATCAGCTGGTTAAAGGGATTCAGGTCGGAGCTAAACAGTATAAACTGAGAGCATTTGCAGATGACCTAGTTTTAACCTTGCAAGAGCCAGACACTAGTACGAAAAGAGTCTTAGAATTAATACAAATATTTGGTCAAGTAGCAGGTTTTAAGCTGAACAAACAGAAAACGAAAGTACTGGATAAAAATTTAACAGCTGTTGAAAGAGAGAAGTTCCAGAGTGAAACTGGTCTGACAGTAGCAAAGAAGGTGAAATACCTAGGGATTAATTTGACATCTAAGAATGTGAACTTAGTTAAAGACAATTATGAGAAATGTTGGTCAGAAGTTAAGAAAGATCTATAAACGTGGTCAAATTTGAGACTTTCCTTGTTGGGCAGAATTGCAGTTATCAAGATGAACGTCTTGCCGAGAATGCTGTTTTTGTTTCAAACATTGCAGATTTTGGACAAAATGGAATGTTTCAAGAGGTGGCAGAAAGATATATCTAAATTTGTCTGGCAGGGCAAAAAGCCCAGAATAAAATTTAAGATATTAACAGATGCAAAAGAAAGAGGGGGGTTTGCCCTGCCGGACTTAAAGCTTTATTATGAATCAGCGGCTTTCTGCTGGCTGAAAAACTGGCTGCTTCTTGAAAATACAGACATTTTGGATCTGGAAGGGTTCAATAATAGATTCGGCTGGCATGCGTATATATGGTATGACAAGGTTAAAGCTCATCAAGGTTTTAAAAACCATATTGTTAGGAAAGCATTATATAATGTGTGGACCCGGTATAAAGATTTGTTAGAAAACAAAACCCCTAGGTGGTTGTCACCAATGGAAGCTAAGGAAGTGAAAAAACTTAATATGGAATCAAAATGGCCAAAATATTGGGAAATTATAGAATATGAGGAGGGAAAAGTGAAATTGCAGAGTTACGAGAAACTGAAGTCAAAAGTAAGAGATTGGTTACATTACTATCAGATAAATGAAGTTTTTAAACAGGACAGGAAAATTGGCTTCCAGGTGGAGAGGTCAAAATTAGAAACAGAGCTTTTGGAACCCAGTACTAAAAATTTGTCAAGAATGTATAACTTGCTGTTGAAATGGAATACACAGGATGAGACGGTTAAATCAGCTATGATTAAATGGGCACAAGATATCGGTCATGACATTATGTTTGCTGACTGGGAACAGCTATGGACCACCGGTATAAAGTTTACGGCATGTAATGCCTTAAGAGAAAACATTATGAAAATGATCTATAGGTGGTACATGACTCCAGTCAAGCTTGCAAAAATTTACCACACGCCCAATAATAAATGTTGGAAATGTAAGGAAACTGAAGGTACCTTTTACCACCTTTGGTGGACGTGCCCAAGGATTAAGGTCTTCTGGGAAATGATTTATAATGAAATGAAGAAGGTGCTTAAATGCACATTTGTGAAGAAACCGGAAGCCTTTCTCCTGGGCATGGTGGGCCAATTGGTATCAAGGAAACATAGGATGTTTTTTATGTATGCTACAACAGCAGCAAGAGTACTTCTAGCAAAGTACTGGAAGACACAAGAACTACCCACACTGGAAGAATGGCAGACCAAGGTGATTGACTACATGGGACTGGCGGAGATGACTGGCAGAATCCGTGACCAAGGGAGAGAGACGGTGGAAGAAGATTGGAAGAAATTTAAAGTTTATCTCAAGAACTGTTGCAAAATTAATGAGTGCTAAAATGTTTTGGGTCAGGTAAAACAGAATTGCGGGGAAAAATAATTGGATATGAGAAAAAGGATTCAAAGGGAAAAAAGTGTTATAAGTTGACATTGGGGCTTGCTGGAAAACTTTAAAACAGGGATGCAGAAAGGGGAGGTATGAGGAAGTCGATGAAAGAAGGTTTAAGAAAAAATGTGAAGAAATTATACGTGTTTATATGTTTGTTTGTTTTTGTATTGTTTTGTATTGTCTATTATTAAGTGTTAAAAAACCAATAAAAATTTTATTAAAAAAAAAAAATACTTAAAGAATGGCAAAGAGTAATCTCAAGGTATATCTGGCAGGGTAAGAAGCCAAGAATTCAATTTAAGTTATTAACGGATGCGAAAGAAAGAGGGGGCTTCGCTCTGCCAGATTTGAAACTATATTATGAAGCATCATGCCTCTGTTGGGTTAAAAGAGTGGATAAAATTAGAAAATGGAGAGTTGTTAGATTTGGAAGGTTTTGACAACAGATTTGGTTGGCACGCATACTTATGGTGTGAAAAGAAGAAAATACATAAAGGTTTTGAAAACCACATTTTCCGTAGATCTCTTATAGAAATATGGGATAGGTATAAAAACCTATTAGAACCAAAACTTCCTCACTGGCTATCTCCATTAGAGGTGATGAGTGTTAAAAAGATCAATATGAGAGGGAGATGGATAACATATGGAGAGTTGATAATTAAAGAAGCAGGGAAATGGAAAATAAAACCATATGAAGAGGTAAAAGAGTATGTATATGATTGGTTGCATTATTATCAGGTTAATGAAATGTTTAAAAAGGATATTAAAGAGTGTGGGTATGTGGAAAAAGATTCAAAATTCCAAGCAGAAATACTAAGTAATGATTATAAAATCTTATCAAAAATGTATAAAATGCTGCTGGAATGGTATACAAAAGACGAAGAAGTTAAATCGGTGATGGTACATTGGGCCAGAGATTTTGGATATAATATACAATTTGATGACTGGACAAAATTATGGAATGAAAGATTAAGATTTACGGCATGTACTGCGTTAAAGGAAAACGTTATGAAAATGGTATATAGATGGTATATCACACCAGTAAAACTTGCAAAAATGTACAAAACGTGTAATAAGTGTTGGAAGTGTAAAGAAAAAGAAGGGACATTTTACCATATGTGGTGGGAATGTAAAAAGGTGAAAGGCTTCTGGGAAATGATTTATAATGAATTGAAAAAGATGTTGAAATATACATTTGTTAAGAAACCGGAGGCCTTACTTTTAGGAATTGTAGGAAATGAAATATGTAAAAAAGATTGTAAACTTTTCCAATACGCAGTAACAGTGGCGAGAATACTCATGGCCCAAAAATGGAAACAGGAAGAATTACCGACGGTCGAAGAATGGAGATTGAAATTGACGGACTTTGCAGAACTGGATAAACTAACGGGGAAGATTCGATATTTGCGAGACCAGAAGTTCACCGAGGACTGGGGAAAATTTACAGATTATCTGAAAAGTATATGTGATGAACAGAAAACGCTTGTAGGTTTTCAAGATGTTCTGTGAAAATATGAGGAATATTGTCAAAAAGGGAATAAGATTGGGGAGGTTATATTTCAAAGGCAATATTAAAATTAGAAAATGTGTGAATAAATAAACAAAATGGAAGATTGGCAGAGAAGCTGGGGGAAGTTAAAAAAAAGAAGGTTATGTGATAAATTCTGATATGGGTTATAGAAACTTGTATTTGAAAATGAATAAAAATATTATTGTCAGGGACTCAGGAGCAGGAGCACTGGGGAGAGAGGAAATGGAGAGCGAAGGGGAAGAATCCGAGGGCAGCGTAGGGGAGTATGACAGTGGCCCGAGAGATTCCATGAGCTTCTCCAGCGAATCAGAAGATTCCCAGAAGGGGGCCTTGGGCAGCTCTAACAGTATGCTCCGTCTCCACACTGAATTAACCCTCGCAGCGTGAGTTGGTGCAGCGAGGGGCAAGACTTGGCGTTTTGCGAGCTCACGAAGATTAGCAAAGATGACTACAGAGGACCAGGTGAAAGAACTGCAAAGCGCAGTCACGAGGCTGTATGCAGAAGTAGAGGCATCCAGAAAAAGAGAAGACGAAGCAGTAGCGCTCTGCCGGGATCTGCAGACCAGGTGGGAACGTTTGGACAAGGGGGGGCTGCCAGGACCCAAGCCGGAGGGAGTTGGCCTCGGGAAGAGGGGGGGCAGCATAGTAGCCCACTTCGACGGGAACCTGCAGCAGTACCCTAACTTCAGAGCCGACATAGTTTACGTGCTCAATTTGCTTCGAAAAGACTTTAGAGATGAGGAAGAGAAAGTGGGATTCATAATTACTCATCTGCATGGGGAAGCTAAAGCGTGGCTGCGGAATTTGTGGCGCGAAAATGATCCAGTCCTCCAAGATGCCGACGCATTTATCAAAGCTATGGACGCTTGTTTTAAATCAACGGTAGATGTGGATGTGGCCAGGAGGGAAATGCATGGGCTGCAGCAAGGGAAAGCCACGGTGAGGCAATATCACTCACGCTTTTTTGCATTAGTAAATGTGCTCGGGTGGGAGAAAGACTCCATTGCCGTCAGAGATCTGTTCTGGGAGGGACTGAATGGGGCCGTGAAAGATGAGCTGGCAAGAGGAGAAAGACCTAAAAGCACTACAGAGGTCGTTCAAAGAGCACTTGCGATAGGAGTGTGCCTGGAAGACCGCCCTTGGAGCAGAGAGGAGGGGCGCAGGGCGAACACTCCAGCCAGAACAACTCCCTTCCTACCCAAAGAGACAGGGCGGGCTTTATCCACGCCTCCACTGGGGAGGGGAGAAGAGCCGATGGAGATAGGTGGTGCTAGGGCTCAGACAGCAAACAGAGCCCAAACACCGGGAGCAGTCAAGGCGAAGACTCCTAGAGGGAGCAGGAAGTGTTACATCTGCGACAGTGCACAGCGCATGGCCAAAGAGTGTCCCCAGAGGATCCGGAAGCACACTGCAGCCTCAGCAACAGTAAAGGGAGCATTTCAGCAGCAAGAACAACTGCAGGGGGAAGAAGAAGCCTGGTTGGAAACAGAACCACTGGGGCCCAGCCAGGTGAGTCAGTGAAGCAGTCCCCAGAGATTTTACAGCCCACAGATCCCCTCCCACCCAAACCAGTGGTGCAACTCACCGCATCACTCCAGCTGCCCAATGGGCTCACCCTGGAAGTCCCAATCACCATCGACTCTGGGAGCAACGCAGACTTTGTAGGAGTGGACTTCATCAAGCAACATCGCATAGCACTCCTGCCAGCCACGATGCCCCTAAACGTGGTCACGGTTGACGGCAGGAAGATACTGGGGGGAGAGGTGATACAGCAAACACCGCCTATGGTAATGCAAATTGGAAACCACCGCGAAGTCATCAGCTTCAACGTCACCCACCTGTCGGACACGCCCATAGTGTTGGGCATGAGTTGGCTGGATAGGCACAGCCCGGCATTAGCATGGTACCAGCGGCAATTAACCTTCTGCTCTTCCTACTGCGCAGAACACTGCATCCGGACTGGCCAGGAAGAGGAGGGGCAAGAGGATGAACCGCAGCTACACCTAGGCATGGTGCAAGCGGTACCCAACAAGTACAAGGAGTTTTTGGAGGTCTTCTGCGAGAGGGAAGCGGATAAGCTGCCGCCTCACAGGCCCTACGACTGCAAGATTGACCTCCTGCCGGGAGCGACGCTGCCGACTGGAAAACTGTATTCCATGTCTGAGGACGAACTGCAAGAACTCAGGGAGTTCATAGATCACAACTTGAAGCGGGGATTCATCCAAGAGCAGTGGGGGGCAGTCCCGTGTTTTTCGTGAAGAAGAAAGACACGCCCCAACGCAGGCTTGTAGTTGATTATAGGATCATCAATTCCAGGACGAAGCCCACAGCATTCCCCATGCCCAAGATCGACGACCTGCTCGCGACGTTGAGGAAGGGACGACTCTTCACCAAGTTGGATCTACGAGGGGCGTACAACCTTATACGCATGCGGGAGGGCGATGAGTGGAAGACGGCCATGTTTACACCTTTAGGCACCTATGAATATCGCGTAATGCCGTTTGGTCTACAAAATGGCTCCCATACATTCCAAGCTTTCATGCATCACGTGTTAGCGGGACTCCTCTACAAGAAGTGCGTCTGCTTCCTGGACGACATCCTGATCTTTTCGGAATCGCAGGAGGCTCACGAGGGGGGCGTCAAGGAGGTCCTGCAGAGGCTACGGGAGCACAGACTTTACGCCAAACTAGAGAAGTGCCAGTTCGACATGACGGAGGTGGATTTCTCCAGCGAATCAGAAGATTCCCAGAAGGGGGCGCCGACGGTCAGGGCAAGGGGGGTCCCAGGGGGGACGCACCAGAAACAAGGAGACAGAGGGGAACCCCAAAGCAGCAGTGGGGGATTGGTACCAGTTTCCCCACCAGAGCGTAGTGGGGGGGGGAAGAGTCACATGTGTCAGGGCCAGCGTCTCCTCCAGCGGGGAGAGAGAGTGAGTCAGGGCTGACCACGCCTCCAACGGAGGGGAGGTCAGTTGCAGCTAGCCCCCCCAGAGGGGGAACTAGTGACAGCAGCAGCAGTGAAACGGTCAGGAGAAAAGTTACCGGCTGGGCGCGCGCGCCGAGTTCAAATGTACAGGCGCGGGGAACAGCAGGAGACCCGGATGGGGAACCAGCTCCTAAAGCCCGCCGGAGGGAGGGGGAAGGCTCAGGGGACTCAGCGTCAGAAGAGGCTAGAAAGGGCGAGACCCCAACGGCCAGGCGGAATCAGAGGCGGAAGGAACTGAGGAAGAGGTGGAGTAAGGCTAGAATCTTAAATTGGTGTCAGGGGGGAGGAGACTCAGACGGAGCATCGGCGGTCTAACAGTTGAGACGTAGAGCTGCACGCTGCGGCTCTGGAAGTGAAACTGAACTTCAATAAAGACTTTGTACCTAACAACGAAGCAGCGTTGGTCCTTTGTGAGCTGGGACCTTGGGCAGCTCTGACAATTATATATATAAAAAACAACCCTGCAGAGCAGTTCAGTGTTATCTCGAGTTGCAGAATAGCGAGGCGCGATGCCGAGGCGGGCGCAGGGTGGCCCACCCAAGGAGTTGATGCTAGGGGGACCTAATGAGTCCAAACTCCGTCTTCTGCAGCCCACTCCTGCATATTGTAATAAACAAAAATCTGCCCTTATTCCCTTATGGGGAACACAAGAGCCCTTCTAGAGTCCTTTGTAGGTTCTCCATCGGTCGGAGAAAATAACAGAGGCCAAGCAGAGAAGATTGAGAAGCAAAGCAGCTAGTAAGCGTGATCTTTATTGAACTGTTGCAACAGGGTGCTCCCCCCACAGGCAGGAGGAGGAAGAGGACCCACAACAAAGATGTGCCTGCCCTTATAGAGACATTTTAAATTGCCCGCCTTGGAGTCCAAGACCACCCCCAGAAACATCATACCTACATCACAGAAAGGGCTGTAGCTCAAGACCACCCCCCAGATACATCGTACCTACATCACAGAAAGGGCGATCTACAACAGACATCTGAGTGCGTTGTTTACCTCCTGTCTGGCAGGTTACCTGCTAGTGCTCACTTGATTGGGTTCCCTGGGGAGCCTGGCCAGTCTTTTGTAATGACAAAGACTTAGTTCCTGAGCCAGGTCACAGGCTCAGCCTATGTAGGAGTGCAAATATCCAGAGATGTAGTGATCAGATGGGATTACTATGAGGAATTATAAAAGACCCTGATGCTGGGAAAGATGGAGGGCACTAGGAGAAGGGGATGACAGAGGACGAGATGGTAGGACAGTGTTCTCGAAGCTACTAACATGAGTTTGACCAAACTGCGGGAGGCAGTGGAAGACAGGAGGGCCTGGCGTGCTCTGGTCCAGGGGGTCACGAAGAGTCGGACACGACTAAACAACAACAACAAAGCTCTCCATTCCTTTTCTGCACCAAACTTGATTATCGGAGGACAGGAAAATACTAGCAAAAGAAAAGGGGGAAAAAGCTGACCTTGTCTTGTGTTTCTTTCCTGGAATAAGAAAAAAATGAAGAGACACGAGAATTCTAAGGTGCCAGAACAAGCTTTGCTGGCTACTGGTAGTAAACAAACCAGAAGAGACAGAAGATGACCGACTTTCCATTGAAGAAGCCTTGACCCGTTTGAATAAAGGTAAGAAGAAAGATAGGGCTCAGTGCTTATGCCCCAATCCAGCAGAGAAGAACAAGACATGTAAATCAGCTCCAGTACGTTTGTCTCTTGCTGGATCACGAACTGGGAATAAAGCTGGTGCATATTGGAGTGTTAGTACTGAACTGCATTGTTTCCAATATGATGTGCTTCTGAATGGGTACTCCTCTTCATCTTTTAGCTCATCAAGCCATACTTTAAAATGGTGTTTACATGTGACTAGGGTTGGGTAAGGCCCTTACCGTCAGGATGTTAATACTTGGATGCTCAGTTGAGGTTTATCCCCTTCTCTTCAGCTGTTTAAGGACTGCCCCTCTTTCTGATTTACTGCCGCTGAACTTTGTGCCATCTGCAGATTTCAACATGCTTCTACTTAACCTGACCCAAACCACTGGTTGGCTTTCATTGAGTTCTGTGGACACAGTAAAAAAAAAGCTGCCATCTGGTTTCTCTTGGGATGTTCGGATTGTGGAACACAGATTTGCTCTCCACCATAACCATGTCTCTCAGCATACCACTTTATTTCCCCCCAGATAGGTGGCTACTATTCACTTGTAGGAAGATGTGCTTATTTAGATTACAACATTGCAGTGGGAGCAAAAGCCACCTTTCTTCTCTCAAGAGGGTTAGTCGAGTTTCTGTTGTTACGGAAAAATCCAGGTGGGAGGCTGCTCAGAGCCCGTGGGTCCCTGCGGAACAAAGAAGGAGTCCAGCCACCAACCGGAGCAAATAGTGGAGACCAAAGTTTATCGCTGTCAGGGGCTCAGGAGCAGGGCAGCGTAGGGGAGTATGACAGTGGCCCGAGAGATTCCATGAGCTTCTCCAGCGAATCAGAAAATTCCCAGAAGGGGGCGCCGACGGTCAGGGAATGGGGGGTCCCAGGGGGGACGCACCAGAAACAAGGAGACAGCGGGGAACCCAAAAGCAGCAGCGGGGGATCAGGACCAGTTTCCCCACCAGAGCGTAGTGGGGGGGAAGAGTCACATGTGTCAGGGCCAGCGTCTCCTCCAGCGGGGAGAGAGAGTGAGTCAGGGCTGACCACGCCTCCAACGGAGGGGAGGTCAGTTGCAGCTAGCCCCCCCCCCCCCCCGAGGGCGAAGCAGTGACAGCAGCAGTGAAACGGTCAGGAGGAAAGTTGCTGGCTGGGCGCGCGCGCCAAGTTCAAATGTACAGGCGCGGGGGGCAGCAGGAGACCCGGATGGGGAACCAGCTCCTAAAGCCCGCCGGAGGGAGGGGAAAGGCTCAGGGGATTCAGCGTCAGAAGAGTCTAGAAAGGGCGAGACCCCAACGGACAGGCGGAACCAGAGGCGGAAGGAACAGAGGAAGAGGTGGAGTAAGGCTAGAATCTTAAATTGGTGTCAGGGGGGAGGAGACTCAGACGGAGCATCGGCGGTCTAACAGTTGAGACGTAGAGCTGCACGCTGCGGCTCTGGAAGTGAAACTGAACTTCAATAAAGACTTTTGTACTTAACAACGAAGCAGCGTTGGTCCTTTGTGAGCTGGGACCTCGGGCGGCTCTGACAATCGCGCAACAGGTTCAGAGAGGAATTGAACCCCGAGAACGGGGTGACAAGGACTTTTAAAAGTTCCTATCTTATCCCAGCAGACAGTTCGCTAAACATCACCACTCCATCAGAAAAGGGGAGGGTTATACATGGTTAACATAGGAGGAATGTGTTGGGGTAACATGCAAATACAGGATATGTCTTGGGAAATCCGCTCCACTTCCCGGTGGGGAGGAGTTGTGGTGGACCACGTGGCCACCCACTCCCCACCAGGGGTGGGGGACTCTGTCCCCCATTGCCTATGGGATCCCGGCCACGTCAGAGCCGGGCCAGCCAACCCCCAGAGGACTTCCTCTTTGGCTCGCTTCCTCAATCACCCGCCCTCCCTCCCTATTTTGCAGGTTAGGCAATGGCCTTGCTGTGGACTTTGGTTGGTCGCCTTGGTTGTCCGAGGGGCCTGGTAGGAATTTTACCACTTGGCAAATTGGCACTGGACACTTGGTTTTCGCCTACCTCGTAGCAATCGTCACAACTTTGTTAGGGTTGCGGTTAGGCATTGTTTGACCTTGTGTGGGGGAGGGGAGATGTGGCCATCACCTGCCCCTCCATGCTTAAGAGTATTCTGTTAAAGGAATCCGGGGGTGTTGATCTAGTCTGAAGCCCAGCTGGGGGGCTAAGGCCTTGACACGACCCCGACAGGAACACCAGGGGGAGCTTGAGTTGGTTCGCATCGACAGGGCTCCCCCTACCGGTGGCTTACCCTTACTGGGACTTCCTGCAGGAGTCAGATATAGTCAGGTCCAATCAATGCCTAAGCCAATACCACTCACATTCTTTAATTTCAATAAAGTTGTGGCCAAAATTTGCCCAGTAACATAAACCTAATATCTGTGTCCTTGTGTGAGTCATTTCCAACGAGGGGAGGGGGCTGCAGGGTCTCGACACCCAAGTACATTCTAAGGACCTACTGCAAGAGGACAATAGAACTTTGGTTTGCATAGTCTGCCGCCTGGGTAAGTCCGGAGGAGAGCTTTTGCCCAGCGATTGTCACCTACAGGTAAAGTATCTTCCTGTGAGTAGGTGACCTCCCGCTTGGGGAATTCTGGCAGGGACTGAGGGGTTCCCAAGTCCTTGGCCAACGACGCAGACTGGCGGTGGAATGAAGAGAATTGGTGAAACCAGTGGTTTTCTATGAATTTCCAAGTGTTTTTAGGCTTTTTTAATACAGACGGTTCTTTTCGGAAGTGGCCTGGCCTGACATTGCTACATTGTATCTAGCTGGACCATAAAGAAGGCTGATCGCCGAAGAATTGATGCTTTTGAATTCTGCTGCTGGAGGAGACTCTTGAGAGTCCCATGGACTGCAAAAAGTCAAACCTCTCCATTCTTAAGGAAATCAGCCCTGAGTGCTCACTGGAAGGACAGATCCTGAAGCTGAGGCTCCAAGACTTTGGCCACCTCATGAGAAGAGAAGACTCCCTGGAAAAGACCCTGATGCTGGGAAAGATGGAGGGCGCAAGGAGAAGGGGACAACAGAGGACGAGATGGTTGGATCGTGTTCTCGAAGCTACCAGCATGAGTTTGAGCAAAGTGCGGGAGGCAGTGGAAGACAGGAGGGCCTGGCGTGCTCTGGTCCATGGGGTCACGCAGAGTCGGACACGACTAAACGACTAAACACCATCTAGTTTTGATTGGATTAACAGGGTAACGAGGTTTCGATTGACTCAGTCCGTTGTTTTCGCAGCGGGAGCTGTCATCACCTTGTCAGCGCTCAGTGGAGCGTGCAAAACAGCTGGAGCTGAGCTGCCTCTGCAGAGTCATGGCATTGCTGCGATTGGCTGAAGGGCTACATTCAATGCCATCTGATTGGCTAGAACGCATCCTCATGCAAATACATTGTTCATTCATCAAATACATCGATCGTGTATAGCATCGGGATACGGGGTCAGAAATGGCGCTTTCTTCTCGGGGTTTTGGACTTTTGTGCGGTGCTTGGTACAACGTTGTGACGGGGCGAGGGGAGTCCTAGTGTGGCAGGGTTCCCTTAAAACAAAAAAATTTTTTTTTCCTTCCAGTAGCACCTTAAAGACCAACTAAGTTAGTTCTTGGTATGAGCTTTCGTGTGCATGCACACTTCTTCAGATACACTGAAACAGAAGTTGCCAGATCCTTCTATATAGTGAGAAGGTGGGGAGGGGTATTACTCAGAAGGGTGGTGGGAATGGGTGATAGGCAGATAGCTGTGATGAGCCTGTTGACGACTCTTAACGACTGCAATAGGTCTTACAGGAAAAAGCAAGGGGTGAGAAGGTGAAAAATGGCTTTGTCATGTATAATGAGATAAGATCCAATGTCTTTCTTCAGACCAGGTCTCTCCATGGTTTTAAGTTTGGTAATGAGTTGCAATTCAGCAGCTTCTCTTTCCAGTCTATTTCTGAAATTCCTTTGTAGTAATACAGCTACTTTGAGATCTTGTATAGAATGTCCTGGGAGATTGAAGTGTTCTCCTACTGGTTTCTCTGTCTTGTGATTCTTGATGTCCGATTTATGTCCGTTTATTCTTTGGCGTAAGGTTTGGCCTGTTTGTCCAATATAGAGAGCTGAAGGACACTGTTGGCATTTGATGGCATATACAATGTTAGACGATGAGCAATTAAATAGTCCTGAGATGGTATGTGTGATGTTGTTGGGGCCAGTAATGGTGTTGTCCGGGTGTATGTGGCAGCAAAGTTGGCATCTGGGTTTATTGCAGGCTCTGGTGCCAGTGTCCGTGTTACGTCTGGTTGTAGTATTATTGTGGGTTAGGAGTTGTTTAAGATTGGGTGGCTGTCTGTAGGCAATGAAAGGTCTTCCTCCCAGAGCTTGAGAAAGAGAACTGTCATTGTCCAGGAGAGGTTGTAGATCTCTGATTATGCGTTGTACTGTTTTAACTTGGGAGCTGTATGTGATGACTAGAGGTGTTCTGTTATTTTCTTTTTTGGGTCTGTCTTGCAGCAAGTTCTCTCTGGGTATCTGTCTGGCTCTGTTGATCTGTTGTCTAACTTCATCTGCTGGGTATTTTAGTTCTAAAAAGGTTTGCTGTGGATCTCTTAGGTGAGAGTCTCTGTCTGTAGAATTGGAACAGATACGGCTGTAACGTAGTGCCTGGCTATATACAATGGACTGTTTGGTATGTTTGGGATGGTAGCTAGAGGCATGTAGATATGTTTGTCGGTCAGTTGGTTTACGGTATAAGGTGGTGTCTATGCGTCCATCCTGTATTTTTATAGTAGGGTCCAAAAAATGTATTTCTTGCATAGATTGATTCATTGTTAGGTTGATTGTGGGGTGAAAATCATTGAATTTCTGGTAGAAGGTGTCCAGGGTCTGTTGACCATGTGTCCAGATGATAAAAATATCGTCAATGTATCGCAGGTACAAGAGAGGTTTGAGTGGGTAGGAGTTTAGGAAACGTTGTTCTAAATCTGCCATGAAGATGTTGGCATTCTGTGGGGCCATGCGGGTGCCCATTGCTGTGCCGCTGATCTGAAGGAACAGGTCATCACCGAATTTGAAGTTGTTGTGGGTAAGGACAAATTGGCAGAGTTTGGTGGCAAAGTCCGCTGTGGTTTTATCTGAAATTGTGTTCCTTATAGCTTGTAAACCATCGTTGTGTGGGATGTTGGTATACAGAGATTCCACATCCATAGTAGCTAGTATAGTGTTGTTGGGAAGATTATTTAAAGATTGTATTTTCCTCAGAAAATCTGTGGTGTCACGTACATAGCTGGGAGCACTGATGGCATATGGTTTCAGAACAGAGTCCATATAACCGGAGACACCCACTGTAATAGTGCCAATACCTGAAATGATGGGGCGTCCTGGATTTCCTGGTTTGTGTATTTTAGGTAGAAGATAGAAAGTTCCTGGTCGAGGTTCTGTTGGTGTGTTGGTGAGGATCTGTTCTTGGATGTGTGGGGGTAGCTCCTTAACAATCTTGTTCAGTTCTTTTTTGTATTCTTGTGTGGGGTCTGAGTCCAATTTTATGTAAAAGGCGGTATTGGAAAGTTGTCTGTGAGCCTCCTGAATGTAGTCAGTTTTGTTCATGATGACGACAGCTCCACCTTTGTCTGCTTCTTTAATTATAATGTCTGGGTTGTTTCTGAGATAATCTATGGCTCTCCTTTCAGCATGGTTTAGATTTTGTTGTAAGCGATGGTGTTTTCTGGTCACATCTGTTTGGATTCTGTGGCGGAAGCAGTCAATGTACAAGTCCAGTGTGGTATTGCGTCCAGCAGAAGGGGTCCATGTGGAGTCCCTTTTTGTGTAACACTTTTTCGGTGGTAGTTGGTGGTCAGTGTTCTGTTGGGAGGGTGGTTGTTGTTCTCCAGTGGGTTGAGAGGTGTTGTGTTGTGGAGTTGTTGCTTGTTCTGCTTTGTCTTGTTGTTGTGTGTGTTGAAAATACTCCATCAGGCGTAAACGGCGGAAAAATGCTTCCAAGTCCCCGTAGAACTGAATCATGTGTGGGGGATTTGGCAGGGCAGAATGACAGTCCATGTGAAAGGACTGATTCCTCAGCTGGGCTGAGTGCTTGCTGTGAGAGATTGACAATATTGTTGATCTTGTTTTGATTAGTAGCCTGTAGGTTGGAAAGGTTAGAGAGTTTCTTGTTTTTCTGTTTTTTCAGTAGCTCCAGTTGAGAGTGGTAAATGTTTTGTTTTTCCTTTTGGAACTCTTGCCAAGCTTGGTGGTTCCTGATAGAGTTGTCCAATACAAGGAGTTCCTCCTTTATTAGCTTCTGTTTAGAGTAGAGAACGCTGATCAGATGTTTGAGCAGCTTCTTAGAGAAAGTGTTGCATAGTTTTCTTGCATATTCAGTGGGATACGTGGATTGTAGAGGGTTCTTAATTCTAAGACCCTTGGGTATAATGTCCAGGTTCTTGCATTTAGTAAGAAAGAAGATATCAGTCTGTACCTGTGCAAGTTTCTTGGTGAGGTTGATGGACTTCCATTTCATGCGGCTCAATGTGGTGCCTTCCATAGTTCCAGTTACAGATAGGTAGCCGTGTTGGTCTGCCATAGTCAAAACAAAAAAAATTTTTTTCCTTCCAGTAGCACCTTAAAGACCAACTAAGTTAGTTCTTGGTATGAGCTTTCGTGTGCATGCACACTTCTTCAGATACACTGAAACAGAAGTTGCCAGATCCTTCTATATAGTGAGAAGGTGGGGAGGGGTATTACTCAGAAGGGTGGTGGGAATGGGTGATTGGCCAACACGGCTACCTATCTGTAACTCTTCTTTTGATCTTAATGTTATCAAGCAGTCTCTTGCCTTATTCTTCCTTTGTCTTGTACCAAGCCTAAATGCACTCACTATCTTGAATTCATCCTTCTCTAGGCCCTGTTGCCAAAAGTCCAGAAATTCTTTTGTCAGGAAGTCCGCCAAGTTATCTCTCTCACTTTCCGGAACTGATCTGATCCTTAAGTTTCTCTCTTTTCTTTGCAATTCGATCATAGACAAAGTCAGATCATGATCCTCCAATTTCTTAATGACCGGTGGTATCCTCTCCTGGGTAGCAGCGGCAATTTCCTTTGCTTCCTCAGCAATCTTTCGAGTTGTAGCCGAGTCCTCCAAAAGTCTTACAATAGTCTCTGTATTAGAATTTACCTTCCTTCCCAATTCATCGATACTTTTCGTGTTCAGGTCAATTTTTGCTGAGACCTCAGCCACTTGTTTATTAGTTTCCGCAACTTGTTTACTTGTCTCTGTTCCCTGCTTCGTTAAGTATTCCAAAGATACATTAATTTTGCCAAGTGCCTGTGCCAGAGCATCTTCTGTTGACATAGCTCTTACTTTTGTTTGAGAGGCAGCAGCTGCACCCGTGCCTCCGGATGTTGAAGCTCTCCGCTGGTGGGAAATATCAGTCTTGTATTGTCTACCAGATCTTAAGCTTCTTTCTTCAAATTTCCCCTTTTCTTTATCCATAACACTCTCATTCAGAGCCAAGGTCACGTCCTAAACTTGTACTTTTGTTTTAGAAAGGAAATTTCCACTGGCTCTCACTTCTAGTGGCTTAGTTGTTATTGTTGCAACAAAGTCTCCACTAGGGGGAAAAGTTCCAACTTCACTTTGAAATTTTATAACCAATGTCTCTTTAAAAAACCCCTTTTCTCCAATTAGCCACAGTTTCCAATTTATCTTCAATGCTATTTTATGTAAAAGTCCATCCAAAGACACTGTATCTTTACACAGAGTTACTGCTACAAACAATCCCAATGTGCTGACAGTCCACCATTCAGTTTCCCTGTCAAGGCAGTCCGACTCCAGAGATCAAGGCAGCGGATGTTCTTTTTAAATTCGTTCCTTTCTTACAGGCATAAAAAGTTCAATTTCCACCCCCCTTCGCTCCTGCCAAACGGTGGGGAGAAATGCTCTTCCAAACGATAGATTACTAATTTCAAGAAAATATTCACTCTTAAGTTACAGCTTACAGTCACTTTGCTTTAGATTGTCTACACAACGGGAAGGCAGACTTCCTTTTTGTACCTTTCCCGTGCTAGTGCCAAAATTCTTGTTAATTTAATTTCAATTTAAGTCCGTTAATCCTACTCACGAGTAGTTGCTTTTAAGTCCAAATTCTTGGGAAGAAATCAGCGCTCTCCGATCATGGCGATGCGGCTTCACTCAACAGGCTGGGTAGACGACCCTCAGCACCGCGCCGCTCACCCGCTGCCGCTCCGAAGCCTTTAAAAAGGCTCCTTTGCGGTTTTGGGGGGCGCAAAAGGTGCCCGCCGGGTCTCCTCGTTCACAGGCTTCCGCGCCTGTGATTTTTAGGGGTCCCCTCTTTGCCGTAGCGGCAGGACCCGAACCCGCTGAGCAGACTTCCCCCGGAGCTCGGGGGAAAATCCGCCATTAATCACTGGCGCTGACCGGAAGTCTTCGGGGCTGAGGAATTTCAAGGAAGCTTTCGACTTGCCCCTACCTACACCTACCTACCCACTGAACGAAGGAGCAAGAAAGCAAAAGGCAAGTTCAGCATTCCAGAGTTTTCCAAATGCCATGGCATCTCAATGGGGCTCCCTTGCCAATTGATGGTAAAGCAAGCCATTGGACAGGCCATCATGCATGAGGACAGTTTTTTGAATGGATTTGAATCACACTTTGCCTTTTTTCTAATTCAAGATAGTGCCTCACGGAAGCAGGGAGCTTTGCAGAGTCCTTTGGAGACTGTGGAAAAGATTGCGCAAGAGAGAGGCTTGGCACCAGAAGAAATTCATAACTTGCTGAACATCGCACTCAGTGCCAAGCTTGGTAAAGAAAACATGTTTGGGCTTCTCTTTCCCCTTGGCAACAAAGTATGTCAACGGAGCTGCATTGCCCTGCCTTCTCCCTTAACAAGAACCGGGGCTGCTTCGAGCTTGTGAGAAATTATCAAGAGTGAAGATGTTCAGAATGTTAAGCAGTGTCTTTCAATGTCTTGCAGGCACAGTGATAAGCACTAGGCTACTGAAGACTCTGATTCCCATTTCCGTAATAACAGAGGATTCTCTTCTTTCAGCTGTGTCTTGGCTCTGTGCTCGCAAGTGTTCTAGTGACTTTCAGGTAACTTGGAAAGCATGGTAATGATGTCTTGGTTCTGAAGAATGATATTTCCCCCAGTCTGACTTAGTTATCCTGGTGATGATTCAGCTAGATGTTGTACACGCTGAGCATATTCCAGAAGGGGTTTGTTGTCTTGGCCTTGCTTTGGCTTACTGAGATCTGTCTTCTCCCTATAGGTGCTCATTCTAAAATGGATAATTGTAACGTTTGACTTCATTGATCAGAAGGAAAATATGAATGCTCTCTATGGTTTCTTCTTCCGCTTCTTACAATATGAGAAATTGGTAAGATAAAAAGGAATGTGTTATTTTGAAGGAACTCGCTTTTATTCTGACATTAACCCAAATCAAACAATAAAGAGTACTTTCTGACCACACAACAGGACACCATGTGAAAAGTGGGGCCTTAAAAATACCTCTCCCATTTCCTTCCTTTTCCTGTCTTGTTCCTTCCCAATGGGCGCCGGTCGCAGCGCCCCCCGGGTGCACGGCATGTTCAGGCAGGCAGGCAGGCAGGCAGCTATCCGATGTCGATCCCGCCCGTTCCTCCCTCCACCCCCCTCAAAGACAGCCGCGCAGGCAGCTATCCGATGGAGGGAGGGAGGGAAATCCTGTTCTGCATAGCTATCAATTCGGGTGTGATAGTCTTATGTTTGCATACTTATGGGAAAATAAAACTAAGTTATTCTAGAGCTTGTATTTGTGTGTATTCATGGTATTATTTGTAGACCCAGTAGATGGCAGTGTGGTGTGGAGAGTGTTTTTGGCAGCTCGTGAAAGGATAGAGGGTGGAACGTTGACCGTTCAAAGGCACTATAAGCAAGATATATATATCTCGCCACATTTTCCTAGCTACGTTTCCCCATAAAAGTATACACTCGAATACATTTGTATCAAATACATTTGGAACAAGTGATTGTTACATTTAAGGAACATTCTCTAGGTGATGAGTTTGGGGGGAAATACAAAAACCCATTCGGATACATTTGGATACATTTAGAAAAGTACAGCATTTTGAGGAAAAATACATTTAGATCCATTCTTAAAGTCAATGAGAAAGATACAGCAAAAAGGATACAATACGATACAGCGAAAAAGGATCCATTCCCCAAGGCACCATTGACCTTCTTGTAGGGTGTGAAGGCAGAATATGATCTATTTGATATTGGTAGGGTCCTTCTCCTTCATTCCCCTCTCTGACCCTGACTCTCTTACGACACAGGGACCATCCCAGAGTGTGGGCACAACTTTTGCCGGTCCGGCCTGATCCAGTGCAGCGGGGCAAAAAGGAGGCTGGCTTCCTGTCCTCAAGGCCGAGTTGGAGTCCAGAGAAGGAGCCTCATCCGCAATCGGCAATTGGCTACCTTTGTCGAAGTAGCCAAGACTCTCAGTCTTCCAGAGGGAAAGGAGGAGTCTGTGAGAAGCACCAGGAGCCCCTGAAACTCTTTTGCAAGGAGGATGAAGCCCCCATCTGTGTGGTTTGGGGCAGATCCAAGAAGCACCAACACCACGAGGTGATTCCTCTGGAAGAGGCTGTCGAGGAATACAAGGTACCTTGAGGGGGAGAAATAGCTGTGTATTCTTCTTGGCAGGTTATCTTCTTAATTCTCAGATCCAGAGTAGGCATGGTATTAATTGGTGGTTGTTTATTACCTTAGAAGCAGCCAAGGGGAAGCCTGAGGGCTGCTGGGATGGCTGGGAGGAGGGAGTCAAAGTCTTTCTCTCTGCCAGGGGGGCCAAGGGATCTTCCCTTTGAAATACAGCAGCTTCATGGGACCATGGCAGGGAGAGAAAGGGTTAACCTCATCCACATCCCCCAGCAAGGTTGCTTTGTACATATTTAGAACACTACAAATGTGAATTGCACATACACAACTGTCAGGGGACTGCCATCGGAGCCAGAGGCGGAGGGAAGGCTCCAGAGGGATGCCGGAGAGGGTCCCAGCAGGCAGAGAGGCAGCCCATCTGCTGGGGAAGGAAATCAGCGTAACACCAGTGGAGAAGGGGGGCAGATGGGGGAATCGGAGAGGAGGCTCCAGGACTCTTCACTGGAGACCAGCGGAGAGAGCACGGGTGCTCCGCTGCCCACACCCTCCCTGCACAGAAGACTTCCACGCAGGGAGAGTAGGAGGAGACTTGGCGTCAAAGAACTTCTTTGCTGGAAGAAGTTCAAGAAACGCCCACTGACGAATTCTGCCAGCGACTGAAACAGCCACAAAGTGAAGGGCTGTCCAGACAGAAAGGGTTCAACCAGGTAACCTAGCCAGGAGTGGCGGCAACTTACGCACAAGCAACCCCTATAACCATTACAGCAATCCGTCAGTCCCCGACGTTGCTTGTGCGCAGCTACAGGGAGGCAGCATAATGAGCCAAACCAGAGAAGCCGGAGGGACGGAGCAAGCAGCTGGAGTGCAAAATCTGGTAGAGAGGAACCGAGATTTGGAACAGCATGTGGCTCTCCTGACAGCGCGGCTGGACAAAAGACGGACTCAGGATGCACAGGTCAGACCCACCCCCATCGCAAGGAAGGTAACGGGGGTGGTACACAAGTTTGGGCGGAAGCCCCAGGACTACAACGCGTTCCGAACGGAAATAGAGTACGCTTTGGAACTGCAGCATAATGACTTTTCTGATGATGGGGAAAGGGTGGCCTATATTGTGGGGCATCTAGAGGATGGGGCACGGGAATGGATCAGGCCCCTAATGGCGACGCAAACTGCTGCCTTGAAGGACCTTAGGTAATTTTTCCAAGTGATGGATGTGATGTATTCCAGTGAAGTGGAGCAAAGTGTGACTCGACGGGAATTGATGGGGTGCAAGCAGGGGAGCCAATCAGTTAGAGACTACTGGTCGCGCTTTGCGATGTTGATCCACCGGCTCGGGTGGGATCTGGACTCTGAACCCATTCAAATGTTGTTTGAGGAGGGGTTGTCCCCAACTGTGAAGGACGAGCTGTCCCGCGCGCCCCGCCCGCAGTCGATGGATCAGCTGACCAAGGCTGTGCTTGCGATTGGAGTGCGGCAGGAAGCGCGGGCTCAGGAGAAACGCGAAGTGAGAGGGGAACGTTGCCATGACTACCGCATTCCTGAAATACCGAGACAGCTTTCCCAGGCGGCTGAGCCAATGGAAATAGATGGCGCGCGCGCGAGGTTTCAAACTTCAGTGAAGGTCGCAAGAGGGAGGGAAAGGATTGGAAAACCACCAAGAAGTGTTTCCTCTGCCAACGGCCAGGACATTTTGCCAGGGTCTGCCCTCAAAGAAAGGCCTGGCAAGGGATGGTGGGAGCTGCTGGCTGTGAGGAGAAGGGGGGAGAAGGGCAGGCGCAGGGAAACGGCAACGCCTAGCTGCCAACCAGCGGGGCCAGCAGCCAGGCCAGCAACCAATAGAAGTGCCCCAGCCTGACCCTCCCAGGGCAGCTATAGCCATAGAAGTGGTGCTAGAACTCCCGAATGGGCACCCAGTCAAGGTGGAGGGGCCGCTGGATTCAGGCAGCTCCTGCAATTTCTTCAGCAGGGACTTCGCTCTAGAGCACCAACTCCACCTGCTGCCCCTGGATTTTCCCTTGCAAGTGACCACCATCAATGGCAGGGAACTTCTGGGAGGGGAAGTGACACACCAGACCCCACCAATGCGAATGAGGGTTTCCAGGCACATGGAGACCATTGCCTTTCATGTAGCCACACTGGCAGGACCCCCAATAATACTGGGGATGAGCTGGCTGGCACTGCATGATCCAGTAGTGTCATGGCATCAGCGGTCAGTCACCTTTGGGTCAGCTTACTGCTTGGAACACTGTCTGGGGGGGGGGGGGGAGAACCCAAGGATGACAGTGGCCAGGGTGGCTGGGCTGGCTGTGGAGCCAAAAGGGGAGGTGCCACCACAATATGCTGACCTGAAGGAAGTCTTCAGCGAGAAGGAGGCGGATAGACTACCCCCCCATAGGCCCTTTGACTGCCAAATCAACTTACTCCCAGGGGCTCAGCTGCCGGTGGGTAAGCTGTATGCCATGTCTGACCGGGAGATGCAGGAGTTGCGGCAATTTATTGACAAGAACCTGAAAAGAGGGTTCATAAGAGAATCAAAGGCGGTGGGGGGCAGTCCGGTGTTCTTTGTGGACAAAAAGGATACTAATCAGCCCAGGCTCGTTGTGGACTACCGGGGCGTCAACCTGGTGTCAGAACCCGTGACTTTCCCAATGCCCAGGATTGACGACATTTTAACACGGGTGAGGCAGGGGAAAATTTTTACCAAGCTGGACCTCAGGGGAGCGTACAATTTGATTAGGATGAGGGAGGGGGACGAATGGAAAACCACCATGTTCACCCCCCTGGGGGCCTTTGAGTACTTAGTTATGCCATTTGGATTACAGTCGGGCTCCGCCTGCTTTCAAGCTTTCATGCACCACGTGTTGGGGTCCCTGCTGTACAAGAACTGCGTAGCCTTTTTGGACGACGTCTTAATCTATTCGGACAATGAGAAGCAACATGTCAGAGACGTCAGGGAAGTGCTAAAGAGACTGCAGAAGCACCAGTTGTGGGTCAAGCTGGAAAAATGCCAATTTCATGCCAGAGAGGTCGAGTTTCTGGGGTACAAGTTGTCAGACAAGGGCCTAGCTATGGACCCAAGCAAAGTACAGGCGGTGCTGGAATGGAAGGCCCCCAAAACCCGGAAGGACGTGCAGAGGTTCCTAGGGTTCAGCAACTTCTACAGGAAGTTCATCAAGAACTTCGCCCACTTGACAGCGCCCATCACAGATTGTCTCAGTAGCAAAAAGAAGTTCGCCTGGACAGAAAGTGCTCAGCAATCCTTTGAAAGACTGAAGAAGGCGTTCGCTTCGGAAGAGCAGCTCCTGCACGTTGATCTGCAGAAGCCCATGAGGCTGGAGACCGACGCGTCAGACCGAGCCATCGGAGCGGTACTATTGCAGCCAGGGCCCCAGCAGGGCTGGAGGCCGTGTGCCTTTTTCTCGAGGAAGCTGAGCAAGTCGGAGCAAAACTACACGGTGTATGACCGTGAACTGCTTGCGATCTATGCAGCGTTTCGCCGATTGAGACATCTGTTAATAGGGGCGCAGCACAAGATCCAGGTTTGTACGGATCACAAGAACTTGGAATACTGGAGGACTGCGCGAGTACTCAACCAGAGACAGATTCGATGAGCACAGGAGTTCTCCAAGTTTTCCTTCGAGATCCGATACGTGCCGGGAGAGGAAAACGTAAGAGCAGATGCTCTCTCCCGGAAGCCGGAGTACATGGAAGGAGAGGGACCGCCGGAGATCCCACACGTGTTCCCCGAGAACCGATGGGTGTGTGGGGGAGCGTTGGTTGGGAAACGAGAACTGGTCGGGCTTACTAGAAACGACGGGTTCGCTCAAACTAAAATCAGGGAACTCCGGGACGGAAGGGAAAACCATGGAGGGTTTGAGGAAAACGAAGTGCTACTGTACTATAAGGGGGCGCTGTACGTACCGGGGGAGACCTTGAGGGGGAAGGTACTCAAACAACTCCACAACAACCCAACAGCGGGGCACTTTGGACAGCACAAAACCATGCTGCTTGTCACCAGGCAGTTCTGGTGGCCAAGGGTGAGGGAAGATGTATGGGAATATGTACGGGGGTGCGACCGCTGCCAGAGGGCAAAGGGGGAGAGGGCGGCCCCCGCAGGGTTACTGGAACCCTTACCCACGCCGGGAAGACCCTGGGAGGTGGTGTCCATCGATTTTATGACAGATTTGCCTATGGAGAGAGTCAGAACTTACAGGGTTAAGAAGTTCTGAGTGACGTCTCACATTCAGAGGCGGGCATAGAACACTGGGAGTGTCTGACTACGCTGACACGCAGAGTGAGTCTAGCCAGATCCGGGAGAGGATCAAGATGGGAGCCGTGTCTCCGGGGAAGTAACGATTTGTTGTTTTTGTAAGAGAATAAAGCTATTTGTAAGATAAGGAAGAAACTGAGCGTCGACTTGATTTATTGAGCACACAAGGCATCATCGGCTCTTGCTTCTGTCGCTGTGCTAAGCTCTGCTAACTGCAGCTGGGGGTCCGGAGCAGAGACACGCAGGCGGAAGCGTGTGGGCTCCGTGGGCAAGCGAAGCTGCCAGTAAATTTCTCCAAAGGTTATGGGGGTCAGCTGACGCTGTGAAGCAAGCCAAGTCCGTGCCGGTGTGTGCGTGCTGCAATCTCCTGCCAGGGAGGAAAGCTGAAAGCCGAGACGCTGAAGCCAGCTGGAGCTGGGAGCTGTGCCTAGATCGTGAGGCAAGGAGCTCGCTGGAGGAGCTGTGCTGTACCGGGTGCTGGAGAAGCTACTACTGTTTGTAAGTAAGCTGGGCCCCGGGGAAGAAGATGGCAGACAGCCATGAATCGTACTCCGTCCCTTTTGAAAAGCTGGACGGCAAGAACTGGGAGGAGTGGAGTAGGAAGCTCAAGGCCTGGCTGGTCGCCAAGGGTCTGTGGGAAGCCGTCCAACAGCCTCCGTTACCCCAACCAGCAGCCGGAGCTTCGGCAGCAGATATTGCGAGCGCACATGCGTCGCAGAGAAAGAATCAAAAGGCCCTGGGAGCTATAGTGCTCAGTTTGGAGGGGTCGCAACTGCCATTGGTTGAGGGGCTTGAGACTGTGCAGGAGGCCTACAGTGCACTGGAGAGAGTGCATCATAGAACAACAGCTGGGGCAAAGATACACACCACCAGACGCTTGTTTGAGATGAAGCTGCGTCCTGGGGTAAGCATCAGAAAGCATGTAACCGAGATGATTTCTGTGTTCAACCAGCTGAGATTGCTGCAAGTGGATTTTTCAGAGGAGCTGAAAGTGTATATTTTGCTCAGCTCTCTGGACAAGAGTTACGACAATCTGTGTCTAACTCTGGAGTCGATGGACCCACAACAGCTGACGATGGAGTACATCGCAGGACGTTTGGGTGATGAAGAAGAACGACGCATCAGAGAGGGCAAAGCTGGTACGGGCGGCTCTTCAGGATCCAGAGGGGCCAGACCAGCAGAGTGCTCAGTTCAGGCTTTTTCCACTCGTCGCTGTTATGTTTGCGGTTCCCCTGAACACCTGCGCCGCTGCTGTCCACAGAGAGAGAAAGGGCAGGAAAGTCCCAAGGACATTTCCCATGGGAACCAGCCCGGGAGAAGAGGCCAGCGTGGGAAGTCGCAGGGACGGCCGGAAGGGGAAGGAGGTGCTTATCAGCTGTCTGCTTCCATGGCTGTTTTGAAAGACACCTGTAAAGGCCCCAAGGAGGGGGGCAGAAGGAACTCTGTTGCTAAGGCAACGAAGGACAATGTGCTACGTTGGGTCATTGACTCTGCTGCTAACAGACATCTCGTGCCTGAGACACCTGGTGTCCAGATAAAGAACTGCAGAGCTGTTTCAGCTGGGAAATCAGTGTGTTTTGCTGATGGGTCACAGAGGCTTGTAACAAAAGCCGGGAATGTTTTTGTTTCTTTCTTGCAGGCGCAGCTGGATGTCTACGTGGCGCCGGGACTGAAAAATTGTCTTTTATCTGTACCGTGTCTTTTACAGGAGGGGTATATGGTTTGTTTTGAGAACAATGTCTGTACAATTTCCAGAGGGGGGAAGCAACTGGTACGTGTTGAGAGAAATCAGAACAACCTCTTTGTTCTAGAAACTCCACTGGAGGAAGTGGGAGTGGGGAATGCTGGGAAAGCTGGGAAAGCTAACATTCACACTCATGTTTCATGTGCATGCGTGTGGCACAAGAGGATTGCACATGGGTCTTGTGATGACTTGCAGATGTTATCAGAATGCACCAAAGGGTGCAAGGTAAGAGAATGTGGTGAAACCCTAAATTGCAGGGCTTGCAGGAAAGCCAAGAACAAGGGATACAGTTATCCCAGGGTGGAGAGAGTAACCACAAAGCCTTTTGAGCTTGTGCACGCAGACCTGTTTGGGCCTATGCCTCAGCCAAGTCTGGGCAAAGCCAGGTTTCTGCTGATTTTGGCAGATGATTTTACTCAGAACTCCTGGGCTTTTTCGCTGAAAACGCAGGAGGAAGCAACGCAACTAATCAGGGATTGGGTTGCGGAGGTGGAACAGAGGTTCTCCACCAAGGTGCAGGGATTCAAGTGTGACCGTGGTTCAGAGGTCACTGGGTCTGCTCTAAAGAGTTTCTTTCGCCAGAGGGGGATACGTCACAAGGTGACTTCGCCTCAGGAGAGTGGCGTGGCAGAGCTGAGGAGTAAAGCTCTGGTCCAAGCGACAGAGATCCTATTGTGTGACTCTGGGTTGCCTCACAGTTTCTGGGGGGAGGCAGTAAAAACGGCCAATTTCACGATGAACAGGTGCTACAATGCAGTGGTAGGTGACACCCTGTATTTCTTGCTCAACGGACAGAAGCCGCAGGTGCATTTCTTCCGTTCGTTTGGTTGCAGAGCCTTGGTGCCTGTACCAAAGTGTCTGCAGCAAGAGGGTGGTCCAAGGTACCAGGAAATGATCTTCTGTGGGTATGAGCCCGCGACAAAGGGGTGGAGATTTGCATACCCAGAAGGTGATCAGACCAAGCTTCTGGTCAGTAAGCATGCTGAGTTCAATGAGCAGCAGGGAAGTAGGTCAAGGCGCAAAGTCAGCCATGACATTGTCTCAGATTGTCTGTCCGAATCTGAGGAGGAGGGAGAGCCAGGTAATGGTGATCTGTTCGATGATCAGGATCAGCACCAGGGGGAGGCGTCTCCACAGGTTGTGAAAGGAGTGTCCAAGAGTGAGCCCTCATCTCCTGTTAGAGTGATGGAGAAAGCTCACAGACGGGTCAAGTCAGAGGGGGAGTCGTCTGATGAAGAAGACGCACTTGCTGGCCCCAGTGGGTCAGAAGAAGAACCCCAGTTTGTGCCCAGGCGGTCTTCACGGGCAACAAAGGGAATTCCACCTGAGAGGTTTCGAGTCACAAATGCGTGGGTCGGTCTCGCACAGTGCGAACCAGAGATTTGTGAGGAGACTCAACAGGCAGGTGGGAAGGTGTGGGACACACAGAGGTCTGTAAAGGTGTGTTCACAAGTCCTCTCAGAATGTGATACGAGAGGGGGTATGAAGAGAGTCAGAACTTACAGGGTTAAGAAGTTCTGAGTGACGTCTCACATTCAGAGGCGGGCATAGAACACTGGGAGTGTCTGACTACGCTGAAACGCAGAGTGAGTCTAGCCAGATCCGGGAGAGGATCAAGATGGGAGCCGTGTCTCCGGGGAAGTAACGATTTGTTGTTTTTGTAAGAGAATAAAGCTATTTGTAAGATAAGGAAGAAACTGAGCGTCGACTTGATTTATTGAGCACACAAGGCATCATCGGCTCTTGCTTCTGTCGCTGTGCTAAGCTCTGCTAACTGCAGCTGGGGGTCCGGAGCAGAGACACGCAGGCGGAAGTGTGTGGGCTCCGTGGGCAAGCGAAGCTGCCAGTAAATTTCTCCAAATTGCCCAAGTCAAGGGGGAAGACAGCAGTCATGGTAGTAGTCGATCTACTGACGAAAATGTGCCATTTCATAGCTTGCTCACATGCGGTGACGGCAGAGGAAACAGCCAGGTTGTTTGTGGATCACATCTTCAGGCTGTATGGAGCTCCCTAAAGGGTCATCTCAGATCGCGGGTGTCAGAGCTGCCCAAGGTCCCAGCTCACAAAGGACCAACGCTGCTTCGTTGTTAGGTACAAAGTCTTTATTGAAGTTCAGTTTCACTTCCAGAGCCGCAGCGCGCAGCTCTACGTCTCAACTGTTAGACCGCCGATGCTCCGTCTGAGTCTCCTCCCCCCTGACACCAATTTAAGATTCTAGCCTTACTCCACCTCTTCCTCAGTTCCTTCCGCCTCTGATTCCGCCTGGCCGTTGGGGTCTCGCCCTTTCTAGCCTCTTCTGACGCTGAGTCCCCTGAGCCTTCCCCCTCCCTCCGGCGGGCTTTAGGAGCTGGTTCCCCATCCGGGTCTCCTGCTGTTCCCCGCGCCTGTACATTTGAACTCGGCGCGCGCGCCCAGCCGGTAACTTTTCTCCTGACCGTTTCACTGCTGCTGCTGTCACTGCTTCCCCCTCTGGGGGGGGGGCTAGCTGCAACTGACCTCCCCTCCGTTGGAGGCATGGTCAGCCCTGACTCACTCTCTCTCCCTGCTGGAGGAGACGCTGGCCCTGACACATGTGACTCTTCCCCCCCACTACGCTCTGGTGGGGAAACTGGTCCCAATCCCCCACTGCTGCTTTGGGGTTCCCCTCTGTCTCCTTGTTTCTGGTGCGTCCCCCCTGGGACCCCCCTTGCCCTGACCGTCGGCGCCCCCTTCTGGGAATCTTCTGATTCGCTGGAGAAGCTCATGGAATCTCTCGGGCCACTGTCATACTCCCCTACGCTGCCCTCGGATTCTTCCCCTTCGCTCTCCATTTCCTCTCTCCCCAGTGCTCCTGCTCCTGAGTCCCTGACAGCGGGAAACAATTTACTTCCCGGTTCTGGAGGAAGCTCATGAGCTTGCTGCAGGTCGAGGTGGGCTTCTCGACGGCGAGACACCCGGAAACCAACGGGCAAGCAGAAAGAGCGAACAGTATACTCCAGCAATACCTACGCTGCTATGTCAGCGAGAGATAGAACGATTGGGTAGAGAAACTAGCGTTGGCTGAATTTGCATACAATAACGCTGAACATGTGTCCACGGGAATGAGCCCGTTCATGGCCAATTATGGGTGTCACCCCAGGGCCTTCCCGGGGAGGGGGGAGGAAGGAAGGAGTGGTTCCGCTCCTTCCTCCTGGGCCGTGTTCAGAAAGTGGTGGTGGGGGATGAGTGTTCAGACCCCTGGGCTCTAACTTGTGGGGTGGAAGTGTCCCTCTTGTTACTAGTGAGGGAACAAGCACTTCAAGAAGCAAGTCCGGACTGAGGAGGGAGGGGGAAATCTGCCCATTTCAACTTCTCCCCATTTCTCCTTTCTCCATATTTGTTTTGTTATTTATTTATTATTCTGAAAATGAATCAAATGCTAGGGTGGCTACCTTCTCGTATAAAGATTTTGATACGTGCTTTACCCTCATAAATTCATTTTTTGTGAACATTACCTGGCTGGGTAAACCTTGAGAAATTCAGAGGTGTGAATTTCAAAAGATTGCTGTTTTGGTCTCCATATTTTTCCAAGAATTGCGAATTAGGTAAGTTCTCCTTTGAATGCAGCTAAATGGAGTTTATTTCCCATTGTTGTTCATTATGTGAAAATAATAATAATAATAATAATAATAATAATAATAATAATAATAATAATAATAATTTATTATTTATACCCCGCCCATCTGGCTGGGCCTCCCCAGCCACTCTGGGCGGCTTCCATAAAAACCAAAACTACAATAAAATATCACACGTTAAAAACTTCCCTGAACAGGGCTGCCTTAAGATGTCTTCTGAATGTCAGGTAGTTGTTTATTGCTTTGACATCTGCTGGAAGGGCGTTCCACAGGGCGGGCGCCACTACCGAGAAGGCCCTCTGCCTGGTTCCCTGTAGCTTTGCTTCTCGCAATGAGGGAACTGCCAGAAGGCCCTCGGCGCTGGACCTCAGCGTCCGGGCAGAATGATGGGGGTGGAGACGCTCCTTCAGGTATACTGGACCGAGGCCGTTTAGGGCTTTAAAGGTCAGCACCAACACTTTGAATTGTGCTCGGAAACGTACTGGGAGCCAATGTAGGTCTTTCAAGACCGGTGTTATATGGTCTCGGCGGCCGCCCCCAGTCACCAGTCTAGCTGCCGCATTCTGGATTAGTTGTAGTTTCCGAGTCACCTTCAAAGGTAGCCCCACGTAGAGTGCATTGCAGTAGTCCAAGCGGGAGATAACCAGAGCATGCACCACTCTGGCGAGACAGTCCGCAGGCAGATAGGGTCTCAGCCTACGTACCAGATGGAGCTGGTAAACAGCTGCCCTGGACACAGATTTGACCTGTGCCTCCATGGACAGCTGTGAATCCAAAATGACTCCCAGGCTGCGCACCTGGTCCTTCAGGGGCACAGTTACCCCATTCAGGACCAGGGAATCCTCCACACCTGCCCGCCTCCTGTCCCCCAAAAACAGTACTTCTGTCTTGTCAGGATTCAACCTCAATGTGTTAGCCGCCATCCATCCTCCAACCGCTTCCAGACACTCACACAGGACCTTCACCGCCCTCACTGGTTCTGATTTAAAAGAGAGGTAGAGCTGGGTATCATCCGCATACTGATGAACACCCAGCCCAAACCTCCTGATGATCTCTCCCAGCGGCTGCATGTAAATGTTGAAAAGCATGGGGGAGAGGACAGAACCCTGAGGCACCCCACAAGTGAGAGCCCAGGGGTCTGAACACTCATCCCCCACCACCACTTTCTGAACACGGCCCAGGAGGAAGGAGCGGAACCACTGTATGACAGTGCCTCCAGCTCCCAGACCCTGAAGACGGTCCAGAAGGATGTTATGGTCGATGGTATCAAACGCCGCTGAGAGATCCAGCAGAACTAGGAAACAGCTCTCACCTTTGTCCCTAGCCCGCCGGAGATCATCAACCAGTGCGACCAAGGCAGTTTCAGTCCCATGATGAGGCCTGAATCCCGACTGGAAGGGATCCAAATGGTCCGCTTCTTCCAGGCGTGCCTGGAGTTGTTCGGCAACCGCTCGCTCAATCACCTTGCCCAAGAATGGAAGATTTGAGACTGGGCGCTAGTTGGCCATCGTGGCCGCATCTAAAGATGGTTTTTTAAGAAGCGGTTTAATAACCGCCTCTTTCAGCGGGTCTGGGAAGGCTCCCTCACGGAGGGCAGCATTCACCACCCCACGAAGCCCATCGCCCAGTCCTTCCCGGCTAGCTTTTATAAGCCAGGATGGGCAAGGATCCAGGAGACAGGTGGTTGGTTTCACTCGTCCAAGCAGCCTGTCCACATCCTCGGAGGTAACAGATTGGAATTGATCCCACTCAACTTGACTAGACAGAACTCTAGCACTCTCCCGCCCCGGCCCTGCTCCCACGGTGGAGTCTACTTCTTCCCGAATCTGAGCGATTTTATCTGAAAAAACTTTGCAAAATCATTGCAGGAGAACATGTGGCCCGTACTGGGCCCCGATGTTGCAGGTGGTTCCGCTAAATTGTGAACCACCTGAAAAAGTCTCCTGCTGCTGTTTTCTGCAGATGCAATAGAGGCGGCGAAGAAATTCTTCTTCGCCGTCGCTATCGCCACTTGGTAGGCTCGACGTTGAGCTCTAACCTGTGTCCGGTCAGATTCGGAATGAGTTATCCGCCACTGGCGCTCTAGCGTCTCAACGATTGTTTCATTGCCCTCAGATCCGTGGAAAACCACGGGGCTGTCCGGGCTCCATGCAATCGGAGAGGGCGCTTCGGAGCCAAACAGTCAATAGCCCTGGTTAACTCCACATTCCAGCGGGCCACCAGGGAATCAGCTGCAAGGCCATCAACATGGGATAAAGCATCCCCTACCACTCTCTGGAAACCATTTGGATCCATTAAGTGGCGGGGGCGGACCATCCGAATTGGTCCCACCTCCCTGCAGAGGGGATGGGTCGCAGAGAAGTCCAGTTGCACCAGGAAGTGATCTGACCATGGCACTTCTTTCGTTTCGCTTTTACTTAGTGTCAGATCACCAACATCCATAGAGGTAAACACCAGGTCCAAGGCATGTCCGCGGCTATGGGTTGGGCCAGACTTATTCAAGGACAGCCCCATGGAGGCCATGCTTTCCACGAAGTCCCGAGCGGCCCCTTGTAAGGTCGTGTCGGCATGGATGTTAAAATCCCCTAGGACGACCAAGCTAGGTGTCTCCAGGAGAACATCCGCCACGACCTGAAGCAGCTCGGGCAGGGAATCCTTGGTGCAGCGGGGAGGTCGGTACACCAAAAGGAATCCTGTACTGCCCCTATTGCCCAACTTCCAGAACATGCACTCGGAAAACTGGGTCTTCCCAATAGGACGCCTGGTGCAAACTAATGACTTCCTAAAAATCACTGCAACCCCCCCTCCCCGCCCACATGACCTGGGTTGCTGTGCGTAAGAGAAACCTGGTGGACAAGCAGTGGCAAGGACAGGCCCATCTGCTTCATCCAACCAAGTCTCTGTCACACATGCCAGGTCAAATCCTCCATCCATGATCAAGTCATGGATGGCAGTGGTCTTCTGAATCATTGACCTGGCATTGCACAGCAGCACCTTCAGGTCATGTGGGTATCCCTTGCTGATTCTAGTATCCATCCGGTCAGGACCAGACCCGGAGGCAGGAATAGTCCTCAGACAACGACTAAACCTGCCCCCTCTGTAATGACATGGTCTAGTCTTAGCGTAACTCCTCCTCCTACCCGTGATCACTGAGATCGGTTGCCCCAGGGCATCCCCCCCTGCGGGACATGCCCCAGCCATTTTGTGGGCTGGGGCCCACTCCCCGGCAGCCCTGACCCCTCCCCCTAACAACAAAATAACACCTTAAACAAACAAATAAAACCAATAAAACAATACAAACAAAAAAATGTAAAAATTACAAAAACATCAAAATAAAAAATAATTCCCCAAGCCCAACCAAACATCCATCCCACCCCCACCCCCCACATACAAAAAATCCAAAAGAATTTTTTAAAAAAAAACATTTAAAAACACTCTGTGCCCCTCTGGCAGTAACAACTGTCCTAGTGAGGCCTGTCAGGCCCCGCCCTGGGCCAGGTGGTAAGTGGCAAGAGCAGGGCCCTCAGGCACTCACTCAGGGGAGTCCTCCTGGGCAGCGGCAGCAAGCAGTCCTTGTGAGGCTTCAGGCCCCACCCTGGGCCAGGTAGGTGGTAAGCGGCAAGAGCAGGGCCCTCAGGCACTCACTCAGGGGAGTCCTCCTGGGCAGCAGGCAGCAAGCAGCACGCAGTCCTTATGAGGCTTCAGGCCCCGCCCCAGGCCAGGTGGTAAGTGGCAAGAGCAGGGCCCTCAGGCACTCACTCAGGGGAGTCCTCCTGGGCAGCAGGCAGCAAGCAGCACGCAGTCCTTATGAGGCTTCAGGCCCCGCCCCAGGCCAGATGGTAAGTGGCAAGAGCAGGGCCCTCAGGCACTCACTCAGGGGAGTCCTCCTGGGCAGCGGCAGCAAGCAGTCCTTGTGAGGCTTCAGGCCCCACCCTGGGCCAGGTAGGTGGTAAGCGGCAAGAGCAGGGCCCTCAGGCACTCACTCAGGGGAGTCCTCCTGGGCAGCAGGCAGCAAGCAGCACGCAGTCCTTATGAGGCTTCAGGCCCCGCCCCAGGCCAGGTGGTAAGTGGCAAGAGCAGGGCCCTCAGGCACTCACTCAGGGGAGTCCTCCTGGGCAGCAGGCAGCAAGCAGCACGCAGTCCTTATGAGGCTTCAGGCCCCGCCCCAGGCCAGGTGGTAAGTGGCAAGAGCAGGGCCCTCAGGCACTCACTCAGGGGAGTCCTCCCGGGCAGAAAAGCAGTCAAGGAGAACCCTGAGGACTTGTGAGCTGAGAGGGTGGAAGCAGTTCAATTCAAATCCTAATTCTCTTGCCGATGGCTGACCATCTTCCTCACTCAGACCTGCTATGAACCGGAGAGGAGACTGTGGAGAAGTTGAGACACCTGCGCCAGTTCCAGGAGGAGGAGGAGGAGGAGGAGGAGGAGGAGGAGGAGGAGGAGGAAGAGGAAGAGGAAGAGGAAGAGGAAGAAGAAGAAGAAGAAGAAGAAGAAGAAGAAGAAGAAGAAGAAGAAAAGCGTCTGCTGAATCATGTGGAAGAGGTGGAGAAGGAGATTGCAGGGAGAAGGGATGAGCAGCTGGCCAGACTCTGCAGGAAACTCTCCTCTCTTGAGAGGATCATCCAGGTGGGGGCCACTAGGTGGCGCATCGGAAGATGGCTGACAATAACATCTCTCCGACCCACACGAGGTAATTTGGAGGCTATGATGGGGGTAATTAGCCTCCTTAACCCCCCCAGGATTGTGGGGGGGACGGCCCTTGCCTGCTGTGCCCTATACCACCCCCGAATTTGTGGGGGTGGGGGCACTAGGCACAAAGCCCTCCTGTGGGATTCCGGCACTCCTGGATGCCGTCCCTGATTCGCGCCGCTAGTTGCAAGCATCTTCAAAAGAAACAATTTGGACGAGATAAATTGCACATGCTTCAAGAAAAAAGGGGAGTAAAGACTGCTGACAGAAGAGATCTCTGATAACAAGACAAGAATAAAATATGAGAAGATACGTCAAGATACGGTATGACAAATGACTGAGGGGGGAGGGGGGGAAAAACCTGCCTTCCTTTTTCTTATATGATTTAACAAGAATCCCCTCCCCTAATGAGTCAGAAACTAAGGACTTAAGCTGTGGATTTAAGGCTGTGTGGAGATAAACTTTCGAACCAAAGCAATGTTTCAAGATGAAGCTGGAAAGCTAAGAGTTTTGGAATGACGCAGTTAAAAATGCCGTCGCCATTTTGGGAGGCATTGTTGGAGCTCTTGGGTCTGGGAGGAGAAAGAGAGAAGTAGAGTTGTTTACATATCATGAATCAACTCCTCGGTGGGACTTAAGAGCGACAAATGCCAAATTCATGATGGAAAGAGCGATGCTATCTACGAAGGAGATATATGGAAACCATCTGGACTTAGTGGAGGAAAGGGAAATCCACACAGGATTATTATTTTGCTTATCGGCTTAAGGAGACTAACAGAAGAGATCGTAAAGGAAAAATAGAAATTCTATGAACAAGATATGATGTGGAATGGGACTGATTTGGACATTAACGCAGTAATAAGAAGATGATTTGAATCCCCCTTTGGATCTTGAAGTATGGGTTCCCCCAACAAAATTTAAAAATTTGGCTTTGTAATTATGTGATGTGATTTAATTTGATGTGATTGGCCAGTTAATAAAAATTATTTAAAAAAAAGAGAGAGAGAGAGGATCATCCAGGTGATGGAGGAAAAGGGTCAGCAGCGAGCGAGTGAACTGCTGCAGGTAAGACGGCTCCAGGAAAAGGCTGCCTCCCATCCTTTCTGTGCCCCTTTCATGTACGCAAGGAGTGTAGGGGCTCAGTTGACGGAGCCTCGAGTCAGCTTTGTAATGGACAGGAACACCCCAGAGACCTGGGATGCTGAACTCACCTGAAGGCCGACTAGAGATTCTTCAGTCTTCTTGAGGGAAGGGGAGGGGATTTTCTGCTCCTTGCTGATGATTTGCCTCCGAATGCCTTCCCGCTGGGCAATGCTGCCTTCCTGCCCTGCCCTGGGCTTCGCCAAGGATGCAGTCAGGCCTCCTTCTGACATGAGCCAGTCTCTTGACCAAGCTTCTCTTCCCATTCCCTCCACAACTTCTGGGTGGATCCCCTTCCCCATAGATCCTGATCGGCCCCAAATGGTGCTCGGTCACAGTGATCAAAGAGCAAGACAGAGGGACTCATCCAGACTGCGCCACCTTCTCCACTCACAATCCCATATGGCCAGACGTACAAGTGCTTCTGAACGCCCTCTTTAAGGAGGCGGAGAAAGCTGACATACTGGCAAAGGCAGGAGAAGCCCTATTACGGAATGATTGCCAGATGTCCCCGTCTCCCGGGGACAGTCCCTGGATTTACAAATCTGTCCCCAACAGATTGTAGATTTGTAGATTTATTAGTAGGGAAGGAATGTTGCGTGATTGGTTCAACGGCACAAGACACATCATATGGGGACTTATGACTAGGCAAAATGGCGGGTGCCACGGCAATGAGCAGCTCCTGAAGCCAGCCAGAGCCAAGTGCACTACCAGGCTGGCTCTGGGCTGCTGAGACTACCGCTGCCGCTGCCACTGCCGAGGGGGAACCAGGGATGCCCAGCGCGTCAACTGGGGGAACCGCTGACACACACCCCCCGGACCCAAATTGAGGCGGGAGCGAGAGCGCCCGGCCATGTGGCCGACTGCCCAGCGTCGCTCCAGGGCCAGTAAAAACCCCGGAGCCAACCCAGGGAGAAGGAGAAGGAAGAGAGAGAAAGAGGAAGGAGAAAAAAGAGGGGAGCCCCGACCTTGCGGCCGCTGAGGAAGAAAGGTAGGAGAGCACCAGGAGGGCAAGGACACGGGGCCGAGCCAAGGCCCGACCCGAGCCTACTCCAGGGCAGATAGCACTCCAAGAGATCAGGCTGGGGCCCAGAGGAAGGCCACGCGACAGAGGAGACCCAGAAGAGAAGATATTACTTGTTATTTTTTAAAAAAATGATTTTTAAAAAATAACATTTGTTTCTCTTTTGGAAAAAAAAAAATGTCCCCGGATTCTTTGAAAAAAAATCTGGTAACCTTACCTTAAATCCTAACCTTCTAATTCCAAGTCTCTTCTTTCTCAATATCCCCATTCCGTTAACCGCACCAAGCAACAAGCTGTCAAATACAAGTTTAAAACACAAGCTTTCCTTTGCATCTCGCAGAACTTTAAATGTAATTCGTGGGTTTTTTCACCTGTCCTCCAAACTTAGGTCGTTTTGCCTTCCTTTAAATGGGAAATCAGTAGTCGAGCCATACTTTTTGGTAAAACGTTCGTCTGGATCCCGGAAGTCCTACCTGAGAAGAACAATGGGAGTGTCCGCTAGCGCCAGCCGCTTCTCCTTCTGCAAGCAGCGCCACCCGAATTCCCACCTGGGATGAGCCGCTTGGTGCACTAAACTGAGCCGCCGGAGAAAGACTGGGGCGGGCGGCAAGTGGGAGGGGGAAGTCGTGCGCTTCTGTCCCGTGAGAAAAGTGCTGGGCTCTGTCTCTCCAGTTGCGCTTCCTCGGTTCAGAGGTGGACTATAGCAGCTGGGCTGGGCTGCCACAAAGCCCATCAAGGCCACAGGCTGCTAGCATGACTCATCCCGGCTTTCTCATCTGAGGGGAAAGGATGCGCGGTCTTAAATGCTGGCCTTGGCAACTTGGCTGAGCTACCTTGGGCCAGTCCTTGGGCCAGCTTAGCCTCCCACCCCAGCCGCTCCAGGATGGGAAGTGCGTCCCGAGGGAAGCGGGATTCAGGCGGAGGAGGACGTCGGGTTGGGTGGGGGTTGCCAGGAGCAGCACGATGTCCCTCCAACCCCCGGCTTCCACTCTCCAGGCAGGCGCCCAACGTGGCCAGCTGGCAAGGGCTCTTTCTTACTCCAGCCTTGGCGTGCAGATCCCGGGTTCAGCCCCAGATCTCTGGAGCGGAAAGGCTCTTGGGCGTGACTATGAAAGGCAGCATCTGTCAGAATAGGTCATACTGAGCCAGTACAGATGAACGTGACTATTGGTTCGCTTCCTCGGCATCCCAGAACTGTGAAGGTTGCCTCAAATGTTGAGCCGCACAGCTAAGCAAGGAGTGGAGTGTCTCCGGGGGGAGCATAGCTCCCATTCCCTGCCAAACACACAGACAGGACAGTGTGGTGGCACCCAGGGAATAGTTGCAGCAGCCGGATGGCTGGCTGAAACACACACCATTGCACTCTTTTTGAATGGGATTCAATCTGAATCAGCCAGTTAGTGAACTTGGTGCTCCTGTGCAACAAACCCACTACAAAATTGCTCTTCCCCACACACTTCCAGGTCCCTCCAGCTGGGCTTTTCGAGTGTGATGGGTTTTTCTCACTCCAGAGCAGTTTGTCTTTAAGCTGAAGGTCAGCAGGAAAGCAAGGGAGATTAAAAATTTTGCATTTGTTGATATAATAAGGTTTTAATAACTCTAATAATGACTAACTGTGTGGAAATGACTGGAAAAAAGAAAAAAAGGGAAAACCAAGGCTTTCGACTCTTGGTTTTCTGGAAGAAGATCAAAAGACTCCCCTGCACTAGAAGAGACATCTCATTAACAACTGGCGAAATGCCAAAGAACTTTGGATATCTGCTTGGGAGGTTTCTGATGCAGTATTAATTTAACAAGGAGCCAGGAGTGAAACCGAAAGTAGACTGACCAGCTAGCTGAATCCAATTATATTGCTATGGGGTGGGGGGGGAACCTCTAACATTTTACTTTTCGATACTTGTACTTCCAGGGTGAATTGAATGTGGGGGGGGGGGTGGAGGAGAGGCAGAAAGAAGAGCTAACTTGTCCGTGGCTGGGGGCGCAATCTGGACGGTTCTGCCGGGGCGCAAGATCACCTAACTACTGCTCTGCGCCTCTGGACCAGGGGTGGATGGTGCTCATTGGGACTGGGAGGGTGGAAGGCAAGGAAGCCAACAGTAGGTGGCGCCAGAGCCAAGGAGTGGCAGAGCAAATGCGTTCTGTATCTGAGATGGAGTGGGAAGGGGCTGGCAGCCACCGCAGCCATCCCCTGTCTGCCCTCATGGACCGGCCAGAATCCACTGGGCAAATGCTCATCTTGCCAGAGTCTGGGTCTTCTGCTGTTGCTCTCTCAGAAACCGTGCCCAGGTGGGATGTTTCGTTTTTCGTAGCTGCTTCATCCCTGAGGAAGTTGGAGGTGACGCAACTCCTGCATCTCTGACATGGGAAGGTTTGGAGGTATTTCAAATTCCACCCTTCTTCCTTGGCTCCCTGGAAAGAAGGCTTCTTTACATTTTGAGCACATTTCACAGGCCAGGAGCCAAGCACCCCTTCCCGAGGGGGAGAAGAGGCCCAGAATAGATGAGCCCTTCCCAGCCCAAAGGCGTTCTCCTGAGATTCAGCTTCCGGGCTATGGCTAACCAGGTTAGGAGCAGGAATATTGGGAGCGGGAAGGAACTGATGTCATCTGCCAGAGCAGCTGGCTAATTGAAGGGAATGAGGTGATAACAAGGCTTTCAAATCTGAACTCTTGTTTGCGGCTGATTAGGATAGAGGGAGGTGGAGAACAAGGGCAATCGGAAGCAGACTCTGGGTAGTTGGTTCCTTCTCTTTGTTCGGGTTCCTACGTCACACCAGCAGTTTAAATGGCAACACTCCTTTGCAAGATTGGCCACCTTTTTAATTGTTATGGAAAATCAATAAAATGATAAGTTGCCCCTGCCAAAGGGTTGCATGACATCTGGCTGAAGACTTTTTGTGCTAAAACTTGAAGCTATGCTGGGGTGTGTGTGTGTGTGTGTCCATGTGGCCGCTGTGTATTCAACATTCCACCCCCTCCAAAGAATCCTAAGAACCTTAGTTTTCCTTTCACAGTGCTACGATTCCCAGCACCCTTTAGAAACCATTGTTCCCAGGACCTTTGGGGTGTGGGTGGGAGGAGATGTGCTTTACGTGTGCGGTGTGCAGGCATCTCCCAGCACATGTGTGGGGGGATTCAAGACTAACTCTTATGCTTTTCTTCCTTAGACCAGCTTGACGTTGAAAAAGAGGTTCTCTGGGTTGAGGAACACACGCAATTTCACAGCGAAGCAGAACATGGGCCGAATGGTCACTCTGCCATTGCATTTGGTGAAGTCAGACTGGCTTTGCAAAGGAGCTTGCCCCTGAAGCCAGTTGGTTGTCTGCCTCTGGCTGGCTGGCGGCTTGGCATCACCAAAACACAAAGAGACAGCCCCATGCAACCTCACACCCAAAGATTTCTGCCAATGCTTCAGACATGCAGCCCTAAGAGCAGCTCTGACTCCCACTCTAGGCCCCTCTGCCCCAGTCTTCCTCCTGATGTAGGCTACAGGATCTGGGAAGTCTGATCCAGCTTTGAGGTGTGGTTCCATATGGCCGTTAGTACTGTTGTGTTTTTGCCAGAGAGCCACGTGGTAAGGAAGATCTCCAAGCACGCTTCCTAGGAGGTCCTCTTTAATCCTCAGATGTGCCCACAAAGGCATGATCCAGCACCCTCATGCCACAGCTGCCTCTGGAGTGACCCTCCCTTCGGTAAGAGGCGTGCCTCACAGCTGAGTGCCTGGTTGTTTGTCTAGCACGGAGGCTGGGAATCTTGTGGGCTCCCAGATATTGCCAGATCCAATGGCCTTCTGCCTCAGCCAGCATGGCCGACGGTCAGGGGTGATGGAATCCAACAACATCTAGAGGGCCGACTCTGGGGTTGCGGCGCTCATCTCGCTTTACTGGCCGAGGGAGCTGCCGTGCAGCTTCTGGGTCATGTGGCCAGCAGGACTAAGCCGCTTCTGACGAACCAGAGCAGCACACGGAAACACCGTTTACCTTCCCACCAGAGTGGTACCTATTGATCTACTTGCACTTGGACGTGCTTTCGAACTGCTAGGTTGGCAGGAGCAGGGACCGAGCAACGGGAGCTCACCCCGTCGTGGGGATTCAAACCGCCGACCTTCTGATCTGCAAGTCCTAGGCTCTGTGGTTTAACCCACAGCGCCACCCATGTCCCACTGTTAGTAGTACCCAGTGGCCATTTGTTTTTCATGTCTCCTTTTATGATATGTTTATCAGTATGTGGTTAGCAGCTTCAGATGCTACTGTTTTACAGAGGCTGTTTCGCTTGCTCTTTTTACCCCTTTACTAGACAGGCTGTATTTCTGTGCTGTTTTCAGAGTCGGGAATGCCCATTCCTTCACGGCCAGCATGGAAACACAGAAGGCTGCTTCCGGAGGCGGCACCAACGGCAATGGCGGTCTCCTTCTAACCGGGAGGGAGAAGCTCTGCGGAAAGTGGGTCTGTCCGCTACGGCGAAGCGGAGACCCTTCCAAAAATCACAGGCAGGAGAAGCCTGTGAGCGTGGGACTCGGCGGGCACCTTTAGCGCCCCCCGAATTGGCAAAGGAACCCCGTAAGGGGTCCCGGAGCGTAACGGGAGGCGCGGTGCTGAGAGTCGATTGCTACTTCCGTGGGGCGAAGCCGCACAGCTGTTGCCGGAGAGCGCTGACCTTTTTCCTGTGACAATTCGGCTGCTAAACAACTACCCGTGAGTAGGTGAAGCTTAAGAAATTGGGACTAAAGGGGAAAAAAAGGGATCAATTTGACACTGAAGCGGGAAGGTGTAAACAGGAAGTCCACCTTCCGTTTTTGTACACAGATCAAAGCAAAGACGTTTCTAAGCTCAGACCTGGAGAGCGGAGCTTTTAAACTTCTAAATCCGGACATTAAAGCGAAAGAACTCCCCCCCCCCAGGATAGTGGAGGGGGGGGAGAGGGGAAAGTGACTTTGTTTCTTCTGGGGAAAATAGAGACAATTGCCTAACTCCTGGGACGGACTGCCAGGTGCATTAGAACTGTTGCATTGAGAGTTGCACTTTCTATGGACATTGTAACTTTTTAATGGTTAACTCTGCAAAGGAGATACTTGTTGAAGGTCTCCTCTGGACTTGAAACTCTTGCTTGCTTTTTCTCTTTTTTCTTGAGGGGGTTTAAGAAAGTTGGAAAAGACTTTTTTACTACTGTAAATTGAAGGACTGCTACAGTATCCCCCTAGAGGAATACTGAAGTTGTACATCCAGCTGGGGGATTTTTCCACTCTGGACTTTGGGGATTTTCCACGGCAAGATCTGTCTGTGGGAACAACCTTGACGCATAGACAGAGGTGGGATGACGGATAGAACAACACGTTCGGGAAAGGCCAGAGTGCAGCAGCCCAGCACAGTTTCCCAGCAACGCAGACCATCTGTTCCTGGCCCTCCTGTGACACAGGGGGAAGACTTTGCACAAGTTGAGCCAAAAGGAATGGCATCAGAAGGGGATTTTACCTCTGTGCTAAATAAAATTTTTGAAAAATTGGAAGGCCTAAGCAAACAAGTTACGGAACAATCAACTAAAATAGACAATTTGGGACAGAAGGTGAATTCTAATACAGAATCTATTGAAAACTGTTGGAAGAATCTGCGTCTAATAGAAAAATAGCTGAGGAAGCAAGAGAAAAAGCAGTGGCTGTAGAGGAAGAAATAAAACCTATGCGTAAACAGATTGGGGATCATCAGTCACTTCTGTCTATGATTGAACTGAGGGAGAAACAGATTAATTTAAGGATCAGGGCAGTACCAGAACTTGAAAAGGATAATTTAAGTGACTATCCTACGCAGGAATTTGGAAAATTTTGGAATTTGGAGTTGGAGAAAGACTTTAAGATAGTAAGTGTGTTTAGACTTGGAAGAGGAGGAAGGAAAAACTGGGTGAGAGACTGTCTGGTTACCCTTCGAACGAAAGAAGAGAGAGATAAAATACTGAGTGCGCACTTCCAGAAGACTTTGGAGATAAACGACTCGAGAGTGGAGATTTTTAAGGATATACCGAAACATCTATTGGACCTTAGATCTAACTACGGTGATCTGGTGACCCTACTGAGAAGAAACAGAATTGTTTTCAGGTGGGAATTCCCCCAGGGATTATCCTTTAACTTGAAAGGGAAAAAGTTCAAAATAAGATCGTTGGAAGATAAGGAAAAATTTTTGAAAGACCACGAAGAAGACCTGCAAAAAGAAGTGATAGAAGAATTAAGAGCTTTAAGAGCAGAAGTACTAGACATAGCACCACCACCTTTGGGACTGGAAAAACAAAAAGAAGTGATACCACCGTCAGAACAAGAAGAACTTTTGGGAGCAGTTGGAGGAAAATAGAATAACTACATCATGTCTCTGCAATTATTAAGTTGGAATATTCATGGATTTAACTCCCCGGAGAAGAGGAAGAAAATCTTTCATTTACTGAAAAAGGAACAATTGGACTTAATTTGTTTACAGGAAACTCATGTGATAAGGCTTCACAGGAAAGTACTGATTAATAAAAGATTGGGTCAAGAGTTTATTTCATCGGACAAGGTTAAAAAGAGAGGAGTTGCTATTTATGCTAAAGAGAGCCTATCACCGAAATTTGTTTTTAAAGATGAACAAGGAAGATGGGGGGGCAATTGAAATTCAATCACAAGGAGAAAAATTTTTGATTGTGCACCAAATGAGGGGAAATCTGAATTTTTTAGGAAATTGCAAGAGACATTGCTTGACTACATGGACTATAATATTATCCTGATGGGAGATATGAATGGAGTGGTATCTACAAATATGGATAAGTCGCAGAGACAAGTTGTAACTAAAGATGGCAGACTACCAAAAACCTTTTTTGAACTGACTGACAATATGGACTTGATTGACATTTGGAGGTCCAAGAACCCCCTTGGAAGAGAGGGAACATTCTTCTCTGAAGCCAACATGACATGGACAAGAATTGACCAAATATGGATAACTAGAGGACTGGCACCTAAGATTCGAAAAGCGGAAATTTGCCCAAAAACCTGCTCCGACCACAATGCAGTGAAGATGGAGATGAAATTAACACCAATCGGTTCCTTCAGATGGAGGATGAATGACACCTTATTTAGAGATCAAGAGGTCACTAAGAAGGCCCAAAAAATCCTGAGAGACTATTTTGAGATAAATTTGAAGACTACGGTTGAAAAAAGAGTAATCTGGGACGCAAGCAAAGCGGTTATGAGAGGGTTTCTGATTCAACAGAATGCATTAAAGAAGAGAATACAAAATGAGAAAAAAGATAAAATCTTGGAAAAAATAAAAGAAGGAGAGAAGAAATTAAGAGCGAAACCAAAGTCGCAAGAGATTCTGAGAGAAATAAAATTATATCAAGTACAATACATGAAAATGATAAATCAGGAAGTTGAATGGAAAATTAAGCAGATGAGACAAAAGACATTTGAATCAGCTAATAAATGTGGGAAACTGCTAGCTTGGCAGATGAAAAAAAGACAAAAATTAAATACTATTACAAATCTGGATGTGGAAGGAAAGAATATACAGAATCCATTGGAGATTAGAAAGTGTTTCCAGAGATATTTTAAACAACTATATACACAAGGGCCACAGAAAGAGACTGATATAGACCAATTTTTAAGAACAAATGGATTACAAAAAATCTCTCAAGAAAATAAGATAATGTAAGGACCAAGCGGGCTTTCTGCCGGGAAGACACATATCTGATAACTTGAGGAATGTAATTGACATCTTGGAAAAGTTAGATGTGAACATAAATACTAAAGCTGTTTTGATATTTGTGGACGCGGAGAAAGCCTTTGACAACATTTCTTGGAGTTTTATGAAAAAGAACTTACAGGGTATGGGGGTAGGCCAAGGTTTTGAAAATGGTATAAGTGCAATATACTCTGAACAAAAGGCTAAATTAATTGTAAATAATGTGGTTACGGAACAATTTAAGATTGAAAAAGGGACACGACAAGGGTGCCCAATCTCCCCTTTACTTTTTATATCGGTCCTGGAGGTTTTGCTGAATATGATTAGAAGGGACCGGTTGGTTAAAGGCATACAGGTCGGAGCTAAACAGTATAAATTGAGAGCATTTGCAGATGATCTAGTCTTGACGTTACAGGAGCCTGAATCTATTACCAAAAGAGTTTTAGAATTAATTCAAGAATTTGGTCAGGTGGCAGGATTTAAATTGAACAAGACCAAAACTAAGGTTTTAGAGAAAAATATGACATTGTTTGAAAAAGAGAAATTTCAGAATGAAACAGGTCTGTCTGTGGTGAAGAAGGTGAAATATCTGGGGATCAACATGACTTCTAAAAATGGGAACTTATTTAAAAATAATTATGAGAAATGCTGGTCAGAAGTGAAAAAAGATCTCGAAACATGGTCAAATTTGAAGCTTTCCTTGATGGGTCGAATAGCAGCTATAAAGATGAATGTATTGCCTAAAATGTTATTTTTGTTTCAAACATTACAAATTGTGGACAAGATGGACTGTTTTAAGAAGTGGCAGAAAGATATCTCTAAATTTGTCTGGCAGGGCAAGAAGCCCAGGATAAAATATAAGATTTTAACTGACGCAAAAGAAAGGGGTGGCTTTGCCCTGCCAGACTTCAGACTGTACTATGAATCAGCAGCATTCTGCTGGTTGAAAGACTGGCTGCTTCTTGAAAACACGGACATTTTGGATTTAGAAGGTTTTAACAATGTTTTTGGATGGCATGCATATTTGTGGTATGATAAGGTTAAAGCTCACAAAGCATTTAAAAATCATATTGTTAGGAGATCTCTGTTTAATGTTTGGATCAGATACAAGGATTTATTGGAAAATAAGACCCCAAGGTGGTTGTCACCAATGGAAGCGAAAGCTCAGAAAAAGCTCAATATGGAGGCCAATTGGCCAAAATATTGGGAAATTTTGGAACAAGAAGGAGATAAACTGAAACTGCAGAGCTTTGAGAAACTAAAAAATAAAGTCCGAGACTGGCTTCATTATTTTCAGATAATGGAGGCTTACAATTTGGACAGGAAAATTGGCTTCCAGGTGGAAAAATCTAAATTAGAAACAGAAGTGCTAGAACCTAAAACTAAAATTATGTCAAAAATGTATAACTTGCTGCTGAAATGGAACACACAGGATGAAACGGTTAAGTCAGCTATGATTAAATGGGCACAAGATGTTGGACACAACATCATGTTTGCTGACTGGGAACAGTTATGGACCACAGGTATGAAATTTACGGCATGTAATGCCTTAAGAGAGAATATTATGAAAATGATATACAGGTGGTACATGACCCCAGTCAAGCTTGCAAAAATATATCATTTGCCCGATAATAAATGCTGGAAATGTAAGAAGGTTGAAGGTACATTCTTTCACCTTTGGTGGACGTGCCCAAAGATTAAGGCTTTCTGGGAAATGATTTATAATGAAATGAAAAAGGTATTTAAGTATACCTTCCTGAAAAAACCAGAGGCTTTTCTCTTGGGCATAGTCGGCCATTTGGTGCCAAAGAAGGACAGAACTTTTTTTATGTATGCTACAACGGCAGCAAGAATACTTATAGCAAAGTACTGGAAGACTCAAGATCTACCCACTCTGGAAGAATGGCAGATGAAGTTGATTGACTGTATGGGACTGGCAGAAATGACCGGCAGAATCCGCGACCAGGGAGAAGAGTCAGCAGAAGAAGATTGGAAGAAATTTAAGGACTATTTACAGAAATACTACAAAATTAATGAACTCTGAAAAGATGTTGGATTGAATTTTTGTGGTCTCTAGCTGTTATGATAAAGATAATAGGGATTAAAATTGTTTAAGTCACTAAATTTAAAAAAGTTGAGTGGAAAATAAGGTGTTATTTTAAAAGGAATGTTAAGAGATTAGGATTTGCTGGATTAACAAGTTGAACTAGAAAACAAGAAGGGGAGGTACGAGGAAGTCAAAGAAACATGTTATTGAAAAATTGTTATGGAAATTGACTTGTTTTTAATATTTTTCTTTTTCTTTTTCTTTTTGTGTTTATATAAAATTGGAAAATCTAATAAATATTTATTGAAAAAAAAGAAAATAAGATAATGTTGAATCACAAAATTACAGAACAGGAGGTTGAAGGTGCCATTCAGAATATGCAGTTGGGCAAATCTCCAGGGCCGGATGGTCTTACCTCCAAATACTATAGATCTCTGAAAGATTGGTTAATTCAGCCACTAAAGGAGGTTTGTAATGAAATTCTGGAGGGGAAAAAGGCGCCAGAGTCGTGGAAGGAAGCTGACATTACACTCATACCGAAAACTGAGTCTGAAAAGACACAACTTAAGAACTACTGTCCCATATCCCTGCTTAATGTGCATTACAAAATTTTTGCTGATATTTTGGCTAACAGATTAAAAAAAGGTATTAACTGAAGAGATACATAAAGATCAAGCCGGCTTTCTTCCAGGTAGACATTTGTCTGACAATACGAGGAACATAATTAATATTTTGGAGAAGCTGCAAGTGAATATCAATACCAAAGCAGTTTTAATTTTTATAGATGCGGAAAAAGCTTTTGACAATATTTCTTGGAATTTTATGAAGAAAAATCTTCAGGGAATGGGGGTGGGCCAAGGGTTTGAAAATGGTATAAGTGCAATTTATTCAGAGCAAAAAGCTAAGCTAATAGTCAATAATGTGATGACAGAGGAATTTAAGATAGAGAAAGGGACATGACAAGGCTGCCCAATTTCCCCATTGCTTTTTATTTCGGTCCTGGAGGTTTTGTTAAATATGATTAGAAGGGACCGTCTGATTAAAGGTATTCAGGTTGGAGCCAAACAATACAAACTGAAGGCTTTTGCAGATGACTTAGTTTTGACGTTACAGGAGCCCGAATCTAGTACGAAAAGAGTATTAGAACTGATTCAAGAATTTGGTCATGTGGCAGGATTTAAACTGAACAAGTCAAAAACTAAAGTTCTTGAGAAAAACTTAACACCGATTGAGAAAGAGAGGTTTCAGAAGGAGACTGGTTTGACATTAGCTAAGAAAGTAAAATACTTGGGGGTTAATATGACTGCTAAGAACTTAAACTTATTTAAAGATAACTATGAGAAATGCTGGACAGAAGTGAAAAAAGATTTAGAAATATGGTCAAATTTGAAGCTTTCCTTGTTGGGTCGAATTGCAGCTATAAAGATGAATGTATTGCCAAAAATGTTATTTCTGTTTCAGTCATTGCAAATTTTGGACAAGATGGACTGTTTCAAGAAGTGGCAGAAAGATATTTCTAGATTTGTCTGGCAGGGCAAGAAGCCCAGAATAAAATTTAAAATACTAACTGACGCAAAGGAAAGAGGTGGATTTGCCCTGCCGGACTTTAAATTGTACTATGAATCAGCAGCATTCTGCTGGTTAAAAGATTGGCTGCTTCTTGAGAACACAGACATTTTGGACTTAGAAGGTTTTAATAATGTTTTTGGGTGGCATGCATATTTGTGGTATGACAAGGTTAAAGCACATAAAGCATTTAAAAACCATATTGTCAGGAAAGCATTGTTCAATGTCTGGATAAGATATAAAGACTTATTGGAAAATAAAACCCCAAGGTGGTTGTCACCAATGGAAGCGAAGGCTCAGAAAAAGCTCAATATGGAGGCCAAATGGCCGAAATATTGGGAAATTTTGGAACAAGAAGGAGATAAATTGAAATTGCAGAGTTTTGAGAAATTAAAAGATAAAGTGCGAGACTGGCTTCATTATTATCAAATAAGAGAGGCCTATAATTTGGACAAAAAAATTGGCTTCCAGGTGGAAAAATCAAAATTGGAAACAGAATTGTTAGACCCCAAAACTAAGATACTTTCAAGAATGTATAACTTGCTGTTGAAATGGAATACGCAGGATGAAATGGTTAAATCTGCTATGATTAAATGGGCACAAGATATTGGTCACAACATTATGTTTGCTGACTGGGAACAGTTGTGGACCACCGGTATGAAATTTACGGCATGTAATGCCTTAAGAGAGAATATTATGAAAATGATTTACAGGTGGTACATGACCCCAGTCAAGCTTGCGAAAATTTATCATTTGCCCGATAATAAATGTTGGAAATGTAAAGAAAATGAAGGTACATTCTTTCACCTTTGGTGGACGTGCCCAAAGATTAAGGCTTTCTGGGAGATGATATATAATGAAATGAAAAAGGTATTTAAATATACCTTCCTGAAGAAACCAGAGGCCTTTCTCCTGGGCATAGTCGGCCAATTGGTGCCAAAGAAGGATAGAACTTTCTTTTTTTTTTTATAAAATATTTATTAAGGTTTTAAAAGTTTATATAAAATAGAAAAAACAAAACAAAAAACAAAAACAGTAAAAATACATACAAAACATACAAAACACATACAACAACAAGTATAATTTCAATCCCTTATATTCATAAAACTTACTTTCCCGACCTCCTCATACCTCCCCTTTCTGTATTCCAATCTCTAATTAATTCAATTCAGCAAATCCTTCCCCTAATTTCTATATAATTTTTAACCTTTCTTTTCTTAATCACATAATCATTACAGCTTATAACCACTTAATTTCTGAATCAACATCGTTCTAACCTTCAATAATTTTACAATGTTTCCTAAGATAGTCCTTAAATTTCTTCCAATCTTCTTCCGCCGTCTCTTTTCCCTGGTCTCGGATTCTGCCGGTCATTTCTGCCAGTCCCATATAGTCTATAACCTTCATCTGCCATTCTTCCACGGTGGGTAGATCTTCTAAGGATAGAACTTTCTTTATGTATGCAACAACAGCAGCAAGAATACTTATTGCAAAGCATTGGAAGACACAAGAGCTACCCACCCTGGAAGAGTGGCAGATGAAGGTGATGGATTATATGGAATTGGCGGAAATGACTGGCAGAATCCGTGACCTGGGAGAAGAGTTGGTGGAAGAAGACTGGAAGAAATTTAAAGACTATCTTCAGAAACATTGTAAAATTAATGAATCTTAAAATGATGTTGGACTGAAAATAAGTGGCATTAGCAACAAAGTTAATAAGAATATGCAAAAATGAATTGATAAATGGATGAAAATATAGAGTTATAATATGTTAAGATATAGAGTTAGGATAAACGAAAGAGGGTAAGGATTTGCTGACTTGATTATTTAAATGGGAATACAAAAAGGGGAGGTGTGAGGAGGCCAAGGAAATAAGATAACGAGTTAGGGTTACAAAAATGGATTTGTTTTTATTTTCCTTTTCTTACTTTATGTATTTTTCTATGTTTCTTTTATTGTATTTTTTTCTTTTTATATGATCTTTTAAATTTATATCTTTGTAAAACTCCAATAAATATCTTTAAAAAAAATAAATGGAAACACAGAAGGCTAGCCATTTAGGAGGTTTGCAAAGAGGACAAGGGTGTTACGGGGTAATCTTCTAGCAAACAAGCTTGGCACAGCAGATCTGAGAGGTGGGTTTCTGCTCCCGGAAAGCCAGCCTGGAAACCAGGTTGCCAGGTGAAGGAAGAATGGAAAGATCAACCAACTCACTTGCCTTCAAAGAATTTCTGGTTGCCTGTGGCTACTGGGATAGTGCTTAGATATCAGGCTGGCTGACACATCTTAAAAAATACAAGGAAAAGGCTTTTTTTCTTTCATTAGCAAAGCTCCTTTGGGGCCCCGAATAGCTAAGCTGAGGAGGAAGTGGCTGGTATTACTTGTTTGTTCTTGGTCCTGATCTTGCCTGCCCTTGCACACTCCGGTTGTCTTTGCATATTTAACCAGCACGTCTGTTCCGATGGGAGTCCTATTCCTGCAGTTCCACATCCTTCTCTTTGGCACTTGGGCATTCGGTTCCAGGAGCTGGACCTGAGCACAGAGGCTTTCTTCTACTTGGACTCGACAAAGGAGCAAGAGTGGCTGACAGCTGTGGAAAAGGCTTTGCGTTCCAAATCCAAGTACAAGAAAGTAAGTCCAACCCCACCCATTTCTTCAGCAGCCAGACAGCTGTCAGGAGCTGGAGTGAGGAGGAGGAGGAGGAGGTCAGCAAGAAAAAACTCCTGGTGTCAGTGGTGTTTTATTCAAAAGAAGCCAACATTCTTTATTCAAAGAAACCCAAACCGTGCAGGCCTAGTGATCACAGAAACCTTTCCCAACAGGTCTTGCCCCAGTGAGGTAGTTGTGAAGGCTGAAGGTTGCTACCCTCCCACCACTCTCTGAAGTCTCCTCCTCCCCCTGGTCCTTCCCAAGCAACCTGAGACTCTGACACCTTGCCTGTCTTTGCTCCATCCTCTTAATTTCTCTGTGTTCTGGGAGACCAGCAGGGAGGGGAGCTGATCGCAGCAGGATGGGGAGACCCCCTGGCTTCTTCAGCAGCCTGCCTGATCTCTGCCTCTTGACCCCCGCCTCAAGCCTCCACTTCTGCCTCGGATTCTGGACTGCTGTTTGCTGTAGAATCTTCCTGCCCTCCTGCCTCTTCAGTTTCCAACACCTCCTCTTGCTCACAGTCTGCTCCCTTTTCTCCCTCTGACGACCCCCCACCAGTTCCTTGGCTCTGAGCCTTCTTCCCTTGGGGGATCCCCAGTTGGTGCCACCTGCCACTCCTATCTGCATCCAGCCGGCCCAGGACAGCAAGCAATGAACAGAGCTGATAGACATCCCAGTACCTTGCATCTTCTAGGTGCAGCTGGTGCTCATCTTTGTCAGGAAGGACCAGCTCAGCCGCATCAAGGAAGTGATGAGGGAGACAGTGGGCACAGGCATCATGGGGAAGATGGGGAGTAGACCCTGACAGCGGAATTCCCCACGTCTATCTTTCTGTCTGTCTATCTGTTTTTCTAATCTCTGCCAACCAGTTCCCCCCTCTTTCCTGCTTGCTCACTAACAGCCATCTTTGCTCCGCCCCTGCAGGGTAACAAGGGGTGTGTGGACGCGAGGTTTGTCTGCAACAATACCAGCTTCTGCATGGTCAATTCCCACCTTGCTGCCCACGTGGAAGACTTTGAGCGCCGAAACCAGGATTACAAGGATATCTGTGCCCAGATGAGCTTCCTGCCCCCTGACCAGGGTCTGCCGCAGCTGACAATCATGAAAACGAGTGCGTTTTGAGGGCTTGGAGGGAGAGAGCCTTGGCTGATGTAACTTGTTGGTCTCCGCTATCTGGAGAAGCAAACTGAGTCATGTTTCTGTAACTTTCCTGCCTGTGTGTAGCTCAGGGTAGGCAGCATTTGTTGTTGTTTAGTTGTTTAGTCGTGTCCGCCTCTTCGTGACCCCCTGGACCAGAGCACGCCAGGCCCTCCTATCTTCCACTGCCTCCCGCAGTTTGGTCAAACTCATGCTAGTAGCTTCGAGAACACGGTCCAACCATCTTGTCCTCTGTCGTCCCCTTCTCCTTGTGCCCTCCATCTTTCCCAACATCAAGGTCTTTTCCAGGGAGTCTTCTCTTCTCATGAGGTGGCCAAAGTCTTGGAGCCTCAGCTTCACGATCTGTCCTTCCAGTGAGCACTCAGGGCTGATTTCCTTCAGAATGGAGAGGTTTGATCTTCTTGCAGTCCATGGGACTCTCAAGAGTCTCCTCCGGCACCAGAATTCAAAAGCATCCATTCTTCGGTGATCAGCCTTCTTTATGGCAGGCAGCATAGTGCTCTCCAAATGTTGATAGACCAAAATTCCCATAATTGCTAAGAATTGGCCTTGCTGACTGGGGCTCATGAGAGTTCCACTTCAGCAACACCAGGAGGGTGCAGTGTCGGCGATCCCTGCTGCTGCAGCTGCACCACTAAGGTTTCTACTAGAGCAGCCAGTAGAGAGCAACATAAAGCGAGTGGCAGAGATGTATTAGATTAGATTATAGCAAATGTGGGCAACTTCTCCAGTGATCGGGGTGGGAGTTGCAGTTTGTTAAGGGCAGTAAGGCGAAAGCAGAGCGGCCATTTTGCATGGAGAAGGTTCCAGGCTCAGTCACCAGTGTGTGCAGATCGGGCTGGGCATGATCTCTGCCTGAAAGCTGCTGCCAGTCCATGTAGTCAGTCCTGAGCTTGATGGGTCAATGGTCTGCCTCAATATAAGGTAGCTTCCTATGTTCCTGTGTACTACAGCAGGGTTTGGAGGGCCACAAGCGCCCTGCCCATGAATTAACGTACCAGGGGAAATTCGAAAAGTCTTTGCTGAAAGGACATCAAAGCAGGGGCCAGGTGAACCTCTTTGGGAGATTATTCTGAAAGGTCGGGTGCCATGACTGAAAAGGCCCTGCCATGCTTGAAAGAGCAGGAGTTCCCTGGGAAAGGGATTCTAGTCAGTGGAGAGGCAGTGCAAACATAAGTGGGCCTTCTTCTGGTACCCTTTTCCCAAACCTTGAAACACTTGAAAGGCCAAATGGGATGCTCTGAATTGGGCCTGGAAGCAGTTCAAGAGCCAGTCTAGTTCACAGAGCACTAGCCTAATATGATCATATTGCCCAATCCTAGTTATCAGTCTTACTACATATTGCAGGAAGTGGCAGCAGGCTGCCCCCCGCCCCCCGACCCCGTGAGCTAGCCTGTAGCTGTGGTTGCTTTGCTTTTTTCCAGCATTGTCATCTGATCACTAAAAATGAGCTTCAGAGACTTCTGACCTACGACCAGGTGAGAGACATCTTTGTGTTATATGTGGTGGTTTAGGATATTGCCCTGTTTATTTCCTTTGTCTGGGATACCCCAGCCTAGGCTAGAGAAGCCACTTTCAGGCAGTTAGGAGCAAAGAACATAGGATGACTGCGACTTCTACAAATGCTTTTTAAGGTTGCAGGTTTGTGCAACCTGAATTAGAAGCAAGTCCCAATTAAGTTGGAGGGTTGCCTTGGAATAAGTAGGACTGCTCTGCAGTTTCCCAGTTAGAGGGCTTTCCTAGCTCAGCACACGCTCCAGATGTTGTTGGACTCCCATCAGCCCCAGCATAGCTGCTGTCCAGCAATATCTAAAGGTCTAAGGTTTCCTGCTCTAGGTTTTGCATCTGTCTGGAAAATCTGCGTTGCTCACATGTTCTTATCAGCAGATACTTCCATTAAGTCCAATTAAATTGCTGGTGCTTTTTGTTTTACATTTTTCTCTCCAAGGTTTGTGTGTTCATCATGTTGACGACCTTTCTCCCACTTGGCATAAGGATCATTGGTATTTTGTGTTGAAACAGAGGCCTGATTGCTGCACCTTATGGTGGATTTAAACTCTGTGAGCGTAGTCATGCCTTAGCCCTTTGAGAAGGATGCTGCAAGGAAGGCAAGGGGGGGGCAGCCTCAGACTTCCAACATACGCAAAACCATCATAAAACATTAAAAACTTCCCTAAAGGCTGTATAGTTACTTATCTCCTTGACATCTGACGGGAGGGTGTCCCACAGGGCAGGTGCCACTACTCAGAAGGCCCTCTGCCTGCTTCCCTGTAACTTTGCTTCTCACAGTGAGGAAACCGCCAGAAGGCCCTCGGTGCTGGACCCTGATGCCTGGGCTGAACAATGGGGATGGAGACACTCTTTCAGGGCTGAGGCCATTTAGGGCTTTAAAGGTTGGCACCAACACTCAGAATTGTGCTCAGAAACGTCCTGGGAGCCAACGTAGGATGCGAAAGGATGGTTTTGCAGTTGCTCATAGTGTCGGGGTGTATTCTGGTGGTTGTTAACAGTTTGTATGGATTATTGGTACATATAACATTGCATATTGTAGGTATGGCTAACCTGTGGTCTGCCAGATGTTACTGAGCTGCAGTTCCTGTTGGCTCCAGCCATCATGGCCAGTAATCAGGGATGATGGGAATTGTAGTTCTGCAGCATTGTGAGGGCCACGTGTCTGCTGCTCCTGAGTTAGAGGATTTTCCTGTCGTGTGATGCAGCAAAGTAATTTAAGATGACATGGGGCAAAAATGCACAAGCATCCTGTACCTTTAATAATTGTGTATAAGATAGGATTTCAGCAGGTATACCCCTTTTTTTGCACTTGGCTAACCTACTAGTAGGGATGCGGGTGGCGCTGTGGGTTAAACCACAGAGCCTAGGGCTTGACGATCAGAAGGTCGGCAGTTCGAATCCCCGCGACGGGGTGAGCTTCCCTTGCTCGGTCCCTGTTCCTGCCAACCTAGCAGTTCGAAAGCACGTCTAAGTGCAAGTAGATAAATAGGTACCGCTCTGGCGGGAAGGTAAACACCGTTTCTGTGTGCTGCTCTGGTTCACCAGAAGCGGCTTAGTCATGCTGGCCACATGACCCGGAAGCTGTATGCCGGCTCCCTTGGCCAATAAAGCGAGATGAGCGCCGCAACCCTAGAGTCGGTCACAACTGAACCTAATGGTCAGGGGTCCCTTTGTTGTTGTTGTTGTTGTTTAGTCGTTTAGTCGTGTCCGCCTCTTCGTGACCCCATGGACCAGAGCACGCCAGGCACTCCTGTCTTCCACTGCCTCCCGCAGTTTGGTCAGACTCATGTTTGTAGCTTCGAGAACACTGTCCAACCTGGGGTCCCTTTACCTTTAACCTACTAGTACTTCACCTTGGTCTTCCAGCACAACAGTGGCTGTTAATAGATTCCATTGTCAGGCAACAGGGGGTCTTTTGCTTCTCTGCTGATAAGCAATTTCTTTTTGGCTTTAGCTAAACATTCAGCGTACCCAAAAGACAGCTTTTGCTGATTTCACAGAGGGAGAGATCAAGTTCATCCCGACGTACAAATTTGACTCTAAAACAGATCCTGCTTGATAGTTGAGCCTTTGTAAGTAAGTCCTCTCAAACATTCTTCTGCAAGGCTTGTTTGTTTTTCCTAGTCTGCTGAGATGCTAGTAGTGTCCTGCCTTTCCATCCTCCTGAGCAGGCTAGTAAAACATATATTTTAAACATGGCTTTCTGCTAAGCAAGCTGTTGGAGGAGGGCTAGAGTTGAGGGTTGGAGGAACTTCCTTTCCTCTGCAGCCAGAATGGACACCAAGCCACAGAGGAAGAGAGAGATCCAGCTCTCCTTCACCTGCTCACTTTGCTTGCATGGAATTCCGGGTTGCCAAAGGCTGCTAGGCGAGTTGTGAAATGCAAGGCTGTGATATGTTGTCTTCCTCAAGCCATCCCTGCTCTGGAAATGTTTTGGCTCCTTTCCCCCACATTTGTCCTGATAACCAGCATCCTCTGTTTCGTGGTGTGTATAAGCAGTGTTGCAGTTCCTTGAAAGGTGCAGCAGGCTGAATGAGAATCCTCTTTGTGTCAAGGAAGTCTGGGAATTAGACTTGGTGCTCTCTCATAAGAGCATGAGAGCAGCCCTGCTGGATCAGGCCATTGGTCCATCTGGCCCAGCATCCTGTTCTCACATTGGCCAATGAGATGCCTCTTGGGGAGCCCACAAACAGGACCTGGGTGCAACAGCACGCTCCCCTCCTCCAAGCCATACTGCTTCTCTTGGTGGAGTATGTTCTGTGGCCATTATGGCTAGTAGCCATTGAGCCTCACCATCCATGATTTGGCATATTCTTGTGGTTCTTGACAACTGTCAGAAGCCACCTAGGCCTGCTAGTTTCATTGCTCTTGCTGTGGTAATGGGGAAATCAAAAGGACAGGCGGAACATGTAGTGACGAAGCCGGAAAAGGGCAGGCTCCTTTGGGCAGCATTTCAGGTGCCAGAAAGGGTCTTTTGGATCACTGAAAAAATAGTGTCTGAACAAGAATAACGGGGCCCCTTGCTTTGGGGAAGGATCATCATTTGGTGGTGTGCCATATGCTTTGTATGCAGAGTCTCTAGTTGAAAGGCACCTCCACCTGAAAAAGGATTGGGCCACAGAGAGCTGCTGCCAGCCAGAGGAGACTTAATTAATGAATTGTGGGGTTGGAAGGGATCACAAGGGTCATCTAGTCCAACCCCCTGCAATGTAGGACTCCAAACTGGGGGAGGTCAGAAATTCATTCTGACCTGGTAGATGGCAGCTTTTGATTTCCTGACAACTCTCTCCATGAGGCAAAATGCCTGCACACCTGCAAGGTCCGCCCCTTCAGAAGTTGGACTCCCAAGCCCCATCATCTCCAGCTCTTGACCGTGGTCAAGATCACAGGCCGTGTGTGGAGCCAAAGTTGGACTGTGTGAGCCTTGTGTGTTGCCTCAGCCAGTCCAACTGTCTCCTTGCAGTGGGAAGTGCCGTGTGCCAGCATGGTGTGAGCCAATCCTCTGGAGAGGAGGCAGCGTGAATCAGCTCAGCTACCGAAGCCACATGGAATTGAAAAGGAGCGACCACAAGCCCGTCAGCTCCCTCTTCCTCACAGGGGTAAGACCTGCCCTGGCCAGGGCTATCGTCTATTCAGGGTTTTTAGTTGCCTGCTATGTGGCACCTCCTCGAATCTGGGCAGGTCCTGACCAACAACCAGGCCCCTTTCCACAGAGCTCCTCCTTGGCCAATGACTTCCGGTGCAAGGAGTGGGCAGGTTTTGGCTCTGTTAAATCCCTAGGCTTCCATTCTCCACTCTTCTGAGTACACGCTGCTCCTGCAGGCATGGCAGACCACATGGGATGAACTGTATACCTTAACCGTTGGCTCCATTCATGCAATGGAGCTTCTGTGGTACTTGGCTTGGAGCATTTGGCTTCAGCCCATTGGCTCTGGAAGTCACAGCCGCTGCCATCCTGGGGAAGCTCTCAGAGTTACAGTACTTGCCTCTTTCAGGGCTGGGAACAGGGGGGTGCATCAGGCCTTTCTGCTCTTAACTCATGCCCCCCCTTTCAGTCCATAGCTCCAACAAATGTGCTCTGCCCCCCCCCCCATAGGTGAAGGTTGTGGCTGACCGACGGTACCGGAAAGTGTTTGAGGATATTGTTCAGTTGATGGACAGGATGGAGAACGAATTCCTTCCCTCCCTGGAGGGAGGTAAAGACTAATAGGATCCTCTCCAACCCCTTAAAGAGGGTTTGCTGCAAAAAGACCAGGGGGGAAAGAAGCCCTTGGCCCATCTAGCTCAGTCTTGAGCGGTTCCCCAGGATTTCCGGGGGATCTCTCCCAGCCCTACCTGGAGATGCTGGGGATAGAACCTGGGACCTTTGCATGCAAGGCCGATGCCCTTCCACTGAGCGGCAGCCTCTTCCTCTTCCTCGCAGGCAAAGACTCCAGGGGTAGCCAGCGTGGTGCCCTCCAGATGCTGGACTACAACTCCCATCATCCCCAGCCAACATGGCCAGTGGCAAGTGCAGCAATATCTGGAGAGCCCCACGTGGACCTGTTGCATGTGCAGTCCCCTAAATGAGAGCCCGGGGCCAAGGACAAACTTCCCCCTGGAGCACGTTTCCTTGCCTCTGCTGAAGGCAAGCACTCTCTTTCCTCCCCCCCCCCCCCTTTTGCTCTGCAGTTTCCGTTTGAGAATGTGAAGTTCCGGCAGCTGCAGAAGGAGAGGTTCCAGATCACAAACAACGGGCAGGTCACCCTCCACTTCTCCTTTATCCCCAAGCTCAGTGACAGCCAGTATTGGAAGCCATGGTGAAATATACTCAGAGTCGCAAAGTGATTTCAGGCTCTTTATTCAGCTCATAGTGGTGAGGAGGAATGAATGAAAGTCCCCTCAAAGTATCTGCTTTATATACATTATTTACACAATGGGCTGCACATGATTGGCTAATTCCGGAATTCTACTGTAAGCCAACCAGGTTGTGGATTCACTTCTATCTGGAGCATGATTGGGTGGTTCCTGCCACCAATCATACTGCTGCATTGTTCTAGGACCAATCAGACTGCTGCATTCTGAATCCTATTGTTCTAGGACCAATCAGACTGCTGCCTTTTGAATCCTATTGTTCTAGGACCAATCAGACTGCTGCAGTTTGGATCCTATTCAACTCAGTACATAACACCCCTCCCCTCTAAGTTCCAGTCCTGCCCGGGAGGTCGCATTCATAGTCCTCGAGGTACGCCGGCGGCCTACGTGTGCGTTGCGGCCTGGGGTGTTCCCTGGTCCGGGGTTCAGGTTCTGGCTCGTGTTCCAAGGAGCACGGTTCTGGCTGTGATAGGGCTGTTTGGTCTGGCGCAACCGGCTCGCTCAGTCGTGGTTCTGGTTCCGGTGTCCTTTCGGCCTCACGGGTCCCCTCTGTATTTACTGATTCTGCCTCTCCTGCTTGCCCCTGCTGCTCTATGGGCCTCACTGCCCCACTGTTCCCTGACCTGTCCTCTTCCTCCTGGTTTTCTCCCGGGAATCGTCGCCGTATCTGGTCACAGTGGCGGCGCCAGCATTGCCCCCCATCTGTTAGCACCTCGTACGACACGGGGCCAGTGACCCTGGTGACTGTGGCGGGTACCCATGCAGGGCCTGCCCCAAAATTCTTTGCGTACACTGGGTCCTGGGCCTCGAAGGTCCGGGGGTTCCTGCCTTTCCCCACCACTAGCTCATCCTGAGCTCTATCGGGGTGAAGGCGGTCCAATCTGATTGCAAGGCGCCGACCCATTAGTAGTTCAGCGGGGCTCCGGCCAGTCGTTGAGCTGGGGGTGCTGTGCTGTGCTAGAAGGAATGTGGCAAGGCGGTACTCCCAATCCCCTTGCGTCATGCGGCGAAGGGTGTCCTTGGTGGTCCGCACCATGCGTTCTGCTTGGCCATTGGTGGCAGGGTGGAATGGCGCCGAACGGATGTGGCGGATGGCGTTCTGCGCTGTGAAGGTTTGGAATTCTCCTGACGTAAATGCAGTCCCGTTGTCTGAGACGAGAGTGTCAGGGAGCCCGTGGGTTGCAAACAGCCTGCGTAGTACCCGGATGGCTGCGGACGTAGAAGTGGACGGTACCAGTGCGACTTCCAGCCATTTGGTGTAGGAGTCCACCACTATGAAGAATGTTTTTCCCTGAAAGGGGCCAGCGAAGTCCACATGCAGGCGTGACCATGGTGCTCGGGCGGACTCCCAGGACTGGACTGGGGCCCTTGGGGGATCTGGGCGGGATTCTTGGCAGGCCTGGCAGTGTTTGACCCAGGCCTCTATCTCTCCGTCGATCCCCGGCCACCACACATAACTCCTGGCAAGGGCCTTCATTCTTACTACCCCTGGGTGTGTCTCGTGTAGGGCTGTGAGGACCCTTTTGCGGAGGGGCTGGGGAACAACGACCCTGCTTCCCCATAACAGGCACCCCTTGTGGGCCGACAGTTCATGTCTGCGGGTTGTGTAACCGGCGAATTCTGGCCCGGGGCTGCTGCTGGGCCATCCCCTCCACACCCAGTCCAGGACCCGGGAGATGACCCTATCTTTCTTGGAATGGTGTGCAACTTCTTGTGCCTGAATGGGGCGGTCAGGAAGCAGCTCCAGGCTCATAACCTCTTGTGCAGGTGCTGGGTCAGGGCCTGTTTCCGGTAGTGGTAGCCTGCTGAGGGCATCTGCATGGCCCATCGCCTTCCCAGGGCGGTGAATCAGTGCATACTGGTAGCTGGCAAGGAAAATTGACCACCTGAGGACGCGAGGAGACAGCACTTGGGGGGTCTGCTTTTCGGGGGCAAACAAGCCAAGCAACGGCTTGTGGTCAGTCACCACGGTGAAGGGCCGCCCGTACAAGAAATCATGGAATTTTTTTACTCCCTTCACGACTGCCAGACCCTCCTTGTCGATTTGCGAGTAGTTCCGCTCGGTTGCGTTGAGTGTCTGGGAAAAGTATGCCACCGGTACCTCTCTTCCATCCGGGAGTTGGTGTCCCAGGACAGCGCCAATGCCATAGGGCGAGGCGTCGCATGCTAGCACCACTGGCAGCCTCTCGTCGAAGTGTGCCAAGACCGAGTTTGAGACCAGCAAGTCCTTGACTGCCTGGAATGCGGCCTCCTGGCGCTGGCCCCACACCCAAGGGGCCCGCTTGTCCAGGAGTCTGTGTAGGGGCTCCGCTACCGCCGCCTTGTGGGGAAGGAAGGAATGGTAAAAGCTCAATAGTCCCAAGAAGGCCTGAAGTTCAGTCTTGTTCTTGGGCGCTGGGGCATCACAAATGGCCCGTACCTTGTCCCCAGTCGGGTGAACCCCTTCTGCATCCACCATAAATCCCAGAAAGTCCACCTGAGGCACTCCTAGTAGACATTTTTCACGCTTCACCTTGAGACCCGCCGTCTGGAAACGGTGCAGAACGGTGCGGAGGCGGTCCTCAAACTCCTCTGGTGTGGGCCCGGCAATCAACACATCATCGAAGAAGGGGGTGACACCAGGAATCCCTTTAAGGAGAGAGTCCATTAGATTCTGGAATATGCCTGGTGCCACGCTGACACCGAATTGCAGCCGCTTTACCCTGAACGCTCCTCTGTGCGTCACAATCGTCTGTGCCTCTGCTGTGGCCTCATCTACTGGCAGCTGTTGATATGCTTGGGCCAAGTCCAGCTTGCCAAAAATTTTCGACCCAGCCAGGGTGGCAAGGACATGGCTGACCACTGGCACTGGGTATGCATGGGCCGTGAGGGCCTTGTTTATGGTACATTTGTAGTCTGCGCAGATGCGGACCGAACCATTAGGCTTGACGGGTGTGACGATTGGGGTTTCCCAGGGGGCATTAGGCACCGGCTCCAGCACTCCTTGCTCCACGAGTCGGTCCAATTCCTCGTCTATACGGGGTTTCAGAGCGAATGGGACCCGGCGGGCCTTGAGCCTGACTGGTCGTACTGTGGGGTCAAGCTGTAGAGCAATGGGGGGGCCCGTATACTGTCCCAATTTCCCATCGAAAACCCCCGGAAATTCCTTGCATATGGCGTCCACGTCCACTTGTAAGCTTGTGTGGTTCACCCCGGTGACGGCTAGCCCCAGTGGTCCAAACCATGCCAATCCCAGTAAGCTAATGTAGGGGCCCTTGACCACAAGCAAGTCCAGTTGCCGCGTCCGCCCTCGGTATTGCACCCTGAAGGTCCCCACCCCCATTGTGGGGACCTTACGTTTCTGGAAGTCCCGGAGGGTGAATGGGGCCGGCCTGAGTTTGGGACCCCCAGTAGGACACAGTTTTCTTAAGGTCCTTGCCGAGATTATGGATAGAGTTGAACCCGTGTCAAGCTCCATGCGGCATGGGGCCCCCTCTATCTGTACCTCTACATAAATTTTCTCTACGTTGGGGTGGGGCAACTGGTATACCTGGAAGTCCGTGAGCTCCGTCGAGTTGCCTTGGTGTGTTGGGCCCCGGGACCTGGGGCTCTTGGATTGGTCATCTGATGCCTGGCGTCGGGTGGGCCGAGCTCGACACACCCGGGCGATGTGTCCCAATTTTCTGCACTGTCTGCACTCTGCGTTGCGGAAACGGCAGGTCCTCCTCTCGTGACTTTCCCCACAGCTTGCGCAGTTCCCTCCTTCTCGTCGAGGCAGCTGTGGTATGTGGGCTGCTTGAGTGCGCTGCTGTACTCGGTGCACCTCCTCCTTGTCAGATCCTGAGTCGTCGGTGAGGTCTTTGTGGTGGACCCTCGGTTGGGACGGCTGGCTCGGCCGTGCCTCTTGCGTCGACCTCTCGGCAGCTTCCGTTGCCAGGGCCTCCTCCAGAGCGACCTGGAACGTTAGGTCCTTCTTAGCGTAGAGGCGTCGTTGCAGCTTCTCATCCTTCAGGCCACCGACGAGGCGGTCACGAAGCATGTTCTCCAGCTCTGAGAAGTTGCAGAACCGGGCAGCTTGGCGGAGAGAGGTCACAAACCCAGTTATGGTTTCCCCAGGGGCTTGCCGCTTTGCGTAGAAGGCATTTCGACAAGCCACCACTGAGGGCTGCGGCGAAAAGTGCCCCTTCAGCTGTTCCATTATTGTTTTGTATGGAACAGTAGCAACGTCTTCAGGCGCAAGGAGAGCCCGGGCGATTTCAAACGTCTCCTCTCCGCAGACGCTGAAGAATATTGCCCTCTTCTTGGCATCTTCTTCATCGGTGACCCCTTTGGCTTCTAGGAGGAAGGTGAAACGGGAGGCGTATGCTTCCCAGTCTCCAGATGCTGGGTTGAATGGCGAGAAGCTGCTGTCGGTTGCCATTCTGAGTTCCTTGTGTCCCGGAGCTGAAGCCTGGATACACGGTGCGAGGCAGCGGTGCGGCAGGTGGCGGTGCTGCGGTGCTGTGTGTGGCAGTCAGCTCAGCGGGATCCCACCTTCGTCGCCAGTGAAATATACTCAGAGTCGCAAAGTGATTTCAGGCTCTTTATTCAGCTCATAGTGGTGAGGAGGAATGAATGAAAGTCCCCTCAAAGTATCTGCTTTATATACATTATTTACACAATGGGCTGCACATGATTGGCTAATTCCGGAATTCTACTGTAAGCCAACCAGGTTGTGGATTCACTTCTATCTGGAGCATGATTGGGTGGTTCCTGCCACCAATCATACTGCTGCATTGTTCTAGGACCAATCAGACTGCTGCATTCTGAATCCTATTGTTCTAGGACCAATCAGACTGCTGCCTTTTGAATCCTATTGTTCTAGGACCAATCAGACTGCTGCAGTTTGGATCCTATTCAACTCAGTACATAACACATGGCTTTGCGCTGAGCCCTGCGAGGGATACTTGGAGCCCAGCGCGTCTCTCTCTGGAATCAGAGAACTGTAGAGTTGGAAAGGGACCCCAAGGGTCATCTAGGGAAGGCCTTCCTTTTCTCCTCCTCTTCCCAACCCTCCTCCCTCAAACCTTGGGAGTTTGGTAGAGCAGGGGAGGCTTAACATTTGTGGGCTGCATTGCCCCATGCTCAAGCCTCCAAGGGCCACACGTCAAAGCAGTGGAGCCCAAAGTGTAAAAGTGTGTGTGGCCAGCTTTAAACAAACACACACACACAAATGAATTGAAGCCAAACAATGCTGGAGGGTCCCCAAACACCTTTTGGCATCGCAGGGAACCAGTGAGAGCAGTCCGTCCAAAAATTACTTTTTTAAAACAATGCATATTTTTATGTTGTGGAGGCACAAAAATATCTTGGGGAACATATACAACTAGCCAAACTTTTAAAAACTCAATAAAATGTAAACTAAAAAAGAAAGTTACATTGGGGGCGCAAAAATCCTTTCCCTTTTTATATTCTTTTGTTAGGATCACTTTCTCTTACCCTCCAGTATCCTGTCACCATCTTCTGTGCAGCTGCTGCTTTGGAGGACTAGAGAGGAAAGTGGGGGGGGGGGACTGAGTCGCTTCTTCTCCTAATTCTTGAAGTTAAGGTTTCCCCCATACACCTGTGAGAACAGGATGCTGTACTAGATGGGCCATTGGCCTGATCCAGCAGGCTCGCATTGTGTCCTTCTGTTCAATTCTTCACTGTCTTCACTTTTAATTTACAGACAAGCAAACCTGGCTGTGCCAAAGAGTGTATCTACCTGACCTCCTCCCGTTTTAGGTGAGACGGTGGACATTTCCCTGGATGTGTACGTCAGCAAGGAAGAGAAGATTGAGGCTATCTTTGTCCTTCACCTTGACCGTGGCAAGGACTATTTCCTCACCATCAGTGGGAGCTACCTACCAAGCTGCTTCGGGACCTCCTTGGAAGCCTTGTGCTGGATGTCTACCCTTCCCACTCTGCTTGCCTGCTTGAAAAACAGCTGCTCTTCCACTCAGAAATGTGGGGGCTGGGGGTCCTCCGCTGCATTCAGCTTCAGCTTCTGTAGCTGTGCATCCGCTTCCTGTGTGCTGTTCATGCCCTTTGTTTGCCTTGACTGAGTCATCCCAGGTTCTGGTCCTCCCACCTGCCCTTTCGCAGGGCCACTGAACCGTGTGCATTTCCCTGCCATCTGCCCAGATACTGTTCAGCCAACGGGCTGTTTCTTTCTCTTCTCAGGGCCTGTGCCATTAACACCCTTGGTTGTCTTTTGCTCTTGCCTTCCTCCTCTGATCTCAGGGAGAAGACAGCTTCCTAGAAAAGGTAACAGTTGGTTTGATATCCTCTAGATGTTCTTGTAGCGGGCTCAAATCAGGTACAGGCAACGCCCCGTTTACACGGGGGTTGCGTTCCGAGGTACCGTGCGTTTAAATGAAATTGCGTATATTGGGGACAGCATTGGAAAAGCCTGCAAACACCCTCTAAACTTCCGGAAGCCCTTTGGAAAGGCCTTTTGAAAACCAGCAGCCTCCCTGCAAAACTCCTTGCTCCAACTCTCCACAGGCCTGAGAGGTCGGTGCAAAAGCTCCTGGGAGGGAGTCGAGATGCTGTTTCCATGCCACTTTGCCGCTTTTGTGCTCTTGGGGGGGGGGACATTTTTGCCCCTTCAAGTGCCCCTTCCAGCTTTGCGGCAGTGTGCATGTGCCTCGAAGGCACGTAAATGGAGTTGCCCTTGTCAACGATCAGCAGCTGCTCCATGCAGTGGCAGCTGGTCCCTTAGGGCAAACCAGGCACTACCCCACCAACCTCACCTGCCTGCCTTCTGACTCAAATCCAGTCCAGGTGGTGACTCTAGCTCTCTGCATTTTTCTCTTCCCTAGTCTCAACGTGGCCCTTGTAGAACTCGGCAGAGGAGAACGGAGACGAAACCAGAATTTGCCAGCACTGCTTGTAACTGATTTTGCGCTGCTTGACTCTGGGTCCGCTTGCGATTGGCAGCACGGGAGGCAGAAAGCCCAGTCTCATGATGCAGGCGCCAGCCCCCTCTGGCCCCAAGAGCCAGTTTTCTCCTTGTTTCTGTGCTCAGCCACTGCTGCACAGGCTATGCCACTCTGGCTTACTCTTACCACCTGAGCACTGGCATTTGGGAAGCGGTAGTGGCTGCTTTGGGGTGGCTCAGGGAAATGTCACTCCTCTCGAAATCAGATATACTTGGGTGTATTATCCTAGCCACAAGGAGACAGTGGTGACTGTCAATTTGGACAGCTGTAGACATTGAGAATCATGGAGGATATGTTTATCAGTGGCTACCGGTCAGGGCTATTTCTTGCCACTATTATCACAAACCACATGCTTTTGATTACCAGTTTCTGGGGAACATGATGGACAGAGTGCTCTTGTCCCCGTGTCCCTATGGACTCCCAAGGGCATGTGGTTGGCCATTCTGGGAACAAAATGCTGATCTAACCCAGCAAGGCTCCTGTGTATTTTAGCATGCACCAGCTACTCTTGCACTAAGACTCTGATACAGTATGTGTCATTCCCCACATCAATACACACTCTCTCTCTCTCTCTCTCTCTCTCTCTCTCTCTCTCTCTCTCTCGACAGGGGCGGGGAGTATTGGTGGCGGGATGAACTGGGTCCTAATCAACAGCTGCCCTGGGGATGAGGGGATCAAATTCTCCATCCTTGTCAACTCCTTTTAGTGATGGGCTGCTTGCCACTGCTGTGCTCCTAAAGCTCTCTTGCTCCCCCCTCCTCTCTTTCTCTTTCTCTTGAATGTGGTAGCTTGAGATAGAACTAACCACCCTGAACATTTCTGGAGAGGAAGATGGGAAGGAGGCAGGAGGCATGGTTCACCAGCTGCTGTGTGCTGCATTGCCCAGACAAAGTCGTGGGCTGGGGCTCCAGCTGTTGCTCAGTTTCTACCACTGCCTCTGCAACGTGCTCTAGACAAGGGGTGGTGAACATGTGACCCCATCATCTCATCATGCTGGCTGGGGCTGCAGCCCATCAACCTATGAAGGCCCATCCATGTTCTGTTGCTGTTTTTGTTACTTATTTCCTGCCCTTCACCCTAAGGTCCCAGGGCAGGTTCCAGCAATTTAAATAAAATGTTAGCCAAACCTCATGACCACAGCTGCATATTCAGTAAGCTTTTGGGTGAACTGCACATCCGGAGTGGGAGGATTACGAGCTGCATATTAATAGGGGGAGGGGGAGCTTGGATTTGGGGTGCGAGCAATTTGTTTTTTGTTTTCCCCCTTGAGATGCTTGCTGTGGCTAGGGCCGGGCAATACGTCAATATAGATATATTTTCAAATCAGCTTGAAGTCTAGATAGTGAGACTGGTTTCATAATTTCTGACCTGGCAATATATTGCAAATCATGATGTGTGTGTGTACTATGCAAAAAACACCATGTGGGGGGAAACTGTGAAGCCAGACAATGCTTCTCTAGATTCCTGCAGCCCCTGTGGACTCTGCCGGTTCAGCTTTCCCCTGCCCTCCTGCAGGGGGCAGCAGAAATCACAATGCGGGGGAAACCGTGAAGCCAGCGAATGCCTCTACATAGCTCCATCTTATTTCAGACATCGTGATATATTGGTGTATTGCAATGTTTAGCTAGTGATATATCACTGTGTTGAAAGCCAGCTATCACCCAGCCCTAGTTGTGGCCTCAGAGGGCAAGACTTGTCCACCCAGCTGGAGCAAGGAAAGAATGCATACAGGCACACATTCTGTCAGGCTCTCATGCCAGTCCCCCTTGTCATTGGACCTCCAGGAGAAGCAGTTTCTGGATATCGTACCCCAGGATGGTGATGACTCCACTGAGCGGCCAAGGAGATCTGCCTTTTGGTGGACCACCTCTTCAAGAATGCCTGCCACCAGGTGAGCTGAGGGGGACGGTACCATTGAAAGGATGGGTGTGGGCTGGAATCCAGTACCAGTTTTGGGGTGTGCAGGTTCCAAACGTCCCAATTGATTTATATCTTAGCTACCGACTCGCTCTTACAAACTCCTGCTGTGAGTATAGTGGCACCTTGGTGGAGCGGCAGCGGGTGGGACATCCAGCATACGGTCTTCCTTAGAGCGGCTCAGAAGAACCCAAGTGTTCCCAACCATTGTCTGTCTCTCCCTAGCAAAGCGGCTCTCTGAGACTGGCCACTAGAAGAAGCGGGGAATGATTTCACTCTCCCATTGCCCCAAATCAGGAGAAGGGTAGTAGGAATGCTACTGTGGAAAGCAGGCGGGATACAATTCTCAGCCCTTGCGCCAGCTCTCTTGGTGATGGGCTTCTCTCCACTGTGGCATTCCTCGACCTCACATTATGCACCCCAGGGCTGGATTGTTCTTCATGCTATCCAGGATGTACCTCATCCCTTCCGAACGCATGGGTGATACTCTGCTTCAGGAGGACCTCTTCCAGACCCCGGGGACGCAGGACGAGCTGCAGGAGATAACTGAGTGCCTGGACACCAGCATTTCCGAGACGATCCGTATCCTCTCTGGGGGACATTGTTGGGGAGCAGGGCTGCTTGGTGGTTTTCTTTCGCTCTTGGCTGGAGTGGACCTCACTTTTATATACCTGGTGGCTTAGGTTCCTAGGCCAGCCCATCCTTAAGGCTCTGGGACACAGCACAATGAAATGCCCACAGTCAAGTCCAGTCATGCATCCAAACAGCTTCACAGCTTTAACCCCCATTTGAAAACATCAGCCTGGCTAGATAGAGCAGAGGTGGGGAATCTTGACAGGCCCGCAGGCCCCACATCTAGCATCATACGTGGTGTCAAGGTAAAGACATGGCTGCAAAGGAGCTTCAAGGGTGCGTTCAATTGTTCTTTGGCAAGCAGGGTTTGTTGACCGCACTTTTGGAGTTGACCACTAGTATTTGCTGTTTGGATTGAAACCATGCCTGCAGAAGGACATTTCCTCGGCAGATCAGCTTTGCAGGCAGCTTCGTCAAGAGGGGAGGTGTGGGATAATTACAGTGGGGTGGCTCAGTTGGTAGAGCGTGACACTCTTAATCTCAGGGCTGCGGGTTCAAGGTCCACCTTGCGCCAAAAGGGGAAACTTGCAAGGTGGGCCCAGATGTATAAGGACCAAGCTTCTTGCTTTGGACCAGCCTGGGAAGGAGGCAGGCTGCAGGTAACAGGACAGAACATTTCCCTTGCCAGGCTGTCAATAGCTGGCAGTGACCACTCGGTGGCCGAAGCTCTGCTCATCTTCCTGGAGGCAGTGCCAGAACCAGTCCTTTGCTATGAACTGTATCAGCGCTGCCTTGAGTGCTCACATGACAGCCACCTCTGTTGCCAGGTCGGCCCCAGAGCCCCATCTCTTCCTGGCTGGTCTGTGGTGTGTACAGAAGCATAGAATCAGAAGGGATTTCCAAAGTCATCTAGTCCAAATGTTGCCGCGAGTAACAGGAAATCCACTAAAACATCCCTGAAAGCCAGTAAACCGGCACACTGGCAGGAGGGCTAGTCTGGTCTGGGAAGCCTTGTTAACTGCAGAGGTTGCTGATGTCTCCTTTGATAACCATCCCTCTCCGTTGTGGAGGGGGGTGGGGTGCGCACATGTTGCCTTTTTGCTTTCTGACCAGGACTTGTAACAATAGCCCACCTGTTTCAGTGAACCTCGCTTGAATTTCCAACCCAGGAAGCGGCCATATACTGGGCCATCTAGCTCAGTATTGTTGAAATTGACAAGCAGTGGCTCTCCAGGATTTCAGACAAGGGATGTTCCCTACCCTCCTGGGAGATGCTGGGGGTGGAGCCTGAGACTTTCTGCATGAAAAGCAGGTGGTTTACTGCAGAGCTATGGCCCTTCCCCCAAGATATCTCAGTTGGTAGAGCATAAGACTCTTCATCTCAGTGTCCTGAGTTCGAGTCCCACCTTAGGCATTGCAGGGGGTTCGATTAGTTAACCCTTGTGGTCCCTTCCGACTCTGCAGTTGCATTATTCCCCAAAGTTCCCAGCAGAGTTCTAGTCCGGTTACCATTTTAAACATTCTTTTTTTTTTATGCCAGGTCTAAACCTGCAAACATAACAAGTACACCGTGCTAGTGATCCATGCCCCTCCTCTAGCAAAGCTCTGCACTGAAACTCCAAACCGCCCCTCCCTGTCTTGCAGGTGATCTGCCAGTTGCCGCGGTCGCACCAGAACGTGTTCCGCTTCGTGGTGGCTTTCCTGCGGGAGCTGCTGAAATACTCTGAGAGCAACAATGTCAGTGGCAACATGCTAGGTAAGGCCTGCCTGTCCTGGCTGGGAGCTGGCCTTCCTCCTGCTCCCGCCTCCTCTCATGCAAATGTTTTCGCTTCCCTGCAGCCACCCTCTTCGCCAGCCTCCTGCTACGGCCTCTGCCCAACGTTCTGCCGAGTGCCATCGGCTTCCTCCTGGGCTTCCTGCTGGGGGTGGATGACTGCGAAAGGTGCCAAGCGTGACTGGAGACGAAGTGGGGAGGGAAGAGGCAAGGCCCAGCCTCTGTTCTCTGGTGCCTGCCCTTCCCCTTGTGCCATCTTGCCATGTGCCAGCTCCCTTCCCTGTGCTTTGCCCTTTCCACCTTTTCCTCTTGACTCCTGACACGGTTGCACACTTGGCTTTCCACATGGTTCCAGGGCATTGGCAGCAGGTTCAGGGTGCTTGGGGAGGGACCCTGTTGGAGGACAGTCATTCCCCTGCCCATCCTACTACCACCACTGCTGCTCTCAGTCCCTGCGCAGTAGTCCACGCTCTCCCCTTCTGCTGCAGCTGAGCATGTGCTACTCTTGGTGGGTACCAGGCATAAGGATTCCTGGCCTGTCCTGGGATTGCAGGACCTCTTTCTCTGTCCCCCCAGCCTTGATGCTCATCAAGAAGGGGCAGGGCAGCCACTGTGGCCCACGTACGCCTTAGCCTGCTCTCTATAGTTCAGCTATCTGTCCCCATTCTGCCAAGTAGAGTTCTAGGGTGTTCATTCTTCATGAGACACTAAGCACTGCCTAAAGGGACCAGGGAGGAGGAGGGGGCGCAGGCTGGGAAGCAGGAGGGGAGCTGAGGCAGTGGGTACAGCTGGGTTGGGTTGGGCTCCCCACCCGACCCCAAGTTCTGCAACTTTGTCTTTCTGCTTTTCTGTCCTGGGTTCCTGTACTTGGTGCACACACACTCTTAATTTATTGGGAAGCGGTTGTTTCAAAATGAAAGATCCGTTGTGCAGAGATTGTTCTGGTGTTTGGAGGGGAGCTACACTTGCCTTTGCTGGTTTCTCCACTGCTCTGAAGCTCAGCCAGACTTTCCAAATGTAGCCGCCTTGGGCCCTCGCAGCACACATGAGGGAGAGGCTGTGGAGAGGGGGTGCTGCATGGGGCATCAGGTCGTGCAGATACCATGGAATCTGACTTCGCTCTTCACAACAAGGCTTGCAGGTGCAGAAAGAGGGCTACATTGCTTCCCCAAGGTGTTTCTCAATTGCTTTCCTTCCTCATACTGCTTGCAGCTTGCAAGTTTCAGCCCAGCAGCAGCTGGCTGCGAATTATTGAATAGACTCTTGAGGGGAGGTCTGCCCTCCCCTCTCCCCATTAAGCTTTGTCTCCAGGGCTCAGTGGTAGGAGGGAGAGCAGAGGAAGAAAAAGAACTGGGCTTGGCTTGAGGGGGTTATGAGAGCATATGTGCACCTGGTGCCAAGGGATAAGGCTGCAGAACTGAGCAGAGCACACTTAAGAGCAGGAGGAGCTGAGCCCTGCTCCCGCCACCACCACCAACAGCAACTCCTAGATGTCCACTTGTTCTTCTCAAGGGAGTCCCCAAAATGACCAAAGGAGACTGGAGCTCTGAGAGCAGCTATGGAGACTGCAGAGTCTGGATGGGAGCAATTTTATTATTTATTTTCATTTGAAGTGGGATGGAGTGGAGGCTAGATGGATCACTTTGAGGGGGGGGGAAGCAGGTGCTGAGCAGTGGAACGGGATTGGGAACTTCCCCCTTCCCCACTGAAATAATCCAACTGGGCACCCTAGGAATTGGCAGGGCCAACCTGCGCATGAGGCGTTGCGAGGCCATTGGCTCAAGGGGGGGCAGATCAAGGTCCATAGAGCACCATGCTTGCAGCCATGCCACTATTGTGACCACGGTCAGGCCCTTGTGAGGGTTTCGCCAACACAACCTGCTCCTCTCCAGCCTCCTTTCCTAAAGGAGAAGCAGAGGCAAGGCTCAGAGTGTTTCTGCCTCAAGCAAGAACATCCTCAGCTGGTCCTGGCAGTGGACATTAGAAATTGCTTTCGATATGAAAAAGAGTGGAATGCAGGAAAGTGGGGGGAGGGGAGTGTGTTAAAGGAAAAGGGAGGAGTTTTCCAAACTAAAATGGGGGTTGAAGACAGAGCTCGATTGAGTCACAAAAGGGGCTTCTGCCAGCCCAGTGGAATTTCCGGCTCCCCACATCCCAGCGTCTTAAAACACAAGAAGAGCTTGGGGAGTCAATTTTGTGCATAAGGTAGATGTTTGGCATGGTCTGTCCTTGATGTGAAAAGAGGATCCTTTCAATATTTACTTTGGTGAACTACAGCTCCCACAACAACAACTCTGAAGGTGACGCAGATGTTCAGAGCGGGGTGCTGATAATGCCAAGGTCCTAAGTTTGATCCCTGTATAGGCCAACTGCATTATTCCTGCATTGTAGGGGATTGAACTAGATCAGTGGTTCCTAATTGGCTAATTACTGAGGACCCCTTATTTTTCAAAAGCCAAGCCGCAGACCCCCTACTTTTGAAAAAATTGATAACTCTATGGTAGTTACCTCTGCAAAGCAATTTTTTGAACAAAATGTGGGGTAATAAGCAAAGGATTTTAGGTATACTAAAAACAACAAGACCACCCATAAAATGTATGCTATTGCCATGCCAATATGAGAGAAAATTAGTTGGAGGGAGGCAAGGGATGGGGCCACGGACCCCTGATTGGGAATAACGGAACTAGATGGTCCTCGGTGTCCCTTCCAACTCCACAATTCTATGATCCTGTGTCTTAAACACAAATCTTGAGGAATAGTGTGTGTGTGTGTGTGTGTGTTTCTGTCTGAACTTTCCCAGCCTTTGCTTTATTCTGATTTGCGCTTGCGTCCCTACTCCCCACGTGTAGAATTGCTATACCTTGGGATTTTCCTGGACATTCAAGCGTTTCCCGCAGGGACACTTGTTTCCAACGGCCAAATCCCGGCGGATGGCAACCCTACCCACTTGTGCCAGATTGCCTGGCATACGTTACAAGCATCTAGTCACATAGATTCTCCAGAATCCCGGGCCTAGCCCACCTGACGGGAAGAGTCCGCGACCAGAAGGAGGAGGAGTACCAGGAAGAATGGACAAAATTCAAAGATTATTTAGCTAAATATGTCAAGATAACCTAACTGGAAAAGCTTGCAAATATGAGATAGGCTTAGGGTTTAAATATGTAAGGATAGGAATTAAGATGTTTCAAGCTAGATTAGAAAGAATGAAAGATGTGAAGTGATCAAGTTATATTTTTTTTTTAAAGAAGATTGATTTTGGAAAACTGTTAAAATGAAATACAATGAAATTCAACCAGGGGGATTTGAGGAAGTCACTTAACAATGTTATCAAGATTGGTTTAATTACAATTAGGATGTATGTTTGTTTGTGTTATGTACTGAGTTCAATAGGATCCAAACTGCAGCAGTCTGATTGGTCCTAGAACAATAGGATCCAAAAGGCAGCAGTCTGATTGGTCCTAGAACAATAGGATTCAGAATGCAGCAGTCTGATTGGTCCTAGAACAATGCAGCAGTATGATTGGTTGGCAGGAACCACCCAATCATGCTCCAGATAGAAGTGAATCCACAACCTGATTGGCTTACAGTAGAATTCCGGAATTAGCCAATCATGTGCAGCCCATTGTGTAAATAATGTATATAAAGCAGATACTTTGAGGAGACATTCATTCATTCCTCCTCACCACTATGAGCTGAATAAAGAGCATGAAATCACTTTGCGACTCTGAGTATATTTCAGTTTGTTTGTTTGTTTGTTTGTTTGTTTGTTTGTTTGTCTTAAATTTTTTTTGGAAAATTAATTAAAAAAACTGAAAAGAAAAACACCATAGATTATCCAGAATCCCAAGCAGCGACACTGTGAAACTTTCATAGGAATAAAAGGTAGGGGGAAAGGAGGCACAATGTCAAGCAGGCAGCAGAATAAACCCGAGCACTGTGGGTCTAAAACCGGCCCCTGAATCTCTTGCTCCCCACTCTGCCCTTCTAACAATACCATTTTTTTGCTTGCTGGATGGCTGTGTGCAATGAGACCTCAGTCACTGAGGAAGGGTGCTGGCCCAGTGGTAGAAGTATGTGCTTGGCATGCAGGCGATCCAAAAATCAATTCAAGAGCAAAATTCCAGTTCTCATGTTTTCTGTCGAAATGGCTAATTTAAAGGGGAATAGCATGGTGCCTTCCACAGAGTCAGACCATTGAGCCGCCGAACTCCTTAAGGGAGGACCAGAGCTCGCTGGTAATGCAGGTCCCAGAACAGTCTCCAGCATCTCCAGGTGAAACTGAAAACATCACCTGCCTGGAACCTTGTAGAGCCACTGCCAATCAGTACAGACAGTGCTGAGTTAGGTAGCTATGATCCATCCACCATCACCCTTTGCCCGAAGCAAAGGCACATCGCTGGTCCAAATCTTTGAAAGACTTTCCCTGCTCACCAAGCCACCTGCCCTCCTTTATGCATTGCCGATGGCTTATCAAAGGGATCCTCACTGCAAGTCTCATCAAGGCAGACAGCTTGATGAAATCTTGGTGCCCTTTCTTACAAAATGCTAACAGGGACAATGGCACCAGTTGCCCTCTGGACTCACAGAGTGCAGCTTACTTTGGAGCCATCAATTGTACACATTTGGAATGGCCCTTGAGAAGGGATAGTCTGCCTATAGTCAGCAGCTTACCCCCTTGTTGTTTGTTAAAAACTTGAATAAAAAGCATGCTTAAAATAAAACAGGAAAAGTGAAATTTTGCTGGCTTCTTGAGAAAAGAATAATGCCTCATTATTTGTATCTGCTTTTAAATGTTGTTTCTCTTCTCTTTGTCACGAGTTTTACTGGGTCTGTGGTCATTTTAAGTTGCTTACCTTCACTAAAATATATAAATCTACTCGACTGGAAACTTTTATTATCCAAATTCAAACCCACTTTGGATAGCAAAATTCCTGGAGTGGGGAGGAGGGTTCAATGTTCTAATAGATTAGATATGGACAGTCCTTCAGTACAGCAAAACTTGACACTTTGAAACCTTTGAGTCCTTTCCAAAAGGACTTCACCCACTATTTAGGGGGGAAGTATGTCAGAACTGACCTTCTGCAGTACTGATTCCACATTCTTGGACTCCTAATCTTACACGTAAATTAGAGCTGGAACCATCTCAGGCCCTATGGCTCTTGAAATGACCATGACCTATTGAGCAAAACCACAGACTCCACCTCTCTGGTGACTAAACCCCACTTGCGTTTACAAAATAAATTAACAACAGAAGAAAATCATGGAAGAAATAAAATGGCTTTTGAAATTAACAAAGGCGATTCCTTTTATCCACATGTATTACGGGACATGTTCAAAGCGCCCCTCAGGAGAAATTCTGTAAGCAAAGGTAGCAGATACACAAGGACACATTGCTAAAAGAAACAAAGGGATTTGGAGGGACCATGAGTGAACAGGTAGTACCAGAATGTACAGAATTGTACCTAGAAAAAGGTTACAACTGGATTACCTTTTTGTAAACAAAAACAACAACAACCCCCAAAATAAAACTCGGAAGCAGCAGGACTCCTTAGGAACTCTTCAAAAAACAAAACACAAAACTGCATATCCCTACCTAGTCACCAAATGTGAGGGGAAACGTAAACCAGCGTCTTACACTGCTTTAAATGATAGCCAGATTCTGCAATTTTTTACCACACCAGAAGTAAAAGCACGGGGCATTAATAAGTTTTTGAAAAATCATGCACTTCATTTGTAGGCAAGGGAAAGCTTTCTGAAATGTACAAAATCTTACTAAGACACACAATCTGTTGAAATGACCAAGCAGCGGACAAGATTCGGGGACAGTGGTGTGCCGCCTGGGGAAATGTTCCTTTCCATTCACCTTAAGCAAAGATGTGGTGACCTTGTGCATCCATAAATAACTTTCAGAAATGTATTTCATTACTTCCCAAAGCTTCTCAATGGGCTACCAAATGGCATTTCTTTCTATTTTGGATGAAACTGGGGAAGCAACTTTAGAAGAAGGGGTTGCTGACATTCACTGGCCTGGAAAACACCTGATGCCAATATGATGGCAAATTGTGGGTGGTGCATTGATGGAGAAACTAAGGCAACAAATGGGGACATGACGCCACCGGTGTTCTAAAGATACATTTCATGTAAAGATTATGATGGGCTTCTTCAAATGCCCATAGCCTCTTACAAGCAGAGGTTTTAGATCAATTTTCTGTAAACCTCTGTCATAAATAGTTGTCACTGAAAATACGACCCAACAATGCAATGCTGGACTCATCCCTCCCGTCAGCGTGCCTGGAAAGCACGGGTCCCGGACTTCCGGAGGCGGCGCCAACGGCAATGGCGGTCTCCTTCTGAGTAGGAGGAGAAGCTCCATAGAAAGTGGGTCTGTCCGCTACGGCGAAGCGGAGACCCGATCAGAAATCGCAGGCAGAAAGAGCCTGCGAGCGTGGGACCCAGCAGGCACCTTTTGCGCCCCCCGTTTCAGCGAGGGAGCCCCGTAAGGGGTTCCGGTGCGCAGCGGGAGCGGCGCGGTGCTACGGGTCGATTGCTGCGTCTATGGAGCGAAGCCGCGTAGCTGTTGCCGGAGAGCGCTGACCTTTTTCCTGTGAAATTCGGCTGCAAAAAGAACATCCGTGAGTAGGGGAATTCTAAGAAATTTGGATTTGAAGACTAAAAAATAAGTGAATTTGGGCTCCGAAGCGGAAAGGTGTAAACAGGAAGTCCGCCTTTCCGTTTTGTAAAAGATCAAAGCAAAGACACTCCAACGCTATTATTTTAAAGTGGACTGTAAAGGTTTAACTCCAAGCATTAAAAGAAAGAACTCCCCCCTTAGAGGAGAGGGGGGAAGCTTAAGAAAGTGACTGTATTTCCTCTGGGGATCTTCTGAGAACCCAATAGACTGTTTGCGGAATCCCTGGGAACGGACTGTCAGATTTATGAGGATTGCTACATTTGGGCTCGCACTGACTATGGATACTGTAAATATTTAAGATCTAACTCTGCAAGGAGATACATTTAGAAAGTCTCCTTTGGACTGAATTACTTGTTTTAACTAAAGAGGGGACACGGAAAGTTACCAAAAGACTTTGTTATTTGGTTACTGAGAATTCAATGGTGGTTACTGTGTCCCCCTAGAGGACTACTGAAGTCTGTTGCTGACTGGGGGAATTTTCCACCGCTAACTTTGGGGACTTTCCATTGCAAGGCTTGACTGTGGGAACTGACCTTGATAGAAGATAAAGGGGAATGACTGAACAAAGAGCAACAAGATCTAAGGTCAAAGTGCAACAGTCTACTTTAGTCTCCCAGCAACGCAGAGCATCTGTGCCTGGCCCCCCTGCGACTCAGGAGGAAGACTCAGGGCAAATTGAGATAAAAGGAATGGCCTCAGAAGGGGAATTTACATCTGTATTGAATAAAATTTATGAGAAATTGGAAGGCCTAAGTAAACAGGTTGCAGACCAGTCAACTGAAATTAAAGGGAACACAGCTAGTATCAACTCAAATACAAAAGCTATAGAAAAACTGTTGGAGGAATCTGCGACTACCAGGAAAATAGCTGAGGAAGCAAAAGAAAAAGCTGTGGCTGTGGAGGAAGAAATCAAACCTATGCGTAAACAGATTGGGGACCATCAGGCCTTATTGTCCATGGTTGATTTGAGAGAGAGACAGACAAACTTGAGGATCAGGGCGGTGCCAGAACTTGAGAAAGATAACTTGAGTGACTATCTTTCACAGGAATTTGAGAAATTCTGGAATCTGGAGCTGGAAAAAGACTTTAAGATAGTGAGCGCCTTCAGACTTGGAAGAGGAGGGAGGAAAAACAGGGTGAGAGACTGTTTGGTGACCCTCCGTTCGAAAGAGGAACGAGATAAAATATTGGGCGCTCACTTCCAGAAGACCTTAGAGATTAATGAGTCCAGAGTGGAGATTTTTAAGGACATACCGAAACATCTTCTGGATTTGAGAACTAACTACGGAGACTTGGTGGCCTTGCTGAGAAGGAATTCCATTGCCTTCAGATGGGAGTTCCCCCAGGGATTGTCCTTTACATTTAAAGGAAAAAAGTTTAGAATCAGATCAGTGGAAGATAAGGAAAAATTTCTGAGAGATTTTGAAGAAGATTTACAAAAAGAAGCAACAGATGTGCTAAAAGCCTTGAGACCAGGAGTAGACACAGCACTACCACCTTCGGGACTTGACAAATCGAAAAAGAAGATACCACCGCAAGAACTTGACGAGCTTTTGGGAGCGGCCGGAGGAAACTAAAATAATTACACTATGTCTCTGCAATTATTAAGTTGGAACATTCACGGTTTTAACTCTCCGGAGAAGAGGAGGAAAGTCTTTCATATATTGAAAAAGGAACAAATGGACTTAATTTGTTTGCAGGAAACCCATGTGGTAAGGCTCCATAGAAAAGTTCTTATTAATAAAAGACTGGGCCAAGAATTCATCTCATCGGACAAAGTTAAAAAGAGAGGAGTTGTTATTTACGCTAAAGAGAGCCTATCACCGAAATTTGTTTTTAAAGATGAACAAGGAAGGTTTGTTGCAATTGAGATCCAACTACAAGGTGAAAAATACTTGATCGTAGGAGTATATGCACCAAATGAGGGGAAATCTGAATTTTTTAAGAAATTGCATGAGACATTGTTGGACTATCTGGACTATAACATCATTATGATGGGAGATATGAATGGGGTGGTATCTACAAACATGGATAAGTCGCAGAGACAGGTGGTAACTAAAGACGGCAGACTACCAAAAACCTTTTTTGAACTAGTTGACAATATGGACCTTACTGATATCTGGAGAACTAAGAACCCCCTTGGAAGAGAGGGAACATTCTTCTCTGAAGCCAATATGACCTGGACAAGAATTGATCAAATATGGATAACTAGAGGACTGGCACCTAAGATACGAAAAGTGGAAATTTGCCCAAAAACTTGCTCCGACCACAATGCAGTGAAGATGGAGATGAAACTAATGCCAATCGGTTCCTTTAGATGGAGGATGAATGACACCCTGTTCAGAGACCAGGAGGTGACTAAGAAGGCCCAAAAAACTTTGAGAGACTATTTTGAGATAAATTTGAACACTACGGTTGAAAAAAGGACAATCTGGGACGCAGGCAAAGCGGTCATGAGAGGGTTTTTGATCCAACAGAATGCAATAAAGAAGAGAACCCAAAATGAGAAAAAAGATAAAATTTTGGAAAAAATAAAAGAAGGAGAGAAGAGACTAAGAGCGAAACCAAAATCCCAAGAGATTCTGAGAGAAATTAAGTTATATCAAGTACAATATATGAAAATGATAAACCAGGAAGTGGAATGGAAAATTAAGCAGATGAGACAAAAGTCTTTTGAATCGGCTAACAAATGTGGGAAACTGCTAGCATGGCAGATGAAGAAAAGACAGAAATTAAATACTATTACAAATTTGGAGGTAAATGGAAAGATCATACAGAATCCATTGGAAATTAGAAACTGCTTCCAGAAATATTTTAAACAACTCTACACACAAGGGCCACAGAAAGAGGCTGAGTTAGAGCAATTCCTGAGGAAAAATGGATTACAAAAAATTTCTCAAGAAAAAAAGACAATGTTGAGTGACAAAATTACAGAACAGGAAGTGGAGGGTGCCATTCAGAATATGCAGTTGGGTAAATCTCCAGGACCAGACGGCTTAACCTCCAAATATTATAGAGTTTTGAAAGATTGGTTAATTCGGCCACTAATGGAGGTGTGCAATGAGATATTAGAGGGGAAAAAGGCGTCGGAGTCGTGGCAGGAAGCCTACATTACACTTATACCGAAAACTGAGTCTGAAAAGACGCAACTTAAGAACTACCGCCCCATATCCCTACTTAATGTGGATTACAAAATATTTGCTGACATTTTGGCTAATAGGTTAAAAAAGTACTATTGGAAGAGATCCATAAGGACCAAGCTGGCTTTCTTCCGGGTAGACACTTGTCGGACAATACGAGGAACATAATTAACATTTTGGAGAAGTTGCAAGTGAATATAAATACTAAAGCAGTTTTAATTTTTATAGATGCGGAGAAAGCCTTTGACAACATTTCTTGGAGTTTTATGAAGAAAAATCTTCAGGGGATGGGGGTGGGCCAAGGGTTTGAAAATGGTATAAGTGCAATCTATTCAGAACAAAAGGCTAAATTAATTGTTAATAATGTGGTGACAGAGGGATTTAAGATAGAGAAAGGTACACGACAAGGCTGCCCAATTTCCCCATTGTTGTTTATTTCAGTCCTGGAGGTACTATTGAACATGATTAGAAGGGACCGTCTGATTAAAGGCATTCAGGTCGGAGCTAAGCAATATAAACTGAAAGCATTTGCAGATGACTTAGTTTTAACATTACAGGAGCCAGAATCTAGTTCGAAAAGAGTTTTGGAAGTGATTCAAGAATTTGGGCAGATGGCTGGTTTTAAGTTGAACAAGTCAAAAACTAAAGTTCTTGAGAAAAATTTAACACCGATTGAGAAAGAAAGGTTTCAGAAGGAGACAGGCCTAACAATAGTAAAGAAAGTTAAATATTTGGGGGTTAACATGACTGCTAAGAACCTAAACTTATTTAAAGATAACTATGAGAAATGTTGGTTAGAAGTGAAGAAAGATTTAGAGATATGGTCAAACCTGAAGCTTTCCTTGTTGGGCAGAATTGCGGCTATAAAGATGAATGTATTGCCAAAGATGTTATTTTTGTTTCAATCTTTGCAAATTTTGGACAAAATGGACTGTTTCAAGAAGTGGCAGAGAGATATTTCTAGATTTGTCTGGCAGGGCAAGAAGCCCAGAATAAAATTTAAAATACTAACTGATGCTAAAGAAAGAGGTGGATTTGCCCTGCCAGACCTGAAACTTTATTATGAATCGGCCGCATTTTGTTGGCTGAAAGAATGGCTGCTTCTTGAAAACACAGACATTTTGGATTTAGAAGGTTTCAATAATGTTTTTGGGTGGCATGCATATTTGTGGTACGACAAGGTTAAAGCTCATAAAGCATTTAAAAACCATATTGTCAGGAAAGCATTGTTTAATGTCTGGCTAAGATATAAAGACTTACTGGAGAATAAAACCCCAAGGTGGTTGTCACCAATGGAAGCAAAGGCACTGAAAAAGTCCAATATGGAGGCCAAATGGCCGAAATATTGGGAAATATTGGAACAAGAAGGAGATAAATTGAAATTGCAGAGTTTTGAGAAATTAAAAGACAAGGTGCGAGATTGGTTGCACTATTTTCAAATAAGAGAGGCCTATAATTTGGATAAAAAAATAGGTTTCCAGGTGGAAAAATCAAAACTGGAAACTGAATTGTTAGAACCCAAAACAAAAACACTTTCAAGAATGTATAACTTGCTGCTAAAATGGAACACGCAGGATGAAACAGTTAAATCTGCTATGATTAAATGGGCACAAGATGTTGGTCATAACATCATGTTTGCTGACTGGGAACAGTTGTGGACCACAGGTATGAAATTTACGGCATGTAATGCCCTAAGAGAGAATATTATGAAAATGATATACAGGTGGTACATGACACCAGTCAAGCTTGCAAAAATCTATCATTTGCCCGACAATAAATGTTGGAAGTGTAAAGAAAATGAAGGAACATTCTTTCACCTTTGGTGGACATGCCCAAAGATTAAGGCTTTCTGGGAGATGATTTATAACGAAATGAAAAAAATATTTAAATATACATTCCTTAAGAAGCCAGAGGCCTTTCTCTTGGGCATGGTCGGCCAATTGGTGCCAAAGAAGGACAGAACTTTCTTTATGTATGCAACAACAGCAGCAAGAATTCTCATCGCAAAGTATTGGAAGACACAAGAGCTACCCACCCTGGAAGAGTGGCAGATGAAGCTGATGGATTATATGGAATTGGCGGAAATGACTGGCAGAATCCGAGACCTGGGAGAAGAGTTGGTGGAAGAAGACTGGAAGAAATTTAAAGACTATCTTCAGAAATACTATAAAATTAATGAATGTTAAAACTATGCTTGGATTGGTAATAAGTGGTAATTAGTGACAAAAGTTAATAAGATTATGTAAAAAATGTATTGATAAATGGTTGAAAATATCGATGTTATGGTACAAAGTTAAAATATTTGAAAAAGGGTAAGAATTTGCTGAATTAAGTATGTAAACGGGAACACAAAAAGGGGGAGGTGTGAGGAGGTCAAGAACATAAGCACATGAATTTGAGGATACTGGGAAAAATGGATTTGTTTTTTTTCTTTTTCTAAACTTCGTTTTTCTTAATTAGCTGTTGTTTTTCTTTGTGTATTTTTTGTGTTTTCTTTTTTGTAATGTTTATTTTTATCTATGGTTTTCTATTCTGTGAATTTTTATTTTTCTTTTTTGTAAAACTCTAATAAAAAAATTATTTTTTTTAAAAAAGGAAAGCACGGGTCCCAGTAGTTTCCGCCTCACTCTGCTCCTTTCTCTGTGAAAGCCTGCTCTTTAGCTTTCACATCGGAGCAAACCTCAACCCACCCCCTCCCAAAGAAACCTTTTTTATGAGCCCCCCTACTCTGTGTGTGCTTTCTTTGGCTCCTGTCTCAATGTGCAGAAATTGAGCACATGAATTTTCCAGCATCGGGAGTTTCCCCCAAGACAGTGTTGAGATCAGGCGTGTTTGTGTGGCTCCACGCTTGCAGTTATTGGGGCTTTGGCTAAGAGGAGTGCATGCACTTTCAGCAAGACATAGCTAGCTAGCTAGCTAGACAGTTTACCTCCCTTTGCTACAGTTTAAATTTCTGCATGCCATCTGCTGTTGTGGAACAAGTCATCCCCATGATCCCTCTAGCCCAGTGCTCTCTCGGGCGGCCCACAGAAGCTCTCAAGGGTTTCAGACAAAACATTTGTTCACTTCAGCATATAGCAGTCCAAAGAAATGTCACAGGCTCCCCCGTCTTTGGGGTAGAGGTTTGACGTCTGAGACTAGATCTGCAGGACTCATAAACATTTCACTCTGTAGAGATGAGTAGTCGGCACCGTCCGAGTATAGGAGGAGGGGGGTGGGGGTGGAATACGGGGGTGAGAAATAGAAGAATGCGTTCCATCTCCTACACGAAGTCAGAGCCAATTATGAAGATTGACCAGTTGCTTATAGATCAAATGCCTGGATCATGCAGCTGCAAAGAGGTCTACCCAGCCGCTCCCACAGGCAACATGGAATTCTTCTGTGCAATTTACTGTGTTGTTGTTGTTGTTAAAGATGTAAGACAAGCCTATATTGCACTTCATTAAAAATGCCAGGTCACTTCACAACAATATACTGATGGACTCAGTAGAATCAGCAATCAGTACTGGGGCAGGGGCCTTGGCTGGCACCCTGAAATGCACGGCCCCTGCGCCAGTCCTGAGGAGGCTCAAGGCCAGGGGTCAGCAACCTTTTTCAGCCGTGGGCTGGTCCACCGTCCCTCACAGCATGTGGGGGGCCGGACTATAATTTGGAGAGAGAAAATGAACGAATTCCTATGCCCCACCAAGAACCCAGAGGTGCATTTTAAATGAAAGGACCCATTCTACTCATGGAAAAACACATTGATTCCCGGACTGTCCGTGGGCCGGATTGAGAAGACGATTGGGCCGCATCCGGCCCCCGGGCCTTCGGTTGCCTACCCCTGCTCAAGGCAATCACTTCCTGCACTTCACGTTAACGCAGAAGACGGCCCAGTTGTGCTCAGATGCTCAAAATTCCCTTTTCACCTTTGAATCTTTGGAGGGTCTGTTTCAGTTGGCATCGGGACAGCTCACCTAGCAGTGCAGCTGCCTTTATTGCAGAGGCAGGAAGTTTCCTTCCTTTCATATTCAGGATTTCTGTACTCACATAGAAATAATAAAATGGTTTCTGCTGTTTGTTAAAAGCCATGAATGAACTCTCACAACTCGTTGATAAGGTAGCTTGCTTGTGTTTCGAGAAATCGTATAAGAGGAGCATTCATAGGAAGTTGCACTTGACAGAGTCAATCTAGCTTAGCACTGCCTACACTGACTGGCAGCAGCGCTGCAGGGTTTTCAAACAGGGGGCAGTCCCAGCCCTGTCTGGTGGAGATCCTGGACTGAACCTGGGATCTCCTGCATGCAAAGCAAGGCCTCCCTCAACTCGGGAGGCGTGAGTTCTCTACTGTATTTCAACAAATGCTTTCACTTTATCATTTCATTTTCATCTGTATATTTTGTGCACATATTTTCCTGTATGTTTTAGACAGAGAGGAGTAGCAATAGGGTTAGAGGCAAGGGTCAGAGTTAGTGTTGTGTGAGCATTTTAAAGCAGTTGAGTTTAAACAGGAGGGGATTTCACCTGAAGAGATGGCCAGCATCGTGAATCTGTAAGTAGGATTTCGACTGCTTCTTTTTTGTAATCTTCTGGGGCGAGGGTTTGGGGTCCCCCACACGGCCAGCATCCCCATGGAATTCAACCCCTTCCTGAACAGCTTAACTTCTCTTCCCACCTGCCTTCCCATTCTCCCTCAAATCTCATTGCAGCTCAGCTGGTTAGAGGGAGCTGCAGATAGCACCAAGGTTGCAGGTTCGATTCCCATAAGGTACAGCTGCATATTCCTGCATTGCAGGGGGTTGGACTAGATGATCCCCAGGGTACCTTCCATGATCATTATTTTGGGATGCTTTTTATTACATTCGTAGCCCACTTTTCATCCAAGCAGTTCAAGGTGGCATTTATGGCTTGCCTTTCCCCCTGTTTTCCCCCTCACAACAAACCTGTTAGGCAGGCTAGGATGAGAGTGACTGGACCCAACATCAAACAGTGCACTTCATGACTGAGTGGGGATTTGCACTCGGATCTCCCAGGTCCTCCTAGTCCAGAATTCTAGCCACTATACACCCCCCTCTCTCTACCCCTTCTCCGTTTCTCAACTCTTCAGCCATCAACTGCAACAGACAGGGGTTCTGTCAGTCTTCCTGTCAGTCACTCTGACTCTAAGAGAGTTTTCATTGCATTCTTTGGCTCATCTATGCCTTGATGCTTTGACAACCTTCCTAGCAGCCCCCTTCGCTCTCCAGGCAGGGCTGCTGTCCTAAAAGCATTATGCTGAGGGCTCTTTTAAATGCTGGAAATGCTTCTCATATCTTTCCTTTGCTGGGGGTGGGGGGAGTGTTGGAATCCCCCCCCCCCCATACATGAGATGCACCACTGTGTTCCTGTGGAGAGCCGTTTGGGGTCTGTGGGTGCATAAAAAAACAAAAAGAGCCCTATTGCGTGGCGAGTTCCAAAGTGGAAATAAAGACACATGACACAATTATTTCAGGTTAATGGGCTAAATATGGCCACAACTTTATTGGTTACAGGTGATGAGTGGTATTGGCTTAGGCATTGGTCCTAACTGACTATCCGGCTTCAGCCTGTCCGCTTGAAGTCCGGGAAGGGTTAACCACCAGTAGAGGGAGTCCTGCTGATGCACATCAACTCGCAACCCCCCCCCCCCAGGTAGGCGAAAAACCAAGTCCGGCAAAAGAGGGAGATCCCCGGCTGCGCCAGCGATAAATAGGGCTGGTCACGCCCCCTGAGCCAGCCAATTCCCTCAGTCGTACTTTCCAGACTAAGGAGAGCCCACTCTAACATGTACACTCTAGGAATGTTGTCATTAACTGCTCCTTTGTTTACATCCCACAGGCTTTCATTGAGTTCTGTGGACACAGTAAAAAAAAGCTGCCACCTGGTTTCTCTCGGGATGTTCGGATTGTGGAACACAGATTTGCTCTCCACCGTAACCATGTCTCTCAGCATACCACTTTATTTCCCCCCAGATAGGTGGCTACTATTCACTTGTAGGAAGATGTGCTTATTTAGATTACAACATTGCAGCGGGAGCAAAAGCCACCTTTCTTCTCTCAAGAGGGTTAGTCGAGTTTCTGTTGTTACGGAAAAATCCAGATGGGAGGCTGCTCAGAGCCCGTGGGTCCCTGCGGAACAAAGAAGGAGTCCAGCCACCAACCGGAGCAAATAGTGGAGACCAAAGTTTATCGCGCAACAGGTTCAGAGAGGAATTGAACCCCGAGAACGGGGTGACAAGGACTTTTAAAAGTTCCTATCTTATCCCAGCAGACAGTTCGCTAAACATCAGCACTCCACCAGAAAAGGGGAGGGTTATACATGGTTAACATAGGGGGAATGTGTTGGGGTAACATGCAAATACAGGATATGTCTTGGGAAATCCGCTCCACTTCCCGGTGGGGAGGAGTTGTGGTGGACCACGTGGCCACCCACTCCCCACCAGGGGCGGGGGACTCTGTCCCCCGTTGCCTATGGGATCCCGGCCACGTCAGAGCCGGGCCAGCCAACCCCCAGAGAACTTCCTCTTTGGCCCGCCCACCCTCCCTATTTTGCAGGTTAGGCAATGGCCTTGCTATGGACTTTGGTTGGTCGCCTTGGTTGTCCGAGGGGCCTGGTAGGAATTTTACCACTTGGCAAATTGGCACTGGACACTTGGTTTTCGCCTACCTCGTAGCAATCGTCACAACTTTGTTAGGGTTGCGGTTAGGCATTGTTTGACCTTGTGTGGGGGAGGGGAGGTGTGGCCATCACCTGCCCCTCCATGCTTAAGGGTATTCCGTTAAAGGAATCCGGGGGTGTTGATCTAGTCTGAAGCCCGGCTGGGGGACTAAGGCCTTGACACGACCCCGACGGGAGCACCAGGGGGAGCTTGAGTTGGCTCGCATCGACAGGGCTCCCCCTACCGGTGGCTTACCCTTACTGGGACTTACTGCACAATGGGCAGGAGTCAGATATAGTCAGGTCCAATCAATGCCTAAGCCAATACCGCTCACATTCGCCGAAGAATTGATGCTTTTGAATTCTGCTGCTGGAGGAGACTCTTGAGAGTCCCATGGACTGCAAGAAGATCACACCTATCCATTCTGAAGGAAATCAGCCCTGAGTGCTCACTGGAAGGACAGATACTGAAGCTGAGGCTCCAAGACTTTGGCCACCTCAGGAGAAGAGAAGACTCCCTGGAAAAGACCCTGATGTTGGGAAAGATGGGGGGCACTAGGAGAAGGGGACGGCAGAGGACGAGATGGTGGGACAGTGTTCTCGAAGCTACCAGCATGAGTTTGAGCAAAGTGCGGGAGGCAGTGGAAGACAGGAGGGCCTGGCGTGGTGTAGTGGTTAAGAGCGGTAGTCACGTAATCTGGGGAACCGGGTTCGAGTCTCCGCTCCTCCACATGCAGCTGCTGGGTGACCTTGGGCCAGTCACACTTCTTTGTAGTCTCTCAGCCCCACTCACCTCACAGAGTGTTTGTTGTGGGGGAGGAAGGGAAAGGAGATTGTTAGCCGCTTTGAGACTCCTGAAGGGGAGTGAAAGGCACGATATGAAATCCAAACTCCTCCTCCTCCTCCTCCTCCTCCTCCTCCTCCTCCTCCTCCTCCTCCTCCTCCTCTTCTTCTTCTTCTTCTTCTTCTTCTTCTTCTTCTTCTTCTTCTTCTTCTTCTTCTTCTTCTTCTTCTCTGGTCCAGGGGGTCACGCAGAGTCGGACACGACTAAACGACTGAACAACATCTAGTTTTGATTGGATTAACAGGGTAAGGAGGTTTCGATTGACTCAGTCCGTTGTTCTCGCAGCGGGAGCTGTCATCACCTTGTCAGCGCTCAGTGGAGCGTGCAAAACAGCTGGAGCTGAGCTGCCTCTGCAGAGCCATGGCATTGCTGCGATTGGCTGAAGGGCTACATTCAACGCCATCTGATTGGCTAGAGCGCATCCTCATGCAAATACATTGTTCATTCATCAAATACATTGATCGTGTATACGGGGTCAGAAATGGCGCTTTCTTCTCGGGGTTTTGGACTTTTGTGCGGTGCTTGGTGCAACGTTGTGACGGGGCGAGGGGAGTCCTAGTGTGGCAGGGTTCCCTTGAGGTCATCGCCTCGGGCTCCACGTCTCTTACTCGGGAGTAAGATTTCGTTCATATGCCCCCCCTCCATTCCGTAACACTCTTCAAATGGACTTCATGGAGTGTGCACTCTTGCAGGGTCTGCTTCCAGAAACTACTATTGCAGATGGATATATTTTGGCAAAAATGGTTTACAAATATGCACAATGGCAAGCAGGCAGACAGCAACAGTTACAAATCAACCTTGGTCCTGCCTAGCCTGGAAGCTGTTTCCAACTAGTGAACTAGAAACCTTTCAGCAACCTTTACAACCATCTACAAACCCCAAAGTTTGTAGGATTCTCTTCTTTCAGCTGTGTCTTGGCTCTGTGCTCGCAAGTGTTCTACTGACTTTCAGGTAACTTGGAAAGCATGGTAATGATGTCTTGGTTCTGAAGAATGATATTTCCCCCAGTCTGACGTAGTTATCCTGGTGATGATTCAGCTAGATGTTGTACACGCTGAGCATATTCCAGAAGGGGTATGTTGTCTTGGCCTTGCTTTGGCTTACTGAGATCTGTCTTCTCCCTATAGGTGCTCATTCTAAAATGGATAATTGTAACGTTTGACTTCATTGATCAGAAGGAAAATATGAATGCTCTCTATGGTTTCTTCTTCCGCTTCTTACAATATGAGAAATTGGTAAGATAAAAAGGAATGTGTTATTTTGAAGGAACTCGCTTTTATTCTGACATTAACCCAAATCAAACAATAAAGAGTACTTTCCGACCACACAACAAGACACCATGTGAAAAGTGGGGCCTTAAATACATTTGAATCAAATACATTTGGAACAAGTGATTGTTACATTTACGGAACATTCTCTAGGCGATGAGATTGGGGGGAAATACAAAAACCCATGCGGATACATTTGGATACATTTAGAAAAGTACTGCATTTATTTTTTTTAAAGAAATATTTATTAAGATTTTACAAAAAACAGATATGCAGAAACACATAATAAAAAAACAAGAAAAAAATAAGAATAAACACACACAAAAAAAGATACAAAAAATTAAAAACAATTCTTTTTCATAATTTAAAACTCATTTGCTTGTTTCTTTGACTTCCTCACACCTCCCCTTCTTGTATTCCCATTTAAATAATCAAATCAGCAAATCCTTACCCTCTTTCATTTATCTTATCTCTATATCTTGACATTTTATAACTCAGTATTTTCATCCATTATCAATTCATTTTTGCATATTCTTATTAACTTTGTTACTAATACCACTTATTTCCAATCCAACACCATACCCTTCTTCCATATTCTTAAAGCATTACAGCTGGAAACCACTTAATTTCTATCCAACAACCTTCTAACATTCATTAATTTTGCAATATTTCTGTAGATAGTCTTTAAATTTCTTCCAATCTTCTTCCACCGCCTCTTCTCCCTGGTCCCGGATTCTGCCAGTCATTTCTGCCAATCCCATATAGTCCATCATCTTCATCTTCCATTCTTCCAAAGTGGGTAAATCTTGTGTCTTCCAATACTTTGCAATAAGTATTCTTGCTGCTCTTGTAGCGTACGTAAAAAAAGTTCTGTCCTTCTTTGGCACCAATTGGCCGACAATGCCCAGAAGAAAGGCCTCTGGTTTCTTCAGGAAGGTATATTTAAATACCTTTTTCATTTCATTATATATCATCTCCCAGAAAGCCTTGATTCTTGGGCACGTCCACCAAAGGTGAAAGAATGTACCTTCATTTTCTTTACATTTCCAACATTTATTATCAGGCAAGTGATATATTTTTGCAAGCTTGACTGGGGTCATGTACCACCTGTATATCATTTTCATGATATACAGTTTTCAGTTTTCTTGTCCAAATGATATGCCTCCATTATCTGATAGTAATGAAGCCAATCTCGCACTTTGTTTTTTAGTTTCTCAAAACTCTGCAGTTTTAGTCTATCTCCCTCTTGTTCCAAAATTTCCCAATATTTCGGCCATTTGGCCTCCATACTGAGCTTTTTCTGGGCTTTTGCTTCCATTGGTGACAGCCACCTTGGTGTTTTGTTTTCCAATAGATCCTTATATCTTATCCAAACATTGAACAAAGCTTTCCTGACAATATGGTTCTTAAATGCTTTATGTGCTTTAACCTTGTCATACCACAAATATGCATGCCACCCGAAAACATTGTTAAAACCTTCTAAATCCAAAATGTCTGTGTTCTCAAGAAGCAGCCAGTCTTTCAACCAGCAGAATGCTGCTGATTCATAGTAAAGTTTAAAGTCTGGCAGGGCAAATCCACCCCTTTCCTTTGCATCAGTTAATATCTTAAATTTTATTCTGGGCTTCTTGCCCTGCCAGACAAATCTAGAGATATCTTTCTGCCACTTCTTGAAACAATCCATCTTGTCCACAATTTGCAGTGTTTGAAACAAAAACAGCATTCTAGGCAATACATTCATCTTTATAGCTGCAATTCGACCCAACAAGGAAAGCTTCAAATTTGACCAAGAAAAAGTACAGCATTTTGAGGAAAAATACATTCAGATCCATTCTTAAAGTCAATGAGAAAGATACAGCAAAAAGGATACGATTCGATACAGCGAAAAACGATACATAAATCACAGAAGGGGCGGCCTACAGCAGACTCCTGTCTGGCAGGAAACCTGTTGATGGGTTTACCTGTCTGTTCATGGGTTTACCTGCATATTCTTTTGTGATGAGAACTACTTACGGTATTTATGTATGTGTTTATATCTTAGACCTTCTAATTCTCCTAACACCAGGAATTGACCAGATGGTGCAGGATGCCCCCCCCCCCAGTATCTGTTGGAAGCAGATTTAGGAGTGGGGGGTGGAAGCACCTACTGGTGGGGAGCACACTTCTTCTGGGGATGCTTCCTCCTCCTCCTCCTCCTCCACTTCCCACTTCTCGCTGGGGCCTCAAGATGAGAAGTCAGGCTGGAAGTCTCCTCGGAGAAGACAAAGGAGCAAGCATGGCTGCCTTTCCTCTTCTCCAGACCAGTTAGTTGGACTAGAAACCTTTCCCATCCCAGTTCTGCAGTGGTTTTCAAGCAGTGTGCTGTGGCAGCTGGGGTGCCTTGAATGATGGTCGGGGTGCCGCGGGAGACACTGGCCTCTGTCCCTCTTTCCTTCCCTCCCTCCTCGGATGCCATCTCTGCCTCCCCAAGGCTTGCCCAGCTGTTCTCCCCCAGAGAATGGTGCCTCTGGGGCTGGCCAGGGGGTGTGGGCTGCCAGGAGCTGAGGCGGCCTCAGAGGAAGCAAGCCAACTGGCGAGGGGCCCTTGCTGTTGGGAATGGACAGGCAAGTCCCAGGCCCCTTTAATATATCAATAACAAATCAACACAATGACACTATAATGATACAATCTGAATCATTAGGGGTGCATTGCAGCAGTCAATGCAAATCTCCATGAGTCGCCTGCAGCCAGAAGCTCTGCAGCACAGGTGGTTCTGATGATTCCCCTGTAAGGAAGGCTTACAATGTAGGAGGCTTTGGGGCTTTGCGAGGGGGGGGGGAAGTGGGGACATCATAGAAGTATGCATGATGTGGGAAAGGTGCAGAGCGATGTTTCCTCCTCATAATATCAGAACCTGGATCTCTTTAAGAAAGCGGAATGATGGCAGATTCAGGCCAGACACAGAGTGCCTAGTGACACTGAAATTTCCTCCTTCCAGAGGCACTGACGGGGATGGCTTTAAGAAAGGATTCGTCAAATTCATGGAGGGTTAGACCATGTTGCACCTCCAGCCGCAGAGGCACTCTACCTCTGCTTACCAGTTGCGGGTGTCCCCAGTGGGGAGAGTGGGGCTGCATTTGGAGTCTGCTTGGGGCTTCCCTTGGACATCTGCTGGGCTGCTGAGAGCTGGACTAGATGGGCCTTGGTCTGATCCTGCAGGGCTGTGACAATAAGAGCCTGGAGCCTGGAGTATGGCTTCGCGAGCAATTCAGGGAACAGTAGTGCAGAGTTGCATCTCCCTGGGAAGGGGCACGTGCTCAGCAAAGCTGTCTCTTGCTTCTGGTCCTAAGAGTTGGGGTGGGGACATGGAGGAAAGGGGTGCAGCCTTCTGTAGAGGCCGGAGTCTCTCCCCTGCCTCTCTCTGCCACCTCTGAGGTGCCCAAAAAGGCAGATAGCAGAGGAAGCGAACCAATAGTCACGTTCATCTGTACTGGCTCAGTATGACCTATTCTGACAGATGCTGCCTTTCATATTCACGCCCAAGAGCCTTTCCGCTCCAGAGATCTGGGGCTGAACCCGGGATCTGCACGCCAAGGCTGGAGTGCCAGCTGGCCACATTGGGTGCCTGCCTGGAGAGTGGAAGCCGGGGGTTCGAAGGACATTGTGCTGCTCCTGGCAACCCCCACCCAACCCGACGTCCTCCTCCGCCTGAATCCCGCTTCCCCTGGGACGCACTTCCCATCCTGGAGCGGCTGGGGTGGGAGCGCTCCCCACCCCCCTTTCCAGACTCTCCTCGTTCTTCTTCTTCATGCCTCGGGTGTTTTCCTGAGTGTATCTTCAGAACAACCCTCTGTGAGGGAGGCTAAGCTGGCCCAAGGTGGCTCAGCCAAGTTGCCAAGGCCAGCATTTAAGACCACGCACCCTTTCCCCTCAGATGATAAAGCCGGGATGAGTCATGCTAGCAGCCTGTGGCCTTGACGGGCTTTGAGGCAGCCCAGCCCCCTTTTCTGCAAGCAGGCTGCCTCCGGGGAGGACCAGCACTTTTCTGACGGGACAGAAGCACACAACTTCCCCCTCCCACTTGCCGCCCGCCCCAGTCGTTCTCCGGCGGCTGAGTTTAGCGGCTCATCCCAGGCGGGAATTCGGGTGGCGCTGCTTGCAGAAGGAGAAGTGGCTGGCGCTAGCGGACACTCCTATTGTTCTTCTCAGGTAGGACTTCCGGGATCCAGACGAACATTTTACCAAAAAGTATGGCTCGACTATTGATTTCCCATTTAAAGGATGGCAAAAAGACCGAAGTTTGGAGGACAGGTGAAAAAACCACGAATTACATTTAAAGTTCTGCGAGATGCAAAGGAAAGCTTGCGTTTTAAACTTGCATTTTACAGCTTGTTGCTTGGTGCGGTTAACGGAATGGGGGATATTGAGAAAGAAGAGACTTGGAATTAGAAGGTTAGGATTTCAGGGTTAGATGGCTTGGATATTTGTGGTAGATCAAGTCAGAGTAAATGCGCACCTTGAGAACCACTGTATTAGACGTGTGTGGCGTATTAAGAATCTGAAAATAGATATAAAGTTAGTTTATACACAAAGGCTCTGTTTCACCAGAAGACCCTTTTTATAGACAAAAGGGTGACGGATAAAGAGAAATGGTTAATCTACTGAGAGTTCTTAAAGTGGAAACGGGGAGATTGTAAAATTTAAACAAGGGGTTTCTCTTTTACACTTAATAAAAGAGGGTTGGGGTGTTGTTTATGGGTTCTTTTTCCGGGGGGGGGGGGTTGCTGTTGCTGATGATAATTTTTTATCTCTTTAGTTTGGATTATATGATTTCCATGGAATCTTATTATTTATGTGGATTTTTTTTCAATTTCGTTGTGTACTTTTTGATATTTTGTTCATTGTTTACGACTAGTTTTGTTATGTTTGCAGTTATGTAATATTTTAATTTTTTTGTAAGCTGCCTTGCACATGGTTTGAAATTTGGAAAGGCAACATACAAATAAATGATTGATTGATTGATTGATTGAGAGATTCTAGTTGGAAATGAAGACTTGGGGTACGGAAGAGTGGAAGACGGGTTTTGAGATACAATTGTGCACATCATGTGATATCAAAAATGTACAAACTTTTGTTGAAATCCTAAATGGAAGAGGAACAGATTAAAAAGTGCATGATTAAAGGGGCAAGATTTTCTCTTTTTTTGGTTATATTGTACCGTTGGAATAGTGGTAACATATGTGGACTAAAGAGTTAAAATAATAATTGAGTTATGACTTAAAATAGACTTTTAAATATATATATATTTCAGTATTGTTGGCATCTAACTCCCGAGAAGTTATTTAGAATACATGTAAACATACCAAATATTTGTTGGAAATGTCAAGAAGATGAAGGGACAGTTTCTCGTGCTTGGTGGACATGTGAAATAGCTTAAAACATATGAGATACAAATACATACATTGTTTTTGAAGGTTCCTATTCAACTGTTGGGACTTACCGATATACAGAAAGCCTTTCCTGACTATAGCGCTGCAGCAGCTCCCAGCCAAGTGCTAGGAAATGTTCCCCAGCAGATGGCATGCTAGGAGGTCCTGCACCACTGGGTTTTTCAGGCATTCAGAGAAATTGTGGATTTTAGGACTTAGAAATGGGTCAGCAGCTTCATTTGGCAATGCCAGAAAAGACTGCCCCTTCAAATTCTGTTTCTAACGCGTATAATAATTTAATAATTATATTTTTTAATTATTTCTACCCGGCCCATCTGGCTGGGTTTCCCTAGCCACTCTGGGCGGCTTCCAGCAAAAGATTAAAAATACATTAAAACATCAGTCATTAAAAGCTTCCCGAAACAGGGCAGCCTTCAGGTGTCTTCTAAATGTCGTATACTTGTTTATTTCTTTGGCATCTGGTGGGAGGGCATTCCACAGGGCGGGCGCCACTACCGAGAAGCCCTCTGCCTGGTTCCCTGTAACTTCGCTTCTCGCAATGAGGGAACCACCAGAAGGCCCTCAGCGCTGGACCTCAGTGTCCGGCCTGACCGATGGGGCTGTAATGAAGCACAATAGGGGGTGGTGTAGGGACTTTGCGCAGGTGATTGATGGTCAAGAAAAGGCAACCTTTGTGCTGTTTTATGTCAGGAGCTGGGAATTCTAGAAGTAGTACTCCTTTTTGCACGTTCTTACTTCCTGTACTGCTTGAATGGAAGAGGAAAACTTCACTTACTAATTAATTATGTTAAGCGAGGCAAATGTTAGGTCAGGAAGCTCAGCGCAGTATACCTGAAGGAGCATCTCCACCCCCATCCTTCAGCCCGGAGGTCCTCCTCCGAGGGTCTTCTGGTGGTTCCCTCCCCGCGAGAAGCGAGGTTGCAGGGAACCAGGCAGAGGGAGGGCCTTCTCGGTGGTGGCAGCCTCTCTGTGGAACGCCCTCCCTACAGGTGACAAGGAGATGAGCAACTATCAAACCTCTGGAAGGCAGCCCTTTATAGGGGGGCTTTGAATGTTTGTTGTTTTAATATGTGTTGGAAGCCGCCCAGAGAGGCTGGGGAAACCCAGTGAGGTGGGTGGGGTACAAATAACACAATTACATTTATAGCCCCCATTTCCTGCAAGGAGGTCCAGTTGGTGTGCAGAGTTCTCCCTCCCCCCCCCCCCATTTTATCCTCACAACAACCCTTTGAGGTAGGTTAGGCTGAGCGTGAGTGCCTGGCCCAGGGTCACCCAGTGAGCTTCAGGGCTGAGTTTGAATGCCTGCCCCCAGCATTCCTCCTCTGCAAGGCCTGCCTCCTCCCATGACAAAGTCTGCTCACACACTCTCAAGCCCCCATGGATGGCTGAGGCAGGTAAGGTTGTGTGTGTTGGAGGAGGGCAGGAGCAGGCAAGGTGAGCCATGCCCCCAAAGGAGGCAGCTGCAGCAGCCCCCTCCTCCTGCTGCCCTCCAGGAACAGGGCGGGGAGGGACCAGCCCCCAGGAAGGACATGTTTGCCTCCCTCTGCAGTGCTCAGAACAAGAGGGGAATGAGGCCACCCAGGCCCTCTGGAGCACAGAAGGGCTCACCATCCTTGACTTTCCCCCTTCAACTGCCTTTTTACCCAATCCCTCATTTTGAGGAAGTCTCCTCTTTTGAAGTCAAATGTGACTGTTCTGGATTTCCTTAGCAATTGTCCACTTCCATACTGTGTATGTTGAATTTGATAGCACTGTGGTCACTGTTCCCATTTGATTCAACCACACCTACATCTTGTCAGTTGAGAGCATCAGGCAGAGCACCCAGCACCTACCGAATCCTTTTTTTATGCCAGCAGGTCTTTTTAACGGAAGTCTGATGTCTTCAATGTTAACTTTTTCTGCAATGTATTTCTCGTGTGTCACTTCAGAGATGATTATAGTCAAGTGGTGTATAAGCTGTTTAAATAGTAAAAGGTTGAATGCAATTTTAAAAATAATAATTGTATATCAAGGGGGAAAGCATACTTGTATCTGACCATATCTTAATGGACACAGACTTTGATAAATAGCATCCTAGCTGTCAGAGCTACCCTAGGTCCCAGCTCACAAAGGACCAACGCTACTTCGTTGTTAAGTACAAAAGTCTTTATTGAAGTTCAGTTTCACTTCCAGAGCCGCAGCGCGCAGCTCTACGTCTCAACTGTCAGACCGCTGATGCTCCGTCTGAGTCTCCTCCCCCTTGACACCAATTTAAGATTCTAGCCTTGCTCCACCTTTTTCGCTGCTCTTTCCTCCTCTGGGTCCGCCTGCCCGCCGGGGTCTCGCCCCTTCTAGCCTCCTCTGAGGCTGATTCCCCTGAGCCGTCTCCCTCCCTCCGGCGGGCTTTAGGAGCTGGTTCCCCATCCGGGTCTCCTGCTGTCCCCCGCGCCTGCACATTTGAACTTGGCGCGCGCGCCCAGCCAGCAGCTTTCCTCCTGACCGTTTCACTGCTGCTGTCACTGCTTCCCCCTTCGGGGGGGCTAGCTGCAACTGACCTCCCTTCCGTTCCTCCACTCTCCGATGGAGGCGTGGTCAGCCCTGACTCCCTCTCTGGAGGAGACGCTGGCCCTGACACATGTGACTCTTCCCCCCCACTACGCTCTGGTGGGGAAACTGGTCCCGATCCTCCACTGCTGCTTTGGGGTTCCCCTCTGGCTCCTTGTTTCTGGTGCGTCCCCCCTGGGACCCCCCTTGCCCTGACCATCGGCGCCCCCTTCTGGGAATCTTCTGATTCGCTGGAGAAGCTCATGGAATCTCTCGGGCCACTGTCATACTCCCCTACGCTGCCCTCGGATTCTTCCCCTTCGCTCTCCCAATCCTCTCTCCCCAGTGCTCCTGCTCCTGATTCCCTGACATCCATCCCCCCCTCGAAGCCCCCCCTTCCCCCCTCCCCCTCTTCGGATGTGGGTTCCGGGTGCTCCAGTGCTGTGGGTGTGAGTGCGGGATACCATTCTTCCCCCCTGGTGTGTAGCCGGTCCGCTGGATCCGGCCCAACCGCAACGGGCTCGTCGACGTCGATCTCCTCTGCTTCCATCTCTCTGCTGATGTGCTTGAATCCAGGATCCTCCCCCAACACGTCCATGTCCTCCCCTCCCCCGGGTACCTCTGGTGAGCCTGCTTGCAAAGGTCCCCGCAGCAGCTCCCTGCGCCACCCCACCTCCGGTTGAGTGTCCCACCAATAGGAGCGGTCTGTGGCAAACCCCGAGAGTGACCCCTCCGAGGAGCTAGTGTCCGGCGTCGTCTCTTCAGCTGATGAAAAACCCTGGAACGTACTGGCTGACAGTGTGGGTGTGAAGAGCCAGTCGTCGAAATACTCTGCCGGCATAGGTCTGTGTGGGAAGAGTGCATGGAACTCGTCTTTAAGATAGTGCTCCTCCACGGCATAGCACGGTACCCACCTGTTGGCGCTGGCTGGGGTACCTTCCCTGGCGAGGAGGTATTCCACCCCCTCTTCCCCCCACCTCGAGTCCAAAATCTCCGTGACCTCGTTGAGTGGCGTCGCCCTCCGTGACCCCTCCCTCTTCGGAGAATCATTAAGTGGGTCTGGCGTGTTCCCTGTCGCCTGAAACCTGTGGGGTTCCCTGTAGGGTGTGAGCACTGACCTATGAAAGACTGGGTGCATTCTGGAGCCCTCCGGGAATGTCAACCGGAAGGCCACTGGATTGATTTGCGCCGCGACCTGCTAAGGTCCCAGCTGCTTGTGTTTGAGCTTCCTCTTAGCTAGCGTCCTGGCCGGCACTGCCTGGGCTGCTAACCAGACCCAGTCCCCCACCTGGATGTCCTCCCCGACCCTCCTGTGCTTGTCTGCCTGCATTTTGTAGGCGTGTTTCGCCAGTTCCAATTGCCTTCGGAGTTGCTCGTGGACCTCCTGTAACTCTGCTGCTAAGTGCTCTGCTCCCCTTGGCTCCCCCTCCCCCTTCGTCTCTAACCCCGGGAAAGTTCTCGGATGCCGCCCATTATTGGCAAAGAACGGTGTCACTCCTCTAGACCCGTGCTTCGTGTTGTTGTAGGCAAACTCGGCCAGCGGTAGGTAGTCCACCCAGGTCGAGGGTTGTTGATTGGCGTAGCATCGCAGGTACTGCTGCATGATGGCGTTGACCCTCTCCGCTTGTCCGTTGGTCTGCGGGTGTCGTGCCGACGCTAAGTTGATCTTGACGTTCAGGATGCCCAGCAGCTTCTGCCAGAAGCTCGAGACGAATTGGCGACCCCGGTTGGACAGGATGGACCGCGGCAAGCCGTGAGCTTTGAACACGTGGTCTATGAACAGCTTGGCGGTCTGTTCCGCTGTGGCCACCTTCGCGCACGGAATAAAGTGCGCCATCTTGGTGAACATGTCTACGACCACGAGCACCGCTGTTTTGCCTCGCGAGCTGGGCAGATCTGTGACAAAGTCCAGGGCCATTCTCTCCCACGGTTCGAGCGGCGTCTGTAGGGGTTCTAGTAGACCCGCCGGCTTCCTGTGTACTGGCTTTGCCCTTTGGCAGGTGTCACACCTGGAGACGTAATCCGCGACTTCTCCCCTCACCTTGGGCCACCAAAAGTCTCTGGTTACTAATTCCGCCGTTTTGTCCTTGCCGAAGTGCCCAGCGCTGGGCGCGTCGTGTAGCTGCTGCAAGACTTTCGCGCGGAGGTCGTCTCCGGGCACGTAGAGAGCCGCTTTGTGGATGAGCAGTCCGTCTCGTATCTGGAACTCGTCGTCCTTCGCTGTGCCTTTTCGCACCTCCTCCATATTGGATTGTGCGAACAAATCCGTCTGCAGCGCTCGACGCACCGCGTCCAGGTCCACGGCAGCTGAAGCGCACGCCCACGCTTTCGGTGCGAAAATGTGCTTGGCCGCCACCGGCGCCGCCTCCTCGAGATACTGCGGCTTCCTGGATAGTGCATCCGCCATGACGTTGTTGTCTCCCGGGATGTATTCTATCCGGAAATCGAAATCCGCAAAGAACTCCGCCCAGCGAATGTGTCTCTGGTTTAGGAACCGCGCCGTGCGCCAGTACTCCAGGTTCTTATGGTCCGTGCGGACTTGCACTGTGTGCCTGGCTCCAACGAGGAAGTGCCGCCACGCCTTGAAGGCTGCATGAATGGCCAGCAACTCCCTGTCCCAGATGGTGTAGTTCTGTTCCGCCTTGCTGAGTTTCCTGGAGTAGAATGCGCACGGCCTCCATTCCCCTTGCGGATCTTGCTGCAACACTAGCCATAGGCTAATTTTGTGGAGTTTAAAGCTAAGCATACAAGTTCCCAAAGCATGCTTTGAAATCCGTATGAACTCTAGTATGCTGTCGGGGGAAGAGGAAGGATGTGGTTGGCTGAAATGAAGTCTGATCCTGTACAGATAAATCACTAGTGGAAGCGCCAACAGAAACGTGTACAGATTCCACACGATCATGAGGAAGCCTGAATCTGGGCAGGACCTTGTCTCTTTGCCTGTCATTTGTGGCTGCTCCACCCAGGTCTGAGACGCCTTTCGGAGTGAAACAGTGATCGGGGGGCGGGGGAGGCAAGAGGATGGAAACCCCTCCGCGGGTACTTTGAAAACAGACTCCTTTTGTCTGGATCTTCCCCGCGCAAAGATGGGTCTGTATGCATTTTGAGCAGAGGAGGAGGGTCTGTGGAACTGCCCACCACTGCGGTGTACTGTTCCCAGGATATTAAAAAAATATATATATTCAAAGTTATAACAAGACATATTATCCAAAAACATATCCTTAGCCCCCCCCCATTTTTCCTCCCTCCCCCTTCCCCCTCCCCCCCAGAACCCACCCCCCCACTCCACCTCCCAACTTCCCTCAGTTCCAGTCTTTGATTTCTCTAATATTGCTGTTTTCTGCATGTTACAAAGTTGTATAGATCCTCAAACTGTAGAGCTGATTATTATCAGTAAAAAAAAATTGTGGATGTTTATTCAAAACCTGCCAAGGAGTCCAATTCACTTTGTTGCGTCTTCAGAGACTTTGTAAAAGGTTCCCATTCATCCTTAAAGTCACAGTTATCCTTGTCCTGTAGCTTATATGTCAATTTTGCCACTTCTGCATAGTCCATCAACTTTTCTCGTCATGATTCTTTAGTTGGGGTTTCTTCAGTCTTCCATCCTTGTGCAACCAGAACTCTCGCGGCCGTTGTCGCATACATGAAGATGTTTTTCAACTTTTTTGGCAGATCTTTCCCTACAATCCCCAACAAAAATGCCTCGGGTTTTTAAACAAATGTTAAATGGGGCATTTTCTTCAATTCATTGTATATCATTTCCCAAAATGTTTTAATTACCTTACACTCCCACCACATATGATAAAATATTCCCTCCTTTTCCTTACACTTCCAACATATATTTGAACTAGTTTTGAACATTTTCCCTAACTGCACTGGTGTTGTATACCATCTGTACATCATCTTCATGTAGTTCTTCATGTACTGTTCCCAGGATAGGTAAAGATCATTCAACAGTTTTCAAATTGAAAAACGGTCTTTCATTTTGAGATCCTTTGTAACACCATCCACTTCATTTAAGCACAACCTACGACCCTTGAGGTTTTTACTGAAGCAAAAGGATTGATTCCATCCCTGCATCAAACAGCTGTGATTTGAGGATCGTCTGTTTCATAGCAGCTCCTGTGCCCCTTCCCTCTGCTGCATTTGGCATGAAATTGCCGGTGATTTCCCCAGGAGTAAAAAGGCCTACCTACACTGGGCTTATTCTTGGGCATTACTTTGCAACAAAGAAGAAAGCTTTTCGTCTTCTGTTTCTTTTCATTTTTATGTTTTCAAAATGCTTGATATCTGACACTGTGTTTTCTTTGTTTTTCAAGCTTTCATAAAAAATAGCCTTTGAAACCAGCTGGTACAGTGGTCAGAAGACTTGCCTTCGTGTCCACAGAATGGAGAAGAAAAGTTCGCCCAACAAATCCCTGGGTGCGACCCCAGAGACCTCCGGCTCCCACCTGGCTGAGCCTTCTCATTGCCAGCTCACTTTGATGCCCTCTGTTCCCAGAGATACCACTGGAAGAGCTGCTTCCCTTAGCCAGGAAGAGTCGGGGTCCCAGCAGCCTTCCCAGCAGGCCTCCCACATTTCCTCCTCCTTGGGCAGTGCTCCATTGCAGGTCCCCGAGCAGCTTTCCGAAGAAAGGCCCCATGGCACTGGCCAAAGTGCTTCCCTCCCTTCTCTGGATGAGGTTTCTTCTTCCCAGTGCACCACCCAGGGAACGGGTCACCAGCGTGCAGCGACATTCTCTAGCCTGCAGTCTGGGAGTAGGAAAAGTGTGATCACCTTTGCGGGGACCCAGGCTGTTTCCTCTACCTCTAAGTCTCCAGAGCGGTCTGTCCCAGCTCCGAGCACAGCTGATCTGGCTAAAGGCGGCCAGGGGCAAGGCCAGGTAAGTCCAGATTGAGAGGTAGGGAAAGGGCTTTGAGGCTGTAATACCTCCTTGAGTCTCTCCAGCTGGTTTGGACAACTGCCCCCATCCCTGACCCCTGGCCATACTGCTTGGGCCTGGTGAGAGATGGAGCCAGGTAGAGAAGGGGAGCTGTTTGTCTCTTCAGATGCCTGGGAGAAGAGAGCAGTGGGTGGGGGCAGCCTCTGCTCCCCCTTCTAGAAAGGAGGCCTTTGCCAACATGGGTGCAATTCTGCTCCATGTGGGGAAAGTGTTTATCCATCATGGATTTGGGGGGATGCTGCTGCCAGCCAATATGGGCTTTGAAAGATATTTTTTTACTGTAGGCCTGTTTATTCTGCTGCATTTCAATGTTTGCCTATTTTCGGACCTAGTTATAAAGTACCTTGAGATTCCCACATAATAGGTTGCAGGTAAATACTCTAAAAATAAGAACTCCCCCCCCCCATCATGTCACAAAGTCAATTGACAGAGAGCCTAAAATAATGCCAACGAGCTCTTCTACATGGAAGTGCAACATCAGCCCTTCAACACATCAGCATGATGTGCAGTTGTCACACAGCTACGACTCATAAGCCATGAATGGAGGTCTGAATAGTGCCCCTTTGGAAACCCCCACCCTCCATGCAGAAAAAGAGCATCTGCCCCTGAAATACTTTCAGTATAAAGTGTATGAATGACAGGCAGCTAAAAAACTGTCTCCTCGGCTATTTGGCTCATGTGTCTCATAGAACAAACTCCGTGGACGAAAACAGCCTTGCCAGGAATGTGAGCCGACTTTAATCCAGCCTGCCCTGAAATATCTCAGAAGTGAAGCAGGAGAAAGAGGCCCAGTTTATGGCGGTGAGCTGACTTGGTTTTGAGTAGGAGGGTGTGCACTGCAGGGGACTGGTCTGCTTTTGTGAATAGGCTGGACTACAAAATCTCTGGCTGCTCTTATATTCTTTTCCCGCAAGGCTGCAGTTAGGTTAGTGAGTGGCAGGCTATTGCCTATCTTGTGTATCAGCAGCACTGTAGAGTCAGGCCAGATGGCAAATCCTGATAGTTGGGGTCGGGATGCATATGGAATGGGTTCGGGAAAGAGGGGTGGCCACTTCCAATCTACCAGGCAGCATTTTTCTGCTGGAGAAACAGCTTGCACCAGCAGAGGGAGGCAGCACTCCACAGAAAACCTCTCTGTCACACAAGCAGTCCTCTACAAGGAGATCCTTGGGCTGGGAGGGGGCTGGAAGTGACCATATTCCAGATGAGGGGGAGCATGAAGCCAGGCTCTGGGCTTTCGTTTCGTGTTGGAATGGAGATGTAAAATCACTTCTTTTGTATTCAGGTCAGGACAACAGATCCACACCTGGGAGCTTGATGACAACTGAAGGGGTCCATGGTGATCCAGGGCAAGCTGCACTTGCTGCTCAGGTAAGGCCAGAAGGAGGCTTACCAGGCGTCCCCGGTTGCCAGGGAGAGTCCCCGAATTCAGCAATTTGTCCCCGGCAGAAATTTGTCCCCGGAATGTCCCCGGATTTACGCCTGGGGACTTCCTGCGCTGCAACATGGCTGACGCCATGGCAGCAAGCAGCATCGGAGGTACCGACTACATCCGGGGACATTAATTAAATCCGGGGACATTCCAGCCAGTTCCAGCCAGCCAATCCGCTGGCTGGGGGGGGGGGTGCCCCGACCTTGCTGCAGCTGCCGCCGCTGAGGAGAGGGAGAGCCAGACCCGAGAGAGAAGAGACCCAGAGGAAGGTATGTCTGCTTTAACGTCTCATTGCTGAGCAAAAAACAGCGTTCTTGGACGTTCCTGTGGCGTACACCCCTCCCCCCTTTTCTCCAGCTGGACGGCTTGTCTTTGGGGCTGTGAGGTAAAGCACAGCAGCGGGGATCCCCTGTCCCCCCCCCCACTTTGTGGGAGAGCTTGCTTGCAGATAGGGATAGCGCGCGGTTGGAGAGCCTTTTATTTGTAATTGCTCTGGTTGCTTAGAAGGGTAGTTGGCGGATGAAGTGAATCAAGTCAACTTTAATCGTTTAACCTGCCAGAAAAAGGGTTAGTTTAAAACAGCGCCTGTCTAGTTCACAGAGTTCCTGAACAAGCATGCATGGAAACACCGGTTTCTATAATGACTGAAATGTGCTTCATTTGCAACTAAGTAGAGCCTCTCTGCTAATGCAGAGCACAATCCACAGCTTCAGGCAAGGCCATTTATATACCCAGAATCCAGAGCAGCCTTTTCTCATACTCCTCTGAAGTACCACCACTGCAACACCAGTGCTTGGCCTTCTGGCACCTGCAGGCTAGGGCAAGAGCTCTTTAGCACCCTGGGGTGGAGCTCCTTCTCAGCAATAGCACTGTCTGCTCATTCCCAACTTCTTCAACCAGTGCCTCTGTGCCTTCTGTAAATGTCTGGAGTAAATGTCTAACAGGAAGTGTCTGTCCTCTCCAGGATGTTGAAATACTGAAGAAGGCGCCCAATAGCCCTAAGACGGGGGCGGAAACAGTACTTAAGGATGATCAAGCATTGCGTATGAAGGTCCAGGAGCTTGAAGAAAAATTCCAGCCGTTGCCAGCAATACTCCAGGAGCCACAAGGAAGAGGTATTTTTGAGAATCCTGTCTTCACAAATTCCGGGGACATGGCCCTCCCAGTGTTAAGGTGGGGAGGTGGGGTTGGGAGTTTGCAGATAAGAGTCAAAAGTTAAAAATGTAAAGGCTAATGGAATTCTATTTAAAAATCAAAAGTCGCTGTGGTGGTTCAAGTTATAGTGTGAGACAAAAGACAAGATGGAAAAGAAAAGATACGGAAGAGAGAAAAGAGATAGAGAGAAAAAAGAAGAAAGAAAGAAAAAGAAAACACAAAAAATCCTACTGAAAATAGTTTGTTTGTTTGTTTGTTCAGAAAAGAGAAGGAAAAGAAAAAAGCCATTGGAATAAGTAAATAGAAAAAGGGGGGAGAGGTGATGGAAAAGTATATATATTATATATATATTATATATATATATAATTCTTTAATGAGAAATTTAAAAAAAACTTTTTAAAATTTTTAAGTGATAGCAGCTCTTTTGGCTGAGGTGTGGCATGCAGCTGAAACAGTATTTCAGGAAACTCAAGCATTCGGTGTGAATCTCCAGGAGCTTGAAGAGAAACTCCAGTCGTTGCCAGCAACACTCCAGGAGCCGCAAGCCAGAGGTATTTTTGAGAATCCTGTCTTCACAAATTCCGGGGACATGGCCCTCCCAGTGTTAAGGTGGGGAGGTGGGGCTGCGAGTTTGCAGATAAGAGTCAAAAGTTAAAAATGTAATGCCTAATGGAATTCTATTTAAAAATCAGGTCAGGACAACAGATCCACACCTGGGAGCTTGATGGCAGCTGAAGGGATCCACAGTGATCCAGGACAAGCTGCACTTGCTGCTCAGGTAAGGCCAGAAGGAGGCTTACCAGGCGTCCCCGGTTGCCAGGGAGAGTCCCCAGATTCAGCAATCTGTCCCCGGCAGAAATTTGTCCCCGGAATGTCCCCGGATTTACGCCTGGGGACTTCCTGCGCTGCAACATGGCTGACGCCATGGCAGCAAGCAGCATCGGAGGTCCCGACTACATCCGGGGACATTAATTAAATCCGGGGACATTCCAGCCAGTTCCAGCCAGCCAATCCGCTGGCTGGGGGGTTGCCCCGACCTTGCTGCAGCCGCCGCCGCTGAGTAGAGGGAGAGCCCAACTCGAGAGAGAAGAGACCCAGAGGAAGGTATGTCTGCTTTAACGCCTCATTGCTGAGCAAAAAGCAGCGTTCTTGGCCGTTCCTGTGGCGTACACCCCTCCCCCCTTTTCTCCAGCTGGACGGCTTGTCTTTGGGGCGTTGAGGCAAAGCACAGCAGTGGGGATCCCCTGCCCCCCCCCACTTTGTGGGAGAGCTCGCTTGCAGATAGGGATAGCGCGCGGTTGGAGAGCCTTTTATTTGTAATTGCTCTGGTTGCTTAGAAGGGTAGTTGGCGGATGAAGTGAATCAAGTCAACTTTAATCGTTTAACCTGCCAGAAAAAGGGCCAGTTTAAAACAGCGGCTGTCTAGTTCACAGAGTTCCTGAACAAGCATGCATGGAAACACCGGTTTCTATAATGACTGAAATGTGCTTCATTTGCAACTAAGTAGAGCCTCTCTGCTAATGCAGAGCACAATCCACAGCTTCAGGCAAGGCCATTTATATACCCAGAATCCAGAGCAGCCTTTTCTCATACTCCTCTGAAGTACCACCACTGCAACACCAGTGCTTGGCCTTCTGGCACCTGCAGGCTAGGGCAAGAGCTCTTTAGCACCCTGGGGTGGAGCTCCTTCTCAGCAATAGCACTGTCTGCTCATTCCCAACTTCTTCAACCAGTGCCTCTGTGCCTTCTGTAAATGTCTGGAGTAAATGTCTAGCAGGAAGTATCTGTCCTCTCCAGGATGTTGAAATACTGAAGAAGGCGCCCAATAGCCCTAAGACGGGGGCGGAAACAGTACTTAAAGATGATGAAGCATTGCGTATGAAGGTCCAGGAGCTTGTAGAAAACCTCCAGCCATTGCCTGCAATACTCCAGGAGCCGCAAGCAAGAGGTATTTTTGAGAATTGCGTCCCGCGGCGACCCGGAAGTAACGGAACGGGTTACTTCCAGGTTTCGCTGCTCGCGCATGTGCAGACGCTCAGAATGACGTCACGCGCATGTGCAGAAGCGGCAAATCGCGACCCACACACACGCAGACGCGGGTTGCGTTCTGCTCATGATGCGAACGGGGCTCCGGAACGGATCCCGTTCGCAACCAGAGGTACCACTGTAGTTGAAATGCCTGGCTTGTTCAATGGCTTGTCCATTTAGGAGCCATTTCTGCTTCCTGGGCTGTGCCCCCAATACTACGGCTTTTGTCTTGGAATAATTTGTATTCAAATCTTTGTTACGACACAGTCTCCCAAAGTTCTTTAGTAATCGCCTCATACCCACTTGCGTTTGTGCTAACAACACCGTATCGTTGGCATGTAGCAAAATGGATACATTATGGGATAAAACTGAAAGAGGGAAATATCTGGCCATTTGGGTTCCTTATTACATCATTTACATAAATGTTAAAATGCAGAATTTTAGAAAGTATTTCAAAGTGTTTAAAATGATTTAGGAATTACAACGTTAACTTTTTTAAAAAGATATTAAATTAGTTTTAAAAGCCTTTATGTGTAACTGCTGATGATGTTGGGGGGTGGGGGGTGGCGGCAGCTGTGCTTCTAAGACTCCCTTAAAACTGATTTACAGTGCTGGCTCTTGGAGATTGAAAGGGGACATAAAAAGGCCTTGCCCCAAATTAAAGAAAAACCAACAAACAACCCCAGTCAAACAATTAGAAAAACCAGCCTGTGGAGCTCAGATGAACAAGTCCCACTTTGGTGCAACTTGACCGGAATGACATGCACAGATGCTCCCTTCTTTTTCTCAGTGATAGGAGCTCTTTTGGCTGGGGTGTGGCATGGAGCTGAAACAGTATTTCAGGAAACTCAAACATTCCTTGTGAAGCTCTGGGAGCTTGAAGAGAAGCTCCAGGCGTTGCCAGCAACACTCCAGGAGCCGCAAGCCAGAGGTATTTTTGAGAATCCTGTCTTCACAAATTCCGGGGACATGGCCCTCCCAGTGTTAAGGTGGGGAGGTGGGGCTGCGAGTTTGCAGATAAGAGTCAAAAGTTAAAAATGTAACACCTAATGGAATTCTATTTAAAAATCAGGTCAGGACAACAGATCCACACCTGGGAGCTTGATGGCAGCTGAAGGGATCCACGGTGATCCAGGACAAGCTGCACTTGCTGCTCAGGTAAGGCCAGAAGGAGGCTTACCAGGCGTCCCCGGTTGCCAGGGAGAGTCCCCGGATTCAGCAATCTGTCCCCGGCAGAAATTTGTCCCCGGAATGTCCCTGGATTTACGCCTGGGGACTTCCTGCGCTGCAAAATGGCTGACGCCATGGCAGCAAGCAGCATCGCAGGTCCCGACTACATCCAGGGACATTAATTAAATCCGGGGACATTCCAGCCAGTTCCAGCCAGCCAATCCGCTGGCTGGGGGGGTGCCCCGACCTTGCTGCAGCTGCCGCCGCTGAGGAGAGGGAGAGCCAGACCCGAGAGAGCACACCCAGAGGAAGGTATGTCTGCTTTAACGTCTCATTGCTGAGCAAAAAGCAGCGTTCTTGGCCGTTCCTGTGGCGTACACCCCTCCTCCCTTTTCTCCAGCTGGACGGCTTGTCTTTGGGGCGTTGAGGCAAAGCACAGCAGAGGGGATCCCTTGTCCCCCCCCCACTTTGTGGGAGAGCTCGCTTGCAGATAGGGATAGCGCACGGTTGGAGATCCTTTTATTTGTAATTGCTCTGGTTGCTTAGAAGGGTAGTTGGCGGATGAAGTGAATCAAGTCAACTTTAATCGTTTAACCTGCCAGAAAAAGGGCCAGTTTAAAACAGCGGCTGTCTAGTTCACAGAGTTCCTGAACAAGCATGCATGGAAACACCGGTTTCTATAATGACTGAAATGTGCTTCATTTGCAACTAAGTAGAGCCTCTCTGCTAATGCAGAGCACAATCCACAGCTTCAGGCAAGGCCATTTATATACCCAGAATCCAGAGCAGCCTTTTCTCATACTCCTCTGAAGTACCACCACTGCAACACCAGCGCTTGGCCTTCTGGCACCTGCAGGCTAGGGAAAGAGCTCTTTAGCACCCTGGGGTGGAGCTCCTTCTCAGCAATAGCACTGTCTGCTCATTCCCAACTTCTTCAACCAGTGCCTCTGTGCCTTCTGTAAATGTCTGGAGTAAATGTCTAGCAGGAAGTGTCTGTCCTCTCCAGGATGTTGAAATACTGAAGAAGGTGCCCAATAGCCCTAAGACGGGGGCGGAAACAGTACTTAAGGATGATCAAGCATTGCGTATGAAGGTCCAGGAGCTTGAAGAAAAACTCCAGCTGTTGCCAGCAATACTCCAGGATCCGCAAGGAAGAGGTATTTTTGAGAATCCTGTCTTCACAAATTCCGGGGACATGGCCCTCCCAGTGTTAAGGTGGGGAGGTGGAGTTGGGAGTTTGCAGATAATAATAATAATAATAATAATAATAATAATAATAATAATAATAATAATTTATTATTTGTACCCCGCCCATCTGGCTTGGTTTCCCCAGCCACTCTGGGCGGCTTCCAACAAAGATGAAAGATACACTAAAATGTCACATATTAAAAACTTTCCTGAACAGGGCTGTCTTCAGATGTCTTCTGAATGTCAGGTAGTTGTTTATCGCTTTGACATCTGCTGGAAGGGCGTTCCACAGGGCGGGCGCCACTACTGAGAAGGCCCTCTGCCTGGTTCCCTGTAACTTGGCCTCTCGCAGTGAGGGAACCGCCAGAAGGCCCTCGGAGGTGGACCTCAGTGTCCGGGCAGAACGATGGAGGAGGAGACGCTCCTTCAGATATACTGGACCGAGGCCGTTTAGGGCTTTAAAGGTCAGCACCAACACTTTGAATTGTGCTCGGAAATGTACTGGGAGCCAATGTAGGTCTTTCAAGACCGGTGTTATATGGTCTCGGCGGCCGCCCCCAATCTCCAGTCTAGCTGCCACATTCTGGATTAGTTGTAGTTTCCGGGTCACCTTCAAAGGTAGCCCCACGTAGAGCGCATTGCAGTAGTCCAAGCGGGAGATAACCAGAGCATGTACCACTCTGGCGAGACAGTCTGCAGGCAGATAGGGTCTCAGCCTACATACCAGATGGATCTGGTAAACAGCTGCCCTGGATACAGATTTGACCTGTGCCTCCATGGACAGCTGTGAGTCCAAAATGATTCCCAGGCTGCGCACCTGGTCCTTCAGGGGCACAGTTACCCCATTCAGGACCAGGGAATCCTCCACACCTGCCCGCCTCCTGTCCCCCAAAAACAGTACTTCTGTCTTGTCAGGATTCAACCTCAATCTGTTAGCCGCCATCCATCCTCCAACCGCTTCCAGACACTCACACAGGACCTTCACCACCCTCACTGGTTCTGATTTAAAAGAGAGGTAGAGCTGGGTATCATCCGCATACTGATGAACACCCAGCCCAAACCTCCTGATGATCTCTCCCAGCGGCTGCATGTAAATGTTGAAAAGCATGGGGGAGAGGACAGAACCCTGAGGCACCCCACAAGTGAGAGCCCAGGGGTCTGAACACTCATCCCCCACCACCACTTTCTGAACATGGCCCAGGAGGAAGGAGCGGAACCACTGTATGACAGTGCCCCCAGCCTCCAGCCCCTCAAGACGGTCCAGAAGGATGTTATGGTCGATGGTATCAAACGCCGCTGAGAGATCCAGCAGAACTAGGAAACAGCTCTCACCTTTGTCCCTAGCCCGCCGGAGATCATCAACCAGTGCGACCAAGGCAGTTTCAGTCCCATGATGAGGCCTGAATCCCGACTGTAAGAGATCCAAATGGTCCGCTTCTTCCAGGCGTGCCTGGAGTTGTTCAGCAACCGCTCGCTCAATCACCTTGCCCAAGAATGGAAGATTTGAGACTGGGCGATAATTGGCCATCGTAGCCGCATCTAAAGATGGTTTTTTAAGAAGCGGTTTAATAACCGCCTCTTTCAGCGAGTCTGGGAAGGCTCCCTCACGGAGGGCAGCATTCACCACCCCACGAAGCCCATCGCCCAGTCCTTCCCGGCTAGCTTTTATAAGCCAGGATGGGCAAGGATCCAGGAGACAGGTGGTTGGCTTCACTCGTCCAAGCAGCCTTTCCACATCCTCGGAGGTAACAGATTGGAATTGATCCCACTTAACTTGACTAGACAGAACTCTGGCACTCTCCCGCCCCAGCCCTGCTCCTACGGTGGAGTCTACTTCTTCCCGAATCTGAGCGATTTTATCTGCAAAAAACTTTGCAAAATCATTGCAGGAGATCATGTGGCCCGTACTGCGCCCCGATGTTGCAGGTGGTTCCGCTAAATTGTGAACCACCTGAAAAAGTCTCCTGCTGCTGTTTTCTGCAGATGCAATAGAGGCGGCGAGCATAATTAGAAAAACAATTAGAAAAATGTCTAATTAGAAAAATTAGACATGCACAGATCCTCCCTTCTTTTTCTGAGTTAAAGCAGCGATTTTGGCTGAGGTGTGGCATGCAGCTGAAACAGTATTTAAGGAAGCTGAAGTATTCCGTGTGAAGCTCCAGGAGCTTAAAGAGAAACTCCAGGCGTTGCCAGCAACACTCCAGGAGCCGCAAGCCAGAGGTATTTTTGAGAATCCTGTCTTCACATGGCCCTCCCTCCCAATGGGTTTCAAGTCCCATCATCCCTGATGAGCGCTGGCCATGTTGGCTGGGGCTTAGGGGAGTCCCACCACAGTCTGGAGCCCAGTTCAGTGCGCCTTTGTGGGCAGCTGGTAGCCATGCCAGGGTCGCCTTCGCTGTGTGGAAGGGGTGGCCTCCCCCCCACCCCCACCCCATGCGCAGGAGACCAGAGGCCAGTAGCAGACTGCGCATGTGCCTCGGAAGGGCACAAAGGTTTGCTGCCTCCTTGTGTGCCCATTTTCTTGCCAAAAAGAATAAAAATACAGCATATGGTTGCACATACCAGGCACCAATTTTAATGGTGGTTCTTTGGCTTTTCCTTCAGGTGAGGAACACGAGTAGGAGCAGCAGGAGGAGGAGGAGAAGGAAAAATAAAGAAAATGGGGGGATATATATTTTCCTATATATTTCTATTCTTAGTTCTATGTATTGCTTCTTTATTTAATAAAATTTATTTTAAAAAGCCTGCAAAGTGGTTTACCAAAACAAAAAACAAAAAATCCACCACAGCAGTAAAATCAAGAAAAATCAACAATCCTAATTTAAAACATACAAAAGCTAAAATATTAAAAGAGATGAAAATTTCTTCAACTTCCTAAGCTTCTAGGTATGCTTGCCTAAACAAGAATGCTTTTAGCAGGTGCCTGAAAAGCGTCTAGCAAAGGCACGTTGTCAGGGAATCAGGAGCAGGAGCACTGGGGAGAGAGGAATTGGAGAGCGAAGGGGAAGAATCCGAGGGAAGCGTAGGGGAGTATGACAGTGGCCCGAGAGATTCCATGAGCTTCTCCAGCGAATCAGAAGATTCCCAGAAGGGGGCGCCTATGGTCAGGGCAAGGGGGGTCCCAGGGGGGACGCACCAAAAACAAGGAGCCAGAGGGGAACCCCAAAGCAGCAGTGGGGGATCGGGACCAGTTTCCCCACCAGAGCGTAGTGGGGGGGAAGTGTCACATGTGTCAGGGCCAGCGTCCCCTCCAGCCGGCAGAGGAGGTGAGTCAGGGCTGACCACGCCTCCATCGGAGAGTGGGGGAATGGAGGGGAGGTCAGTTGCAGCTAGCCCCCCCCCCCCCCGAAGGGGGAAGCAGTGACAGCAGCAGTGAAACGGTCAGGAGGAAAGCTGCTGGCTGGGCGCGCGCGCCAAGTTCAAATGTGCAGGCGCGGGGGACAGCAGGAGACCCGGATGGGGAACCAGCTCCTAAAGCCCGCCGGAGGGAGGGAGAAGGCTCAGGGGAATCAGCGTCAGAAGAGGCTAGAAAGGGCGAGACCCCGGCAGGCAGGCGGACCCAGAGGAGGAAAGAGCAGCGGAAAAGGTGGAGCAAGGCGAGGGTCTTAAACTGGTGTACAGGGGGAGGAGATTCAGAGGGATCATCAGCGGTCTGACAGTGAGACGTAGAGCTGCACGCTGAGGCTCTGGAAGTGAAACTGAACTTCAATAAAGACTTTTGTACTTAACAACGAAGCAGCGTTGGTCCTTTGTGAGCTGGGACCTTGGGCAGCTCTGACAGTATGATCCCTCCTCCATCAGAATTAAACCTCGCAGCGTGAGTTGGTGCAGCGAGGGGCAAGACTTGGTGTTTTGCGAGCTCACGAAGATTGGCAAAGATGACTACTACAGAGGACCAGGTGAAAGAACTGCAAAGCGCAGTCACTAGGCTGTATGCAGAAGTAGAGGCATCCAGAAAAAGGGAAGATGAAGCAGCAGCGCTCTGCCGGGATCTACAAGCCAGGTGGGAACGTTTGGGCAAAGAGGGGCTGCCAGGATCCAAGCCGGAGGGAGTTGGCCTCGGGAAGAGGGGGGCAGCATAGTAGCCCACTTCGACGGGAACCTGCAGCAGTACCCTAACTTCAGAGCCGACATAGTTTACGCGCTCAATTTGCTTCGGAAAGACTTTAGAGATGAGGAAGAGAAAGTGGGATTCATAATTACTCATCTGCATAGGGAAGCTAAAGCGTGGCTGAGGAATTTGTGGCGCGAAAATGACCCCGCCCTCCGAGATTCCAATGCATTTATCAAAGCTATGGACGCTTGTTTTAAATCAACGGTAGATGTGGATGTGGCTCGGAGGGAAATGCATGGGCTGCAGCAAGGGAAAGCCACGGTGAGGCAATATCACTCACGCTTTTTTGCTTTACTGAACGTGCTGGGCTGGGAGAAGGACTCCATTGCCGTCAGAGACCTGTTCTGGGAGGGGCTAAATGGGGCCGTGAAAGATGAGCTGGCACGGGGGGAGAGACCCAAAAGCACCATAGAAGTTGCCCAAAGAGCGCTGGCGATTGGAGTGCGCCTGGAAGAACGCCCTTGGAGCAGGGAGGAAGGACGTAGGGCAAGCACACCAGCCAGGACAACCCCCTCCTTACCCAGAGAGACAGGGTGGGCGCTATCCACGCCTCCACTGGGGAGGGGAGAAGAGCCGATGGAGATAGGGGGTGCTAGGGCTCAGACTGCCTTCAGAGCCCAAACACCGGGAGCAGTCAAGGCGAAGGCTCCTAGAGGGACCAGGAAGTGTTACATCTGCGACAGTGCACAGCACATGGCCAAAGAGTGTCCCCAGAGGCTCCAGAAGCACACTGCAGCCTCAGCAACAGTAAAGGGAACAGGTCAGCAGACAGAACAGCTGCAGTTAAACGAAGAAGCCTGGTTGGAAGGGGAACCACTGGGGCCCAAGCAGGTGAGTCAGTGAAGCAGTCCCCAGAGATTTTACAGCCCACGGACCCCCTCCCACCCAAACCAGTGGTGCAACTCACCGCATCGCTCCAGCTGCCCAATGGGCTCACCCTGGAAGTCCCAATCACCATTGACTCTGGGAGCAACGCAGACTTTGTAGGAGTGGACTTCATTAAGCAACACCGCATAGCACTCCTGCCAGCCACCATTCCCCTAAACGTTGTCACGGTCGACGGCAGGAAGATACTGGGAGGAGAGGTGGTACAGCAAACACCGCCTATGGTGATGCAAATTGGAAACCACCGCGAAGTCATCAGCTTCAACGTCACCCACCTGTCGGACACGCCCATAGTGTTGGGTATGAGTTGGCTGGATAGGCACAGCCCGGCATTAGCATGGTACCAGCGGCAATTGACCTTCTGCTCCTCCTACTGCGCAGAACACTGCATCCGGACCAGCCAGGAGGACGAGGGGCAAGAGGATGAACCGCAGTTACACCTAGGCATGGTGCAAGCTGTACCCAACAAGTACAAGGAGTTTTTGGAGGCCTTCTGCGAGAGGGAAGCGGATAAGCTGCCTCCCCACAGGCCTTACGACTGCAAGATTGACCTCCTGCCGGGGGCGACGCTGCCGACTGGAAAACTGTATTCCATGTCTGAGGACGAACTGCAAGAACACAAGGAGTTCATAGATCACAACTTGAAGCGGGGATTCATCCAAGAATCCAAAGCAGTGGGGGGCAGTCCCGTGTTTTTCGTGAAGAAGAAGGACACGCCCCAACGCAGGCTCATAGTTGATTATAGGATCATAAATTCCAGGACAAAGCCCACAGCATTCCCCATGCCCAAGATCGACGACCTGCTCGCGACGGTGAGGAAGGGACGACTCTTCATCAAGTTGGATCTACGAGGGGCGTACAACCTTATACGCATGCGGGAGGGCGATGAGTGGAAGACGGCCATGTTTACACCTTTAGGCACCTATGAATATCGCGTAATGCCTTTTGGTCTGCAAAATGGCTCCCATACCTTCCAAGCTTTCATGCATCACGTGTTAGCGGGACTCCTCTTCAAGAAGTGCGTCTGCATCCTAGACGACATCCTGATCTTCTCGGAATCGCAGGACGCTCACGAGGGGGACGTCAAGGAGGTCCTGCAGAGGCTATGGGAGCACAAACTTTACGCCAAACTAGAGAAGTGCCAGTTCGACATGACGGAGGTGGATTTCCTGGGCTACAAGCTGTCCGACAAGGGACTCGCCATGGACAGCACCAAGGTCCACGCGGTGTTGGACTGGAAGAGCCCGCGCAATCGGAAGGAGGTCCAGAAGTTCGTCGGCTTCGCCAACTTTTATCGCAAGTTCATCAAAGGGTTCGCGAAGGAGACGGCGGCTATCACGGACACCCTCAGCTCCAAGAAGAAGAAGTTCACCTGGACGGACTAGGCGGAGCAGTCCTTTCGGAAACTCAAGCGTCTCTTTGCGTCCGAAGAACAGCTGCTACATGTAAACCCCAGCAGACCAATGAGGGTTGAGACGGACGCCTCGGACAGAGCGGTGGGGGCCGTCCTGTTGCAGTAAGATCCGCAAGGGGAATGGAGGCCGTGCGCATTCTACTTCAGGAAACTCAGCAAGTCGGAACAGAACTACACCATCTGGGACAGGGAGTTGCTGGCCATTCATGCAGCTTTCAAGGCGTGGCGGCACTTCCTCGTCGGAGCCAGACACACAGTGCAAGTCTGCACGGACCATAAGAACCTGGAGTACTGGCGCACGGCGCGGTTTCTGAACCAGAGACACATCCACTGGGCGGAGTTCTTTGCGGATTCCGATTTCCGGATAGAATACATCCCGGGAGACAACAACGTCATGGCGGACGCACTATCCAGGAAGCCGCAGTATCTCGAGGAAGCGGTACCGGTGGCGGCCAAGCACATTTTCGCACCGAAAGCGTGGGCGTGCGCTTCAGCTGCCGTGGACCTGGACGCGGTGCGTCGAGCGCTGCAGACGGATTCGTTCGCACAATCCAAGATGGAGGAGGTGCGAAGAGGCACAGCGAAGGACGACGAGTTCCAGATACGAGACGGACTGCTCATCCGCAAAGGGGCTCTCTACGTACCCGGAGACGACCTCCGCGCGAAAGTCCTGCAGCAGTTACACAACGCGCCCAGCGCTGGGCACTTCGGCAAGGACAAAACGGCGGAATTAGTAACCAGAGACTTTTGGTGGCCCAAGGTGAGGGGAGAAGTCGCGGATTACGTCTCCAGGTGTGACACCTGCCAAAGGGCCAAGCCAGTACACAGGAAGCCGGCGGGTCTGCTAGAACCCCTACAGACGCCGCTCGAACCGTGGGAGAGAGTGGCCCTGGACTTCGTCACAGATCTGCCCAGTTCGCGAGGCAAAACAGCGGTACTCGTGGTCGTAGACATGTTCACCAAGATGGCGCACTTTATTCCTTGCGCGAAGGTGGCCACAGCGGAACAGACCGCCAAGCTGTTCATAGACCACGTGTTCAAAGCTCACGGCTTGCCGCGGTCCATCCTGTCCAACCGGGGTCGCCAATTCGTCTCGAGCTTCTGGCAGAAGCTTCTGGGCATTCTGAACGTCAAGATCAACTTAGCGTCAGCACGACACCCGCAGACCAACGGACAAGCGGAGAGGGTCAACGCCATCATGCAGCAGTACCTGCGATGCTACGCCAATCAACAACCCTCGACCTGGGTGGACTACCTACCGCTGGCCGAGTTTGCCTACAACAACACGAAGCACAGGTCTACAGGAGTGACACCGTTCTTCGCCAATAATGGGCGGCATCCCAGAACTTTCCCGGGTTTGGAGACGAAGGGGGAGGGGGAGCCAAGGGGAGCAGAGCACTTAGCAGCAGAGTTACAGGAGGTCCACGAGCAACTCCGAAGGCAATTGGAACTGGCGAAACACGCCTACAAAATGCAGGCGGACAAGCACAGGGGAGTCGGGGAGGACATCCAGGTGGGGGACTGGGTCTGGTTAGCAGCCCAGGCAGTGCCGGCCAGGACGCTGGCTAAGAGGAAGCTCAAACACAAGCAGCTGGGACCTTAGCAGGTCGCGGCGCAAATCAATCCAGTGGCCTTCCGGTTGACACTCCCGGAGGGCTCCAGAATGCATCCAGTCTTTCATAGGTCAGTGCTCACACCCTACAGGGCACCCCACAGGTTTCAGGCGCCAGGGAACGCGCCAGACCCACTTAACAAATCTCCAACGAGGGAGGGGTCACGGAGGGCGACGCCACTCAACGAGGTCACGGAGATTTTGGACTCGAGGTGGGGGGAAGAAGGAGTGGAATATCTCCTCGCTAGGGAAGGTACCCCAGCCAGCGCCAACAGCTGGGTACCGTGCTATGCCGTGGAGGAGCACTACCTCAAAGACGAGTTCCATGCACTCTTCCCACACAGACCTATGCCGGCAGAGTATTTCAATGACTGGCTTTTCACACCCACACTTTCAGCCAGTACGTTCCAGGGTTTTTCATCAGCTGAAGGGACGACGCCGGAAACAAGCTCCTCGGAGGGGTCTCTCTTGGGGTTTGCCACAGACCGCTCCTATTGGTGGGACACTCAACCGGAGGTGGGGTGGCGCAGGGAGCTGCTGAAGGGACCTTTACACGCAGTCTCACCAGAGGTACCCGGGGGAGGGGAGGACATGGACGTGTTGGGGGAGGATCCTGGATTCGAGCACAACAGCAGAGAGATGGAAGCAGAAGAAATTGACGTCGACGAGCTCATTGCGGTCTGGCCAGATCCCGCGGGCCGGCTGCACACCGGGAGGGAAGAATGGTATCCCGCACTCACACCCACAGCACTGGAGCACCCGGAACCCACACCCGAAGAGGGGGAGGGGGAAGGGGGGGCTTCAAGGGGGGGATGGATGTCAGGGACTCAGGAGCGGGAGCACTGGGGAGAAAGGAATTGGAGAGCGAAGGGGAAGAATCCGAGGGAAGCGTAGGGGAGTATGACAGTGGCCCGAGAGATTCCATGAGCTTCTCCAGCGAATCAGAAGATTCCCAGAAGGGGGCGCCGATGGTCAGAGCAAGGGGGGTCCCAGAGGGGACGCACCAGAAACAAGGAGCCAGAGGGGAACCCCAAAGCAGCAGTGGGGGATCGGGACCAGTTTCCCCAACAGAGCGTAGTGGGGGGGAAGTGTCACATGTGTCAGGGCCAGCGTCCCCTCCAGCCGGCATAGGAGGTGAGTCAGGGCTGACCACGCCTCCATCGGAGAGTGGGGGAATGGAGTGGAGGTCAGTTGCAGCTAGCCCCCCCGAAGGGGGAAGCAGTGACAGCAGCAGTGAAACGGTCAGGAGGAAAGCTGCTGGCTGGGCGCGCGCGCCAAGTTCAAATGTGCAGGCGCGGGGGACAGCAGGAGACCCGGATGGGGAACCAGCTCCTAAAGCCCGCCGGAGGGAGGGAGAAGGCTCAGGGGAATTAGCGTCAGAAGAGGCTAGAAAGGGCGAGACCCCGGCGGGCAGGCGGACCCAGAGGAGGAAAGAGCAGCGGAAAAGGTGGAGCAAGGCGAGGGTCTTAAACTGGTGTACAGGGGGAGGAGATTCAGAGGGATCATCAGCGGTCTGACAGTGAGACGTAGAGCTGCGCGCTGCGGCTCTGGAAGTGAAACTGAACTTCAATAAAGACTTTTGTACTTAACAACGAAGCAGCGTTGGTCCTTTGTGAGCTGGGACCTTGGGCAGCTCTGACACACGTGCTTTGTTGCAAGAGGCGGGGAGTTCCAAAGGGCAGGTGCTGCCACACTAAACCATGCAGTACAGATATTCTGCGGAACCTGTGGTAGCGCTTGAAACTGTTAGAATTCCAGCTCCATGATTGCAGTCATGGGATTGTTGTCTATGTTTTGACTCCACAGAGTGGGAAGTGACGGCGACAGGATGTTTGTGTTCCTGTGTTCCGTGAAGTGGTACTATTGTCCTTTGTTCTTTTTCTCTTTGCTGTCTGATGCTCGAGAGAGAGGGAGCCATGTTGCAGTGCTCCATGTGTGTGTTGATATGCAAATAAAGTTGATTAGCCAAAATGCTGAGTTGCTGAGGTCTGTCACGCATGATGCACAAACTCTGCGGATCCCTAAGTGTGCCGGTGTCGCTTGTCATCGGTCGCTGTGATGTTCGGGCTGAAGAAAGCTTATGAAGCTCCCAAACGATTGACCAGGAGGGAGGGAACATGCCAGTCAGGCACATGTCTCTGCCAGGGTGCTACTCGAGTGTAGGCTGAACTCCTGACAGAAACTACGGAAGGGGAGGTTTTAGTCATGGGGATTTCACCATGCTCTGAAAAGGAAAACATTGATTTCAACAGCAGGCCTGCACAGCAGCAATCTACTCGCCTGCGAGTCTCATCATGATCAGTGGGACTTCTTCCCGAGCCGGCGGTGCATAAGATGGGCTGCACCCCTTGCACCCAACTGGTACCTAAAACTCTGCACAAGCCTGCACCAGAGAAGAGTGGAGCTGGAAGGGACCCCTGAGGGTCATCAAGCCAACCCCCTGGGGCAATGCAGGAATCTCAAGTAGACTATCCCTGACCGATGGCCCCCCGTCTTCTGTTTTTCCTCTCAGCCAGGACCCACAACGGAGACTGGAGGTGGGGGGAAAGATAAATTTTGACGAGGGAAAGGCAATGGGGCAGATTTGTCAGGCGCACACAGGCACAGCTTGAAGACTTTACGCAGAGAGGAACCCCACACGGGAGACACAGATACACAAGCACACAGAAGTCAATAACCCAAGAGTGGCTTCTAAGTGGGGGGTTGGCTGAGGACAGGGTTGGCTGAGGACAGGGTTGACAGAGGCTGCCTCCTCCAGCCGGGAGCGCCCACCTACGACTCCCAGCTTCTCAAGCCTACAGTGAATGTCGTCCCCCTCCCGGCAGGATGACATCCAGTGCGGACCGCCCCCACCCTGCTCCGCCACTGCTCTGGAAGAAGCTGTTCTGCTGAGAGCAGGACATCTCTGAAGACTCGGCTGGGGTTCTGTAATCTCTGGTGATACATCCCACTGGCTGAGGTGTGGTGAGCTGCAGACTGACTCCCACAAGTCACCAGCTGAGAGGTCCATGGTCCAGATGCCACTACACCCATAGGTGCTGAAAAGTACCAACTTGAACGGCTCTGTAGCAGGAAACACCCCCCCCCATCATTCAGTTTGTACAAACTTCACACACACTCACACTCACACTCACACACTACATACGCTACGCTTCTGTTATAAATTCATAGAAAATCAACCATACATCGGATTTGCACTCTTCCACTTTTATTTTACTCCATGAAGGAAGGACTACAAAATGGGGAAGGTTTGGGAGACTTCCGGTCGGCGCCAGCGCTCAATGGCGGTCTCCCGCTGAGCTCCGCTCAGGGAGACTGCTCCACGAGTTCGGGTCTGACCGCTACGGCGAAGCGGGGACCTCTAAAATCTCAGGCGCGGAAGCCTGAAAGCATGGAGACTCGGTGGGCACCTTAAGAGCCCCCCCCTCACTGCAAAGGAGCCTTTTTAAAGGCTCCGGAGCGGCATCGGGGAGCGCGGTGCTGAGAGTCGCTACCCAGCCCGTGGAGTGAAGCCGCGTCGCCATTGACGGAGAGCGCCGATTCCTTCCTGACATTTGGAACTTAATTGGATTATCCGTGAGTAAGACTGAACAACAACTTTAAAAGAAAATACCTGGAAATTGGCTGAAAACGGAGAAGGCAAAAAGTAAGGAAGTCTGCCTTCCCCAGACTGCATGTTAACTAAAGCAACGAAATAGGAAGCTGCAATTTGACAGGAAGCAGCTTTAAAATTGACGGACTCAGACATTGGACTTAAATCCCCCCCTTAGCAGGCAGGGGCAGGGGGGGGAAGACTTTTGATTTGTATTACCTGCATGAAAGAAGCATAGAAGGGGAATTTTCTGCCGTCTTGAACCCTTGGGGAGGACTGCCTGGAAAGTGAGTCACCGGGGCTAAGAACTGTCATTAGAGACTTGATACAAAGTTGGTGCTCTGCCTTTTACAACAAGTAAAGACCTTATTTGCTACAAGTCTGGCACTCTGGAAAGTTACAAATTGATAACATTTGGAAAATATTGGACAATTGGTTGCTATTTTTGTTACCTTTGAAGGGAACCCTTGTTTCTTTGTATTTAGAACTTTGGACTGCTCCCTCTAGAGGGTTGCAGGGAAACAGTTATTATTTTCACTGTAAGGAACAGGCTTGTGGAGTTTTCCATCTGAAAGTAATTCCCGTGGGAACGACCTTGGGACATGAGTGGCCCAGCAGAAGAGATAACAACAAGAGCTAAGAGTAAAGCTGCTCAGAAAAAAAGGGGTTCTATCTCAACTTCAGCTGCAGCAGGCGTGACTACAACTTTATCTATGGATTCAGTGACACAGGCACTAGTTAAAATAAATGAAGCTCTGGAAACGCTTACAAAGCAGAGCACGGAAAACTCTAAACAACTGAAAGAACTGAAAACAAAATTGGATTTAAATACAGAGTCAATAAACAAATTGGTTCAAGAAAATGAGACAACTAGAAATATCGCTGAAGAGGCAAAAACTTCTGCAGAAGAGGCAAAAACTTCTGCAGAAACTACACAGGAAAAGTTAGTACCAGTCTGCAAGAAGCTGGAAGAACATGATGCGGCCCTGTCTTTGTTGGAACTACAGAGGAAAAATAGGAATTTGAGATTGAGACTGATCCCAGAAAGTGAAAAGGATAACTTGATAGACTTTCTTACAAAAGAGTTTCTGGAATTTTGGCAGGACAATTTGAAAGAAGAGGAATTAAAGATAGTAACCGCTTTTAGACTGGGCAGGAGACAAAACAGAAAGAGCCCAAGAGACTGCTTGATAACTTTGAGATCTCAGGAGGAGAGAGATAAGATATTAAATTTACATTTTCAAAGAGCTCTTGAGATTGAAGATTCCCGTGTGCAGATATTCAAAGACATTCCTAAATACATCTTGGAAGTGAGGACTCATTACAAGGACTTGGTCACTCTATTGAGAAAGAATAACATACTATTCAGATGGGAGTTCCCACAAGGCCTGTCTTTTAACTACAAAGGAAAGAAAATTAAAATAAAAACAGTGCAAGATAAAGAACAATTTTTGGAAAGGAACGAGGAGGACCTTTTGAAGGAAACGGCGGAACCTACAGATCTAGCAGAAGTACCAGACATCTCAAACTTATCTTTTGGGCTTAAAACACCAACAGGAGAAGACTTGCTTGGAGCAGTTGGGGGAACAATCAAGTAAACAACAAGATGTCTCTGCAATTTCTAAGCTGGAATTGTAATGGACTGAATCTTCCTAGGAAAAGACGTGAGGTTTTTCATATTCTAAAAAAAGAACAATTGGACTTGATTTGTTTACAAGAAACCCACGTGACCAGAGTACACCGAAAATTACTTATTAATAAAAGACTAGGACAGGAATTTATTTCATCGGACAAAGTGAAGAAAAGAGGAGTGGTGATCTATGCAAAGGAAAAGTTGGCCCCTAAATTAATTTTTAAAGATGAACAAGGAAGGTATTTGGCAATTGAAATTCAAGTTCAAGGAGAAAAATTACTGATAATAGGAATTTATGCACCAAATGAAGGGAAGTCAGAATTTTTCAAGAAATTGCATGAGACATTAATGGACTATTTGGACTATAATGTAATTTTGATGGGAGATATGAATGGAGTGGTCTCTACAAACATGGACAAAGCACAAAGACAGGTGGTCTCCAAGGATGGGAGACTACCAAAGACTTTCTTTGAAATGACAGATAATATGAACCTGATTGACATTTGGAGAACAAGGAACCCTCTTGAGAGGGAGGGAACTTTCTTTTGGGAAGCAAAAATGACTTGGACCAGAATTGACCAAATATGGATAACTAGTGGGATGGCATCAAAGATAAAGAAAGTGGAAATCTGCCCAAAGACTTGCTCCGACCATAATGCTGTAAAGATGGAGATGAATTCAACAACAGCTGGCTCCTTTAGATGGAGGATGAATGACTCCCTGTTTAGAGATGAAGAGGTGTATAAAAAGGCCCAGAAAGTGGTAAAGGATTACTTTGAGATAAATCTGAGAACAGAAGTGGAAAAAAGAGTAATCTGGGACGCAAGCAAAGCCGTCATGCGAGGATTTTTAATACAACAGAATGCTATAAAAAGGAAGAGACAGAATGAGAAGAAGGATAAGATTTTGGAAAAGATAAAAGAAGGAGAAAAAAAAATTGAGATCTAAACCAAAGTCACATGAAATTTTGAGAGAAATTAAGTTTTATCAGAGACAATATATGGAATTGATGAATCAAGAGATAGAATGGAAAATAAAACAAATGAGACAAAAGACATTTGAATCGGCAGATAAATGTGGGAAACTTCTGGCATGGCAACTGAAGAAGAGACAAAAACAGAATACGGTTACAAATCTAGAAGTTGAGGGAAAGAACATTTGTAAACCAAATGAGATTAGAAACTGTTTTCAGAGTTATTTCAGGAGACTTTATGCACAAGGGCCGGTGAATGAAAAAGAAATAGAAGAATTTCTTAAAAAATATGGATTACAAAAAATTTCTGAACAAAGTAAAGTGATTTTGAACCAGAAGATAACTGATCAAGAAATTGAGGGAGCCATTCAAAATATGCAATTGGGGAAATCTCCAGGACCTGATGGACTGACCTCCAGATATTACAAAGCTTTGAAAGAATGGCTTATACAACCTTTGAAGGAGGTCTGTAACGAAATTTTAGAGGGGAAGAAGGCACCTGAATCGTGGAGAGAAGCGTACATTACACTTATACCAAAATCAGAGACTGAGAAGAACCAGATTAAGAACTACCGCCCTATATCATTACTCAATGTGGATTACAAAATTTTTGCAGACATTTTGGCAAAAAGATTGAAAAGAGTTTTGGTGGGGGAGATTCATAAAGACCAAGCGGGCTTTCTTCCAGGAAGACATCTATCAGATAATGTGAGAAATATAATAGATATTATGGAGTTATTAGAAGTTAATATTAATACCAAGGCAGTATTAATATTTGTGGATGCGGAGAAAGCCTTTGACAATATTTCTTGGAGCTTCATGAAAAAGAATCTTCAAGGGATGGGGGTAGGCCAAGGCTTTGAGAATGGTATAGGTGCAATTTATTCTGAACAAAAAGCAAAATTGATTGTAAATAATGTGGTTACTGAAGAATTTGCTATTGAAAAAGGGACACGACAGGGGTGCCCAATATCCCCATTACTTTTTATATCTGTCTTGGAGGTTTTATTAAACATGATCAGAGGGGACCAGCTGGTTAAAGGGATTCAGGTCGGAGCTAAACAATATAAATTGAGAGCGTTTGCAGATGATCTAGTATTAACTTTACAAGAGCCAGACACTAGTACGAGAAGAGTTTTAGAGCTAATACAAGTATTTGGTCAAGTAGCAGGTTTTAAGTTGAACAAACAGAAAACGAAAGTACTGGATAAAAATCTAACAGTTGCTGAAAGAGAGAAGTTCCAGAGTGAAACTGGTTTAATGGTAGCAAAGAAGGTGAAATACCTGGGGATTAATTTGACATCTAAGAATGTGAACTTATTTAAAGATAATTATGAGAAATGTTGGACAGAAGTTAAGAAAGATTTAGAAATATGGTCAAATTTGAGACTTTCCTTGTTAGGCCGAATTGCTGTTATTAAGATGAATGTTTTGCCGAGAATGTTATTTTTGTTTCAAACATTGCAGATTGTGGATAAAATGGATTGTTTCAAGAGGTGGCAAAAAGACATATCTAGATTTGTCTGGCAGGGCAAAAAGCCCAGAATAAAATTTAAGATACTAACTGATGCAAAAGAAAGAGGGGGGTTTGCCCTGCCGGATTTAAAATTGTATTATGAATCAGCGGCTTTTTGCTGGCTGAAAAACTGGCTGCTTCTTGAAAACACAGACATTTTGGATTTGGAAGGGTTCAATAACAGATTTGGCTGGCATGCATATATATGGTATGACAAGGTTAAAATCCATCAAGGTTTCAAAAACCATATTGTTAGGAAAGCATTATATAATGTTTGGATTCGGTATAAAGACTTGTTGGAAAATAAAACCCCTAGGTGGTTGTCACCAATGGAAGCTAAGGAAGTGAAAAAACTTAATATGGAATCCAAATGGCCAAAATATTGGGAAATTACAGAGCATGAGGAGGGAAAAGTGAAATTGCAGAGTTATGAGAAATTGAAGTCTAAAGTAAGAGACTGGCTTCATTACTACCAGATAAATGAAGTCTTCAAACAGGACAGGAAAATTGGCTTCCAGGTGGAGAGGTCAAAGTTAGAAACAGAGCTTTTGGAACCCAATACTAAGAATCTGTCAAGAATGTATAACTTGCTGTTGAAATGGAATACACAGGATGAGACGGTTAAATCAGCTATGATTAAATGGGCACAAGACATTGGTCATGACATTATGTTTGCTGACTGGGAACAGTTATGGACTACCGGTATAAAGTTTACGGCATGCAATGCCTTAAGAGAGAACATTATGAAAATGATTTACAGGTGGTACATGACCCCAGTCAAGCTTGCAAAAATCTATCATACGCCCAATAATAAATGCTGGAAATGTAAGGAAACTGAAGGTACTTTCTACCACCTTTGGTGGACGTGCCCAAAGATCAAGGCCTTCTGGGAAATGATCTATAATGAAATTAAGAAGGTACTTAAGTGTACTTTTCACAAGAAACCAGAGGCCTTCCTCCTGGGCATGGTAGGCCAATTGGTGTCAAGGAAAGATAGGACGTTTTTTATGTATGCAACAACAGCAGCAAGAGTTCTTTTAGCAAAGTATTGGAAGACACAAGAACTACCCACGCTGGAAGAGTGGCAGACGAAGGTGATTGACTATATGGGACTGGCCGAGATGACTGGCAGAATCCGTGACCAAGGGAAAGAGACGGTGGAAGAAGATTGGAAGAAATTTAAAGTTTACCTTAAGAACTGTTGTAAAATTAATGAGTGCTAAAATGTCATGGGTAATGTAAAACAGAATTGCAACGATAAACGATTGGGTTAGAGAAAAAGGATTAAAAAAATTGAATCATAAGTATCTGAAATTAGGGGTTGCTGAAAAAGTTTAAAACAGGGATGCAGAAAAGGGAGGTATGGGGAAGTCGTTGAAATAAGGTTTAAGAAAAAAAGGTGATGAAATTATACGTGTTTATATGTTTGTTAATGTGTTATGTTGTGAATTGTCAGTTCTTGTCTGTTAATATATGTTGTAAAACGAATAAAAATTTATTATAAAAAAAAAAAAGAAAATGAGAGAGAAAGAAATAATGACAAAAAATAAAATAAAATGGGGAAGGTTTGATACAGGCCAGCCATAATCCCTTCACCATCCCAGCACATCCACAGGAGCCCTGCCCAGTTGCTATGCCAACCCTGATGGTCCTAGACAGAAGACAATCAAGATCACAAAGAACTTCCATATGGGAGTGGATTCAGCATGGACTGGAACAAAGGACAATGATCAGATCTTCCCTCAGGGGGCAGGAAACTGCGACTACCTTTTGTCTTCTGAAAATGACTCATGAGGAGGGGGGAGAAGGGAATCAGCCAGGTGACAGGACACTCAGGTTACCACCACAACTCCTCCCTCAACCCCTCCTTTCTGTAATGTATGCATGATGTTTCTGGGGGTGGGCTTGACCTACAGGATGGGAATTTCAAAAGTTTTTATAAGGTCTTGCACACCATTTTTCTGTGTCTTTCCTCTCACCTGCAAGTGAGGGGAGCACCCTGTCGCGACAGTCTTTCTTCAATAAAGACCAAGCCTACAGGCTGCTGATTTGCTTCAATTTACCCTGGTTGGTGTCTTTACTTTTTGTCCAAGGGAGCCCTCGGATTTTTCCGGTAACAGTTTGGCGACCATGCTCAGGGACACTTGGTCCTCCTGTGAAGGTGAGGGGGGAGATAGAGGGGATCGGGCGCCACTGGGCAACCTTAGCCCAGGGATCCTTCTTCCTCTCCCTGCCTCCTCTTTGCGGGCGGTAATCAATTGTCACCAAAAGCCCAACCAGGGGGAGCAAAGGCGAGGTCAAGCCGGCTAAAGAGAAAGGATCCCGGGATCCACGAGGGACATCTACGAACGTGAGTATGGTTTAAAAAAAATTAAAACCATTGGGAGGGGGGTGGAAAGCAACGTTCCCACGACAGCTGGACTTTTCTTCCTTCTATTTCTGACGTTGCCCCTCAGAGTCGGCCAGGAACGTCCTAAACTTTCTCTTTCTCTCCCCCGTTTTCCCTCTCGGAGTTTGGCCGGGGAAAGCGTGGAACTTTGTTATTTCTCTGACGTCTTCCCTCGGAGTCGTCCAGAGGCGTCCCTACAAATCTCTCTCTCTCCTTTTCTCCCCCGTTTTCCCTCTCGGAGTTTGGCCGGGGAAACCGTGGAACTTTTGTTGTTTTCTGACGTTGCCCCTGGAGTCGGCCAGGAACGTCCTAAACTTTCTCTTTCTCTCCCCCGTTTTCCCTCTCGGAGTTTGGCCGGGGAAACCGTGGAACTTTTGTTGTTTTCTGACGTTGCCCCTTGGAGTCGGCCAGGAACGTCCTAAACTTTCTCTTTCTCTCCCCCATTTTCCCTCTCAGAGTTTGGCCGGGGAAAGTGCGGAACTTTGTTATTTCTCTGACGTCTTCCCTCGGAGTCGTCCGGAGGCGTCCTTACAAATCTCTCTCTCTCGTGGATGGTAGAGAGGGAGGTTCACTAATTGGGGCCCCACACTAGGGTTAGTCTTGTAAACAGCGCTGAGGTAGAATTTCGGATCCATGGTTATTGTCCAGGTGGAGAGACCCGTGGTTTTCCAGGCTAGGGCCTGTGGTTTTCCAGGTGGAGAGGCCCGTGGTTTTCCAGGCTAGGGCCTGTGGTTTTCCAGGTGGAGAGACCCGTGGTTTTCCAGGCTAGGGCCTGTGGTTTTCTGACAAATTGCTTGTAGTTTACTGGTAGGCAGGGATTGCTTTAGCTGAAAGATAACTTGAATACTGATAGAATATTATTTTCTCTACCCCCCCTTCTTTATCCCTTTCTTGTACCCGTTCTTCTATCTCCTAGTGCAATCTACTGAGCAACCCCCCCCTCGGTATTAGAGGGAAATGAGAGCTCACTAAACACCCTAGCTGGACTCCTCCTGGCAACAAAGCTTCCATGAAGTCTTTTTGCCCCAGAGAGGATTCCAATATGCCCCTCCAGCTTGTCATCTCCAATTGGGAAAAATAAAATAAAATAAAGGGGCAAAGTGGTCTTTCCAAGTACAAAGTACGAGACCGTTGTAACTTTTAGTGGGTGGCTTAGACCCACCACCTGGAACCCAGGGCACAGCAGCCACCTCAGGGATCCTTCAACAAAATCAGGGTGTGAACCCTTAGGGAGAGCTGAACACATCAAATTTGTGTTGTTAAACTATAACCTAAAGCTAGAACATGAAACCATAAACTTAATGGTGCTCAGAAGGCAGTAGATATAATAACAGCCCAGCCTGAGAGCCCATGCATTAGAGATCTTAGTTTCTCTAAAAAATTAAAAAAATAAATGAATAAGAGATGTACTCAAAGATTTAGAAATATTTAAAGGGTTTGTGTTTACATTGGCTTCGGCATCCACAGACTGTTCTTAAATGCACATAGTTTTTAAATTGCAAGCTTGCTTCAAAAATTTTAAATCTAAGGAAGCCATGTTGGGCCTCATCAATCTTAAACAGGAAAAAAAAATATTTAGAATGAAGTGTGCAAATGTTTGTTATATGAGAGAGGCTCCAAAGAGTCTTCCTCCGAGTCCAAAACAGTAAAACACCCCAAAATCTTTCCTGTACCGAAGCCAATTGGATTGACTGTTGAATCTTCTTCCAAGTACTTTGGAAAGGACAGGAGCTTTCCCTGCACTTGAGAGCAGTCAGCTAACGTAGGGGTACAGGACAGGCCACAGGCCACTCCCAGCTCAATCCCCTCACCTCAGCATCGGCCGCCTGAGGCAGCTGCCTCACTCTGGCTCATCAGAGGTCCGGCCCTGCTTGGGAATATGAGTGGGAGAGGGCCATTGCACTCAGGTCCTGCTTATGGGCTTGTTGTGAGCCTCTGCTGGGCAACTATGGGGAACAAGGTGCTGGACTAGATCATCCATTGGTCTAATCCAGAAGGACTGTTCTTACATCCGGGGTGGACTGGAGGCAACTCCAACTTGCAAAAAGCCCTGGAACACCAAGAATTGCAGACTCCCACACTCGCAAGCAAATGAGCTATTGCTTCGCTTCTTAAACCAAAAGAAAAAAACAAACCCACGTCCAGTAGCAAACAGACCAATGAAAGTTGCATTTTTGCGTGGGTAGGAAGGGTGTCATTTTCCTTTGGCTGATTTAGGTCCTCGGCTTTTAGACTCCAGAACTGGCACAAACAGGGATGGAACTCTGCTTCAGTTCAAAGGGAGGTATGATTGGCAGGCAAGGTGACACAGCCAGTTATGTGGAAGGGAGGAGGAGGAGGGTGGGGAGGTCACAAGGGAGGAAAGAGCTCTGCACCTCAGCTCGGAATTCTTTTGGAAGAGTGGAGGGGAACAGAGGAAACCTTTCTTCCCTTTCAGTCTTTTCTCTCCCCCTCCTTTTTCCTCCCCCCCCCCTTTTTAAGAATATGCTATACGGAATTTCCGAGGGGGAAATTCGCTAGGGATCTCGCCTTCCCCAGAAACCCCTCCACATACCTAGGGTGCGAGACAATGAGCTCGAGAAAGCCCTTTCCTTCCCCTGTCGCACCAAGCACCACATCTTTTTTTATGAAGAAAAGACCCTGCTTCCCTCTTTCTGGTATGAAACCGTATCAATATGAACGGGGACTTGGGCATGAACTCTGTATTTACATACTGCTGCGTATAGCCCAATCAAAAGCATCGGATTTGGACAGCTAGCCAATAGCGCTTAGCGGATAGCGGCCTCTAGTGGACAGAATCTTTCTTGTGCCGCTGCCTGTTTCCGTTCTGCGGAGCAGTGGAGCTTTGCCAGCGTGACTGAGCTCCTGAGTGGCTGCCTGCTGAGAGAACAATGGACTCAGTCCATCAAAAGCCCATTAACTGGTTTCTATTGCCAAAAGTGATCCTTTGTTGCAAGAAATCTGTCAAGCCACTTCCCTTATGGACTGCCGGCTTAGGAAAAGCCCCTCACTTCAGAAAATCCACCCCCTGCATCAATTTCCTCCATTCCAAAGCCATTCTTGCCCTTAAGGAAAGGACTCTTTCCCCCTCTATCTCCCGCCATAATCCCTCAAGTGTGAGGACACGTGTACACCCAGGGAACTGCCCAAAGGTGACAATTACTGAGCAGTAACTTGGCCAAAGAAACCAAGAGCCCATCCCCAGACTTGCCCCAGGGTATGGATGTGCAGGAGGGACGCGGGTGGCGCTGCGGTCTAAACCACAGAGCCTAGGGTTGCCGATCAGAAGGTCGGCAGTTCGAATCCCCACGACGGGGTGAGCTCCCGTTGCTCGGTCCCAGCTCCTGCCAACCTAGCAGTTCGAAAGCACGTCCAAGTGCAAGTAGATCAATAGGGATCAGGGATGCAGGAGAGGATATATTGTCTGATTATATCCTTATCCAACTTGTGTTAACAAGTTCCACAATTTAGCAGAGTAACATTCCCCTCTTCTAAAATTGGCAGCGGATGTGTTTGCTCAGGCTCGCTAAAGCCTCTATAATAACTGTTCTGGTATTTTCCCCTTATTCCCTCATAAAAGATAAGACACGACACAGTCTTCCATAAAAGTATAAAAATAGTTTACTCACATTCTGTTCACAATCGGATCCCAGAAGGCAGACTTAGCTTAGAAAAGTAACATACACTTGAAAACTATTCCATAAGAAGACAGTCCCTTTGTCCTCTCTTGGCTGGAGGCCAAGAGGGCATCTTTGGCTAAGCAGATGTTGCTTCTTCGATGCATGTGGTGAAAGAGAGAGAGATGGCTGCCCTGCCCTGTGCTTTTGTTGTTACCTGCACAGGTGAGGCCACACCCACCTTTAGTCACATGTAGAGGAAGTTTGTCCCAGCCCAGAAGGAAACAGGAAGTTTACCTGCTGGCTGGGCAAACATTCCTCCCCATGTGTAAACATGTGCACTCTAGGAATGTTGTACTTGACTGCTCTTGTGTTTCACATCCCACAAGAGCATGTGGTGGGCCGGACTATATTTTGAAAAAATATAGTAGCCTCACACCCCGGAATTTTCCTCATCAATGCCAACTCACCCATAGAGGCAGAATAGGAAGCCAGCCCTCCAGGACTTGCTCCTCTGCTGTAAACATAGTTAAAGTTGAGCTGCAGCTAGTAAGACCAAGCACTGGGCGCCTCTCACAGAATCAAAGGCTAAAATTGGGTCGAGTGCTTCTCTCCAGAATCTCTTTCCAGGATGATGGCTTCACATGCCTCCTTCTAATAGCAAATTCATCTGGGGAGACCCGATAGACGGCGGCCAAACACATGGAAAGCACATTTGGTGGTGGGGAATAAGAGGGTGCTGCTCCACAAACCTTAAAAAGCACCCTCTCCAATGGCATGGCACTTGGATGACCCTGTGGTTCTACCCCTGGGGCTGAGGGTGATGAAACAATTCCTGAGACAGCTAAAGTGCTGGTGGTGAAAAACCCACTTCAAATGAGACCACACACGGGTTAGAGCTCAACGTCGAGCCTACCAAGTGGCGATAGCGACGGTGAGGAGGACCATTGTTGCTGGATCTGTTGGTGAAAACAGTACCAGGAGACTCTTTCAGGTGGTTCACAGTCTAACAGAACCACCTTTGCCATCAGGGTCTGATACAGAGTCCAAGATCTCCTGTAATGACTCCTGTCATGAGTTTTTCTGCAGATAAAAAGAGGTAGACTCCACCAAGGGAGGAGGGTGCCAGAGCTCTGCCTAGTCAGAGACATAGTATGGCTTGCCAGTTCCCGGGGCCACGTGGAGGAGGGGGTAGGAGGGAGGGAAACAGACGGAGTATGCATGCGCATTCGACTGCCTAATGGCATCCACATCACCCAGGGGATCACAGCCACAGAGATAAGAAAAGAAGAGCCATCCCATTGTCTGGAGAGGTCACTTACCTGATTGCATGGACAAGCCGTTGTCATCGGACCCCAGTGATGGAAGCGTGCAGCTGTATTGAGGCAGCACTAACAATTTTGTGCCTGGGGCGACTGCCCCTGTGCCCCCGCAGCCCACTACGCCACTGGGTCTAGTCAAGTTGGATGCGATCCATTACAACCTGTTGCCTCTGAGGATGTGGACAGACTTGAACGAGTGAAACCTACCACCTGAAGAAGTGATTGTTCAACTGCTTATTAAAAAGACATATTTGGACCTGGCCATTATGTCCAATTATTGTCCAGTCTCAAACTTACCATTCCTGGGCAAGGTGATTGAACGGATGGTCACTGAACAACTCCAGGCATGTCTGGAGAATAATGCAAAATATAGATGTCTTGGTAAAATCTCAGGATATACTACAAATAGGTCCAAATCAGAGTTGATGTTATTAGGAAATATATATTTTTGTTCAACTGTTTAAACAATACCAATTTCATACTTGTACAGAAAATGTTAATTATCTAGGCACATTACTACCATGAGATTTATCAGCAAAGTATTCCCCTCAGCTCTTCCTCCTGACTAGGCGGCTTCTGTGGGAGAAGAGAGCTGTCACGTGCCTTGCCCGCTACCTTTTTAACAACCCAGCTGACCTCAGTGCATTTTGTCCTTTCCCTCAGGCAGCAAAATGTCTTAGGCTTGCCTTGGGAATAAGTACTCGCCAAGCTGCAATGTTTTGTTTCAGAACCCACTCGCATAAATTTAAAAAGGAAAAGAAGGGAATGTTTTTTTAAAAAAAAAATGATGTGCCCAGAACTCCTTTCTCTGATCAGTGAGTAAGCCCAAACAGCTCCCACACATCTGGCCTTAGGACTTCCAGAGCGGATGTGTGATCCCAAGCCATTGTTTGACATGCCATATTTTTCATTTCAGCATTGGAGCGCTCTTGCAGAGACTGTCCCTTTGTTCAGAATGTCACAGGCCCAGAGTGAAAAACTGACACTCCTAATTTCAAGCTCAGGCCCTCCAGGTGTTTCTGGACTCCAGATCCTATAACCCCAGACCATTGGTCATGATGGTGATGGGCATTGGAGACCAGCAAAATCTGGAGGGACACAGATTCCCCACCTCAGCTGTAGAAAAATATGCTTTACTGTCTTAAGGCAGGCTTTGAAATGTGGATCCAGCAACTTCTGAGTTAAGGGGCAGACCAGCGATAGCTGATCCCATTTCAGGCTGAGGGCCACACTGATTCATGGTCAACATGTCAAAGTAAGTGCCACTGAAGTGTAAAAGCGGGTGCAGGCATATATTTTTTTAAGGACCACATTGTTTGGGGCTTGGTGGAGTCACGAAAAGCTTTGGACCTCACAGTATAACAGCAAGGGATCCTCAGGAGAGGTCAGTTATAACAGTATTATTTTCCCCGTATGTGGGGTGGAGTGGGGGGGGCAGGGCTTATAAAGTGAAGTTGATCCTCCACTGTGGGTTAAAAAGATAAAGGTAAAGGTACCCCTGCCCGTACGGGCCAGTCTTGACAGACTCTAGGGTTGTGCGCTCATCTCACTCTAGAGGCCGGGAGCCAGCGCTGTCCGCAGACACTTCCGGGTCACGTGGCCAGCGTGACGAAGCTGCTCTGGCGAGCCAGCACCAGAGCAGCACACGGAATGCCGTTTACCTTCCCGCTATAAAACGGTACCTATTTATCTACTTGCACTTAAGGGTGCTTTCGAACTGCTAGGTGGGCAGGAGCTGGGACCGAACGACGGGAGCTCACCCCGCTGCGGGGATTTGAACCGCCGACCATGCGATCGGCAAGTCCTAGGCGCTGAGGTTTTACCCACAGCGCCACCCGCGTCCCGTTCCACTGTGGGTTACTTTTGTTCAAAGCAAGATTCCTCTGGAGGGAGAGGATGTTGCAAAGTAAGTCAGAGGCAAAGCAGCCCCAAGCCAGGTTCTGTGTTTGCACACATGATTTGCAGTGAGCCAAGGGCTGAATTGCTGCTGTTGTTTCATAGCCCAGAACAGCAGGTGTAGGCGAAAGGTCTAAAGTTAGACAACCAGGTCTTGGTCAAGGCATCCGCTGACCAGCAGGCCATAGAGAAGAGGAACGTCAGCATTTCAACTCTGAGCCAAAGGTTTGGCTTTTGCTATTTTTGGACACCCTTGGTCATGAGCCAAGTGTGATTCTCGAACTGTGAATGCTGACTTTGCCAAATCCATACAGGCCCTTTTCATCTCTCATGCTCAGGAAGTAGCAGCCACAGCTCAGGAGAGGATTTTTCATTTGCTCCTTTTCCATGGGGTGGGGAAAACTCAACACTTTTAATCTTGTCTTATTTTTATGCAAATTGGGTGGTCTGCACCCTCTCTTTAGCACAGATGGCCTGCAGGAGAATTTCCTGTCCTTAAAAGTAAAACTGAACTTTTTTGGCAGTGCAACTGCAGGGAAGGCATTGTCTGCCACGTTTGCAGTTGAAGGCAGAGCTTGGGGGGCGGGGGCAGGAATGTTCAGCAGAGGGCAACCAAAATTATCAAGGGGCTGGAGCAACTCCCAGATGAGAAGCTAAAACATTTGGGGCTTTCTAGTTTAGGGGGGAAATGAGTAAGGGAGGACACGGTCAGGGGTACACGCATAGTGTAGAGAAAGTGGAATGCGGTAAGTTTTTCATCCCTCCATAATTCCAAAACCCAATGGGGTCATCCAATTGTGGGTTACTGGGTGGTTGTTGTTTTTATTTTGATTACAGTCGTACCTTGGAAGTTGAATGGAATCAGTTCCGGGAGCCAAAACGTTCAAGAACTAAGCTGTTTGAAAACGAAGGTACAAGAGCAAAAAAAGAGGACAGCCTGAGGCACTGCCAGCCTGAGCTGGGAAAAGAGGTGGGCGGGGTCGCCACTGCCATGCCCCTTTCCCCAGCTCGGGCTGGCAGGGGCCATGACGGGCAGAGCAGCCCACTCCCGAGCCACCTGAGCCCGAGACCCCACCAACTCCCCCTCAACCTGGACATTTCCTTTAAAATGTAAAAAATCGCCCAGATAGGCATGTTGGTCCCCCAAAAGAGGACATGTCCGGGTTTCCCCAGACATATGGCAACCCTAAATTGTCGTGGAAGATGACCCTGAAAATACTGGCAAAGCCTTGTATGGTACGGCATGGAAAGGGGAACTAGAATAAAGGACTGAAGGGGCTGCATTAGTGAGGTTGTTAGAGCAAGTTTCCTTGGAATGAGGCTCAGCAGAGACTGTGGTGTCTTTATGATATATGGTTTATTCACACACATATACAACCTGAGCCGAAGATGGAGAGGCTCACAGCATTAACGCCCCAGAAGGTCTTGCTTCTTCCAGTTACAGCCTTCGAATCAAGAAGAAATCAGGCATGGCTCTCTCTCTGTGACTTCTGCCAACTTCCAGCCCAGCTCTCTCACACAACTCTGACCTCTTCCTTTCTCATTCCCAGCCAGGCGAGGGAGGAGGCCCACCCTCATTTGCCCTCTGGCACAGAGCAACCACAAGGTACATAGGTGGCAACTATGACCCTTGCTTGGTTAATTCAACAATGGAATCGTCCATTAGATTTTCACCCTTGCAGACTAGCTCCTAAACTCACAAGGCTGAGGGACTAGGCAAGACCAAGGCTATTTCAAAACCAGTTTTTAGATGCATTTAGCTTTGTGTTCTATAGCTTTTAGCCCAATATTGATTGATGGGGAATGGAGGCTTATTTTGGGATGGTTTGTGGTGCACAGCCCAGTCTTGTCTTGTCCTTGTGTGTGTGTGTGTGTGTTTCCAAGGGCTTTTTGCTTGTTCACCGGGATCCTTCAGAAGGAAGAGACAAAAGAGTAGTGGTATTTTAGGACAACATAACAAAAACTTATGCAGGCATAGCCTATTTCATCAGAAGCATAAAGGAGACTGAGGAGGTTGACTGATAGTTTGAGGTATTGGTTGAGGCTAAGGCACCTGAAAAATCATATCACCCCTTATATACCCAATGGATGGCTCTGCTCTGCAGATGACGGCTTCCTGCAGGTACCATCTTATCGGGGGTCCCTTCTCTGCTATCTTTTCAATGCCTACTTCCTCTTCCTCTTTCAAGAAGCCTTCTAAGGAGAGATTTTTCTTAGTCTGCTTCTGTGTAGGAACTGTTTTTGGATGTTTTGGTTGTTTAACTGTTGTGTCTTTGCTGCCCTGGACTCCTTTGGGAGGAAGGGTGGAATATAAGGATGCCGAGTAGTGCCTCCTGTTAGGATATTTCCGTTCCACCTTAAAAGGGAGCAGGATGTTTGTGTCACAGCCTGTGCATTTCCTGTTCACAGGATGTTTATGTTTTCTGTTGCTTTCGTTTTTCTTCTTGGTGTCGAAGACACTGAAGCAGGCAGTCATGTTTTTTTTTGTTCTGATCAACGCTGAATAAAACTTGTAAATAATGCTCTCCTGAGTGCGACTTTTGCTGTGCATTATCTGCTGATAGAGTGTGCATGAGCCCAGGAATGTGGCAATCTATTTCTGGAGCTCGTGTCGCTAATTGCTGATACTGCGTGTCTACGGGAGATCGATGGACGTCCGGAGACGACGTGGAGTCATGATGGACATTATCTCCCTGGCAGTATCCCAACAACAGGTTTCGGGCCCAGATTCACGGCACTTACAGGAGAGTAAGACTGCGATAGACTGCTGAGGTATGTGTGGGAAAGCAAAAGCAAATGAGGCTTTTCTGTTTGCCGCGGCAAGAGTCTCTGATGTCCGGCTGGCCTAATTGGCCTGGGAGCCGAGCCAAGCAGGCTTCGTGATTTATGGGTGCCAAGATAAGGAGTCTCTGAAGTGAAAAAGACTCACGGCTCAAGTAAAGAGCTGGAATGGAGTTTTTCCATGCCTCTGAAGCTGCTGAGTGCCCAAAGTTAAACAGGCACAATTATGAGACCTGGGCAAAATGGTGTGAGAGTTTGCTGCGTCAGTTTGGAGTGTGGCATACCGTGTGTGAAGCCCCTCCAGTTCCTCTGACAGATAGATGGAAGGCTCAGAATTCGAAAGCCGTAGACGTAATAGTCTTGTCCGTCTCTCTGGAGGAAATTGCTACGCTAGCTGGCAACACGACTGCACGTCAGATGTGGAATGCTTTGAAAGTTGCTCATCTGCCAGTCATCCCAGCCCAGAGTTTGACTGCATCGGAGGTCCTGGCTGTTTCCCAGAATGCGAGTGAATGCAGGGATGCCGAGGGCACCGGTTGCAAGCTGTAGGGGGAGCTGACTGTGATGTCATCCCAGGCAGCATTCCAGCCTCCAGGGGAAGCCAAGGAGTCGGCAGCTGAGAGCTCTGTTTCCCATGGGAGCCAAGGTCAACTTTGCAGAGGCCGGAAGGCCAGAAGTAAACAGAGACAGATGCCTGCAGATGGCCCGAAGCAGAAGGGGGGTGAAAGGCCCACGCCAGTGGAAAACAAGGCTTTGTTTGCTGGCACAGCTTCACCAAAGGCTAAAGGCAAGTTTGATGGCCAGGAGCAGGGGGGCAAGCAGCAAAAGCCCACGCCGGTGGAAAACAAGGTTTTGCTTAGTGGAAAAGCTGCTCCAAAGGCCAAGGCCAGATTTATTGTGGACTCTGGTGCGAGCCGCCATTTGTCAAAAGATAAGCACCTGTTTATCTCCTTCACACCTCAAGATGGAGCGATCCACCTGGCTGATGGAAGGACGTTGCAAATTGCAGGAGTAGGGACTGTGAAACTGGCAAGTCTGCACACTACCATCAGAGATGTACTTTTTGTTCCAGGTGCTGCGGACAATTTGCTTAGTGTCCCACAGCTGACTGGGCGTGGTTTTGAGATTTCCTTCAAGAGGAGCGTCTGTGTCATCAGGAAAGGCAAAGAGGACATTTTGCTTGCAAAGTTTATGGATGGCTTATTCTGTATAACTTATGATGAAAATGCTATTATGTCTAATGTTGATTCTTGTTGTGTTGCACAAACTAACAAAGTTCTCCATGCAGGATGTATTCATGATCAACATCAAAGATTTTGTCACATGTCTTCGCAGGCGCTGGCCAAGATGCCTGAGTTGGTTGAAGGTTTGAACATCAAACCCTGTAAGTTTCACATGAAATGTGTATCTTGTGCAGAGAACAAGGTGAAGGTTGCTCCAAAAGGCAAGGAGTCTAGCAGACAGGCTTCCAAACCCTACCAGCTAGTGCACGCAGACCTGGTTGGTCCACTTGCGCCCTCTTTGGGTGGAGCAAGGTACTTCATGGTTCTAATTGATTCTTTTTCTAGGTACATTCATGTGTTTATGCTTGAGCAGAAATTGCAAGTGTTTCCTAGGTTCAAGGCATTCTGTGCTTGGTTGGAGAATGTTCACAGTAAACGTATCGGCTGTTTGTTTACTGATTGGGGCGGGGAGTTCACTTCTCAGCAGTTTGAAGCTTTCCTGACTGAGAAGGGAATCCAGCATGACTTGTCAACGCCTAGATCGCCATGGATGAATGGACTTGCGGAGCGAGCAAATCAGACTTTGCTTCAAGGCCTGAAAACCTTGTTGCATGATGCCAACCTCCCTGAGAAGTTTTGGGGGGAAGCTCTGTCGACGTTTGTTTATTCCTATAATCGCAGACTGTCATCACCTATTGGTTGTACTCCCTACGAGAAGATGTTTGGTAAGAAACCGAACGTCAAGCACATGAGAATCTTTGGTTCTGACATGTGGGTACACACCCCACAGAGCAACAAGCTTGGGAAGCGTGGGGCACATGGTTTGTTCATGGGGTACGAAAAAGGTGCATACAGAGTATGGATGACTAACTCTAAGTCCATTAAGTTCACAAAGAGTGTTGAGTACAATCCTAAGTGGGGGGAAAATGTGGGAATTTTCCAGAGTTACCCAGAGGAGGATGAAGGTGATGTGAAAAAGGCAGATAATGTTGAGAAAGCTGAGAAAGCTGAGGATGAGGATGATGATGATGGTGGTGGTGGTGGTGATGATCAGAGTTCGGATTCCAGTTCAGTGGGCGGCGCTGCTGCTGGTGTCAGCGACAGTGATGACACAGCAGACTACAAGAGCGCAAAGGCCTCAGTCAGACCATCTGATGCGTCTGACAATGAACTGGAAGAACCACTGTTCACCATTGGTCACTTTTCTCCTAAGAAGGAGGAGATGAGTCCAGAAGACTTGCGTCTGGTTCGCAGGTCTGAAAGGGCGACCAAAGGCAGACCTCCAAAGAGATTTGCTGATGAGTTTGCTAAGACGGCAACTGCTGTTCTTAGTAGCTTAGAGAAGGTGTGGGAACCTTCAAGCTTCAAAGAGGTTCAGGAGTTAACCTCTAAAGATGCTGAGCCTTGGCTTAATGCCATGAAGGCTGAAGTTGATTCCTTGAACAGGATCCAGACTTGGGAACTGGTACCGGTAGTCCCAGGAATGAGACTGGTTGGCAGCAAATGGGTCTTCAAGGCCAAGACAGACCAGAATGGCAAGGTTGTCAGACACAAAGCCAGATTGGTTGCCAGAGGTTTTTCACAGGTACCAGGACAGGATTACCACGAGACCTACTCGCCCACCGTCAAATATGAGAGCATTCGGCTGATGCTCAAAATCGCTGCAGAGGAGAAACTGCATGTTTCCCATCATGACATTAATACAGCTTTTTTGTACGGGATTTTGGGGGAGGAGCTGTACATGCTTCCACCTGATGGAATGCAGATACAGAAGGGAATGGTCTGTAAACTGCGGAAATCCTTATATGGTCTCAAGCAGAGTGCCAGGTGTTGGAACACAAAACTCACTGAGACGTTGCTTTCTCTAGGTTTTCACCAGGGCAAAGCTGATCCGTGTGTGTTTGTCAAAGAGGAGGGGCAAAACAAACTGTATTGTTTATGTTTTGTTGATGATCTTCTGATGTTTTGGAAGAATCAGGCTTTCTACCAAAGCACCCTAGCTCAGCTGAAGGAGCACTTTGACATGAAGGATCTTGGTGAGGTATCCAACTATCTTTCTCTGCAGGTGGAGAGGGATCAAGCAGGTAATTTTCTGGTACACCAAACACAGAAAATTGCTGATGTATTAACCAGGTTGAATTTGGTTGATGCAAACCCAGCAGACACACCGATGGTGACAGGTTACCAGGTAGATAGTACTGCTGAAGCGTTTTCTGACACTACGCTGTACAGATGCATTCTAGGCAAGTTGAATTTCATTGCTAGATGTTCAAGACCTGACATAGCTGTAAGCACTAACCTGCTTAGCAGACATGCTAATAATCCTACTGTTCAGGATTGGAAAGCTCTGAAGCGCATAGCCCGCTATTTGAAAGGGACTATGCACTACAGGCTGAGGTTCACCAGTCAGAAGACTGGAGGTCTTGAAATCTTTGCAGATGCAAGTTTTGGAAGTGACACCACGGATGGTACAAGCACTTCTGGAGTATGCTACATGCACAACCACTGTTTGTTTGACTGGCTGTGCAAAAAGCAGACGACAGTTAGCCTAAGTTCCTGTGAAGCAGAACTCAATGCTCTGTCATTTTCACTCATGGATTGTGAATGGTTGGTGCAACTGTTTAAGGACATCGGAGTTTCTGTGAAATGTCCTATACAAGTGTATCAAGACAATAGATCCTGTTTGGCTTTGCTGAACTCAGAGAGTTGCAAGCAAAGAACCAACTACTTGCAGATTAAGCTACATCGTGCAAGAGAGTGTATTCAGATAGGACTCATTCAGGTGTCCTACATGGCAGGAAATGAAATTCCTGCTGATCTATTGTCTAAGGTTGTTAACAGAGAACAACTTAAGGTTTACGTACAAAGGTTGCAATTGGGTTGAACCACAGGTACTACAGGTTACACGGAAAGGGGGAGGATGTTAGGATATTTCCGTTCCACCTTAAAAGGGAGCAGGATGTTTGTGTCACAGCCTGTGCATTTCCTGTTCACAGGATGTTTATGTTTTCTGTTGCTTTCGTTTTTCTTCTTGGTGTCGAAGACACTGAAGCAGGCAGTTATGTTTTTTTTTGTTCTGATCAACGCTGAATAAAACTTGTAAATAATGCTCTCCTGAGTGCGACTTTTGCTGTGCATTATCTGCTGATAGAGTGTGCATGAGCCCAGGAATGTGGCAATCTATTTCTGGAGCTCGTGTCGCTAATTGCTGATACTGCGTGTCTACGGGAGATCGATGGACGTCCGGAGACGATGTGGAGTCATGATGGACATTATCTCCCTGGCAGTATCCCAACACCTCCTGCCCATACCTGAAGGTTTTGTGGAGGCGCCATAGCCTCAGTGTGTCAGCACCTGCATTGCATGCAGAAGGTCCCAGGTGCAGTCCCTAGCACCTGCAGTTAGAAGCTCAATGTAGGTAGGAGCCTCTCTCTGCCCAAGACCTTGGAGAGCTTCTTTTTTTTTTTTTTTTTTTTGGGACTTCCGGCGGATCGCGAAGTGGAAGCAAGCGGGATCTTTTGCTCGCAAGAGTATCCAGCTATCGGGAGGAAAAAGGGGGGTTTGCAAGGGCGCCGCAGCCCCCCAAACACTCTTGGAAGGGAATCCAAGAGGCAGGGGTCCCAGCTCTGCCGTTTAAATTCTCCCCCGGCCACCAAGTAGTCCCTTTTGGGGGCGACGAGTGTGGCCGGGTTGAGACGTCGGCAGCGGGAAGCCATTTCTATCTCCCCATAGCGAAGCCCCGAGCTTGCGCACAAAGCGATCCGTTCTCAAACAAGAAGAAAACGAATTGGGATTTTATAACGGCGAATTTTATGATTGATTCGGACAAATTTGGACTAATTCGTGGAGGCAGGGTGCTAAAAAGGAGGTCAGCCTTGCCGGGAATTGGATTTGGGCACAGAAGAATTCACGGAGCGGAAAGACTGTAAGTTTTGACAAGCGGTAAAGTTTTCTTTAAAGATATATCGGAGAGACTGTAAGAGGAAAGTCTCCTATAATACTGACTGTGTAATAAGCGAAAAGAGAAAGGAACTGTGGTGGAGCATTTAAAAACAGACGCTCGGAGAACTCTTTGTGAGCGGGGGGAAGGAGAAAAGGAGACTGTGAGATTACTTTCACTTTTAAAAAAACTGCGTAGTAAAAGTTGCGGGCTCGGAGACATTGATTTGAAACTATTTAAATATATGTAATTCAAGTAAATGATGATGGACACCTGCCCCTTTTCTTTTGAAATTCTCTGTTGGGATATTTAAAGAACCTGCGGGACAGTAAAGCTATTATTTTTGTTACTGCTGAGTCTCCCCCCCCCGTCTCTTTGAAGCTACAAGCAAGAGATACAAAACGCCATTTTGTTGCCAAGAGAGAACACCCTGGTGGCTATTTAGTTACCAAAGGAAGTTACTTCTTCTACTCCTCTGCAACGGATTTTTGTGGATATGCCCTTCTTCGTCTGTTTTTTCCCTATATAAGGAATATCAGTGAGTTTGCTCTCTGGGTCTTTTTTGGTTTTTCTTGGGAATTACGTCACTCATTTTGTTTGGAACCTGGGCCATTGGAATTAAAGATTTTTGCAAGTGACTCTTGGGAAAGATAGAAGAATTGTTATTGTTCTAAACTACGCAACCAACTCCTGGGATTTAGCCAAGCAAGTGGCAAGAAGTTACAGAAGGGTCTTTTGATTTATTCGACTGTTGCTTACACACTAATTAACTCTTTCCCCTACCAGAATTGAAAATATTTGGACTTGGTGTACGATATAGATGTATAAGATACGGAAACTGTTTAAATGCTATTGAGTTTAGGGATTTTATTCCGGTTGTATATTGAACAAAAAATAGTTTGTTGATAGCTAATAAGGTCGGGTAAAACAAAAGTATTGGTTTTGCTGTTTATATTATTAATTATTTGTGTAAAAGGTAAAAAGGGAAGGGGAAGGTAAAATGTCGCATACCCAGAAAAAGATAGAAGGAGGAACACCAGGAGAGAGAAAGGGTTCAAAACAAGAATCGGAATGGAAGGCAGATATTGTAAAGATGTTTTCAGAACTTAAATCAGACATAAAAAGCAGTGAGAAAAATCTTGAGAGTAAACTGGGCAATATGGAAACTAAATTAGAACAAATGGATAATAAAATTGACTTAACAGTGAATGAATTGAAAGACCAAATGAAGGAAATCGCAAAGAAAAACACCGAGATTGTCAAAAGAACACAAAACCTGGAAGAAGGAATGAAAAGGACAAAATTAGAAGTGAGAGAGGTGCGAAAGGAAGAGGAAAAAATAAGAGCAGAAATGTCTGAAGTGAACAGGACGCAGGAAGAGCTCTGGGACGCGGTTGCGATGAATGAACTTCGGCAACGGGAGTCTAATCTGAGATTAAGATCGGTGCCAGAAACTCAGGGAGAAAAGATCAAAGAAAGATTGACGACAGAAATTGCCCAATGGCTGGATATGAAAATTGAAGATGTGCAGAAAACGATACAAAATGCATTTAGGATAAAAATAAGAACGACCAAAGCCAAAAAATTCCCTGGTGATTGCCTGATCATCTTTAGGGACAAAGAAATGAGAGACCTGATTCTGCAAAGAAATAGAGAGAAGCGTCTAAATATTGATGGAAATTATATAATTATTTTTAAAGACGTGCCGGTGAGATTATTGAAAAAAAGGGATCGATATAGACAATTAGTACAAACATTGAAGAAAAATGGAATAGAATTTAAGTGGGAATTTCCAGAAGGAGTGACATTTGCATATAAAGGGAAGAGGCACAGACTGACTAAACCAGAAGATGTGGGAAAATTTCTTAGAAGATACAGAGAGCTGACCAGAGTTGGAGAAGAGGCAGAAGTGTTGGGAGCTAGAGGTGGTGAAGGAGATTCGGCAGAGTTGGAGGAGGGAGAGGAGCGAGATAGTAAAGAGAAAAGAAAAGGAAGAGGAGAAGAAGAGGACGAAGAAGAGGAAAGCGAAGAAGATAAGGAAGAGGAAGAGAAGTAAAAAGAGGAAAAAGAATTTATTTAATTGTTAGACATCATGGCTTTAAAATTATGGACATGGAATACAAATGGCTTGAATGAAAGGAAAAAAAGGAATAAAGTGATACAATACCTAAAACAGAAGAATTTGGACATTATTTGTTTACAAGAGACTCATGTTAAAAAAGCACATAGGAAAATTTTGGTTAATAAAAAATTGGGAAATGAATTTGTTTCATCGGATAAAAGCAAGAAGAGAGGGGTGGTTTTGTATATAAAAAGTAAATTAGAGGCACAGCAACTATTCAAAGACGAGGAAGGGAGGATTATAGCAGCACAAGTCAATTGGCTAGGCGAAAAATTAATCATTATTGGAGTTTATGCACCAAATGGATGCAAAGCAGACTTTTTTAAAGGATTGGAGGAAAAACTATTTGAATATTTGGATCAGAAAATAATAATAATGGGAGACTTTAACGGGGTGGTCTCAATGGAAATGGACAGACTTCGGGCTAAAGGTAAATCGAAAGAGGGGAAACTACCAAAAACCTTTTTTGATATGGCGGAAAACTGCAATTTGGTGGATATCTGGAGATTGAGACACCCGTTAGAAAAACAATTTACATTTTATTCAGAAGTTAATCAAGCAATGTCTCGAATTGATCAGATTTGGGTTTCTGGTGAGCTAACTACAAGAATATTAAAGATTGAGATTCAACCCAAAGTATTATCAGACCATAATGCGGTGAAAGCCATTCTAAAAGGGAGTGAAGAAAAGTCCTTCAGGTGGAGGTTAAATGAAAACCTTCTAGATGACCAAAAAATTGTGGATATGGCGAAGAAATGCTTGACGGATTATTTTGTAAACAATTCTAATAAAGGAACGAAAACGAGTGTGGTCTGGGACGCCAGCAAAGCCGTAATGAGAGGATTTTTCATTCAACAAAATTCAATTAAAAATAGAATGAGAGAAAAAGGGAAAAAGGAAATTTTAAAACAAATAATGGAAAAAGAAAAGAAATTAACGATAAGGCCAGGCGATGAGAAAGTAAAGCAGAGTATAAAAATGTTACAGACACAATTCGCAATGATAATTAACAAAGAAGTGGAATGGAACATAAGAAGAATGAAGCAAAAAAATTTTGAATATGCAAACAAATCTGGAAAGTGGCTTGCGTGGCAAATTAAAAAGAGGAAGGAACAAAGTACAATTAAGAAAATCAAAATAGAAGATCAAGAGATAGAGAACCCGAAGGGAATAAGGAAAGGTTTTGTGGACTTTTACAAAGACTTATACAAAAGAAAAGAGAAACTTAACATTAAAGCAATAGAAGAATATTTAAATAAGAAAAAGGTGCAAAAAGTATCAGACAGCAATAAAATTAAATTGAATGAACCAATAGAACTGGAAGAAGTCTTAAGAGCAATAAAGGATTTAAAAAATGGGAAGGCGCCAGGGCCGGATGGATTCAGTGCAAGATATTACAAAGAGATGAAGCACACTTTACTTGTACCATTGAAAGATGTAATGAATAAGATATTGGAAAAAGGAGAATTACCTGAAACTTGGAAGGAAGCATACATAACGTTAATACCCAAACAAGACTCGGATTTAATGCAGGTTAAAAACTATAGGCCAATTTCGCTACTGAATAACGATTATAAAATGTTTGCAAATATTTTGGCAAATAGGATGAAAAAGGTATTGAATGAAATGATACATAAGGACCAAGCGGGTTTCCTTCCCGGGAGACAAATGAAAGATAACATAAGAAATGTGATTAACATAATTGAATATTTGTCAAGCGGGAAGGATAAACAAGCGATGTTGATTTTTGTGGATGCGGAAAAGGCCTTCGATAACATCTATTGGGAGTTTATGTTAAAGAATTTAGAATATATGGATGTAGGTCAATCTTTCTTAAGTGGTATAAAGGCAATATACTCAGAACAGAGAGCAAAGTTAATTGTGAACAACGTTATAACAGAAGATATTGCCATAATGAAAGGTACAAGACAAGGGTGTCCGTTGTCTCCGTTGTTATTCATCTCGGTCCTGGAGGTCTTCCTAAGAACTATAAGAAACAATGAAAATATAAAAGGAGTAACTGTGGGTAGTAATCAATATAAGGTCAAGGCCTTTGCCGATGACTTGGTTATAACTATTGAGGATCCTATACAGAGTGTTAAAGAAGTGATAGAAGAAATTGAACATTTTGGTCAGGTGTCAGGTTTCAAATTAAATAGGAAAAAAACCAAAATAATGGTTAAAAATTTGGATCAAGAAGTTATAGAAGAAATACAGCAGCAAACAGAAATGAATGTAGTAAAAAAAGTAAAATACTTAGGAATTACGTTAACTCCTAGAAATATTGACTTGTTTCAAAATAATTATGTACCAGTTTGGAATAAGATTAAACGGGACTTAGACGTATGGGCAAGAATGAGATTATCGTTTTGGGGAAGAATTGCAACAATAAAAATGAGCGTGCTACCGAAAATGTTGTTTTTGTTCCAGATGATACCAATAATTAAAGGAGTGACTATTTTTAAAGAATGGCAAAGAACAATGTCAAAATATATCTGGCAGGGCAAAAAGCCGAGAATTAAATTTAAGATATTAACAGATGCAAAAGAAAGAGGAGGCTTTGCCCTGCCAGACCTGAAGTTATATTATGAGGCTTCGTGCCTTTGCTGGTTGAAAGAATGGATAAAACTGGAGAATACGGAATTGTTGGACTTAGAGGGACATGACAACAGATTTGGGTGGCACGCTTATCTATGGTGTGACAAAAATAGAGTACACAGAGGTTTTGAAAGTCATATTTTTAGAGGTACGTTAATCGAAGTTTGGAATAGGTACAAAAATCTATTAGAGCCGAAAACACCAATGTGGTTATCCCCACTGGAGATAATGAGCATGAAAAAAGTCAATATGACAGGAGATTGGATTACATATGAAAATTTAATAATCAAAGAAGGTGATAAATGGAATTTGAAACCATATGAAGAGGTTAAAGAAAAAGTGTATGATTGGCTGCATTATTTTCAATTGAATGCAATGTTTAAAAAAGAGATGCGGGAGAAAGGTTACTCAGGAAAAAAATCAAAGTTTCAGCAAGAAATTTTGAATAGTGATGTAAAAGTATTGTCAAAAATGTACAAACTATTACTTGAATGGCATACAAAAGACGAGGAAGTTAAAACGGCAATGATCCAATGGGCTAAAGATTTTGGTTACAATATACAATTTGATGATTGGATAAGGTTATGGAAAGAGGGAATGAAATTCACCGCATGTACCACGATAAAAGAGAATGTGATGAAAATGTTATACAGATGGTATATAACTCCAGTGAAATTAGGTAAGATGTTTAAAGTTAGTAATAAATGTTGGAAATGCCAAGAGAAAGAAGGAACATTTTATCACATGTGGTGGGAATGCAAGAAAGTGAAAAACTTCTGGGAAATGATTTATAACGAGATGAAAAAAATGATGAGATACACGTTTGTAAAGAAACCAGAAGCATTGTTATTAGGCATACTAGGTAATGATGTTGAAAAGAAAGATGTGAAACTATTTAGATATGCAGTTACAGCTGCCAGAATCTTGATGGCCCAAAAATGGAAACAGGAAGAAATGCCAACGAGGGAGGAATGGAGAATGAAACTGATGGAATACGCAGAGATGGATAAATTAACATGTAAAATTAGAGACCAACGCGATCAGAGGTTCACCGAGGACTGGAACAAATTTACAGAGTATATCAAAACTGTGTGTGATCAGGAAATAACGCTTGTTGGATTTCAGGAAGCTTTGTGAAGAGAATAGTAAGGAATGTTGTTTAAAAGGAAAGATAAAATAAGGACTGTTAAAGTGCAACACAATTTAAGGAATGTGAAATGTTGTGAAAAATATGGAAATTGTCAGATAGGTTGATGGAAGTCTATAAGATGTATAAGTTAAATTGGATGTTAAATTGTAATTGGATTGGTTATTATAAATTTGAATAAAAATTAATTATAAAAAAAAAAAAAAAGGAGAGCTTCTTTTTTTTAAAAAAAATAAATTTTTATTAAGGTTTTACAAAAAGAAAAGATAGAAATTCTCAAAATAAAAAGCCATACATTACAGAAAAAACAAAACGCACAGAGATACAAAAAGAGAATCACAATTAATTAAAAAAAAAGTTAAATTAAACAAAAAACACAAAAATAAAAACAAATCCATTATTCCCAATAACCTCAAGTTCATATACTTATGTTCTTGACCTCCTCACGCCTCCCCACTTTTGTATTCCCATATAAATATTTAATTCAGCAAATTCTTACCCTTTTTCAAGTATTTTAACTTTGTACCATAACATATTATACATCAATATTTTTAACCATTTATCAATACCTTTTTTACATAATCTTATTAACTTTTGTCACTAATTACCACTTATTACCAATCCAGGCATTTTTAACATTCATTAATTTTGTAGTATTTCTGCAGATAGTCTTTAAATTTCTTCCAGTCCTCTTCCACCAACTCTTCTCCCAGGTCTCGGATTCTGCCAGTCATTTCCGCTAATTCCATATAGTCCATCAGCTTCATCTGCCACTCTTCCAGAGTGGGTAACTCTTGTGTCTTCCAATACTTTGCAATAAGAGTTCTTGCTGCTGTTGTTGCATACATAAAGAAAGTTCTATCCTTCTTTGACACCAATTGGCCGACCATGCCCAAGAGAAAGGCCTCTGGCTTCTTAAGGAATGTATATTTAAATATTTTTTTCATTTCGTTATAAATCATCTCCCAGAAAGCCTTAATCTTTGGGCATGTCCACCAAAGGTGAAAGAATGTTCCTTCATTTTCTTTACACTTCCAACATTTATTGTCGGGCAAATGATAGATTTTTGCAAGCTTGACTGGTGTCATGTACCACCTGTATATCATTTTCATAATATTCTCTCTTAGGGCATTACATGCCGTAAATTTCATACCTGTGGTCCATAACTGTTCCCAGTCAGCAAACATGATATTATGACCAACATCTTGTGCCCATTTTATCATAGCAGATTTAACTGTTTCATCCTGCGTATTCCATTTTAGCAGCAAGTTATACATTCTTGAAAGTGTTTTGGTTTTGGGTTCTAACAGTTCAGTTTCCAATTTTGATTTTTCCACCTGGAAACCTATTTTTTTATCCATGTTATAAGCTTCTCTTATTTGAAAATAGTGCAGCCAATCTCGCACCTTATCTTTTAATTTCTCAAAACTCTGCAATTTCAATTTATCTCCTTCTTGTTCCAGTATTTCCCAATATTTCGGCCATTTGGCCTCCATATTGGACTTTTTCAGTGCCTTTGCCTCCATTGGTGACAACCACCTTGGGGTTTTATTCTCCAATAAGTCTTTGTATCTTAACCAGACATTAAACAATGCTTTCCTGACAATATGGTTTTTAAATGCTTTATGAGCTTTAACCTTGTCATACCACAGATATGCATGCCACCCAAAAACATTATTGAAACCTTCTAAATCCAAAATGTCTGTGTTTTCAAGAAGCAGCCATTCTTTCAGCCAACAAAATGCGGCCGATTCATAATAAAGTTTCAGGTCTGGCAGGGCAAATCCACCTCTTTCTTTAGCATCAGTTAGTATTTTAAATTTTATTCTGGGCTTCTTGCCCTGCCAGACAAATCTAGATATATCTCTCTGCCACTTCTTGAAACAATCCATTTTGTCTAAAATTTGCAAGGATTGAAACAGAAACAACATCTTCGGCAATACATTCATTTTTATAGCCGCAATTCTGCCCAGCAAGGAAAGCTTCAGGTTTGACCATATCTCTAAATCTTTCTTCACTTCTGACCAACATTTCTCATAATTATCTTTAAATAAATTTAGATTCTTAGCAGTCATGTTAACCCCCAAATATTTGACCTTCTTTACTATTGTTAGGCCTGTCTCCTTCTGATACCTTTCTTTCTCGATCGGTGTTAAATTTTTCTCAAGAACTTTAGTTTTTGACTTGTTCAACTTAAAGCCAGCCATCTGCCCAAATTCTTGAATCACTTCCAAAACTCTTTTCGAACTAGATTCTGGCTCCTGTAATGTTAAGACTAAGTCATCTGCAAATGCTTTCAATTTATATTGCTTAGCTCCGACCTGAATGCCTTTAATCAGACGGTCCCTTCTAATCATGTTCAGTAGTACCTCCAGGACTGATATAAACAACAATGGGGAAATTGGGCAGCCTTGTCGTGTACCTTTCTCTATCTTAAATCCCTCTGTCACCACATTATTAACAATTAACTTAGCCTTTTGTTCTGAATATATTGCACTTATACCATTTTCAAACCCTTGACCCACCCCCATCCCCTGAAGATTTTCTTCATAAAACTCCAAGAAATGTTGTCAAAGGCTTTCTCCGCATCTATGAAAATTAGAACTGCTTTAGTATTTATATTCACTTGCAACTTCTCCAGAATATTAATTATGTTCCTTGTATTGTCCGACAAGTGTCTACCCAGGAGAAAGCCAGCTTGATCCTTGTGAATCTCTTCCAATAATACTTTTTTTAACCTATTAGCCAAAATGTCTGCAAATATTTTGTAATCCACATTAAGAAGGGATATGGGGCGGTAGTTCTTAAGTTGCGTCTTTTCAGACTCAGTTTTCGGTATAAGTGTAATGTAGGCTTCCTGCCACGACTCCGGCGCCTTTTTCCCCTCTAATATCTCATTGCACACCTCCATTAGTGGCCGAATTAACCAATCTTTCAAGACTCTATAGTATTTGGAGGTTAAGCCGTCTGGTCCTGGAGATTTACCCAACTGCATATTTTGAATGGCACCCATCACTTCCTGTTCTGTAATTTTGTCACTCAGCAATGTCTTTTTTTCTTGAGAAATTTTTTTGTAATCCATTTTTCCTCAGGAATTGATCTAACTCGGCCTCTTTCTGTGGTCCTTGTGTGTAGAGTTGTTTAAAGTATCTCTGGAAGCAGTTTCTAATTTCCAATGGATTCTGTATGATCTTTCCATTTACCTCCAAATTTGTAATAGTGTTTAATTTCTGTCTTTTCTTCATCTGCCATGCTAGCAGTTTCCCACATTTGTTTGCTGATTCAAAGGACTTTTGTCTCATCTGCTTAATTTTCCATTCCACTTCCTGATTTATCATTTTCATATATTGTACTTGATATAGCTTAATTTCTCTCAGAATCTCTTGAGATTTTGGTTTCGCTCTTAGTCTCTTCTCTCCTTCTTTTATTTTTTCCAGAATTTTATCTTTTTTCTCATTTTGGGTTCTCTTCTTTATTGCATTCTGTTGAATCAGAAACCCTCTCATGACCGCTTTACCTGCGTCCCAGATTGTTCTTTTTTCCACCGTAGTGTTCAAATTTATCTCGAAATAGTCTCTCAAAGTTTTTTGGGCCTTCTTAATCACCGCCTGATCTCTAAACAGGGTGTCATTCATTCTCCATCTAAAAGAACCGGTTGGCATTAGTTTCATCTCCATCTTCACTGCATTGTGGTCGGAGCAAGTCTTTGGGCAAATTTCCACTTTTCGTGTCTTAGGTGCCAGTCCTCTAGTTATCCATATTTGGTCAATTCTTGTCCAAGTCATGTTGGCTTCAGAGAAGAATGTTCCCTCTCTTCCAAGGGGGTTCTTAATTCTCCAAATGTCAGTAAGGTCCATATTGTCAACTAGTTCAAAAAAGGTTTTTGGTAGTCTGCCATCTTTAGTTACCACCTGTCTTTGCGACTTATCCATGTTAGTAGATACCACTCCATTCATATCTCCCATCAAAATGATGTTATAGTCCATATAGTCCAACAATGTCTCATGCAGTTTCTTAAAAAATTCAGATTTCCCCTCATTTGGTGCATATACTCCAACAATCAAATATTTTTCACCTTGTAGTTGGATCTCAATTGCGACAAATCTTCCTTGCTCATCTTTAAAAACAAATTTCGGTGATAGGCTCTCTTTTGCGTAGATAACAACTCCTCTCTTTTTAACTTTGTCCGATGAGATAAATTCTTGACCCAATCTTTTATTAATAAGAACTTTTCTGTGGAGCCTTACCACGTGGGTTTCCTGTAAACAAATTAAGTCTAATTGTTCCTTTTTCAATATGTGAAAGACTTTTCTCCTTTTCTCCGGAGAGTTAAGGCCGTGAATGTTCCAACTTAATACTTGCAGAGACATGGTGTAGTTATTTTAGTTTCCTCCAGTCGCTCCCAAGAGCTTATCAAGTTCTTGCGGTGGTATCTTCCTTTTCGATTTGTCAAATTCCAAAGGTGGTAGTGCTGTGTCTACTCCTGGTCTCAAGGCTTTTAGCACATCTGTCGCTTCCTTTTGTAGATCTTCTTCAAAGTCTCTCAAAAATTTTTCCTTATCTTCCACTGATCTGATTCTGAACTTTTTCCCTTTAAATGTAAAAGACAGTCCCTGGGGGAACTCCCATCTGAAGGCAATAGAGTTCCTTCTCAGCAAGGCCACCAAGTCTCCGTAATTGACTCTCAAATCCAGCAGATGTTTCGGAATATCTCTAAAAATCTCCACTCTGGACTCATTAATCTCTAAAGTCTTCTGGAAGTGAGCGCCCAATATTTTGTCCCGTTCCTCTTTCGACCGGAGGGTCACCAAACAGTCTCTCACCCTGTTTTTCCTCCCTCCTCTTCCAAGTCTAAAGGCGCTCACTATCTTAAAATCTTTATCCAACTCCAAGTTCCAAAATTTCTCAAATTCCTGTGAAAGATAGTCGTTCAAATTATCTTTCTCAAGTTCAGGCACCGCTCTGATCCTCAAGTTTGTCTGCCTCTCTCTCAATTCAACCATAGACAATAAGGCCTGGTGATCCCCAATCTGTTTACGTATTGGTTTAATTTCTCCCTCTACAGCCACAGCTTTTTCTTTTGCTTCCTCAGCTTTTTCTTTTGCCTCCTCGGCTATTTTCCTGGTAGTCGCAGATTCCTCCAGCAGTTTTTCTATAGCTTTAGTGTTTGAGTTGATACTAGCTGTGTTCCCTTTAATTTCAGCTGACTGATCTGAGACCTGCTTACTTAGGCCTTCCAATTTTTCATAGATTTTGTTCAACACAGATGTAAATTCCCCTTCTGAGGCCATTCCTTTTAACTCAGATTGCCCTGCGTCTTCCTCCTGAGTCACAGGGGGGCCAGGCACAGATGCTCTGCGTTGCTGGGAAGCTAAGGTAGACTGTTGCCCTTTAACCTTAGCTCTTGTTGCTCTTTGTTCAGTCATTCCCCCTTATCTTCCGTCAAGGTCAGTTCCCAGGGTCAAGCCTTGCAGTGGAAAGTCCCCAAAGTTAGTAGTGGAAAATTCCCCCAGTCAGATACTGACATCAATAGTCCTCTAGGGGGACACAGTAGCCGCCTTTGTATTCACAGCAACCAAATAACAAAGTCTTTTTGTAACTTTCCGTGTCCCCTCTTTAGTTAAAACTAAGTATCCAATTAAAGGGAGACTTTGAATGTATCACCTTGCAGAGTTTGAGCGATATTTACAGTATCCAAGTCAGGTCAATGCGAGCTCAAATGTAACAGTCCTTGTTAATCTGGCAGTCCGTTCCCAGGGAGTCCGAAAGGAAAAACCATTAAGATCCCAGAAGATCCCCAGAAGAAATACAGTCACTTTCTTAACTTCCCCCCTCTCCTCTAATGGGGGAGTTCCTTCTTTTAATGCTTGGAGTTCAAATTTTGCAACCCACTTTAAAGTATTAGCGTAGAAAGGTCTTTGCTTTGATCTTTTACAAAACGGAAAGGCGGACTTCCTGTTTGCACCTTTCCGCTTCGGAGCCCAAATTCTCTTATTTTTTCTTTTCAAGTCCGAAATTCTTAAATTCCCCTACTCACGGATGTTCTCTTTAGAGCCGAATTTCACAGGAAAAAGGTCGGCGCTCTCCGGCAACAGCTACGCGGCTTCGCTCCATAGACGCAGCAATCGACCCGTAGCACCGCGCCGCTCCCGCTGCACACCGGAACCCCTTACGGGGTTCCCTTGCTAAGGCGGGGGGCGCAGAAGGTGCCTGCTGGGTCCCACGCTCGCAGGCTCTTTCTGCCTGCGATTTCTGATCGGGTCCCCGCTTCGCCGTAGCGAAACAGACCCACTTTCTACAGAGCTTCTCCTCCTACTCAGAAGGAGACCGCCATTGCCGTTGGCGCCGCCTCCGGAAGTCCAAGACCTTGGAGAGCTTCTGCCACTCAGGCTGGAAGTGGGCAATACTGGGCTAAATGGATCAATCAGGTTTAGGATCAGGGACTTCCTTCTCTTAAATGAGCTACCTTCCCAGGTGGATGAGCCCCACTGCTCGTCACTTCCCTCTACAGCACGGGCAGAAACCACCTTCTTGACTGTTGGACCCCCTAGTGGTCTCATCTGCTCAATTGTCCGGAGCCTGGCTGTCAGGGCTGATTCAGCTGCAGTTCAGCATCAAAACTCAGAGATGAGCAGTAAGGTGGACTCTTTCTTCAGAGAGACAAAACCCGACAGAGAAACTCCACAGGCAGGACTAGCCCCAGTTGCCAGAACGGAGGATCTTAGCCTCCTCCTAAGGTAGGGCTATCAGACATCAACAGCTTCTGGGTCTTCCTTTAAGAAGCTCAACAATTTGGGGGTCTTCCTAAAAATAGCTCCACAGCTTTCGGGGTGTCTTGGTTTCTACTTTTAGAAATATGGCATCCCTATCCTAAGGCTCCTCCCCAGTCAGCTGACTTCCCAACAGTCGTGGAGGGGCTCTCTGTGCCTTTTGTTCTGCTCCATGTAATGCCTCCCTTGTTCCTGGGGACAGAGGAGGAGGGGAGAAGGGAACAGTGGACATGGCAGGTGCCTGGGGATCTGTTGCAGCCTCAGCCTCCACCTCCTTCTCCTGCTCCTCCTCAGCTGCCTCAGTCTCCCTTAAACCTGTTGCTTGTTTAGCCTCCAAGCCATCTGCTCCCCCTTCTTCTTCTTCTTCTTCTTCTTCTGACCTGTCTCCTGCATCCTACCAGCAGTCTCCTGGCTTGGGGCCTTCCCACTTTGATGCTTCCCTGGGGGGTTCCCTGGCTGTAGCCGCCCACCATTCCTCCTCCTCTAGCCAGTACCCGACACTAGCTTTGCATTCAGGGGAAGCCCCTAACTCACTGAGGGTTTGAGACCCATCAACTCCCCTCACCTGGTTAGCCCGCCAGTTGAAGCCATTCCTGGGGTGTGGCTGCTGCTTCAGGCTGACAGTTTCTAAGAGCCACAGGTGAGAGCTGTAGTGACCAAAGGTGGACAAACTACCCCAGAGGGAGCACAACGTGCCCCCCACCAGAGGTACTACCCCTCCCCTCGCAACCTTGAGTCATGAAGGACAGAGAGTGGAGAGTTGAATGTGTGTAGAAACCAGCCTCCCTTAGGAAGTTTACATTCATCACTCCACCCACTTTCACCTGTGGCCCCTCCCACCACAGGTACATGGCCCCTGGAAGGCTTCCCAGAGGAGAATATGGCCCTTAAGACTGAAAAAGAGTCCCCAACTCCAAACTAGTGATGAACTGCCATTGATGGCTCCAGCTGGATGTTGAAATCTCCCTCTAAGCTCCTTCTCAGATCCATGTTCCATTTCAACAACTGGCTTCCTCCTGCAGGTCAAACAGTCCCCTCAGTTCAAGAACCCATTGTTTCTCCATGTGCATTTTCAGCAGCCTCCCATGTGACTGCCAGTGATATCATTTTTCCCATCCTCAGATTTTGCCCCAGCCCCGGCAGCCTAAAATTCTAATCAGCTTATATCTTCAAAGGAAATAAGACATCTCCAGCTGAGCAAGACCTGGTATTTCCCCCTCTTCAGATAGCTCTGGATCTTCAGCTGCGGAGGGGAAATGCCCACGGTCCTTTCAAAATTTCCCATGTATTCGTAGGAACATCACCTGTCTTGGAAAAAAGGAAGGAACAAATGTCTCAGATGCAAGCCCTTTAATCTGGAATTGCTATTCTTAACTCCATGTGGCTGGGGTGTTCTGCGGCTTCTGTACCTTGAACTAATAATTTCTTGTTTGCATGTTCTACCCCAGCTGCTGCTCCCTGTTCAGTTCAGCTGGGGGATTAATTATGCCTTGTCATTTGATTCGTCAGGGTCTGTTCCATACATGCCGGGTGGATAAAACGACTAATTCATGTCATGTCTAACTGCTTTGAGCGAAAGGCTTCTCAGAAGCTAGGGCATGTCATAAAAGACAGCAATGTACAAAAGCGGGTGGAGGGTGGACATTAAAATCAGTCCAAAGAATTCAAATGTCTGGGTGCTCAAGAAATGTTTAAATGATAGCACAGAGCTGTTGGCATAGAAAAGGTCTTCAAGAGATGCCTGAAAGTCAGCATTTCATTACAGATCAGCCTTCTCATGGATTCAGTCACTTGTGCAGACAGCTCAACTTCTGCAACCAATGACCTCCTGCAGAGTGTAGCCACAAAAGAGAGTTTTGGGAGGACTGTAGGACAGGCTTGCAGTTCATTCAGGGCAGAAGCAATGGGAGAAGCTCTCCGGTTCAATCTCTTGTATCTCCAGCTAGAATGTCCTCTGTCTGAAACCCTGGAGAGTTTTTGCCATCCATTGTGGACAAGACTGAGCTAGATAGAGCCATAGTGGGACTCAGTATAAGGCAGCCTCCTATTGTCCCAGCCACAAGCCTTTGCCACGCACAGAGGACTCCTTAAAGACATGAAATAAATAAAGCTGCCCTGGAAAGGGATGCTGAACATGAGTCACAATTAGACAGCCCTGGGACAACAAAACACTCGGACACAGTGCCTTTAAAGCACGGGCCTGTGCCTAGGAAGCATGGGGCACAAGGTAACTGTGGCTGAGCCTTGAGAGACTGCTGTCCAAGGTGCTGAAGGGACTGAATACAAAGATGCAACTGTTAGCATGTCAAGGGGCATGATGGTGCTTTGAATGCATAAAGCAGTTGCGGCCTAACTTGCACAGTTGCAGAATGAACTGAATTGAGCTAGAAGAAGCAGGACTACATGGGATGTAGAACGCTATACAGGAAATGGCTCGGGGTGGCCCACTGGGAGAAGCACACGGTGCAAAAAGCGGCAGTTTCAACCCATTCATGGGAAACAGAGCTCTGAAATCCTGGAGAGCAGCTGACATGACTCAAAATCTAAAGCTGATAGATATCTGGAGAGTGAGACATATGTTTGATAGAGAGTATACTTTTTACAGCTATGTACATGACAACAGTTCGAGAATAGACTCCATATGGATCTCCAAAGAATTGGAAACAAGAGTCAAAAGAATTGAAATCAATCCCAGAACCTTTTCAGACCATAACTCCCTGACTATGGAATTACAAAAAGAAAACCAAATCTCTTTTAGATGGAGACTAAATGATGATTTATTAGACGATCACAAATTTGTGGAAAAAGCAAAAAAGACCTTGATGGATTATTTTGAAATAAACAGTCAAGGGCTAACAAAGTTACAGATGGTCTGGGATGCAAGCAAGGCTGTAATGAGAGGACTCTTTATACAACAAAATTCATTTAAAAGGAAATTGAGAGAGAAAAAGAAAATAGAAATATTAGAGGAAATTAGGAAAAAGGAGAAACAGTTGCCAAACAAAGCAAATAAAGAGGCAGTAAAACAGGCAATCAAAACATTACAAACCCAATACTCAATGATTATAAACGAGGAAATCAGCTGGAAAATAAAAAGAATAAAACAAAAATATTTTGAGCATGCAAATAAGCCGGGGGAGTTGTTAGCCTGGCAGTTGAATAAAAGTGAACAAAGGAACTCCATAAATAAAATTAACATAAATGGCAGAATTACAGACAAGCTGAAGGAAATACGAGAAGGGTTTGTTAAATATTTTTCTGAGTTGTATAGACAAGGGAAAGAAAAAAAACATTTAAGATAGAAGAGTACATCAGAAATAGCAATATGCCATATTTAAAAGAAGAACAAAGGAACACCCTTAATTCCCAGATAACAATGCAAGAAATACTTGACGCAATAAAAAGCTCTAAAAATGGCAATTCCCCAGGCCCAGATGGCTTTACAGCAAAATATTACAAGATATTAAATGAACAATTAGTGAACCCATTGAAAGATGTCATGAATGAAATACTGAACACAGGCGAAATCCCAGAAACATGGAAACAGGCCTATATAACCTGTTTGTAAGTTTTTGGCGGTTTTAAATTTGGAGGTTTAAGTACATTATGTTGGTATGGGAAACTGTCGTGTGATGGGCCAATGGCCGTAATAAAGATCAATACAATAGGCCTATATAACAGTAATTCCAAAACAAGATGCAGATGTGCTGCGAATTAAAAACTATAGGCCTATTTCCTTGTTAAATAATAACTACAAATTGTTTGCAAATATCTTAGCTAACAGACTTAAAAAAATATTAAATGAATATATACATCAAGATCAAGTCGGGTTCCTACCAGGAAGACAAATGAAGGAGAATATAAGGAATATTCTGAATATAATAGAATATTTGGAGGCTAAAAATGAAAAGAAAGTGGCAATGATGTTTATAGATGCTGAAAAAGCCTTTGCTAATGTATCTTGGAAGTTCATGACAAAGCTGTTAGAACAAATCGGAAGTGGTCCTAAGTTTTTAAAAGCAATAGCAGCAATCTACTCAGAACAAAAAGCTAAACTAATTATAAATCAGGTGATTACGGATGACTGTAAGATCCAAAAAGGAACAAGAGAAGGATGCCCATAATCACCATTATTGTTTATTCTGGTCTTGGAAGTACTTGCCAAAAATATAAGAGCAAATAAAGAGATTACAGGTGTAAAAACTGGGAAAAGTGAATTCAAGTTAAAAGCGTATGCAGATGACCTAGTGATAACAGTGGAAGAACCTAAAACTTCACTCCCTAAAGTAATAGACAAAATTCAGAATTTTGGGGAAGTGGCAGGATTTAAGCTAAATAGGAATAAAACTAAATTATTAGTTAAAAACATGAAGGAAGAAGAAAGAACCAAATTAGAACAAAACATTGAGATTGAAGTCCATAGAAAGGTTAAATATTTAGGGATTTGGTTAACATCAAGAAATATAAACCTATTTAAAAATAACTATGAAAAAATCTGGCTTGAGGTAAAAAGAAATTTAGAAATATGGAGCAGAATGAATCTCTCAATGTTAGGAAAAATATCAGCGATTAAAATGAATGTGTTGCCAAAAATGTTATTTCTTTTTCAATCTATACCAGTCATCCTGAAAGAAGAATGCTTTAAAAAATGGCAGAAAGAGATTTTAAGATTTATCTGGGGGGGGGGGGGCAAAAGGCCAAGGATAAAACATAAAATACTTACAGATGTAAAAGATAGAGGCGGGTTTGCCCTCCCAGACCTTAAATTGTATTACGAATCTGCTTGTTTGGTATGGATCAGGGACTGGATGAGATTGGACAAGCAAGAGGCATTAGAACTAGAAGGACATGACAACAGATTTGGCTGGCACGCATACTTATGGTACGGGAAAGGGAAGATTCATAGAAGCTTTTACAACCATATAATCAGGAAATCATTAATGAGAGTATGGGAGAGATATAAAGACTTATTGGAACAAAAGACTCCGTGGTGGCTTTCACCACATGAAGCATTACTGCTCAAACCACTTGGAAAGAAAGGAAAATGGCTCACATATGTTGATTTATTAAAGGAACATGAGGGGAAATGGAAATTAAGAGATTATGATGAGATCAAAGACCACTTTCAGAGTTGGTTGCATTATCGACAACTACATGAAACATATAAAGAAGACAGTAAGAAAGGATTTAGTTATACTAGATCTAGGTTTCAAACGGAAGTGATTGAAGGGAAAGTGAAACTACTGAAGGCCGCATATAGCATATTATTAGAATGGGAGACGAAAGATGAAGAGGTAAAATCAGTTATGATTAAATGGGCACAAGATGTAGGTCACAACATTATGATGGAAGATTGGGTTAAATTATGGAAAACTGACTTAAAATTTACAGATTGTTCCCTACTGAAGGAGAATTACATGAAGATGATGTACAGATGGTACACAACACCAGTGCAGTTAGGGAAAATGTACAAAACTAGTTCAAATATATGTTGGAAGTGTAAGGAAAAGGAGGGAACATTTTATCATATGTGGTGGGATTGTAAAGTAATTAAAAATTTTGGGAAATGATATACAATGAATTGAAGAAAATGTTCCATTTACCATTTGTTAAAAAACCTGAGGTTTTTTTGTTGGGGATTGTAGGGAAAGATCTGCCAAAAAAGTTGAAAAACATTTTCATGTATGCGACAACGGCCGCGAGAGTTCTGGTAGCACAAGGATGGAAGACTGAAGAAACCCCAACTAAAGAATCACGGCAAGAAAAGTTGATGGATTATGCAGAACTGGCAAAACTGACATATAGGACAAGGAGAACTGTGACTTTAAGGATGAATGGGAACCTTTTACAAAGTATTTGAAGACGCAACAAAGCGAACTGGACTCCTTGGCAGGTTTTGAATAAACATTCACATTTTTTTTTACTGATAATAATTCGCTAAACAGTTTGAAGATCTACACAATTCTGTAACATGCAGAAAATAGCGTTATTGGAGAAACCAAAGACTGGAACTGAGGGAAGTCGGGGGGTGGGGTGGGAGGATGGGTTTTGTGGGGGGGAGGGGGGAGGGAGGAAAAACAGGGGGTGGGGAAATAAGGATATGTTTTTGGAAAATATGTTTTGTTATAACTTTGAATAAATAAATTAAAATTAAAAAAAGAATTAGACAGCCCTGTGACAACAAAACACTCGGACACAGTGCCTTTAAAGCACGGACCTGGGCCTAGGAAGCATGGGGCACCAGGTATCTGTGGCTGAGCCTTGAGAGACTGCTGTCCAAGGTGCTGAAGGGACTGAATACAAAGATGCAACTGTTAGCATGTCAAGGGGCATGATGGTGCTTTGAATGCATAAAGCAGATGCGGCCTAACTTGCACAGTTGCAGAATGAACTGAACTGAGCTGGAAGAAGCAGGACTACATGGGATGTAGAACGCTATACAGGAAATGGCTCTGGGTGGCCCACTGGGAGAGGCACATGATGCAAAAAGCGGCAGTTTCAACCCATTCATGGGAAAGAGAGCTCTGAAATCCTGGAGAGCAGCTGCTGGCTGTGGCAGACCATACAGAAGTAGATGGCCCAGTGGTCTCACTGGGTTTTCAAGCCAGAACACAGCTTCAGCGCCCCCAGAACAAACCAATTTTTAATTCCCCAAACTTTTACTAATCAGAGTTTCCTTTTTAAAGCGACAGTAGTTCAAAGCATTGACTAGGGGCTTTTCAATGTTCAAAGGCACTTTGGATGCCTTGACTTGCAGTCCTTAAAACAACCCTGCAGAGCAGTTCAGTGTTATCTCGAGTAGCAGAATAGCGAGGCGCGATGCCGAGGCGGACGCAGGGTGGCCCACCCAAGGAGTTCATGGTAGGGGGACCTAATGAGGCCAAACTCCGTCTTTTGCAGCCCACTCCTGCATATTGTAATAAACAAAAATCTGCCCTTATTCCCTTATGGGGAACACATAATAAGACTGATTTTTACAAAAAATTAGAAGAAAAATTGTTTGAATATATGGACCAAAAGATAGTAATAATGAGAGATATGAATGGAGTGTTGTCAATGGAAATGGACAGACTGAGAACAACAGAGTAAGGATGGAAAATTACCTAAGACTTTTTTTTTCGATGACAAAGAATTGTAATTTAATAGACATATGGAGACTTAGACACCCGTTGGGAAAGGACTTCACATTTCATCCTGAGCCAAATCAATCAATGTCAAGAACAGATCAAGTATGGGTATCCAATGAATTAACTCCGAGAATACTGGATAATGAAATTCAACCAAGAGTAATTTCGGATCACAGTGCAATAAAATTTGAAATAAAAGGATATGAGGAAAGAACCTTCAGATGGAGAATTAATGATTACCTTCTAGATGATCAAAAAATCATTAATAGGGCACAAAAGTATTTGACAGATTATTTTGTAAATAATTGTAACAAGGGCACGAAAATGAAGACAGTATGGGATGCCAGCAAAGCTGTGATGAGAGGATTTTTTATCCAGTAGAATTCATTGAAAAATAAAAGCAGAGAGAAAGGAAAAAAGGAAATTTTAAAGCAAATACAGTGGTGCCCCACAAGACAAATGCCTCGCAAAACGAAAAACGCGCAAGACGAAAGGGTTTTTCGGTTTTTGCGTCGCTTCGCTAGACGATTTTCCCTATGGGCTTGCTTCGCAAGACGAAACGTCTTGCGAGTTCTTGCGAGTTTGTTTCCTTTTTCTTAAAGCCGCTAAGCCGTTAATAGCCGCTAAGGCGCTAAGCCGCTAATAGCCACTAAGCCGCTAAGCCGCTAATAGCTGTGCTTCGCAAGACGAAAAAACCGCAAGACGAAGAGACTCGCGGAACGGATTAATTTCGTCTTGTGAGGCACCACTGTAATGGACAATGAACAAAAATTAATAAAAAAACCTAACAATTTGAAAATAAGACAGGGTATAAAGGTTTTGCAAAAACAATTTGCAATGATAATAAATAAAGAAGTGGAATGGAATATAAAAAAAATGAGACAAAGGAACTTTGAATTCGCTAATCAGGAAAATGGCTGGCGTGGCAGATTAAGAAAAGGAAGGAACAGAATACTGTTAATAAAATCATCATTGAAGGTACAGAAATAGATGATCCGAAAGGGATTAGAAAGGGATTCTTGGACTTTTACAGACATCTATACAAAAGTAGAGAAAAGAATAATATGAGGAAAATAGAAAGATTTTTAAAAGAAAAAGAGGTGCAGAAGATCTCGACAGAAAAAAAAGACAGACTGAAGGCCCCAATAGAAACTGAAGAGATAAAAGAGGCAATAAAAGAATTGAAAAAAGGGAAAGCTCCAGGACCAGATGGATTTATGGCAAGTTACTATAAAGAAATGAAACACATCCTACTTGTACCAATGAAAGAAGTTATGAATAACATTATGAAAGAAAGAGAAATCCCGGAAACCTGGAAAGAAGCCTTTATCACATTTATTCCAAAACAAGATTCCGATTTAACACAAGTTAAAAATTATAGGCCTATTTCATTGTTGAATACAGACTATAAAATCTTTGCAAGTATATTGGCAATGAGGATGAAAAAGGTATTACAAGAAATTATACACAAAGATCAAGCGGGTTTTCTTCCGGGCAGGCAGATGAAAGACAATATAAGAAATATAATTGATATTTTAGAATATTTGACTGCCAGGAATGAGAAACAAGCTATGTTAATATTTGTGGACGCAGAAAAGGCCTTCAATAATATATCATGGCAATTTATGTTAAAAAATTTGGAATTGATGGATGTGGGAAAAGAATTTTTTAATGGAATAAAGGCTATATATACAGAACAGAGAGCAAAGCTGATAGTAAATAATATTACTACAGAAGACATAAGAATAACCAAGGGTACAAGGCAGGGATGTCCTCTTTCCCCATTGTTATTCATCTTGGTACTGGAGGTCTTTCTGAAATCAATAAGGAAAAATGGAGAAATAAAAGGGGTGACAGTAGGTCAAAATGAATATAAGGTTAAAGCTTTTGCCGATGATCTGGTACTAACAGTGGAAGAACCATTGAAAAGTGTAAAAAAAAAATATTGGAAGAGATAGAGCAGTTCAGTCAAGTGGCAGGGTTTATACTGAATAAGAAAAAGACTAAAATAATCGCCAAAAATATGAATCAAGAGATGATAGAAACAATGCAACAACAAATAGAGATAGAAGTGGTAAAGAAAATCAAATATTTGGGAATATGGTTAACCCCCAAGAGTATTGATCTGTTTCAGAATAATTATATACCAGTGTGGAATGGAATAAAAAGAGATCTGGAGGTGTGGGGAAGGATGAAGATATCATTGTGGGGGAGAATTTCAACGATAAAGATGAGTGTGCTGCCAAAGATGTTATTTTTGTTTCAGACAATTCCTATAATCAAGGGGGCATCAATACTTAAAGAATGGCAAAGAGTAATCTCAAGGTATATCTGGCAGGGTAAGAAGCCAAGAATTCAATTTAAGTTATTAACGGATGCGAAAGAAAGAGGGGGCTTCGCTCTGCCAGATTTGAAACTATATTATGAAGCATCATGCCTCTGTTGGGTTAAAAGAGTGGATAAAATTAGAAAATGGAGAGTTGTTAGATTTGGAAGGTTTTGACAACAGATTTGGTTGGCACGCATACTTATGGTGTGAAAAGAAGAAAATACATAAAGGTTTTGAAAACCACATTTTCCGTAGATCTCTTATAGAAATATGGGATAGGTATAAAAACCTATTAGAACCAAAACTTCCTCACTGGCTATCTCCATTAGAGGTGATGAGTGTTAAAAAGATCAATATGAGGGGGAGATGGATAACATATGGAGAGTTGATAATTAAAGAAGCAGGGAAATGGAAAATAAAACCATATGAAGAGGTAAAAGAGTATGTATATGATTGGTTGCATTATTATCAGGTTAATGAAATGTTTAAAAAGGATATTAAAGAGTGTGGGTATGTGGAAAAAGATTCAAAATTCCAAGCAGAAATACTAAGTAATGATTATAAAATCTTATCAAAAATGTATAAAATGCTGCTGGAATGGTATACAAAAGACGAAGAAGTTAAATCGGTGATGGTACATTGGGCCAGAGATTTTGGATATAATATACAATTTGATGACTGGACAAAATTATGGAATGAAAGATTAAGATTTACGGCATGTACTGCGTTAAAGGAAAACGTTATGAAAATGGTATATAGATGGTATATCACACCAGTAAAACTTGCAAAAATGTACAAAACGTGTAATAAGTGTTGGAAGTGTAAAGAAAAAGAAGGGACATTTTACCATATGTGGTGGGAATGTAAAAAGGTGAAAGGCTTCTGGGAAATGATTTATAATGAATTGAAAAAGATGTTGAAATATACATTTGTTAAGAAACCGGAGGCCTTACTTTTAGGAATTGTAGGAAATGAAATATGTAAAAAAGATTGTAAACTTTTCCAATACGCAGTAACAGTGGCGAGAATACTCATGGCCCAAAAATGGAAACAGGAAGAATTACCGACGGTCGAAGAATGGAGATTGAAATTGACGGACTTTGCAGAACTGGATAAACTAACGGGGAAGATTCGATATTTGCGAGACCAGAAGTTCACCGAGGACTGGGGAAAATTTACAGATTATCTGAAAAGTATATGTGATGAACAGAAAACGCTTGTAGGTTTTCAAGATGTTCTGTGAAAATATGAGGAATATTGTCAAAAAGGGAATAAGATTGGGGAGGTTATATTTCAAAGGCAATATTAAAATTAGAAAATGTGTGAATAAATAAACAAAATGGAAGATTGGCAGAGAAGCTGGGGGAAGTAAAAAAAAAGAAGGTTATGTGATAAATTCTGATATGGGTTATAGAAACTTGAATTTGAAAATGAATAAAAATATTATTGTCAGGGACTCAGGAGCAGGAGCACTGGGGAGAGAGGAAATGGAGAGCGAAGGGGAAGAATCCGAGGGCAGCGTAGGGGAGTATGATAGTGGCCCGAGAGATTCCATGAGCTTCTCCAGCGAATCAGAAGATTCCCAGAAGGGGGCCTTGGGCAGCTCTGACAGTATGCTCCGTCTCCACACTGAATTAACCCTCGCAGCGTGAGTTGGTGCAGCGAGGGGCAAGACTTGGCGTTTTGCGAGCTCACGAAGATTAGCAAAGATGACTACAGAGGACCAGGTGAAAGAACTGCAAAGCGCAGTCACGAGGCTGTATGCAGAAGTAGAGGCATCCAGAAAAAGAGAAGACGAAGCAGTAGCGCTCTGCCGGGATCTGCAGACCAGGTGGGAACATTTGGACAAGGGGGGGCTGCCAGGACCCAAGCCGGAGGGAGTTGGCCTCGGGAAGAGGGGGGGGCAGCATAGTAGCCCACTTCGACGGGAACCTGCAGCAGTACCCTAACTTCAGAGCCGACATAGTTTACGCGCTCAATTTGCTTCGGAAAGACTTTAGAGATGAGGAAGAGAAAGTGGGATTAATAATTACTCATCTGCATGGGGAAGCTAAAGCGTGGCTGCGGAATTTGTGGCGCGAAAATGATCCCGCCCTCCAAGATGCCGACGCATTTATCAAAGCTATGGACGCTTGTTTTAAATCAACGGTAGATGTGGATGTGGCCAGGAGGGAAATGCATGGGCTGCAGCAAGGGAAAGCCACGGTGAGGCAATATCACTCACGCTTTTTTGCATTAGTAAATGTGCTCGGGTGGGAGAAAGACTCCATTGCCGTCAGAGATCTGTTCTGGGAGGGACTGAATGGGGCCGTGAAAGATGAGCTGGCAAGGGGAGAAAGACCTAAAAGCACTACAGAGGTCGTTCAAAGAGCACTTGCGATAGGAGTGTGCCTGGAAGACCGCCCTTGGAGCAGAGAGGAGGGGCGCAGGGCGAACACTCCAGCCAGAACAACTCCCTTCCTACCCAAAGAGACAGGGCGGGCTTTATCCACGCCTCCACTGGGGAGGGGAGAAGAGCCGATGGAGATAGGTGGTGCTAGGGCTCAGACAGCAAACAGAGCCCAAACACCGGGAGCAGTCAAGGCGAAGACTCCTAGAGGGAGCAGGAAGTGTTACATCTGCGACAGTGCACAGCGCATGGCCAAAGAGTGTCCCCAGAGGATCCGGAAGCACACTGCAGCCTCAGCAACAGTAAAGGGAGCATTTCAGCAGCAAGAACAACTGCAGGGGGAAGAAGAAGCCTGGTTGGAAACAGAACCACTGGGGCCCAGCCAGGTGAGTCAGTGAAGCAGTCCCCAGAGATTTTACAGCCCACAGATCCCCTCCCACCCAAACCAGTGGTGCAACTCACCGCATCACTCCAGCTGCCCAATGGGCTCACCCTGGAAGTCCCAATCACCATCGACTCTGGGAGCAACGCAGACTTTGTAGGAGTGGACTTCATCAAGCAACATCGCATAGCACTCCTGCCAGCCACGATGCCCCTAAACGTGGTCACGGTCGACGGCAGGAAGATACTGGGGGGAGAGGTGATACAGCAAACACCGCCTATGGTAATGCAAATTGGAAACCACCGCGAAGTCATCAGCTTCAACGTCACCCACCTGTCGGACACGCCCATAGTGTTGGGCATGAGTTGGCTGGATAGGCACAGCCCGGCATTAGCATGGTACCAGCGGCAATTAACCTTCTGCTCTTCCTACTGCGCAGAACACTGCATCCGGACTGGCCAGGAAGAGGAGGGGCAAGAGGATGAACCGCAGCTACACCTAGGCATGGTGCAAGCGGTACCCAACAAGTACAAGGAGTTTTTGGAGGTCTTCTGCGAGAGGGAAGCGGATAAGCTGCCGCCTCACAGGCCCTACGACTGCAAGATTGACCTCCTGCCGGGAGCGACGCTGCCGACTGGAAAACTGTATTCCATGTCTGAGGACGAACTGCAAGAACTCAGGGAGTTCATAGATCACAACTTGAAGCGGGGATTCATCCAAGAATCCAAAGCAGTGGGGGGCAGTCCCGTGTTTTTCGTGAAGAAGAAAGACACGCCCCAACGCAGGCTTGTAGTTGATTATAGGATCATCAATTCCAGGACGAAGCCCACAGCATTCCCCATGCCCAAGATCGACGACCTGCTCGCGACGTTGAGGAAGGGACGACTCTTCACCAAGTTGGATCTACGAGGGGCGTACAACCTTATACGCATGCGGGAGGGCGATGAGTGGAAGACGGCCATGTTTACACCTTTAGGCACCTATGAATATCGCGTAATGCCGTTTGGTCTACAAAATGGCTCCCATACATTCCAAGCTTTCATGCATCACGTGTTAGCGGGACTCCTCTACAAGAAGTGCGTCTGCTTCCTGGACGACATCCTGATCTTTTCGGAATCGCAGGAGGCTCACGAGGGGGACGTCAAGGAGGTCCTGCAGAGGCTACGGGAGCACAGACTTTACGCCAAACTAGAGAAGTGCCAGTTCGACATGACGGAGGTGGATTTCCTGGGCTACAAGCTGTCCGACAAGGGACTCGCCATGGACAGCACCAAGGTCCGCACGGTGTTGGACTGGAAGAGCCCGCGCAATGGGAAGGAGGTCCAGAAGTTCGTCGGCTTCGCCAACTTTTATCGCAAGTTCATCAAGGGGTTCGCGAAGGAGACGGCGGCCATCACGGACACACTCAGCTCCAAAAAGAAGTAGTTCACCTGGACGGACCAGGCGGAGCAGTCCTTTCGGAGACTCAAGCGTCTCTTCACGTCCGAAGAACAGCTGCTACACGTGAACCCCAGCAAGCCAATGAGGGTTGAGACGGACGCCTCGGACAGAGCGGTGGGGGCGGTCCTGTTGCAGCAAGATCTGCAAGGGAACTGGAGGCCGTGCGCATTCTACTCCAGGAAACTCAGCAAGTCGGAACAGAACTACACCATCTGGGACAGGGAGTTGTTGGCCATTCATGCAGCCTTCAAGGCATGGAGGCACTTCCTAGTCGGAGCCAGACACACAGTGCAGGTCCGCACGGACCATAAGAACCTGGAGTACTGGCGCACGGCGCGGTTCCTGAACCACAGACACATCCGCTGGGCGGAGTTCTTTGCGGATTTCGATTTCCGGATAGAATACGTCCCGGGTGACACGAACGTCATGGCGGATGCACTATCCAGGAAGCCGCAGTATCTCGAGGAAGCGGCACCGGTGGCGGCCAAACACATTTTCGCACCGAAAGCGTGGGCGTGCGCTTCAGCCGCAGAGGACCTGGACGCGGTGCGTCGAGCGCTGCAGACGGATTCGTTTGCACAGTCCAAAATGGAGGAGGTGCGAAGAGGCACAGCGAAGGACGACGAGTTCCAGATACGAGACGGACTGCTCATACGCAAAGGGGCTCTCTACGTACCCGGAGACGACCTCCGCGCGGAAGTCCTGCAGCAGTTACACGACGCGCCCAGTGCTGGGCACTTCGGCAAGGACAAGACGGCGGAATTGATAACCAGAGACTTTTGGTGGCCCAAGATGAGGGGTGAAGTCGCGGATTACGTCTCCAGGTGTGACACCTGCCAAAGGGCCAAGCCAGTACACAGGAAGCCGGCGGGTCTGCTGGAACCCCTACAGACGCCGTTCGAACCGTGGGAGAGAGTGGCCCTGGACTTTGTCACACATCTGCCCAGCTCGCGAGGCAAAACAGCCGTACTCGTGGTCGTAGACATGTTCACCAAGATGGCGCACTTCATTCCTTGCGCGAAGGTGGCCACAGCGGAACAGACCGCCAAGCTGTTCATAGACCACGTGTTCAAGGCGCACGGCTTGCCGCGGTCCATCCTGTCCGACCGGGGTCGCCAATTCATCTCGAGCTTCTGGCAGAAGCTGCTGGGCATCCTGAACGTCAAGATCAACTTAGCGTCGGCACGACATCCGCAGACCAACGGACAGGCGGAGAGGGTCAACGCCATCATGCAGCAGTACCTGCGATGCTATGCTAATCAACAACCCTCGACCTGGGTGGACTACCTACCGCTGGCCGAGTTTGCCTACAACAACACGAAGCACGCGTCTACAGGGGTGACACCGTTCTTCGCAAACAATGGGCGGCATCCCAGAACCTTCCCGGGATTAGAGCCTGAGGGGGTGGGGGAGCCACGGGGAGCAGAGCACTTAGCAGCAGAGTTACAGGAGGTCCACGAGCAACTCCGCAGGCACTTGGAACTGGCGAAACACGCCTACAAAATGCAGGCAGACAAGCACAGGAGAGTTGGGGAAGACATCCAGGTGGGGGACTGGGTCTGGTTAGCGGCCCATGCAGTGCCGGCCAGGACGTTAGCTAAGAGGAAGCTCAAACACAAGCAGCTGGGGCCTTACCAGGTCGCGGCACAAGTCAACCCAGTGGACTTCCGGTTGACACTCCTGGAGGGTTCCAGAATGCATCCAGTCTTTGATAGGTTAGTGCTCACACCCTACAGGGCACCCCACAGGTTTCAGGCACCAGGGAACGCGCCAGACCCACTTAACGAATCTCCAAAGAGGGAGGGGTCACGGAGGGCGACGCCACTCAACGAGGTCACGGAGATTTTGGACTCGAGGTGGGGGGAAGAGGGGGTGGACTATCTCCTCGCCAGGGAAGGTACCCCAGCCAGCGCCAACAGATGGGTACCGTGCTATGCCGTGGAGGAGCACTACCTCAAAGACGAGTTCCATGCACTCTTCCCACACAGACCTATGCCAGCAGAGTATTTCGACGACTGGCTTTTCACACCCACACTTTCAGCCAGTACGTTCCAGGGTTTTTCATCAGCTGAAGGGATGACGCCGGAAACAAGCTCCCCGGAGGGGTCACTCTCGGGGTTTGCCACAGACCGCTCCTATTGGTGGGACACTCAACCGGAGGTGGGGTGGCGCAGGGAGCTGCTGCGGGGACCTTTACACGCAGTCTCACCAGAGGTACCCGGGGGAGGGGAGGACATGGACGTGTTGGGGGAGGATCCTGGATTCGAGCACAACAGCAGAGAGATGGAAGCAGAAGAAATCGACGTCAACGAGCCCATTGCGGTCTGGCCGGATCCCGCGGACCGGCTGCGCACCGGGGGGGAAGAATGGTATCCCGCACTCACACCCACAGCACTGGAGCACCCGGAACCCACACCCGAAGAGGGGGAGGGGGGAAGGGGGGGCTTCAAGGGGGGGTGGATGTCAGGGACTCAGGAGCAGGAGCACTGGGGAGAGAGGAAATGGAGAGCGAAGGGGAAGAATCCGAGGGCAGCGTAGGGGAGTATGACAGTGGCCCGAGAGATTCCATGAGCTTCTCCAGCGAATCAGAAGATTCCCTGAAGGGGGCGCCGACGGTCAGGGCAAGGGGGGTCCCAGGGGGGACGCACCAGAAACAAGGAGACAGAGGGGAACCCCAAAGCAGCAGTGGGGGATTGGGACCAGTTTCCCCACCAGAGCGTAGTGGGGGGGGGGAAGAGTCACATGTGTCAGGGCCAGCGTCTCCTCCAGCGGGGAGAGAGAGTGAGTCAGGGCTGACCACGCCTCCAACGGAGGGGAGGTCAGTTGCAGCTAGCCCCCCCCCCAGAAGGGGAAGCAGTGACAGCAGCAGCAGTGAAACAGTCAGGAGAAAAGTTACCGGCTGGGCGCGCGCGCCGAGTTCAAATGTACAGGCGCGGGAAACAGCAGGAGACCCGGATGGGGAACCAGCTCCTAAAGCCCGCCGGAGGGAGGGGGAAGGCTCAGGGGACTCAGCGTCAGAAGAGGCTAGAAAGGGCGAGATCCCAACGGCCAGGCGGAATCAGAGGCGGAAGGAACTGAGGAAGAGGTGGAGTAAGGCTAGAATCTTAAATTGGTGCCAGGGGGGAGGAGACTCAGACGGAGCATCGGCGGTCTAACAGTTGAGACGTAGAGCTGCACGCTGCGGCTCTGGAAGTGAAACTGAACTTCAATAAAGACTTTGTACCTAACAACGAAGCAGCGTTGGTCCTTTGTGAGCTGGGACCTTGGGCAGCTCTGACAATTATATATAAAAAAAACAACAACCCTGCAGAGCAGTTCAGTGTTATCTCGAGTTGCAGAATAGCGAGGCGCGATGCCGAGGCGGGCGCAGGGTGGCCCACCCAAGGAGTTGATGGTAGGGGGACCTAATGAGGCCAAATTCCGTCTTCTGCAGCCCACTCCTGCATATTGTAATAAACAAAAATCTGCCCTTATTCCCTTATGGGGAACACAAGAGCCCTTCTAGAGTCCTTTGTAGGTTCTCCATCGGTCGGAGAAAATAACAGAGGCCAAGCAGAGAAGATTGAGAAGCAAAGCAGCTAGTAAGCGTGATCTTTATTGAACTGTTGCAACAGGGTGCTCCCCCCACAGGCAGGAGGAGGAGGAGGACCCACAACAAAGATGTGCCTGCCCTTTTAGAGACATTTTAAATTGCCCGCCTTGGAGTCCAAGAACACCCCCAGAAACATCATACCTACATCACAGAAAGGGCTGTAGCTCAAGACCACCCCCCAGATACATCGTACCTACATCACAGAAAGGGCGATCTACAACAGACATCTGAGTGCGTTGTTTACCTCCTGTCTGGCAGGTTACCTGCTAGTGCTCACTTGATTGGGTTCCCTGGGGAGCCTGGCCAGTCTTTTGTAATGACAAAGACTTAGTTCCTGAGCCAGGTCACAGGCTCAGCCTATGTAGGAGTGCAAATATCCAGAGATGTAGTGATCAGATGGGATTACTATGAGGAATTATAAAAGACCCTGATGCTGGGAAAGATGGAGGGCACTAGGAGAAGGGGATGACAGAGGACGAGATGGTAGGACAGTGTTCTCGAAGCTACCAACATGAGTTTGACCAAACTGCGGGAGGCAGTGGAAGACAGGAGGGCCTGGCGTGCTCTGGTCCAGGGGGTCATGAAGAGTCGGACACGACTAAACAACAACAACAAAGCTCTCCATTCCTTTTCTGCACCAAACTTGATTATCGGAGGACAGGAAAATACTAGCAAAAGAAAAGGGGAAAAAAGCTGACCTTGTCTTGTGTTTCTTTCCTGGAATAAGAAAAAAATGAAGAGACACGAGAATTCTAAGGTGCCAGAACAAGCTTTGCTGGCTACTGGTAGTAAACAAACCAGAAGAGACAGAAGATGACCGACTTTCCATTGAAGAAGCCTTGACCCGTTTGAATAAAGGTAAGAAGAAAGATAGGGCTCAGTGCTTATGCCCCAATCCAGCAGAGAAGAACAAGACATGTAAATCAGCTCCAGTACGTTTGTCTCTTGCTGGATCACGAACTGGGAATAAAGCTGGTGCATATTGGAGTGTTAGTACTGAACTGCATTGTTTCCAATATGATGTGCTTCTGAATGGGTACTCCTCTTCATCTTTTAGCTCATCAAGCCATACTTTAAAATGGTGTTTACATGTGACTAGGGTTGGGTAAGGCCCTTACCGTCAGGATGTTAATACTTGGATGCTCAGTTGAGGTTTATCCCCTTCTCTTCAGCTGTTTAAGGACTGCCCCTCTTTCTGATTTACTGCCGCTGAACTTTGTGCCATCTGCAGATTTCAACATGCTTCTACTTAAACTGACCCAAACCACTGGTTGGCTTTCATTGAGTTCTGTGGACACAGTAAAAAAAAGCTGCCATCTGGTTTCTCTCAGGATGTTCGGATTGTGGAACACAGATTTGCTCTCCACCGTAACCATGTCTCTCAGCATACCACTTTATTTCCCCCCAGATAGGTGGCTACTATTCACTTGTAGGAAGATGTGCTTATTTAGATTACAACATTGCAGTGGGAGCAAAAGCCACCTTTCTTCTCTCAAGAGGGTTAGTCGAGTTTCTGTTGTTACGGAAAAATCCAGGTGGGAGGCTGCTCAGAGCCCGTGGGTCCCTGCGGAACAAAGAAGGAGTCCAGCCACCAACCGGAGCAAATAGTGGAGACAAAAGTTTATCGCTGTCAGGGGCTCAGGAGCAGGGCAGCGTAGGGGAGTATGACAGTGGCCCGAGAGATTCCATGAGCTTCTCCAGCGAATCAGAAGATTCCCAGAAGGGGGCGCCGACGGTCAGGGAATGGGGGGTCCCAGGGGGGACGCACCAGAAACAAGGAGCCAGCGGGGAACCCCAAAGCAGCAGCGGGGGATCAGGACCAGTTTCCCCACCAGAGCGTAGTGGGGGGGAAGAGTCACATGTGTCAGGGCCAGCGTCTCCTCCAGCGGGGAGAGAGAGTGAGTCAGGGCTGACCACGCCTCCAACGGAGGGGAGGTCAGTTGCAGCTAGCCCCCCCAGAGGGCGAAGCAGTGACAGCAGCAGTGAAACGGTCAGGAGGAAAGTTGCTGGCTAGGCGCGCGCGCCAAGTTCAAATGTACAGGCGCGGGGGACAGCAGGAGACCCGGATGGGGAACCAGCTCCTAAAGCCCGCCGGAGGGAGGGGGAAGGCTCAGGGGACTCAGCGTCAGAAGAGGCTAGAAAGGGCGAGATCCCAACGGCCAGGCGGAATCAGAGGCGGAAGGAACTGAGGAAGAGGTGGAGTAAGGCTAGAATCTTAAATTGGTGTCAGGGGGGAGGAGACTCAGACGGAGCATCGGCGGTCTAACAGTTGAGACGTAGAGCTGCACGCTGCGGCTCTGGAAGTGAAACTGAACTTCAATAAAGACTTTTGTACTTAACAACGAAGCAGCGTTGGTCCTTTGTGAGCTGGGACCTCGGGCGGCTCTGACAATCGCACAACAGGTTCAGAGAGGAATTGAACCCCGAGAACGGGGTGACAAGGACTTTTAAAAGTTCCTATCTTATCCCAGCAGACAGTTCGCTAAACATCACCACTCCATCAGAAAAGGGGAGGGTTATACATGGTTAACATAGGAGGAATGTGTTGGGGTAACATGCAAATACAGGATATGTCTTGGGAAATCCGCTCCACTTCCCGGTGAGGAGGAGTTGTGGTGGACCACGTGGCCACCCACTCCCCACCAGGGGTGGGGGACTCTGTCCCCCGTTGCCTATGGGATCCCGGCCACGTCAGAGCCGGGCCAGCCAGCCCCCAGAGGACTTCCTCTTTGGCTCGCTTCCTCAATCACCCGCCCTCCCTCCCTATTTTGCAGGTTAGGCAATGGCCTTGCTGTGGACTTTGGTTGGTCGCCTTGGTTGTCCGAGTGGCCTGGTAGGAATTTTACCACTTGGCAAATTGGCACTGGACACTTGGTTTTCGCCTACCTTGTAGCAATCGTCACAACTTTGTTAGGGTTGCGGTTAGGCATTGTTTGACCTTGTGTGGGGGAGGGGAGATGTGGCCATCACCTGCCCCTCCATGCTTAAGAGTATTCTGTTAAAGGAATCCGGGGGTGTTGATCTAGTCTGAAGCCCAGCTGGGGGGCTAAGGCCTTGACACGACCCCGACGGGAACACCAGGGGGAGCTTGAGTTGGTTCGCATCGACAGGGCTCCCCCTACCGGTGGCTTACCCTTACTGGGACTTCCTGCAGGAGTCAGATATAGTCAGGTCCAATCAATGCCTAAGCCAATACCACTCACATTCTTTAATTTCAATAAAGTTGTGGCCAAAATTTGCCCAGTAACATAAACCTAATATCTGTGTCCTTGTGTGAGTCATTTCCAACGAGGGGAGGGGGCTGCGGGGTCTCGACACCCAAGTACATTCTAAGGACCTACTGCAAGAGGACAATAGAACTTTGGTTTGCATAGTCTGCCGCCTGGGTAAGTCCGGAGGAGAGCTTTTGCCCAGCGATTGTCACCTACGGGTAAAGTATCTTCCTGTGAGTAGGTGACCTCCCGCTTGGGGAATTCTGGCAGGGACTGAGGGGTTCCCAAGTCCTTGGCCAACGACGCAGACTGGCGGTGGAATGAAGAGAATCGGTGAAACCAGTGGTTTTCTATGAATTTCCAAGTGTTTTTAGGCTTTTTTAATACAGACGGTTCTTTTCGGAAGTGGCCTGGCCTGACATTGCTACATTGTATCTAGCTGGACCATAAAGAAGGCTGATCGCCGAAGAATTGATGCTTTTGAATTCTGGTGCTGGAGGAGACTCTTGAGAGTCCCATGGACTGCAAAAAGTCAAACCTCTCCATTCTTAAGGAAATCAGCCCTGAGTGCTCACTGGAAGGACAGATCCTGAAGCTGAGGCTCCAAGATTTTGGCCACCTCATGAGAAGAGAAGACTCCCTGGAAAAGACCCTGATGCTGGGAAAGATGGAGGGCGCAAGGAGAAGGGGACAACAGAGGACGAGATGGTTGGATCGTGTTCTCGAAGCTACCAGCATGAGTTTGAGCAAAGTGCGGGAGGCAGTGGAAGACAGGAGGGCCTGGCGTGCTCTGGTCCATGGGGTCACGCAGAGTCGGACACGACTAAACGACTAAACAACATCTAGTTTTGATTGGATTAACAGGGTAACGAGGTTTCGATTGACTCAGTCCGTTGTTTTCGCAGCGGGAGCTGTCATCACCTTGTCAGCGCTCAGTGGAGCGTGCAAAACAGCTGGAGCTGAGCTGCCTCTGCAGAGTCATGGCATTGCTGCGATTGGCTGAAGGGCTACATCCAATGCCATCTGATTGGCTAGAACGCATCCTCATGCAAATACATTGTTCATTCATCAAATACGTGTATAGCATCGGGATACGGGGTCAGAAATGGCGCTTTCTTCTTGGGGTTTTGGACTTTTGTGCGGTGCTTGGTACAACGTTGTGACGGGGCGAGGGGAGTCCTAGTGTGGCAGGGTTCCCTTAAAACAAAAATTTTTTTTTTCCTTCCAGTAGCACCTTAAAGACCAACTAAGTTAGTTCTTGGTATGAGCTTTCGTGTGCATGCACACTTCTTCAGATACACTGAAACAGAAGTTGCCAGATCCTTCTATATAGTGAGAAGGTTGGGAGGGGTATTACTCAGAAGGGTGGTGGGAATGGGTGATAGGCAGATAGCTGTGATGAGCCTGTTGACGACTCTTAACGACTGCAATAGGTCTTACAGGAAAAAGCAAGGGGTGAGAAGGTGAAAAATGGCTTTGTCATGTATAATGAGATAAGAATCCAATGTCTTTCTTCAGACCAGGTCTCTCCATGGTTTTAAGTTTGGTAATGAGTTGCAATTCAGCAGCTTCTCTTTCCAGTCTATTTCTGAAATTCCTTTGTAGTAATACAGCTACTTTGAGATCTTGTATAGAATGTCCTGGGAGATTGAAGTGTTCTCCTACTGGTTTCTCTGTCTTGTGATTCTTGATGTCCGATTTATGTCCGTTTATTCTTTGGCGTAAGGTTTGGCCTGTTTGTCCAATATAGAGAGCTGAAGGACACTGTTGGCATTTGATGGCATATACAATGTTAGACGATGAGCAATTAAATAGTCCCGAGATGGTATGTGTGATGTTGTTGGGGCCAGTAATGGTGTTGTCCGGGTGTATGTGGCAGCAAAGTTGGCATCTGGGTTTATTGCAGGCTCTGGTGCCAGTGTCCGTGTTACGTCTGGTTGTAGTATTATTGTGGGTTAGGAGTTGTTTAAGATTGGGTGGCTGTCTGTAGGCAATGAAAGGTCTTCCTCCCAGAGCTTGAGAAAGAGAACTGTCATTGTCCAGGAGAGGTTGTAGATCTCTGATGATGCGTTGTACTGTTTTAACTTGGGAGCTGTATGTGATGACTAGAGGTGTTCTGTTATTTTCTTTTTTTGGGTCTGTCTTGCAGCAAGTTCTCTCTGGGTATCTGTCTGGCTCTGTTGATCTGTTGTCTAACTTCATCTGCTGGGTATTTTAGTTCTAAAAAGGTTTGCTGTAGATCTCTTAGGTGAGAGTCTCTGTCTGTAGAATTGGAACAGATACGGCTGTAACGTAGTGCCTGGCTATATACAATGGACTGTTTGGTATGTTTGGGATGGTAGCTAGAGGCATGTAGATATGTTTGTCGGTCAGTTGGTTTACGGTATAAGGTGGTGTCTATGCGTCCATCCTGTGTTTTTATAGTAGGGTCCAAAAAATGTATTTCTTGCATAGATTGATTCATTGTTAGGTTGATTGTGGGGTGAAAATCATTGAATTTCTGGTGGAAGGTGTCCAGGGTCTGTTGACCATGTGTCCAGATGATAAAAATATCGTCAATGTATCGCAGGTACAAGAGAGGTTTGAGTGGGTAGGAGTTTAGGAAACGTTGTTCTAAATCTGCCATGAAGATGTTGGCATTCTGTGGGGCCATGCGGGTGCCCATTGCTGTGCTGATGATCTGAAGGAACAGGTCATCACCGAATTTGAAGTTGTTGTGGGTAAGGACAAATTGGCAGAGTTTGGTGGCAAAGTCCGCTGTGGTTTTATCTGAAATTGTGTTCCTTATAGCTTGTAAACCATCGTTGTGTGGGATGTTGGTATACAGAGATTCCACATCCATAGTAGCTAGTATAGTGTTGTTGGGAAGATTATTTAAAGATTGTATTTTCCTCAGAAAATCTGTGGTGTCACGTACATAGCTGGGAGCACTGATGGCATATGGTTTCAGAACAGAGTCCATATAACCGGAGACACCCACTGTAATAGTGCCAATACCTGAAATGATGGGGCGTCCTGGATTTCCTGGTTTGTGTATTTTAGGTAGAAGATAGAAAGTTCCTGGTCGAGGTTCTGTTGGTGTGTTGGTGAGGATCTGTTCTTGGATGTGTGGGGGTAGCTCCTTAACAATCTTGTTCAGTTCTTTTTTGTATTCTTGTGTGGGGTCTGAGTCCAATTTTATGTAAAAGGCGGTATTGGAAAGTTGTCTGTGAGCCTCCTGAATGTAGTCAGTTTTGTTCATGATGACGACAGCTCCACCTTTGTCTGCTTCTTTAATTATAATGTCTGGGTTGTTTCTGAGATAATCTATGGCTCTCCTTTCAGCATGGTTTAGATTTTGTTGTAAGCGATGGTGTTTTCTGGTCACATCTGTTTGGATTCTGTGGCGGAAGCAGTCAATGTACAAGTCCAGTGTGGTATTGCGTCCATCAGAAGGGGTCCATGTGGAGTCCCTTTTTGTGTAACACTTTTTCGGTGGTAGTTGGTGGTCAGTGTTCTGTTGGGAGGGTGGTTGTTGTTCTCCAGTGGGTTGAGAGGTGTTGTGTTGTGGAGTTGTTGCTTGTTCTGCTTTGTCTTGTTGTTGTGTGTGTTGAAAATACTCCATCAGGCGTAAACGGCGGAAAAATGCTTCCAAGTCCCCGTAGAACTGAATCATGTGTGGGGGATTTGGCAGGGCAGAATGACAGTCCATGTGAAAGGACTGATTCCTCAGCTGGGCTGAGTGCTTGCTGTGAGAGATTGACAATATTGTTGATCTTGTTTTGATTAGTAGCCTGTAGGTTGGAAAGGTTAGAGAGTTTCTTGTTTTTCTGTTTTTTCAGTAGCTCCAGTTGAGAGTGGTAAATGTTTTGTTTTTCCTTTTGGAACTCTTGCCAAGCTTGGTGGTTCCTGATAGAGTTGTCCAATACAAGGAGTTCCTCCTTTATTAGCTTCTGTTTAGAGTAGAGAACGCTGATCAGATGTTTGAGCAGCTTCTTAGAGAAAGTGTTGCATAGTTTTCTTGCATATTCAGTGGGATACGTGGATTGTAGAGGGTTCTTAATTCTAAGACCCTTGGGTATAATGTCCAGGTTCTTGCATTTAGTAAGAAAGAAGATATCAGTCTGTACCTGTGCAAGTTTCTTGGTGAGGTTGATGGACTTCCATTTCATGCGGCTCAATGTGGTGCCTTCCATAGTTCCAGTTACAGATAGGTAGCCGTGTTGGTCTGCCATAGTCAAAACAAAAAAAATTTTTTTCCTTCCAGTAGCACCTTAAAGACCAACTAAGTTAGTTCTTGGTATGAGCTTTCGTGTGCATGCACACTTCTTCAGATACACTGAAACAGAAGTTGCCAGATCCTTCTATATAGTGAGAAGGTGGGGAGGGGTATTACTCAGAAGGGTGGTGGGAATGGGTGATTGGCCAACACGGCTACCTATCTGTAACTCTTCTTTTGATCTTAATGTTATCAAGCAGTCTCTTGCCTTATTCTTCCTTTGTCTTGTACCAAGCCTAAATGCACTCACTATCTTGAATTCATCCTTCTCTAGGCCCTGTTGCCAAAAGTCCAGAAATTCTTTTGTCAGGAAGTCCGCCAAGTTATCTCTCTCACTTTCCGGAACTGATCTGATCCTTAAGTTTCTCTCTTTTCTTTGCAATTCGATCATAGACAAAGTCAGATCATGATCCTCCAATTTCTTAATGACCGGTGGTATCCTCTCCTGGGTAGCAGCGGCAATTTCCTTTGCTTCCTCAGCAATCTTTCGAGTTGTAGCCGAGTCCTCCAAAAGTCTTACAATAGTCTCTGTATTAGAATTTACCTTCCTTCCCAATTCATCGATACTTTTCGTGTTCAGGTCAATTTTTGCTGAGACCTCAGCCACTTGTTTATTAGTTTCCGCAACTTGTTTACTTGTCTCTGTTCCCTGCTTCGTTAAGTATTCCAAAGATACATTAATTTTGCCAAGTGCCTGTGCCAGAGCATCTTCTGTTGACATAGCTCTTACTTTTGTTTGAGAGGCAGCAGCTGCACCCGTGCCTCCGGATGTTGAAGCTCTCCGCTGGTGGGAAATATCAGTCTTGTATTGTCTACCAGATCTTAAGCTTCTTTCTTCAAATTTCCCCTTTTCTTTATCCATAACACTCTCATTCAGAGCCAAGGTCACGTCCTAAACTTGTACTTTTGTTTTAGAAAGGAAATTTCCACTGGCTCTCACTTCTAGTGGCTTAGTTGTTATTGTTGCAACAAAGTCTCCACTAGGGGGAAAAGTTCCAACTTCACTTTGAAATTTTATAACCAATGTCTCTTTAAAAAACCCCTTTTCTCCAATTAGCCACAGTTTCCAATTTATCTTCAATGCTATTTTATGTAAAAGTCCATCCAAAGACACTGTATCTTTACACAGAGTTACTGCTACAAACAATCCCAATGTGCTGACAGTCCACCATTCAGTTTCCCTGTCAAGGCAGTCCGACTCCAGAGATCAAGGCAGCGGATGTTCTTTTTAAATTCGTTCCTTTCTTACAGGCATAAAAAGTTCAATTTCCACCCCCCTTCGCTCCTGCCAAACGGTGGGGAGAAATGCTCTTCCAAACGATAGATTACTAATTTCAAGAAAATATTCACTCTTAAGTTACAGCTTACAGTCACTTTGCTTTAGATTGTCTACACAACGGGAAGGCAAACTTCCTTTTTGTACCTTTCCCGTGCTAGTGCCAAAATTCTTGTTAATTTAATTTCAATTTAAGTCCGTTAATCCTACTCACGAGTAGTTGCTTTTAAGTCCAAATTCTTGGGAAGAAATCAGCGCTCTCCGATCATGGCGATGCGGCTTCACTCAACAGGCTGGGTAGACGACCCTCAGCACCGCGCCGCTCACCCGCTGCCACTCCGAAGCCTTTAAAAAGGCTCCTTTGCGGTTTTGGGGGGGCGCAAAAGGTGCCCGCCGGGTCTCCTCGTTCACAGGCTTCCGCACCTGTGATTTTTAGGGGTCCCCGCTTCGCCGTAGCGGCAGGACCCGAACCCGCTGAGCAGACTTCCCCCGGAGCTCGGGGGAAAATCCGCCATTAATCACTGGCACTGACCGGAAGTCTTCGGGGCTGAGGAATTTCAAGGAAGCTTTCGACTTGCCCCTACCTACACCTACCTACCCACTGAACGAAGGAGCAAGAAAGCAAAAGGCAAGTTCAGCATTCCAGAGTTTTCCAAATGCCATGGCATCTCAATGGGGCTCCCTTGCCAATTGATGGTAAAGCAAGCCATTGGACAGGCCATCATGCATGAGGACAGTTTTTTGAATGGATTTGAATCACACTTTGCCTTTTTTCTAATTCAAGATAGTGCCTCACGGAAGCAGGGAGCTTTGCAGAGTCCTTTGGAGACTGTGGAAAAGATTGCGCAAGAGAGAGGCTTGGCACCAGAAGAAATTCATAACTTGCTGAACATCGCACTCAGTGCCAAGCTTGGTAAAGAAAACATGTTTGGGCTTCTCTTTCCCCTCGGCAGCAAAGTATGTTAACGGAGCTGCATTGCCCTGCCTTCTCCCTTAACAAGAACCGGGGCTGCTTCGAGCATGTGAGAAATTATCAAGAGTGAAGATGTTCAGAATGTTAAGCAGTGTCTTTCAATGTCTTGCAGGCACAGTGATAAGCACTAGGCTACTGAAGACTCTGATTCCCATTTCCGTAATAACAGAGGATTCTCTTCTTTCAGCTGTGTCTTGGCTCTGTGCTCGCAAGTGTTCTAGTGACTTTCAGGTAACTTGGAAAGCATGGTAATGATGTCTTGGTTCTGAAGAATGATATTTCCCCCAGTCTGACTTAGTTATCCTGGTGATGATTCAGCTAGATGTTGTACACGCTGAGCATATTCCAGAAGGGGTTTGTTGTCTTGGCCTTGCTTTGGCTTACTGAGATCTGTCTTCTCCCTATAGGTGCTCATTCTAAAATGGATAATTGTAACGTTTGACTTCATTGATCAGAAGGAAAATATGAATGCTCTCTATGGTTTCTTCTTCCGCTTCTTACAATATGAGAAATTGGTAAGATAAAAAGGAATGTGTTATTTTGAAGGAACTCGCTTTTATTCCGACATTAACCCAAATCAAACAATAAAGAGTACTTTCTGACCACACAACAGGACACCATGTGAAAAGTGGGGCCTTAAAAATACCTCTCCCATTTCCTTCCTTTTCCTGTCTTGTTCCTTCCCAATGGGCGCCGGTCGCAGCGCCCCCCGGGTGCACGGCATGTTCAGGCAGGCAGGCAGGCAGGCAGCTATCCGATGTCGATCCCGCCCGTTCCTCCCTCCACCCCCCTCAAAGACAGCCGCGCAGGCAGCTATCCGATGGAGGGAGGGAGGGAAATCCTGTTCTGCATAGCTATCAATTCGGGTGTGATAGTCTTATGTTTGCATACTTATGGGAAAATAAAACTAAGTTATTCTAGAGCTTGTATTTGTGTGTATTCATGGTATTATTTGTAGACCCAGTAGATGGCAGTGTGGTGTGGAGAGTGTTTTTGGCAGCTCGTGAAAGGATAGAGGGTGGAACGTTGACCGTTCAAAGGCACTATAAGCAAGATATATATATCTCGCCACATTTTCCTAGCTACGTTTCCCCATAAAAGTATACACTCGAATACATTTGTATCAAATACATTTGGAACAAGTGATTGTTACATTTAAGGAACATTCTCTAGGCGATGAGTTTGGGGGGAAATACAAAAACCCATTCGGATACATTTGGATACATTTAGAAAAGTACAGCATTTTGAGGAAAAATACATTCAGATCCATTCTTAAAGTCAATGAGAAAGATACAGCAAAAAGGATACAATACGATACAGCGAAAAAGGATCCATTCCCCAAGGCACCATTGACCTTCTTGTAGGGTGTGAAGGCAGAATATGATCTATTTGATATTGGTAGGGTCCTTCTCCTTCATTCCCCTCTCTGACCCTGACTGTCTTACGACACAGGGACCATCCCAGAGTGTGGGCACAACTTTTGCCGGTCCGGCCTGATCCAGTGCAGCGGGGCAAAAAGGAGGCTGGCTTCCTGTCCTCAAGGCCGAGTTGGAGTCCAGAGAAGGAGCCTCATCCGCAATCGGCAATTGGCTACCTTTGTCGAAGTAGCCAAGACTCTCAGTTTTCCAGAGGGAAAGGAGGAGTCTGTGAGAAGCACCAGGAGCCCCTGAAACTCTTTTGCAAGGAGGATGAAGCCCCCATCTGTGTGGTTTGGGGCAGATCCAAGAAGCACCAACACCACGAGGTGATTCCTCTGGAAGAGGCTGTCGAGGAATACAAGGTACCTTGAGGGGGAGAAATAGCTGTGTATTCTTCTTGGCAGGTTATCTTCTTAATTCTCAGATCCAGAGTAGGCATGGTATTAATTGGTGGTTGTTTATTACCTTAGAAGCAGCCAAGGGGAAGCCTGAGGGCTGCTGGGATGGCTGGGAGGAGGGAGTCAAAGTCTTTCTCTCTGCCAGGGGGGCCAAGGGATCTTCCCTTTGAAATACAGCAGCTTCATGGGACCATGGCAGGGAGAGAAAGGGTTAACCTCATCCACATCCCCCAGCAAGGTTGCTTTGTACATATTTAGAACACTACAAATGTGAATTGCACATACACAACTGTCAGGGGACTGCCATCGGAGCCAGAGGCGGAGGGAAGGCTCCAGAGGGATGCCGGAGAGGGTCCCAGCAGGCAGAGAGGCAGCCCATCTGCTGGGGAAGGAAATCAGCGTAACACCAGTGGAGAAGGGGGGCAGATGGGGGAATCGGAGAGGAGGCTCCAGGACTCTTCACTGGAGACCAGCGGAGAGAGCACGGGTGCTCCGCTGCCCACACCCTCCCTGCACAGAAGACTTCCACGCAGGGAGAGTAGGAGGAGACTTGGCGTCAAAGAACTTCTTTGCTGGAAGAAGTTCAAGAAACGCCCACTGACGAATTCTGCCAGCGACTGAAACAGCCACAAAGTGAAGGGCTGTCCAGACAGAAAGGGTTCAACCAGGTAACCTAGCCAGGAGTGGCGGCAACTTACGCACAAGCAACCCCTATAACCATTACAGCAATCCGTCAGTCCCCGACGTTGCTTGTGCGCAGCTACAGGGAGGCAGCATAATGAGCCAAACCAGAGAAGCCGGAGGGACGGAGCAAGCAGCTGGAGTGCAAAATCTGGTAGAGAGGAACCGAGATTTGGAACAGCATGTGGCTCTCCTGACAGCGCGGCTGGACAAAAGACGGACTCAGGATGCACAGGTCAGACCCACCCCCATCGCAAGGAAGGTACCGGGGGTGGTACACAAGTTTGGGCGGAAGCCCCAGGACTACAACGCGTTCCGAACGGAAATAGAGTACGCTTTGGAACTGCAGCATAATGACTTTTCTGATGATGGGGAAAGGGTGGCCTATATTGTGGGGCATCTAGAGGATGGGGCACGGGAATGGATCAGGCCCCTAATGGCGACGCAAACTGCTGCCTTGAAGGACCTTAGGTAATTTTTCCAAGTGATGGATGTGATGTATTCCAGTGAAGTGGAGCAAAGTGTGACTCGACGGGAATTGATGGGGTGCAAGCAGGGGAGCCAATCAGTTAGAGACTACTGGTCGCGCTTTGCGATGTTGATCCACCGGCTCGGGTGGGATCTGGACTCTGAACCCATTCAAATGTTGTTTGAGGAGGGGTTGTCCCCAACTGTGAAGGACGAGCTGTCCCGCGCGCCCCGCCCGCAGTCGATGGATCAGCTGACCAAGGCTGTGCTTGCGATTGGAGTGCGGCAGGAAGCGCGGGCTCAGGAGAAACGCGAAGTGAGAGGGGAACGTTGCCATGACTACCGCATTCCTGAAATACCGAGACAGCTTTCCCAGGCGGCTGAGCCAATGGAAATAGATGGCGCGCGCGCGAGGTTTCAAACTTCAGTGAAGGTCGCAAGAGGGAGGGAAAGGATTGGAAAACCACCAAGAAGTGTTTCCTCTGCCAACGGCCAGGACATTTTGCCAGGGTCTGCCCTCAAAGAAAGGCCTGGCAAGGGATGGTGGGAGCTGCTGGCTGTGAGGAGAAGGGGGGAGAAGGGCAGGCGCAGGGAAACGGCAACGCCTAGCTGCCAACCAGCGGGGCCAGCAGCCAGGCCAGCAACCAATAGAAGTGCCCCAGCCTGACCCTCCCAGGGCAGCTATAGCCATAGAAGTGGTGCTAGAACTCCCGAATGGGCACCCAGTCAAGGTGGAGGGGCCGCTGGATTCAGGCAGCTCCTGCAATTTCTTCAGCAGGGACTTCGCTCTAGAGCACCAACTCCACCTGCTGCCCCTGGATTTTCCCTTGCAAGTGACCACCATCAATGGCAGGGAACTTCTGGGAGGGGAAGTGACACACCAGACCCCACCAATGCGAATGAGGGTTTCCAGGCACATGGAGACCATTGCCTTTCATGTAGCCACACTGGCAGGACCCCCAATAATACTGGGGATGAGCTGGCTGGCACTGCATGATCCAGTAGTGTCATGGCATCAGCGGTCAGTCACCTTTGGGTCAGCTTACTGCTTGGAACACTGTCTGGGGGGGGGGGGGAGAACCCAAGGATGACAGTGGCCAGGGTGGCTGGGCTGGCTGTGGAGCCAAAAGGGGAGGTGCCACCACAATATGCTGACCTGAAGGAAGTCTTCAGCGAGAAGGAGGCGGATAGACTACCCCCCCCATAGGCCCTTTGACTGCCAAATCAACTTACTCCCAGGGGCTCAGCTGCCGGTGGGTAAGCTGTATGCCATGTCTGACCGGGAGATGCAGGAGTTGCGGCAATTTATTGACAAGAACCTGAAGAGAGGGTTCATAAGAGAATCAAAGGCGGTGGGGGGCAGTCCGGTGTTCTTTGTGGACAAAAAGGATACTAATCAGCCCAGGCTCGTTGTGGACTACCGGGGCGTCAACCTGGTGTCAGAACCCGTGACTTTCCCAATGCCCAGGATTGACGACATTTTAACACAGGTGAGGCAGGGGAAAATTTTTACCAAGCTGGACCACAGGGGAGCGTACAATTTGATTAGGATGAGGGAGGGGGACGAATGGAAAACCACCATGTTCACCCCCCTGGGGGCCTTTGAGTACTTAGTTATGCCATTTGGATTACAGTCGGGCTCCGCCTGCTTTCAAGCTTTCATGCACCACGTGTTGGGGTCCCTGCTGTACAAGAACTGCGTAGCCTTTTTGGACGACGTCTTAATCTATTCGGACAATGAGAAGCAACATGTCAGAGACGTCAGGGAAGTGCTAAAGAGACTGCAGAAGCACCAGTTGTGGGTCAAGCTGGAAAAATGCCAATTTCATGCCAGAGAGGTCGAGTTTCTGGGGTACAAGTTGTCAGACAAGGGCCTAGCTATGGACCCAAGCAAAGTACAGGCGGTGCTGGAATGGAAGGCCCCCCAAACCCGGAAGGACGTGCAGAGGTTCCTAGGGTTCAGCAACTTCTACAGGAAGTTCATCAAGAACTTCGCCCACTTGACAGCGCCCATCACAGATTGTCTCAGTAGCAAAAAGAAGTTCGCCTGGACAGAAAGTGCTCAGCAATCCTTTGAAAGACTGAAGAAGGCGTTCGCTTTGGAAGAGCAGCTCCTGCACGTTGATCTGCAGAAGCCCATGAGGCTGGAGACCGACGCGTCAGACCGAGCCATCGGAGCGGTACTATTGCAGCCAGGGGCCCAGCAGGGCTGGAGGCCGTGTGCCTTTTTCTCGAGGAAGCTGAGCAAGTCGGAGCAAAACTACACGGTGTATGACCGCGAACTGCTTGCGATCTATGCAGCGTTTCGCCGATTGAGACATCTGTTAATAGGGGCGCAGCACAAGATCCAGGTTTGTACGGATCACAAGAACTTGGAATACTGGAGGACTGCGCGAGTACTCAACCAGAGACAGATTCGATGAGCACAGGAGTTCTCCAAGTTTTCCTTCGAGATCCGATACGTGCCGGGAGAGGAAAACGTAAGAACAGATGCTCTCTCCCGGAAGCTGGAGTACATGGAAGGAGAGGGACCGCCGGAGATCCGACACGTGTTCCCCGAGAACCGATGGGTGTGTGGGGGAGCGTTGGTTGGGAAACGAGAACTGGTCGGGCTTACTAGAAACGACGGGTTCGCTCAAACTAAAATCAGGGAACTCCGGGACGGAAGGGAAAACCATGGAGGGTTTGAGGAAAACGAAGTGCTACTGTACTATAAGGGGGCGCTGTACGTACCGGGGGAGACCTTGAGGGGGAAGGTACTCAAACAACTCCACAACAACCCAACAGCGGGGCACTTTGGACAGCACAAAACCATGCTGCTTGTCACCAGGCAGTTCTGGTGGCCAAGGGTGAGGGAAGATGTATGGGAATATGTACGGGGGTGCGACCGCTGCCAGAGGGCAAAGGGGGAGAGGGCGGCCCCCGCAGGGTTACTGGAACCCTTACCCACGCCGGGAAGACCCTGGGAGGTGGTGTCCATCGATTTTATGACAGATTTGCCTATGGAGAGAGTCAGAACTTACATGGTTAAGAAGTTCTGAGTGACGTCTCACATTCAGAGGCGGGCATAGAACACTGGGAGTGTCTGACTACGCTGACACGCAGAGTGAGTCTAGCCAGATCCGGGAGAGGATCAAGATGGGAGCCGTGTCTCCGGGGAAGTAACGATTTGTTGTTTTTGTAAGAGAATAAAGCTATTTGTAAGATAAGGAAGAAACTGAGCGTCGACTTGATTTATTGAGCACACAAGGCATCATCGGCTCTTGCTTCTGTCGCTGTGCTAAGCTCTGCTAACTGCAACTGGGGGTCCGGAGCAGAGACACGCAGGCGGAAGCGTGTGGGCTCCGTGGGCAAGCGAAGCTGCCAGTAAATTTCTCCAAAGGTTATGGGGGTCAGCTGACGCTGTGAAGCAAGCCAAGTCCGTGCCGGTGTGTGCGTGCTGCAATCTCCTGCCAGGGAGGAAAGCTGAAAGCCGAGACGCTGAAGCCAGCTGGAGCTGGGAGCTGTGCCTAGATCGTGAGGCAAGGAGCTCGCTGGAGGAGCTGTGCTGTACCGGGTGCTGGAGAAGCTACTACTGTTTGTAAGTAAGCTGGGCCCCGGGGAAGAAGATGGCAGACAGCCATGAATCGTACTCCGTCCCTTTTGAAAAGCTGGACGGCAAGAACTGGGAGGAGTGGAGTAGGAAGCTCAAGGCCTGGCTGGTCGCCAAGGGTCTGTGGGAAGCCGTCCAACAGCCTCCGTTACCCCAACCAGCAGCCGGAGCTTCGGCAGCAGATATTGCGAGCGCACATGCGTCGCAGAGAAAGAATCAAAAGGCCCTGGGAGCTATAGTGCTCAGTTTGGAGGGGTCGCAACTGCCATTGGTTGAGGGGCTTGAGACTGCGCAGGAGGCCTACCGTGCACTGGAGAGAGTGCATCATAGAACAACAGCTGGGGCAAAGATACACATCACCAGACGCTTGTTTGAGATGAAGCTGCGTCCTGGGGTAAGCATCAGAAAGCATGTAACCGAGATGATTTCTGTGTTCAACCAGCTGAGATTGCTGCAAGTGGATTTTTCAGAGGAGCTGAAAGTGTATATTTTGCTCAGCTCTCTGGACAAGAGTTACGACAATCTGTGTCTAACTTTGGAGTCGATGGACCCACAACAGCTGACGATGGAGTACATCGCAGGACGTTTGGGGGATGAAGAAGAACGTGTTGAGAGAGTCAGAACTTACACGGTTAAGAAGTTCTGAGTGACGCTTCACATTCCTAGAGGTGTGTTTAGAACACAGAAGTGGGAGTGGTCGGTATCTCTGAGAGAGAGGAAAAGACACACGCAGTGTGAGTCTAGCCAGATCCGGAAGAGGGTCAAGATGTGTGCGCTGTCATCGGGAGAGTAACGATTTGTTGTTTTTGTACGAGATTAAAGCTACATGTAAGATAAGGAAGAAACCGAGCGTCTGCCTGAGTTATTGCTGCACACAGAGGCTTGCTTCTGACGCTGTGTTAATCTCTGCTAGCTGGAGCTGTTGCCCGGAGACTTCAGCAGAGTCACGCCACGGAAGCGTGTGGACTCCATGGGGCAAGGAAGCTGCCAGCAAAGGTCCCAAAAGGTTATGGAAGATCAGCTGACGCTGTGAAGCAAGCCAGGTTCGTGCTGATGTGTGCTGTGTGATCTCCTGCCAAGGAAGAGGGCAGTGGAGAAAAAGCCGAAAAGCCGAGACGCTGAGAGGAAAGCCAGCCAGCTGGGGAGCTGTGCCTTTGATCGTGAGGCAAGGAGCTCGCTGGGAGGAGCTGTGCTGATACCGGGTGCCGGGAGAAGCTGCTACTGGTCGTAAGTAAGCTGGGCCCCGGGGGAGAAGATGGCAGAGAGCCATGAGTCGCGTGCAGTCCTTTTTGAGGAGGCAGATGGGAAGGAGCCCTGGGTCGAGTGGCAGGCACTGAAGAAAGTGGGAGCCAGACCAGAGGGGGCTAGACGCCAGCCTGAGGGACGCCCAGAGGGGGCCAGATGCTGCACAGAAGCTGGGGAACGCCCAGAGAGTCAAGGAGGGGCTGTGGGACGCCCTGGAAGCCCAAAGTGGGATGGAGCCGTGTCAGGAAGCTGCTGCGATGCTTTGACACGCCAAAGTGACAGGCAGCCGTGTGCTGGAAAGCTGCTGAAAGCTGGGAAGAGGAAAGCAGTGGCTAGCTGTTCCTCTGGAGGCTGTGCACCTAAGTTTGGGGGTGCAGGCCAGAAAGGCCAGTCCAAGGGTCTTGAGAGTGCCAAGGCTGTTTGGCAGGAGCTGGAGAAGGTTTGCAGAGAAACCACAGAGCTGGAAGCCAAAAGCCACGTCCCCAAGCCTCAATGCAGAGAAGCCTCTAGGAGTGCTGCTGGCAAGAGTGGGGGGGCACTGACGTCCAAAGGCAAGTTTGTAAAGTTTTCCATTCGTCGCTGTTTTGTTTGCGGTTCTCCGGAGCACCTGCGCCGAAGCTGCCCACAAAGAGAGAAAGGGCAGGAAAGTCCCAAGGACATTTCCCATGGGAACCAGCCCGGGAGAAGAGGCCAGCGTGGAAAGTCCCAGGGTCGGCCGGAAGGGGAAGGAGGCGCTTATCAGATGTTTGCGTCGATGGCTGTTTTGAAAGACGCCGGTAAAGGCCCTAAGGAGGGGGGCAGAAGGAACTCTGTTGCAAAGGCAACGAAGGACAATGTGTTACGTTGGGTCATTGACTCTGCTGCAAATAGACATCTCGTGCCTGAGGCACCTGATGTCCAGATAAAAAACTGCAGAGCTGTTTCAGCTGAGAAAACAGTGTGTTTTGCTGATGGATCACAAAGGCTTGTAAAAAAGTCTGGGAATGTTTACCTTGTTTTCCTACAGGCGCAGCTGGAAGTCTACGTGGCGCCGGGACTGAATTGTTGTCTTTTGTCTGTACCGTGTCTTTTACAGGAGGGGTACATGGTTTGTTTTGAGAACAATGTCTGTACAATTTCCAGAGGGGGGAAGCAACTGGTACGTGTTGAGAAAAATCAGAACAACCTCTTTGTTCTAGAAACTCCACTGGAGGAAAAGGGAGTGGGGAACACTCATGTTTCATGTGCATGCGTGTGGCACAAGAGGATTGCACATGGGTCTTGTGATGACTTGCAGATGTTATCAGAATGCACCAAAGGGTGCAAGGTAAGAGAATGTGGTAAAACCCTAAATTGCAGGGCTTGCAGGAAAGCCAAGAACAAGGGATACAGTTATCCCAGGGTGGAGAGAGTAACCACAAAGCCTTTTGAGCTTGTGCACGCAGACCTGTTTGGGCCTATGCCTCAGCCAAGTCTGGGCAAAGCCAGGTTTCTGCTGATTTTGGCAGATGATTTTACTCAGAACTCCTGGGCTTTTTCGCTGAAAACGCAGGAGGAAGCAACGCAACTAATCAGGGATTGGGTTGCGGAGGTGGAACAGAGGTTCTCCACCAAGGTGCAGGGATTCAAGTGTGACCGTGGTTCAGAGGTCACTGGGTCTGCTCTAAAGAGTTTCTTTCGCCAGAGGGGGATACGTCACAAGGTGACTTCGCCTCAGGAGAGTGGCGTGGCAGAGCTGAGGAGTAAAGCTCTGGTCCAAGCGACAGAGATCCTATTGTGTGACTCTGGGTTGCCTCACAGTTTCTGGGGGGAGGCAGTAAAAACGGCCAATTTCACGATGAACAGGTGCTACAATGCAGTGGTAGGTGACACCCCGTATTTCTTGCTCAACGGACAGAAGCCGCAGGTGCATTTCTTCCGTTCGTTTGGTTGCAGAGCCTTGGTGCCTGTACCAAAGTGTCTGCAGCAAGAGGGTGGTCCAAGGTACCAGGAAATGATCTTCTGTGGGTATGAGCCCGCGACAAAGGGGTGGAGATTTGCATACCCAGAAGGTGATCAGACCAAGCTTCTGGTCAGTAAGCATGCTGAGTTCAATGAGCAGCAGGGAAGTAGGTCAAGGCGCAAAGTCAGCCATGACATTGTCTCAGATTGTCTGTCCGAATCTGAGGAGGAGGGAGAGCCAGGTAATGGTGATCTGTTCGATGATCAGGATCAGCACCAGGGGGAGGCGTCTCCACAGGTTGTGAAAGGAGTGTCCAAGAGTGAGCCCTCATCTCCTGTTAGAGTGATGGAGAAAGCTCACAGACGGGTCAAGTCAGAGGGGGAGTCGTCTGATGAAGAAGACGCACTTGCTGGCCCCAGTGGGTCAGAAGAAGAACCCCAGTTTGTGCCCAGGCGGTCTTCACGGGCAACAAAGGGAATTCCACCTGAGAGGTTTCGAGTCACAAATGCGTGGGTCGGTCTCGCACAGTGCGAACCAGAGATTTGTGAGGAGACTCAACAGGCAGGTGGGAAGGTGTGGGACACACAGAAGTCTGTAAAGGTGTGTTCACAAGTCCTCTCAGAATGTGATACGAGAGGGGGTATGAAGAGAGTCAGAACTTACAGGGTTAAGAAGTTCTGAGTGACGTCTCACATTCAGAGGCGGGCATAGAACACTGGGAGTGTCTGACTACGCTGACACGCAGAGTGAGTCTAGCCAGATCCGGGAGAGGATCAAGATGGGATCCGTGTCTCCGGGGAAGTAACGATTTGTTGTTTTTGTAAGAGAATAAAGCTATTTGTAAGATAAGGAAGAAACTGAGCGTCGACTTGATTTATTGAGCACACAAGGCATCATCGGCTCTTGCTTCTGTCGCTGTGCTAAGCTCTGCTAACTGCAACTGGGGGTCCGGAGCAGAGACACGCAGGCGGAAGCGTGTGGGCTCCGTGGGCAAGCGAAGCTGCCAGTAAATTTCTCCAAATTGCCCAAGTCAAGGGGGAAGACAGCAGTCATGGTAGTAGTCGATCTACTGACGAAAATGTGCCATTTCATAGCTTGCTCACATGCGGTGACGGCAGAGGAAAGAGCCAGGTTGTTTGTGGATCACATCTTCAGGCTGTATGGAGCTCCCTCAAGGGTCATCTCAGATCGCGGGTGTCAGAGCTGCCCAAGGTCCCAGCTCACAAAGGACCAACGCTGCTTCGTTGTTAGGTACAAAGACTTTATTGAAGTTCAGTTTCACTTCCAGAGCCGCAGCGCGCAGCTCTACGTCTCAACTGTTAGACCGCCGATGCTCCGTCTGAGTCTCCTCCCCCCTGACACCAATTTAAGATTCTAGCCTTACTCCACCTCTTCCTCAGTTCCTTCCGCCTCTGATTCCGCCTGGCTGTTGGGGTCTCGCCCTTTCTAGACTCTTCTGATGCTGAGTCCCCTGAGCCTTCCCCCTCCCTCCAGCGGGCTTTAGGAGCTGGTTCCCCATCCGGGTCTCCTGCTGTTCCCCGCGCCTGTACATTTGAACTCCTGACCGTTTCACTGCTGCTGCTGTCACTGCTTCCCCCTCTGGGGGGGCTAGCTGCAACTGACCTCCCCTCCGTTGGAGGCGTGGTCAGCCCTGACTCACTCTCTCTCCCTGCTGGAGGAGACGCTGGCCCTGACACATGTGACTCTTCCCCCCCACTACGCTCTGGTGGGGAAACTGGTCCCAATCCCCCACTGCTGCTTTGGGGTTCCCCTCTGTCTCCTTGTTTCTGGTGCGTCCCCCCTGGGACCCCCCTTGCCCTGACCGTTGGCGCCCCCTTCTGGGAATCTTCTGATTCGCTGGAGAAGCTCATGGAATCTCTCGGGCCACTGTCATACTCCCCTACGCTGCCCTCGGATTCTTCCCCTTCGCTCTCCATTTCCTCTCTCCCCAGTGCTCCTGCTCCTGAGTCCCTGACAGCGGGAAACAATTTACTTCCCCGTTCTGGAGGAAGCTCATGAGCTTGCTGCAGGTCGAGGTGGGCTTCTCGACGGCGAGACACCCGGAAACCAACGGGCAAGCAGAAAGAGCGAACAGTATACTCCAGCAATACCTACGCTGCTATGTCAGCGAGAGATAGAACGATTGGGTAGAGAAACTAGCGTTGGCTGAATTTGCATACAATAACGCTGAACATGTGTCCACGGGAATGAGCCCGTTCATGGCCAATTATGGGTGTCACCCCAGGGCCTTACCGGGGAGGGGGGAGGAAGGAAGGAGTGGTTCCGCTCCTTCCTCCTGGGCCGTGTTCAGAAAGTGGTGGTGGGGGATGAGTGTTCAGACCCCTGGGCTCTCACTTGTGGGGTGCCTCAGGGTTCTGTCCTCTCCCCCATGCTTTTCAACATTTACATGCAGCCGCTGGGAGAGATCATCAGGAGGTTTGGGCTGGGTGTATGCGGATGATACCCAGCTCTACCTCTCTTTTAAATCAGAACCAGTGAGGGCGGTGAAGGTCCTGTGTGAGTGTCTGGAAGCGGTTGGAGGATGGATGGCGGCTAACAGATTGAGGTTGAATCCTGACAAGACAGAAGTACTGTTTTTGGGGGACAGGAGGCGGGCAGGTGTGGAGGATTCCCTGGTCCTGAATGGGGTAACTGTGCCCCTGAAGGACCAGGTGCGCAGCCTGGGAGTCATTTTGGACTCACAGCTGTCCATGGAGGCACAGGTCAAATCTGTGTCCAGGGCAGCTGTTTACCAGCTCCATCTGGTACGTAGGCTGAGACCCTATCTGCCTGCGGACTGTCTCGCCAGAGTGGTCCATGCTCTGGTTATCTCCCGCTTGGACTACTGCAATGCACTCTACGTGGGGCTACCTTTGAAGGTGACTCGGAAACTACAACTAATCCAGAATGCGGCTGCTAGACTGGTGACTGGGGGCGGCCGCCGAGACCATATAACACCGGTCTTGAAAGACCTACATTGGCTCCCAGTACGTTTCCGAGCACAATTCAAAGTGTTGGTGCTGACCTTTAAAGCCCTAAACGGCCTCGGTCCAGTATACCTGAAGGAGCGTCTCCACCCCCATCATTCTGCCCGGACGCTGAGGTCCAGCGCCGAGGGCCTTCTGGCGGTTCCCTCATTGCGAGAAGCAAAGCTACAGGGAACCAGGCAGAGGGCCTTCTCGGTAGTGGCGCCCGCCCTGTGGAACACCCTTCCAGCAGATGTCAAAGCGATAAACAACTACCTGACATTCAGAAGACATCTTAAGGCAGCCCTGTTCAGGGAAGTTTTTAACGTGTGATATTTTATTGTAGTTTTGGTTTTTATGGAAGCCGCCCAGAGTGGCTGGGGAGGCCCAGCCAGATGGGCGGGGTATAAATAATAAATTATTATTATTATTATTATTATTATTATTATTATTATTATTATTATTACCTGCGGCAGAGCAGTTTGTGGAAGAAATGGAAGCCTTGCACCAGCAACTCAAGATGAACTTGGAGCGGGCCAAGGAAGTTTACAAGAGGCAGGCAGACAAGCACCGTCGGGAGGGGGAGGCCATACGGGTGGGAGACCGAGTGTGGTTGTCAACCCAAGGGTTACCCCTTAAGGGAGGGTGCAAGAAGTTGCAGCCGAGGCGGCTGGGACCTTTTGAGGTAACACAGCAGGTGAACCCCGTGGCATTCAAGCTCAAGTTGCCTGACAGCATGAAGATACATCCGGTGTTCCATAGGTCCCTACTCTCACCGTACAGGGAGGGGCGGGAATTTCCAGGGCGGAAGGGAGGAGTCACCACCCACCCGCGGGTAGAGGAGAGGGAACACCACAACCAAGCCACGGAAATACTCGATTCAAGGTGGCGAGGGCGCCAGGTGGAGTACTTGGTAGCTTGGGAGGGAGAACCCAGGTCAGAAAACACGTGGGTTCCCGCTGAGGCAATCAATGACGGGTATCTGGTTAAGAGTTCCACAGCCTGTTCCCAGATAAACCAAAACCACTAGCAAGATTCTGGGAGGAAGAATTTGGAACCACAGACGACGAAGAGGACTTTGTGGGTTTTCCTGCCTCCGAAGAGGAAGGAGGGGAGGTGTCAGAGGGAGAAGAATCAGACTGGGAGGCCCACCCCGCGGGAAGAGATCGGAGCGGGTGGGAAGCGGGTTTTGAATCCTCAGAGGAGTCGGGCCGGGGGTGGAGGGGGTCCTGGGGGGGAGGTGGATGTCAGGGAACTGCCATTGGAGCCAGAGGCGGAGGGAAGGCTCCAGAGGGATGCCGGAGAGGGTCCCAGCAGGCAGAGAGGCAGCCCATCTGCTGGGGAAGGAAATCTGCGTAACACCAGTGGAGAAGGGGGGCAGATGGGGGAATCGGAGAGGAGGCTCCAGGACTCTTCACTGGAGACCAGCGGGGAGAGCACGGGTGCTCCGCTGCCCACACCCTCCCTGCGCAGAAGACTTCCGCGCAGGGAGAGTAGGAGGAGACTTGGCGTCAAAGAACTTCTTTGCTGGAAGAAGTTCAAGAAACGCCCACTGACGGATTCTGCCAGCGACTGAAACAGCCACGAAGTGAAGGGCTGTCCAGACAGAAAGGGTTCAACCAGGTAACCTAGCCAGGAGTGGCGGCAACTTACACACGAGCAACCCCTATAACCATTACAACAACTAAGTCCATGTCTCCTTTGACTAGCAGGATGCCTCCTCAATACCCTGCAAAGCAGATAGCAGCAAGGGGTCAGCTGCAAGGGGGTGGGGACTGGTGGCCAGTGTTATAAGGAAAAAACGGCTCCTTTTCCCTTCTGGGGTACCTCAGAGCCCATATAGAGTCCTTTGGTAGCTTCTCTGTCGGTAGGAGAAAATAACAGAGGCCAACCAGAGAATACTGAGAAGCAAAGCAGCTAGTAAGCCAGATCTTTATTACCTGTTGCAACAGGGTCTCACCCCCCCCCCACGCAGGAGGGAGGAAGAGACCCCAAACCAAGTCCTTCTATAGACATTTGAAATTGCCCACCCTGGAGCCCAAGACCACCCCTCCATACATCATACATACATCACAGAAGGGGCGGCCTACAGCAGACTCCTGTCTGGCAGGAAACCTGTTGATGGGTTTACCTGTCTGTTCATGGGTTTACCTGCATATTCTTTTGTGATGAGAACTACTTACGGTATTTATGTATGTGTTTATATCTTAGACCTTCTAATTCTCCTAACACCAGGAATTGACCAGATGGTGCAGGATGCCCCCCCCCCAGTATCTGTTGGAAGCAGATTTAGGAGTGGGGGGTGGAAGCACCTACTGGTGGGGAGCACACTTCTTCTGGGGATGCTTCCTCCTCCTCCTCCTCCTCTTCCCACTTCTCGCTGGGGCCTCAAGATGAGAAGTCAGGCTGGAAGTCTCCTCGGAGAAGACAAAGGAGCAAGCATGGCTGCCTTTCCTCTTCTCCAGACCAGTTAGTTGGACTAGAAACCTTTCCCATCCCAGTTCTGCAGTGGTTTTCAAGCAGTGTGCTGTGGCAGCTGGGGTGCCTTGAATGATGGTCGGGGTGCCGCGGGAGACACTGGCCTCTGTCCCTCTTTCCTTCCCTCCCTCCTCGGATGCCATCTCTGCCTCCCCAAGGCTTGCCCAGCTGTTCTCCCCCAGAGAATGGTGCCTCTGGGGCTGGCCAGGGGGTGTGGGCTGCCAGGAGCTGAGGCGGCCTCAGAGGAAGCAAGCCAACTGGCGAGGGGCCCTTGCTGTTGGGAATGGACAGGCAAGTCCCAGGCCCCTGGGGGGCAGCGGGGGCAGCTCAGAGACCAAGAGGAGGACTCCTAAGGAGAGGGGAGAGGAGGCTGAGAGAGCACTCCGCAAGGGAGGCTGTTCAAGAAAGGGGGAGGGGAGGCAAGCAAGGGGGGACCTAACTGGTCTCCTGAGCCCCACAGGGGTGCCGCAGAAAGAAGGGAGTTGGTCCAGGGAGCCGTGGACCCCAAAAGGTTGAAAACCTCTGTACTTTTCTTTCCTCCAGTCAATTACTTTCCTATTATAGCAAGGCCACTGGACCCAAGAAGCCAGTAGAATATTCATCTCCTCTCTTTGTCGCCGCCTGGAGATTCGGAGGAAAGCGAGAGGGGAAATTCTGGCCTATCAAGCAGACCTGGACAAGGAAAGCAAAGACCTCCTTGGAAGTGTCCCTCTTGTTACTAGTGAGGGAACAAGCACTTCAAGAAGCAAGTCCGGACTGAGGAGGGAGGGGGAAATCTGCCCATTTCAACTTCTCCCCATTTCTCCTTTCTCCATATCGGTTTGTTATTTATTTATTATTCTGAAAATGAATCAAATGCTAGGGTGGCTACCTTCTCGTATAAAGATTTTGATACGTGCTTTACCCTCATAAATTCATTTTTTGTGAACATTACCTGGCTGGGTCAACCTTGAGAAATTCAGAGGTGTGAATTTCAAAAGATTGCTGTTTTGGTCTCCATATTTTTCCAAGAATTGCGAATTAGGTAAGTTCTCCTTTGAATGCAGCTAAATGGAGTTTATTTCCCATTGTTGTTCATTATGTGAAAATAATAATAATAATAATAATAAATAATAATAATAATAATAATAATAATAATAATAATAATAATAATTTATTATTTATACCCCGCCCATCTGGCTGGGCCTCCCCAGCCACTCTGGGCGGCTTCCATAGAAACCAAAAATACAGTAAAATATCACACGTTAAAAACTTCCCTGAACAGGGCTGCCTTAAGATGTCTTCTGAATGTCAGGTAGTTGTTTATCGCTTTGACATCTGCTGGAAGGGCGTTCCACAGGGCAGGCGCCACTACTGAGAAGGCCCTCTGCCTGGTTCCCTGTAGCTTTGCTTCTCGCAATGAGGGAACCGCCAGAAGGCCCTCGGCGCTGGACCTCAGCGTCCGGGCAGAATGATGGGGGTGGAGACGCTCCTTCAGGTATACTGGACCGAGGCCGTTTAGGGCTTTAAAGGTCAGCACCAACACTTTGAATTGTGCTCGGAAACGTACTGGGAGCCAATGTAGGTCTTTCAAGACCGGTGTTATATGGTCTCGGCGGCCGCCCCCAGTCACCAGTCTAGCTGCCACATTCTGGATTAGTTGTAGTTTCCGAGTCACCTTCAAAGGTAGCCCCACGTAGAGTGCATTGCAGTAGTCCAAGCGGGAGATAACCAGAGCATGCACCACTCTGGCGAGACAGTCCGCAGGCAGATAGGGTCTCAGCCTACGTACCAGATGGAGCTGGTAAACAGCTGCCCTGGACACAGATTTGACCTGTGTCTCCATGGACAGCTGTGAGTCCAAAATGACTCCCAGGCTGCGCACCTGGTCCTTCAGGGGCACAGTTACCCCATTCAGGACCAGGGAATCCTCCACACCTGCCCGCCTTCTGTCCCCCCAAAAACAGTACTTCTGTCTTGTCAGGATTCAACCTCAATGTGTTAGCCGCCATCCATCCTCCAACCGCTTCCAGACACTCACACAGGACCTTCACCGCCCTCACTGGTTCTGATTTAAAAGAGAGGTAGAGCTGGGTATCATCCGCATACTGATGAACACCCAGCCCAAACCTCCTGATGATCTCTCCCAGCGGCTGCATGTAAATGTTGAAAAGCATGGGGGAGAGGACAGAACCCTGAGGCACCCCACAAGTGAGAGCCCAGGGGTCTGAACACTCATCCCCCACCACCACTTTCTGAACACGGCCCAGGAGGAAGGAGCGGAACCACTGTATGACAGTGCCTCCAGCTCCCAGACCCTGAAGACGGTCCAGAAGGATGTTATGGTCGATGGTATCAAACGCCGCTGGGAGATCCAGCAGAACTAGGAAACAGCTCTCACCTTTGTCCCTAGCCCGCCGGAGATCATCAACCAGTGCGACCAAGGCAGTTTCAGTCCCATGATGAGGCCTGAATCCCGACTGGAAGGGATCCAAATGGTCCGCTTCTTCCAGGCGTGCCTGGAGTTGTTCGGCAACCGCTCGCTCAATCACCTTGCCCAAGAATGGAAGATTTGAGACTGGGCGATAGTTGGCCATCGTGGCCGCATCTAAAGATGGTTTTTTAAGAAGCGGTTTAATAACCGCCTCTTTCAGCGGGTCTGGGAAGGCTCCCTCACGGAGGGCAGCATTCACCACCCCACGAAGCCCATCGCCCAGTCCTTCCCGGCTAGCTTTTATAAGCCAGGATGGGCAAGGATCCAGGAGACAGGTGGTTGGTTTCACTCGTCCAAGCAGCCTGTCCACATCCTCGGAGGTAACAGATTGGAATTGATCCCACTCAACTTGACTAGACAGAACTCTAGCACTCTCCCGCCCCGGCCCTGCTCCCACGGTGGAGTCTACTTCTTCCCAAATCTGAGCGATTTTATCTGCAAAAAACTTTGCAAAATCATTGCAGGAGAACATGTGGCCCGTACTGGGCCCCGATGTTGCAGGTGGTTCCGCTAAATTGTGAACCACCTGAAAAAGTCTCCTGCTGCTGTTTTCTGCAGATGCAATAGAGGCGGCGAAGAAAGTCTTCTTCGCCGTCGCTATCGCCACTTGGTAGGCTCGACGTTGAGCTCTAACCTGTGTCCGGTCAGATTCGGAATGAGTTATCCGCCACTGGCGCTCTAGCGTCTCAACGATTGTTTCATTGCCCTCAGATCCGTGGAAAACCATGGGGCTGTCCGGGCTCCATGCAATCGGAGAGGGCGCTTCGGAGCCAAACAGTCAATAGCCCTGGTTAACTCCACATTCCAGCGGGCCACCAGGGAATCAGCTGAAAGGCCATCAACATGGGATAAAGCATCCCCTACCACTCTCTGGAAACCATTTGGATCCATTAAGTGGCGGGGGCGGACCATCCGAATTGGTCCCACCTCCCTGCAGAGGGGATGGGTCGCAGAGAAGTCCAGTTGCACCAGGAAGTGATCTGACCATGGCACTTCTTTCGTTTCGCTTTTACTTAGTGTCAGATCACCAACATCCATAGAGGTAAACACCAGGTCCAAGGCATGTCCGCGGCTATGGGTTGGGCCAGACTTATTCAGGGACAGCCCCATGGAGGCCATGCTTTCCACGAAGTCCCGAGCGGCCCCTTGTAAGGTCGTGTCGGCATGGATGTTAAAATCCCCTAGGACGACCAAGCTAGGTGTCTCCAGGAGAACATCCGCCACGACCTGAAGCAGCTCGGGCAGGGAATCCTTGGTGCAGCGGGGAGGTCGGTACACCAAAAGGAATCCTGTACTGCCCCTATTGCCCAACTTCCAGAACATGCACTTGGAAAACTGGGTCTTCCCAATAGGACGCCTGGTGCAAACTAATGACTTCCTAAAAATCACTGCAACCCCCCCTCCCCGCCCACATGGCCTGGGTTGCTGTGCGTAAGAGAAACCTGGTGGACAAGCAGTGGCAAGGACAGGCCCATCTGCTTCATCCAACCAAGTCTCTGTCACACATGCCAGGTCAAATCCTCCATCCATGATCAAGTCATGGATGGCAGTGGTCTTCTGAATCATTGACCTGGCATTGCACAGCAGCACCTTCAGGTCATGTGGGTATCCCTTGCTGATTCTAGTATCCATCCGGTCAGGACCAGACCCGGAGGCAGAAATAGTCCTCAGACAACGACTAAACCTGCCCCCTCTGTAATGACATGGTCTAGTCTTAGCGTAACTCCTCCTCCTACCCGTGATCACTGAGATCGGTTGCCCCAGTGCATCCCCCCCTGCGGGACATGCCCCAGCCATTTTGTAGGCTGGGGCCCACTCCCCGGCAGCCCTGACCCCTACCCCTAACAACAAAATAACACCTTAAACAAACAAATAAAACCAATAAAACAATACAAACAAAAAAATGTAAAAATTACAAAAACATCAAAATAAAAAATAATTCCCCAAGCCCAACCAAACATCCATCCCACCCCCACCCCCACATACAAAAAATCCAAAAGAATTTTTTAAAAAAAACATTTAAAAACACTCTGTGCCCCTCCGGCAGTAACAACTGTCCTAGTGAGGCCTGTCAGGCCCCGCCCTGGGCCAGGTGGTAAGTGGCAAGAGCAGGGCCCTCAGGCACTCACTCAGGGGAGTCCTCCTGGGCAGCGGCAGCAAGCAGTCCTTGTGAGGCTTCAGGCCCCACCCTGGGCCAGGTAGGTGGTAAGCGGCAAGAGCAGGGCCCTCAGGCACTCACTCAGGGGAGTCCTCCTGGGCAGCAGGCAGCAGGCAGCAAGCAGCACGCAGTCCTTATGAGGCTTCAGGCCCCGCCCCAGGCCAGGTGGTAAGTGGCAAGAGCAGGGCCCTCAGGCACTCACTCAGGGGAGTCCTCCTGGGCAGCAGGCAGCAAGCAGCACGCAGTCCTTATGAGGCTTCAGGCCCCGCCCCAGGCCAGGTGGTAAGTGGCAAGAGCAGGGCCCTCAGGCACTCACTCAGGGGAGTCCTCCCGGGCAGAAAAGCAGTCAAGGAGAACCCTGAGGACTTGTGAGCTGAGAGGGTGGAAGCAGTTCAATTCAAATCCTAATTCTCTTGCCGATGTTTTGAAGGCTGACCATCTTCCTCACTCAGACCTGCTATGAACCGGAGAGGAGACTGTGGAGAAGTTGAGACACCTGCGCCAGTTCCAGGAGGAGGAGGAGGAGGAGGAGGAGGAGGAGGAGGAGGAGGAAGAGGAGGAGGAAGAGGAAGAGGAAGAGGAAGAGGAAGAGGAAGAGGAAGAAGAAGAAGAAGAAGAAGAAGAAGAAGAAGAAGAAGAAGAAGAAGAAAAGCGTCTGCTGAATCATGTGGAAGAGGTGGAGAAGGAGATTGCAGGGAGAAGGGATGAGCAGCTGGCCAGACTCTGCAGGAAACTCTCCTCTCTTGAGAGGATCATCCAGGTGGGGGCCACTAGGTGGCGCATCGGAAGATGGCTGACAATAACATCTCTCCGACCCATACGAGGTAATTTGGAGGCTATGATGGGGGTAATTAGCCTCCTTAACCCCCCCCAGGATTGTGGGGGGGACGGCCCTTGCCTGCTGTGCCCTATACCACCCCCGAATTTGTGGGGGTGGGGGCACTAGGCACAAAGCCCTCCTGTGGGATTCCGGCACTCCTGGATGCCGTCCCTGATTCGCGCCGCTAGTTGCAAGCATCTTCAAAAGAAACAATTTGGACGAGATAAATTGCACATGCTTCAAGAAAAAAGGGGAGTAAAGACTGCTGACAGAAGAGATCTCTGATAACAAGACAAGAATAAAATATGAGAAGATACGTCAAGATACGGTATGACAAATGACTGAGGGGGGAGGGGGGAAAAAACCTGCCTTCCTTTTTCTTATGTGATTTAACAAGAATCCCCTCCCCTAATGAGTCAGAAACTAAGGACTTAAGCTGTGGATTTAAGGCTGTGTGGAGATAAACTTTCGAACCAAAGCAATGTTTCAAGATGAAGCTGGAAAGCTAAGAGTTTTGGAATGACGCAGTTAAAAATGCCGTCGCCATTTTGGGAGGCATTGTTGGAGCTCTTGGGTCTGGGAGGAGAAAGAGAGAAATAGAGTTGTTTACATATCATGGATCAACTCCTCGGTGGGACTTAAGAGCGACAAATGCCAAATTCATGATGGAAAGAGCGATGCTATCTACGAAGGAGATATATGGAAACCATCTGGACTTAGTGGAGGAACGGGAAATCCACACAGGATTATTATTTTGCTTATCGGCTTAAGGAGACTAACAGAAGAGATCGTAAAGGAAAAATAGAAATTATATGAACAAGATATGATGTGGAATGGGAATGATTTGGACATTAACGCAGTAATAAGAAGATGATTTGAATCCCCCTTTGGATCTTGAAGTATGGGTTCCCCCAACAAAATTTAAAAATTTGGCTTTGTAATTATGTGATGTGATTTAATTTGATGTGATTGGCCAGTTAATAAAAATTATTTAAAAAAAGAGAGAGAGAGAGGATCATCCAGGTGATGGAGGAAAAGGGTCAGCAGCCAGCGAGTGAACTGCTGCAGGTAAGACGGCTCCAGGAAAAGGCTGCCTCCCATCCTTTCTGTGCCCCTTTCATGTACGCAAGGAGTGTAGGGGCTCAGTTGACGGAGCCTCGAGTCAGCTTTGTAATGGACAGGAACACCCCAGAGACCTGGGATGCTGAACTCACCTGAAGGCCGACTAGAGATTCTTCAGTCTTCTTGAGGGAAGGGGAGGGGATTTTCTGCTCCTTGCTGATGATTTGCCTCCGAATGCCTTCCCGCTGGGCAATGCTGCCTTCCTGCCCTGCCCTGGGCTTCGCCAAGGATGCAGTCAGGCCTCCTTCTGACATGAGCCAGTCTCTTGACCAAGCTTCTCTTCCCATTCCCTCCACAACTTCTGGGTGGATCCCCTTCCCCATAGATCCTGATCGGCCCCAAATGGTGCTCGGTCACAGTGATCAAAGAGCAAGACAGAGGGACTCATCCAGACTGCGCCACCTTCTCCACTCACAATCCCATATGGCCAGACGTACAAGTGCTTCTGAACGCCCTCTTTAAGGAGGCGGAGAAGGCTGACATACTGGCAAAGGCAGGAGAAGACCTATTACGGAATGATTGCCAGATGTCCCCGTCTCCCGGGGACAGTCCCTGGATTTACAAATCTGTCCCCAACAGATTGTAGATTTGTAGATTTATTAGTAGGGAAGGAATGTTGCGTGATTGGTTCAACGGCACAAGACACATCATATGGGGACTTATGACTAGGCAAAATGGCGGGTGCCACGGCAATGAGCAGCTCCTGAAGCCAGCCAGAGCCAAGTGCACTACCAGGCTGGCTCCGGGCTGCTGAGACTACCGCTGCCACTGCCACTGCCGAGGGGGAACCAGGGATGCCCAGCGCGTCAACTGGGGGAACCGCTGACACACACCCCCCGGACCCAAATTGAGGCGGGAGCGAGAGCGCCCGGCCATGTGGCCGACTGCCCAGCGTCGCTCCAGGGCCAGTAAAAACCCTGGAGCCAACCCAGGGAGAAGGAGAAGGAAGAGAGAGAAAGAGGAAGGAGAAAAAAGAGGGGAGCCCCGACCTTGCGGCCGCTGAGGAAGAAAGGTAGGAGAGCACCAGGAGGGCAAGGACACGGGGCCGAGCCAAGGCCCGACCCGAGCCTACTCCAGGGCAGATAGCACTCCAAGAGATCAGGCTGGGGCCCAGAGGAAGGCCACGCGACAGAGGAGACCCAGAAGAGAAGATATTACTTGTTATTTTTTAAAAAAATGATTTTTAAAAAATAACATTTGTTTCTCTTTTGGAAAAAAAAAAAAAATGTCCCCGGATTCTTTGAAAAAAAATCTGGTAACCTTACCTTAAATCCTAACCTTCTAATTCCAAGTCTCTTCTTTCTCAATATCCCCATTCCGTTAACCGCACCAAGCAACAAGCTGTCAAATACAAGTTTAAAACACAAGCTTTCCTTTGCATCTCGCAGAACTTTAAATGTAATTCGTGGGTTTTTTCACCTGTCCTCCAAACTTAGGTCGTTTTGCCTTCCTTTAAATGGGAAATCAGTAGTCGAGCCATACTTTTTGGTAAAACGTTCGTCTGGATCCCGGAAGTCCTACCTGAGAAGAACAATGGGAGTGTCCGCTAGCGCCAGCCGCTTCTCCTTCTGCAAGCAGCGCCACCCGAATTCCCACCTGGGATGAGCCGCTCGGCGCACTAAACTGAGCCGCCGGAGAAAGACTGGGGCGGGCGGCAAGTGGGAGGGGGAAGTCGTGCGCTTCTGTCCCGTGAGAAAAGTGCTGGGCTCTGTCTCTCCAGTTGCGCTTCCTCGGTTCAGAGGCGGACTATAGCAGCTGGGCTGGGCTGCCACAAAGCCCATCAAGGCCACAGGCTGCTAGCATGACTCATCCCGGCTTTCTCATCTGAGGGGAAAGGATGCGCGGTCTTAAATGCTGGCCTTGGCAACTTGGCTGAGCTACCTTGGGCCAGTCCTTGGGCCAGCTTAGCCTCCCACCCCAGCCGCTCCAGGATGGGAAGTGCGTCCCGAGGGAAGCGGGATTCAGGCGGAGGAGGACGTCGGGTTGGGTGGGGGTTGCCAGGAGCAGCACGATGTCCCTCCAACCCCCGGCTTCCACTCTCCAGGCAGGCGCCCAACGTGGCCAGCTGGCAAGGGCTCTTTCTTACTCCAGCCTTGGCGTGCAGATCCCGGGTTCAGCCCCAGATCTCTGGAGCGGAAAGGCTCTTGGGCGTGACTATGAAAGGCAGCATCTGTCAGAATAGGTCATACTGAGCCAGTACAGATGAACGTGACTATTGGTTCGCTTCCTCGGCATCCCAGAACTGTGAAGGTTGCCTCAAATGTTGAGCCGCACAGCTAAGCAAGAAGGAGTGGAGTGTCTCCGGGGGGAGCATAGCTCCCATTCCCTGCCAAACACACAGACAGGACAGTGTGGTGGCACCCAGGGAATAGTTGCAGCAGCTGGATGGCTGGCTGAAACACACACCATTGCACTCTTTTTGAATGGGATTCAATCTGAATCAGCCAGTTAGTGAACTTGGTGCTCCTGTGCAACAAACCCACTACAAAATTGCTCTTCCCCACACACTTCCAGGTCCCTCCAGCTGGGCTTTTCGAGTGTGATGGGTTTTTCTCACTCCAGAGCAGTTTGTCTTTAAGCTGAAGGTCAGCAGGAAAGCAAGGGAGACTAAAAATTTTGCATTTGTTGATATAATAAGGTTTTAATAACTCTAATAATGACTAACTGTGTGGAAATGACTGGAAAAAAGAAAAAAAGGGAAAATCAAGGCTTTCGACTCTTGGTTTTCTGGAAGAAGATCAAAAGACTCCCCTGGACTAGAAGAGACATCTCATTAACAACTGGCGAAATGCCAAAGAACTTTGGATATCTGCTTGGGAGGTTTCTGATGCAGTATTAATTTAACAAGGAGCCAGGAGTGAAACCGAAAGTAGACTGACCAGCTAGCTGAATCCAATTATATTGCTATGGGGTGGGGGGGAACCTCTAACATTTTACTTTTCGATACTTGTACTTCCAGGGTGAATTGAATGTATGGAGGGGGGCGGGTTGGAGGAGCGGAGGAAAGAAGAGCTAACTTGTCCGTGGCTAGGGGGCGCAATCTGGACGGTTCTGCCGGGGCGCAAGATCACCTAACTACTGCTCTGCGCCTCTGGACCAGGGGTGGATGGTGCTCATTGGGACTGGGAGGGTGGAAGGCAAGGAAGCCAACAGTAGGTGGCGCCAGAGCCAAGGAGTGGCAGAGCAAATGCGTTCTGTATCTGAGATGGAGTGGGAAGGGGCTGGCAGCCACCGCAGCCATCCCCTGTCTGCCCTCATGGACCGGCCAGAATCCACTGGGCAAATGCTCATCTTGCCAGAGTCTGGGTCTTCTGCTGTTGCTCTCTCAGAAACCGTGCCCAGGTGGGATGTTTCGTTTTTCGTAGCTGCTTCATCCCTGAGGAAGTTGGAGGTGACGCAACTCCTGCATCTCTGACATGGGAAGGTTTGGAGGTATTTCAAATTCCACCCTTCTTCCTTGGCTCCCTGGAAAGAAGGCATCTTTACATTTTGAGCACATTTCACAGGCCAGGAGCCAAGCACTCCTTCCCGAGGGGGAGAAGAGGCCCAGAAAAGATGAGCCCTTCCCAGTTTAAATGGCAACACTCCTTTGCAAGATTGGCCACCTTTTTAATTGTTATGGAAAATCAATAAAATGATAAGTTGCCCCTGCCAAAGGGTTGCTTGACATCTGGCTGAAGACTTTTTGTGCTAAAAGTTGAAGCTATGCTGGGGTGTGTGTGTGTGTGTCCATGTGGCCGCTGTGTATTCAACATTCCATCCCCTCCAAAGAATCCTAAGAACCTTAGTTTTCCTTTCACAGTGCTACGATTCCCAGCACCCTTAACAAACCATTGTTCCCAGGACTTTTGGGGTGTGGGTGGGAGGAGATGTGCTTTACGTGTGCGGTGTGCAGGCATCTCCCAGCACATGTGTGGGGGGATTCAAGACTAACTCTTATGCTTTTCTTCCTTACACCAGCTTGACGTTGAAAAAGAGGTTCTCTGGGTTGAGGAACACACGCAATTTCACAGCGAAGCAGAACATGGGCCGAATGGTCACTCTGCCATTGCATTTGGTGAAGTCAGACTGGCTTTGCAAAGGAGCTTGCCCCTGAAGCCAGTTGGTTGTCTGCCTCTGGCTGGCTGGCGGCTTGGCATCACCAAAACACAAAGAGACAGCCCCATGCAACCTCACACCCAAAGATTTCTGCCCATGCTTCAGACATGCAGCCCTAAGAGCAGCTCTGACTCCCACTCTAGGCCCCTCTGCCCCAGTCTTCCTCCTGATGTAGGCTACAGGATCTGGGAAGTCTGATCCAGCTTTGAGGTGTGGTTCCATATGGCCGTTAGTACTGTTGTGTTTTTGCCAGAGAGCTACGTGGTAAGGAAGATCTCCAAGCACGCTTCCTACGAGGTCCTCTTTAATCCTCAGATGTGCCCACAAAGGCATGATCCAGCACCCTCATGCCACAGCTGCCTCTGGAGTGACCCTCCCTCCGGTAATAAGCGTGCCTCACAGCTGAGTGCCTGGTTGTTTGTGTAGGGCGGAGGCTGGGAATCTTGTGGGCTCCCAGATATTGCCAGATCCAATGGCCTTCTGCCTCAGCCAGCATGGCCAACGGTCAGGGGTGATGGAATCCAACAACATCTAGAGGGCCGACTCTGGGGTTGCGGCGCTCATCTCGCTTTACTGGCCGAGGGAGCTGCCGTGCAGCTTCTGGGTCATGTGGCCAGCAGGACTAAGCCGCTTCTGACGAACCAGAGCAGCACACGGAAACACCGTTTACCTTCCCACCAGAGTGGTACCTATTGATCTACTTGCACTTGGACGTGCTTTCGAACTGCTAGGTTGGCAGGAGCAGGGACCGAGCAACGGGAGCTCACCCCGTCGTGGGGATTCAAACCGCCGACCTTCTGATCTGCAAGTCCTAGGCTCTGTGGTTTAACCCACAGCGCCACCCATGTCCCACTGTTAGTAGTACCCAGTGGCCATTTGTTTTTCATGTCTCCTTTTATGATATGTTTATCAGTATGTGGTTAGCAGCTTCAGATGCTACTGTTTTACAGAGGCTGTTTCGCTTGCTCTTTTTACCCCTTTACTAGACAGGCTGTATTTCTGTGCTGTTTTCAGAGTCGGGAATGCCCATTCCTTCACGGCCAGCATGGAAACACAGAAGGCTGCTTCCGGAGGCGGCACCAACGGCAATGGCGGTCTCCTTCTAACCGGGAGGGAGAAGCTCTGCGGAAAGTGGGTCTGTCCGCTACGGCGAAGCGGAGACCCTTCCAAAAATCACAGGCAGGAGAAGCCTGTGAGCGTGGGACTCGGCGGGCACCTTTAGCGCCCCCCGAATTGGCAAAGGAACCCCGTAAGGGGTCCCGGAGCGTAACGGGAGGCGCGGTGCTGAGAGTCGATTGCTACTTCCGTGGGGCGAAGCCGCACAGCTGTTGCCGGAGAGCGCTGACCTTCTTCCTGTGACAATTCGGCTGCTAAACAACTACCCGTGAGTAGGTGAAGCTTAAGAAATTGGGACTAAAGGAAAAAAAAAAGGGATCAATTTGACACTGAAGCGGGAAGGTGTAAACAGGAAGTCCACCTTCCGTTTTTGTACACAGATCAAAGCAAAGACGTTTCTAAGCTCAGACCTGGAGAGCGGAGCTTTTAAACTTCTAAATCCGGACATTAAAGCGAAAGAACTCCCCCCCCCCCCCAGGATAGTGGAGAGGGGGGGGAAGAGGGGAAAGTGACTTTGTTTCTTCTGGGGAAAATAGAGACAATTGCCTAACTCCTGGGACGGACTGCCAGGTGCATTAGAACTGTTGCATTGAGAGTTGCACTTTCTATGGACATTGTAACTTTTTAATGGTTAACTCTGCAAAGGAGATACTTGTTGAAGGTCTCCTCTGGACTTGAAACTCTTGCTTGCTTTTTCTCTTTTTTCTTGAGGGGGTTTAAGAAAGTTGGAAAAGACTTTTTTACTACTGTAAATTGAAGGACTGCTACAGTATCCCCCTAGAGGAATACTGAAGTTGTACATCCAGCTAGGGGATTTTTCCACTCTGGACTTTGGGGATTTTCCACAGCAAGATCTGTCTGTGGGAACAACCTTGACGCATAGACAGAGGTGGGATGACGGATAGAACAACACGTTCGGGAAAGGCCAGAGTGCAGCAGCCCAGCACAGTTTCCCAGCAACGCAGACCATCTGTTCCTGGCCCTCCTGTGACACAGGGGGAAGACTTTGCACAAGTTGAGCCAAAAGGAATGGCATCAGAAGGGGATTTTACCTCTGTGCTAAATAAAATTTTTGAAAAATTGGAAGGCCTAAGCAAACAAGTTACGGAACAATCAACTAAAATAGACAATTTGGGACAGAAGGTGAATTCTAATACAGAATCTATTGAAAACTGTTGGAAGAATCTGCGTCTAATAGAAAAATAGCTGAGGAAGCAAGAGAAAAAGCAGTGGCTGTAGAGGAAGAAATAAAACCTATGCGTAAACAGATTGGGGATCATCAGTCACTTCTGTCTATGATTGAACTGAGGGAGAAACAGATTAATTTAAGGATCAGGGCAGTACCAGAACTTGAAAAGGATAATTTAAGTGACTATCTTACGCAGGAATTTGGAAAATTTTGGAATTTGGAGTTGGAGAAAGACTTTAAGATAGTAAGTGTGTTTAGACTTGGAAGAGGAGGAAGGAAAAACTGGGTGAGAGACTGTCTGGTTACCCTTCGAACGAAAGAAGAGAGAGATAAAATACTGAGTGCGCACTTCCAGAAGACTTTGGAGATAAACGACTCGAGAGTGGAGATTTTTAAGGATATACCGAAACATCTATTGGACCTTAGATCTAACTACGGTGATCTGGTGACCCTACTGAGAAGAAACAGAATTGTTTTCAGGTGGGAATTCCCCCAGGGATTATCCTTTAACTTGAAAGGGAAAAAGTTCAAAATAAGATCGTTGGAAGATAAGGAAAAATTTTTGAAAGACCACGAAGAAGACCTGCAAAAAGAAGTGATAGAAGAATTAAGAGCTTTAAGAGCAGGAGTACTAGACATAGCACCACCACCTTTGGGACTGGAAAAACAAAAAGAAGTGATACCACCGTCAGAACAAGAAGAACTTTTGGGAGCAGTTGGAGGAAAATAGAATAACTACATCATGTCTCTGCAATTATTAAGTTGGAATATTCATGGATTTAACTCCCCGGAGAAGAGGAAGAAAATCTTGCATTTACTGAAAAAGGAACTGTCAGGGAATCAGGAGCAGGAGCAATGGGGAGAGAGGAATGGGAGAGCGAAGGGGAAGAATCCGAGGGCAGCGTAGGGGAGTATGACAGTGGCCCGAGAGATTCCATGAGCTTCTCCAGCGAATCAGAAGATTCCCAGAAGGGGGCGCCGATGGTCAGGGCAAGGGGGGTCCCAGGGGGGACGCACCAGAAACAAGGAGCCAGAGGGGAACCCCAAAACAGCAGTGGAGGATCGGGACCAGTTTCCCCACCAGAGCGTAGTGGGGGGGAAGAGTCACATGTGTCAGGGCCAGCGTCTCCTCCAGAGAGGGAGTCAGGGCTGACCACGCCTCCATCGGAGAGTGGAGGAACGGAAGGGAGGTCAGTTGCAGCTAGCCCCCCCGAAGGGGGAAGCAGTGACAGCAGCAGTGAAACGGTCAGGAGGAAAGCTGCTGGCTGGGCGCGCGCGCCAAGTTCAAATGTGCAGGCGCGCGGGACAGCAGGAGACCCGGATGGGGAACCAGCTCCTAAAGCCCGCCGGAGGGAGGGAGACGGCTCAGGGGAATCAGTCTCAGAGGAGGCTAGAAGGGGCGAGACCCCGGCGGGCAGGCGGACCCAGAGGAGGAAAGAGCAGCGAAAAAGGTGGAGCAAGGCTAGAATCTTAAATTGGTGTCAAGGGGGAGGAGACTCAGACGGGGCATCAGCGGTCTGATAGTTGAGACGTAGAGCTGCACGCTGCGGCTCTGGAAGTGAAACTGAACTTCAATAAAGACTTTTGTACTTAACAACGAAGCAGCGTTGGTCCTTTGTGAGCTGGGACCTCGGGCGGCTCTGACAGTATGCTCCGTCTGCTTTGAATTAACCCTCGCAGCGTGAGTCGGTGCAGCGAGGGGCAAGACTTGGTGTTTTGCGAGCTCACGAAGATAGGCAAAGATGACTACAGAGAGCCAGGTGAAAGAACTGCAAGAAGCAGTCACGACGCTTTACGCAGAAGTAGCAGCATCCAGGAAGAGAGAAGAAGAAGCAGTAGCGCTCTGCCGGGATCTGCAGGCCAGGTGGGACCGTTGGGAGAAAGAGGGGCTGCCAGGACCCAAACCGGAGGGAGTTGGCCTCGGGAAGAGGGGGGCAGCCTAGTAGCCCACTTCAACGGGGACCTGCAGCAATACCCTAACTTCAGAGCTGACGTGGTTTACGCGCTCAATTTGCTTCGGAAAGACTTTAGAGATGAGGAAGAGAAAGTGGGTTTCATAATTACTCATTTGCATGGGGAAGCTAAAGCGTGGCTGCGGAATTTGTGGCGTGAAAATGACCCCGCCCTCCAAGATTCCGATGCATTTATCAAAGCTATGGACGCTTGCTTTAAATCAACGGTAGATGTAGATGTTGCTCGGAGGGAAATGCATGGACTACAGCAAGGGAAAGCGACGGTGAGGCAATATCACTCACGCTTTTTTGCCTTACTGAACGTGCTGGGCTGGGAGAAGGACTCTATTGCCGTCAGAGACCTGTTCTGGGAGGGGCTAAGTGGAGCCGTGAAAGATGAGCTGGCAAGGGGGGAAAGACCCCGGAGTACCCAAGAAGTTACCCAAAGAGCGTTGGCAATTGGTGTGCGCCTGGAAGGACGCCCTTGGAGCAGGGAGGAAGGAGGTAAGGCAAGCACCCCAGCCAGGACAACCCCCTTCCTATCCAGAGAGACAGGGCGGGCGCTATCCATGCCTCCATTGGGAAGGGGAGAAGAGCCGATGGAGATAGGTGGTGCCAGGGCTCAGACTGCCAGCAGAGCCCAAACACCGGGAGCAGTCAAGGCGAAGGCTCCTAGAGGGACCAGGAAGTGCTACATCTGCGACAGTGCACAGCACATGGCCAAAGAGTGTCCCCAGAGGCTCCAGAAGCACACTGCAGCCTCAGCAACAGTAAAGGGAACAGGTCAGCAGCCGAAACAGCTGCAGGGGGAAGAAGAAGCCTGGTTGGAAGGGGAAGGACTGGGGCCCAACCAGGCGAGTCAGTGAAGCAGTCCCCAGAGATTTTACAGCCCACAGACCCCCTCCCACCCAAACCAGTGGTGCAACTCACCGCATCGCTCCAGTTGCCCAATGGGCACACCCTGCAAGTACCAATAACCATTGACTCTGGGAGCAACGCAGACTTTGTAGGAGTGGACTTTATCAAGCAACATCGCATAGCACTCCTGCCAGCCACCATGCCCCTAAATGTCGTCACAGTCGATGGCAGGAAGCTACTGGGACGAGAGGTCGTACAGCAAACACCACCGATGGTGATGCAAATTGGAAACCACCGCGAAGTCATCAGCTTCAACGTCACCCACCTGTCAGACACGCCCATAGTGTTGGGTATGAGTTGGCTGGATAAGCACAGCCCGGCATTAGCATGGTACCAGCGGCAATTGACCTTCTGCTCCTCCTACTGCGCAGAACACTGCATCCAGACCCGCCAGGAGGAGGAGGGGCAAGAGGATGAACCGCAGTTACACCTAGGCATGGTGCAAGCGGTACCCAACAAGTACAAGGAGTTTTTGGAGGTCTTCTGCGAGAGGGAAGCGGATAACCTGCCTCCCCACAGGCCTTACGACTGCAAGATTGACCTCCTGCCGGGAGCGACGCTGCCGACTGGGAAACTGTATTCCATGTCTGAAGACGAACTGCAAGAACTCAGGGAGTTCATAGATCACAACTTGAAGCGGGGGTTCATCCAAGAATCTAAAGCAGTGGGGGGCAGTCCCGTGTTTTTCGTGAAGAAGAAGGACACGCCCCAACGCAGGCTCATAGTTGATTATAGGATCATAAATTCCAAAACAAAGCCCGCAGCATTCCCCATGCCCAAGATCGACGACCTGCTCGCGACGGTGAGGAAGGGACGGATCTTCACCAAGTTGAATCTACGAGGGGCGTACAACCTTATACGCATGCGGGAGGGCGATGAGTGGAAAACAGCCATGTTTACACCTTTAGGCACCTATGAATATGGCGTAATGCCTTTTGGTCTGCAAAATGGCTCCCATACCTTCCAAGCTTTCATGCATCACGTGTTAGCGGGACTCCTCTACAAGAAGTGCGTCTGCTTCCTGGACGACATCCTGGTCTTCTCGGTATCGCAGGAGGCTCACGAGAGGGACGTCAAGGAGGTCCTGCAGAGGCTACGGGAGCACAGACTTTACGCCAAATTAGAGAAGTGCCAGTTCGACATGACGGAGGTGGATTTCCTGGGCTACAAGCTGTCCGACAAGGGACTCGCCATGGACAGCACCAAGGTCCGCGCGGTGTTGGACTGGAAGAGCCCGCGCAATCGGAAGGAGGTCCAGAAGTTCGTCGGCTTCGCCAACTTTTATCGCAAGTTCATCAAGGGGTTCGCGAAGGAGACGGCGGCCATCACGGACACCCTCAGCTCCAAGAAGAAGAAGTTCACCTGGACGGACCAGGCGGAGCAGTCCTTTCGGAGACTCAAGCGTCTCTTCGCGTCCGAAGAACAGCTGCTACATGTAAACCCCAGCAGACCAATGAGGGTTGAGACGGACGCCTCGGACAGAGCGGTGGGGGCCGTCCTGTTGCAGCAAGATCCGCAAGGGGAATTGAGGCCGTGCGCATTCTACTCCAGGAAACTCAGCAAGGCGGAACAGAAGTACACCATCTGGGACAGGGAGTTGCTGGCCATTCATGCAGCTTTCAAGGCGTGGCGGCACTTCCTCGTTGGAGCCAGGCACACAGTGCACGTCCGCACGGACCATAAGAACCTGGAGTACTGGCGCACGGCGCGGTTCCTGAACCAGAGACACATTCGCTGGGCGGAGTTCTTTGCGGATTTCGATTTCCGGATAGAATACATCCCGGGAGACAACAACGTCATGGCGGATGCACTATCCAGGAAGCCGCAGTATCTCGAGGAAGCGTCGCCGGTGGCGGCCAAGCACATTTTCGCACCGAAAGCGTGGGCGTGCGCTTCAGCTGCCGTGGACCTGGACGCGGTGCGTCGAGCGCTGCAGACGGATTCGTTCGCGCAATCCAAGATGGAGGAGGTGCGAAAAGGCGCAGCGAAGGACGACGAGTTCCAAATACGAGACGGACTGCTCATCCGCAAAGGGGCTCTCTACGTACCCGGAGACGACCTCCGCGCGAAAGTCTTGCAGCAGTTACACGACGCGCCCAGCGCTGGGCACTTCGGCAAGGACAAGACGGCGGAATTAGTAACCAGAGACTTTTGGTGGCCCAAGGTGAGGGGAGAAGTCGCGGATTACGTCTCCAGGTGTGACACCTGCCAAAGGGCCAAGCCGGTACACAGGAAGCCGGCGGGTCTACTAGAACCCCTACAGACGCCGCTCGAACCGTGGGAGAGAGTGGCCCTGGACTTTGTCACAGATCTGCCCAGTTCGCGAGGCAAAACAGCGGTACTCGTGGTCGTAGACATGTTCACCAAGATGGCGCACTTTATTCCGTGTGCGAAGGTGGCCACAGCGGAACAGACCGCCAAGCTGTTCATAGACCACGTGTTCAAAGCTCACGGCTTGCCACGGTCCATCCTGTCCGACCGGGGTCGCCAATTCGTCTCGAGCTTCTGGCAGAAGCTGCTGGGCATCCTGAACGTCAAGATCAACTTAGCGTCGGCACGACACCCGCAGACCAACGGGCAAGCGGAGAGGGTCAACGCCATCATGCAGCAGTACCTGCGATGCTATGCCAATCAACAACCCTCGACCTGGGTGGACTACCTACCGCTGGCCGAGTTTGCCTACAACAACACGAAGCACGGGTCTACAGGAGTGACACCGTTCTTCGCCAATAATGGGCGGCATCCCAGAACTTTCCCGGGGTTAGAGACGAAGGGGGAGGGGGAGCCAAGGGGAGCAGAGCACTTAGCAGCAGAGTTACAGGAGGTTCACAAGCAACTCCGAAGGCAATTGGAACTGGCGAAACACGCCTACAAAGTGCAGGCAGACAAGCACAGGAGGGTCGGGGAGGACATCCAGGTGGGGGACTGGGTCTGGTTAGCTGCCCAGGCAGTGCCGGCCAGAACGCTAGCCAAGAGGAAGCTCAAACACAAGCAGCTGGGGCCTTACCAGGTCGTGGCGCAAATCAATCCAGTGGCCTTCCGGTTGACGCTCCCGGAGGGCTCCAGAATGCACCCAGTCTTTCATAGGTCAGTGCTCACACCCTACAGGGCACCCCACAGGTTTCAGGCGCCAGGGAACGCGCCAGACCCGCTTAACGAATCTCCGAAGAGGGAGGGGTCACAGAGGGCGATGCCACTCAACGAGGTCACGGAGATTTTGGACTCGAGGTGGGGGGAAGAGGGGGTGGAATACCTCCTCGCCAGGGAAGGTACCCCAGCCAGCGCCAACAGGTGGGTACCGTGCTATGCCGTGGAGGAGCACTATCTTAAAGATGAGTTCCATGCACTCTTCCCACACAGACCTATGCCGGCAGAGTATTTTGACGACTGGCTCTTCACACCCACACTGTCAGCCAGTACGTTCCAGGGTTTTTCATCAGCTGAAGAGACGCCGCCGGAAACTAGCTCCCCGGAGGGGTCACTCTCGGGGTTTGCCACAGACCGCTCCTATTGGTGGGACACTCAACCGGAGGTGGGGTGGCGCAGGGAGCTGCTGCGGGGACCTTTGCAAGCAGTCTCACCAGAGGTACCCGGGGGAGGGGAGGACATGGACGTGTTGCGGGAGGATCCTGGATTCGAGCACATCAGCAGAGAGATGGAAGCAGAGGAAATCGACGTCGACGAGCCCGTTGCGGTTGGGCCGGATCCAGCGGACCGGCTACACACCAGGGGGGAAGAATGGTATCCCGCACTCACACCCACAGCACTGGAGCACCCGGAACCCACACCCGAAGAGGGGGAGGGGGGAAGGGGGGGCTTCGAGGGGGGGATGGATGTCAGGGAATCAGGAGCAGGAGCAATGGGGAGAGAGGAATGGGAGAGCGAAGGGGAAGAATCCGAGGGCAACGTAGGGGAGTATGACAGTGGCCCGAGAGATTCCATGAGCTTCTCCAGCGAATCAGAAGATTCCCAGAAGGGGGCGCCGATGGTCAGGGCAAGGGGGGTCCCAGGGGGGACTCACCAGAAACAAGGAGCCAGAGGGGAACCCCAAAACAGCAGTGGAGGATCGGGACCAGTTTCCCCACCAGAGCGTAGTGGGGGGGAAGAGTCACATGTGTCAGGGCCAGCGTCTCCTCCAGAGAGGGAGTCAGGGCTGACCACGCCTCCATGGGAGAGTGGAGGAACGGAAGGGAGGTCAGTTGCAGCTAGCCCCCCCGAAGGGGGAAGCAGTGACAGCAGCAGTGAAACGGTCAGGAGGAAAGCTGCTGGCTGGGCGCGCGCGCCAAGTTCAAATGTGCAGGCGCGCGGGACAGCAGGAGACCCGGATGGGGAACCAGCTCCTAAAGCCCGCCGGAGGGAGGGAGACGGCTCTGGGGAATCAGCCTCAGAGGAGGCTAGAAGGGGCGAGACCCCGGCGGGCAGGCGGACCCAGAGGAGGAAAGAGCAGTGAAAAAGGTGGAGCAAGGCTAGAATCTTAAATTGGTGTCAAGGGGGAGGAGACTCAGACGGAGCATCAGCGGTCTGACAGTTGAGACGTAGAGCTGCGCGCTGCGGCTCTGGAAGTGAAACTGAACTTCAATAAAGACTTTTGTACTTAACAACGAAGCAGCGTTGGTCCTTTGTGAGCTGGGACCTAGGGTAGCTCTGACAGGAACAATTGGACTTAATTTGTTTACAGGAAACTCATGTGATAAGGCTTCACAGGAAAGTACTGATTAATAAAAGATTGGGTCAAGAGTTTATTTCATCGGACAAGGTTAAAAAGAGAGGAGTTGTTATTTATGCTAAAGAGAGCCTATCACCGAAATTTGTTTTTAAAGATGAACAAGGAAGATGGGGGGCAATTGAAATTCAATCACAAGGAGAAAAATTTTTGATTGTGCACCAAATGAGGGGAAATCTGATTTTTTTAGGAAATTGCAAGAGACATTGCTTGACTACATGGACTATAATATTATCCTGATGGGAGATATGAATGGAGTGGTATCTACAAATATGGATAAGTCGCAGAGACAAGTTGTAACTAAAGATGGCAGACTACCAAAAACCTTTTTTGAACTGACTGACAATATGGACTTGATTGACATTTGGAGATCCAAGAACCCCCTTGGAAGGGAGGGAACATTCTTCTCTGAAGCCAACATGACATGGACAAGAATTGACCAAATATGGATAACTAGAGGACTGTCACCTAAGATTCGAAAAGCGGAAATTTGCCCAAAAACCTGCTCCGACCACAATGCAGTGAAGATGGAGATGAAATTAACACCAATCGGTTCCTTCAGATGGAGGATGAATGACACCTTATTTAGAGATCAAGAGGTCACTAAGAAGGCCCAAAAAATCCTGAGAGACTATTTTGAGATAAATTTGAAGACTACGGTTGAAAAAAGAGTAATCTGGGACGCAAGCAAAGCGGTTATGAGAGGGTTTCTGATTCAACAGAATGCATTAAAGAAGAGAATACAAAATGAGAAAAAAGATAAAATCTTGGAAAAAATAAAAGAAGGAGAGAAGAAATTAAGAGCGAAACCAAAGTCGCAAGAGATTCTGAGAGAAATAAAATTATATCAAGTACAATACATGAAAATGATAAATCAGGAAGTTGAATGGAAAATTAAGCAGATGAGACAAAAGACATTTGAATCAGCTAATAAATGTGGGAAACTGCTAGCTTGGCAGATGAAAAAAAGACAAAAATTAAATACTATTACAAATCTGGATGTGGAAGGAAAGAATATACAGAATCCATTGGAGATTAGAAAGTGTTTCCAGAGATATTTTAAACAACTATATACACAAGGGCCACAGAAAGAGGGCCACAGAAAGAGACTGATATAGACCAATTTTTAAGAACAAATGGATTACAAAAAATCTCTCAAGAAAATAAGATAATGTAAGGACCAAGCGGGCTTTCTGCCGGGAAGACACATATCTGATAACTTGAGGAATGTAATTGACATCTTGGAAAAGTTAGATGTGAACATAAATACTAAAGCTGTTTTGATATTTGTGGACGCGGAGAAAGCCTTTGACAACATTTCTTGGAGTTTTATGAAAAAGAACTTACAGGGTATGGGGGTAGGCCAAGGTTTTGAAAATGGTATAAGTGCAATATACTCTGAACAAAAGGCTAAATTAATTGTAAATAATGTGGTTACGGAACAATTTAAGATTGAAAAAGGGACACGACAAGGGTGCCCAATCTCCCCTTTACTTTTTATATCGGTCCTGGAGGTTTTGCTGAATATGATTAGAAGGGACCGGTTGGTTAAAGGCATACAGGTCGGAGCTAAACAGTATAAATTGAGAGCATTTGCAGATGATCTAGTCTTGACGTTACAGGAGCCTGAATCTAGTACCAAAAGAGTTTTAGAATTAATTCAAGAATTTGGTCAGGTGGCAGGATTTAAATTGAACAAGACCAAAACTAAGGTTTTAGAGAAAAATATGACATTGTTTGAAAAAGAGAAATTTCAGAATGAAACAGGTCTGTCTGTGGTGAAGAAGGTGAAATATCTGGGGATCAACATGACTTCTAAAAATGGGAACTTATTTAAAAATAATTATGAGAAATGCTGGTCAGAAGTGAAAAAAGATCTCGAAACATGGTCAAATTTGAAGCTTTCCTTGATGGGTCGAATAGCAGCTATAAAGATGAATGTATTGCCTAAAATGTTATTTTTGTTTCAAACATTACAAATTGTGGACAAGATGGACTGTTTTAAGAAGTGGCAGAAAGATATCTCTAAATTTGTCTGGCAGGGCAAGAAGCCCAGGATAAAATATAAGATTTTAACTGACGCAAAAGAAAGGGGTGGCTTTGCCCTGCCAGACTTCAGACTGTACTATGAATCAGCAGCATTCTGCTGGTTGAAAGACTGGCTGCTTCTTGAAAACACGGACATTTTGGATTTAGAAGGTTTTAACAATGTTTTTGGATGGCATGCATATTTGTGGTATGATAAGGTTAAAGCTCACAAAGCATTTAAAAATCATATTGTTAGGAGATCTCTGTTTAATGTTTGGATCAGATACAAGGATTTATTGGAAAATAAGACCCCAAGGTGGTTGTCACCAATGGAAGCGAAAGCTCAGAAAAAGCTCAATATGGAGGCCAATTGGCCAAAATATTGGGAAATTTTGGAACAAGAAGGAGATAAACTGAAACTGCAGAGCTTTGAGAAACTAAAAAATAAAGTCCGAGACTGGCTTCATTATTTTCAGATAATGGAGGCTTACAATTTGGACAGGAAAATTGGCTTCCAGGTGGAAAAATCTAAATTAGAAACAGAAGTGCTAGAACCTAAAACTAAAATTATGTCAAAAATGTATAACTTGCTGCTGAAATGGAACACACAGGATGAAACGGTTAAGTCAGCTATGATTAAATGGGCACAAGATCTTGGACACAACATCATGTTTGCTGACTGGGAACAGTTATGGACCACAGGTATGAAATTTACGGCATGTAATGCCTTAAGAGAGAATATTATGAAAATGATATACAGGTGGTACATGACCCCAGTCAAGCTTGCAAAAATATATCATTTCCCCGATAATAAATGCTGGAAATGTAAGAAGGTTGAAGGTACATTCTTTCACCTTTGGTGGACGTGCCCAAAGATTAAGGCTTTCTGGGAAATGATTTATAATGAAATGAAAAAGGTATTTAAGTATACCTTCCTGAAAAAACCAGAGGCTTTTCTCTTGGGCATAGTCGGCCATTTGGTGCCAAAGAAGGACAGAACTTTTTTTATGTATGCTACAACGGCAGCAAGAATACTTATAGCAAAGTACTGGAAGACTCAAGATCTACCCACTCTGGAAGAATGGCAGATGAAGTTGATTGACTGTATGGGACTGGCAGAAATGACCGGCAGAATCCGCGACCAGGGAGAAGAGTCAGCAGAAGAAGATTGGAAGAAATTTAAGGACTATTTACAGAAATACTACAAAATTAATGAACTCTGAAAAGATGTTGGATTGAATTTTTGTGGTCTCTAGCTGTTATGATAAAGATAATAGGGATTAAAATTGTTTAAGTCACTAAATTTAAAAAAGTTGAGTGGAAAATAAGGTGTTATTTTAAAAGGAATGTTAAGAGATTAGGATTTGCTGGATTAACAAGTTGAACTAGAAAACAAGAAGGGGAGGTACGAGGAAGTCAAAGAAACATGTTATTGAAAAATTGTTATGGAAATTGACTTGTTTTTAATATTTTTCTTTTTCTTTTTCTTTTTGTGTTTATATAAAATTGGAAAATCTAATAAATATTTATTGAAAAAAAAGAAAATAAGATAATGTTGAATCACAAAATTACAGAACAGGAGGTTGAAGGTGCCATTCAGAATATGCAGTTGGGCAAATCTCCAGGGCCGGATGGTCTTACCTCCAAATACTATAGATCTCTGAAAGATTGGTTAATTCAGCCACTAAAGGAGGTTTGTAATGAAATTCTGGAGGGGAAAAAGGCGCCAGAGTCGTGGAAGGAAGCTGACATTACACTCATACCGAAAACTGAGTCTGAAAAGACACAACTTAAGAACTACTGTCCCATATCCCTGCTTAATGTGCATTACAAAATTTTTGCTGATATTTTGGCTAACAGATTAAAAAAGGTATTAACTGAAGAGATACATAAAGATCAAGCCGGCTTTCTTCCAGGTAGACATTTGTCTGACAATACGAGGAACATAATTAATATTTTGGAGAAGCTGCAAGTGAATATCAATACCAAAGCAGTTTTAATTTTTATAGATGCGGAAAAAGCTTTTGACAATATTTCTTGGAATTTTATGAAGAAAAATCTTCAGGGAATGGGGGTGGGCCAAGGGTTTGAAAATGGTATAAGTGCAATTTATTCAGAGCAAAAAGCTAAGCTAATAGTCAATAATGTGATGACAGAGGAATTTAAGATAGAGAAAGGGACACGACAAGGCTGCCCAATTTCCCCATTGCTTTTTATTTCGGTCCTGGAGGTTTTGTTAAATATGATTAGAAGGGACCGTCTGATTAAAGGTATTCAGGTTGGAGCCAAACAATACAAACTGAAGGCTTTTGCAGATGACTTAGTTTTGACGTTACAGGAGCCCGAATCTAGTACGAAAAGAGTATTAGAACTGATTCAAGAATTTGGTCATGTGGCAGGATTTAAACTGAACAAGTCAAAAACTAAAGTTCTTGAGAAAAACTTAACACCGATTGAGAAAGAGAGGTTTCAGAAGGAGACTGGTTTGACATTAGCTAAGAAAGTAAAATACTTGGGGGTTAATATGACTGCTAAGAACTTAAACTTATTTAAAGATAACTATGAGAAATGCTGGACAGAAGTGAAAAAAGATTTAGAAATATGGTCAAATTTGAAGCTTTCCTTGTTGGGTCGAATTGCAGCTATAAAGATGAATGTATTGCCAAAAATGTTATTTCTGTTTCAGTCATTGCAAATTTTGGACAAGATGGACTGTTTCAAGAAGTGGCAGAAAGATATTTCTAGATTTGTCTGGCAGGGCAAGAAGCCCAGAATAAAATTTAAAATACTAACTGACGCAAAGGAAAGAGGTGGATTTGCCCTGCCGGACTTTAAATTGTACTATGAATCAGCAGCATTCTGCTGGTTAAAAGATTGGCTGCTTCTTGAGAACACAGACATTTTGGACTTAGAAGGTTTTAATAATGTTTTTGGGTGGCATGCATATTTGTGGTATGACAAGGTTAAAGCACATAAAGCATTTAAAAACCATATTGTCAGGAAAGCATTGTTCAATGTCTGGATAAGATATAAAGACTTATTGGAAAATAAAACCCCAAGGTGGTTGTCACCAATGGAAGCGAAGGCTCAGAAAAAGCTCAATATGGAGGCCAAATGGCCGAAATATTGGGAAATTTTGGAACAAGAAGGAGATAAATTGAAATTGCAGAGTTTAGAGAAATTAAAAGATAAAGTGCGAGACTGGCTTCATTATTATCAAATAAGAGAGGCCTATAATTTGGATAAAAAAATTGGCTTCCAGGTGGAAAAATCAAAATTGGAAACAGAATTGTTAGACCCCAAAACTAAGATACTTTCAAGAATGTATAACTTGCTGTTGAAATGGAATACGCAGGATGAAATGGTTAAATCTGCTATGATTAAATGGGCACAAGATATTGGTCACAACATTATGTTTGAGAGCTTGTAGGGCAGCAGCTGAAGAAGGAACAAAAAGGGTTCTCTTGTGTGAGTTTCTTGTGGCTGATTAGCTGCTTTCTCTGTGCAAAGGTCAGAGGGGGCAGGGCTTCTGTTGAGGTAGGTGATTAGCTGTGGGAGGAGCTTGTCGGAGCTTGTAGGGCAGCAGCTGAAGAAGGAACAAAAAGGGTTCTCTTGTGTGAGTTTCTTGTGGCTGATTAGCTGCTTTCTCTGTGCAAAGGTCAGAGGGGGCAGGGCTTCTGTTGAGGTAGGTGATTAGCTGTGGGAGGAGCTTGTCAGAGCTTGTAGGGCAACAGCTGAAGAAGGAACAAAAAGGGTTCTCTTGTGTGAGTTTCTTGTGGCTGATTAGCTGCTTTCTCTGTGCAAAGGTCAGAGGGGGCAGGGCTTCTGTTGAGGTAGGTGATTAGCTGTGGGAGGAGCTTGTCAGAGCTTGTAGGGCAGCAGCTGAAGAAGGAACAAAAAGGGTTTTCTTGTGTGAGTTTCTTGTGGCTGATTAGCTGCTTTCTCTGTGCAAAGGTCAGAGGGGGCAGGGCTTCTGTTGAGGTAGGTGATAAGCTGTTGGAGGAGCTTGTCAGAGCTTGTAGGGCAGCGGCGCGCGCCTAGTGGCGCGCGCAGTTTGATCCATCTTTTAGATTTAGGGGAGCTAGTCTCAAACGTTTGTTGGGGGAGATATAGGTTTATTTGGGGGGATTTATTTGTCCTGTCTTCACGCTTTTTATGGTGGAGGACCGCTGTAGTCACCCCCAACGACACCTTCTCAAGATGGAGGGTGAGGGAACAGCTGCAGTCGCCTGTGGTTCCTGCGCAATGTTTGCCATCTTGCCAAAGGTTGCAGGCAGCTTTACCTGCAGCAATTGCATGCTGATTGCCCTCTTAAAAGACAAAGTCCAGCAACTGGAGGAACGTGTAGCTACGCTCCAAAGAATTAGAGAGCTGGAGCTCTTCTTGGAAGCAACAGAGCACACCGTCTCCACCAAGGAGGAGACAGGGGACTCCCCTGAGAAGGAGGCTAGTTCACCAACACAGGAGCCAGATATATGGAGAAACGTGACTCAAAGAAGTAGGAGGCCCAGGGTTCGCTCTGATTGTTTAGAAATACGCAATCGCTTTGAGGTCCTTTTCCCTAGCATGGAAGACGAAGAGCAGACTCCATTTGAGGATCTCTCCCTCATTACAGTCGATCAGGTATATGAAGACGAGCAGCAAAGGCAGTCCTCAGGGAATGTGCAGGCGACCTTGGAACGGACAGCTCACGGAAGAACCCCGACCAGACCTAAGAGGAGGCGTGTAGTGGTGATAGGGGATTCCCTACTGAGGGGAACAGAAGCAGTGATCTGTGGGCCTGACAAGATGTCTCGGGAAGTGTGCTGTCTCCCCGGGGCTAAGATCCAAGATGTAACTGAACGACTGCAAGGAATCATAAAACCCACTGACAAATACCCCTTCCTCTTGGTTCATGTGGGAACCAATGACACTGCATGCAATAGCCTCCAGAAGATCAAAAGAGATTACGAGGCTCTGGGCAGGAAATTGAAGCAATTAAATGCACAAATTGTCATCTCATCTGTCCTCCCAGTTGAACGACGTGGCCCAGGGAGAGAGGGAAAAATAGTGGAAGTGAACAACTGGCTTCGCAAATGGTGTAAACAGGAACGGTTTGGATTCTTAGATCACGGAATGCAGTTTCTTGAAGATGGACTTCTGGCAAGCGATGGGCTGCACCTCACAACGGTTGGGAAGAATGTTTTTGCAAAAAATCTCAGAAACCTCATCAGGAGGGCTTTAAACTGACTAATGTGGGGGAGGGAGACAGTGCTCCTGAAGGTAGGAGTCTATCAATTGATGAAGATGATCATCCAAATGTCATAGACCGAATGGAGCAAACAGCACGCAGACCTAGTGGTGGGAGGAAAAAATCCTTAAATAAGAGACACGGGGGAATGATTAATGGACTTCAATGTCTGTACACTAATGCGCAAAGCATGGGAAATAAACAAGATGAGCTTGAGCTCTTGGTACAGCAAACTAAATGACATAATAGGAATCACTGAAACCTGGTGGGATAAGTCCCACGATTGGAATGTAATAATGGAGGGATACAATCTATTTCAGAGAAACAGACCAGACAAGAAAGGAGGAGGAGTGGCGTTATATGTCAGGGATGTGTATACCTGTGAAGAGATCCAAGGTTTAGAACCTCAAAGCCAAAGTGAGAGCATTTGGGTCAAAATTAAGGGAGAGAAGAATAACAGTGACCTCATTGTGGGAGTTTACTATAGATCCCCAAGCCAAACGGAGGACATAGATGATGCCTTCCTGGAACAGATGGCCAAGCATGCAAAAGGAAGGGAGATAGTAGTAATGGGGGACTTCAATTACCCGGATATTTGTTGGATGTCAAACTCAGCCAAGAGCATAAGGTCAAACAGATTCCTCGCTGGCCTTGCAGACAACTTCATTGTCCAGAAAGTGGGAGAAGCAACAAGAGGAACAGCCATTTTAGATCTGGTCCTAACCAATGTTGATGACCTGGTTAGTGGGGTAGAAGTGGAAGGATCATTAGGCGCGAGTGATCATGCTCTTCTGAAGTTTACTATACAGCGGAAAGGAGCAGCCAAGCATACTAGGACTCAATTTCTCGACTTTAAGAAAGCCGACTTCATAAAACTTAGGGAAGTGCTTGGTGAGATCCCATGGACAGTAATACTAAAAGGAAAGGGAGTTCATGATGGCTGGGAGTTTGTTAAGAGGGAGATAGTAAAAGCACAACTTCAGGCAATACCAATGAGACGGAAACATGGAAGGTGCCTAAAGAAGCCAGGGTGGCTATCTAAAGAACTTTTAACTGAGTTAAGATTAAAAAAGGATGTGTACAAAAAATGGAAAAGGGGGGAAACCACCAAAGAGGAATTCAAACAAATAGCCAGCACGTGTAGACACAAAGTCAGAAAAGCTAAAGCACAGAATGAACTCAGGCTTGCTAGAGAGGTTAAAAGCAACAAAAAAGGCTTTTATGGGTATGTTCGTAGCAAAAGGAAGAACAAAGAAACAGTGGGGTCACTCAGAGGAGAAGATGGTGAAATGCAAACAGGGGACACAGAAAGGGCTGAACTCCTCAATGCCTTCTTTGCCTCAGTCTTCTCCGATAAAGAAAACAATGCCCGACCTGAAGAATTTGGAGCAAATGATTCAGCAGAGGAAACGCAGCCCAGAATAACTAAGGAGATAGTACAAGAATACTTGGCTAGTCTAGATGTATTCAAGTCTCCAGGGCCAGATGAACTGCATCCAAGAGTATTAAAAGAACTGGCAGATGTGATCTCAGAACCACTGGCAGTCATCTTTGAGAATTCCTGGAGAACAGGCGAAGTCCCGGCAGACTGGAGGAGGGCAAATGTTGTCCCTATTTTCAAAAAGGGGAAAAGAGAGGACCCAAATAATTACCGCCCAGTCAGTCTGACATCAATACCAGGGAAGATTCTGGAGCAGATCATTAAGCAAACAGTCTGTGAGCACCTAGAAAGGAATGCTGTGATCACCAATAGTCAGCATGGATTTCTGAAAAATAAGTCATGTCAGACTAACCTGATCTCGTTTTTTGACAGAATTACAAGCCTGGTAGATGAAGGGAACACAGTGGATGTAGCCTACCTTGATTTCAGCAAGGCATTTGACAAGGTGCCCCATGATATTCTTGTAAAGAAGCTGGTAAAATGCGGTCTTGACTATGCTACCACTCAGTGGATTTGTAACTGGCTGACTGACCGAACCCAAAGGGTGCTCATCAATGGTTCCTCTTCATCCTGGAGAAGAGTGACTAGTGGAGTGCCACAGGGTTCTGTCTTGGGCCCGGTCTTATTCAACATCTTTATCAACGACTTGGATGATGGACTCAAGGGCATCCTGATCAAATTTGCAGATGACACCAAACTGGGAGGGGTGGCTAACACCCCAGAGGACAGGATCATACTTCAAAACGACCTTGACAGATTAGAGAACTGGGCCAAAACAAACAAGATGAATTTTAACAGGGAGAAATGTAAAGTATTGCACTTGGGCAAAAAAAATGAGAGGCACAAATACAAGATGGGTGACACCTGGCTTGAGAGCACTACATGTGAAAAGGATCTAGGAGTCTTGGTTGACCACAAACTTGACATGAGCCAACAGTGTGACGCGGCAGCTAAAAAAGCCAATGCAATTCTGGGCTGCATCAATAGGAGTATAGCATCTAGATCAAGGGAAGTAATAGTGCCACTGTATTCTGCTCTGGTCAGACCTCACCTGGAGTACTGTGTCCAGTTCTGGGCACCACAGTTCAAGAAGGACATTGACAAACTGGAACGTGTCCAGAGGAGGGCAACCAAAATGGTCAAAGGCCTGGAAACGATGCCTTATGAGGAACGGCTAAGGGAGCTGGGCATGTTTAGCCTGGAGAAGAGGAGATTAAGGGGTGATATGATAGCCATGTTCAAATATATAAAAGGATGTCACATAGAGGAGGGAGAAAGGTTGTTTTCTGCTGCTCCAGAGAAGCGGACACGGAGCAATGGATCCAAACTACAAGAAAGAAGATTCCACCTAAACATTAGGAAGAACTTCCTGACAGTAAGAGCTGTTCGACAGTGGAATTTGCTGCCAAGGAGTGTGGTGGAGTCTCCTTCTTTGGAGGTCTTTAAGCAGAGGCTTGACAACCATATGTCAGGAGTGCTCTGATGGTGTTTCCTGCTTGGCAGGGGGTTGGACTCGATGGCCCTTGTGGTCTCTTCCAACTCTATGATTCTATGATTCTATGATTCTATGACTGGGAACAGTTGTGGACCACCGGTATGAAATTTACGGCATGTAATGCCTTAAGAGAGAATATTATGAAAATGATTTACAGGTGGTACATGACCCCAGTCAAGCTTGCGAAAATTTATCATTTGCCCGATAATAAATGTTGGAAATGTAAAGAAAATGAAGGTACATTCTTTCACCTTTGGTGGACGTGCCCAAAGATTAAGGCTTTCTGGGAGATGATATATAATGAAATGAAAAAGGTATTTAAATATACCTTCCTGAAGAAACCAGAGGCCTTTCTCCTGGGCATAGTCGGCCAATTGGTGCCAAAGAAGGATAGAACTTTCTTTTTTTTTTATATAAAATATTTATTAAGGTTTTAAAAGTTTATATAAAATAGAAAAAACAAAACAAAAAACAAAAACAGTAAAAATACATACAAAACATACAAAACACATACAACAACAAGTATAATTTCAATCCCTTATATTCATAAAACTTACTTTCCCGACCTCCTCATACCTCCCCTTTCTGTATTCCAATCTCTAATTAATTCAATTCAGCAAATCCTTCCCCTAATTTCTATATAATTTTTAACCTTTCTTTTCTTAATCACATAATCATTACAGCTTATAACCACTTAATTTCTGAATCAACATCGTTCTAACCTTCAATAATTTTACAATGTTTCCTAAGATAGTCCTTAAATTTCTTCCAATCTTCTTCCGCCGTCTCTTTTCCCTGGTCTCGGATTCTGCCGGTCATTTCTGCCAGTCCCATATAGTCTATAAGCTTCATCTGCCATTCTTCCACGGTGGGTAGATCTTCTAAGGATAGAACTTTCTTTATGTATGCAACAACAGCAGCAAGAATACTTATTGCAAAGTATTGGAAGACACAAGAGCTACCCACCCTGGAAGAGTGGCAGATGAAGGTGATGGATTATATGGAATTGGCGGAAATGACTGGCAGAATCCGTGACCTGGGAGAAGAGTTGGTGGAAGAAGACTGGAAGAAATTTAAAGACTATCTTCAGAAACATTGTAAAATTAATGAATCTTAAAATGATGTTGGACTGAAAATAAGTGGCATTAGCAACAAAGTTAATAAGAATATGCAAAAATGAATTGATAAATGGATGGAAATATAGAGTTATAATATGTTAAGATATAGAGTTAGGATAAACGAAAGAGGGTAAGGATTTGCTGACTTGATTATTTAAATGGGAATACAAAAAGGGGAGGTGTGAGGAGGCCAAGGAAATAAGATAACGAGTTAGGGTTACAAAAATGGATTTGTTTTTATTTTCCTTTTCTTACTTTATGTATTTTTCTATGTTTCTTTTATTGTATTTTTTTCTTTTTATATGATCTTTTAAATTTATATCTTTGTAAAACTCCAATAAATATCTTTAAAAAAAATAAATGGAAACACAGAAGGCTAGCCATTTAGGAGGTTTGCAAAGAGGACAAGGGTGTTACGGGGTAATCTTCTAGCAAACAAGCTTGGCACAGCAGATCTGAGAGGTGGGTTTCTGCTCCCGGAAAGCCAGCCTGGAAACCAGGTTGCCAGGTGAAGGAAGAATGGAAAGATCAACCAACTCACTTGCCTTCAAAGAATTTCTGGTTGCCTGTGGCTACTGGGATAGTGCTTAGATATCAGGCTGGCTGACACATCTTAAAAAATACAAGGAAAAGGCTTTTTTTCTTTCATTAGCAAAGCTCCTTTGGGGCCCCGAATAGCTAAGCTGAGGAGGAAGTGGCTGGTATTACTTGTTTGTTCTTGGTCCTGATCTTGCCTGCCCTTGCACACTCCTGTTGTCTTTGCATATTTAACCAGCACGTCTGTTCCGATGGGAGTCCTATTCCTGCAGTTCCACATCCTTCTCTTTGGCACTTGGGCATTCGGTTCCAGGAGCTGGACCTGAGCACAGAGGCTTTCTTCTACTTGGACTCGACAAAGGAGCAAGAGTGGCTGACAGCTGTGGGAAAGGCTTTGCGTTCCAAATCCAAGTACAAGAAAGTAAGTCCAACCCCACCCATTTCTTCAGCAGCCAGACAGCTGTCAGGAGCTGGAGTGAGGAGGAGGAGGAGGAGGTCAGCAAGAAAAAACTCCTGGTGTCAGTGGTGTTTTATTCAAAAGAAGCCAACATTCTTTATTCAAAGAAACCCAAACCGTGCAGGCCTAGTGATCACAGAAACCTTTCCCAACAGGTCTTGCCCCAGTGAGGTAGTTGTGAAGGCTGAAGGTTGCTACCCTCCCACCACTCTCTGAAGTCTCCTCCTCCCCCTGGTCCTTCCCAAGCAACCTGAGACTCTGACACCTTGCCTGTCTTTGCTCCATCCTCTTAATTTCTCTGTGTTCTGGGAGACCAGCAGGGAGGGGAGCTGATCGCAGCAGGATGGGGAGACCCCCTGGCTTCTTCAGCAGCCTGCCTGATCTCTGCCTCTTGACCCCCGCCTCAAGCCTCCACTTCTGCCTCGGATTCTGGACTGCTGTTTGCCGTAGAATCTTCCTGCCCTCCTGCCTCTTCAGTTTCCAACACCTCCTCTTGCTCACAGTCTGCTCCCTCTTCTCCCTCTGACGACCCCCCACCAGTTCCCTGGCTCTGAGCCTTCTTCCCTTGGGGGATCCCCAGTTGGTGCCACCTGCCACTCCTATCTGCATCCAGCCGGCCCAGGACAGCAAGCAATGAACAGAGCTGATAGACATCCCAGTACCTTGCATCTTCTAGGTGCAGCTGGTGCTCATCTTTGTCAGGAAGGACCAGCTCAGCCGCATCAAGGAAGTGATGAGGGAGACAGTGGGCACAGGCATCATGGGGAAGATGGGGAGTAGACCCTGACAGCGGAATTCCCCACGTCTATCTTTCTGTCTGTCTATCTGTTTTTCTAATCTCTGCCAACCAGTTCCCCCCTCTTTCCTGCTTGCTCACTAACAGCCATCTTTGCTCCGCCCCTGCAGGGTAACAAGGGGTGTGTGGACGCGAGGTTTGTCTGCAACAATACCAGCTTCTGCATGGTCAATTCCCACCTTGCTGCCCACGTGGAAGACTTTGAGCGCCGAAACCAGGATTACAAGGATATCTGTGCCCAGATGAGCTTCCTGCCCCCTGACCAGGGTCTGCCGCAGCTGACAATCATGAAAACGAGTGCGTTTTGAGGGCTTGGAGGGAGAGAGCCTTGGCTGATGTAACTTGTTGGTCTCCGCTATCTGGAGAAGCAAACTGAGTCATGTTTCTGTAACTTTCCTGCCTGTGTGTAGCTCAGGGTAGGCAGCATTTGTTGTTGTTTAGTTGTTTAGTCGTGTCCGCCTCTTCGTGACCCCCTGGACCAGAGCACGCCAGGCCCTCCTATCTTCCACTGCCTCCCGCAGTTTGGTCAAACTCATGCTAGTAGCTTCGAGAACACGGTCCAACCATCTTGTCCTCTGTCGTCCCCTTCTCCTTGTGCCCTCCATCTTTCCCAACATCAAGGTCTTTTCCAGGGAGTCTTCTCTTCTCATGAGGTGGCCAAAGTCTTGGAGCCTCAGCTTCACGATCTGTCCTTCCAGTGAGCACTCAGGGCTGATTTCCTTCAGAATGGAGAGGTTTGATCTTCTTGCAGTCCATGGGACTCTCAAGAGTCTCCTCCGGCACCAGAATTCAAAAGCATCCATTCTTCGGTGATCAGCCTTCTTTATGGCAGGCAGCATAGTGCTCTCCAAATGTTGATAGACCAAAATTCCCATAATTGCTAAGAATTGGCCTTGCTGACTGGGGCTCATGAGAGTTCCACTTCAGCAACACCAGGAGGGTGCAGTGTCGGCGATCCCTGCTGCTGCAGCTGCACCACTAAGGTTTCTACTAGAGCAGCCAGTAGAGAGCAACATAAAGCGAGTGGCAGAGATGTATTAGATTAGATTATAGCAAATGTGGGCAACTTCTCCAGTGATCGGGGTGGGAGTTGCAGTTTGTTAAGGGCAGTAAGGCGAAAGCAGAGCGGCCATTTTGCATGGAGAAGGTTCCAGGCTCAGTCACCAGTGTGTGCAGATCGGGCTGGGCATGATCTCTGCCTGAAAGCTGCTGCCAGTCCATGTAGTCAGTCCTGAGCTTGATGGGTCAATGGTCTGCCTCAATATAAGGTAGCTTCCTATGTTCCTGTGTACTACAGCAGGGTTTGGAGGGCCACAAGCGCCCTGCCCATGAATTAACGTACCAGGGGAAATTCGAAAAGTCTTTGCTGAAAGGACATCAAAGCAGGGGCCAGGTGAACCTCTTTGGGAGATTATTCTGAAAGGTCGGGTGCCATGACTGAAAAGGCCCTGCCATGCTTGAAAGAGCAGGAGTTCCCTGGGAAAGGGATTCTAGTCAGTGGAGAGGCAGTGCAAACATAAGTGGGCCTTCTTCTGGTACCCTTTTCCCAAACCTTGAAACACTTGAAAGGCCAAATGGGATGCTCTGAATTGGGCCTGGAAGCAGTTCAAGAGCCAGTCTAGTTCACAGAGCACTAGCCTAATATGATCATATTGCCCAATCCTAGTTATCAGTCTTACTACATATTGCAGGAAGTGGCAGCAGGCTGCCCCCCGCCCCCCGACCCCGTGAGCTAGCCTGTAGCTGTGGTTGCTTTGCTTTTTTCCAGCATTGTCATCTGATCACTAAAAATGAGCTTCAGAGACTTCTGACCTACGACCAGGTGAGAGACATCTTTGTGTTATATGTGGTGGTTTAGGATATTGCCCTGTTTATTTCCTTTGTCTGGGATACCCCAGCCTAGGCTAGAGAAGCCACTTTCAGGCAGTTAGGAGCAAAGAACATAGGATGACTGCGACTTCTACAAATGCTTTTTAAGGTTGCAGGTTTGTGCAACCTGAATTAGAAGCAAGTCCCAATTAAGTTGGAGGGTTGCCTTGGAATAAGTAGGACTGCTCTGCAGTTTCCCAGTTAGAGGGCTTTCCTAGCTCAGCACACGCTCCAGATGTTGTTGGACTCCCATCAGCCCCAGCATAGCTGCTGTCCAGCAATATCTAAAGGTCTAAGGTTTCCTGCTCTAGGTTTTGCATCTGTCTGGAAAATCTGCATTGCTCACATGTTCTTATCAGCAGATACTTCCATTAAGTCCAATTAAATTGCTGGTGCTTTTTGTTTTACATTTTTCTCTCCAAGGTTTGTGTGTTCATCATGTTGACGACCTTTCTCCCACTTGGCATAAGGATCATTGGTATTTTGTGTTGAAACAGAGGCCTGATTGCTGCACCTTATGGTGGATTTAAACTCTGTGAGCGTAGTCATGCCTTAGCCCTTTGAGAAGGATGCTGCAAGGAAGGCAAGGGGGGGCAGCCTCAGACTTCCAACATACGCAAAACCATCATAAAACATTAAAAACTTCCCTAAAGGCTGTATAGTTACTTATCTCCTTGACATCTGACGGGAGGGTGTCCCACAGGGCAGGTGCCACTACTCAGAAGGCCCTCTGCCTGCTTCCCTGTAACTTTGCTTCTCACAGTGAGGAAACCGCCAGAAGGCCCTCGGTGCTGGACCCTGATGCCTGGGCTGAACAATGGGGATGGAGACACTCTTTCAGGGCTGAGGCCATTTAGGGCTTTAAAGGTTGGCACCAACACTCAGAATTGTGCTCAGAAACGTCCTGGGAGCCAACGTAGGATGCGAAAGGATGGTTTTGCAGTTGCTCATAGTGTCGGGGTGTATTCTGGTGGTTGTTAACAGTTTGTATGGATTATTGGTACATATAACATTGCATATTGTAGGTATGGCTAACCTGTGGTCTGCCAGATGTTACTGAGCTGCAGTTCCTGTTGGCTCCAGCCATCATGGCCAGTAATCAGGGATGATGGGAATTGTAGTTCTGCAGCATTGTGAGGGCCACGTGTCTGCTGCTCCTGAGTTAGAGGATTTTCCTGTCGTGTGATGCAGCAAAGTAATTTAAGATGACATGGGGCAAAAATGCACAAGCATCCTGTACCTTTAATAATTGTGTATAAGATAGGATTTCAGCAGGTATACCCCTTTTTTTGCACTTGGCTAACCTACTAGTAGGGACGCGGGTGGCGCTGTGGGTTAAACCACAGAGCCTAGGGCTTGACGATCAGAAGGTCGGCAGTTCGAATCCCCGCGACGGGGTGAGCTTCCCTTGCTCGGTCCCTGTTCCTGCCAACCTAGCAGTTCGAAAGCACGTCTAAGTGCAAGTAGATAAATAGGTACCGCTCTGGCGGGAAGGTAAACACCGTTTCTGTGTGCTGCTCTGGTTCACCAGAAGCGGCTTAGTCATGCTGGCCACATGACCCGGAAGCTGTATGCCGGCTCCCTTGGCCAATAAAGCGAGATGAGCGCCGCAACCCTAGAGTCGGTCACAACTGAACCTAATGGTCAGGGGTCCCTTTGTAGTTGTTGTTGTTGTTTAGTCGTTTAGTCGTGTCCGCCTCTTCGTGACCCCATGGACCAGAGCACGCCAGGCACTCCTGTCTTCCACTGCCTCCCGCAGTTTGGTCAGACTCATGTTTGTAGCTTCGAGAACACTGTCCAACCTGGGGTCCCTTTACCTTTAACCTACTAGTACTTCACCTTGGTCTTCCAGCACAACAGTGGCTGTTAATAGATTCCATTGTCAGGCAACAGGGGGTCTTTTGCTTCTCTGCTGATAAGCAATTTCTTTTTGGCTTTAGCTAAACATTCAGCGTACCCAAAAGACAGCTTTTGCTGATTTCACAGAGGGAGAGATCAAGTTCATCCCGACGTACAAATTTGACTCTAAAACAGATCCTGCTTGATAGTTGAGCCTTTGTAAGTAAGTCCTCTCAAACATTCTTCTGCAAGGCTTGTTTGTTTTTCCTAGTCTGCTGAGATGCTAGTAGTGTCCTGCCTTTCCATCCTCCTGAGCAGGCTAGTAAAACATATATTTTAAACATGGCTTTCTGCTAAGCAAGCTGTTGGAGGAGGGCTAGAGTTGAGGGCTGGACGGACTTCCTTTCCTCTGCAGCCAGAATGGACACCAAGCCACAGAGGAAGAGAGAGATCCAGCTCTCCTTCACCTGCTCACTTTGCTTGCATGGAATTCCGGGTTGCCAAAGGCTGCTAGGCGAGTTGTGAAATGCAAGGCTGTGATATGTTGTCTTCCTCAAGCCATCCCTGCTCTGGAAATGTTTTGGCTCCTTTCCCCCACATTTGTCCTGATAACCAGCATCCTCTGTTTCGTGGTGTGTATAAGCGGTGTTGCAGTTCCTTGAAAGGTGCAGCAGGCTGAATGAGAATCCTTTTTGTGTCAAGGAAGTCTGGGAATTAGACTTGGTGCTCTCTCATAAGAGCATGAGAGCAGCCCTGCTGGATCAGGCCATTGGTCCATCTGGCCCAGCGTCCTGTTCTCACATTGGCCAATGAGATGCCTCTTGGGGAGCCCACAAACAGGACCTGGGTGCAACAGCACGCTCCCCTCCTCCAAGCCATACTGCTTCTCTTGGTGGAGTATGTTCTGTGGCCATTATGGCTAGTAGCCACTGAGCCTCACCATCCATGATTTGGCATATTCTTGTGGTTCTTGACAACTGTCAGAAGCCACCTAGGCCTGCTAGTTTCATTGCTCTTGCTGTGGTAATGGGGAAATCAAAAGGACAGGCGGAACATGTAGTGACGAAGCCGGAAAAGGGCAGGCTCCTTTGGGCAGCATTTCAGGTGCCAGAAAGGGTCTTTTGGATCACTGAAAAAATAGTGTCTGAACAAGAATAACAGGGCCCCTTGCTTTGGGGAAGGATCATCATTTGGTGGTGTGCCATATGCTTTGTATGCAGAGTCTCAAGTTGAAAGGCACCTCCACCTGAAAAAGGATTGGGCCACAGAGAGCTGCTGCCAGCCAGAGGAGACTTAATTAATGAATTGTGGGGTTGGAAGGGATCACGAGGGTCATCTAGTCCAACCCCCTGCAATGTAGGAATCCAAACTGGGGGAGGTCAGAAATTCATTCTGACCTGGTAGATGGCAGCTTTTGATTTCCTGACAACTCTCTCCATGAGGCAAAATGCCTGCACACCTGCAAGGTCCGCCCCTTCAGAAGTTGGACTCCCAAGCCCCATCATCTCCAGCTCTTGACCGTGGTCAAGATCACAGGCCGTGTGTGGAGCCAAAGTTGGACTGTGTGAGCCTTGTGTGTTGCCTCAGCCAGTCCAACTGTCTCCTTGCAGTGGGAAGTGCCGTGTGCCAGCATGGTGTGAGCCAATCCTCTGGAGAGGAGGCAGCGTGAATCAGCTCAGCTACCGAAGCCACATGGAATTGAAAAGGAGCGACCACAAGCCCGTCAGCTCCCTCTTCCTCACAGGGGTAAGACCTGCCCTGGCCAGGGCTATCGTCTATTCAGGGTTTTTAGTTGCCTGCTATGTGGCACCTCCTTGAATCTGGGCAGGCCCTGACCAACAACCAGGCCCCTTTCCACAGAGCTCCTCCTTGGCCAATGACTTCCGGTGCAAGGAGTGGGCAGGTTTTGGCTCTGTTAAATCCCTAGGCTTCCATTCTCCACTCTTCTGAGTACACGCTGCTCCTGCAGGCATGGCAGACCACATGGGATGAACTGTATACCTTAACCATTGGCTCCATTCATGCAATGGAGCTTCTGTGGTACTTGGCTTGGAGCATTTGGCTTCAGCCCATTGGCTCTGGAAGTCACAGCCGCTGCCATCCTGGGGAAGCTCTCAGAGTTACAGTACTTGCCTCTTTCAGGGCTGGGAACAGGGGGGTGCATCAGGCCTTTCTGCTCTTAACTCATGCCCCCCCCCTTTCAGTCGATAGCTCCAACAAATGTGCTCTGCCCCCCCCATAGGTGAAGGTTGTGGCTGACCGACGGTACCGGAAAGTGTTTGAGAATATTGTTCAGTTGATGGACAGGATGGAGAACGAATTCCTTCCCTCCCTGGAGGGAGGTAAAGACGAATAGGATCCTCTCCAACCCCTTAAAGAGGGTTTGCTGCAAAAAGACCAGGGGGGAAAGAAGCCCTTGGCCCATCTAGCTCAGTCTTGAGCGGTTCCCCAGGATTTCCGGGGGATCTCTCCCAGCCCTACCTGGAGATGCTGGGGATAGAACCTGGGACCTTTGCATGCAAGGCTGATGCCCTTCCACTGAGCGGCAGCCTCTTCCTCTTCCTCGCAGGCAAAGACTCCAGGGGTAGCCAGCGTGGTGCCCTCCAGATGCTGGACTACAACTCCCATCATCCCCAGCCAACATGGCCAGTGGCAAGTGCAGCAATATCTGGAGAGCCCCACGTGGACCTGTTGCATGTGCAGTCCCCTAAATGAGAGCCCGGGGCCAAGGACAAACTTCCCCCTGGAGCACGTTTCCTTGCCTCTGCTGAAGGCAAGCACTCTCTTTCCTCCCCCCCCCCTTTTGCTCTGCAGTTTCCGTTTGAGAATGTGAAGTTCCGGCAGCTGCAGAAGGAGAAGTTCCAGATCACAAACAACGGGCAGGTCACCCTCCACTTCTCCTTTATCCCCAAGCTCAGTGACAGCCAGTATTGGAAGCCATGGCTTTGCGCTGAGCCCTGCGAGGGATACTTGGAGCCCAGCGCGTCTCTCTCTGGAATCAGAGAACTGTAGAGTTGGAAAGGGACCCCAAGGGTCATCTAGGGAAGGCCTTCCTTTTCTCCTCCTCTTCCCAACCCTCCTCCCTCAAACCTTGGGAGTTTGGTAGAGCAGGGGAGGCTTAACATTTGTGGGCTGCATTGCCCCATGCTCAAGCCTCCAAGGGCCACACGTCAAAGCAGCGGAGCCCAAAGTGTAAAAGTGTGTGTGGCCAGCTTTAAACAAACACACACACACAAATGAATTGAAGCCAAACAATGCTGGAGGGTCCCCAAACACCTTTTGGCATCGCAGGGAACCAGTGAGAGCAGTCCGTCCAAAAATTACTTTTTTAAAACAATGCGTATTTTTATGTTGTGGAGGCACAAAAATATCTTGGGGAACATATACAACTAGCCAAACTTTTAAAAACTCAATGAAATGTAAACTAAAAAAGAAAGTTACATTGGGGGCGCAAAAATCCTTTCCCTTTTTATATTCTTTTGTTAGGATCACTTTCTCTTACCCTCCAGTATCCTGTCACCATCTTCTGTGCAGCTGCTGCTTTGGAGGACTAGAGAGGAAAGTGGGGGGGGGGGACTGAGTCGCTTCTTCTCCTAATTCTTGAAGTTAAGGTTTCCCCCATACACCTGTGAGAACAGGATGCTGTATTAGATGGGCCATTGGCCTGATCCAGCAGGCTCGCATTGTGTCCTTCTGTTCAATTCTTCACTGTCTTCACTTTTAATTTACAGACAAGCAAACCTGGCTGTGCCAAAGAGTGTATCTACCTGACCTCCTCCCGTTTTAGGTGAGACGGTGGACATTTCCCTGGATGTGTACGTCAGCAAGGAAGAGAAGATTGAGGCTATCTTTGTCCTTCACCTTGACCGTGGCAAGGACTATTTCCTCACCATCAGTGGGAGCTACCTACCAAGCTGCTTCGGGACCTCCTTGGAAGCCTTGTGCTGGATGTCTACCCTTCCCACTCTGCTTGCCTGCTTGAAAAACAGCTGCTCTTCCACTCAGAAATGTGGGGGCTGGGGGTCCTCCGCTGCATTCAGCTTCAGCTTCTGTAGCTGTGCATCCGCTTCCTGTGTGCTGTTCATGCCCTTTGTTTGCCTTGACTGAGTCATCCCAGGTTCTGGTCCTCCCACCTGCCCTTTCGCAGGGCCACTGAACCGTGTGCATTTCCCTGCCATCTGCCCAGATACTGTTCAGCCAACGGGCTGTTTCTTTCTCTTCTCAGGGCCTGTGCCATTAACACCCTTGGTTGTCTTTTGCTCTTGCCTTCCTCCTCTGATCTCAGGGAGAAGACAGCTTCCTAGAAAAGGTAACAGTTGGTTTGCTATCCTCTAGATGTTCTTGTAGCGGGCTCAAATCAGGTACAGGCAACGCCCCGTTTACACGGGGGTTGCGTTCCGAGGTACCGTGCGTTTAAATGAAATTGCGTATATTGGGGACAGCATTGGAAAAGCCTGCAAACACCCTCTAAACTTCCGGAAGCCCTTTGGAAAGGCCTTTTGAAAACCAGCAGCCTCCCTGCAAAACTCCTTGCTCCAACTCTCCACAGGCCTGAGAGGTCGGTGCCAAAGCTCCTGGGAGGGAGTTGAGATGCTGTTTCCATGCCACTTTGCCGCTTTTGTGCTCTTGGGGGGGACATTTTTGCCCCTTCAAGTGCCCCTTCCAGCTTTGCGGCAGTGTGCATGTGCCTCGAAGGCACGTAAATGGAGTTGCCCTTGTCAACGATCAGCAGCTGCTCCATGCAGTGGCAGCTGGTCCCTTAGGGCAAACCAGGCACTACCCCACCAACCTCACCTGCCTGCCTTCTGACTCAAATCCAGTCCAGGTGGTGACTCTAGCTCTCTGCGTTTTTCTCTTCCCTAGTCTCAACGTGGCCCTTGTAGAACTCGGCAGAGGAGAACGGAGACGAAACCAGAATTTGCCAGCACTGCTTGTAACTGATTTTGCGCTGCTTGACTCTGGGTCCGCTTGCGATTGGCAGCACGGGAGGCAGAAAGCCCAGTCTCATGATGCAGGCGCCAGCCCCCTCTGGCCCCAAGAGCCAGTTTTCTCCTTGTTTCTGTGCTCAGCCACTGCTGCACAGGCTATGCCACTCTGGCTTACTCTTACCACCTGAGCACTGGCATTTGGGAAGCGGTAGTGGCTGCTTTGGGGTGGCTCAGGGAAATGTCACTCCTCTCGAAATCAGATATACTTGGGTGTATTATCCTAGCCACAAGGAGACAGTGGTGACTGTCAATTTGGACAGCTGTAGACATTGAGAATCATGGAGGATATGTTTATCAGTGGCTACCGGTCAGGGCTATTTCTTGCCACTATTATCACAAACCACATGCTTTTGATTACCAGTTTCTGGGGAACATGATGGACAGAGTGCTCTTGTCCCCGTGTCCCTATGGACTCCCAAGGGCATGTGGTTGGCCATTCTGGGAACAAAATGCTGATCTAACCCAGCAAGGCTCCTGTGTTCTTTAGCATGCACCAGCTACTCTTGCACTAAGACTCTGATACAGTATGTGTCATTCCCCACATCAATACACTCTCTCTCTCTCTCTCTCTCTCTCTCTCTCTCTCTCTCTCTAGACAGGGGCGGGGAGTATTGGTGGCGGGGGGGGAGGGGAGGGGGGATGAACTGGGTCCTAATCAACAGCTGCCCTGGGGATGAGGGGATCAAATTCTCCATCCTTGTCAACTCCTTTTAGTGATGGGCTGCTTGCCACTGCTGTGCTCCTAAAGCTCTCTTGCTCCCCCCTCCTCTCTTTCTCTTTCTCTTGAATGTGGTAGCTTGAGATAGAACTAACCACCCTGAACATTTCTGGAGAGGAAGATGGGAAGGAGGCAGGAGGCATGGTTCACCAGCTGCTGTGTGCTGCATTGCCCAGACAAAGTCGTGGGCTGGGGCTCCAGCTGTTGCTCAGTTTCTACCACTGCCTCTGCAACGTGCTCTAGACAAGGGGTGGTGAACATGTGACCCCATCATCTCATCATGCTGGCTGGGGCTGCAGCCCATCAACCTATGAAGGCCCATCCATGTTCTGTTGCTGTTTTTGTTACTTATTTCCTGCCCTTCACCCTAAGGTCCCAGGGCAGGTTCCAGCAATTTGAATAAAATGTTAGCCAAACCTCATGTCCACAGCTGCATATTCAGTAAGCTTTTGGGTGAACTCCACATCCGGAGTGGGAGGATTACGAGCTGCATATTAATAGGGGGAGGGGGACGGCGACGGAGGTAGCAGCCTAATTAGAGCCTCCGACTTCAACTAAGCGTTTTTATTAGTTTTTATTAGTTTTAGCCTCTTCAAGACCTCAAAACTGCACCTTAAGGACTTTAAAGACTATTGGCTGTCTGTCTCGTCGCCTCGTTTTAATTAGTTTAGTCTTTTATTGTTTTATTGTTTATTTATTGTTTTACCGTCGCACTGTTTACTGATACTGCTACACTGACTTACAACCTTGGAGCTCCCGGACGACGGATTGGCTTGAAATACAGCTAAAGAAGCAGAGGAAACCGCTGAACTCCATTGAGCCTAACTTCGATAAGATAAGTCCAAGAACTCCCCCATGAATACCCTCCCGCCCCAAGTTAAGGCTTAAAGAAGGAAAGGTAGGGAGGCTCCCTGATCCAACAGCCTGGATACCGGTTTTCCAAACTTTACCTCTACCTTTATTTCTACAATAAAGTGCCCAATAAGGGAAGCTTCCAACTTAGAGAATGGTGTTCACAAGACAGAGCTATAAAGAGCTGGGAATCCCCCTCACCAAAGCGGCTGAACCCTCTACAAGAGGAAGGCAGGTGAAAATCTCACAATATTTTAAACCGAAAACAGACAAAATAAATAATGCTGACAAACGATACCCCCACGAATGGTCCATAGACCGCACCAGGTACGGGGAGCCTATGGAAACAGACGAAGAAGGGGTGGGAGTCAATCTGGCAACGGAAATAAAACAAGCTGCCATAGAAGATGAAACCTCAGTGAATCAACCGGGGCTGGAGCAGGAACAAGAGCCACAAGAGGAAAACCCAGTAACTAAGACAGATGACCCCTCCCAAAGACCCAGGCCCGGGGAGAAGATGGGGTTTCACACGAATGAGGACCTGGAGGACACAAGAGCCCAATATCTGGACTTGGAATGCCTCCCCTACACACTAACAGGGCTATATAATGATCTGTTAAATGAACAGAAGTTGCAGATAGGCAGAGAACTGGGACACATCAAAGACTTCCTCTCAGAATGCTTGGGCCTACTTACCACCCTGGCTGAAATAACTAGGAGAATAGACATCTTGCATTCATATAAAGTTCTCTCTAGCACACCAAACGATAACAGCATTAAGGAAAATAAAACCCGACATGAGGTGGAAAAAAGGAAAACATCTAGGATCAAAGCAAACCAGAAGGGAAACTTAATAGACCCTAAGAAACCCCTCTTAAAGGGGAAGTGTCCCAGGAATAAAGAGAAGAAGCCCAAGAACGTAAAAATGGGAAGGAAGACAAAGCTCCCATCTCGAACAAAGAAAATGAACTTCACAAGACTATTTAAGCTACTAGAGAATTCAAATTCAACGAGCCCAGCTAACCCAGTTCTGCCACCCCTTGATAAAAGTCGAAGCCCAAGCCCAAATAAAAACCTCCATAAGGCTGGGCTTTTCAATTCAACAGAGGAACTCCATAAGGCTAGGCTTCATAATTCAACAGAGCAATTAGCGCTCCCGAATGGAACCGCGGGAAAATCAAGGGAAAACCCGAGCCCTAAGCAAGAAACTACTCCTAAAACAACATACTCTCGCAGAAATCTAATTCTTAATAAACAAAAACTTATCATCCTACCTGTATACATGCACAAAGATCTCCTTTCCCCAGCACAACAGAGAATCTATATTCTCAAGAAAACTGAATTAGCCGTTAGAGGGCTCGTCCCAGCAGAAAACATCATTAACGTTAAATTTCTGCCATCAGACAAGGACCTAAACAGAGTTGTGGTAACATTCAGAGACTGGCACACAACCAAACTAGTTTCAGACAATAAGGACAAGCTACAAAGGGTTGGATTGCAGGTGACTCGCCTATTCGAAGTGTCCGGTACTCCCACTCCTCTCATCGAAACAATCAAGACTGATAAGATAAAAATAAAGCCGACAATGTCTATGATGGACAAGAACTGTAAGATGCTTCAACTAGAGGCAGATAAAGCCCCAAACCAGCTGGCTAAAAGACCAAAAACCCTATCCCCAAACCACGTACCAGATGAAAGCTCCAGCATAGAGAAGGAAAACCGTTTCATAGCAACTATTGAACAAATACATAAAGCTCAGGACGCACTAATTGAAAGATTAGCATCCATAAGGAAATCTATTACACTCCTAGCCACACCCGTCACCAGGGAATTTAACTATGCAACTTATACCACAAAACCTTTATCCAACAGTGAGTGGACACTAAGGCGATTCCTATCGCCAGAGGAACTCGGACCTACGGAACCACCTATAGCAAAGAAAACAATAACACATCAAGCTGAAATAGCGGTACCACCAGGCAAGAACGGTTCAATCTTTGTGGACAACCTAGGAGCCCTAGACACCATTCACACGGATGACTGAAATAAGGTCACGAGGAAAGAACGCCCCTCCGGGACACTAAAATATGTCCAAGCACACACCGTGCCAAAATGTCCCACTATACACCCCAAAAGGGACATAATGAATGATAAATTCCAAATTGGCCAGAAGCCTAAGTTTGATTGTCCCTTGAGATGTCTGACAATCAAAAATCACAAGCTGACCACCTGTACGTGGAACATCGCAGGGTGGGGAGCTAAAAGCAAAGATCCCAATCTAATGGACTTCCTCACTAAATTTGACATCCTATTCATCCAGGAAACCTGGTCGATAGACGAGCTCTACCTGGATAATTACCACTCGTGTATAAAAAGAGCAACACCTAGTCAAAGAGGGGGCAGACCCAAAGGAGGCTTAGCCTTACTGTTCTCAACGCAGATACAAGCTAATATTACCCAATTACCCTCCAATGATGAATGGTCTGTAGCAGCAGTTTTAGATTTTGGACAAAGCAAACTGCTATGCATAAACTTATACTTACCTACATGTCGACGGCAGGCACAAGTAGAACAACTATGGAAAGAAGTGGAAGCCCACTTGGTGCAATGGAGGAGACAACACCCGTCAGCCATGATACTACTAGCTGGTGACCTAAACGCAAGAGTGGGCCCCAACGACAATGCCCTATACGCACATTTTCACCAATGGCCTCCAGAAATGGAAACTATCCCACCCCTAATGACAAGATCATCCTACGATAAGACATGCAACATTGGAGGACTACATTTAGCACAGATGGCCTACAGACAGAATCTACACTTACTGAATGGGGCTATACAAGGAGATTATCCTGGTCAATATACATATTGGTCAGGACACAAACTGTCAACGATAGATTATTGCATTGCTTCCCAGGACCTGATCCCTAGGATATCAAAATTCAACATTACAGCAAGAGCTGAAAGTGATCACCTACCTTTATCCCTCGTGTGCGATTTACCCTTTGATCTGCCCAAACCACAACACAGATATCAACCAGATCTAACACCTGGAACAGGCCTCAAGAAAATCAGATGGAATGGACAAGTGAGCGAGCGGATATCTAATTGGTACAAATCTGAGGAGAGCTACCGTCTCTCAAAAGCAATTATGAAAGGGTGCCTAGAAACAGAGGAGAGCGCCCTGAACATGATGACAACATATGAAATGCTTATACAAAAAATTCAAGAGTTTGTTGTAAAACCGAATTCCAAGTCTCCCCATCATAGGAAAGCTTCCAGGGAGTGGTTCGATCACGAGTGTATAACCTCCAAGAATTCATTGATCCACTCCTTCATCTGCCATAAGGATAATCCAACAGAGGATAACAGACAAAAGATGCTTGAAGCCAAAAGAAGCTACAAAAAACTCCTGACACAAAAGAAAAGATACGCAATGAAGTTATTATGGCAGCAACTGATAGAGGCCTCCAAATCAAGTAACCCATCATTATTCTGGAGAATCGTAGCTGTACAGCCGGATAGGGGCCTATCACAACTATCCTGCTGCATATCAATGAAAGCTTGGGAAACACACTTCCATAATCTTTACGAGGAATCTAGCGATGAGTCCTATGCATTAGACATACCGGAAGATCAGATACAGCCATGGCCAGCAGTCTCAATAACAGAGACTCATCTGCTGATTGACCAACTAAAGAACGGGAAAGCCCCCGGAATTGACTGTATACCAGCGGAACTTTTTAAAACCAATGCGAACTGGTGGGCCCCCTTGCTAGCCTCTCTGTTCACATATATAGATAGAACTGCACAGATTCCACACGACTGGGGGACTTCCATCATTATTCCCATTTACAAGAAAGGCTCGAGGGACGATCCCTCCAACTATAGACCTATAAGCCTCCTGAATATAATAAGTAAATTATACGCTAAACACCTCAGCGAGAAACTGTGCGAATGGATAGAAAGAGCGAAGATTCTTGATGATGCACAGGCAGGATTTAGACAGGGGAGATCCACAATGGATCACTGCCTGATCCTACAGCACCTAGCTGAGAAATACACGTCGCACCACAATCACCACCTATTCGCAGCATTTGTAGATTTTAAAGCAGCCTTTGACTCCATCCCAAGAACCCGACTCTGGGACAAACTTAACAAATCATCCATAGACCGACGTCTGCTGCTACTAATATACAAATTGTACAACAACACACGACTTCGTATAAGATGCAGCCAAGAAGGTCAACTCTCTAATTTCATTAGAACAACAAAGGGAGTTAAACAAGGATGCATTTTGGCCCCCTTTTTGTTCAACATCTATATAAACTCCCTAATAGACCACCTACAAGGAGCGGATACACACGCCCCAAAATTAGCAGACAAAAAACCTGCCTATCCTACTCTATGCAGACGATGCGGTTATATTGTCCCAGACTCAGATGGGCCTCAAAAGAGCTCTTAACAGCTTATCCTAATACTGTAGAGAAGAGAAATTAACAGTGAACTACCAAAAAACAAAAATCATGGTTTTCTCTAACAAAAGAAAAATATACAGATGGAATTTAGACAATCAGGAGATTGAACAAGTGACATGCTTTAAATATCTAGGAGTTATATTCCAAGCATCAAGGAAGAAGACTGCCCACATAAATTACAGCTCCTCTACAGCACAAAAAAGTACAACAGCAATCCTAAGATTCCATCGTACAACGGGAGGAAATTTCATTCCTGCTACAATTAAACTATTCGTTGCAAAACCAACAGCACAAATACTATACGGCGCACCACTCGTCTCCCTCTCTAATCTAGACCCATATGAAAAGATACAATCAGGTTTCCTTAGATCACTCCTGCAAACACCTAAATGTGTCCCAAACGCCGCCCTACGACTGGAAGCGGGCTTATACAGCATTAAAGCCAAAGTATGGATAAGAACCTTATGCACTTGGCTAAGACTTAACAACTCGCCGGCTGGACTACTTTCCCTGATGCTTCTTGACAAATTCCAATCTAGTTGGTTGAAGGGCACTCTCAGAAAACTGGCCACATATGGTCTCTCCCCAGAGTATCTATTAAGTTTAGAAAGGGGAAGGGCCAAGAACATAATCAAAGAAAGACTCAGGGACATTGAAGCCCAAAATGACTTTAATCAACTTCCGATAACTTACAAACTTCTATACATCCCCCAAAGGCCCCATCTAGCAAACTATCTCAAAGTTCTAGACAACGCTAAACACCGATGGGCATTTTCCAGGGCCCGCTTTAACGCTCTCCCTTCAGCTCTTCTAGAGGGAAGATACAATAAAATACCGATCGAACAAAGATTATGTCCCTGTAAAAGCAATGAAATCGAAACCATTGGGCATGTCATCTTATACTGCCCATTATATCGAGACTCAAGAAAAGAGCTGATCGAACCAATTCTGAGGAAAATACCTCGCAGTACAGACGACACCTATATCAGACACCTCTTAGCTGTCAAAGAGCCCGAAATTAACAGGTCCGTGGCAAAGTACTGTTACATTGCAACAAGAATAAGACGAGCAATGATGTCAACAACGGAGTTCAAATTGTAAACATCGAAGGAACGATAATAAACAGTAGCGACACCTGAATTGAATTTTTAAAACTTTAAAAGTCAAAACCTGGTTATAAATATAAGCACCAATTCTGTGAATTGGCCATATTACTACTGTATTTGTAGCACAATACTACTTTTAATGTCATATTTTTATAAATTGCTTCCTGGTCACTGACCGTATTAAAGATATTTGATTTGATTTGCCCACAGTCAAGTCCAGTCATGCATCCAAACAGCTTCACAGCTTTAACCCCCATTTGAAAACATCAGCCTGGCTAGATAGAGCAGAGGTGGGGAATCTTGACAGGCCCGCAGGCCCCACATCTAGCATCATACGTGGTGTCAAGGTAAAGACATGGCTGCAAAGGAGCTTCAAGGGTGCGTTCAATTGTTCTTTGGCAAGCAGGGTTTGTTGACCGCACTTTTGGAGTTGACCACTAGTATTTGCTGTTTGGATTGAAACCATGCCTGCAGAAGGACATTTCCTCGGCAGATCAGCTTTGCAGGCAGCTTCGTCAAGAGGGGAGGTGTGGGATAATTACAGTGGGGTGGCTCAGTTGGTAGAGCGTGACACTCTTAATCTCAGGGCTGCGGGTTCAAGGTCCACCTTGCGCCAAAAGGGGAAACTTGCAAGGTGGGCCCAGATGTATAAGGACCAAGCTTCTTGCTTTGGACCAGCCTGGGAAGGAGGCAGGCTGCAGGTAACAGGACAGAACATTTCCCTTGCCAGGCTGTCAATAGCTGGCAGTGACCACTCGGTGGCCGAAGCTCTGCTCATCTTCCTGGAGGCAGTGCCAGAACCAGTCCTTTGCTATGAACTGTATCAGCGCTGCCTTGAGTGCTCACATGACAGCCACCTCTGTTGCCAGGTCGGCCCCAGAGCCCCATCTCTTCCTGGCTGGTCTGTGGTGTGTACAGAAGCATAGAATCAGAAGGGATTTCCAAAGTCATCTAGTCCAAATGTTGCCGCGAGTAACAGGAAATCCACTAAAACATCCCTGAAAGCCAGTAAACCGGCACACTGGCAGGAGGGCTAGTCTGGTCTGGGAAGCCTTGTTAACTGCAGAGGTTGCTGATGTCTCCTTTGATAACCATCCCTCTCCGTTGTGGAGGGGGGTGGGGTGCGCACATGTTGCCTTTTTGCTTTCTGACCAGGACTTGTAACAATAGCCCACCTGTTTCAGTGAACCTCGCTTGAATTTCCAACCCAGGAAGCGGCCATATACTGGGCCATCTAGCTCAGTATTGTCGAAATTGACAAGCAGTGGCTCTCCAGGATTTCAGACAAGGGATGTTCCCTACCCTCCTGGGAGATGCTGGGGGTGGAGCCTGAGACTTTCTGCATGAAAAGCAGGTGGTTTACTGCAGAGCTATGGCCCTTCCCCCAAGATATCTCAGTTGGTAGAGCATAAGACTCTTCATCTCAGTGTCCTGAGTTCGAGTCCCACCTTAGGCATTGCAGGGGGTTCGATTAGTTAACCCTTGTGGTCCCTTCCGACTCTGCAGTTGCATTATTCCCCAAAGTTCCCAGCAGAGTTCTAGTCCGGTTACCATTTTAAACATTCTTTTTTTTTTTATGCCAGGTCTAAACCTGCAAACATAACAAGTACACCGTGCTAGTGATCCATGCCCCTCCTCTAGCAAAGCTCTGCACTGAAACTCCAAACCGCCCCTCCCTGTCTTGCAGGTGATCTGCCAGTTGCCGCGGTCGCACCAGAACGTGTTCCGCTTCGTGGTGGCTTTCCTGCGGGAGCTGCTGAAATACTCTGAGAGCAACAATGTCAGTGGCAACATGCTAGGTAAGGCCTGCCTGTCCTGGCTGGGAGCTGGCCTTCCTCCTGCTCCCGCCTCCTCTCATGCAAATGTTTTCGCTTCCCTGCAGCCACCCTCTTCGCCAGCCTCCTGCTACGGCCTCTGCCCAACGTTCTGCCGAGTGCCATCGGCTTCCTCCTGGGCTTCCTGCTGGGGGTGGATGACTGCGAAAGGTGCCAAGCGTGACTGGAGACGAAGTGGGGAGGGAAGAGGCAAGGCCCAGCCTCTGTTCTCTGGTGCCTGCCCTTCCCCTTGTGCCATCTTGCCATGTGCCAGCTCCCTTCCCTGTGCTTTGCCCTTTCCACCTTTTCCTCTTGACTCCTGACACGGTTGCACACTTGGCTTTCCACATGGTTCCAGGGCATTGGCAGCAGGTTCAGGGTGCTTGGGGAGGGACCCTGTTGGAGGACAGTCATTCCCCTGCCCATCCTACTACCACCACTGCTGCTCTCAGTCCCTGCGCAGTAGTCCACGCTCTCCCCTTCTGCTGCAGCTGAGCATGTGCTACTCTTGGTGGGTACCAGGCATAAGGATTCCTGGCCTGTCCTGGGATTGCAGGACCTCTTTCTCTGTCCCCCCAGCCTTGATGCTCATCAAGAAGGGGCAGGGCAGCCACTGTGGCCCACGTACGCCTTAGCCTGCTCTCTATAGTTCAGCTATCTGTCCCCATTCTGCCAAGTAGAGTTCTAGGGTGTTCATTCTTCATGAGACACTAAGCACTGCCTAAAGGGACCAGGGAGGAGGAGGGGGCGCAGGCTGGGAAGCAGGAGGGGAGCTGAGGCAGTGGGTACAGCTGGGTTGGGTTGGGCTCCCCACCCGACCCCAAGTTCTGCAACTTTGTCTTTCTGCTTTTCTGTCCTGGGTTCCTGTACTTGGTGCACACACACTCTTAATTTATTGGGAAGCGGTTGTTTCAAAATGAAAGATCCGTTGTGCAGAGATTGTTCTGGTGTTTGGAGGGGAGCTACACTTGCCTTGGCTGGTTTCTCCACTGCTCTGAAGCTCAGCCAGACTTTCCAAATGTAGCCGCCTTGGGCCCTCGCAGCACACATGAGGGAGAGGCTGTGGAGAGGGGGTGCTGCATGGGGCATCAGGTCGTGCAGATACCATGGAATCTGACTTCGCTCTTCACAACAAGGCTTGCAGGTGCAGAAAGAGGGCTACATTGCTTCCCCAAGGTGTTTCTCAATTGCTTTCCTTCCTCATACTGCTTGCAGCTTGCAAGTTTCAGCCCAGCAGCAGCTGGCTGCGAATTATTGAATAGACTCTTGAGGGGAGGTCTGCCCTCCCCTCTCCCCATTAAGCTTTGTCTCCAGGGCTCAGTGGTAGGAGGGAGAGCAGAGGAAGAAAAAGAACTGGGCTTGGCTTGAGGGGGTTATGAGAGCATATGTGCACCTGGTGCCAAGGGATAAGGCTGCAGAACTGAGCAGAGCACACTTAAGAGCAGGAGGAGCTGAGCCCTGCTCCCGCCACCACCATCAACAGCAACTCCTAGATGTCCACTTGTTCTTCTCAAGGGAGTCCCAAAAATGACCAAAGGAGACTGGAGCTCTGAGAGCAGCTATGGAGACTGCAGAGTCTGGATGGGGGCTCTTTTATTACTTATTTTCATTTGAAGTGGGATGGAGTGGAGGCTAGATGGATCACTTTGAGGGGGGGGAAGCAGGTGCTGAGCAGTGGAACGGGATTGGGAACTTCCCCCTTCCCCACTGAAATAATCCAACTGGGCACCCTAGGAATTGGCAGGGCCAACCTGCGCATGAGGCGTTGCGAGGCCATTGGCTCAAGGGGGGGCAGATCAAGGTCCATAGAGCACCATGCTTGCAGCCATGCCACTATTGTGACCACGGTCAGGCCCTTGTGAGGGTTTCGCCAACACAACCTGCTCCTCTCCAGCCTCCTTTCCTAAAGGAGAAGCAGAGGCAAGGCTCAGGGTGTTTCTGCCTCAAGCAAGAACATCCTCAGCTGGTCCTGGCAGTGGACATTAGAAATTGCTTTCGATATGAAAAAGAGTGGAATGCAGGAAAGTGGGGGGAGGGGAGTGTGTTAAAGGAAAAGGGAGGAGTTTTCCAAACTAAAATGGGGGTTGAAGACAGAGCTCGATTGAGTCACAAAAGGGGCTTCTGCCAGCCCAGTGGAATTTCCGGCTCCCCACATCCCAGTGTCTTAAAACACAAGAAGAGCTTGGGGAGTCAATTTTGTGCATAAGGTAGATGTTTGGCATGGTCTGTCCTTGATGTGAAAAGAGGATCCTTTCAATATTTACTTTGGTGAACTACAGCTCCCACAACAACAACTCTGAAGGTGACGCAGATGTTCAGAGCGGGGTGCTGATAATGCCAAGGTCCTAAGTTTGATCCCTGTATAGGCCAACTGCATTATTCCTGCATTGTAGGGGATTGAACTAGATCAGTGGTTCCTAATTGGCTAATTACTGAGGACCCCTTATTTTTCAAAAGCCAAGCCGCAGACCCCCTACTTTTGAAAAAATTGATAACTCTATGGTAGTTACCTCTGCAAAGCAATTTTTTGAACAAAATGTGGGGTAATAAGCAAAGGATTTTAGGTATACTAAAAACAACAAGACCACCCATAAAATGTATGCTATTGCCATGCCAATATGAGAGAAAATTAGTTGGAGGGAGGCAAGGGATGGGGCCACGGACCCCTGATTGGGAATAACGGAACTAGATGGTCCTCGGTGTCCCTTCCAACTCCACAATTCTATGATCCTGTGTCTTAAACACAAATCTTGAGGAATAGTGTGTGTGTGTCTGTGTGTTTTTCTGTCTGAACTTTCCCAGCCTTTGCTTTATTCTGATTTGCGCTTGCGTCCCTACTCCCCACGTGTAGAATTGCTATACCTTGGGATTTTCCTGGACATTCAAGCGTTTCCCGCAGGGACACTTGTTTCCAACGGCCAAATCCCGGCGGATGGCAACCCTACCCACTTGTGCCAGATTGCCTGGCATACGTTACAAGCATCTAGTCACATAGATTCTCCAGAATCCCGGGCCTAGCCCACCTGACGGGAAGAGTCCGCGACCAGAAGGAGGAGGAGTACCAGGAAGAATGGACAAAATTCAAAGATTATTTAGCTAAATATGTCAAGATAACCTAACTGGAAAAGCTTGCAAATATGAGATAGGCTTAGGGTTTAAATATGTAAGGATAGGAATTAAGATGTTTCAAGCTAGATTAGAAAGAATGAAAGATGTGAAGTGATCAAGTTATATTTTTTTTTTAAAGAAGATTGATTTTGGAAAACTGTTAAAATGAAATACAATGAAATTCAACCAGGGGGATTTGAGGAAGTCACTTAACAATGTTATCAAGATTGGTTTAATTACAATTAGGATGTATGTTTGTTTGTGTTATGTACTGAGTTCAATAGGATCCAAACTGCAGCAGTCTGATTGGTCCTAGAACAATAGGATCCAAAAGGCAGCAGTCTGATTGGTCCTAGAACAATAGGATTCAGAATGCAGCAGTCTGATTGGTCCTAGAACAATGCAGCAGTATGATTGGTTGGCAGGAACCACCCAATCATGCTCCAGATAGAAGTGAATCCACAACCTGATTGGCTTACAGTAGAATTCCGGAATTAGCCAATCATGTGCAGCCCATTGTGTAAATAATGTATATAAAGCAGATACTTTGAGGAGACATTCATTCATTCCTCCTCACCACTATGAGCTGAATAAAGAGCATGAAATCACTTTGCGACTCTGAGTATATTTCAGTTTGTTTGTTTGTTTGTTTGTTTGTTTGTTTGTTTGTTTGTTTGTCTTAAAAATTTTTTGGAAAATTAATTAAAAAAACTGAAAAGAAAAACACCATAGATTATCCAGAATCCCAAGCAGCGACACTGTGAAACTTTCATAGGAATAAAAGGTAGGGGGAAAGGAGGCACAATGTCAAGCAGGCAGCAGAATAAACCCGAGCACTGTGGGTCTAAAACCGGCCCCTGAATCTCTTGCTCCCCACTCTGCCCTTCTAACAATACCATTTTTTTGCTTGCTGGATGGCTGTGTGCAATGAGACCTCAGTCACTGAGGAAGGGTGCTGGCCCAGTGGTAGAAGTATGTGCTTGGCATGCAGGCGATCCAAAAATCAATTCAAGAGCAAAATTCCAGTTCTCATGGTTTCTGTCGAAATGGCTAATTTAAAGGGGAATAGCATGGTGCCTTCCACAGAGTCAGACCATTGAGCCGCCGAACTCCTTAAGGGAGGACCAGAGCTCACTGGTGATGCAGGTCCCAGAACAGTCTCCAGCATCTCCAGGTGAAACTGAAAACATCACCTGCCTGGAACCTTGTAGAGCCACTGCCAATCAGTACAGACAGTGCTGAGTTAGGTAGCTATGATCCATCCACCATCACCCTTTGCCCGAAGCAAAGGCACATCGCTGGTCCAAATCTTTGAAAGACTTTCCCTGCTCACCAAGCCACCTGCCCTCCTTTATGCATTGCCGATGGCTTATCAAAGGGATCCTCACTGCAAGTCTCATCAAGGCAGACAGCTTGATGAAATCTTGGTGCCCTTTCTTACAAAATGCTAACAGGGACAATGGCACCAGTTGCCCTCTGGACTCACAGAGTGCAGCTTACTTTGGAGCCATCAATTGTACACATTTGGAATGGCCCTTGAGAAAGGATAGTCTGCCTATAGTCAGCAGCTTACCCCCTTGTTGTTTGTTAAAAACTTGAATAAAAAGCATGCTTAAAATAAAACAGGAAAAGTGAAATTTTGCTGGTTTCTTGAGAAAAGAATAATGCCTCATTATTTGTATCTGCTTTTAAATGTTGTTTCTCTTCTCTTTGTAATGAGTTTTACTGGGTCTGTGGTCATTTTAAGTTGCTTACCTTCACTAAAATATATAAATCTACTCGACTGGAAACTTTTATTATCCAAATTCAAACCCACTTTGGATAGCAAAATTCCTGGAGTGGGGAGGAGGGTTCAATGTTCTAATAGATTAGATATGGACAGTCCTTCAGTACAGCAAAACTTGACACTTTGAAACCTTTGAGTCCTTTCCAAAAGGACTTCACCCACTATTTAGGGGGGAAGTATGTCAGAACTGACCTTCTGCAGTACTGATTCCACATTCTTGGACTCCTAATCTTACACGTAAATTAGAGCTGGAACCATCTCAGGCCCTATGGCTCTTGAAATGACCATGACCTATTGAGCAAAACCACAGACTCCACCTCTCTGGTGACTAAACCCCACTTGCGTTTGCAAAATAAATTAACAACAGAAGAAAATCATGGAAGAAATAAAATGGCTTTTGAAATTAACAAAGGCGATTCCTTTTATCCACATGTATTACGGGACATGTTCAAAGCGCCCCTCAGGAGAAATTCTGTAAGCAAAGGTAGCAGATACACAAGGATACATTGCTAAAAGAAACAAAGGGATTTGGAGGGACCATGAGTGAACAGGTAGTACCAGAATGTACAGAATTGTACCTAGAAAAAGGTTACAACTGGATTACCTTTTTGTAAACAAAAACAACAACAACCCCCAAAATAAAACTCGGAAGCAGCAGGACTCCTTAGGAACTCTTCAAAAAACAAAACACAAAACTGCATATCCCTACCTAGTCACCAAATGTGAGGGGAAACGTAAACCAGCATCTTACACTGCTTTAAATGATAGCCAGATTCTGCAATTTTTTACCACACCAGAAGTAAAAGCACGGGGCATTAATAAGTTTTTGAAAAATCATGCACTTCATTTGTAGGCAAGGGAAAGCTTTCTGAAATGTACAAAATCTTACTAAGACACACAATCTGTTGAAATGACCAAGCAGCGGACAAGATTCGGGGACAGTGGTGTGCCGCCTGGGGAAATGTTCCTTTCCATTCACCTTAAGCAAAGATGTGGTGACCTTGTGCATCCATAAATAACTTTCAGAAATGTATTTCATTACTTCCCAAAGCTTCTCAATGGGCTACCAAATGGCATTTCTTTCTATTTTGGATGAAACTGGGGAAGCAGCTTTAGAAGAAGGGGTTGCTGACATTCACTGGCCTGGAAAACACCTGATGCCAATATGATGGCAAATTGTGGGTGGTGCATTGATGGAGAAACTAAGGCAACAAATGGGGACATGACGCCACCGGTGTTCTAAAGATACATTTCATGTAAAGATTATGATGGGCTTCTTCAAATGCCCATAGCCTCTTACAAGCAGAGGTTTTAGATCAATTTTCTGTAAACCTCTGTCATAAATAGTTGTCACTGAAAATACGACCCAACAATGCAATGCTGGACTCATCCCTCCCGTCAGCGTGCCTGGAAAGCACGGGTCCCGGTAGTTTCCGCCTCACTCTGCTCCTTTCTCTGTGAAAGCCTGCTCTTTAGCTTTCACATCGGAGCAAACCTCAACCCACCCCCTCCCAAAGAAACCTTTTTTATGAGCCCCCCTACTCTGTGTGTGCTTTCTTTGGCTCCTGTCTCAATGTGCAGAAATTGAGCACATGAATTTTCCAGCATCGGGAGTTTCCCCCAAGACAGTGTTGAGATCAGGCGTGTTTGTGTGGCTCCACGCTTGCAGTTATTGGGGCTTTGGCTAAGAGGAGTGCATGCACTTTCAGCAAGACATAGCTAGCTAGCTAGCTAGACAGTTTACCTCCCTTTGCTACAGTTTAAATTTCTGCATGCCATCTGCTGTTGTGGAACAAGTCATCCCCATGATCCCTCTAGCCCAGTGCTCTCTCGGGCGGCCCACAGAAGCTCTCAAGGGTTTCAGACAAAACATTTGTTCACTTCAGCATATAGCAGTCCAAAGAAATGTATGCTCTAGAAGGTCACAGGCTCCCCCGTCTTTGGGGTAGAGGTTTGACGTCTGAGACTAGATCTGCAGGACTCATAAACATTTCACTCTGTAGAGATGAGTAGTCGGCACCGTCCGAGTATAGGAGGAGGGGGGTGGGGGTGGAATACGGGGGTGAGAAATAGAAGAATGCGTTCCATCTCCTACACGAAGTCAGAGCCAATTATGAAGATTGACCAGTTGCTTATAGATCAAATGCCTGGATCATGCAGCTGCAAAGAGGTCTACCCAGCCGCTCCCACAGGCAACATGGAATTCTTCTGTGCAATTTACTGTGTTGTTGTTGTTGTTAAAGATGTAAGACAAGCCTATATTGCACTTCATTAAAAATGCCAGGTCACTTCACAACAATATACTGATGGACTCAGTAGAATCAGCAATCAGTACTGGGGCAGGGGCCTTGGCTGGCACCCTGAAATGCACGGCCCCTGCGCCAGTCCTGAGGAGGCTCAAGGCCAGGGGTCAGCAACCTTTTTCAGCCGTGGGCTGGTCCACCGTCCCTCACAGCATGTGGGGGGCCGGACTATAATTTGGAGAGAGAAAATGAACGAATTCCTATGCCCCACCAAGAACCCAGAGGTGCATTTTAAATGAAAGGACCCATTCTACTCATGGAAAAACACATTGATTCCCGGACTGTCCGTGGGCCGGATTGAGAAGACGATTGGGCCGCATCCTGCCCCCGGGCCTTCGGTTGCCTACCCCTGCTCAAGGCAATCACTTCCTGCACTTCACGTTAACGCAGAAGACGGCCCAGTTGTGCTCAGATGCTCAAAATTCCCTTTTCACCTTTGAATCTTTGGAGGGTCTGTTTCAGTTGGCATCGGGACAGCTCACCTAGCAGTGCAGCTGCCTTTATTGCAGAGGCAGGAAGTTTCCTTCCTTTCACATTCAGGATTTCTGTACTCACATAGAAATAATAAAATGGTTTCTGCTGTTTGTTAAAAGCCATGAATGAACTCTCACAACTCGTTGATAAGGTAGCTTGCTTGTGTTTCGAGAAATCGTATAAGAGGAGCATTCATAGGAAGTTGCACTTGACAGAGTCAATCTAGCTTAGCACTGCCTACACTGACTGGCAGCAGCGCTGCAGGGTTTTCAAACAGGGGGCAGTCCCAGCCCTGTCTGGTGGAGATCCTGGACTGAACCTGGGATCTCCTGCATGCAAAGCAAGGCCTCCCTCAACTCGGGAGGCGTGAGTTCTCTACTGTATTTCAACAAATGCTTTCACTTTATCATTTCATTTTCATCTGTATATTTTGTGCACATATTTTCCTGTATGTTTTAGACAGAGAGGAGTAGCAATAGGGTTAGAGGCAAGGGTCAGAGTTAGTGTTGTGTGAGCATTTTAAAGCAGTTGAGTTTAAACAGGAGGGGATTTCACCTGAAGAGATGGCCAGCATCGTGAATCTGTAAGTAGGATTTCGACTGCTTCTTTTTTGTAATCTTCTGGGGCGAGGGTTTGGGGTCCCCCACACGGCCAGCATCCCCATGGAATTCAACCCCTTCCTGAACAGCTTAACTTCTCTTCCCACCTGCCTTCCCATTCTCCCTCAAATCTCATTGCAGCTCAGCTGGTTAGAGGGAGCTGCAGATAGCACCAAGGTTGCAGGTTCGATTCCCATAAGGTACAGCTGCATATTCCTGCATTGCAGGGGGTTGGACTAGATGATCCCCAGGGTACCTTCCATGATCATTATTTTGGGATGCTTTTTATTACATTCGTAGCCCACTTTTCATCCAAGCAGTTCAAGGTGGCATTTATGGCTTGCCTTTCCCCCTGTTTGCCCCCTCACAACAAACCTGTTAGGCAGGCTAGGATGAGAGTGACTGGACCCAACATCAAACAGTGCACTTCATGACTGAGTGGGGATTTGCACTCGGATCTCCCAGGTCCTCCTAGTCCAGAATTCTAGCCACTATACACCCCCCTCTCTCTACCCCTTCTCCGTTTCTCAACTCTTCAGCCATCAACTGCAACAGACAGGGGTTCTGTCAGTCTTCCTGTCAGTCACTCTGACTCTAAGAGAGTTTTCATTGCATTCTTTGGCTCATCTATGCCTTGATGCTTTGACGACCTTCCTAGCAGCCCCCTTCGCTCTCCAGGCAGGGCTGCTGTCCTAAAAGCATTATGCTGAGGGCTCTTTTAAATGCTGGAAATGCTTCTCTTATCTTTCCTTTGCTGGGGGTGGGGGGAGTGTTGGAATCCCCCCCCCCCCATACATGAGATGCACCACTGTGTTCCTGTGGAGAGCCGTTTGGGGTCTGTGGGTGCATAAAAAAACAAAAAGAGCCCTATTGCGTGGCGAGTTCCAAAGTGGAAATAAAGACACATGACACAATTATTTCAGTTTAATGGGCTAAATATGGCCACAACTTTATTGGTTACAGGTGATGAGTGGTATTGGCTTAGGCATTGGTCCTAACTGACTATCCGGCTTCAGCCTGTCCGCTTGAAGTCCGGGAAGGGTTAACCACCAGTAGAGGGAGTCCTGCTGATGCACATCAACTCGCAAACCCCCCCCCCCCCCCCGTTAGGCGAAAAACCAAGTCCGGCAAAAGAGGGAGATCCCCGGCCGCGCCAGCGATAAATAGGGCTGGTCACGCCCCCTGAGCCAGCCAATTCCCTCAGTCGTACTTTCCAGACTAAGGAGAGCCCACTCTAACATGTACACTCTAGGAATGTTGTCACTGACTGCTCCTGTGTTTACATCCCACAGGCTTTCATTGAGTTCTGTGGACACAGTAAAAAAAAGCTGCCACCTGGTTTCTCTCGGGATGTTCGGATTGTGGAACACAGATTTGCTCTCCACCGTAACCATGTCTCTCAGCATACCACTTTATTTCCCCCCAGATAGGTGGCTACTATTCACTTGTAGGAAGATGTGCTTATTTAGATTACAACATTGCAGCGGGAGCAAAAGCCACCTTTCTTCTCTCAAGAGGGTTAGTCGAGTTTCTGTTGTTACGGAAAAATCCAGATGGGAGGCTGCTCAGAGCCCGTGGGTCCCTGCGGAACAAAGAAGGAGTCCAGCCACCAACCGGAGCAAATAGTGGAGACCAAAGTTTATCGCGCAACAGGTTCAGAGAGGAATTGAACCCCGAGAACGGGGTGACAAGGACTTTTAAAAGTTCCTATCTTATCCCAGCAGACAGTTCGCTAAACATCAGCACTCCACCAGAAAAGGGGAGGGTTATACATGGTTAACATAGGGGGAATGTGTTGGGGTAACATGCAAATACAGGATATGTCTTGGGAAATCCGCTCCACTTCCCGGTGGGGAGGAGTTGTGGTGGACCACGTGGCCACCCACTCCCCACCAGGGGCGGGGGACTCTGTCCCCCGTTGCCTATGGGATCCCGGCCACGTCAGAGCCGGGCCAGCCAGCCCCCAGAGGACTTCCTCTTTGGCTCGCTTCCTCAATCACCCGCCCTCCCTCCCTATTTTGCAGGTTAGGCAATGGCCTTGCTGTGGACTTTGGTTGTTCGCCTTGGTTGTCCGAGGGGCCTGGTAGGAATTTTACCACTTGGCAAATTGGCACTGGACACTTGGTTTTCGCCTACCTCGTAGCAATCGTCACAACTTAGTTAGGGTTGCGTTTAGGCATTGTTTGACCTTGTGTGGGGGAGGGGAGGTGTGGCCATCACCTGCCCCTCCATGCTTAAGGGTATTCCGTTAAAGGAATCCGGGGGTGTTGATCTAGTCTGAAGCCCGGCTGGGGGACTAAGGCCTTGACACGACCCCGACGGGAGCACCAGGGGGAGCTTGAGTTGGCTCGCATCGACAGGGCTCCCCCTACCGGTGGCTTACCCTTACTGGGACTTCCTGCACAATGGGCAGGAGTCAGATATAGTCAGGTCCAATCAATGCCTAAGCCAATACCGCTCACATTCGCCGAAGAATTGATGCTTTTGAATTCTGCTGCTGGAGGAGACTCTTGAGAGTCCCATGGACTGCAAGAAGATCACACCTATCCATTCTGAAGGAAATCAGCCCTGAGTGCTCACTGGAAGGACAGATACTGAAGCTGAGGCTCCAAGACTTTGGCCACCTGGAAGACTCCCTGGAAAAGACCCTGATGTTGGGAAAGATGGGGGGCACTAGGAGAAGGGGACGGCAGAGGACGAGATGGTGGGACAGTGTTCTCGAAGCTACCAGCATGAGTTTGAGCAAAGTGCGGGAGGCAGTGGAAGACAGGAGGGCCTGGCGTGGTGTAGTGGTTAAGAGTGGTAGTCACGTAATCTGGGGACCCGGGTTCGAGTCTCCGCTCCTCCACATGCAGCTGCTGGGTGACCTTGGGCCAGTCACACTTCTTTGTAGTCTCTCAGCCCCACTCACCTCACAGAGTGTTTGTTGTGGGGGAGGAAGGGAAAGGAGATTGTTAGCCGCTTTGAGACTCCTGAAGGGGAGTGAAAGGCGGGATATGAAATCCAAACTCCTCCCCCTCCTCCTCCTCTTCTTCTTCTTCTTCTTCTTCTTCTTCTTCTTCTTCTTCTTCTTCTTCTTCTTCTTCTTCTCTGGTCCAGGGGGTCACGCAGAGTCGGACACGACTAAACGACTAAACAACATCTAGTTTTGATTGGATTAACAGGGTAAGGAGGTTTCGATTGACTCAGTCCGTTGTTCTCGCAGCGGGAGCTGTCATCACCTTGTCAGCGCTCAGTGGAGCGTGCAAAACAGCTGGAGCTGTGCTGCCTCTGCAGAGCCATGGCATTGCTGCGATTGGCTGAAGGGCTACATTCAACGCCATCTGATTGGCTAGAGCGCATCCTCATGCAAATACATTGTTCATTCATCAAATACATCGATCGTGTATAGCATCGGGATACGGGGTCAGAAATGGCGCTTTCTTCTCAGGGTTTTGGACTTTTGTGCGGTGCTTGGTGCAACGTTGTGACGGGGCGAGGGGAGTCCTAGTGTGGCAGGGTTCCCTTGAGGTCATCGCCTCGGGCTCTACGTCTCTTACTCGGGAGTAAGACTTCGTTCATATGCCCCCCCTCCATTCCGTAACACTCTTCAAATGGACTTCATGGAGTGTGCACTCTTGCAGGGTCTGCTTCCAGAAACTACTATTGCAGATGGATATATTTTGGCAGAAATGGTTTACAAATATGCACGATGGCAAGCAGGCAGACAGGATCAGTTACAAATCAACCTTGGTCCTGCCTAGCCTGGAAGCTGTTTCCAACTAGTGAACTAGAAACCTTTCAGCAACCTTTACAACCATCTACAAACCCCGAAGTTTGTAGGATTCTCTTATTTCAGCTGTGTCTTGGCTCTGTGCTCGCAAGTGTTCTAGTGACTTTCAGGTAACTTGGAAAGCATGGTAATGATGTCTTGGTTCTGAAGAATGATATTTCCCCCAGTCTGACGTAGTTATCCTGGTGATAATTCAGCTAGATGTTGTACACGCTGAGCATATTCCAGAAGGGGTTTGTTGTCTTGGCCTTGCTTTGGCTTACTGAGATCTGTCTTCTCCCTATAGGTGCTCATTCTAAAATGGATAATTGTAACGTTTGACTTCATTGATCAGAAGGAAAATATGAATGCTCTCTATGGTTTCTTCTTCCGCTTCTTACAATATGAGAAATTGGTAAGATAAAAAGGAATGTGTTATTTTGAAGGAACTCGCTTTTATTCTGACATTAACCCAAATCAAACAATAAAGAGTACTTTCCGACCACACAACAGGACACCATGTGAAAAGTGGGGCCTTAAATACATTTGAATCAAATACATTTGGAACAAGTGATTGTTACATTTAAAGAAAATTCTCTAGGCGATGAGATTGGGGGGAAATACAAAAACCCATGCGGATACATTTGGATACATTTAGAAAAGTACAGCATTTTTTTTTTTAAGAAATATTTATTAAGATTTTACAAAAAACAGATATGCAGAAACACATAATAAAAAAACAAGAAAAAAATAAGAATAAACACACACAAAAAAGATACAAAAAATTAAAAACAATTCTTTTTCATAATTTAAAACTCATTTGCTTGTTTCTTTGACTTCCTCACACCTCCCCTTCTTGTATTCCCATTTAAATAATCAAATCAGCAAATCCTTACCCTCTTTCATTTATCTTATCTCTATATCTTGACATTTTATAACTCAGTATTTTCATCCATTATCAATTCATTTTTGCATATTCTTATTAACTTTGTTACTAATACCACTTATTTCCAATCCAACACCATACCCTTCTTCCATATTCTTAAAGCATTACAGCTAGAAACCACTTAATTTCTATCCAACAACCTTCTAACATTCATTAATTTTGCAATATTTCTGTAGATAGTCTTTAAATTTCTTCCAATCTTCTTCCACCGCCTCTTCTCCCTGGTCCCGGATTCTGCCAGTCATTTCTGCCAATCCCATATAGTCCATCATCTTCATCTTCCATTCTTCCAAAGTGGGTAAATCTTGTGTCTTCCAATACTTTGCAATAAGTATTCTTGCTGCTCTTGTAGCGTACATAAAAAAAGTTCTGTCCTTCTTTGGCACCAATTGGCCGACAATGCCCAGAAGAAAGGCCTCTGGTTTCTTCAGGAAGGTATATTTAAATACCTTTTTCATTTCATTATATATCATCTCCCAGAAAGCCTTGATTCTTGGGCACGTCCACCAAAGGTGAAAGAATGTACCTTCATTTTCTTTACATTTCCAACATTTATTATCGGGCAAGTGATATATTTTTGCAAGCTTGACTGGGGTCATGTACCACCTGTATATCATTTTCATAATATTCTCTCTTAAGGCATTACATGCCTTAAATTTCATACCTGTGGTCCACAACTGTTCCCAGTCAGCAAACATAATGTTATGTCCAACATCTTGTGCCCATTTAATCATAGCAGATTTCACCGTTTCATCCTGAGTATTCCATTTCAACAGCAAGTTATACATCCTTGACAAAATCTTAGTTTTGGATTCTAACAGTTCTGTTTCTAATTTTGATTTTTCCACCTGGAAGCCAGTTTTCTTGTCCAAATGATATGCCTCCATTATCTGATAGTAATGAAGCCAATCTCGCACTTTGTTTTTTAGTTTCTCAAAACTCTGCAGTTTTAGTCTATCTCCCTCTTGTTCCAAAATTTCCCAATATTTCGGCCATTTGGCCTCCATACTGAGCTTTTTCTGGGCTTTTGCTTCCATTGGTGACAGCCACCTTGGTGTTTTGTTTTCCAATAGATCCTTATATCTTATCCAAACATTGAACAAAGCTTTCCTGACAATATGGTTCTTAAATGCTTTATGTGCTTTAACCTTGTCATACCACAAATATGCATGCCACCCGAAAACATTGTTAAAACCTTCTAAATCCAAAATGTCTGTGTTCTCAAGAAGCAGCCAGTCTTTCAACCAGCAGAATGCTGCTGATTCATAGTAAAGTTTAAAGTCTGGCAGGGCAAATCCACCCCTTTCCTTTGCATCAGTTAATATCTTAAATTTTATTCTGGGCTTCTTGCCCTGCCAGACAAATCTAGAGATATCTTTCTGCCACTTCTTGAAACAATCCATCTTGTCCACAATTTGCAGTGTTTGAAACAAAAACAGCATTCTAGGCAATACATTCATCTTTATAGCTGCAATTCGACCCAACAAGGAAAGCTTCAAATTTGACCAAGAAAAAGTACAGCATTTGAGGAAAAATACATTCAGATCCATTCTTAAAGTCAATGAGAAAGATACAGCAAAAAGGATACGATTCGATACAGCGAAAAACGATACATAAATCACAGAAGGGGCGGCCTACAGCAGACTCCTGTCTGGCAGGAAACCTGTTGATGGGTTTACCTGTCTGTTCATGGGTTTACCTGCATATTCTTTTGTGATGAGAACTACTTACGGTATTTATGTATGTGTTTATATCTTAGACCTTCTAATTCTCCTAACACCAGGAATTGACCAGATGGTGCAGGATGCCCCCCCCCCCCAGTATCTGTTGGAAGCAGATTTAGGAGTGGGGGGTGGAAGCACCTACTGGTGGGGAGCACACTTCTTCTGGGGATGCTTCCTCCTCCTCCTCCTCCTCCTCTTCCCACTTCTCGCTGGGGCCTCAAGATGAGAAGTCAGGCTGGAAGTCTCCTCGGAGAAGACAAAGGAGCAAGCATGGCTGCCTTTCCTCTTCTCCAGACCAGTTAGTTGGACTAGAAACCTTTCCCATCCCAGTTCTGCAGTGGTTTTCAAGCAGTGTGCTGTGGCAGCTGGGGTGCCTTGAATGATGGTCGGGGTGCCGCGGGAGACACTGGCCTCTGTCCCTCTTTCCTTCCCTCCCTCCTCGGATGCCATCTCTGCCTCCCCAAGGCTTGCCCAGCTGTTCTCCGCCAGAGAATGGTGCCTCTGGGGCTGGCCAGGGGGTGTGGGCTGCCAGGAGCTGAGGCGGCCTCAGAGGAAGCAAGCCAACTGGCGAGGGGCCCTTGCTGTTGGGAATGGACAGGCAAGTCCCAGGCCCCTTTAATATATCAATAACAAATCAACACAATGACACTATAATGATACAATCTGAATCATTAGGGGTGCATTGCAGCAGTCAATGCAAATCTCCATGAGTCGCCTGCAGCCAGAAGCTCTGCAGCACAGGTGGTTCTGATGATTCCCCTGTAAGGAAGGCTTACAATGTAGGAGGCTTTGGGGCTTTGCGAGGGGGGGGGGAAGTGGGGACATCATAGAAGTATGCATGATGTGGGAAAGGTGCAGAGCGATGTTTCCTCCTCATAATATCAGAACCTGGATCTCTTTAAGAAAGCGGAATGATGGCAGATTCAGGCCAGACACAGAGTGCCTAGTGACACTGAAATTTCCTCCTTCCAGAGGCACTGACGGGGATGGCTTTAAGAAAGGATTCGTCAAATTCATGGAGGGTTAGACCATGTTGCACCTCCAGCCGCAGAGGCACTCTACCTCTGCTTACCAGTTGCGGGTGTCCCCAGTGGGGAGAGTGGGGCTGCATTTGGAGTCTGCTTGGGGCTTCCCTTGGACATCTGCTGGGCTGCTGAGAGCTGGACTAGATGGGCCTTGGTCTGATCCTGCAGGGCTGTGACAATAAGAGCCTGGAGCCTGGAGTATGGCTTCGCAAGCAATTCAGGGAACAGTAGTGCAGAGTTGCATCTCCCTGGGAAGGGGCACGTGCTCAGCAAAGCTGTCTCTTGCTTCTGGTCCTAAGAGTTGGGGTGGGGACATGGAGGAAAGGGGTGCAGCCTTCTGTAGAGGCCGGAGTCTCTCCCCTGCCTCTCTCTGCCACCTCTGAGGTGCCCAAAAAGGCAGATAGCAGAGGAAGCGAACCAATAGTCACGTTCATCTGTACTGGCTCAGTATGACCTGTTCTGACAGATGCTGCCTTTCATATTCACGCCCAAGAGCCTTTCCGCTCCAGAGATCTGGGGCTGAACCCGGGATCTGCACGCCAAGGCTGGAGTGCCAGCTGGCCACATTGGGTGCCTGCCTGGAGAGTGGAAGCCGGGGGTTCGAAGGACATTGTGCTGCTCCTGGCAACCCCCACCCAACCCGACGTCCTCCTCCGCCTGAATCCCGCTTCCCCTGGGACGCACTTCCCATCCTGGAGCGGCTGGGGTGGGAGCGCTCCCCACCCCCCTTTCCAGACTCTCCTCGTTCTTCTTCTTCATGCCTCGGGTGTTTTCCTGAGTGTATCTTCAGAACAACCCTCTGTGAGGGAGGCTAAGCTGGCCCAAGGTGGCTCAGCCAAGTTGCCAAGGCCAGCATTTAAGACCACGCACCCTTTCCCCTCAGATGATAAAGCCGGGATGAGTCATGCTAGCAGCCTGTGGCCTTGACGGGCTTTGAGGCAGCCCAGCCCCCTTTTCTGCAAGCAGGCTGCCTCCGGGGAGGACCAGCACTTTTCTGACGGGACAGAAGCACACAACTTCCCCCTCCCACTTGCCGCCCGCCCCAGTCGTTCTCCGGCGGCTGAGTTTAGCGGCTCATCCCAGGCGGGAATTCGGGTGGCGCTGCTTGCAGAAGGAGAAGTGGCTGGCGCTAGCGGACACTCCTATTGTTCTTCTCAGGTAGGACTTCCGGGATCCAGACGAACATTTTACCAAAAAGTATGGCTCGACTACTGATTTCCCATTTAAAGGATGGCAAAAAGACCGAAGTTTGGAGGACAGGTGAAAAAACCACGAATTACATTTAAAGTTCTGCGAGATGCAAAGGAAAGCTTGCGTTTTAAACTTGCATTTTACAGCTTGTTGCTTGGTGCGGTTAACGGAATGGGGGATATTGAGAAAGAAGAGACTTGGAATTAGAAGGTTAGGATTTCAGGGTTAGATGGCTTGGATATTTGTGGTAGATCAAGTCAGAGTAAATGCGCACCTTGAGAACCACTGTATTAGACGTGTGTGGCGTATTAAGAATCTGAAAATAGATATAAAGTTAGTTTATACACAAAGGCTCTGTTTCACCAGAAGACCCTTTTTATAGACAAAAGGGTGACGGATAAAGAGAAATGGTTAATCTACTGAGAGTTCTTAAAGTGGAAACGGGGAGATTGTAAAATTTAAACAAGGGGTTTCTCTTTTACACTTAATAAAAGAGGGTTGGGGTGTTGTTTATGGGTTCTTTTTCCGGGGGGGGGGGGTTTGCTGTTGCTGATGATAATTTTTTATCTCTTTAGTTTGGATTATATGATTTCCATGGAATCTTATTATTTATGTGGATTTTTTTTCAATTTCGTTGTGTACTTTTTGATATTTTGTTCATTGTTTACGACTAGTTTTGTTATGTTTGCAGTTATGTAATATTTTAATTTTTTTGTAAGCTGCCTTGCACATGGTTTGAAATTTGGAAAGGCAACATACAAATAAATGATTGATTGATTGATTGATTGAGAGATTCTAGTTGGAAATGAAGACTTGGGGTACGGAAGAGTGGAAGACGGGTTTTGAGATACAATTGTGCACATCATGTGATATCAAAAATGTACAAACTTTTGTTGAAATCCTAAATGGAAGAGGAACAGATTAAAAAGTGCATGATTAAAGGGGCAAGATTTTCTCTTTTTTTGGTTATATTGTACCGTTGGAATAGTGGTAACATATGTGGACTAAAGAGTTAAAATAATAATTGAGTTATGACTTAAAATAGACTTTTAAATATATATATATTTCAGTATTGTTGGCATCTAACTCCCGAGAAGTTATTTAGAATACATGTAAACATACCAAATATTTGTTGGAAATGTCAAGAAGATGAAGGGACAGTTTCTCGTGCTTGGTGGACATGTGAAATAGCTTAAAACATATGAGATACAAATACATACATTGTTTTTGAAGGTTCCTATTCAACTGTTGGGACTTACCGATATACAGAAAGCCTTTCCTGACTATAGCGCTGCAGCAGCTCCCAGCCAAGTGCTAGGAAATGTTCCCCAGCAGATGGCATGCTAGGAGGTCCTGCACCACTGGGTTTTTCAGGCATTCAGAGAAATTGTGGATTTTAGGACTTAGAAATGGGTCAGCAGCTTCATTTGGCAATGCCAGAAAAGACTGCCCCTTCAAATTCTGTTTCTAACGCGTATAATAATTTAATAATTATATTTTTTAATTATTTCTACCCGGCCCATCTGGCTGGGTTTCCCTAGCCACTCTGGGCGGCTTCCAGCAAAAGATTAAAAATACATTAAAACATCAGTCATTAAAAGCTTCCCGAAACAGGGCAGCCTTCAGGTGTCTTCTAAATGTCGTATACTTGTTTATTTCTTTGGCATCTGGTGGGAGGGCATTCCACAGGGCGGGCGCCACTACCGAGAAGCCCTCTGCCTGGTTCCCTGTAACTTCGCTTCTCGCAATGAGGGAACCACCAGAAGGCCCTCAGCGCTGGACCTCAGTGTCCGGCCTGACCGATGGGGCTGTAATGAAGCACAATAGGGGGTGGTGTAGGGACTTTGCGCAGGTGATTGATGGTCAAGAAAAGGCAACCTTTGTGCTGTTTTATGTCAGGAGCTGGGAATTCTAGAAGTAGTACTCCTTTTTGCACGTTCTTACTTCCTGTACTGCTTGAATGGAAGAGGAAAACTTCACTTACTAATTAATTATGTTAAGCGAGGCAAATGTTAGGTCAGGAAGCTCAGCGCAGTATACCTGAAGGAGCATCTCCACCCCCATCCTTCAGCCCGGAGGTCCTCCTCCGAGGGTCTTCTGGTGGTTCCCTCCCCGCGAGAAGCGAGGTTGCAGGGAACCAGGCAGAGGGAGGGCCTTCTCGGTGGTGGCAGCCTCTCTGTGGAACGCCCTCCCTACAGGTGACAAGGAGATGAGCAACTATCAAACCTCTGGAAGGCAGCCCTTTATAGGGGGGCTTTGAATGTTTGTTGTTTTAATATGTGTTGGAAGCCGCCCAGAGAGGCTGGGGAAACCCAGTGAGGTGGGTGGGGTACAAATAACACAATTACATTTATAGCCCCCATTTCCTGCAAGGAGGTCCAGTTGGTGTGCAGAGTTCTCCCCCCCCCCATTTTATCCTCACAACAACCCTTTGAGGTAGGTTAGGCTGAGCGTGAGTGCCTGGCCCAGGGTCACCCAGTGAGCTTCAGGGCTGAGTTTGAATGCCTGCCCCCAGCATTCCTCCTCTGCAAGGCCTGCCTCCTCCCATGACAAAGTCTGCTCACACACTCTCAAGCCCCCATGGATGGCTGAGGCAGGTAAGGTTGTGTGTGTTGGAGGAGGGCAGGAGCAGGCAAGGTGAGCCATGCCCCCAAAGGAGGCAGCTGCAGCAGCCCCCTCCTCCTGCTGCCCTCCAGGAACAGGGCGGGGAGGGACCAGCCCCCAGGAAGGACATGTTTGCCTCCCTCTGCAGTGCTCAGAACAAGAGGGGAATGAGGCCACCCAGGCCCTCTGGAGCACAGAAGGGCTCACCATCCTTGACTTTCCCCCTTCAACTGCCTTTTTACCCAATCCCTCATTTTGAGGAAGTCTCCTCTTTTGAAGTCAAATGTGTCTGTTCTGGATTTCCTTAGCAATTGTCCACTTCCATACTGTGTATGTTGAATTTGATAGCACTGTGGTCACTGTTCCCATTTGATTCAACCACACCTACATCTTGTCAGTTGAGAGCATCAGGCAGAGCACCCAGCACCTACCGAATCCTTTTTTTATGCCAGCAGGTCTTTGTAACGGAAGTCTGATGTCTTCAATGTTAACTTTTTTGGCAATGTATTTCTCGTGTGTCACTTCAGAGATGATTATAGTCAAGTGGTGTATAAGCTGTTTAAATAGTAAATGGTTGAATGCAATTTTAAAAATAATAATTGTATAACAAGGGGGAAAGCATACTTGTATCTGACCATATCTTAATGGACACAGACTTTGATAAATAGCATCCTAGCCATAGGCTAATTTTGTGGAGTTTAAAGCTAAGCATACAAGTTCCCAAAGCATGCTTTGAAATCCGTATGAACTCTAGTATGCTGTCGGGGGAAGAGGAAGGATGTGGTTGGCTGAAATGAAGTCTGATCCTGTACAGATAAATCACTAGTGGAAGCGCCAACAGAAACGTGTACAGATTCCACACGATCATGAGGAAGCCTGAATCTGGGCAGGACCTTGTCTCTTTGCCTGTCATTTGTGGCTGCTCCACCCAGGTCTGAGACGCCTTCCGGAGTGAAACAGTGATCGGGGGGCGGGGGAGGCAAGAGGATGGAAACCCCTCCGCGGGTACTTTGAAAACAGACTCCTTTTGTCTGGATCTTCCCCGCGCAAAGATGGGTCTGTATGCATTTTGAGCAGAGGAGGAGGGTCTGTGGAACTGCCCACCACTGCGGTGTACTGTTCCCAGGATATTAAAAAAATATATATATTCAAAGTTATAACAAGACATATTATCCAAAAACATATCCTTAGCCCCCCCCATTTTTCCTCCCTCCCCCTTCCCCCTCCCCCCCAGAACCCACCCCCCCACTCCACCTCCCAACTTCCCTCAGTTCCAGTCTTTGATTTTTCTAATATTGCTGTTTTCTGCATGTTACAAAGTTGTATAGATCCTCAAACTGTAGAGCTGATTATTATCAGTAAAAAAAAATTGTGGATGTTTATTCAAAACCTGCCAAGGAGTCCAATTCACTTTGTTGCGTCTTCAGAGACTTTGTAAAAGGTTCCCATTCATCCTTAAAGTCACAGTTATCCTTGTCCTGTAGCTTATATGTCAATTTTGCCACTTCTGCATAGTCCATCAACTTTTCTCGTCATGATTCTTTAGTTGGGGTTTCTTCAGTCTTCCATCCTTGTGCAACCAGAACTCTCGCGGCCGTTGTCGCATACATGAAGATGTTTTTCAACTTTTTTGGCAGATCTTTCCCTACAATCCCCAACAAAAATGCCTCGGGTTTTTAAACAAATGTTAAATGGGGCATTTTCTTCAATTCATTGTATATCATTTCCCAAAATGTTTTAATTACCTTACACTCCCACCACATATGATAAAATATTCCCTCCTTTTCCTTACACTTCCAACATATATTTGAACTAGTTTTGAACATTTTCCCTAACTGCACTGGTGTTGTATACCATCTGTACATCATCTTCATGTAGTTCTTCATGTACTGTTCCCAGGATAGGTAAAGATCATTCAACAGTTTTCAAATTGAAAAACGGTCTTTCATTTTGAGATCCTTTGTAACACCATCCACTTCATTTAAGCACAACCTACGACCCTTGAGGTTTTTACTGAAGCAAAAGGATTGATTCCATCCCTGCATCAAACAGCTGTGATTTGAGGATCGTCTGTTTCATAGCAGCTCCTGTGCCCCTTCCCTCTGCTACATTTGGCATGAAATTGCCGGTGATTTCCCCAGGAGTAAAAAGGCCTACCTACTCTGGGCTTATTCTTGGGCATTACTTTGCAACAAAGAAGAAAGCTTTTCGTCTTCTGTTTCTTTTCATTTTTATGTTTTCAAAATGCTTGCTATCTGACACTGTGTTTTCTTTGTTTTTCAAGCTTTCATAAAAAATAGCCTTTGAAACCAGCTGGTACAGTGGTCAGAAGACTTGCCTTCGTGTCCACAGAATGGAGAAGAAAAGTTCGCCCAACGAATCCCTGGGTGCGACCCCAGAGACCTCCGGCTCCCACCTGGCTGAGCCTTCTCATTGCCAGCTCACTTTGATGCCCTCTGTTCCCAGAGATACCACTGGAAGAGCTGCTTCCCTTAGCCAGGAAGAGTCGGGGTCCCAGCAGCCTTCCCAGCAGGCCTCCCACATTTCCTCCTCCTTGGGCAGTGCTCCATTGCAGGTCCCCGAGCAGCTTTCCGAAGAAAGGCCCCATGGCACTGGCCAAAGTGCTTCCCTCCCATCACTGGATGAGGTTTCTTCTTCCCAGTGCACCACCCAGGGAACGGGTCACCAGCGTGCAGCAACATTCTCTAGCCTGCAGTCTGGGAGTAGGAAAAGTGTGATCACCTTTGCGGGGACCCAGGCTGTTTCCTCTACCTCTAAGTCTCCAGAGGGGTCTGTCCCAGCTCCGAGCACAGCTGATCTGGCTAAAGGCGGCCAGGGGCAAGGCCAGGTAAGTCCAGATTGAGAGGTAGGGAAAGGGCTTTGAGGCTGTAATGCCTCCTTGAGTCTCTCCAGCTGGTTTGGACAACTGCCCCCATCCCTGACCCCTGGCCATACTGCTTGGGCCTGGTGAGAGATGGAGCCAGGTAGAGAAGGGGAGCTGTTTGTCTCTTCAGATGCCTGGGAGAAGAGAGCAGTGGGTGGGGGCAGCCTCTGCTCCCCCTTCTAGAAAGGAGGCCTTTGCCAACATGGGTGCAATTCTGCTCCATGTGGGGAAAGTGTTTATCCATCATGGATTTGGGGGGATGCTGCTGCCAGCCAATATGGGCTTTGAAAGATATTTTTTTACTGTAGGCCTGTTTATTCTGCTGCATTTCAATGTTTGCCTATTTTCGGACCTAGTTGTAAAGTACCTTGAGATTCCCACATAATAGGTTGCAGGTAAATACTCTAAAAATAAGAACTCCCCCCCCCATCATGTCACAAAGTCAATTGACAGAGAGCCTAAAATAATGCCAACGAGCTCTTCTACCTGGAAGTGCAACATCAGCCCTTCAACACATCAGCATGATGTGCAGTTGTCACACGGCTACGACTCATAAGCCATGAATGCAGGTCTGAATAGTGCCCCTTTGGAAACCCCCACCCTCCATGCAGAAAAAGAGCATCTGCCCCTGAAATCCTTTCAGTATAAAGTGTATGAATGACAGGCAGCTAAAAAACTGTCTCCTCGGCTATTTGGCTCATGTGTCTCATAGAACAAACTCCGTGGACGAAAACAGCCTTGCCAGGAATGTGAGCCGACTTTAATCCAGCCTGCCCTGAAATATCTCAGAAGTGAAGCAGGAGAAAGAGGCCCAGTTTATGGCGGTGAGCTGACTTGGTTTTGAGTAGGAGGGTGTGCGCTGCAGGGGACTGGTCTGCTTATGTGAATAGGCTGGACTACAAAATCTCTGGCTGCTCTTATATTCTTTTCCTGCAAGGCTGCAGTTAGGTTAGTGAGTGGCAGGCTATTGCCTATCTTGTGTATCAGCAGCACTGTAGAGTCAGGCCAGATGGCAAATCCTGATAGTTGGGGTCGGGATGCATATGGAATGGGTTCAGGAAAGAGGGGTGGCCACTTCCAATCTACCAGGAAGCATTTTTCTGCTGGAGAAACAGCTTGCACCAGCAGAGGGAGGCAGCACTCCACAGAAAACCTCTCTGTCATACAAGCAGTCCTCTACAAGGAGATCCTTGGGCTGGGAGGGGGCTGGAAGTGACCATATTCCAGATGAGGGGGAGCATGAAGCCAGGCTCTGGGCTTTCGTTTCGTGTTGGAATGGAGATGTAAAATCACTTCTTTTGTATTCAGGTCAGACAACAGATCCACACCTGGGAGCTTGTCAAAAGTTAAAAGTTAAAAATGTAAAAGTCAAAAGTTTAAAATATAAAGGCTAATGGAATTCTATTTAAAAATCAAAAGTCGCTATGGTGGTTCAAGTTATAGTGTCAGACAAAAGACAAGATGGAAAAGGAAAGATAAGGAAGAGAGAAAAGAGATAGAGAGAAAAAGAAGAAAGAAAGAAAAAGAAAACACAAAAAATCCTACTGAAAATGGTTTGTTTGTTTGTTCAGAAAAGAGAAGGAAAAGAAAAAAACCATTGTAATAAGTAAATAGAAAAAGCGGGGGAGTGGGGATGGAATAGTAGTTATATATATATAGAATTCTTTAATGAGAATTTTTTTAAAAAAACTTTTAAAACTTTTTTTGAGTGATAGCAGCTCTTTTGGCTGAGGTGTGGCATGCAGCAGAAACAGTATTTAAGGAAACTCAAGCATTGCCTATGAAGGTCCAGGAGCTTGAAGAGAAACTCCAGGCGTTGCCAGCAACACTCCAGGAGCCGCAAGCCAGAGGTATTTTTGAGAATCCTGTCTTCACAAATTCCGGGAACATGGCCCTCCCAGTGTTAAGGTGGGGAGGTGGGGCTGCGGGTTTGCAGATAAGAGTCAAAAGTTAAAAATGTAAAGGCTAATGGAATTCTGTTTAAAAATCAAAAGTCGCTGTGGTGGTTCAAGTTATAGTGTCAGACAAAAGACAAGATGGAAAAGAAAAGATAAGGAACAGAGAAAAGAGATAGAGAGAAAAAGAAGAAAGAAAGAAAAAGAAAACACAAAAAATCCTACTGAAAACGGTTTGTTTGTTTGTTCAGAAAAGAGAAGGAAAAGAAAAAAACCATTGTAATAAGTAAATAGAAAAAGGGGGGAGTGGGGATGGAATAGTAGTTATATATATATAGAATTCTTTAATGAGAATTTTTTTTAAAAAACTTTTAAAACTTTTTTTGAGTGAAAGCAGCTCTTTTGGCTGAGGTGTGGCATGCAGCTGAAACAATATTTAAGGAAACTCAAGCATTGCCTATGAAGGTCCAGGAGCTTGAAGAGAAACTCCAGGCGTTGCCAGCAACACTCCAGGAGCCGCAAGCCAGAGGTATTTTTGAGAATCCTGTCTTCACAAATTCCGGGGACATGGCCCTCCCAGTGTTAAGGTGGGGAGGAGGGGCTGCGGGTTTGCAGATAAGAGTCAAAAGTTAAAAATGTAAAGGCTAATGGAATTCTATTTAAAAATCAGGTCAGGACAACAGATCCACACCTGGGAGCTTGATGGCAGCTGAAGGGATCCACGGTGATCCAGGACAAGCTGCACTTGCTGCTCAGGTAAGGCCAGAAGGAGGCTTAGCAGGCGTCCCCGGTTGCCAGGGAGAGTCCCCGGATTCAGCAATTTTTCCCGGCAGAAATTTGTCCCCGGAATGTCCCCGGATTTACGCCTGGGGACTTCCTGCGCTGCAACATGGCTGACGCCATGGCAGCAAGCAGCATCGGAGGTCCCGACTACATCCGGGGACATTAATTAAATCTGGGGACATTCCAGCCAGTTCCAGCCAGCCAATCCGCTGGCTGGGGGGGTGCCCCGACCTTGCTGCAGCCGCCGCCGCTGAGGAGAGGGAGAGCCCGACTCGAGAGAGCACACCCAGAGGAAGGTATGTCTGCTTTAACGCCTCATTGCTGAGCAAAAAACAGCGTTCTTGGCCGTTCCTGTGGTGTACACCCCTCCCCCCTTTTCTCCAGCTGGACGGCTTGTCTTTGGGGTGTTGAGGCAAAGCACAGCAGTGGGGATCCCCTGTCCCCCCCCACTTTGTGGGAGAGCTCGCTTGCAGAAAGGGATAGCACACGGTTGGAGATCCTTTTATTTGTAATTGCTCTGGTTGCTTAGGAGGGTATTTGGCGGATGAAGTGAATCAAGTCAACTTTAATCGTTTAACCTGCCAGAAAAAGGGCCAGTTTAAAACAGCGGCTGTCTAGTTCACAGAGTTCCTGAACAAGCATGCATGGAAACACCGGTTTCTATAATGACTGAAATGTGCTTCATTTGCAACTAAGTAGAGCCTCTCTGCTAATGCAGAGCACAATCCACAGCTTCAGGCAAGGCCATTTATATACCCAGAATCCAGAGCAGCCTTTTCTCATACTCCTCTGAAGTACCACCACTGCAACACCAGCGCTTGGCCTTCTGGCACCTGCAGGCTAGGGAAAGAGCTCTTTAGCACCCTGGGGTGGAGCTCCTTCTCAGCAATAGCACTGTCTGCTCATTCCCAACTTCTTCAACCAGTGCCTCTGTGCCTTCTGTAAATGTCTGGAGTAAATGTCTAGCAGGAAGTGTCTGTCCTCTCCAGGATGTTGAAATACTGAAGAAGGCGCCCAATAGCCCGAAGACGGGGGCGGAAACAGTACTTAAGGATGATGAAGCATTGTGTATGAAGGTCCAGGAGCTTGAAGAAAAACTCCAGCTGTTGCCAAAAATACTCCAGGATCCGCAAGGAAGAGGTATTTTTGAGAATCCTGTCTTCACAAATTCCGGGGACATGGCCCTCCCAGTATTAAGGTGGGGAGGTGGGGTTGGGAGTTTGCAGATAAGAGTCAAAAGTTAAAAATGTAAAGGCTAATGGAATTCTATTTAAAAATCAGGTCAGGACAACAGATCCACACCTGGGAGCTTGATGGCAGCTGAAGGGATCCACGGTGATCCAGGACAAGCTGCACTTGCTGCTCAGGTAAGGCCAGAAGGAGGCTTAGCAGGCGTCCCCGGTTGCCAGGGAGAGTCCCCGGATTCAGCAATTTTTCCCGGCAGAAATTTGTCCCTGGAATGTCTCCGGATTTACGCCTGTGGACTTCCTGCGCTGCAACATGGCTGACGCCATGGCAGCAAGCAGCATCGGAGGTCCCGACTACATCCGGGGACATTAATTAAATCCGGGGACATTCCAGCCAGTTCCAGCCAGCCAATCCGCTGGCTGGGGGGGTGCCCCTACCTTGCTGCAGCCGCCGCCGCTGAGGAGAGGGAGAGCCCGACTCGAGAGAGCACACCCAGAGGAAGGTATGTCTGCTTTAAAGCCTCATTCCTGAGCAAAAAACAGCGTTCTTGGCCGTTCCTGTGGTGTACACCCCTCCCCCCTTTTCTCCAGCTGGACGGCTTGTCTTTGGGGCGTTGAGGCAAAGCACAGCAGTGGGGATCCCCTGTCCCCCCCCCACTTTGTGGGAGAGCTCGCTTGCAGAAAGGGATAGCGCACGGTTGGAGATCCTTTTATTTGTAATTGCTCTGGTTGCTTAGGAGGGTAGTTGGCGGATGAAGTGAATCAAGTCAACTTTAATCGTTTAACCTGCCAGAAAAAGGGCCAGTTTAAAACAGCGGCTGTCTAGTTCACAGAGTTCCTGAACAAGCATGCATGGAAACACCGGTTTCTATAATGACTGAAATGTGCTTCATTTGCAACTAAGTAGAGCCTCTCTGCTAATGCAGAGCACAATCCACAGCTTCAGGCAAGGCCATTTATATACCCAGAATCCAGAGCAGCCTTTTCTCATACTCCTCTGAAGTACCACCACTGCAACACCAGCGCTTGGCCTTCTGGCACCTGCAGGCTAGGGAAAGAGCTCTTTAGCACCCTGGGGTGGAGCTCCTTCTCAGCAATAGCACTGTCTGCTCATTCCCAACTTCTTCAACCAGTGCCTCTGTGCCTTCTGTAAATGTCTGGAGTAAATGTCTAGCAGGAAGTGTCTGTCCTCTCCAGGATGTTGAAATACTGAAGAAGGCGCCCAATAGCCCGAAGACGGGGGCGGAAACAGTACTTAAGGATGATGAAGCATTGTGTATGAAGGTCCAGGAGCTTGAAGAAAAACTCCAGCTGTTGCCAAAAATACTCCAGGATCCGCAAGGAAGAGGTATTTTTGAGAATCCTGTCTTCACAAATTCCGGGAACATGGCCCTCCCAGTGTTAAGGTGGGGAGGTGGGGCTGCGGGTTTGCAGATAAGAGTCAAAAGTTAAAAATGTAAAGGCTAATGGAATTCTATTTAAAAATCAAAAGTCGCTGTGGTGGTTCAAGTTATAGTGTCAGACAAGAGACAAGATGGAATAGAAAAGATAATGTCAGGGAACTGCCATCGGAGCCAGAGGGAGAGGGAAGGCTCCAGAGGGGTTCCGGAGAGCGTCTCGGGAGGGAGAGAATCAGCCCATCTTCTGGGGAAGGAATTCAGCGTAGCACCAGTGGAGAAGGGGGGCAGATGGGGGAATCGGCAAGGTGGCTCCATGACTCCTCGCCGGAGACCAGTGGGGAGAGCACGGGTCCTTCGCTGCCCACACCCTCCCTGCGCAGAAGGCTTCCGCGCAGGGAGAGTAGGCGGCAACTAGGCGTCAAAGAGCTTCTTTGCTGGAAGAAGTTCAAGAAACGCCCACTGACGGATTCTGCCAGCGATTGAGACAGCCACGGGTGAGTGGCTGTCCGGACTGAAAGGTTTCACCCAGGTAACCCAGCCAGGTGTGGCGTCGATTTACGCACGACCAACCCCTAGAACCATTACAGATAAGGAACAGAGAAAAGAGATAGAGAGAAAAAGAAGAAAGAAAGAAAAAGAAAACACAAAAAATCCTACTGATATGGTTTGTTTGTTTGTTCAGAAAAGAGAAGGAAAAGAAAAAAACCATTGTAATAAGTAAATAGAAAAAGGGAAAAGTAGTTATATATATATAGAATTCTTTAATGAGAAAGTAAAAAAAAAACTTTTAAAACTTTTTTTGAATGATAGCAGCTCTTTTGGCTGAGGTGTGGCATGCAGCTGAAACAGTATTTAAGGAAACTCAAACATTCCGTGTGAATCTCCAGGAGCTTGAAGAGAAACTCCAGGCATTGCCAGCAACACTCCAGGAGCCTCAAGCCAGAGTTATTTTTGAGAATCCTGTCTTCACAAATTCCGGGGACATGGCCTTCCCAGTGTTAAGGTGGGGAGGTGGGGCTGCGGGTTTGCAGATAAGAGTCAAAAGTTAAAAATGTAAAGGCTAATGGAATTCTATTTAAAAATCAGGTCAGGACAACAGATCCACACCTGGGAGCTTGATGGCAGCTGAAGGGATCCACGGTGATCCAGAACAAGCTGCACTTGCTGCTCAGGTAAGACCAGAAGGAGGCTTACCAGGCGTCCCCGGTTGCCAGGGAGAGTCCCCGGATTCAGCAATCTCTCCCCGGCAGAAATTTGTCCCCGGAATGTCCCCGGATTTACGCCTGGGGACTTCCTGCGCTGCAACATGGCTGACGCCATGGCAGCAAGCAGCATCGGAGGTCCCGACTACATCCGGGGACATTAATTAAATCCGGGGACATTCCAGCCAGTTCCAGCCAGCCAATCCGCTGGCTGGGGGGGGTGCCCCGACCTTGCTGCAGCCGCTGCCGCTGAGTAGAGGGAGAGCCTGACCCGAGAGAGAAGAGACCCAGAGGAAGGTATTGAAGAAGATTTATTGCTCAGATAAGTCCTGGCGTCCAGCCAGCTTTGGCTGCGCAGCAACCGGCCAGGCCTCTGCACTTCAAAGGGCCACATTCCGAAGCTCTGAGCAAATGCAGAGTTAAGCAGTGGTCAGAGAAAGCTGCAAACTCAAGTGCTTTCCTTCAGTGTGCTTAAATAAAGTCCACTCAGGATCTTAGCAGCTAAAAGCAGTTTTATTTAAGCAGAAACTATCCATTGTCGAACAGCATCGTGAAAACACGTGCACTCTCCTCAAAAGCGAAAGTAGTGAGAAAGAACAAAGGCTGGAGACTCTCGGATATGACGCAGAATCTCCCCCCTCCCAATAGTAGGCAGGGCGTACACTCTGAGCTGTTTAACCCTCTAAGCTCAGGTTCTCCTCACACCCCCTCTCGCCCTGCGCTACTGTGGGGAAAGTATGTACAGAACTTACCCCCAACTCCAAACCACCACAAAACTCCCCATGACGCTGGAAGCTTAAAGGCTTGGTAAATCCATCGGCCAAGTTACTGTGACTGGCACAAGACTTCAGCCGAATCAAACCTGACTGAACACTCTGACACACATTTTGGAAACGTATGTCCAGATGCTTGGTTATGGCCTTAAATTGCGCAGATTCAGCCAATTTCAAACAAGGTTGATTGTCTTCCCAAACCGTGATGGGCAAGCTACGATCCCCATTGATCTCTTGCACCAAGCATCTATAGAACTCTAGTTCCCGTCACAAATCTGACAGTGCGCTGAATTCAGCCTCAGTAGAAGACAGCACAATGAGACTTTGCTTCCGGGACTTCCACCCAACTAGTGACTTCCCAAACTTTACCACCAACCCAGACACAGACTTGCGGTCCTGCGAATTTGCCCAGTCACTGTCCGCATAGCATGTGAGCTTCGGCTCACCTTCAGCTGGCAGCTTAAGACAGAAGTCTTTGGTATGCTGCAGGTAGCGCAGTACCCGCTTGATACCGTGCCAAGCACTCACACTGGGCTTTGACGCTTCCCTACTTAGCAGGTTGGTAGCAAAGGCAATGTCTGGTCTGCTCCATTGGGACAGATACAACAGACTACCTAGAGCTGACTGAAAGAGCTCAGCATTCTCAAACTCGGCACTTTCTGCTTGCTGGCTCTCTTTCACGAAGTTCGTCTCCATGGGTGTCTGAACTCCTGCACAATCGGACATTCTGCACTTCTCAAGCAACTGCTCAATCTTGCCTTTCTGACTGAGCAAGAAGCTACCATCCTCAGTTCTCGCTATCTGGACGCCTAGGTAGATCTTTACTGCACCCAGGTTCTTGAGCTGAAACCGCTTCCCAAGCTCTTTGGCAAACTTCTGCACCTGTTTGTCTGCCTTTCCAATATGGATGATGTCATCAACGTAAAATAACACCAGTTCCTGTGAGTCTCTTGATCCTCTAAGGAACAGGCAACTGTCAGCAAGACTCTTCCTGAAACCTAGTGTCAGGGAACTGACATCGGAGCCCAGAGTGGAGGTAGGGCTCTCCAACGATGCAGGAGAAGGGACCAGCAGGGAGAGGGAGAACACTTCCCTTGGGGAAGGAAATCGGCGTGACACCAGGAAAGAAGGGGAGGAGGGAAGGTCTTCGGAGAGAGGGCTCCAAGACCCTTCCACAGGGTCCAGCGGGGAGAGCCCAGGACCTCCGCTGGCCATGCCCACTCTGCGCAGGAGACTTCCGCGCAGGGAGGCTAGGAGGAGACTTGGCGTCAAACAGCTTTTATGTTGGAAGAAGTTTAGGGAACGCCCACTGACGGATTCTGCCAGTGACTGAGACAGTCGCCTTGTAAGGGCTGTCAAATCAGGGAAAGGTTTAGCTACCCCAACAGCTGGGAGCAGTTTGGAATTTACGCACAAGCAACCCCAATTCCCATTACACCTAGCTTCTCCAAAGCTTCATTCAGGCACAAGTTCCAATTCCTGGCCGACTGCTTCAGGCCGTAAATTGACTTGTGAAGTTTCCACACAGTACCTTGCTCATTGCCCTCAAACCCTGGAGGAGGAAGCATGTACAAATCCTCCTGGAGGTCTGAGTTCAAGTAAGCAACATCCACATCAAAATGATGCACCAGCAAACCTCTTTGTGCAGCAACGGCCAAGAGCAAACGTAGAGATTCACTCCTACAGGTGGGAGCATAAACTTCCGTATAATGCAACCCCCTGCGCTGCGTGAATCCTCTCGCCACTAATCTGGCCTTATACTGCGGTTCTCCTGTCGCTGTGGGCTTAAGACGGTAAACCCAGCGGCTACCCACGGCCTGTTTGCCCACCGGCAACTTCGTGAGGGAGAACACACCTAGAGACTCCATTGAGCTCATTTCCTTCTGCATCGCCTCATGCCATTTTCTGGCTTCTTCCTGAGGCAGTTTCTGAACATCCTCAAAACTCTCGGGTTCACACTGTGCCATTCCGACCCACACGCTAGTGACGGCAAACCTTTCAGGAGGTTTCCCCTTGGTCGTCCGAGCTGAACGGCGCAGCACTACTTCAGGAACCCCCTCTGACCCACTGGGGCCAGCCAGAACGTCCTTGGCATCAGAGAGCTCCCCCTCTGACTTACTGCGCCTTCTGGACTTCTCAGCCGAACCTGTGGGGGAAGATATAGCACTGCGTTGCTCAATCTTCACAGCCTTGGGAGAAGTTCTCCCCTCTGCCTGCACTGGGTCTGGACTCTGGGCCTCAGTAGCAGGTTCAACCTCTTCCTCTCCTTCATCGGCAGAGTCAAGCAGACTCTCTGACAGGATGTCAGGGTTCCCATGTATCCTTGCCCAGCCACTCTGCTCACAGAATTCAGCACTGTTGCTGAGCTGAATCCTGGACTGATTCCCTGACGGATAAGCAAACCTCCACCCCTTGGTCCCTGGCTCATACCCACAGAAAATCATCTTTTGGGACTTGGGTTCACCTTTCTTGCATTTGGCCTTTGGTATGAGGACCCAAGCCTCACAGCCAAAAACGCGGAAGTAGTGCACTTTCGGCTTCTTTCCATGCAGCAAGAAGTAGGGTGTGTCACCTACCACTGAATTGAACGACCTGTTCAGAATAAAGTTGGCCGTTCGCCAAGCCTCCCCCCAAAAGCGCTGTGGGAGCCCGGCATCAAACAAAAGAGCTGCGGACATCTCCCCTAGAGTCCTGTTCTGTCTTTCCGCAATCCCGTTTTGTTGGGGACTGTGTGGAGAGGACAATCGGTGCTGAATCCCCTTTTTGCGGAAAAAACTTTGCAGTGCAGACCCGGTGAACTCCCCACCGCGATCGCTCTGAAAGTTTTGCACCCGTGTGGAAAACTGCAGTTCCACAGCCGCAATCCAGTCTTTGATTAGCGGCGCAGCTTCATTTTTGTGTTGGATCGTGAAGATCCAGGAGTTGCGTGTATGGTCATCAATCAGAACCAGCGCATATTTGGCTCCGCCCATACTGGTCACAGACATCGGACCACACAAATCTGCATGAATTAACTGAAAAGCCCTAGTGGTCACCCTCTCAGACCTAGGGTATGTGCACATTTTTACCTTTGCAGACTTGCACGCTCTGCAATCTAGAAACTTAGCACATGATTTCATTTTGCACCCTTGCGTACACTCTGGGATCTTCTTCACTGACCCGCAGGACACGTGAGCCATGCGTCGGTGCCATAAGTGAGCACACGCATCATGAACTGGAACGTTGGCACACTGTGCTTGAGCCACCTCCGTGTCACCTGTACCTGCAAAAGAAGCATCTATCACAAACAACCTGTCTTTACATTCAACACTGACTAGTTGCTGTCCATTCTTAGAAATAGAACACTTATTGTTCTCAAAACACACTCTGTAGTTCTCAGCAAGAAGGGCGCTGACAGACAGCAATGTGCAGGACAGTCCTGGAACAACAAAAGCCTGGATTGAATCCTGTAAGAAAGAACAAAACAGTGAGCCAGTCTGCGTGAGTGGGTGTCGAGTCCCATCTGCTAAACAGACAGTCTTCCCAGAAGATACAGAGGTGCAGTTCTCCAGGAATCCTGCAGATGGCACTAGGTGATGGGACGCTCCACTGTCGATCACAAAAGCCAGCACAGCATCCTGTTGACAACTCTTGACTGCAGCCATAGAGGCTGCCAAATGTTTATGTTCAGTGTCTCTGCCAGCTGCCTTCGGCTTGCCTTTCCCACGCTTTGAAGAAGAGCCCTTTATCTGGTTGCTACGGGAGACGGCCTTCGGCTGTTCCTGTGCCTCCACTGGACATTCTCTCACAAGATGGGAGGGGGAGCCACAGTGACGGGGAGCAAAAAACAGCAGCTTCTCAAGTTTCACAGCCTTTTAAAGCACACAGTACTTCAAAGCAGGCTTCAAAGCAGCTTCCTCTAATTGCAGTAACTGTCGCCCATAACCTGAAGAAGATTTATTGCTCAGATAAGTCCTGGCGTCCAGCCCGCTTCGGCTGCGCAGCTACCGCCCAGGCCTCCGCACTTCAAAGGGCCACATTCCGAAGCTCTGAGCAAACGCAGAGTTAAGCAGCGGTCAGAGAAAGCTGCAAACTCAAGTGCTTTCTTTCAGTGTGCTTAAATAAAGTCCACTCAGGATCTTAGCAGCTAAAAGCAGTTTTATTTAAGCAGAAACTATCCATTGTCGAACAGCATCGTGAAAACACGTGCACTCTCCTCAAAAGCGAAAGTAGAGAGAAAGAACAAAGGCTGGAGACTCTCGGATATGACGCAGAATCTCCCCCCTCCCAATAGTAGGCAGGGCGTACATTCTGAGCTGTTTAACCCTGTAAGCTCAGGTTCTCCTCACAGGTATGTCTGCTTTAACGTCTCATTGCTGAGCAAAAAACAGCGTTCTTGGCCGTTCCTGTGGCGTACACCCCTCCCCCCTTTTCTCCAGCTGGATGGCTTGTATTTGGGGCTGTGAGGTAAAGCACAGCAGCGGGGATCCCCTGTCCCCCCCCCACTTTGTGGGAGAGCTTGCTTGCAGATAGGGATAGTGCACGGTTGGAGAGCCTTTTATTTGTAATTGCTCTGGTTGCTTAGAAGGGTAGTTGGCGGCTGAAGTGAATCAAGTCAACTTTAATCGTTTAACCTGCCAGAAAAAGGGCCAGTTTGAAACAGAGGCTGCCTAGTTCACAGAGTTCCTGAACAAGCATGCATGGAAACACCGGTTTCTATAATAACTGAAATGTGCTTCATTTGCAACTAAGTAGAGCCTCTCTGCTAATGCAGAGCACAATCCACAGCTTCAGGCAAGGCCATTTATATACCCAGAATCCAGAGCAGCCTTTTCTCATATTCCTCTGAAGTACCACCACTGCAACACGAGTGCTTGGCCTTCTGGCACCTGCAGGCTAGGGAAAGAGCTCTTTAGCACCCTGGGGTGGAGCTCCTTCTCAGCAATAGCACTGTCTGCTCATTCCCAACTTCTTCAACCAGTGCCTCTGTGCCTTCTGTAAATGTCTGGAGTAAATGTCTAGCAGGAAGTGTCTGTCCTCTCCAGGATGTTGAAATACTGAAGAAGGCGCCCAATAGCCCTAAGACGGGGGCGGAAACAATACTTAAGGATGATCAAGCATTGCGTATGAAGGTCCAGGAGCTTGAAGAAAAACTCCAGCTGTTGCCAGAAATACTCCAGGATCCACAAGGAAGAGGTATTTTTGAGAATCATGTCTTCACAAATTCCGGGGACATGGCCCTCCCAGTGTTAAGGTGGGGAGGTGGGGTTGGGAGTTTGCAGATAAGAGTCAAAAGTTAAAAATGTAAAGGCTAATGGAATTCTATTTAAAAATCAAAAGTCGCTGTGGTGGTTCAAGTTATAGTGTCAGACAAGAGACAAGATGGAATAGAAAAGATAAGGAAGAGAGAAAAGAGATAGAGAGAAAAAGAAAACACAAAAAATCCTACTGAAAATGGTTTGTTTGTTTGTTCAGAAAAGAGAAGGAAAAGAAAAAAAAACATTGTAATAAATAAATAAATAGAAAAACTGGGGGAGTGGGGAAGGAAAAGTACTTATATATATATATAGAATTCTCTAATGAGAAATTTTAAAAAAAACTTTTTAAACTTTTTTTGAGTGATAGCAGCTCTTTTGGCTGAGGTGTGGCATGCAGCTGAAACAGTATTTAAGGAAACTCAAACATTCCGTGTGAATCTCCAGGAGCTTGAAGAGAAACTCCAGGCGTTGCCAGCAACACTCCAGGAGCCTCAAGCCAGAGGTATTTTTTAGAATCCTGTCTTCACAAATTCCGGGGACATGGCCCTCCCAGTGTTAAGGTGGGGAGGTGGGGCTGCGGGTTTGCAGATAAGAGTCAAAAGTTAAAAATGTAAAGGCTAATGGAATTCTATTTAAAAATCAGGTCAGGACAACAGATCCACACCTGGGAGCTTGATGGCAGCTGAAGGGATCCACGGTGATCCAGGACAAGCTGCACTTGCTGCTCAGGTAAGGCCAGAAGGAGGCTTAGCAGGCGTCCCTGGTTGCCAGGGAGAGTCCCCGGATTCAGCAATCTGTCCCCGGCAGAAATTTGTCCCCGGAATGTCCCCGGATTTACGCCTGGGGACTTCCTGCGCTGCAACATGGCTGACGCCATGGCAGCAAGCAGCATCGGAGGTCCCGACTACATCCGGGGACATTAATTAAATCTGGGGACATTCCAGCCAGTTCCAGCCAGCCAATCCGCTGGCTGGGGGGGGGGTGCCCCGACCTTGCTGCAGCCGCTGCCGCTAAGTAGAGGGAGAGCCCGATTCAAGAGAGCACACCCAGAGGAAGGTATGTCTGCTTTAATGCCTCATTGCTGAGCAAAAGACAGTGTTCTTGGCCGTTCCTGTGGTGTACACCCCTCCCCCCTTTTCTCCAGCTGGACGGCTTGTCTTTGGGGCGTTGAGGCAAAGCACAGCAGAGGGGATCCCTTGTCCCCCCCCCACTTTGTGGGAGAGCTTGCTTGCAGATAGGGATAGCGTGCGGTTGGAGAGCCTTTTATTTGTAATTGCTCTGGTTGCTTAGAAGGGTAGTTGGCGGATGAAGTGAATCAAGTCAACTTTAATCGTTTAACCTGCCAGAAAAAGGGCCAGTTTAAAACAGCAGCTGTCTAGTTCACAGAGTTCCTGAACAAGCATGCATGGAAACACCGGTTTCTATAATGACTGAAATATGCTTCATTTGCAACTGAGTAAAGCCTCTCTGCTAATGCAGAGCACAATCCACAGCTTCAGGCAAGGCCATTTATATACCCAGAATCCAGAGCAGCCTTTTCTCATTCTCCTCTGAAGTACCACCACTGCAACACGAGTGCTTGGCCTTCTGGCACCTGCAGGCTAGGGAAAGAGCTCTTTAGCACCCTGGGGTGGAGCTCCTTCTCAGCAATAGCACTGTCTGCTCATTCCCAACTTCTTCAAGCAGTGCCTCTGTGCCTTCTGTAAATGTCTGGAGTAAATGTCTAGCAGGAAGTGTCTGTCCTCTCCAGGATGTTGAAATACTGAAGAAGGCGCCCAATAGCCCTAAGACGGGGGCGGAAACAGTACTTAAGGATGATGAAGCATTGTGTATGAAGGTCCAAGAGCTTGTAGAAAACCTCCAGCCATTGCCTGCAATACTCCAGGAGCCGCAAGCAAGAGGTATTTTTGAGGAAAGGGGGTGGGGTGTGGGGATGGAAAAGTAGATATATATATAGAATTCTTTAATGAGAAATTAAAAAAACCTTTTTTTAAAAAAGAGAAAAATGAGTAATAATAATGAAAATGAGTAAATGAGAAAGAAGTGAATAGAAATGGATGAATAATGAGTAATAATGTATTAATAAAAAAGGGAGGGTTGTGTGTATAACTAAAGAAGAAGGAGGAGAGAGAGAGAGAGAGAGAGAGAGAGAAGGGAACAAGAAAAAGGGGCAGTTTGATTTCTCCCGTGGGACCCCCAGGGCTTGGTGTCGAGTCCCTAGTTCAGGGCTGAGGCGGCGGTTCCAGGAAATGAGCTCCAATGGTTCAGGCCGCCTACCTGGGTTCATAGGGTTTTAAAATACGGATAAGAAATGGACTGAAAATAAACTAAATAAGATAAAGCATGGTTTTTGCTGTGCCCCCCTGCACTGGCAGGGGAGGGTCCACGCCGCGTTCTTCTAGCCCCCAGCCGGTCCCCGGTGCATGGTTCCTCTGCTCTTTTGCTCCAGCCGCTGGTGATATTGGCCTGGGGTGGGAGCTGGGCTAGGTGGGGCGTTCCCTCCGGGTTTCCCTGTCTCTCCCGATCCCCCCATCATTCTCCTCCCCCCCATGTTACCTGTGGGGACCCCTTACCAATACAGTCGTACCTTGGATCCCAAACGCCTTGCGACTCGAATGTTTTGGCTCCCGAACGCCACAAACCCGGAAGTGAGTGTTCCGGTTTGTGAATGTTCTTTGGAGCCCAAATGTCCGACGGGGCTTCCGTGGCTTTGGATCGAGTGCAGGAAGCTCCTGCAGCCAATCGGAAGCCGCGCCTTGGTTTCCGAATGTTTTGGAAGTCAAACGGACTTCTGGCATGGATTCCGTTTGACTTCCGAGGTACCACTGTATATCTTCTCGGAGCAGGGGCAATCCCATTGCCGCCTTCAGTTCTGGTAAAGCTAAGAATTGCTTGTGCAGATCTTGATGCCTTCAAGGCCGAGGCTGTCATCTGATGAGACCCAGTACTCCTATCAGAGAAGCAAATCCTCAAATACAGTCATTCCTCCTCTTCCGCTCGGTTCAGGTTACGTCTTTTCAGGTTGCGTCCCACGGCGACACGGAAGTAATGGAACGGGTTACTTCCAGGTTTCGCTGCTCGCGCATGTGCAGACGCACAGAATGATGTCACGCGCATGCGCAGAAGCTGCAAATCGCGACCCACACACGCGCAGACGCGGGTTGCGTTCTGCTCATGATGCGATTGGGGCTCCGGAATGGATCCCGTTCGCAACCAGAGGTAGCACTGTAGTTGAAATGCCTGACTTGTTCAATGGCTTGTCCATTTAGGAGCCATTTCTGCTTCCTGGGCTGTGCCCCCAATACTACGGCTTTTGTCTTGGAATAATTTGTATTCAAATCTTTGTTACGACACAGTCCCCCAAAGTTCTTTAGTAATCGCCTCATACCCACTTGCGTTTGTGCTAACAACACCGTATCGTTGGCATGTAGCAAAATGGACACATTACGTAATAAAACTGAAAGAGGGAAATATCTGGCCATTTGGGTTCCTTTATTACATCATTTACATAAATGTTAAAAAGCAGAATTTTAGGAAGTATTTCAAAGTGTTTAAAATGATTTAGGAATTACAAGGTTAACTTTTAAAAAAAGATATTAAATAAGTTTTAAAAGCCTGTATGTGTAACTGCTGGTGATGTTGGGGGGTGGGGGGTGGCGGCAGCTGTGCTTCTAAGACTCCCTTAAAACTGATTTACAGTGCTGGCTCTTGGGGATTGAAAGGGCACATAAAGAGGCCTTGCTCCAAATTAAAGAAAAACCAACAAACAACCCCAGTCAAACAATTAGAAAAACCAGCTTGGGGAGCTCAGATGAACAAGTCCCACTTTGGTGCAACTTGACCGGAATGACATGCACAGATGCTCCCTTCTTTTTCTCAGTGATAGCAGCTCTTTTGGCTGGGGTGTGGCAAGGAGCTGAAACAGTATTTAAGGAAACTCAAAGATTCCTTGTGAAGCTCTGGGAGCTTGAAGAGAAACTCCAGGCGTTGCCAGCAACACTCCAGGAGCCGCAAGCCAGAGGTATTTTTGAGAATCCTGTCTTCACAAATTCCGGGGACATGGCCCTCCCAGTGTTAAGGTGGGGAGGTGGGGTTGCGGGTTTGCAGATAAAGAGTTAAAAGTTAAAAATGTAAAGGCTAATGGAATTCTATTTAAAAATCTGGTCAGGACAACAGATCCACACCTGGGAGCTTGATGGCAGCTGAAGGGATCCACGGTGATCCAGGACAAGCTGCACTTGCTGCTCAGGTAAGGCCAGAAGGAGGCTTACCAGGCATCCCCGGTTGCCAGGGAGAGCCCCCGGATTCAGCAATTTTTCCCGGCAGAAATTTGTCCCCGGAATGTCCCCGGATTTACGCCTGGGGACTTCCTGCGCTGCAACATGGCTGACGCCATGGCAGCAAGCAGCATCGGAGGTCCCGACTACATCCGGGGACATTAATTAAATCCGGGGACATTCCAGCCAGTTCCAGCCAGCCAATCCGCTGGCTGGGGGGGTGCCCCGACCTTGCTGCAGCCGCCGCCGCTGAGGAGAGGGAGAGCCCGACTCGAGAGAGAAGAGACCCAGACGAAGGTATGTCTGCTTTAACGTCTCATTGCTGAGCAAAAAACAACGTTCTTGGCCGTTCCTGTGGCGTACACCCCTCCCCCCTTTTCTCCAGCTGGACGGCTTGTCTTTGGGGCGTTGAGGCAAAGCACAGCAGCGGGGATCCCCTGTCCCTCCCCCATTTTGTGGGAGAGCTTGCTTGCAGATAGGGATAGCGAGCAGTTGGAGAGCCTTTTATTTGCAATTGCTCTGGTTGCTTAGAAGGGTAGTTGGCGGATGAAGTGAATCAAGTCAACTTTAATCGTTTAACCTGCCAGAAAAAGGGCCAGTTTAAAACAGCGGCTGTCTAGTTCACAGAGTTCCTGAACAAGCATGCATGGAAACACCGGTTTCTATAATGACTGAAATGTGCTTCATTTGCAACTAAGTAGAGCCTCTCTGCTAATGCAGAGCACAATCCACAGCTTCAGGCAAGGCCATTTACATACCCAGAATCCAGAGCAGCCTTTTCTCATTCTCCTCTGAAGTACCACCACTGCAACACGAGTGCTTGGCCTTCTGGCACCTGCAGGCTAGGGAAAGAGCTCTTTAGCACCCTGGGGTGGAGCTCCTTCTCAGCAATAGCACTGTCTGCTCATTCCCAACTTCTTCAACCAGTGCCTCTGTGCCTTCTGTAAATGTCTGGAGTAAATGTCTAGCAGGAAGTGTCTGTCCTCTCCAGGATGTTGAAATACTGAAGAAGGCGCCCAATAGCCCTAAGATGGGGGCGGAAGCAGTACTTAAGGATGATGAAGCATTGTGTATGAAGGTCCAGGAGCTTGAAGAAAAACTCCAGCTGTTGCCAGAAATACTCCAGGATCCGCAAGCCAGAGGTATTTTTGAGAATCCTGTCTTCACAAATTCCGGGGACATGGCCCTCCCAGTGTTAAGGTGGGGAGGTGGGGCTGCGGGTTTGCAGATAAGAGTCAAAAGTTAAAAATGTAAAGGCTAATGGAATTCTATTTAAAAATGAAAAGTCGCTGTGGTGGTTCAAGTTATAGTGTGAGACAAAAGACAAGATGGAAAAGAAAAGATAAGAAAGAGAGAAAAGAGATAGAGAGAAAAAGAAGAAAGAAAGAAAAAGAAAACATAAAAAATCCTACTGAAAATTGTTTGTTCAGAAAAGAGAAGGAAAAGAAAAAAACCATTTTAATAAGTAAATAGAAAAAGGGGGGAGTGGGGATGGAAAAGTAGATATATATATAGAATTCTTTAATGAGAAATTAAAAAAACCTTTTTTTAAAAAAGAGAAAAATGAGTAATAATAATGAAAATGAGTAAATGAGTAAGAAGTGAATAGAAATGGATGAATAATGAGTAATAATGTATTAATAAAAAAGGGAGGGTTGTGTGTATAACTAAAGAAGAAGGAGGAGAGAGAGAGAGAGAGAGAGAGAGAGAGAGAGAGAGAGAGAGAGAGAAGGGAACAAGAAAAAGGGGCAGTTTGATTTCTCCCGTGGGACCCCCAGGGCTTGGTGTCGAGTCCCTAGTTCAGGGCTGAGGCGGCGGTTCCAGGAAATGAGCTCCAATGGTTCAGGCCGCCTACCTGGGTTCATAGGGTTTTAAAATACGGATAAGAAATGGACTGAAAATAAACTAAATAAGATAAAGCATGGTTTTTGCTGTGCCCCCCTGCACTGGCAGGGGAGGGTCCACGCCGCGTTCTTCTAGCCCCCAGCCGGTCCCCGGTGCATGGTTCCTCTGCTCTTTTGCTCCAGCCGCTGGTGATATTGGCCTGGGGTGGGAGCTGGGCTAGGTGGGGCGTTCCCTCCGGGTTTCCCTGTCTCTCCCGATCCCCCCATCATTCTCCTCCCCCCCATGTTACCTGTGGGGACCCCTTACCAATACAGTCGTACCTTGGATCCCAAACGCCTTGCGACTCGAATGTTTTGGCTCCCGAACGCCACAAACCCGGAAGTGAGTGTTCCGGTTTGTGAATGTTCTTTGGAGCCCAAATGTCCGACGGGGCTTCCGCGGCTTTGGATCGAGTGCAGGAAGCTCCTGCAGCCAATCGGAAGCCGCGCCTTGGTTTCCGAATGTTTTGGAAGTCAAACGGACTTCTGGCATGGATTCCGTTTGACTTCCGAGGTACCACTGTATATCTTCTCGGAGCAGGGGCAATCCCATTGCCGCCTTCAGTTCTGGTAAAGCTAAGAATTGCTTGTGCAGATCTTGATGCCTTCAAGGCCGAGGCTGTCATCTGATGAGACCCGGTACTCCTATCAGAGAAGCAAATCCTCAAATACAGTCATACCTCTTCTTCCGCTCAGTTCAGGTTACGTCTTTTCAGGTTGCGTCCCGCGGCGACCCAGAAGTAACGGAACGGGTTACTTCCAGGTTTCGCTGCTCGCGCATGTGCAGACGCTCAGAATGTTTGTGCTAACAACACCGTATTGTTGGCATGTAGCAAAATGGATACATTATGGGATAAAACTGAAACAGGGAAATATCTGGCCATTTGGGTTCCTTTATTACATCATTTACCTAAATGTTAAAAAGCAGAATTTTAGGAAGTATTTCAAAGTGTTTAAAATGATTTAGGAATTACAAGGTTAACTTTTTAAAAAAGATATTAAATAAGTTTTAAAAGCCTGTATGTGTAACTGCTGGTGATGTTGGGGGGTGGGGGGTGGCAGCAGCTGTGCTTCTAAGACTCCCTTAAAACTGATTTACAGTGCTGGCTCTTGGGGATTGAAAGGGCACATAAAGAGGCCTTGCTCCAAATTAAAGAAAAACCAACAAACAACCCCAGTCAAACAATTAGAAAAACCAGCTTGGGGAGCTCAGATGAACAAGTCCCACTTTGGTGCAACTTGACCGGAATGACATGCACAGATGCTCCCTTCTTTTTCTGAGTTAAAGCAGCTCTTTTGGCTGAGGTGTGGCATGCAGCTGAAACAGTATTTAAGGAAGCTGAAGTATTCCGTTTGAAGCTCTGGGAGCTTGAAGAGAAACTCCAGGCGTTGCCAGCAACACTCCAGCAGCCGCAAGCCAGAGGTATTTTTGAGAATCCTGTCTTCACATGGCCCTCCCTCCCAATGGGTTTCAAGTCCCATCATCCCTGATGAGCGCTGGCCATGTTGGCTGGGGCTTAGGGGAGTCCCACCACAGTCTGGAGCCCAGTTCAGTGCGCCTTTGTGGGCAGCTGGTAGCCATGCCAGGGTCGCCTTCGCTGCGTGGAAGGGGTGGCCTCCCCCCCACCCCCACCCCATGCGCAGGAGACCAGAGGCCAGTAGCAGACTGCGCATGTGCCTCGGAAGGGCACAAAGGTTTGCTGCCTCCTTGTGTGCCCATTTTCTTGCCAAAAAGAATAAAAATACAGCATATGGTTGCACATACCAGGCACCAATTTTAATGGTGGTTCTTTGCCTTTTCCTTCAGGTGAGGAACACGAGGAGGAGGAGCAGCAGCAGGAGGAGGAGAAGGAAAAATAAAGAAAATGGGGGGGGGATATATTTTCCTGTATATTTCTATTCTGAGTTCTATGTATTGCTTCTTTATTTAATAAAATTTATTTTAAAAAGCCTGCAAAGTGGTTTACCAAAACAAAAAACCAAAAAGACACCACAGCAGTAAAATCAAGAAAAATCAACAATCCTACTTTAAAACATACAAAAGCTAAAATATTAAAAGAGATGAAAATTTCTTCAACTTCCTAAGCTCCTAGGTATGCTTGCCTAAACAAGAATGCTTTTAGCAGGTGCCTGAAAAGTGTCTAGCAAAGGCACGTGCTTTGTTGCAAGAGGCGGGGAGTTCCAAAGGGCAGGTGCTGCCACACTAAACCATGCAGTACAGATATTCTGCGGAACCTGTGGTAGCGCTTGAAACTGTTAGAATTCCAGCTCCATGGTTGCAGTCATGGGATTGTTGTCTATGTTTTGACTCTACAGAGTGGGAAGTGACGGCGACAGGATGTTTGTGTTCCTGTGTTCCGTGAAGTGGGACTATTGTCCTTTGTTCTTTTTCTCTTTGCTGTCTGATGCTCGAGAGAGAGGGAGCCATGTTGCAGTGCTCCGTGTGTGTGTTGATATGTAAATAAAGTCGATTAGCCAAAATGCTGAGTTGCTGAGGTCTGTCATGCATGATGCACAAACTCTGCGGATCCCTAAGTGTGCCGGTGTCGCTTGGCATCGGTCGCTGTGATGTTCGGGCTGAAGAAAGCTTATGAAGCTCCCAAACGATCGACCAGGAGGGAGGGAACATGCCAGTCGGGCACGTGTCTCTGCCAGGGTGCTACTCGAGTGTAGGCTGAACTCCTTGTGGGAATGTTCAGGGGTGCAGGAGAGGATATATTGTGAGATTATATCCTAATCCAACTTGTGCTAACAAGTTCCCAAAATATCAGCAGAGTTTATAGACATTCCACTTTCAGTTCGCAACGGTAACGCTTGCACAGGTTCGCTAGAACCTCTATAATAATTACTCTGGTATTCTCTCTTAAGGCATTACATGCCATAAATTTCATACCTGTGGTCCATAACTGTTCCCAGTCAGCCAACATAATGTTATGATATACAGGTGGTACATGACACCAGTCAAGTTTGCAAAAATCTATCATTTGCCCGATAATAAATGTTGGAAATGTAAAGAAAATGAAGGTACATTCTTTCAGCTTTGGTGGACGTGCCTAAGGATTAAGGCTTTCTGGGAGATGATCTATAATGAAATGAAAAAGGTATTTAAATATACCTTCCTGAAGAAACCAGAGGCCTTTCTCCTGGGCATGGTCGGCCAACTGGTGCCAAAGAAGGATAGAACTTTCTTTATGTATGCAACATCAGCAGCAAGAATACTCATCGCAAAGTATTGGAAGACACAAGATTTACCCACCCGGGAAGAATGGCAGATGAAGTTGATGGACTACATGGAACTGGCGGAAATGACTGGCAGAATCCGAGACCAGGGAGAAGAGTCGGTAGAAGAAGATTGGAAGAAATTTAAAGATTATCTAAAGAAACACTGTAAAATTAAGGAATGTTAGAAGGATGCTGGAATGAAGTTATGTGGTTTTAGCAATAATGTTATAAAGTGGTATGTAAAAATGGATTGTTAACAGGTAAAAATGTAAAGTTACAATATATCAAGATAAAATATCAAGATAAAAGCAAAAATGGTAAGGACTTGCTGAAACAACTATTGAACTAGAATACAAAAAAGGGAGGCGTCAGGAGGCCAGGGAAACAAGCAAATGAAAGATAAGACATGGAAAGAGTGATTTGTTTTTAATTGTTTTTATTTTTCTGTATTTTGTATTTTTTGTTTTCTTTTTTTTTCTTCTTTTCATTTTTGTAACTTCTTTGAAACTTTAATAAATATTATTTTAAAAATATATATATATAATAATTACTCTGGTAATTTCCCCTTTGTTCTCTCTTAAAATACAAGACACGACACAGTCTTTATAAAAGTATAAAAGAGTTTACTCACGTTCTGTTCACAATATGATCCCAGAAGGCAGACAGACTTAAAAAAGTTACATACACTTAGAATCTATCTTATACGAAGATAGTTCTTACCTCCTCTCTTGGCTGGGAGCCAAGAGAGCATCCTTAGATGTTTCCTCATCGAAGGAAGATGGCAGAGAGAGAGATATGGCTGCCTGCCCTGTGCTTTTATCATTTACCTGCACAGGCGAGGCCACACCCACCTCTGGTCACATGCGGAGGAAGTCCGTCCCCAGGAAGTTTACCTGCTTGCTGGACAGACATCCCTCCCCATGTTCTAACATGTACATTCTAGGAATGTTGTCATTGACTGCTCCTGTGTTTACATCCCACATACCCCTTCTCAGGCAATACAACACATACAAAACATAAACAACTTTATTCAACCACCCAGCGTCCCAGCTTGACACGTAGACTCTGCAAACTCTCTCTTGGTAGGGGTTTCGTCAGGATGTCAGCAGTCATCTCTTGGGTGCTGCAGTAGGATAGTTCCACAAGTCCATCCTGGATCATCTGGCGTATGTAGTGGTATTTAACCCCAATGTGTTTTGTTCTGGCTAGGAACTTCTCACTCTGCGTCAGCTTCAGGCAACTTTGATTGTCCTCTAGCAAGCTGACAGGCCCTTTTCTCACCAACCCAAAGTCCTTTATGAGTTGATCAAGCCAGGCGATCTCTCTGCAGGCTTCTGTTGCTGCAACGTATTCTGATTCTGTGGAAGATAATGCTACACAGCTCTGTTTATAACTGCCCCATGCAACAGGTCCATCCCCAAACATGAAAACATGACCACTTGTTGATTTATAGTCAGCATTATCCCCAGCCCAATCCGCATCAGTATACCCAACCAACTTAGGGTCTCTGACGGATGGTAACCTTAATTTACAATTCATGGTACCCTTCAAATATCGCACCACCCTCTTTACACCTGCCCAATCATGCTCAGTGGGAGAATTCACCTTTCTGCTAAGAATCCCCACAGCATTAGCTAAGTCAGGTCTACATGTGGTAACTAAATACAAAAGTTTACCAATCGCCGACCTGTAGTCATTGTTGTCTGGCAACTGCTTCGAATCCTGCTGATTCTTCAGGAAGTCAGTAGCCATCGGTGTAGCAACTGGATGTGCGTCTTGCATCTGCATGTGCTCAACTAGCTCGTGGATCTTCTGTCTTTGGCTGAGAAGAAATGAGCCATCCTCTTCTCTTTCCACCTGGATCCCGAGGTAGTACTGGACATCTCCTAGCTCCTTGACCTCCACCTCTTTGCTAAGGTGTTTTACTATCTGTGTATAGTCTTTTTCACTTGCTGTGGCAATAATCAGGTCATCGACAAAAGCTAAGATATATGAGAATTGTCCATTATTTGACTTACTGTACAAGCACTTGTCAGCGTCGCCTTGCTTGTACCCAAGTTGCGTCAGCATTTTATGCAACTTCTGGTTCCAGGCTCTAGCAGCCTGTTTGAGTCCGTAAAGTCCTTTCTGGAGTTTGCACACTAAATGTGCCTCATGTGGTTTTACAAAACCTTTGGGCTGTTTCATATAAATTTCCTCAGAAATCTGCCCATGTAGAAAAGCGGTAGCAATGTCAATGTGTTTCACCCTCATTTTCTTGGAGGCTGCAATGCTCAAAAGCATTCTTGCGCTGCTGTACCTCACGGTTGGTGCAAAAACTTCATCATAGTCTTCACCAAAACGCTGTGAAAATCCCTGTGCTACAAGTCTAGCTTTGTAGCGCTGCACTTCTCCTTCTGACCCCTTCTTAACCTTGAAAACCCATTTACTGCCAATGGCCTTCTTACCGGGAGGCAGCTCAGTGAGTGTCCAGGTCTTGTTCTGATGCAGTGCATCCATCTCCTCCTGCGCGGCCTTCCTCCAGAGACTGGCTTCTGCAGCTGGCATCTCCTGTATCTCTTCCCAAGTGTATCTCCTGTATCTCTTCTTTGCCGACCCTGCAAAGTAGGACAGCCGTAATGGTAGGACACCTCTGTTGGTTCTGGACGAGCGCCTGACCTCTGGTTCTGCGACCGCATCAGCTTCCTCATCCTCCTCCAACGCAGGCATGTCCCCATCTGAGTCCTCCTCTTCGTCTCTGGTGCCGCCAGGGTTCTGGTCTTCTGGTGCGTTGCCTGTAGGGGGCGCTGTAACACTCGAAGGCAGATTATTACTTTGTGGGGTCTCAAAAGGGAAATATACAAATTCTTGAGTCCTTTCTGACTCCTCGGAAGAATCCACAACAGTGTTCTTAATGTCTACTTTTCCATATTCATCAAAATAAACCGCATGGTATGCATTTGTCTTACCAGTTTGTAAGTCCATAATTCTGTATCCTTTGCCTCCAGAGGCGTATCCCACAAGGATACCTGCTTTTGCCCTGGAGTCAAGCTTGTGTCTGTGTTCCTTGGGCACGTGGAAGTAACACGGACTTCCAAACACACGTATGTGCGACAGATTGGGAGCTTTCCCATGCCAAAGTTCAAATGGTGTGCGCTCTGCACCTTTAGTTGGCAGTCTATTCTGCAAATAGACCGACGTGTATACTCCTTCGGCCCACAGCTTCTGTGGCAAACATGCATCCTTTAGCATGCACCTTGTCATATCCATAATGGACCTAAATTTTCTCTCAGCTATGGCATTCTGCTGTGGTGTGTAAGACACCAAACTGGGAGGGGTGGCTAACACCCCAGAGGACAGGATCACACTTCAAAACGACCTTGACAGATTAGAGAACTGGGCCAAAACAAACAAGATGAATTTTAACAGGGAGAAATGTAAAGTATTGCACTTGGGCAAAAAAAAATGAGAGGCACAAATACAAGATGGGTGACACCTGGCTTGAGAGCAGTACATGTGAAAAGGATCTAGGAGTCTTGGTTGACCACAAACTTGACATGAGCCAACAGTGTGACGCGGCAGCTAAAAAAGCCAATGCAATTCTGGGCTGCATCAATAGGAGTATAGCATCTAGATCAAGGGAAGTAATAGTGCCACTGTATTCTGCTCTGGTCAGACCTCACCTGGAGTACTGTTTCCAGTTCTGGGCACCACAGTTCAAGAAGGACACTGACAAACTGGAACGTGTCCAGAGGAGGGCAACCAAAATGGTCAAAGGCCTGGAAACAATGCCTTATGAGGAACGGCTAAGGGAGCTGGGCATGTTTAGCCTGGAGAAGAGGAGGTTAAGGGGTGATATGATAGCCATGTTCAAAGATATAAAAGGATGTCACATAGAGGAGGGAGAAAGGTTGTTTTCTGCTGCTCCAGAGAAGCGGACACGGAGCAATGGATCCAAACTACAAGAAAGAAGATTCCACCTAAACATTAGGAAGAACTTCCTGACAGTAAGAGCTGTTCGACAGTGGAATTTGCTGCCAAGGAGTGTGGTGGAGTCTCCTTCTTTGGAGGTCTTTAAGCAGAGGCTTGACAACCATATGTCAGGAGTGCTCTGATGGTGTTTCCTGCTTGGCAGGGGGTTGGACTCGATGTTTAAACAATACCAATTTCATACTTGTACAGAAAATGTTAATTATCTAGGCACATTACTACCATGAGATTTATCAGCAAAGTATTCCCCTCAGCTCTTCCTCCTGACTAGGCGGCTTCTGTGGGAGAAGAGAGCTGTCACGTGCCTTGCCCGCTACCTTTTTAACAACCCAGCTGACCTCAGTGCATTTTGTCCTTTCCCTCAGGCAGCAAAATGTCTTAGGCTTGCCTTGGGAATAAGTACTCGCCAAGCTGCAATGTTTTGTTTCAGAACCCACTCGCATAAATTAAAAAAGGAAAAGAAGGGAATGGTTTTTTTAAAAAAAAATGATGTGCCCAGAACTCCTTTCTCTGATCAGTGAGTAAGCCCAAACAGCTCCCACACATCTGGCCTTAGGACTTCCAGAGCGGATGTGTGATCCCAAGCCATTGTTTGACATGCCATATTTTTCATTTCAGCATTGGAGCGCTCTTGCAGAGACTGTCCCTTTGTTCAGAATGTCACAGGCCCAGAGTGAAAAACTGACACTCCTAATTTCAAGCTCAGGCCCTCCAGGTGTTTCTGGACTCCAGATCCTATAACCCCAGACCATTGGTCATGATGGTGATGGGCATTGGAGACCAGCAAAATCTGGAGGGACACAGATTCCCCACCTCAGCTGTAGAAAAATATGCTTTACTGTCTTAAGGCAGGCTTTGAAATGTGGATCCAGCAACTTCTGAGTTAAGGGGCAGACCAGCGATAGCTGATCCCATTTCAGGCTGAGGGCCACACTGATTCATGGTCAACATGTCAAAGTAAGTGCCACTGAAGTGTAAAAGCGGGTGCAGGCATATATTTTTTTAAGGACCACATTGTTTGGGGCTTGGTGGAGTCACGAAAAGCTTTGGACCTCACAGAATAACAGCAAGGGATCCTCAGGAGAGGTCAGTTATAACAGTATTATTTTCCCCGTATGTGGGGTGGAGTGGGGGGGGCAGGGCTTATAAAGTGAAGTTGATCCTCCACTGTGGGTTAAAAAGATAAAGGTAAAGGTACCCCTGCCCGTACGGGCCAGTCTTGACAGACTCTAGGGTTGTGCGCTCATCTCACTCTAGAGGCCGGGAGCCAGCGCTGTCCGCAGACACTTCCGGGTCACGTGGCCAGCGTGACAAAGCTGCTCTGGCGAGCCAGCACCACAGCAGCACACGGAATGCCGTTTACCTTCCCGCTATAAAATGGTACCTATTTATCTGTGGAGTTTGGAACTGACAGGGTCAGACTTCCGCGGTGTCCTGTATCTGGGGGGAGGAGGGGGAGTAGAAGGAGGAGCTCGTCGCAGAGCAGTGACGCACAGCGTCTCTCTGCTTCCAGACTCACTCTCACTTCTCGCTGAGCAGCAGAAGCTGCGTGTGTGCTCTTGGAGCACGGCTGAGAATGTCACCGAGTTCCGATGGAGTGTGACTGTTTTATGGCTTGTAAATAAACGCTTCTAGAGATAAGAACTGAACTGTCTCTGGACTTGATTTATCCCTTATCTCACACGGACCCAGGACTGCTGCGACTCTGCTCCCCTGCCAGGTCAGCTTCTGAACAGAGCTGCGCAATGGAAGCGTGACTGGACGCAGGGGTTTTATTGCACGCAAAGGTTATGGAAGTATCGCGTTTCCTGACAAGTGTGAGAAGGGAGAAGGCTGCCAGCGACGTGTTGCTGTAATCTCCTGCCAGGCAGAAAGGAGACGCCGGAGAGCGGAGCCAAGAGCCAGAAGAAACGGCTGCTTCAAAGGTCCGGCTTGCTGGCAAACTTGTGAGTACGCTGAAGCCCCGGGGGGAGGAAGAATGGCTGCTGCACAGGCACAGCAGAGCCAAGAGAGCTACCCCGGTGAGAGGCTGAATGGGGCCAACTGGGAGGCCTGGTCAAGAAGAGCAAGGGGGTGGTTTGTGGCCACAGGGCTCTGGAGTCCAGTCCAGAAGGAGCCGGCCCCACCCATGCATGCTTCTCTGCTGAGTGAGAGAGGGCAGAGAGAGCTTTGCTTCTTGAAAGCAAGTGTGGATGCTTTGCTGTTGCCCCACCTGGAGGGCGTTAAATCGGCTCAGGCCGCTTGGCAGGTGCTGAGGAGTCTGTGCGAAAGCTCAGCAGGAGCCAAGGGCCGGGAGAAAGCCGAGGGCCAAGGGAGCAAGCCCCAGGCTGAAGAGGGAGCCAGACCAGAGGGGGCTGTTCCGGGAAGCTGCTTCTCTGCTTCGACACGTCTGTGTGATGGTGCTGGAGAGAAGCTGAGAGCTGTGGAACAGGGCGCAGGCTGCACCCCAAGAAGCAGTGGGGGGGCAGGCCAGGCAGGCCATTCCAAGAGCTCTGAGAAAGCGAAAGGCTTCGAAAGTTGTTTGTGCTTTGAGACGACGTCCAACAGCGCTGGGAAGCATCCGCTAGAGGCCCAGGCTGCCAAGGAGACTGGCCGGCGTGGAATGTCAACAAAGCAGGTTCCCAGGGCCGGTTCCCAGCAAAGACGTGGGAAAGCAGCAGGCCAGGAGAAAAACAAAGACAAGGCGTCTTATCATCTCACAGCTGCGATGGCGTCTCTGAGAAAAAGCAAGAGCCTCAGTCGGGGGAAGGCTGTGGCCATGGCAACCGATGGGAGTGCGAGCTACGCCACGGCATCTGTGGAAAACAACCAGAGACACTCTTTATCTCTCGTTGTGGATTCCGGAGCCTCGCATTGTCTGGTGACCTCCAGAGGGCTTCTGAGGAACTGCAAGACAGTTAAAACTGGACGCTATGTTACTTTAGCAGATGGGTCTCAAAGACCACTGACTGAAACTGGGCTTCTTTATTGTTCCTTTTTAGATCATTGGTTGCAAGCTTTTGTGGTACCAGAGCTTGCTCACTCTCTTTTAAGTGTGCCAGCCCTTATGGCTGCTGGATTTGATGTTTTGTTTTCTAACAATGTGTGTTCCTTCTACAGGAATGGAAAGAAGATCCACAGTGTCCAGAGAAGAGGCACGCTCTTTCTGGTCGAGATGCCCATTGAAGATGGGGCTGGTGGGAAAATGGGGCTGGTGGAAGATGGGGCTAGTGGAGAGTCCATTGTAGAAGCCCAAGGGCAGTGTGCAAATGTCCCACCACACCATGATTGTTTACACTTATGGCATCGGAGGTTTGGACACGCAGGGTGGTCGTATGTGAGGAAGGCCACAGACAACACTATTGGGTGCAGGTTCAAAGCATGTGACAAATACCTAGATTGTCAAGCCTGTAAGCAATCAAAGGTCACAACATGCTCATACCCCAGGTCTGAGAGGAAAACCAGTAAACCCTTTGAACTTGTGCATGCAGATTTGTCGGGACCCATGCCGACACCTTCGTTAGCTGGTTCTAAGTGGGTTTTGCTTCTGGTTGATGATTTTTCTAAACATTCATGGATTTTTGCGCTGCAACAGAAGTCAGAGGCAGCTGCACTGATCAGGGATTGGATCACAGCAGTAGAGCTACGGTTCTCTACCAAAGTAATTTCCTTTCAATCTGATCGTGGGGGGGAGTTTACCGGTTCTGCGCTGCAATCGTTCTTCAGGCAGAAGGGTATCAGTCATCGACTGACGGCCCCCCACTCTCCGCAACAAAATGGGGTTGCAGAGAGAAAGTTTCGCACGCTACAGGAGTCAGCGAATGCTATGCTGGCAGACTCAGGTCTGCCACAGCGCTTTTGGGCTGAGAGTTATAAAACAGCATGTTTCCTGCAGAATAGAGTGTTCAATTCCAGTGTAGGTGACACACCATATTTTCTGCTTCATGGGAAAAAGCCCAAAGTACATTTTCTGCGCACTTTTGGGTCAACAGCTTGGGTTCTGATTCCAAAGGCTATGCGCAGAAAAGGTGAGCCAAGATCCAGGAAAATGATCTTTGTAGGCTATGAGCCGGGTTCAAAAGCGTGGCGCTTTGCATACCCTGCTGGCAACCAGTCCAAGCTGCTTATTAGTGGCAGTGCTGAGTTTTGCGAGCAGAGTGGGTGGAAGCGGCTTCACGGAAATCCGGAAATTCTGGTAGAATCAGATGAGGAAGAGGAAGAGGGTGAGGCTGAACCTGTTGCTGGTGAGCACAGTCCACAGCCACAGAGTCCAGAGCCGGGATCTCCAAGGGAGAGGCTCCGTATCTCTCCAAAAGGGAGTCCCAGGACCCCTCCGCAGGTCTCTGTCAAGTCTGAGCCAAGGAGTGAACCATCCCCGCCAGCAGAACCAGCTGTTCGCCCTAAACGGCGCAGCAGGTCAGAGGGGGATGATGCTGACATGGAAGATAGGGGGGTTGATCCAGGTGAATCAGGCGCAGTTCCGGAATTCACGCTGAGGAGGTCAGCAAGATCAACCAAAGGGAAGCCACCTGAAAGGTATGAAGCCACAAGTGTCTGGGTTGGTGTGGCTAGATGTGAACCTGAATCCTTTGAGGATGTTCAGAAGTTGCCTCGGGAAGAAGCCAGCAAATGGCATGAGGCGATGCAGAAGGAGATGAACTCAATGGAGTCTCTTGGAGTGTTCTCACTCACACGGCTGCCGGCTAACCAGCAAGCTGTAGGCTGCAGATGGGTTTACCGTCTTAAACCCACAGAAGCAGGAGAACCACAGCACAAAGCGAGGTTAGTGGCGCGTGGATTTACACAGAGACGCGGAGTCCACTTCACAGAGGTCTATTCGCCGACTTCAAGGGCGGAGACTTTGAGAATGCTTTTGGCAATAGCAGCACAAAGAGGTTGGAAGGTGAACCATTTTGACGTAGATGTCGCCTACCTGAACTCAGATCTCCAGGAGGAGTTGTACATGCGTCCTCCTCCAGGGTTTGAAGTCAGTGAGCCAGGCATCGTGTGCCGGTTGCACAAATCCATCTATGGATTACGCCAATCTGCCAGGAATTGGAATATGTGCCTACATGAAGCCTTAGAAAAGCTAGGTTTTAAGAGGTCTCTTGCAGACAGTTGTCTTTACATTAGAGACTCAGGCTTGCAACAGCAAGTGGCACAGGTGTTTGTTGATGACATCTTGCTGATGACAAGAACAAGTGAACAGGTGGAGAAGTTTGCTAAGGAGCTTGGTAAACGGTTCAAGCTGAAGCAACTTGGAGATGTCAAGTCCTATCTAGGCGTAGAGATCACAAGAGCAAGTGATGGAAGCTTTTTGCTTCGCCAGAAAGGTAAGATTGAACAGTTGCTTGAGAAGTTCAGGATGTCTGATTGTGCAGGTGCCAGATCACCCATGGAGACTGGGTACGTGAAGGAGTGTCAGCAAGTAGAACGCATGGTGTTCGAAAACACTGAACTCTTTCAGTCAGCTCTGGGTAGTCTGTTGTATCTGTCACAGTGGAGTAGACCAGACATAGCGTTTGCTGTCAATCTGCTCAGTAGAGAAGCTTCAAGTCCTAGTGTGCAGGCCTGGAATGGTGTTAAGCGGGTGCTACGCTACCTGCAAGATACCAAAGACTTTTGCCTCAAGATGTCAGCTGAGGGTGATGTCAAGCTGACTGCCTGGGTGGATTCGGATTGGGCTAACCTTGAGGACCGCAAATCAGTGTCAGGCCTAGTGGTGAAGTTTGGGGACTCAGTGATTGGGTGGAGGTCCCGAAAGCAAAGTCTCATAGCGCTTTCATCTACTGAAGCTGAGTTCAGTGCGCTATCAGAGGTTTGCAGAGAACTGGAGTTCTATGTGTGTTTGGTCGAGGAAATCTGTGGAGAGAATTGTCTGCCCGTTGTGGTGCATGAAGACAACCAACCATGCCTTAAATTAGCTGAGACAGGGCAATTCAAGGCGAGGACCAAACATTTGGACATACGCTTCCGGAATGTATGTCAGAGCGTTCAAGAGGGGCTAGTTGCTCTGAAATACTGTCCCTCAACCAAGAACCTCGCTGATGGTTTCACAAAACCATTAACCTTCCAGAAGCACGAGGAGTTCTGTGAGGGTCTGTGTATGGGGAAAGCATTGTTGGCTATTGTCCCCAGATGCAGGACAAGAGGGGGTGTGGAGTTTGGAACTGACAGGGTCAGACTTCCGCGGTGTCCTGTATCTGGGGGGAGGAGGGGGAGTAGAAGGAGGAGCTCGTCGCAGAGCAGTGACGCACAGCGTCTCTCTGCTTCCAGACTCACTCTCACTTCTCGCTGAGCAGCAGAAGCTGCGTGTGTGCTCTTGGAGCACGGCTGAGAATGTCACCGAGTTCCGATGGAGTGTGACTGTTTTATGGCTTGTAAATAAACGCTTCTAGAGATAAGAACTGAACTGTCTCTGGACTTGATTTATCCCTTATCTCACACAGACCCAGGACTGCTGCGACTCTGCTCCCCTGCCAGGTCAGCTTCTGAACAGAGCTGCGCAATGGAAGCGTGACTGGACGCAGGGGTTTTATTGCACGCAAATTATCTACTTGCACTTAAGGGTGCTTTCGAACTGCTAGGTGGGCAGGAGCTGGGACCGAACGACGGGAGCTCACCCCGCTGCGGGGATTTGAACCGCCGACCATGCGATCGGCAAGTCCTAGGCGCTGAGGTTTTACCCACAGCGCCACCCGCGTCCCGTTCCACTGTGGGTTACTTTTGTTCAAAGCAAGATTCCTCTGGAGGGAGAGGATGTTGCAAAGTAAGTCAGAGGCAAAGCAGCCCCAAGCCAGGTTCTGTGTTTGCACACATGATTTGCAGTGAGCCAAGGGCTGAATTGCTGCTGTTGTTTCATAGCCCAGAACAGCAGGTGTAGGCGAAAGGTCTAAAGTTAGACAACCAGGTCTTGGTCAAGGCATCCGCTGACCAGCAGGCCATAGAGAAGAGGAACGTCAGCATTTCAACTCTGAGCCAAAGGTTTGGCTTTTGCTATTTTTGGACACCCTTGGTCATGAGCCAAGTGTGATTCTCGAACTGTGAATGCTGACTTTGCCAAATCCATACAGGCCCTTTTCATCTCTCATGCTCAGGAAGTAGCAGCCACAGCTCAGGAGAGGATTTTTCATTTGCTCCTTTTCCATGGGGTGGGGAAAACTCAACACTTTTAATCTTGTCTTATTTTTATGCAAATTGGGTGGTCTGCACCCTCTCTTTAGCACAGATGGCCTGCAGGAGAATTTCCTGTCCTTAAAAGTAAAACTGAACTTTTTTGGCAGTGCAACTGCAGGGAAGGCATTGTCTGCCACGTTTGCAGTTGAAGGCAGAGCTTGGGGGGCGGGGGCAGGAATGTTCAGCAGAGGGCAACCAAAATTATCAAGGGGCTGGAGCAACTCCCAGATGAGAAGCTAAAACATTTGGGGCTTTCTAGTTTAGGGGGGAAATGAGTAAGGGAGGACACGGTCAGGGGTACACGCATAGTGTAGAGAAAGTGGAATGCGGTAAGTTTTTCATCCCTCCATAATTCCAAAACCCAATGGGGTCATCCAATTGTGGGTTACTGGGTGGTGGTTGTTTTTATTTTGATTACAGTCATACCTTGGAAGTTGAATGGAATCAGTTCCGGGAGCCAAAACGTTCAAGAACTAAGCTGTTTGAAAACGAAGGTACAAGAGCAAAAAAAGAGGACAGCCTGAGGCACTGCCAGCCTGAGCTGGGAAAAGAGGTGGGCGGGGTCGCCACTGCCATGCCCCTTTCCCCAGCTCGGGCTGGCAGGGGCCATGACGGGCAGAGCAGCCCACTCCCGAGCCACCTGAGCCCGAGACCCCACCAACTCCCCCTCAACCTGGACATTTCCTTTAAAATGTAAAAAATCGCCCAGATAGGCATGTTGGTCCCCCAAAAGAGGACATGTCCGGGTTTCCCCAGACATATGGCAACCCTAAATTGTCGTGGAAGATGACCCTGAAAATACTGGCAAAGCCTTGTATGGTACGGCATGGAAAGGGGAACTAGAATAAAGGACTGAAGGGGCTGCATTAGTGAGGTTGTTAGAGCAAGTTTCCTTGGAATGAGGCTCAGCAGAGACTGTGGTGTCTTTATGATATATGGTTTATTCACACACATATACAACCTGAGCCGAAGATGGAGAGGCTCACAGCATTAACGCCCCAGAAGGTCTTGCTTCTTCCAGTTACAGCCTTCGAATCAAGAAGAAATCAGGCATGGCTCTCTCTCTGTGACTTCTGCCAACTTCCAGCCCAGCTCTCTCACACAACTCTGACCTTTTCCTTTCTCATTCCCAGCCAGGCGAGGGAGGAGGCCCACCCTCATTTGCCCTCTGGCACAGAGCAACCACAAGGTACATAGGTGGCAACTATGACCCTTGCTTGGTTAATTCAACAATGGAATCGTCCATTAGATTTTCACCCTTGCAGACTAGCTCCTAAACTCACAATGCTGAAGGACTAGGCAAGACCAAGGCTATTTCAAAACCAGTTTTTAGATGCATTTAGCTTTGTGTTCTATAGCTTTTAGCCCAATATTGATTGATGGGGAATGGAGGCTTATTTTGGGATGGTTTGTGGTGCACAGCCCTGTCTTGTCTTGTCCGTGTGTGTGTGTGTGTGTGTGTGTGTGTGTGTGTGTGTGTTTTCAAGGGCTTTTTGCTTGTTCACCGGGATCCTTCAGAAGGAAGAGACAAAAGAGTAGTGGTATTTTAGGACAACATAACAAAAACTTATGCAGGCATAGCCTATTTCATCAGAAGCATAAAGGAGACTGAGGAGGTTGACTGATAGTTTGAGGTATTGGTTGAGGCTAAGGCACCTGAAAAATCATATCACCCCTTATATACCCAATGGATGGCTCTGCTCTGCAGATGACGGCTTCCTGCAGGTACCATCTTATCGGGGGTCCCTTCTCTGCTATCTTTTCAATGCCTACTTCCTCTTCCTCTTTCAAGAAGCCTTCTAAGGAGAGATTTTTCTTAGTCTGCTTCTGTGTAGGAACTGTTTTTGGATGTTTTGGTTGTTTAACTGTTGTGTCTTTGCTGCCCTGGACTCCTTTGGGAGGAAGGGTGGAATATAAGGATGCCGAGTAGTGCCTCCTGTTAGGATATTTCCGTTCCACCTTAAAAGGGAGCAGGATGTTTGTGTCACAGCCTGTGCATTTCCTGTTCACAGGATGTTTATGTTTTCTGTTGCTTTCGTTTTTCTTCTTGGTGTCGAAGACACTGAAGCAGGCAGTCATGTTTTTTTTTTGTTCTGATCAACGCTGATTAAAACTTGTAAATAATGCTCTCCTGAGTGCGACTTTTGCTGTGCATTATCTGCTGATAGAGTGTGCATGAGCCCAGGAATGTGGCAATCTATTTCTGGAGCTCGTGTCGCTAATTGCTGATACTGCGTGTCTACGGGAGATCGATGGACGTCCGGAGACGACGTGGAGTCATGATGGACATTATCTCCCTGGCAGTATCCCAACAACAGGTTTCGGGCCCAGATTCATGGCACTTACAGGAGAGTAAGACTGCGATAGACTGCTGAGGTATGTGTGGGAAAGCAAAAGCAAATGAGGCTTTTCTGTTTGCCGCGGCAAGAGTCTCTGATGTCCGGCTGGCCTAATTGGCCTGGGAGCCGAGCCAAGCAGGCTTCGTGATTTATGGGTGCCAAGATAAGGAGTCTCTGAAGTGAAAAAGACTCACGGCTCAAGTAAAGAGCTGGAATGGAGTTTTTCCATGCCTCTGAAGCTGCTGAGTGCCCAAAGTTAAACAGGCACAATTATGAGACCTGGGCAAAATGGTGTGAGAGTTTGCTGCGTCAGTTTGGAGTGTGGCATACTGTGTGTGAAGCCCCTCCAGTTCCTCTGACAGATAGATGGAAGGCTCAGAATTCGAAAGCCGTAGACGTAATAGTCTTGTCCGTCTCTCTGGAGGAAATTGCTACGCTAGCTGGCAACACGACTGCACGTCAGATGTGGAATGCTTTGAAAGTTGCTCATCTGCCAGTCATCCCAGTCCAGAGTTTGACTGCATCGGAGGTCCTGGCTGTTTCCCAGAATGCGAGTGAATGCAGGGGTGCCGAGGGCACCGGTTGCAAGCTGTAGGGGGAGCTGACTGTGATGTCATCCCAGGCAGCATTCCAGCCTCCAGGGGAAGCCAAGGAGTCGGCAGCTGAGAGCTCTGTTTCCCATGGGAGCCAAGGTCAACTTTGCAGAGGCCGGAAGGCCAGAAGTAAACAGAGACAGATGCCTGCAGATGGCCCGAAGCAGAAGGGGGGTGAAAGGCCCACGCCAGTGGAAAACAAGGCTTTGTTTGCTGGCACAGCTTCACCAAAGGCTAAAGGCAAGTTTGATGGCCAGGAGCAGGGGGGCAAGCAGCAAAAGCCCACGCCAGTGGAAAACAAGGTTTTGCTTAGTGGAAAAGCTGCTCCAAAGGCCAAGGCCAGATTTATTGTGGACTCTGGTGCGAGCCGCCATTTGTCAAAAGATAAGCACCTGTTTATCTCCTTCACACCTCAAGATGGAGCGATCCACCTGGCTGATGGAAGGACGTTGCAAATTGCAGGAGTAGGGACTGTGAAACTGGCAAGTCTGCACACTACCATCAGAGATGAACTTTTTGTTCCAGGTGCTGCGGACAATTTGCTTAGTGTCCCACAGCTGACTGGGCGTGGTTTTGAGATTTCCTTCAAGAGGAGCGTCTGTGTCATCAGGAAAGGCAAAGAGGACATTTTGCTTGCAAAGTTTATGGATGGCTTATTCTGTATAACTTATGATGAAAATGCTATTATGTCTAATGTTGATTCTTGTTGTGTTGCACAAACTAACAAAGTTCTCCATGCAGGATGTATTCATGATCAACATCGAAGATTTTGTCACATGTCTTCGCAGGCGCTGGCCAAGATGCCTGAGTTGGTTGAAGGTTTGAACATCAAACCCTGTAAGTTTCACATGAAATGTGTATCTTGTGCAGAGAACAAGGTGAAGGTTGCTCCAAAAGGCAAGGAGTCTAGCAGGCAGGCTTCCAAACCCTACCAGCTAGTGCACGCAGACCTGGTTGGTCCACTTGCGCCCTCTTTGGGTGGAGCAAGGTACTTCATGGTTCTAATTGATTCTTTTTCTAGGTACATTCATGTGTTTATGCTTGAGCAGAAATTGCAAGTGTTTCCTAGGTTCAAGGCATTCTGTGCTTGGTTGGAGAATGTTCACAGTAAACGTATCGGCTGTTTGTTTACTGATTGGGGCGGGGAGTTCACTTCTCAGCAGTTTGAAGCTTTCCTGACTGAGAAGGGAATCCAGCATGACTTGTCAACGCCTAGATCGCCATGGATGAATGGACTTGCGGAGCGAGCAAATCAGACTTTGCTTCAAGGCCTGAAAACCTTGTTGCATGATGCCAACCTCCCTGAGAAGTTTTGGGGGGAAGCTCTGTCGACGTTTGTTTATTCCTATAATCGCAGACTGTCATCACCTATTGGTTGTACTCCCTACGAGAAGATGTTTGGTAAGAAACCGAACGTCAAGCACATGAGAATCTTTGGTTCTGACATGTGGGTACACACCCCACAGAGCAACAAGCTTGGGAAGCGTGGGGCACATGGTTTGTTCATGGGGTACGATAAAGGTGCATACAGAGTATGGATGACTAACTCTAAGTCCATTAAGTTCACAAAGAGTGTTGAGTACAATCGTAAGTGGGGGGAAAATGTGGGAATTTTCCAGAGTTACCCAGAGGAGGATGAAGGTGATGTGAAAAAGGCAGATAATGTTGAGAAAGCTGAGAAAGCTGAGGATGAGGATGAGGATGATGATGGTGGTGGTGGTGGTGATGATCAGAGTTCGGATTCCAGTTCAGTGGGCGGCGCTGCTGCTGGTGTCAGCGACAGTGATGACACAGCAGACTACAAGAGCGCAAAGGCCTCAGTCAGATCATCTGATGCATCTGACAATGAACTGGAAGAACCACTGTTCACCATTGGTCACTTTTCTCCTAAGAAGGAGGAGATGAGTCCAGAAGACTTGCGTCTGGTTCGCAGGTCTGAAAGGGCGACCAAAGGCAGACCTCCAAAGAGATTTGCTGATGAGTTTGCTAAGACGGCAACTGCTGTTCTTAGTAGCTTAGAGAAGGTGTGGGAACCTTCAAGCTTCAAAGAGGTTCAGGAGTTAACCTCTAAAGATGCTGAGCCTTGGCTTAATGCCATGAAGGCTGAAGTTGATTCCTTGAACAGGAACCAAACTAAGATGGCGGCGCGTGTAGATGCAGCGGCTGGTTGCTCCTTAACTCAGAATTTGGCTTTTTTGTCCTGCCAAAATAGACTTGTTTATAGTCGGCAGGACATGTTATCTATTCGGCTACGGAGTGAGTGCTGCACAAATTGTGAGTGTCTCCGCGTCTGCAAGGAAGATTTTTTGACTTCAAAGAACTGGGGAGTAAAGAGACACAGGAGAGACCGTAAACAGAAGAGAGGCTGCAGAGGAGGAAGGCGATTAAGGCAATTAAGGCTAAAGACACAACATTATAACTTACCGCTTCCCAGCATTTTCTATGCGAACGTGAGATCTTTGGGGAATAAGCTGGAGGAGTGGAAATTGTGGATAGCAACGGAGAAAACTGTGAGTGAATGCTGTCTTCTGCTGCTTACAGAAACTTGGCTGACACCAATTACTCCTGACTCAGCCATAGAACTAACGGGCTATACAGTGTTCCACCATGATAGAACAGAGGACTCTGGTAAAAGAAGGGGGGGAGGTTTGTGTGCATACGTGAATAACAGCTGGTGCACAAACCACGCTGTGATAGCTAGCCACTGCTCTCCAACTGTGGAATTTATGACGCTTAAATGCAGACCTATATATATCCCCCGAGAATTTACAGCAGTACTGATAACTATAGTATACATTGCACCTGATGCGAACACCAAAGAGGCAATGGGTCTTCTGCATGATGCCATTAGCAGACAACAAGGCAAGTATCCCGAGGCTGCATTTCTTGTATGCGGGGATTTCAACCAGGCAGATTTGAAAGTGGTTTTACCTAAATTCTATCAACACATAAAGTGTGCAACCAGGGGAGAAAAGACTCTGGACAGGCTGTATACAAATGTCAAACAGGCCTATAAGGCCGAACCATTGGCACATCTAAGCCAATCTGATCATGTGTTCCTGCTTCTGACTCCTGAATATATTCCATTGAGGAAACGGATTCCAGCTATAAAGAGGGATATTACAATATGGCCAGCTGAAGCATCCCAACAACTACAAGACTGTTTTCATGACACCGATTGGGAGGTATTCGCCCAACAGGATATAGAGACTCATATTGAGCAAGTGTTGGACTATATCAGGTTCTGCACTGACAATGTAACACAGAGGCGCCGGATAAAGATCTACCCAAACAGGAAGCCCTGGATGACAAGGGAGGTCCAGGGGTTGCTAAAGGCAAGAAATACTGCTTTCAGAAGTGGAAATAAGTCGCTGTACAGCTTAGCTAGAGCGGATCTAAAGAGAGGTATCCGTGTAGCAAAGGAGGCGTATAGACAGCGGCTGGTGACAGGATACTGGAGGGTAAGAGAAAGTGATCCTAACAAAAGAATATAAAAAGGGAAAGGATTTTTGCGCCCCCAATGTAACTTTCTTTTTTAGTTTACATTTCATTGAGTTTTTAAAAGTTTGGCTAGTTGTATATGTTCCCCAAGATATTTTTGTGCCTCCACAACATAAAAATATGCATTGTTTTAAAAAAGTAATTTTTGGACGGACTGCTCTCACTGGTTCCCTGCGATGCCAAAAGGTGTTTGGGGACCCTCCAGCATTGTTTGGCTTCAATTCATTTGTGTGTGTGTGTTTGTTTAAAGCTGGCCACACACACTTTTACACTTTGGGCTCCACTGCTTTGACGTGTGGCCCTTGGAGGCTTGAGCATGGGGCAATGCAGCCCACAAATGTTAAGCCTCCCCTGCTCTACCAAACTCCCAAGGTTTGAGGGAGGAGGGTTGGGAAGAGGAGGAGAAAAGGAAGGCCTTCCCTAGATGACCCTTGGGGTCCCTTTCCAACTCTACAGTTCTCTGATTCCAGAGAGAGACGCGCTGGGCTCCAAGTATCCCTCGCAGGGCTCAGCGCAAAGCCGTGGCTTCCAATACTGGCTGTCACTGAGCTTGGGGATAAAGGAGAAGTGGAGGGTGACCTGCCCGTTGTTTGTGATCTGGAACCTCTCCTTCTGCAGCTGCCGGAACTTCACATTCTCAAACGGAAACTGCAGAGCAAAAGGGGGGGGGGGAGGAAAGAGAGTGCTTGCCTTCAGCAGAGGCAAGGAAACGTGCTCCAGGGGGAAGTTTGTCCTTGGCCCCGGGCTCTCATTTAGGGGACTGCACATGCAACAGGTCCACGTGGGGCTCTCCAGATATTGCTGCACTTGCCACTGGCCATGTTGGCTGGGGATGATGGGAGTTGTAGTCCAGCATCTGGAGGGCACCACGCTGGCTACCCCGGAGTCTTTGCCTGCGAGGAAGAGGAAGAGGCTGCCGCTCAGTGGAAGGGCATCGGCCTTGCATGCAAAGGTCCCAGGTTCTATCCCCAGCATCTCCAGGTAGGGCTGGGAGAGATCACCCGGAAATCCTGGGGAACCGCTCAAGACTGAGCTAGATGGGCCAAGGGCTTCTTTCCCCCCTGGTCTTTTTGCAGCAAACCCTCTTTAAGGGGTTGGAGAGGATCCTATTAGTCTTTACCTCCCTCCAGGGAGGGAAGGAATTCGTTCTCCATCCTGTCCATCAACTGAACAATATCCTCAAACACTTTCCGGTACCGTCGGTCAGCCACAACCTTCACCTATGGGGGGGGGGGCAGAGCACATTTGTTGGAGCTATGGACTGAAAGGGGGGGGGCATGAGTTAAGAGCAGAAAGGCCTGATGCACCCCCCTGTTCCCAGCCCTGAAAGAGGCAAGTACTGTAACTCTGAGAGCTTCCCCAGGATGGCAGCGGCTGTGACTTCCAGAGCCAATGGGCTGAAGCCAAATGCTCCAAGCCAAGTACCACAGAAGCTCCATTGCATGAATGGAGCCAACGGTTAAGGTATACAGTTCATCCCATGTGGTCTGCCATGCCTGCAGGAGCAGCGTGTACTCAGAAGAGTGGAGAATGGAAGCCTAGGGATTTAACAGAGCCAAAACCTGCCCACTCCTTGCACCGGAAGTCATTGGCCAAGGAGGAGCTCTGTGGAAAGGGGCCTGGTTGTTGGTCAGGGCCTGCCCAGATTCGAGGAGGTGCCACATAGCAGGCAACTAAAAACCCTGAATAGACGATAGCCCTGGCCAGGGCAGGTCTTACCCCTGTGAGGAAGAGGGAGCTGACGGGCTTGTGGTCGCTCCTTTTCAATTCCATGTGGCTTCGGTAGCTGAGCTGATTCACGCTGCCTCCTCTCCAGAGGATTGGCTCACACCATGCTGGCACACGGCACTTCCCACTGCAAGGAGACAGTTGGACTGGCTGAGGCAACACACAAGGCTCACACAGTCCAACTTTGGCTCCACACACGGCCTGTGATCTTGACCACGGTCAAGAGCTGGAGATGATGGGGCTTGGGAGTCCAACTTCTGAAGGGGCGGACCTTGCAGGTGTGCAGGCATTTTGCCTCATGGAGAGAGTTGTCAGGAAATCAAAAGCTGCCATCTACCAGGTCAGAATGAATTTCTGACCTCCCCCAGTTTGGATTCCTACATTGCAGGGGGTTGGACTAGATGACCCTCGTGATCCCTTCCAACCCCACAATTCATTAATTAAGTCTCCTCTGGCTGGCAGCAGCTCTCTGTGGCCCAATCCTTTTTCAGGTGGAGGTGCCTTTCAACTTGAGACTCTGCATACAAAGCATATGGCACACCACCAAATGATGATCCTTCCCCAAAGCAAGGGGCCCCGTTATTCTTGTTCAGACACTATTTTTTCAGTGATCCAAAAGACCCTTTCTGGCACCTGAAATGCTGCCCAAAGGAGCCTGCCCTTTTCCGGCTTCGTCACTACATGTTCCGCCTGTCCTTTTGATTTCCCCATTACCACAGCAAGAGCAATGAAACTAGCAGGCCTAGGTGGCTTCTGACAGTTGTCAAGAACCACAAGAATATGCCAAATCATGGATGGTGAGGCTCAGTGGCTACTAGCCATAATGGCCACAGAACATACTCCACCAAGAGAAGCAGTATGGCTTGGAGGAGGGGAGCGTGCTGTTGCACCCAGGTCCTGTTTGTGGGCTCCCCAAGAGGCATCTCATTGGCCAATGTGAGAACAGGACGCTGGGCCAGATGGACCAATGGCCTGATCCAGCAGGGCTGCTCTCATGCTCTTATGAGAGAGCACCAAGTCTAATTCCCAGACTTCCTTGACACAAAAAGGATTCTCATTCAGCCTGCTGCACCTTTCAAGGAACTGCAACACCGCTTATACACACCACGAAACAGAGGATGCTGGTTATCAGGACAAATGTGGGGGAAAGGAGCCAAAACATTTCCAGAGCAGGGATGGCTTGAGGAAGACAACATATCACAGCCTTGCATTTCACAACTCGCCTAGCAGCCTTTGGCAACCCGGAATTCCATGCAAGCAAAGTGAGCAGGTGAAGGAGAGCTGGATCTCTCTCTTCCTCTGTGGCTTGGTGTCCATTCTGGCTGCAGAGGAAAGGAAGTCCGTCCAGCCCTCAACTCTAGCCCTCCTCCAACAGCTTGCTTAGCAGAAAGCCATGTTTAAAATATATGTTTTACTAGCCTGCTCAGGAGGATGGAAAGGCAGGACACTACTAGCATCTCAGCAGACTAGGAAAAACAAACAAGCCTTGCAGAAGAATGTTTGAGAGGACTTACTTACAAAGGCTCAACTATCAAGCAGGATCTGTTTTAGAGTCAAATTTGTACGTCGGGATGAACTTGATCTCTCCCTCTGTGAAATCAGCAAAAGCTGTCTTTTGGGTACGCTGAATGTTTAGCTAAAGCCAAAAAGAAATTGCTTATCAGCAGAGAAGCAAAAGACCCCCTGTTGCCCGACAATGGAATCTATTAACAGCCACTGTTGTGCTGGAAGACCAAGGTGAAGTACTAGTAGGTTAAAGGTAAAGGGACCCCAGGTTGGACAGTGTTCTCGAAGCTACAAACATGAGTCTGACCAAACTGCGGGAGGCAGTGGAAGACAGGAGTGCCTGGCGTGCTCTGGTCCATGGGGTCACGAAGAGGCGGACACGACTAAACGACTAAACAACAACAACAACTACAAAGGGACCCCTGACCATTAGGTTCAGTTGTGACCGACTCTAGGGTTGCGGCGCTCATCTCGCTTTATTGGCCAAGGGAGCCGGCATACAGCTTCCGGGTCATGTGGCCAGCATGACTAAGCCGCTTCTGGTGAACCAGAGCAGCACACAGAAACGGTGTTTACCTTCCCGCCAGAGCGGTACCTATTTATCTACTTGCACTTAGACGTGCTTTCGAACTGCTAGGTTGGCAGGAACAGGGACCGAGCAAGGGAAGCTCACCCCGTCGCGGGGATTCGAACTGCCGACCTTCTGATCGTCAAGCCCTAGGCTCTGTGGTTTAACCCACAGCGCCACCCGCGTCCCTACTAGTAGGTTAGCCAAGTGCAAAAAAAGGGGTATACCTGCTGAAATCCTATCTTATACACAATTATTAAAGGTACAGGATGCTTGTGCATTTTTGCCCCATGTCATCTTAAATTACTTTGCTGCATCACACGACAGGAAAATCCTCTAACTCAGGAGCAGCAGACACGTGGCCCTCACAATGCTGCAGAACTACAATTCCCATCATCCCTGATTACTGGCCATGATGGCTGGAGCCAACAGGAACTGCAGCTCAGTAACATCTGGCAGACCACAGGTTAGCCATACCTACAATATGCAATGTTATATGTACCAATAATCCATACAAACTGTTAACAACCACCAGAATACACCCCGACACTATGAGCAACTGCAAAACCATCCTTTCGCATCCTACGTTGGCTCCCAGGACGTTTCTGAGCACAATTCTGAGTGTTGGTGCCAACCTTTAAAGCCCTAAATGGCCTCAGCCCTGAAAGAGTGTCTCCATCCCCATTGTTCAGCCCAGGCATCAGGGTCCAGCACCGAGGGCCTTCTGGCGGTTTCCTCACTGTGAGAAGCAAAGTTACAGGGAAGCAGGCAGAGGGCCTTCTGAGTAGTGGCACCTGCCCTGTGGGACACCCTCCCGTCAGATGTCAAGGAGATAAGTAACTATACAGCCTTTAGGGAAGTTTTTAATGTTTTATGATGGTTTTGCGTATGTTGGAAGTCTGAGGCTGCCCCCCCTTGCCTTCCTTGCAGCATCCTTCTCAAAGGGCTAAGGCATGACTACGCTCACAGAGTTTAAATCCACCATAAGGTGCAGCAATCAGGCCTCTGTTTCAACACAAAATACCAATGATCCTTATGCCAAGTGGGAGAAAGGTCGTCAACATGATGAACACACAAACCTTGGAGAGAAAAATGTAAAACAAAAAGCACCAGCAATTTAATTGGACTTAATGGAAGTATCTGCTGATAAGAACATGTGAGCAACGCAGATTTTCCAGACAGATGCAAAACCTAGAGCAGGAAACCTTAGACCTTTAGATATTGCTGGACAGCAGCTATGCTGGGGCTGATGGGAGTCCAACAACATCTGGAGCGTGTGCTGAGCTAGGAAAGCCCTCTAACTGGGAAACTGCAGAGCAGTCCTACTTATTCCAAGGCAACCCTCCAACTTAATTGGGACTTGCTTCTAATTCAGGTTGCACAAACCTGCAACCTTAAAAAGCATTTGTAGAAGTCGCAGTCATCCTATGTTCTTTGCTCCTAACTGCCTGAAAGTGGCTTCTCTAGCCTAGGCTGGGGTATCCCAGACAAAGGAAATAAACAGGGCAATATCCTAAACCACCACATATAACACAAAGATGTCTCTCACCTGGTCGTAGGTCAGAAGTCTCTGAAGCTCATTTTTAGTGATCAGATGACAATGCTGGAAAAAAGCAAAGCAACCACAGCTACAGGCTAGCTCACGGGGTCGGGGGGCGGGGGGGCAGCCTGCTGCCACTTCCTGCAATATGTAGTAAGACTGATAACTAGGATTGGGCAGTATGATCATATTAGGCTAGTGCTCTGTGAACTAGACTGGCTCTTGAACTGCTTCCAGGCCCAATTCAGAGCATCCCATTTGGCCTTTCAAGTGTTTCAAGGTTTGGGAAAAGGGTACCAGAAGAAGGCCCACTTATGTTTGCACTGCCTCTCCACTGACTAGAATCCCTTTCCCAGGGAACTCCTGCTCTTTCAAGCATGGCAGGGCCTTTTCAGTCATGGCACCCGACCTTTCAGAATAATCTCCCAAAGAGGTTCACCTGGCCCCTGCTTTGATGTCCTTTCAGCAAAGACTTTTCGAATTTCCCCTGGTACGTTAATTCATGGGCAGGGCGCTTGTGGCCCTCCAAACCCTGCTGTAGTACACAGGAACATAGGAAGCTACCTTATATTGAGGCAGACCATTGACCCATCAAGCTCAGGACTGACTACATGGACTGGCAGCAGCTTTCAGGCAGAGATCATGCCCAGCCCGATCTGCACACACTGGTGACTGAGCCTGGAACCTTCTCCATGCAAAATGGCCGCTCTGCTTTCGCCTTACTGCCCTTAACAAACTGCAACTCCCACCCCGATCACTGGAGAAGTTGCCCACATTTGCTATAATCTAATCTAATACATCTCTGCCACTCGCTTTATGTTGCTCTCTACTGGCTGCTCTAGTAGAAACCTTAGTGGTGCAGCTGCAGCAGCAGGGATCGCCGACACTGCACCCTCCTGGTGTTGCTGAAGTGGAACTCTCATGAGCCCCAGTCAGCAAGGCCAATTCTTAGCAATTATGGGAATTTTGGTCTATCAACATTTGGAGAGCACTATGCTGCCTGCCATAAAGAAGGCTGATCACCGAAGAATGGATGCTTTTGAATTCTGGTGCCGGAGGAGACTCTTGAGAGTCCCATGGACTGCAAGAAGATCAAACCTCTCCATTCTGAAGGAAATCAGCCCTGAGTGCTCACTGGAAGGACAGATCGTGAAGCTGAGGCTCCAAGACTTTGGCCACCTCATGAGAAGAGAAGACTCCCTGGAAAAGACCTTGATGTTGGGAAAGATGGAGGGCACAAGGAGAAGGGGACGACAGAGGACAAGATGGTTGGACCGTGTTCTCGAAGCTACTAGCATGAGTTTGACCAAACTGCGGGAGGCAGTGGAAGATAGGAGGGCCTGGCGTGCTCTGGTCCAGGGGGTCACGAAGAGGCGGACACGACTAAACAACTAAACAACAACAAATGCTGCCTACCCTGAGCTACACACAGGCAGGAAAGTTACAGAAACATGACTCAGTTTGCTTCTCCAGATAGCGGAGACCAACAAGTTACATCAGCCAAGGCTCTCTCCCTCCAAGCCCTCAAAACGCACTCGTTTTCATGATTGTCAGCTGCGGCAGACCCTGGTCAGGGGGCAGGAAGCTCATCTGGGCACAGATATCCTTGTAATCCTGGTTTCGGCGCTCAAAGTCTTCCACGTGGGCAGCAAGGTGGGAATTGACCATGCAGAAGCTGGTATTGTTGCAGACAAACCTCGCGGCCACACACCCCTTGTTACCCTGCAGGGGCGGAGCAAAGATGGCTGTTAGTGAGCAAGCAGGAAAGAGGGGGGAACTGGTTGGCAGAAATTAGAAAAACAGATAGACAGACAGAAAGATAGACGTGGGGAATTCCGCTGTCAGGGTCTACTCCCCATCTTCCCCATGATGCCTGTGCCCACTGTCTCCCTCATCACTTCCTTGATGCGGCTGAGCTGGTCCTTCCTGACAAAGATGAGCACCAGCTGCACCTAGAAGATGCAAGGTACTGGGATGTCTATCAGCTCTGTTCATTGCTTGCTGTCCTGGGCCGGCTGGATGCAGATAGGAGTGGCAGGTGGCACCAACTGGGGATCCCCCAAGGGAAGAAGGCTCAGAGCCAGGGAACTGGTGGGGGGTCGTCAGAGGGAGAAGAGGGAGCAGACTGTGAGCAAGAGGAGGTGTTGGAAACTGAAGAGGCAGGAGGGCAGGAAGATTCTACGGCAAACAGCAGTCCAGAATCCGAGGCAGAAGTGGAGGCTTGAGGCGGGGGTCAAGAGGCAGAGATCAGGCAGGCTGCTGAAGAAGCCAGGGGGTCTCCCCATCCTGCTGCGATCAGCTCCCCTCCCTGCTGGTCTCCCAGAACACAGAGAAATTAAGAGGAGGGAGCAAAGACAGGCAAGGTGTCAGAGTCTCAGGTTGCTTGGGAAGGACCAGGGGGAGGAGGAGACTTCAGAGAGTGGTGGGAGGGTAGCAACCTTCAGCCTTCACAACTACCTCACTGGGGCAAGACCTGTTGGGAAAGGTTTCTGTGATCACTAGGCCTGCACGGTTTGGGTTTCTTTGAATAAAGAATGTTGGCTTCTTTTGAATAAAACACCACTGACACCAGGAGTTTTTTCTTGCTGACCTCCTCCTCCTCCTCCTCACTCCAGCTCCTGACAGCTGTCTGGCTGCTGAAGAAATGGGTGGGGTTGGACTTACTTTCTTGTACTTGGATTTGGAACGCAAAGCCTTTCCCACAGCTGTCAGCCACTCTTGCTCCTTTGTCGAGTCCAAGTAGAAGAAAGCCTCTGTGCTCAGGTCCAGCTCCTGGAACCGAATGCCCAAGTGCCAAAGAGAAGGATGTGGAACTGCAGGAATAGGACTCCCATCGGAACAGACGTGCTGGTTAAATATGCAAAGACAACCGGAGTGTGCAAGGGCAGGCAAGATCAGGACCAAGAACAAACAAGTAATACCAGCCACTTCCTCCTCAGCTTAGCTATTCGGGGCCCCAAAGGAGCTTTGCTAATGAAAGAAAAAAAGCCTTTTCCTTGTATTTTTTAAGATGTGTCAGCCAGCCTGATATCTAAGCACTATCCCAGTAGCCACAGGCAACCAGAAATTCTTTGAAGGCAAGTGAGTTGGTTGATCTTTCCATTCTTCCTTCACCTGGCAACCTGGTTTCCAGGCTGGCTTTCCGGGAGCAGAAACCCACCTCTCAGATCTGCTGTGCCAAGCTTGTTTGCTAGAAGATTACCCCGTAACACCCTTGTCCTCTTTGCAAACCTCCTAAATGGCTAGCCTTCTGTGTTTCCATTTATTTTTTTTAAAGATATTTATTGGAGTTTTACAAAGATATAAATTTAAAAGATCATATAAAAAGAAAAAAATACAATAAAAGAAACATAGAAAAATACATAAAGTAAGAAAAGGAAAATAAAAACAAATCCATTTTTGTAACCCTAACTCGTTATCTTATTTCCTTGGCCTCCTCACACCTCCCCTTTTTGTATTCCCATTTAAATAATCAAGTCAGCAAATCCTTACCCTCTTTCGTTTATCCTAACTCTATATCTTAACATATTATAACTCTATATTTCCATCCATTTATCAATTCATTTTTGCATATTCTTATTAAATTTGTTGCTAATGCCACTTATTTTCAGTCCAACATCATTTTAAGATTCATTAATTTTACAATGTTTCTGAAGATAGTCTTTAAATTTCTTCCAGTCTTCTTCCACCAACTCTTCTCCCAGGTCACGGATTCTGCCAGTCATTTCCGCCAATTCCATATAATCCATCACCTTCATCTGCCACTCTTCCAGGGTGGGTAGCTCTTGTGTCTTCCAATGCTTTGCAATAAGTATTCTTGCTGCTGTTGTTGTATACATAAAGAAAGTTCTATCCTTAGAAGATCTACCCACCGTGGAAGAATGGCAGATGAAGGTTATAGACTATATGGGACTGGCAGAAATGACCGGCAGAATCCGAGACCAGGGAAAAGAGACGGCGGAAGAAGATTGGAAGAAATTTAAGGACTATCTTAGGAAACATTGTAAAATTATTGAAGGTTAGAACGATGTTGATTCAGAAATTAAGTGGTTATAAGCTGTAATGATTATGTGATTAAGAAAAGAAAGGTTAAAAATTATACAGAAATTAGGGGAAGGATTTGCTGAATTGAATTAATTAGAGATTGGAATACAGAAAGGGGAGGTATGAGGAGGTCGGGAAAGTAAGTTTTATGAATATAAGGGATTGAAATTATACTTGTTGTTGTATGTGTTTTGTATGTTTTGTATGTATTTTTACTGTTTTTGTTTTTTGTTTTGTTTTTTCTATTTTATATAAACTTTTAAAACCTTAATAAATATTTTATATATAAAAAAAAGAAAGTTCTATCCTTCTTTGGCACCAATTGGCCGACTATGCCCAGGAGAAAGGCCTCTGGTTTCTTCAGGAAGGTATATTTAAATACCTTTTTCATTTCATTATATATCATCTCCCAGAAAGCCTTAATCTTTGGGCACGTCCACCAAAGGTGAAAGAATGTACCTTCATTTTCTTTACATTTCCAACATTTATTATCGGGCAAATGATAAATTTTCGCAAGCTTGACTGGGGTCATGTACCACCTGTAAATCATTTTCATAATATTCTCTCTTAAGGCATTACATGCCGTAAATTTCATACCGGTGGTCCACAACTGTTCCCAGTCATAGAATCATAGAATCATAGAATCATAGAGTTGGAAGAGACCACAAGGGCCATCGAGTCCAACCCCCTGCCAAGCAGGAAACACCATCAGAGCACTCCTGACATATGGTTGTCAAGCCTCTGCTTAAAGACCTCCAAAGAAGGAGACTCCACCACACTCCTTGGCAGCAAATTCCACTGTCGAACAGCTCTTACTGTCAGGAAGTTCTTCCTAATGTTTAGGTGGAATCTTCTTTCTTGTAGTTTGGATCCATTGCTCCGTGTCCGCTTCTCTGGAGCAGCAGAAAACAACCTTTCTCCCTCCTCTATGTGACATCCTTTTATATATTTGAACATGGCTATCATATCACCCCTTAATCTCCTCTTCTCCAGGCTAAACATGCCCAGCTCCCTTAGCCGTTCCTCATAAGGCATCGTTTCCAGGCCTTTGACCATTTTGGTTGCCCTCCTCTGGACACGTTCCAGTTTGTCAATGTCCTTCTTGAACTGTGGTGCCCAGAACTGGACACAGTACTCCAGGTGAGGTCTGACCAGAGCAGAATACAGTGGCACTATTACTTCCCTTGATCTAGATGCTATACTCCTATTGATGCAGCCCAGAATTGCATTGGCTTTTTTAGCTGCCGCGTCACACTGTTGGCTCATGTCAAGTTTGTGGTCAACCAAGACTCCTAGATCCTTTTCACATGTAGTGCTCTCAAGCCAGGTGTCACCCATCTTGTATTTGTGCCTCTCATTTTTTTTGCCCAAGTGCAATACTTTACATTTCTCCCTGTTAAAATTCATCTTGTTTGTTTTGGCCCAGTTCTCTAATCTGTCAAGGTCGTTTTGAAGTATGATCCTGTCCTCTGGGGTGTTAGCCACCCCTCCCAGTTTGGTGTCATCTGCAAATTTGATCAGGATGCCCTTGAGTCCATCATCCAAGTCGTTGATAAAGATGTTGAATAAGACCGGGCCCAAGACAGAACCCTGTGGCACTCCACTAGTCACTCTTCTCCAGGATGAAGAGGAACCATTGATGAGCACCCTTTGGGTTCGGTCAGTCAGCCAGTTACAAATCCACTGAGTGGTAGCATAGTCAAGACCGCATTTTACCAGCTTCTTTACAAGAATATCATGGGGCACCTTGTCAAATGCCTTGCTGAAATCAAGGTAGGCTACATCCACTGTGTTCCCTTCATCTACCAGGCTTGTAATTCTGTCAAAAAACGAGATCAGGTTAGTCTGACATGACTTATTTTTCAGAAATCCATGCTGACTATTGGTGATCACAGCATTCCTTTCTAGGTGCTCACAGACTGTTTGCTTAATGATCTGCTCCAGAATCTTCCCTGGTATTGATGTCAGACTGACTGGGCGGTAATTATTTGGGTCCTCTCTTTTCCCCTTTTTGAAAATAGGGACAACATTTGCCCTCCTCCAGTCTGCCGGGACTTCGCCTGTTCTCCAGGAATTCTCAAAGATGACTGCCAGTGGTTCTGAGATCACATCTGCCAGTTCTTTTAATACTCTTGGATGCAGTTCATCTGGCCCTGGAGACTTGAATACATCTAGACTAGCCAAGTATTCTTGTACTATCTCCTTAGTTATTCTGGGCTGCGTTTCCTCTGCTGAATCATTTGCTCCAAATTCTTCAGGTCGGGCATTGTTTTCTTTATCGGAGAAGACTGAGGCAAAGAAGGCATTGAGGAGTTCAGCCCTTTCTGTGTCCCCTGTTTGCATTTCACCATCTTCTCCTCTGAGTGACCCCACTGTTTCTTTGTTCTTCCTTTTGCTACGAACATACCCATAAAAGCCTTTTTTGTTGCTTTTAACCTCTCTAGCAAGCCTGAGTTCATTCTGTGCTTTAGCTTTTCTGACTTTGTGTCTACACGTGCTGGCTATTTGTTTGAATTCCTCTTTGGTGGTTTCCCCCCTTTTCCATTTTTTGTACACATCCTTTTTTAATCTTAACTCAGTTAAAAGTTCTTTAGATAGCCACCCTGGCTTCTTTAGGCACCTTCCATGTTTCCGTCTCATTGGTATTGCCTGAAGTTGTGCTTTTACTATCTCCCTCTTAACAAACTCCCAGCCATCATGAACTCCCTTTCCTTTTAGTATTACTGTCCATGGGATCTCACCAAGCACTTCCCTAAGTTTTATGAAGTCGGCTTTCTTAAAGTCGAGAAATTGAGTCCTAGTATGCTTGGCTGCTCCTTTCCGCTGTATAGTAAACTTCAGAAGAGCATGATCACTCGCGCCTAATGATCCTTCCACTTCTACCCCACTAACCAGGTCATCAACATTGGTTAGGACCAGATCTAAAATGGCTGTTCCTCTTGTTGCTTCTCCCACTTTCTGGACAATGAAGTTGTCTGCAAGGCCAGCGAGGAATCTGTTTGACCTTATGCTCTTGGCTGAGTTTGACATCCAACAAATATCCGGGTAATTGAAGTCCCCCATTACTACTATCTCCCTTCCTTTTGCATGCTTGGCCATCTGTTCCAGGAAGGCATCATCTATGTCCTCCGTTTGGCTTGGGGATCTATAGTAAACTCCCACAATGAGGTCACTGTTATTCTTCTCTCCCTTAATTTTGACCCAAATGCTCTCACTTTGGCTTTGAGGTTCTAAACCTTGGATCTCTTCACAGGTATACACCTAAGGTGTGAAACCTAAGACGCTGGCAAGTTAGCAATGTCATGTGACTTTAAGTAGTCAAGCTCGTTAAGTTGTTAAGTTGCTCAGTATATAAAGAGTGTTTGTTTTCTCTGCCTGTGGGGCGTGAAGCAAAAATGTCTGAAAGCTCCGGAGGTGTTTCTGTTATCTTTCTGCAATAAACCTGTCTTTGGAAAGACAGGCTTCCCTGTGTCGTTATTTCTTTGCTGCTGAGACTTTGAAGCTTGTACTGCAACAAGAATCTCTGCACTGGACTTAGTTAATGCTCTGCAAAGAGAACTGTTGCTGGTGGCGCAGCGGAAGCGTTTACTGGACCAGTACACAGACTCTCTTAGGTTATGGCTCCTTCTACGTTTCTACAGCTGTATTGTGTGCAGAGAAAGTGAAAGCAGCTTTCGGATGAGAGAAGACCAGCTTGGTCGTAAATCCAGCTCTTAAAGGAACTGAGAGGCTGCAGAAAGTTGAGAGAGCTGCGTAAGTGAAGATTTACAGCTTCATTAGCTGCAAAAGGCTAGCTTGACCTCCCGTTGTGTTTTTGTTTTGTTAATAAAAACAGAGAACGGTGGTAGGTTGCTAGTGAAGAGACGGAGGGAAAAAAGTTTAAAAGGCGTCAGAGGAGGCTGGAGGTGTCTGAAAAGTGAGTAAAACAAATCCCAAGGGGAAAGAGAAGCAAGGGCACACAGAGGGAGTAGCAGCAAACCCCAAGAATGGCAGTGGAAAATTTCCAGGTTCCCTTTACAAAGTTGAACTCTGCTAATTACGTGCAGTGGTCTAAGAGGGCTCAAGTCTGGTTGGAAGCCAAAGAAGTGTGGGCTGACTATGTCCAGAGGCGAAAGCCGTTTATGGCTGTTGCAGCAGATGCCACAGCAGAGCAACAGGCTGCTGCACATGCTCAGAACAGGGAACATGATAAAATGGACACTAAAGCTAGGTGCATGTTGATGGTATCGATAGACGATTCCCAATTACCTCATGTGGAAAATTTAAGGTCTGCATTTGAAATTTGGGAAGCTCTTAGGCGAATTCACCATAGAGCCACGCCCGGAGAGAAGGTGAACATTATACATGCTTTGTATGAGTTGAAACTGAAGCCAGGGGATAGTGTGGTTGAACACACGTCACAGATGACTGAGTATTTCAACCGACTGTCATCTCTAGGTGTGAATTTTCCTGAAAATATTAAAGTTTATACTCTGCTTAGCAGCCTGCATGCGGGGTTTGAAAACTTAGTACTAACTTTACAAGTTTTGCCAGAGGACCAGCTGAATATGAATTATGTGACTGGTAGATTGTGTGAGCAAGAATATCAACATCATCGAAAACGTATTGATAATTCAAATACCCCAAGGGTTGGATGTTCAGATAATTCCCAGTGTGGGGGAACTAGCAGGCAGAGCTGTAAGGAAGCCTCACAAGTGTCTGCTATGGCCAGCAAGTCATGTTTTCGATGTGGCAGCAGGTTTCATTTGATAGCAAAGTGTCCAGAAAAGCAACAGGAATTTCAACAGTCCAAGGCCAGTTTCCGGAGCTACAGGGGAAGACGACGTGAGAACTACAAGAATCAACGATCCAGAGGGGGAGCAGGTGCTGATAAGGGACTATCTGCAATGGCAGCACAACAGAGTCCTAAAAGGAGCCAACAAACCTTGAAGTGGATAATTGACAGTGGAGCAAGTCACAGTTTAGTTCCAGCGACATCTAGTGGCAGCTTGATGAACTGCAAGACATTGCCAGTTGCAAAAACTGTGACTATAGCAGACAATAGTAAACGAGAAATGAACCTTAAAGGCACAATTTATGTTAATTGTTTGCAAACTAACCTTCCTGTTTTTGTTCTTCCAGGAATGAAGAATGGACTTTTGAGTGTGTCATGCCTGGTAAAAAGTGGTTTTAAGGTCGAGTTTGAAAATGATGTGTGCACCATTTCGAAACAGGGGAAGGAGCTAGTTAAAATTCCCTGTGAGGATGGGCTTTTTGTTTTGGATGAAGAGCAGTTAGCAGCAGGTAGATGTTCAACAGGTGAAGCGCAAGCTAAGTGTGTAAATAAGGCTCCTCATACAGGTTGTGCACATCTACTACACAGAAGGTTAGCTCATATATGCTTTAAGTATGTAAGCAAGATGCCAGATTTAGCTGAGGAGTGTAACATTAAACCCTGTCCAAATTTTCTGGATTGTTGTGCTTGTAAACATGCTAAGGTTAAGACATGTAACTATCCTAGATCTGATAGAGTAAGCAAAAAACCCTTTGAACTTGTGCACACAGACGTGTGTGGCCCTATGCCAGTCAAATCGCTTGGAGGTGCGAGATTTATGCAAATTTTGGTGGATGATTTTTCAAGGGCTAGTTGGGTTTTCTTTCTGAAAGAAAAATCACAAGCAGCTTCCATCCTGATGGATTGGATTGAAGAAGTCGAATGTAAATTTGACACCAGGGTACGTAAAATACAATCAGATCATGGTGGGGAATATGTGAACCACACGCTGGAGACGTGGTTAAAAAGGAAAGGTATAGTTCATAGACTTACCAATCCCTATTCACCACAGGAGAATGCAGTTGCCGAAAGAAAATTTCGTACATTACAGGAAGCCATTGCTGCTTTGCTGTTTGATTCTGGACTTCCACAGCGTATTTGGGCTGAGGCTGCACTGTATGCGAATTATACTTTTAACAGAGTATACAATAGCACAGTAGGCAACACTCCTTACTTCATGCTATTTGGGAAAAAACCAAAAATTGATCATCTAAGAGTTTTTGGATGTCGTGCTTATGTGCTGGTGCCTAGGGCACAACGTAGGAAAGGCGATCCTAGATCTAAAGAAATGTTTTTCTGTGGTTATCAAGCAAACACAAAAGGTTGGAGATTTGTCAATGTAGAAGGCAATCAAACGAAAATCACAATCAGCAGAAGTGCAGAATTTTGTGAACAGGATGGTTGGAATAAAATTCATGGAAATCCTGACATACTATTTGATGTGGTGAACAGTAACAATGAAACTCAGGCCCCTGGGCAGGTATTAGTTCCAGAACAGGCTGAGGAATTTGAGTCTAAGGACGAGGGTGAGAAATCGTCTAGTTCACCCAAGTCTGTAAAGTCAGAATCTTCTAGCTCTAAAAGTTCACCTGCACAGCAAGAGAGACGTGTAAAGTCAGAATCAGAAAGTTCTTCAACTACTAGTGACAAACAGGTGACGACTAGTGATTCTGGGTCAGAGGGAGAAACTGAAGGAACATCGCAGGAACTGTTAAGGCGTTCCAAGCGTACCAACAAAGGTAAACCTCCTGAAAGGTACCAAGCTATTAGTGTTTGGGCTGGTTTGGCAAATTGCGAACCTGAAAGTTTTGAGGAGGTTGAGCAATTACCCCAGGAGGAGGCCAGTAGGTGGCGTGAGGCCATGCAAAAAGAGTTGAATTCTATGAAAGAACTAGGTGTGTTTTCCATCACCAAACTGCCAGAAGGTACCAAGGCAGTAAGTTGTAGGTGGGTGTACAGGATAAAGACAACAGCGATGGGGAAACCAGAGTACAAAGCAAGGCTTGTAGCTCGAGGTTTTACGCAAAGAAAGGGGTTACATTATTCCGAAGTCTATGCACCCACTTCAAGGAGTGAAACCCTACGGGCACTATTAGCAGTTGCTGCTCAGAAAGGGTTCAAAGTGAATCAATTTGATGTCTCTACAGCTTATCTTCATTCAGACTTGGCTGAAGAACTCTATATGGAGCTACCGCCAGGATTGAAAGTTGGTAAATCAAATCAGGTATGGAAACTACATAAATCTATTTATGGACTCAAGCAATCTGCTCATAATTGGAATGAGTGTTTGAATGACGTTTTGGTAGGCATTGGTTTTAGCAGGAGCAAGGCTGACAATTGCTTATATTTCAGAGGTTCAGGAGATGCTCAAGAATCTTTGCTTGTTTATGTAGATGACCTGATTTATACTTCAAAGACACAAGAACAAGTAAAAAAACTAGCCAAAGAGTTAAATAAACACTTCAAAGTTAAGAATCTTGGTGATGTGAAGGTCTATCTTGGTGTTCAGATAGATAGGACCAAAAATGGCAGTTTTCTACTGAATCAAAAAGGCAAGATATTGCAAATGTTGAAAAAATTTGGCATGACGGAGTGTGCAGGTGTTAGAACACCAATGGAAATGGGTTTTGTAAAAGACAATGAGTTCAAGGATAGTGCTGAATTCAAGCGTGCTGAAATCTTTCAGTCAGCACTGGGAAGCTTACTTCATCTTTCGCAATGGAGTAGACCAGATATTGCTTACGCTGTTAACTTACTCAGCAGAGAAGCTTCAAAACCTAGTGTAAATGCATGGAAAGGAATTCAAAGAGTGTTAAGATATTTACAATACACCAAAGATTTTTGCCTTGAATTATCTTCTGAAGGACAAGCACAGATTACTTGTTGGGCAGATAGTGATTGGGCAAATTTAAAAGATAGAAAATCAGTGTCTGGCTGTGTAATAAAATTTGGTAACTCTCTGATTGGGTGGAGATCCAAGAAACAGAACCTGATTGCTTTGTCGTCAACAGAAGCTGAGTTCTGTGCCTTATCTGAGTTATGTAGAGATCTAGAATTTTACAAATGCTTGGCACAAGAGATGTATGAAAAGGCCATCACTCCAATCACTGTATGGGGTGATAATCAACCGTGTCTTAAGTTAGCACAAAATGGGCAGTTTAAAGGTCGTACAAAACATTTGGATATCCGCTTTCAAAATGTTTGTCAAACGGTAAAAGCAGGAATTGTTAAATTAAATTACTGTCCCAGTCATGAAAATCAAGCTGATGGTTTTACGAAACCGCTTGGGTTTCAGCGGCATGAAAACTTTTGTGAAGAAATGGGTCTGAAGTAATTTTGTTTTTGCATTGCCAGCGAGAGGGGGTGTTAAGGTGTGAAACCTAAGACGCTGGCAAGTTAGCAATGTCATGTGACTTTAAGTAGTCAAGCTCGTTAAGTTGTTAAGTTGCTCAGTATATAAAGAGTGTTTGTTTTCTCTGCCTGTGGGGCGTGAAGCAAAAATGTCTGAAAGCTCCAGAGGTGTTTCTGTTATCTTTCTGCAATAAACCTGTCTTTGGAAAGACAGGCTTCCCTGTGTCGTTATTTCTTTGCTGCTGAGACTTTGAAGCTTGTACTGCAACAAGAATCTCTGCACTGGACTTAGTTAATGCTCTGCAAAGAGAACTGTTGCTGGTGGCGCAGCGGAAGCGTTTACTGGACCAGTACACAGACTCTCTTATCCCTGACATATAACGCCACTCCTCCTCCTTTCTTGTCTGGTCTGTTTCTCTGAAATAGATTGTATCCCTCCATTATTACATTCCAATCGTTTTTTTTTTTAAATATTTTTATTTTTCCATAAAACACAACAAACATAAACATACAAAAACAAAAACAAAACAAAAAACATGTATCATTTCATATCCTAATTTCATATCCTATCTTCCCCGACTTCCTCATGCTTCCCCTTTCTGTATTCCAAATTCTTATCGATTGTTCAGCAAATCTTCCCTTGTTTTAATTTAAATTTAGACTAATCTTCCTTATTTTCCTTGTCTTAACCATTGCTAATAGTAACCATTTACTTTCCAGTCCAACATCATTCTAACTTTCATTAACTTTATGATATTTCTTTAAATAGTCCTTGAATTTTTTCCATTCTTCTTGCGCTGCTTCTCTTCCCTGGTTTCGGATTCTGCTCGTCATTTCTGCCAAGCCCATATAGTCTATCACCTTCATCTGCCATTCTTCCAGTGTGGGTAGTTCTTGCGTCTTCCAGTACTTCGCAATGAGTATTCTAGCTGCTGTTGTAGCATACATAAAGAAAGTTATATCCGTCTTTAACACCCCTTGGCCGACAATACCCAAGAGAAAGGCCTCTGGTTTCTTGGTGAAAGTATATTTAAATACCTTTTTAAGTTCATTATAGATCATTTCCCAGAATGCCTTAATCTTCGGGCAGGTCCACCAAAGATGAAAAAATGTACCTTCAGTTTCTTTACATTTCCAACATTTATTGTCAGGCACATGGTAAATCTTTGCAAGCTTGACTGGGGTTATGTACCACCTATATATCATTTTCATAATGTTTTCTCTTAAGGCATTACATGCCGTAAATTTTATCCCGGTGGTCCACAACTTTTCCCAATCAGCAAACAAAATATTATGACCAATGTCCTGAGCCCATTTAATCATGACCGATTTGACCGTTTCATCTTGTGTATTCCATTTCAGCAGCAGATTGTACATTTTGGACAAGTTCTTAGTACTGGGTTCTAACAGTTCTGTCTCCAATTTTGATTTTTCCACCTGGAAGCCAATTTTACTGTCCAGTTTAAACGCTTCATTAATTTGATGGTAGTGAAACCAATCTCTCACCTTCCCTTTTAATTTCTCAAAACTCTGCAATCTCATTTTGTCCCCTTCCTTTTCCAAAATTTCCCAGTATCTTGGCCACTTGGGCTCCATATTTAACTTTTTAACTGCCTTAGCTTCCATTGGCGACAGCCACCTTGGAGTTTTATTTTCCAGCAAGTCTTTATATCTGTCCCAGACATTTAGTAGTGCTTTTCTGACAATATGATTTTTAAAACTTTTATGTGCTTTAACCTTGTCATACCACAAATATGCATGCCACCCAAAAATGTTATTAAAACCTTCCAAATCCAAAATGTCTGTGTTTTCAAGAAGTAGCCATTCTTTCAGCCAGCAGAAAGCTGCCGCTTCATAATAAAGTTTAAAGTCTGGCAGGGCAAACCCCCCTCTTTCCTTTGAATCCGTTAGTATCTTAAATTTAATTCTGGGCTTTTTGCCCTGCCAGACAAATTTAGATATGTCTTTTTGCCACCTCTTGAAGCAATCCATTTTATCAATTATTTGCAATGCTTGGAACAAAAACAACATTCTTGGCAATACATTCATCTTTATAGCTGCAATACGGCCTAACAAGGAAAGCTTCAAGTTGGACCAAATCTCCAAATCTTTTTTCACTTCTCTCCAAGTTTTTTCATAATTATCTTTAAACAAATTCACATTTTTAGCTGTCATATTTATACCCAAATATTTCACTTTTTTAACCACAGTCAACCCTGTCTCATTCTGGAACCTTTCCTTTTCTATCTGTGTCAAATTTTTCTCCAAAACCTTTGTCTTAGACTTATTCAATTTAAATCCTGCCATTTGACCAAACTCTTGAATTATTTCCAAAACTCTTTTCGTGCTAGCTTCTGGCTCTTGCAATGTAAGTACTAAGTCATCTGCAAATGCTCTCAATTTATATTGTTTGGCTCCGACCTGAATCCCTTTAACCAACTGGTCCCTCCTAATCATATTAAGCAAAACCTCCAGGACCGATATAAAAAGTAATGGGGAGATAGGGCATCCCTGACGTGTCCCTTTTTCAATCTTGAACTCTTCTGTAACCACATTATTTACAATTAGTTTGGCTTTCTGTTCAGAGTATATTGCACCTATACCATTTTCAAACCCTTGGCCTACCCCCATCCCCCGGAGGTTCTTCAGCATAAAACTCCAAGAAATGTTGTCAAAGGCTTTCTCGGCATCCACAAATATCAAAACAGCTTTAGTGTTTATGTTCACTTCCAGCTTTTCCAAAATGTCAATTATATTCCTTACATTGTTCGACAAGTGCCTTTTTGGGAGAAAACCCGCTTGGTCCCCGTGAATCTCCTCCATCAAAACTCTCTTCAGTCTTTTTGCCAAAATATCAGCAAAGATTTTGTAATCCACATTCAATAACGAGATGGGTCGGTAGTTTTTAAGTTGGGTCTTTTCAGTCTCTGTCTTTGGTATAAGTGTAATGTAGGCCTCTCTCCACGTATCGGGTGCCCTTTTCCCCTCCATAATCTCATTGCAGACTTCCTTCAAAGGTTGTATCAACCCTTCCTTCAAAACTTTGTAGTATTTGGAAGTCAGTCCATCCGGTCCAGGGGATTTGCCCAGCGTCATGCCTTGAATGGCATCTTCTATTTCTTGTGCTGATATCTCCTGGTTCAATATTATCTTACTTTCATGCGAAACCTTTTTCAGCCCATTTTCCTCGAGGAACTGTTGTATGTCCATTTCTTTTTGCGGCCCTTGTGTGTAAAGTTGTCTAAAGTAGTTCTGAAAACAATTCCTAATTTCCGCTGGGTTGCTTATGTTTTTTCCTTCCACTTCTATATTTGTTACCGTGTTGAGTTTTTGTCTCTTCTTTATTTGCCAAGCCAATAACTTGCCACATTTATCAGCAGATTCAAAAGTCTTTTGTCTCATTTGTTTAATTTTCCACTCTAATTCTTGATTCATCAGTTCCATATATTGTGTTTGATGAAATTTGATTTCTCTTAGAATCTCTTGGGATTTTGGCTTCGATCTTAATTGTTTTTCCCCTTCTTTTATCTTTTCCAAAATTCTCTCCTTTTTCTCATTTTGCTTTCTCTTCTTTAAAGTATTTTGCTGAATCAAAAACCCTCTCATCACGGCTTTACTTGCGTCCCATACTATTCTTTTTTCTACTTCAGACCTTAAGTTGATTTCAAAATAGTCTTTCAAGGTTTTTTGGGCCTTCTTACAGATCTCCTCGTCTCTAAATAAGGTGTCATTCATTCTCCATCTGAAGGAACCAGTTGTTGTTTGCCTCATCACCATCTTTACAGCATTATGGTCGGAGAAAGTTTTTGGGCAGATTTCTACTTTTTTTATATTCGGAGCCATACTGCTAGTCACCCAGATTTGGTCAATCCTTGTCCATGTCATTTTGGCTTCAGAAAAGAAGGTTCCCTCTCTTTCTAATGGGTGTTTTGTTCTCCAAATATCAATCAAGTCCATATTGTCAGTCATTTCAAAAAAAGTCTTTGGTAGTCTTCCATCTTTTGTTATTACCTGTCTTTGTGCCTTGTCCATATTTGTTGAAACCACTCCATTCATATCTCCCATCAAAATTAAGTTGTAATCCATGTGGTCCATCAAAGTTTCATGCAACTTCTTAAAAAATTCAGCTTTCCCTTCGTTTGGTGCGTAGATTCCCACTATCAAATACCTCTCTCCTTGAAATTGAATTTCAATTGCCAAATATCTTCCTTGATCATCTTTAAAAATTTGTTTCGGTTGCAATTTTTCTTTTGCATAGATCACCACTCCTCTCTTTTTTACTCTGTCTGAAGATATAAATTCCTGTCCCAGTCTTTTGTTTATTAATAATTTTCTGTGTGCTCTTGTCACGTGGGTCTCTTGTAGGCAAATCAAGTCCAATTGGTCTTTCTTTAAGGCATGAAATATATTTTTTCTCTTCCTGGGAATATTTAAGCCATTACAATTCCAGGTTAGAAGTTGCAGAGCCATGATGGGATTATTTACTCCTTCCTCCTACAGCTCCCTGTTTTTGTTCCTCGTCTGTCGGTGGTACCGTGTTCGTGTCCAGTGATGGATGCCCTTGTCCTGGAAATGTCTCTTTCTGTAGGTCTTCTTCGTGTTCTCCCAAGAACTTGTCTTTATCACTTACAGTCTTTATTCTTCTCTTCCTTCCCTTATATTTAAAAGACAAGCCTTGGGGAAATTCCCACCTGAATGGTATGTAGTTCTTCTTCAGCAGTGTCACCAGGTCTTTATAATGTCCTCTTGCGTCCAAGATACTCTTAGGGATGTCTTTAAAGATCTCAATGAAAAAGTCTTCAATTCGAAGGGCTGTTTGGTAGTGCAGGTTCAATATTTTATCTCGCTCCTCCTTTGATCTTAAGGTAATAAGACAATCTCTGGGTCGATTTCTCTTCTGTCTTATTCCCAATCTAAATGCACTTTCTATCTTGAAATCTTCTTTCTTCAGCTCCTGCTTCCAAAAGTCAGAAAATTCTTTTGTCAAATCATCCACCAAGTTCTCTCCTTCCTTTTCCGGCACAAGTCTAATCCTCAGGTTCCTCTCCTTGCGTTGCATATCCTGCATAGAGAGTGCCAGTTCATATTCATCCAATTTCTTGTAAACTGGTGGAAATTTTTCCTCCGCGGCAGTTGCAATTTCCTTAGCTTCCTCGGCTATCTTTCGTGTTGTAGATGAATCTTCCAATAATTTCCCAATTGCTTCTGCATTTGAGTTCACTTTATTCCCTAGGTCAGTTATACTTTTAGTATTTAAGTCAATTTTCCCAGAGATTTCTTCAATTTTTTTATTTGTTTCAGCAACTTGTACTTTAGTTTCAGCAACTTGCAATTTAGTCTCCGCACCTTGCTTTTTTAGTTCCTCCAAAGAGTCATTTATCTTCTCCAATACCTTGGCAAATGATTCTTCTGTAGACATTGCTTTCGCTTTTGGCTTTGCAGCCACTATAGTTCCAGAGGCTCCTGTTACAGAAGCCCTTCTTTGCATGTAAGTGTCAATTTTGTATTGTCTGCCAGATCTCAAGGTTGTTTCTTGTAACTCCCCTTTCTCTTTACCATCTGCCATAACAAAGTCTTTTAGTCAAGGTCATTCCCAGACTTTGAAACTCACAAACAAAGTTCTCAAATTTTAAACTCCACTTGTTGCTGAAACAATTTGTAGGTCCTCTAGGGGGCGTAGAGTCAGTTCTGTACTTCTCAAAGTAATCCCACACTCTTCAAAAAAGAAGGAATAAAAGTTTCCTAGTCCCTTTCAATTTTTCTTTCCTTTTTCATGGGGATCCCAGTCAATAGTGTCCTGTAGGTAACTTTGTAATACCACAGAAACAGTGTTTCAAATTGGAAGTAACCAAAGTCAATTTAAGATATTTTTTAGCTTCTTATAGCAACAGTCCTTAGCCGGTTCCTTTTCTCCGGCAGTCCGATCCCAGGTTAAAGAGCAGCGATACTTAATCCAATTCTTTTAAATTGGCAAGGAAACACTTTTAAAATCTTCTTCCCCCCCCTCCTGCCTTCGGGGGGGGGAGTTCTTTGCTTTGGTGGTGGATTTCTTAAATCCCGCAAGTTTCCTCTCAAGCAGTTACAGCTAGAGTGCCTTTCGCTTTGATCTTGCTACAGAACGGAAAGCAGACTTCCTTTTTAGTGCTTGTCCGTCTCGGTGCCCAATTTCTTTACTTTTAGTGTCCAGTTATATTTTAGCGGTCAATCCTACTCATGGATAGTTGTTCTTTTAATCCAATTTCCCGGGAAGAAGTCAGCGCTCTCCGCTAATGGCGACGCGGCTTCGCTTCGCAGGCTGGGTGAAGACGACTCTCAGCACCGCTCCAAGACCCCTCCGCTCCTCCGGAGCCTTTAAAAAGGCTATTTCGCAGCGTCGGGGGGGCGCAAAGGTGCCCGCCGAGTCTCCAGTTCACAGGCAACGCGCCTGTGATTTTTAAGGGTCCCCGCTTCGCCGTAGCTGACAGGACCCGAACCCACGAAGCAGATCTCTCCCGGAGCTCCGGTTGAGATCCGCCATTAAGCGCCGGCGCTAACCGGAAGTCCTATTACATTCCAATCGTGGGACTTATCCCACCAGGTTTCAGTGATTCCTATTATGTCATATTTAGTTTGCTGTACCAAGAGCTCAAGCTCATCTTGTTTATTTCCCATGCTTTGCGCATTAGTGTACAGACATTGAAGTCCATTAATCATTCCCCCGTGTCTCTTATTTAAGGATTTTTTCCTCCCACCACTAGGTCTGCGTGCTGTTTGCTCCATTCGGTCTATGACATTTGGATGATCATCTTCATCAATTGATAGACTCCTACCTTCAGGAGCACTGTCTCCCTCCCCCACATTAGTCAGTTTAAAGCCCTCCTGATGAGGTTTCTGAGATTTTTTGCAAAAACATTCTTCCCAACCGTTGTGAGGTGCAGCCCATCGCTTGCCAGAAGTCCATCTTCAAGAAACTGCATTCCGTGATCTAAGAATCCAAACCGTTCCTGTTTACACCATTTGCGAAGCCAGTTGTTCACTTCCACTATTTTTCCCTCTCTCCCTGGGCCACGTCGTTCAACTGGGAGGACAGATGAGATGACAATTTGTGCATTTAATTGCTTCAATTTCCTGCCCAGAGCCTCGTAATCTCTTTTGATCTTCTGGAGGCTATTGCTTGCAGTGTCATTGGTTCCCACATGAACCAAGAGGAAGGGGTATTTGTCAGTGGGTTTTATGATTCCTTGCAGTCGTTCAGTTACATCTTGGATCTTAGCCCCGGGGAGACAGCACACTTCCCGAGACATCTTGTCAGGCCCACAGATCACTGCTTCTGTTCCCCTCAGTAGGGAATCCCCTATCACCACTACACGCCTCCTCTTAGGTCTGGTCGGGGTTCTTCCGTGAGCTGTCCGTTCCAAGGTCGCCTGCACATTCCCTGAGGACTGCCTTTGCTGCTCGTCTTCATATACCTGATCAACTGTAATGAGGGAGAGATCCTCAAATGGAGTCTGCTCTTCGTCTTCCATGCTAGGGGAAAGGACCTCAAAGCGATTGCGTATTTCTAAACAATCAGAGCGAACCCTGGGCCTCCTACTTCTTTGAGTCACGTTTCTCCATATATCTGGCTCCTGTGTTGGTGAACTAGCCTCCTTCTCAGGGGAGTCCCCTGTCTCCTCCTTGGTGGAGACGGTGTGCTCTGTTGCTTCCAAGAAGAGCTCCAGCTCTCTAATTCTTTGGAGCGTAGCTACACGTTCCTCCAGTTGCTGGACTTTGTCTTTTAAGAGGGCAATCAACATGCAATTGCTGCAGGTAAAGCTGCCTGCAACCTTTGGCAAGATGGCAAACATTGTGCAGGAACCACAGGCGACTGCAGCTGTTCCCTCACCCTCCATCTTGAGAAGGTGTCGTTGGGGGTGACTACAGCGGTCCTCCACCATAAAAAGCGTGAAGACAGGACAAATAAATCCCCCCAAATAAACCTATATCTCCCCCAACAAACGTTTGAGACTAGCTCCCCTAAATCTAAAAGATGGATCAAACTGCGCGCGCCACTAGGCGCGCGCCGCTGCCCTACAAGCTCTGACAAGCTCCTCCAACAGCTTATCACCTACCTCAACAGAAGCCCTGCCCCCTCTGACCTTTGCACAGAGAAAGCAGCTAATCAGCCACAAGAAACTCACACAAGAAAACCCTTTTTGTTCCTTCTTCAGCTGCTGCCCTACAAGCTCTGACAAGCTCCTCCCACAGCTAATCACCTACCTCAACAGAAGCCCTGCCCCCTCTGACCTTTGCACAGAGAAAGCAGCTAATCAGCCACAAGAAACTCACACAAGAAAACCCTTTTTGTTCCTTCTTCAGCTGCTGCCCTACAAGCTCTGACAAGCTCCTCCCACAGCTAATCACCTACCTCAACAGAAGCCCTGCCCCCTCTGACCTTTGCACAGAGAAAGCAGCTAATCAGCCACAAGAAACTCACACAAGAAAACCCTTTTTGTTCCTTCTTCAGCTGCTGCCCTACAAGCTCTGACAAGCTCCTCCCACAGCTAATCACCTACCTCAACAGAAGCCCTGCCCCCTCTGACCTTTGCACAGAGAAAGCAGCTAATCAGCCACAAGAAACTCACACAAGAAAACCCTTTTTGTTCCTTCTTCAGCTGCTGCCCTACAAGCTCTGACAAGCTCCTCCCACAGCTAATCACCTACCTCAACAGAAGCCCTGCCCCCTCTGACCTTTGCACAGAGAAAGCAGCTAATCAGCCACAAGAAACTCACACAAGAAAACCCTTTTTGTTCCTTCTTCAGCTGCTGCCCTACAAGCTCTGACAAGCTCCTCCCACAGCTTATCACCTACCTCAACAGAAGCCCTGCCCCCTCTGACCTTTGCACAGAGAAAGCAGCTAATCAGCCACAAGAAACACACACAAGAAAACCCTTTTTGTTCCTTCTTCAGCTGCTGCCCTACAAGCTCCGACAAGCTCCTCCAACAGCTTATCACCTACCTCAACAGAAGCCCTGCCCCCTCTGACCTTTGCACAGAGAAAGCAGCTAATCAGCCACAAGAAACTCACACAAGAGAACCCTTTTTGTTCCTTCTTCAGCTGCTGCCCTACAAGCTCTCAAACATAATGTTGTGACCAATATCTTGTGCCCATTTAATCATAGCAGATTTAACCATTTCATCCTGCGTATTCCATTTCAACAGCAAGTTATACATTCTTGAAAGTATCTTAGTTTTGGGGTCTAACAATTCTGTTTCCAATTTTGATTTTTCCACCTGGAAGCCAATTTTTTTATCCAAATTATAGGCCTCTCTTATTTGATAATAATGAAGCCAGTCTCGCACTTTATTTTTTAATTTCTCAAAACTCTGCAATTTCAATTTATCTCCTTCTTGTTCCAAAATTTCCCAATATTTCGGCCATTTGGCCTCCATATTGAGCTTTTTCTGAGCCTTCGCTTCCATTGGTGACAACCACCTTGGGGTTTTATTTTCCAATAAGTCTTTATATCTTATCCAGACATTGAACAATGCTTTCCTGACAATATGGTTTTTAAATGCTTTATGTGCTTTAACCTTGTCATACCACAAATATGCATGCCACCCAAAAACATTATTAAAACCTTCTAAGTCCAAAATGTCTGTGTTCTCAAGAAGCAGCCAATCTTTTAACCAGCAGAATGCTGCTGATTCATAGTACAATTTAAAGTCCAGCAGGGCAAATCCACCTCTTTCCTTTGCGTCAGTTAGTATTTTAAATTTTATTCTGGGCTTCTTGCCCTGCCAGACAAATCTAGAAATATCTTTCTGCCACTTCTTGAAACAGTCCATCTTGTCCAAAATTTGCAATGACTGAAACAGAAATAACATTTTTGGCAATACATTCATCTTTATAGCTGCAATTCGACCCAACAAGGAAAGCTTCAAATTTGACCATATTTCTAAATCTTTTTTCACTTCTGTCCAGCATTTCTCATAGTTATCTTTAAATAAGTTTAAGTTCTTAGCAGTCATATTAACCCCCAAGTATTTTACTTTCTTAGCTATTGTCAAACCAGTCTCCTTCTGAAACCTCTCTTTCTCAATCGGTGTTAAGTTTTTCTCAAGAACTTTAGTTTTTGACTTGTTCAGTTTAAATCCTGCCACATGACCAAATTCTTGAATCAGTTCTAATACTCTTTTCGTACTAGATTCGGGCTCCTGTAACGTCAAAACTAAGTCATCTGCAAAAGCCTTCAGTTTGTATTGTTTGGCTCCAACCTGAATACCTTTAATCAGACGGTCCCTTCTAATCATATTTAACAAAACCTCCAGGACCGAAATAAAAAGCAATGGGGAAATTGGGCAGCCTTGTCGTGTCCCTTTCTCTATCTTAAATTCCTCTGTCATCACATTATTGACTATTAGCTTAGCTTTTTGCTCTGAATAAATTGCACTTATACCATTTTCAAACCCTTGGCCCACCCCCATTCCCTGAAGATTTTTCTTCATAAAATTCCAAGAAATATTGTCAAAAGCTTTTTCCGCATCTATAAAAATTAAAACTGCTTTGGTATTGATATTCACTTGCAGCTTCTCCAAAATATTAATTATGTCCCTCGTATTGTCAGACAAATGTCTACCTGGAAGAAAGCCGGCTTGATCTTTATGTATCTCTTCAGTTAATACCTTTTTTAATCTGTTAGCCAAAATATCAGCAAAAATTTTGTAATGCACATTAAGCAGGGATATGGGACAGTAGTTCTTAAGTTGTGTCTTTTCAGACTCAGTTTTCGGTATGAGTGTAATGTCAGCTTCCTTCCACGACTCTGGCGCCTTTTTCCCCTCCAGAATTTCATTACAAACCTCCTTTAGTGGCTGAATTAACCAATCTTTCAGAGATCTATAGTATTTGGAGGTAAGACCATCCGGCCCTGGAGATTTGCCCAACTGCATATTCTGAATGGCACCTTCAACCTCCTGTTCTGTAATTTTGTGATTCAACATTATCTTATTTTCTTTTTTTTCAATAAATATTTATTAGATTTTCCAATTTTATATAAACACAAAAAGAAAAAGAAAAAGAAAAATATTAAAAACAAGTCAATTTCCATAACAATTTTTCAATAACATGTTTCTTTGACTTCCTCGTACCTCCCCTTCTTGTTTTCTAGTTCAACTTGTTAATCCAGCAAATCCTAATCTCTTAACATTCCTTTTAAAATAACACCTTATTTTCCACTCAACTTTTTTAAATTTAGTGACTTAAACAATTTTAATCCCTATTATCTTTATCATAACAGCTAGAGACCACAAAAATTCAATCCAACATTTTTTCAGAGTTCATTAATTTTGTAGTATTTCTGTAAATAGTCCTTAAATTTCTTCCAATCTTCTTCTGCTGACTCTTCTCCCTGGTCGCGGATTCTGCCGGTCATTTCTGCCAGTCCCATACAGTCAATCAACTTCATCTGCCATTCTTCCAGAGTGGGTAGATCTTGAGTCTTCCAGTACTTTGCTATAAGTATTCTTGCTGCCGTTGTAGCATACATAAAAAAAGTTCTGTCCTTCTTTGGCACCAAATGGCCGACTATGCCCAAGAGAAAAGCCTCTGGTTTTTTCAGGAAGGTATACTTAAATACCTTTTTCATTTCATTATAAATCATTTCCCAGAAAGCCTTAATCTTTGGGCACGTCCACCAAAGGTGAAAGAATGTACCTTCAACCTTCTTACATTTCCAGCATTTATTATCGGGGAAATGATATATTTTTGCAAGCTTGACTGGGGTCATGTACCACCTGTATATCATTTTCATAATATTCTCTCTTAAGGCATTACATGCCGTAAATTTCATACCTGTGGTCCATAACTGTTCCCAGTCAGCAAACATGATGTTGTGTCCAAGATCTTGTGCCCATTTAATCATAGCTGACTTAACCGTTTCATCCTGTGTGTTCCATTTCAGCAGCAAGTTATACATTTTTGACATAATTTTAGTTTTAGGTTCTAGCACTTCTGTTTCTAATTTAGATTTTTCCACCTGGAAGCCAATTTTCCTGTCCAAATTGTAAGCCTCCATTATCTGAAAATAATGAAGCCAGTCTCGGACTTTATTTTTTAGTTTCTCAAAGCTCTGCAGTTTCAGTTTATCTCCTTCTTGTTCCAAAATTTCCCAATATTTTGGCCAATTGGCCTCCATATTGAGCTTTTTCTGAGCTTTCGCTTCCATTGGTGACAACCACCTTGGGGTCTTATTTTCCAATAAATCCTTGTATCTGATCCAAACATTAAACAGAGATCTCCTAACAATATGATTTTTAAATGCTTTGTGAGCTTTAACCTTATCATACCACAAATATGCATGCCATCCAAAAACATTGTTAAAACCTTCTAAATCCAAAATGTCCGTGTTTTCAAGAAGCAGCCAGTCTTTCAACCAGCAGAATGCTGCTGATTCATAGTACAGTCTGAAGTCTGGCAGGGCAAAGCCACCCCTTTCTTTTGCGTCAGTTAAAATCTTATATTTTATCCTGGGCTTCTTGCCCTGCCAGACAAATTTAGAGATATCTTTCTGCCACTTCTTAAAACAGTCCATCTTGTCCACAATTTGTAATGTTTGAAACAAAAATAACATTTTAGGCAATACATTCATCTTTATAGCTGCTATTCGACCCATCAAGGAAAGCTTCAAATTTGACCATGTTTCGAGATCTTTTTTCACTTCTGACCAGCATTTCTCATAATTATTTTTAAATAAGTTCCCATTTTTAGAAGTCATGTTGATCCCCAGATATTTCACCTTCTTCACCACAGACAGACCTGTTTCATTCTGAAATTTCTCTTTTTCAAACAATGTCATATTTTTCTCTAAAACCTTAGTTTTGGTCTTGTTCAATTTAAATCCTGCCACCTGACCAAATTCTTGAATTAATTCTAAAACTCTTTTGGTACTAGATTCAGGCTCCTGTAACGTCAAGACTAGATCATCTGCAAATGCTCTCAATTTATACTGTTTAGCTCCGACCTGTATGCCTTTAACCAACCGGTCCCTTCTAATCATATTCAGCAAAACCTCCAGGACCGATATAAAAAGTAAAGGGGAGATTGGGCACCCTTGTCGTGTCCCTTTTTCAATCTTAAATTGTTCCGTAACCACATTATTTACAATTAATTTAGCCTTTTGTTCAGAGTATATTGCACTTATACCATTTTCAAAACCTTGGCCTACCCCCATACCCTGTAAGTTCTTTTTCATAAAACTCCAAGAAATGTTGTCAAAGGCTTTCTCCGCGTCCACAAATATCAAAACAGCTTTAGTATTTATGTTCACATCTAACTTTTCCAAGATGTCAATTACATTCCTCAAGTTATCAGATATGTGTCTTCCCGGCAGAAAGCCCGCTTGGTCCTTACATTATCTTATTTTCTTGAGAGATTTTTTGTAATCCATTTGTTCTTAAAAATTGGTCTATATCAGTCTCTTTCTGTGGCCCTTGTGTATATAGTTGTTTAAAATATCTCTGGAAACACTTTCTAATCTCCAATGGATTCTGTATATTCTTTCCTTCCACATCCAGATTTGTAATAGTATTTAATTTTTGTCTTTTTTTCATCTGCCAAGCTAGCAGTTTCCCACATTTATTAGCTGATTCAAATGTCTTTTGTCTCATCTGCTTAATTTTCCATTCAACTTCCTGATTTATCATTTTCATGTATTGTACTTGATATAATTTTATTTCTCTCAGAATCTCTTGCGACTTTGGTTTCGCTCTTAATTTCTTCTCTCCTTCTTTTATTTTTTCCAAGATTTTATCTTTTTTCTCATTTTGTATTCTCTTCTTTAATGCATTCTGTTGAATCAGAAACCCTCTCATAACCGCTTTGCTTGCGTCCCAGATTACTCTTTTTTCAACCGTAGTCTTCAAATTTATCTCAAAATAGTCTCTCAGGATTTTTTGGGCCTTCTTAGTGACCTCTTGATCTCTAAATAAGGTGTCATTCATCCTCCATCTGAAGGAACCGATTGGTGTTAATTTCATCTCCATCTTCACTGCATTGTGGTCGGAGCAGGTTTTTGGGCAAATTTCCGCTTTTCGAATCTTAGGTGCCAGTCCTCTAGTTATCCATATTTGGTCAATTCTTGTCCATGTCATGTTGGCTTCAGAGAAGAATGTTCCCTCTCTTCCAAGGGGGTTCTTGGATCTCCAAATGTCAATCAAGTCCATATTGTCAGTCAGTTCAAAAAAGGTTTTTGGTAGTCTGCCATCTTTAGTTACAACTTGTCTCTGCGACTTATCCATATTTGTAGATACCACTCCATTCATATCTCCCATCAGGATAATATTATAGTCCATGTAGTCAAGCAATGTCTCTTGCAATTTCCTAAAAAATTCAGATTTCCCCTCATTTGGTGCACAATCAAAAATTTTTCTCCTTGTGATTGAATTTCAATTGCCCCCCATCTTCCTTGTTCATCTTTAAAAACAAATTTCGGTGATAGGCTCTCTTTAGCATAAATAACAACTCCTCTCTTTTTAACCTTGTCCGATGAAATAAACTCTTGACCCAATCTTTTATTAATCAGTACTTTCCTGTGAAGCCTTATCACATGAGTTTCCTGTAAACAAATTAAGTCCAATTGTTCCTGTCAGAGCTACCCTAGGTCCCAGCTCACAAAGGACCAACGCTGCTTCGTTGTTAAGTACAAAAGTCTTTATTGAAGTTCAGTTTCACTTCCAGAGCCGCAGCGCGCAGCTCTACGTCTCAACTGTCAGACCGCTGATGCTCCGTCTGAGTCTCCTCCCCCTTGACACCAATTTAAGATTCTAGCCTTGCTCCACCTTTTTCGCTGCTCTTTCCTCCTCTGGGTCCGCCTGCCCGCCGGGGTCTCGCCCCTTCTAGCCTCCTCTGAGGCTGATTCCCCAGAGCCGTCTCCCTCCCTCCGGCGGGCTTTAGGAGCTGGTTCCCCATCCGGGTCTCCTGCTGTCCCGCGCGCCTGCACATTTGAACTTGGCGCGCGCGCCCAGCCAGCAGCTTTCCTCCTGACCGTTTCACTGCTGCTGTCACTGCTTCCCCCTTCGGGGGGGCTAGCTGCAACTGACCTCCCTTCCGTTCCTCCACTCTCCCATGGAGGCGTGGTCAGCCCTGACTCCCTCTCTGGAGGAGACGCTGGCCCTGACACATGTGACTCTTCCCCCCCACTACGCTCTGGTGGGGAAACTGGTCCCGATCCTCCACTGCTGTTTTGGGGTTCCCCTCTGGCTCCTTGTTTCTGGTGAGTCCCCCCTGGGACCCCCCTTGCCCTGACCATCGGCGCCCCCTTCTGGGAATCTTCTGATTCGCTGGAGAAGCTCATGGAATCTCTCGGGCCACTGTCATACTCCCCTACGTTGCCCTCGGATTCTTCCCCTTCGCTCTCCCATTCCTCTCTCCCCATTGCTCCTGCTCCTGATTCCCTGACATCCATCCCCCCCTCGAAGCCCCCCCTTCCCCCCTCCCCCTCTTCGGGTGTGGGTTCCGGGTGCTCCAGTGCTGTGGGTGTGAGTGCGGGATACCATTCTTCCCCCCTGGTGTGTAGCCGGTCCGCTGGATCCGGCCCAACCGCAACGGGCTCGTCGACGTCGATTTCCTCTGCTTCCATCTCTCTGCTGATGTGCTCGAATCCAGGATCCTCCCGCAACACGTCCATGTCCTCCCCTCCCCCGGGTACCTCTGGTGAGACTGCTTGCAAAGGTCCCCGCAGCAGCTCCCTGCGCCACCCCACCTCCGGTTGAGTGTCCCACCAATAGGAGCGGTCTGTGGCAAACCCCGAGAGTGACCCCTCCGGGGAGCTAGTTTCCGGCGGCGTCTCTTCAGCTGATGAAAAACCCTGGAACGTACTGGCTGACAGTGTGGGTGTGAAGAGCCAGTCGTCAAAATACTCTGCCGGCATAGGTCTGTGTGGGAAGAGTGCATGGAACTCATCTTTAAGATAGTGCTCCTCCACGGCATAGCACGGTACCCACCTGTTGGCGCTGGCTGGGGTACCTTCCCTGGCGAGGAGGTATTCCACCCCCTCTTCCCCCCACCTCGAGTCCAAAATCTCCGTGACCTCGTTGAGTGGCATCGCCCTCTGTGACCCCTCCCTCTTCGGAGATTCGTTAAGCGGGTCTGGCGCGTTCCCTGGCGCCTGAAACCTGTGGGGTGCCCTGTAGGGTGTGAGCACTGACCTATGAAAGACTGGGTGCATTCTGGAGCCCTCCGGGAGCGTCAACCGGAAGGCCACTGGATTGATTTGCGCCACGACCTGGTAAGGCCCCAGCTGCTTGTGTTTGAGCTTCCTCTTGGCTAGCGTTCTGGCCGGCACTGCCTGGGCAGCTAACCAGACCCAGTCCCCCACCTGGATGTCCTCCCCGACCCTCCTGTGCTTGTCTGCCTGCACTTTGTAGGCGTGTTTCGCCAGTTCCAATTGCCTTCGGAGTTGCTTGTGAACCTCCTGTAACTCTGCTGCTAAGTGCTCTGCTCCCCTTGGCTCCCCCTCCCCCTTCGTCTCTAACCCCGGGAAAGTTCTGGGATGCCGCCCATTATTGGCGAAGAACGGTGTCACTCCTGTAGACCCGTGCTTCGTGTTGTTGTAGGCAAACTCGGCCAGCGGTAGGTAGTCCACCCAGGTCGAGGGTTGTTGATTGGCATAGCATCGCAGGTACTGCTGCATGATGGCGTTGACCCTCTCCGCTTGCCCGTTGGTCTGCGGGTGTCGTGCCGACGCTAAGTTGATCTTGACGTTCAGGATGCCCAGCAGCTTCTGCCAGAAGCTCGAGACGAATTGGCGACCCCGGTCGGACAGGATGGACCGTGGCAAGCCGTGAGCTTTGAACACGTGGTCTATGAACAGCTTGGCGGTCTGTTCCGCTGTGGCCACCTTCGCACACGGAATAAAGTGCGCCATCTTGGTGAACATGTCTACGACCACGAGTACCGCTGTTTTGCCTCGCGAACTGGGCAGATCTGTGACAAAGTCCAGGGCCACTCTCTCCCACGGTTCGAGCGGCGTCTGTAGGGGTTCTAGTAGACCCGCCGGCTTCCTGTGTACCGGCTTGGCCCTTTGGCAGGTGTCACACCTGGAGACGTAATCCGCGACTTCTCCCCTCACCTTGGGCCACCAAAAGTCTCTGGTTACTAATTCCGCCGTCTTGTCCTTGCCGAAGTGCCCAGCGCTGGGCGCGTCGTGTAACTGCTGCAAGACTTTCGCGCGGAGGTCGTCTCCGGGTACGTAGAGAGCCCCTTTGCGGATGAGCAGTCCGTCTCGTATTTGGAACTCGTCGTCCTTCGCTGCGCCTTTTCGCACCTCCTCCATCTTGGATTGCGCGAACGAATCCGTCTGCAGCGCTCGACGCACCGCGTCCAGGTCCACGGCAGCTGAAGCGCACGCCCACGCTTTCGGTGCGAAAATGTGCTTGGCCGCCACCGGCGACGCTTCCTCGAGATACTGCGGCTTCCTGGATAGTGCATCCGCCATGACGTTGTTGTCTCCCGGGATGTATTCTATCCGGAAATCGAAATCCGCAAAGAACTCCGCCCAGCGAATGTGTCTCTGGTTCAGGAACCGCGCCGTGCGCCAGTACTCCAGGTTCTTATGGTCCGTGCGGACGTGCACTGTGTGCCTGGCTCCAACGAGGAAGTGCCGCCACGCCTTGAAAGCTGCATGAATGGCCAGCAACTCCCTGTCCCAGATGGTGTACTTCTGTTCCGCCTTGCTGAGTTTCCTGGAGTAGAATGCGCACGGCCTCCATTCCCCTTGCGGATCTTGCTGCAACAGGACGGCCCCCACCGCTCTGTCCGAGGCGTCCGTCTCAACCCTCATTGGTCTGCTGGGGTTTACATGTAGCAGCTGTTCTTCGGACGCGAAGAGACGCTTGAGTCTCCGAAAGGACTGCTCCGCCTGGTCCGTCCAGGTGAACTTCTTCTTCTTGGAGCTGAGGGTGTCCGTGATGGCCGCCGTCTCCTTCGCGAACCCCTTGATGAACTTGCGATAAAAGTTGGCGAAGCCGACGAACTTCTGGACCTCCTTCCGATTGCGCGGGCTCTTCCAGTCCAACACCGCGCGGACCTTGGTGCTGTCCATGGCGAGTCCCTTGTCGGACAGCTTGTAGCCCAGGAAATCCACCTCCGTCATGTCGAACTGGCACTTCTCTAATTTGGCGTAAAGTCTGTGCTCCCGTAGCCTCTGCAGGACCTCCTTGACGTCCCTCTCGTGAGCCTCCTGCGATACCGAGAAGACCAGGATGTCGTCCAGGAAGCAGACGCACTTCTTGTAGAGGAGTCCCGCTAACACGTGATGCATGAAAGCTTGGAAGGTATGGGAGCCATTTTGCAGACCAAAAGGCATTACGCCATATTCATAGGTGCCTAAAGGTGTAAACATGGCTGTTTTCCACTCATCGCCCTCCCGCATGCGTATAAGGTTGTACGCCCCTCGTAGATCCAACTTGGTGAAGATCCGTCCCTTCCTCACCGTCGCGAGCAGGTCGTCGATCTTGGGCATGGGGAATGCTGCGGGCTTTGTTTTGGAATTTATGATCCTATAATCAACTATGAGCCTGCGTTGGGGCGTGTCCTTCTTCTTCACGAAAAACACGGGACTGCCCCCCACTGCTTTAGATTCTTGGATGAACCCCCGCTTCAAGTTGTGATCTATGAACTCCCTGAGTTCTTGCAGTTCGTCTTCAGACATGGAATACAGTTTCCCAGTCGGCAGCGTCGCTCCCGGCAGGAGGTCAATCTTGCAGTCGTAAGGCCTGTGGGGAGGCAGGTTATCCGCTTCCCTCTCGCAGAAGACCTCCAAAAACTCCTTGTACTTGTTGGGTACCGCTTGCACCATGCCTAGGTGTAACTGCGGTTCATCCTCTTGCCCCTCCTCCTCCTGGCGGGTCTGGATGCAGTGTTCTGCGCAGTAGGAGGAGCAGAAGGTCAATTGCCGCTGGTACCATGCTAATGCCGGGCTGTGCTTATCCAGCCAACTCATACCCAACACTATGGGCGTGTCTGACAGGTGGGTGACGTTGAAGCTGATGACTTCGCGGTGGTTTCCAATTTGCATCACCATCGGTGGTGTTTGCTGTACGACCTCTCGTCCCAGTAGCTTCCTGCCATCGACTGTGACGACATTTAGGGGCATGGTGGCTGGCAGGAGTGCTATGCGATGTTGCTTGATAAAGTCCACTCCTACAAAGTCTGCGTTGCTCCCAGAGTCAATGGTTATTGGTACTTGCAGGGTGTGCCCATTGGGCAACTGGAGCGATGCGGTGAGTTGCACCACTGGTTTGGGTGGGAGGGGGTCTGTGGGCTGTAAAATCTCTGGGGACTGCTTCACTGACTCGCCTGGCTGGGCCCCAGTCCTTCCCCTTCCAACCAGGCTTCTTCTTCCCCCTGCAGCTGTTTCGGCTGCTGACCTGTTCCCTTTACTGTTGCTGAGGCTGCAGTGTGCTTCTGGAGCCTCTGGGGACACTCTTTGGCCATGTGCTGTGCACTGTCGCAGATGTAGCACTTCCTGGTCCCTCTAGGAGCCTTCGCCTTGACTGCTCCCGGTGTTTGGGCTCTGCTGGCAGTCTGAGCCCTGGCACCACCTATCTCCATCGGCTCTTCTCCCCTTCCCAATGGAGGCATGGATAGCGCCCGCCCTGTCTCTCTGGATAGGAAGGGGGTTGTCCTGGCTGGGGTGCTTGCCTTACCTCCTTCCTCCCTGCTCCAAGGGCGTCCATCCAGGCGCACACCAATTGCCAACGCTCTTTGGGTAACTTCTTGGGTACTCCGGGGTCTTTCCCCCCTTGCCAGCTCATCTTTCACGGCTCCACTTAGCCCCTCCCAGAACAGGTCTCTGACGGCAATAGAGTCCTTCTCCCAGCCCAGCACGTTCACTAACGCAAAAAAGCGTGAGTGATATTGCCTCACCGTCGCTTTCCCTTGCTGTAGTCCATGCATTTCCCTCCGAGCAACATCTACATCTACCGTTGATTTAAAGCAAGTGTCCATAGCTTTGATAAATGCATCGGAATCTTGGAGGGCGGGGTCATTTTCGCGCCACAAATTCCGCAGCCACGCTTTAGCTTCCCCATGCAAATGAGTAATTATGAAACCCACTTTCTCTTCCTCATCTCTAAAGTCTTTCCGAAGCAAATTGAGCGCATAAACCACGTCAGCTCTGAAGTTAGGGTATTGCTGCAGGTCCCCGTTGAAGTGGGCTACTAGGCTGCCCCCCTCTTCCCGAGGCCAACTCCCTCCGGTTTGGGTCCTGGCAGCCCCTCTTTCCCCCAACGGTCCCACCTGGCCTGCAGATCCCGGCAGAGCGCTACTGCTTCTTCTTCTCTCTTCCTGGATGCTGCTACTTCTGCGTAAAGCGTCGTGACTGCTTCTTGCAGTTCTTTCACCTGGCTCTCTGTAGTCATCTTTGCCTATCTTCGTGAGCTCGCAAAACACCAAGTCTTGCCCCTCGCGGCACCAACTCACGCTTCGAGGTTTTTAATGGAGACGGAGCATACTGTCAGAGCTACCCTAGGTCCCAGCTCACAAAGGACCAACGCTGCTTCGTTGTTAAGTACAAAAGTCTTTATTGAAGTTCAGATTCACTTCCAGAGCCGCTGCGCGCAGCTCTACGTCTCAACTGTCAGACCGCTGATGCTCCGTCTGAGTCTCCTCCCCCTTGACACCAATTTAAGATTCTAGCCTTGCTCCACCTTTTTCGCTGCTCTTTCCTCCTCTGGGTCCGCCTGCCCGCCGGGGTCTCGCCCCTTCTAGCCTCCTCTGAGACTGATTCCCCTGAGCCGTCTCCCTCCCTCCGGCGGGCTTTAGGAGCTGGTTCCCCATCCGGGTCTCCTGCTGTCCCGCGCGCCTGCACATTTGAACTTGGCGCGCGCGCCCAGCCAGCAGCTTTCCTCCTGACCGTTTCACTGCTGCTGTCACTGCTTCCCCCTTCGGGGGGGCTAGCTGCAACTGACCTCCCTTCCGTTCCTCCACTCTCCGATGGAGGCGTGGTCAGCCCTGACTCCCTCTCTGGAGGAGACGCTGGCCCTGACACATGTGACTCTTCCCCCCCACTACGCTCTGGTGGGGAAACTGGTCCCGATCCTCCACTGCTGTTTTGGGGTTCCCCTCTGGCTCCTTGTTTCTGGTGCGTCCCCCCTGGGACCCCCCTTGCCCTGACCATCGGCGCCCCCTTCTGGGAATCTTCTGATTCGCTGGAGAAGCTCATGGAATCTCTCGGGCCACTGTCATACTCCCCTACGCTGCCCTCGGATTCTTCCCCTTCGCTCTCCCATTCCTCTCTCCCCATTGCTCCTGCTCCTGATTCCCTGACAGTTCCTTTTTCAGTAAATGCAAGATTTTCTTCCTCTTCTCCGGGGAGTTAAATCCATGAATATTCCAACTTAATAATTGCAGAGACATGATGTAGTTATTCTATTTTCCTCCAACTGCTCCCAAAAGTTCTTCTTGTTCTGACGGTGGTATCACTTCTTTTTGTTTTTCCAGTCCCAAAGGTGGTGGTGCTATGTCTAGTACTCCTGCTCTTAAAGCTCTTAATTCTTCTATCACTTCTTTTTGCAGGTCTTCTTCGTGGTCTTTCAAAAAATTTTCCTTATCTTCCAACGATCTTATTTTGAACTTTTTCCCTTTCAAGTTAAAGGATAATCCCTGGGGGAATTCCCACCTGAAAACAATTCTGTTTCTTCTCAGTAGGGTCACCAGATCACCGTAGTTAGATCTAAGGTCCAATAGATGTTTCGGTATATCCTTAAAAATCTCCACTCTCGAGTCGTTTATCTCCAAAGTCTTCTGGAAGTGCGCACTCAGTATTTTATCTCTCTCTCCTTTCGTTCGAAGGGTAACCAGACAGTCTCTCACCCAGTTTTTCCTTCCTCCTCTTCCAAGTCTAAACGCACTTACTATCTTAAAGTCTTTCTCCAACTCCAAATTCCAAAATTTTCCAAATTCCTGCGTAAGATAGTCACTTAAATTATCCTTTTCAAGTTCTGGTACTGCCCTGATCCTTAAATTAATCTGTTTCTCCCTCAGTTCAATCATAGACAGAAGTGACTGATGATCCCCAATCTGTTTACGCATAGGTTTTATTTCTTCCTCTACAGCCACTGCTTTTTCTCTTGCTTCCTCAGCTATTTTTCTATTAGACGCAGATTCTTCCAACAGTTTTCAATAGATTCTGTATTAGAATTCACCTTCTGTCCCAAATTGTCTATTTTAGTTGATTGTTCCGTAACTTGTTTGCTTAGGCCTTCCAATTTTTCAAAAATTTTATTTAGCACAGAGGTAAAATCCCCTTCTGATGCCATTCCTTTTGGCTCAACTTGTGCAAAGTCTTCCCCCTGTGTCACAGGAGGGCCAGGAACAGATGGTCTGCGTTGCTGGGAAACTGTGCTGGGCTGCTGCACTCTGGCCTTTCCCGAACGTGTTGTTCCATCCGTCATCCCACCTCTGTCTATGCGTCAAGGTTGTTCCCACAGACAGATCTTGCTGTGGAAAATCCCCAAAGTCCAGAGTGGAAAAATCCCCTAGCTGGATGTACAACTTCAGTATTCCTCTAGGGGGATACTGTAGCAGTCCTTCAATTTACAGTAGTAAAAAAGTCTTTTCCAACTTTCTTAAACCCCCTCAAGAAAAAAGAGAAAAAGCAAGCAAGAGTTTCAAGTCCAGAGGAGACCTTCAACAAGTATCTCCTTTGCAGAGTTAACCATTAAAAAGTTACAATGTCCATAGAAAGTGCAACTCTCAATGCAACAGTTCTAATGCACCTGGCAGTCCGTCCCAGGAGTTAGGCAATTGTCTCTATTTTCCCCAGAAGAAACAAAGTCACTTTCCCCTCTTCCCCCCCCCCCCTCTCCACTATCCTGGGGGGGGGGGGAGTTCTTTCGCTTTAATGTCCGGATTTAGAAGTTTAAAAGCTCCGCTCTCCAGGTCTGAGCTTAGAAACGTCTTTGCTTTGATCTGTGTACAAAAACGGAAGGTGGACTTCCTGTTTACACCTTCCCGCTTCAGTGTCAAATTGATCCCTTTTTTTCCCTTTAGTCCCAATTTCTTAAGCTTCACCTACTCACGGGTAGTTGTTTAGCAGCCGAATTGTCACAGGAAAAAGGTCAGCGCTCTCCGGCAACAGCTGTGCGGCTTCGCCCCACGGAAGTAGCAATCGACTCTCAGCACCGCGCCTCCCGTTACGCTCCGGGACCCCTTACGGGGTTCCTTTGCCAATTCGGGGGGCGCTAAAGGTGCCCGCCGAGTCCCACGCTCACAGGCTTCTCCTGCCTGTGATTTTTGGAAGGGTCTCCGCTTCGCCGTAGCGGACAGACCCACTTTCCGCAGAGCTTCTCCCTCCCGGTTAGAAGGAGACCGCCATTGCCGTTGGTGCCGCCTCCGGAAGCAGCCTTCTGTGTTTCCATGCTGGCCGTGAAGGAATGGGCATTCCCGACTCTGAAAACAGCACAGAAATACAGCCTGTCTAGTAAAGGGGTAAAAAGAGCAAGCGAAACAGCCTCTGTAAAACAGTAGCATCTGAAGCTGCTAACCACATACTGATAAACATATCATAAAAGGAGACATGAAAAACAAATGGCCACTGGGTACTACTAACAGTGGGACATGGGTGGCGCTGTGGGTTAAACCACAGAGCCTAGGACTTGCAGATCAGAAGGTCGGCGGTTTGAATCCCCACGACGGGGTGAGCTCCCGTTGCTCGGTCCCTGCTCCTGCCAACCTAGCAGTTCGAAAGCACGTCCAAGTGCAAGTAGATCAATAGGTACCACTCTGGTGGGAAGGTAAACGGTGTTTCCGTGTGCTGCTCTGGTTCGTCAGAAGCGGCTTAGTCCTGCTGGCCACATGACCCAGAAGCTGCACGGCAGCTCCCTCGGCCAGTAAAGCGAGATGAGCGCCGCGACCCCAGAGTCGGCCCTCTAGATGTTGTTGGATTCCATCACCCCTGACCGTCGGCCATGCTGGCTGAGGCAGAAGGCCATTGGATCTGGCAATATCTGGGAGCCCACAAGATTCCCAGCCTCCGCCCTACACAAACAACCAGGCACTCAGCTGTGAGGCACGCTTCTTACCGGAGGGAGGGTCACTCCAGAGGCAGCTGTGGCATGAGGGTGCTGGATCATGCCTTTGTGGGCACATCTGAGGATTAAAGAGGACCCCCTAGGAAGCGTGCTTGGAGATCTTCCTTACCACGTGGCTCTCTGGCAAAAACACAACAGTACTAACGGCCATATGGAACCACACCTCAAAGCTGGATCAGACTTCCCAGATCCTGTAGCCTACATCAGGAGGAAGACTGGGGCAGAGGGGCCTAGAGTGGGAGTCAGAGCTGCTCTTAGGGCTGCATGTCTGAAGCATGGGCAGAAATCTTTGGGTGTGAGGTTGCATGGGGCTGTCTCTTTGTGTTTTGGTGATGCCAAGCCGCCAGCCAGCCAGAGGCAGACAACCAACTGGCTTCAGGGGCAAGCTCCTTTGCAAAGCCAGTCTGACTTCACCAAATGCAATGGCAGAGTGACCATTCGGCCCATGTTCTGCTTCGCTGTGAAATTGCGTGTGTTCCTCAACCCAGAGAACCTCTTTTTCAACGTCAAGCTGGTCTAAGGAAGAAAAGCATAAGAGTTAGTCTTGAATCCCCCCACACATGTGCTGGGAGATGCCTGCACACCGCACACGTAAAGCACATCTCCTCCCACCCACACCCCAAAAGTCCTGGGAACAATGGTTTGTTAAGGGTGCTGGGAATCGTAGCACTGTGAAAGGAAAACTAAGGTTCTTAGGATTCTTTGGAGGGGGTGGAATGTTGAATACACAGCGGCCACATGGACACACACACACACACCCCAGCATAGCTTCAACTTTTAGCACAAAAAGTCTTCAGCCAGATGTCATGCAACCCTTTGGCAGGGGCAACTTATCATTTTATTGATTTTCCATAACAATTAAAAAGGTGGCCACTCTTGCAAAGGAGTGTTGCCATTTAAACTGCTGGTGTGACGTAGGAACCCGAACAAAGAGAAGGAACCAACTACCCAGAGTCTGCTTCCGATTGCCCTTGTTCTCCACCTCCCTCTATCCTAATCAGCCGCAAACAAGAGTTCAGATTTGAAAGCCTTGTTATCACCTCATTCCCTTCAATTAGCCAGCTGCTCTGGCAGATGACATCAGTTCCTTCCCGCTCCCAATATTCCTGCTCCTAACCTGGTTAGCCATAGCCCGGAAGCTGAATCTCAGGAGAATGCCTTTGGGCTGGGAAGGGCTCATCTTTTCTGGGCCTCTTCTCCCCCTCGGGAAGGAGTGCTTGGCTCCTGGCCTGTGAAATGTGCTCAAAATGTAAAGATGCCTTCTTTCCAGGGAGCCAAGGAAGAAGGGTGGAATTTGAAATACCTCCAAACCTTCCCATGTCAGAGATGCAGGAGTTGCGTCACCTCCAACTTCCTCAGGGATGAAGCAGCTACGAGAAACGAAACATCCCACCTGGGCACGGTTTCTGAGAGAGCAACAGCAGAAGACCCAGACTCTGGCAAGATGAGCATTTGCCCAGTGGATTCTGGCCGGTCCATGAGGGCAGACAGGGGATGGCTGCGGTGGCTGCCAGCCCCTTCCCACTCCATCTCAGATACAGAACGCATTTGCTCTGCCACTCCTTGGCTCGGGCGCCACCTACTGTTGGCTTCCTTGCCTTCCACCCTCCCAGTCCCAATGAGCACCATCCACCCCTGGCCCAGAGGCGCAGAGCAGTAGTTAGGTGATCTTGCGCCCCGGCAGAACCGTCCAGATTGCGCCCCCTAGCCACGGACAAGTTAGCTCTTCTTTCCTCCGCTCCTCCAACCCGCCCCCCTCCATACATTCAATTCACCCTGGAAGTACAAGTATCGAAAAGTAAAATGTTAGAGGTTCCCCCCCACCCCATAGCAATATAATTGGATTCAGCTAGCTGGTCAGTCTACTTTCGGTTTCACTCCTGGCTCCTTGTTAAATTAATACTGCATCAGAAACCTCCCAAGCAGATATCCAAAGTTCTTTGGCATTTCGCCAGTTGTTAATGAGATGTCTCTTCTAGTCCAGGGGAGTCTTTTGATCTTCTTCCAGAAAACCAAGAGTCGAAAGCCTTGATTTTCCCTTTTTTTCTTTTTTCCAGTCATTTCCACACAGTTAGTCATTATTAGAGTTATTAAAACCTTATTATATCAACAAATGCAAAATTTTTAGTCTCCCTTGCTTTCCTGCTGACCTTCAGCTTAAAGACAAACTGCTCTGGAGTGAGAAAAACCCATCACACTCGAAAAGCCCAGCTGGAGGGACCTGGAAGTGTGTGGGGAAGAGCAATTTTGTAGTGGGTTTGTTGCACAGGAGCACCAAGTTCACTAACTGGCTGATTCAGATTGAATCCCATTCAAAAAGAGTGCAATGGTGTGTGTTTCAGCCAGCCATCCAGCTGCTGCAACTATTCCCTGGGTGCCACCACACTGTCCTGTCTGTGTGTTTGGCAGGGAATGGGAGCTATGCTCCCCCCGGAGACACTCCACTCCTTCTTGCTTAGCTGTGCGGCTCAACATTTGAGGCAACCTTCACAGTTCTGGGATGCCGAGGAAGCGAACCAATAGTCACGTTCATCTGTACTGGCTCAGTATGACCTATTCTGACAGATGCTGCCTTTCATAGTCACGCCCAAGAGCCTTTCCGCTCCAGAGATCTGGGGCTGAACCCGGGATCTGCACGCCAAGGCTGGAGTAAGAAAGAGCCCTTGCCAGCTGGCCACGTTGGGCGCCTGCCTGGAGAGTGGAAGCCGGGGGTTGGAGGGACATCGTGCTGCTCCTGGCAACCCCCACCCAACCCGACGTCCTCCTCCGCCTGAATCCCGCTTCCCTCGGGACGCACTTCCCATCCTGGAGCGGCTGGGGTGGGGGCTAAGCTGGCCCAAGGACTGGCCCAAGGTAGCTCAGCCAAGTTGCCAAGGCCAGCATTTAAGACCGCGCATCCTTTCCCCTCAGATGAGAAAGCCGGGATGAGTCATGCTAGCAGCCTGTGGCCTTGATGGGCTTTGTGGCAGCCCAGCCCAGCTGCTATAGTCCGCCTCTGAACCGAGGAAGCGCAACTGGAGAGACAGAGCCCAGCACTTTTCTCACGGGACAGAAGCGCACGACTTCCCCCTCCCACTTGCCGCCCGCCCCAGTCTTTCTCCGGCGGCTCAGTTTAGTGCGCCAAGCGGCTCATCCCAGGTGGGAATTCGGGTGGCGCTGCTTGCAGAAGGAGAAGCGGCTGGCGCTAGCGGACACTCCCATTGTTCTTCTCAGGTAGGACTTCCGGGATCCAGACGAACGTTTTACCAAAAAGTATGGCTCGACTACTGATTTCCCATTTAAAGGAAGGCAAAACGACCTAAGTTTGGAGGACAGGTGAAAAAACCCACGAATTACATTTAAAGTTCTGCGAGATGCAAAGGAAAGCTTGTGTTTTAAACTTGTATTTGACAGCTTGTTGCTTGGTGCGGTTAACGGAATGGGGATATTGAGAAAGAAGAGACTTGGAATTAGAAGGTTAGGATTTAAGGTAAGGTTACCAGATTTTTTTTCAAAGAATCCGGGGACATTTTTTTTTTTTTCCAAAAGAGAAACAAATGTTATTTTTTAAAAATCATTTTTTAAAAAAATAACAAGTAATATCTTCTCTTCTGGGTCTCCTCTGTCGCGTGGCCTTCCTCTGGGCCCCAGCCTGATCTCTTGGAGTGCTATCTGCCCTGGAGTAGGCTCGGGTCGGGCCTTGGCTCGGCCCCGTGTCCTTGCCCTCCTGGTGCTCTCCTACCTTTCTTCCTCAGCGGCCGCAAGGTCGGGGCTCCCCTCTTTTTTCTCCTTCCTCTTTCTCTCTCTTCCTTCTCCTTCTCCCTGGGTTGGCTCCGGGGTTTTTACTGGCCCTGGAGCGACGCTGGGCAGTCGGCCACATGGCCGGGCGCTCTCGCTCCCGCCTCAATTTGGGTCCGGGGGGTGTGTGTCAGCGGTTCCCCCAGTTGACGCGCTGGGCATCCCTGGTTCCCCCTCGGCAGTGGCAGCGGCAGCGGTAGTCTCAGCAGCCCGGAGCCAGCCTGGTAGTGCACTTGGCTCTGGCTGGCTTCAGGAGCTGCTCATTGCCGTGGCACCCGCCATTTTGCCTAGTCATAAGTCCCCATATGATGTGTCTTGTGCCGTTGAACCAATCACGCAACATTCCTTCCCTACTAATAAATCTACAAATCTACAATCTGTTGGGGACAGATTTGTAAATCCAGGGACTGTCCCCGGGAGACGGGGACATCTGGCAATCATTCCGTAATAGGTCTTCTCCTGCCTTTGCCAGTATGTCAGCTTTCTCCGCCTCCTTAAAGAGGGCGTTCAGAAGCACTTGTATGTCTGGCCATATGGGATTGTGAGTGGAGAAGGTGGCGCAGTCTGGATGAGTCCCTCTGTCTTGCTCTTTGGTCACTGTGACCGAGCACCATTTGGGGCCGATCAGGATCTATGGGGAAGGGGGTCCACCCAGAAGTTGTGGAGGGAATGGGAAGAGAAGCTTGGTCAAGAGACTGGCTCATGTCAGAAGGAGGCCTGACTGCATCCTTGGCGAAGCCCAGGGCAGGGCAGGAAGGCAGCATTGCCCAGCGGGAAGGCATTCGGAGGCAAATCATCAGCAAGGAGCAGAAAATCCCCTCCCCTTCCCTCAAGAAGACTGAAGAATCTCTAGTCGGCCTTCAGGTGAGTTCAGCATCCCAGGTCTCTGGGGTGTTCCTGTCCATTACAAAGCTGACTCGAGGCTCCGTCAACTGAGCCCCTACACTCCTTGCGTACATGAAAGGGGCACAGAAAGGATGGGAGGCAGCCTTTTCCTGGAGCCGTCTTACCTGCAGCAGTTCACTCGCTGGCTGCTGACCCTTTTCCTCCATCACCTGGATGATCCTCTCTCTCTCTCTTTTTTTAAAATAATTTTTATTAACTGGCCAATCACATTAAATTAAATCACATCACATAATTACAAAGCCAAATTTTTAAATTTTGTTGGGGGAACCCATACTTCAAGATCCAAAGGGGGATTCAAATCATCTTCTTATTACTGCGTTAATGTCCAAATCAGTCCCATTCCACATCATATCTTGTTCATATAATTTCTATTTTTCCTTTACGATCTCTTCTGTTAGTCTCCTTAAGCCGATAAGCAAAATAATAATCCTGTGTGGATTTCCCGTTCCTCCACTAAGTCCAGATGGTTTCCATATATCTCCTTCGTAGATAGCATCGCTCTTTCCATCATGAATTTGGCATTTGTCGCTCTTAAGTCCCACCGAGGAGTTGATCCATGATATGTAAACAACTCTATTTCTCTCTTTCTCCTCCCAGACCCAAGAGCTCCAACAATGCCTCCCAAAATGGCGACGGCATTTTTAACTGCGTCATTCCAAAACTCTTAGCTTTCCAGCTTCATCTTGAAACATTGCTTTGGTTCGAAAGTTTATCTCCACACAGCCTTAAATCCACAGCTTAAGTCCTTAGTTTCTGACTCATTAGGGGAGGGGATTCTTGTTAAATCACATAAGAAAAAGGAAGGCAGGTTTTTTCCCCCCTCCCCCCTCAGTCATTTGTCATACCGTATCTTGACGTATCTTCTCATATTTTATTCTTGTCTTGTTATCAGAGATCTCTTCTGTCAGCAGTCTTTACTCCCCTTTTTTCTTGAAGCATGTGCAATTTATCTCGTCCAAATTGTTTCTTTTGAAGATGCTTGCAACTAGCGGCGCGAATCAGGGACGGCATCCAGGAGTGCCGGAATCCCACAGGAGGGCTTTGTGCCTAGTGCCCCCACCCCCACAAATTCGGGGGTGGTATAGGGCACAGCAGGCAAGGGCCGTCCCCCCCACAATCCTGGGGGGGGTTAAGGAGGCTAATTACCCCCATCATAGCCTCCAAATTACCTCGTATGGGTCGGAGAGATGTTATTGTCAGCCATCTTCCGATGCGCCACCTAGTGGCCCCCACCTGGATGATCCTCTCAAGAGAGGAGAGTTTCCTGCAGAGTCTGGCCAGCTGCTCATCCCTTCTCCCTGCAATCTCCTTCTCCACCTCTTCCACATGATTCAGCAGACGCTTTTCTTCTTCTTCTTCTTCTTCTTCTTCTTCTTCTTCTTCCTCTTCCTCTTCCTCTTCCTCTTCCTCTTCCTCCTCCTCCTCCTCCTCCTCCTCCTCCTCCTCCTCCTCGAACTGGCGCAGGTGTCTCAACTTCTCCACAGTCTCCTCTCCGGTTCATAGCAGGTCTGAGTGAGGAAGATGGTCAGCCTTCAAAACATCGGCAAGAGAATTAGGATTTGAATTGAACTGCTTCCACCCTCTCAGCTCACAAGTCCTCAGGGTTCTCCTTGACTGCTTTTCTGCCCGGGAGGACTCCCCTGAGTGAGTGCCTGAGGGCCCTGCTCTTGCCACTTACCACCTGGCCTGGGGCGGGGCCTGAAGCCTCATAAGGACTGCGTGCTGCTTGCTGCCTGCTGCCTGCTGCCCAGGAGGACTCCCCTGAGTGAGTGCCTGAGGGCCCTGCTCTTGCCACTTACCACCTACCTGGCCCAGGGTGGGGCCTGAAGCCTCACAAGGACTGCTTGCTGCCGCTGCCCAGGAGGACTCCCCTGAGTGAGTGCCTGAGGGCCGTGCTCTTGCCACTTACCACCTGGCCCAGGGCGGGGCCTGACAGGCCTCACTAGGACAGTTGTTACTGCCGGAGGGGCACAGAGTGTTTTTAAATGTTTTTTTTAAAAAATTCTTTTGGATTTTTTGTATGTGGGGGGTGGGGGTGGGATGGATGTTTGGTTGGGCTTGGGGAATTATTTTTTATTTTGATGTTTTTGTAATTTTTACATTTTTTTGTTTGTATTGTTTTATTGGTTTTATTTGTTTGTTTAAGGTGTTATTTTGTTGTTAGGGGGAGGGGTCAGGGCTGCCGGGGAGTGGGCCCCAGCCCACAAAATGGCTGGGGCATGTCCCGCAGGGGGGGATGCACTGGGGCAACCGATCTCAGTGATCACGGGTAGGAGGAGGAGTTACGCTAAGACTAGACCATGTCATTACAGAGGGGGCAGGTTTAGTCGTTGTCTGAGGACTATTCCTGCCTCCGGGTCTGGTCCTGACCGGATGGATACTAGAATCAGCAAGGGATACCCACATGACCTGAAGGTGCTGCTGTGCAATGCCAGGTCAATGATTCAGAAGACCACTGCCATCCATGACTTGATCATGGATGGAGGATTTGACCTGGCATGTGTGACAGAGACTTGGTTGGATGAAGCAGATGGGCCTGTCCTTGCCACTGCTTGTCCACCAGGTTTCTCTTACGCACAGCAACCCAGGCCATGTGGGCGGGGAGGGGGGGTTGCAGTGATTTTTAGGAAGTCATTAGTTTGCACCAGGCGTCCTATTGGGAAGACCCAGTTTTCCGAGTGCATGTTCTGGAAGTTGGGCAATAGGGGCAGTACAGGATTCCTTTTGGTGTACCGACCTCCCCGCTGCACCAAGGATTCCCTGCCCGAGCTGCTTCAGGTCGTGGCGGATGTTCTCCTGGAGACACCTAGCTTGGTCGTCCTAGGGGATTTTAACATCCATGCCGACACGACCTTACAAGGGGCCGCTCAGGACTTCGTGGAAAGCATGGCCTCCATGGGGCTGTCCCTGAATAAGTCTGGCCCAACCCATAGCCGCGGACATGCCTTGGACCTGGTGTTTACCTCTATGGATGTTGGTGATCTGACACTAAGTAAAAGCGAAACGAAAGAAGTGCCATGGTCAGATCACTTCCTGGTGCAACTGGACTTCTCTGCGACCCATCCCCTCTGCAGGGAGGTGGGACCAATTCGGATGGTCCGCCCCCGCCACTTAATGGATCCAAATGGTTTCCAGAGAGTGGTAGGGGATGCTTTATCCCATGTTGATGGCCTTTCAGCTGATTCCCTGGTGGCCCGCTGGAATGTGGAGTTAACCAGGGCTATTGACTGTTTGGCTCCGAAGCGCCCTCTCCGATTGCATGGAGCCCGGACAGCCCCGTGGTTTTCCACGGATCTGAGGGCAATGAAACAATCGTTGAGACGCTAGAGCGCCAGTGGCGGATAACTCATTCCGAATCTGACCGGACACAGGTTAGAGCTCAACGTCGAGCCTACCAAGTGGCGATAGCGACGGCGAAGAAGAATTTCTTCGCCGCCTCTATTGCATCTGCAGAAAACAGCAGCAGGAGACTTTTTCAGGTGGTTCACAATTTAGCGGAACCACCTGCAACATCGGGGCCCAGTACGGGCCACATGTTCTCCTGCAATGATTTTGCAAAGTTTTTTGCAGATAAAATCGCTCAGATTCGGGAAGAAGTAGACTCCACCGTGGGAGCAGGGCCGGGGCGGGAGAGTGCTAGAGTTCTGTCTAGTCAAGTTGAGTGGGATCAATTCCAATCTGTTACCTCCGAGGATGTGGACAGGCTGCTTGGACGAGTGAAACCAACCACCTGTCTCCTGGATCCTTGCCCATCCTGGCTTATAAAAGCTAGCCGGGAAGGACTGGGCGATGGGCTTCGTGGGGTGGTGAATGCTGCCCTCCGTGAGGGAGCCTTCCCAGACCCGCTGAAAGAGGCGGTTATTAAACCGCTTCTTAAAAAACCATCTTTAGATGCGGCCACGATGGCCAACTATCGCCCAGTCTCAAATCTTCCATTCTTGGGCAAGGTGATTGAGCGAGCGGTTGCCGAACAACTCCAGGCACGCCTGGAAGAAGCGGACCATTTGGATCCCTTCCAGTCGGGATTCAGGCCTCATCATGGGACTGAAACTGCCTTGGTCGCACTGGTTGATGATCTCCGGCGGGCTAGGGACAAAGGTGAGAGCTGTTTCCTAGTTCTGCTGGATCTCCCAGCGGCGTTTGATACCATCGACCATAACATCCTTCTGGACCGTCTTCAGGGTCTGGGAGCTGGAGGCACTGTCATACAGTGGTTCCGCTCCTTCCTCCTGGGCCGTGTTCAGAAAGTGGTGGTGGGGGATGAGTGTTCAGACCCCTGGGCTCTCACTTGTGGGGTGCCTCAGGGTTCTGTCCTCTCCCCCATGCTTTTCAACATTTACATGCAGCCGCTGGGAGAGATCATCAGGAGGTTTGGGCTGGGTGTTCATCAGTATGCGGATGATACCCAGCTCTACCTCTCTTTTAAATCAGAACCAGTGAGGGCGGTGAAGGTCCTGTGTGAGTGTCTGGAAGCGGTTGGAGGATGGATGGCGGCTAACAGATTGAGGTTGAATCCTGACAAGACAGAAGTACTGTTTTTGGGGGGACAGGAGGCGGGCAGGTGTGGAGGATTCCCTGGTCCTGAATGGGGCAACTGTGCCCCTGAAGGACCAGGTGCGCAGCCTGGGAGTCATTTTGGACTCACAGCTGTCCATGGAGACACAGGTCAAATCTGTGTCCAGGGCAGCTGTTTACCAGCTCCATCTGGTACGTAGGCTGAGACCCTATCTGCCTGCGGACTGTCTCGCCAGAGTGGTGCATGCTCTGGTTATCTCCCGCTTGGACTACTGCAATGCACTCTACGTGGGGCTACCTTTGAAGGTGACTCGGAAACTACAACTAATCCAGAATGTGGCAGCTAGACTGGTGACTGGGGGCGGCCGCCGAGACCATATAACACCGGTCTTGAAAGACCTACATTGGCTCCCAGTACGTTTCCGAGCACAATTCAAAGTGTTGGTGCTGACCTTTAAAGCCCTAAACGGCCTCGGTCCAGTATACCTGAAGGAGCGTCTCCACCCCCATCATTCTGCCCGGACGCTGAGGTCCAGCGCCGAGGGCCTTCTGGCGGTTCCCTCATTGCGAGAAGCAAAGCTACAGGGAACCAGGCAGAGGGCCTTCTCAGTAGTGGCGCCCGCCCTGTGGAACGCCCTTCCAGCAGATGTCAAAGCGATAAACAACTACCTGACATTCAGAAGACATCTTAAGGCAGCCCTGTTCAGGGAAGTTTTTAACGTGTGATATTTTACTGTATTTTTGGTTTCTATGGAAGCCGCCCAGAGTGGCTGGGGAGGCCCAGCCAGATGGGCGGGGTATAAAGAATAAATTATTATTATTATTATTATTATTATTATTATTATTATTATTATTATTATTATTATTATTTTCACATAATGAACAACAATGGGAAATAAACTCCATTTAGCTGCATTCAAAGGAGAACTTACCTAATTCGCATTTCTTGGAAAAATATGGAGACCAAAACAGCAATCTTTTGAAATTCACACCTCTGAATTTCTCAAGGTTGACCCAGCCAGGTAATGTTCACAAAAAATGAATTTATGAGGGTAAAGCACGTATCAAAATCTTTATACGAGAAGGTAGCCACCCTAGCATTTGATTCATTTTCAGAATAATAAATAAATAACAAACTGATATGGAGAAAGGAGAAATGGGGAGAAGTTGAAATGGGCAGATTTCCCCCTCCCTCCTCAGTCCGGACTTGCTTCTTGAAGTGCTTGTTCCCTCACTAGTAACAAGAGGGACACTTCCAAGGAGGTCTTTGCTTTCCTTGTCCAGGTCTGCTTGATAGGCCAGAATTTCCCCTCTCGCTTTCCTCCGAATCTCCAGGCGGCGACAAAGAGAGGAGATGAATATTCTACTGGCTTCTTGGGTCCAGTGGCCTTGCTATAATAGGAAAGTAATTGACTGGAGGAAAGAAAAGTACAGAGGTTTTCAACCTTTTGGGGTCCACGGCTCCCTGGACCAATTCCCTTCTTTCTGCGGCACCCCTGTGGGGCTCAGGAGACCAGTTAGGTCCCCCCTTGCTTGCCTCCCCTCCCCCTTTCTTGAACAGCCTCCCTTGCGGAGTGCTCTCTCAGCCTCCTCTCCCCTCTCCTTAGGAGTCCTCCTCTTGGTCTCTGAGCTGCCCCCGCTGCCCCCCAGGGGCCTGGGACTTGCCTGTCCATTCCCAACAGCAAGGGCCCCTCGCCAGTTGGCTTGCTTCCTCTGAGGCCGCCTCAGCTCCTGGCAGCCCACACCCCCTGGCCAGCCCCAGAGGCACCATTCTCTGGGGGAGAACAGCTGGGCAAGCCTTGGGGAGGCAGAGATGGCATCCGAGGAGGGAGGGAAGGAAAGAGGGACAGAGGCCAGTGTCTCCCGCGGCACCCCGACCATCATTCAAGGCACCCCAGCTGCCACAGCACACTGCTTGAAAACCACTGCAGAACTGGGATGGGAAAGGTTTCTAGTCCAACTAACTGGTCTGGAGAAGAGGAAAGGCAGCCATGCTTGCTCCTTTGTCTTCTCCGAGGAGACTTCCAGCCTGACTTCTCATCTTGAGGCCCCAGCGAGAAGTGGGAAGAGGAGGAGGAGGAGGAGGAGGAAGCATCCCAAGAAGAAGTGTGCTCCCCACCAGTAGGTGCTTCCACCCCCCACTCCTAAATCTGCTTCCAACAGATACTGGGGGGGGGGGGCATCCTGCACCATCTGGTCAATTCCTGGTGTTAGGAGAATTAGAAGGTCTAAGATATAAACACATACATAAATACCGTAAGTAGTTCTCATCACAAAAGAATATGCAGGTAAACCCATGAACAGACAGGTAAACCCATCAACAGGTTTCCTGCCAGACAGGAGTCTGCTGTAGGCCGCCCCTTCTGTGATGTATGTATGATGTATGGAGGGGTGGTCTTGGGCTCCAGGGTGGGCAATTTCAAATGTCTATAGAAGGACTTGGTTTGGGGTCTCTTCCTCCCTCCTGCGTGGGGGGGGGGGGTGAGACCCTGTTGCAACAGGTAATAAAGATCTGGCTTACTAGCTGCTTTGCTTCTCAGTATTCTCTGGTTGGCCTCTGTTATTTTCTCCTACCGACAGAGAAGCTACCAAAGGACTCTATGTGGGCTCTGAGGTACCCCAGAAGGGAAAAGGAGCCGTTTTTTCCTTATAACACTGGCCACCAGTCCCCACCCCCTTGCAGCTGACCCCTTGCTGCTATCTGCTTTGCAGGGTATTGAGGAGGCATCCTGCTAGTCAAAGGAGACATGGACTTAGTTGTTGTAATGGTTATAGGGGTTGCTCGTGTGTAAGTTGCCGCCACTCCTGGCTAGGTTACCTGGTTGAACCCTTTCTGTCTGGACAGCCCTTCACTTCGTGGCTGTTTCAGTCGCTGGCAGAATCCGTCAGTGGGCGTTTCTTGAACTTCTTCCAGCAAAGAAGTTCTTTGACGCCAAGTCTCCTCCTACTCTCCCTGCGCGGAAGTCTTCTGCGCAGGGAGGGTGTGGGCAGCGGAGCACCCGTGCTCTCCCCGCTGGTCTCCGGTGAAGAGTCCTGGAGCCTCCTCTCCGATTCCCCCATCTGCCCCCTTTCTCCACTGGTGTTACGCAGATTTCCTTCCCCAGCAGATGGGCTGCCTCTCTGCCTGCTGGGACCCTCTCCGGCATCCCTCTGGAGCCTTCCCTCCGCCTCTGGCTCCGATGGCAGTTCCCTGACATCCACCTCCCCCCCAGGACCCCCTCCACCCCCGGCCCGACTCCTCTGAGGATTCAAAACCCGCTTCCCACCCGCTCCGATCTCTTCCCGCGGGGTGGGCCTCCCAGTCTGATTCTTCTCCCTCTGACACCTCCCCTCCTTCCTCTTCGGAGGCAGGAAAACCCACAAAGTCCTCTTCGTCGTCTGTGGTTCCAAATTCTTCCTCCCAGAATCTTGCTAGTGGTTTTGGTTTATCTGGGAACAGGCTGTGGAACTCTTAACCAGATACCCGTCATTGATTGCCTCAGCGGGAACCCACGTGTTTTCTGACCTGGGTTCTCCCTCCCAAGCTACCAAGTACTCCACCTGGCGCCCTCGCCACCTTGAATCGAGTATTTCTGTGGCTTGGTTGTGGTGTTCCCTCTCCTCTACCCGCGGGTGGGTGGTGACTCCTCCCTTCCGCCCTGGAAATTCCCGCGCCTCCCTGTACGGTGAGAGTAGGGACCTATGGAACACCGGATGTATCTTCATGCTGTCAGGCAACTTGAGCTTGAATGCCACGGGGTTCACCTGCTGTGTTACCTCAAAAGGTCCCAGCCGCCTCGGCTGCAACTTCTTGCACCCTCCCTTAAGGGGTAACCCTTGGGTTGACAACCACACTCGGTCTCCCACCCGTATGGCCTCCCCCTCCCGACGGTGCTTGTCTGCCTGCCTCTTGTAAACTTCCTTGGCCCGCTCCAAGTTCATCTTGAGTTGCTGGTGCAAGGCTTCCATTTCTTCCACAAACTGCTCTGCCGCAGGTAATAATAATAATAATAATTTATTATTTATACCCCGCCCATCTGGCTGGGCCTCACCAGCCACTCTGGGCGGCTTCCATAAAAACCAAAACTACAATAAAATATCACACGTTAAAAACTTCCCTGAACAGGGCTGCCTTAAGATGTCTTCTGAATGTCAGGTAGTTGTTTATCGCTTTGACATCTGCTGGAAGGGCGTTCCACAGGGCGGGCGCCACTACCGAGAAGGCCCTCTGCCTGGTTCCCTGTAGCTTTGCTTCTCGCAATGAGGGAACCGCCAGAAGGCCCTCGGCGCTGGACCTCAGCGTCCGGGCAGAATGATGGGGGTGGAGACGCTCCTTCAGGTATACTGGACCGAGGCCGTTTAGGGCTTTAAAGGTCAGCACCAACACTTTGAATTGTGCTCGGAAACGTACTGGGAGCCAATGTAGGTCTTTCAAGACCGGTGTTATATGGTCTCGGCGGCCGCCCCCAGTCACCAGTCTAGCAGCCGCATTCTGGATTAGTTGTAGTTTCCGAGTCACCTTCAAAGGTAGCCCCACGTAGAGTGCATTGCAGTAGTCCAAGCGGGAGATAACCAGAGCATGGACCACTCTGGCGAGACAGTCCGCAGGCAGATAGGGTCTCAGCCTACGTACCAGATGGAGCTGGTAAACAGCTGCCCTGGACACAGATTTGACCTGTGCCTCCATGGACAGCTGTGAGTCCAAAATGACTCCCAGGCTGCGCACCTGGTCCTTCAGGGGCACAGTTACCCCATTCAGGACCAGGGAATCCTCCACACCTGCCCGCCTCCTGTCCCCCAAAAACAGTACTTCTGTCTTGTCAGGATTCAACCTCAATCTGTTAGCCGCCATCCATCCTCCAACCGCTTCCAGACACTCACACAGGACCTTCACCGCCCTCACTGGTTCTGATTTAAAATAGAGGTAGAGCTGGGTATCATCCGCATACACCCAGCCCAAACCTCCTGATGATCTCTCCCAGCGGCTGCATGTAAATGTTGAAAAGCATGGGGGAGAGGACAGAACCCTGAGGCACCCCACAAGTGAGAGCCCAGGGGTCTGAACACTCATCCCCCACCACCACTTTCTGAACACGGCCCAGGAGGAAGGAGCGGAACCACTCCTTCCTTCCTCCCCCCTCCACGGGAAGGCCCTGGGGTGACACCCATAATTGGCCATGAACGGGCTCATTCCCGTGGACACATGTTCAGCGTTATTGTATGCAAATTCAGCCAACGCTAGTTTCTCTACCCAATCGTTCTATCTCTCGCTGACATAGCAGCGTAGGTATTGCTGGAGTATACTGTTCGCTCTTTCTGCTTGCCCGTTGGTTTCCGGGTGTCTCGCCGTCGAGAAGCCCACCTCGACCTGCAGCAAGCTCATGAGCTTCCTCCAGAACCGGGAAGTAAATTGTTTCCTGCTGTCAGGGACTCAGGAGCAGGAGCACTGGGGAGAGAGGAAATGGAGAGCGAAGGGGAAGAATCCGAGGGCAGCGTAGGGGAGTATGACAGTGGCCCAAGAGATTCCATGAGCTTCTCCAGCGAATCAGAAGATTCCCAGAAGGGGGCGCCAACGGTCAGGGCAAGGGGGGTCCCAGGGGGGACGCACCAGAAACAAGGAGACAGAGGGGAACCCCAAAGCAGCAGTGGGGGATAGGGACCAGTTTCCCCACCAGAGCGTAGTGGGGGGGAAGAGTCACATGTGTCAGGGCCAGCGTCTCCTCCAGCAGGGAGAGAGAGTGAGTCAGGGCTGACCACGCCTCCAACGGAGGGGAGGTCAGTTGCAGCTAGCCCCCCCCAGAGGGGGAAGCAGTGACAGCAGCAGCAGTGAAACGGTCAGGAGAAAAGTTACCGGCTGGGCGCGCGCGCCGAGTTCAAATGTACAGGCGCGGGGAACAGCAGGAGACCCGGATGGGGAACCAGCTCCTAAAGCCCGCTGGAGGGAGGGGGAAGGCTCAGGGGACTCAGCGTCAGAAGAGTCTAGAAAGGGCGAGACCCCAACGGCCAGGCGGAATCAGAGGCGGAAGGAACTGAGGAAGAGGTGGAGTAAGGCTAGAATCTTAAATTGGTGTCAGGGGGGAGGAGACTCAGACGGAGCATCGGCGGTCTAACAGTTGAGACGTAGAGCTGCGCGCTGCGGCTCTGGAAGTGAAACTGAACTTCAATAAAGTCTTTGTACCTAACAACGAAGCAGCGTTGGTCCTTTGTGAGCTGGGACCTTGGGCAGCTCTGACACCCGCGATCTGAGATGACCCTTGAGGGAGCTCCATACAGCCTGAAGATGTGATCCACAAACAACCTGGCTGTTTCCTCTGCCGTCACCGCATGTGAGCAAGCTATGAAATGGCACATTTTCGTCAGTAGATCGACTACTACCATGACTGCTGTCTTCCCCCTTGACTTGGGCAATTTGGAGAAATTTACTGGCAGCTTCGCTTGCCCACGGAGCCCACACGCTTCCGCCTGCGTGTCTCTGCTCCGGACCCCCAGTTGCAGTTAGCAGAGCTTAGCACAGCGACAGAAGCAAGAGCCGATGATGCCTTGTGTGCTCAATAAATCAAGTCGACGCTCAGTTTCTTCCTTATCTTACAAATAGCTTTATTCTCTTACAAAAACAACAAATCGTTACTTCCCCGGAGACACGGCTCCCATCTTGATCCTCTCCCGGATCTGGCTAGACTCACTCTGCGTGTCAGCGTAGTCAGACACTCCCAGTGTTCTATGCCCGCCTCTGAATGTGAGACGTCACTCAGAACTTCTTAACCCTGTAAGTTCTGACTCTCTCCATACCCCCTCTCGTATCACATTCTGAGAGGACTTGTGAACACACCTTTACAGACTTCTGTGTGTCCCACACCTTCCCACCTGCCTGTTGAGTCTCCTCACAAATCTCTGGTTCGCACTGTGCGAGACCGACCCACACATTTGTGACTCGAAACCTCTCAGGTGGAATTCCCTTTGTTGCCCGTGAAGACCGCCTGGGCACAAACTGGGGTTCTTCTTCTGACCCACTGGGGCCAGCAAGTGCGTCTTCTTCATCAGACGACTCCCCCTCTGACTTGACCCGTCTGTGAGCTTTCTCCATCACTCTAACAGGAGATGAGGGCTCACTCTTGGACACTCCTTTCACAACCTGTGGAGACGCCTCCCCCTGGTGCTGATCCTGATCATCGAACAGATCACCATTACCTGGCTCTCCCTCCTCCTCAGATTCGGACAGACAATCTGAGACAATGTCATGGCTGACTTTGCGCCTTGACCTACTTCCCTGCTGCTCATTGAACTCAGCATGCTTACTGACCAGAAGCTTGGTCTGATCACCTTCTGGGTATGCAAATCTCCACCCCTTTGTCGCGGGCTCATACCCACAGAAGATCATTTCCTGGTACCTTGGACCACCCTCTTGCTGCAGACACTTTGGTACAGGCACCAAGGCTCTGCAACCAAACGAACGGAAGAAATGCACCTGCGGCTTCTGTCCGTTGAGCAAGAAATACGGGGTGTCACCTACCACTGCATTGTAGCACCTGTTCATCGTGAAATTGGCCGTTTTTACTGCCTCCCCCCAGAAACTGTGAGGCAACCCAGAGTCACACAATAGGATCTCTGTCGCTTGGACCAGAGCTTTACTCCTCAGCTCTGCCACGCCACTCTCCTGAGGCGAAGTCACCTTGTGACGTATCCCCCTCTGGCGAAAGAAACTCTTTAGAGCAGACCCAGTGACCTCTGAACCACGGTCACACTTGAATCCCTGCACCTTGGTGGAGAACCTCTGTTCCACCTCCACAACCCAATCCCTGATTAGTTGCGTTGCTTCCTCCTGCGTTTTCAGCGAAAAAGCCCAGGAGTTCTGAGTAAAATCATCTGCCAAAATCAGCAGAAACCTGGCTTTGCCCAGACTTGGCTGAGGCATAGGCCCAAACAGGTCTGCGTGCACAAGCTCAAAAGGCTTTGTGGTTACTCTCTCCACCCTGGGATAACTGTATCCCTTGTTCTTGGCTTTCCTGCAAGCCCTGCAATTTAGGGTTTTACCACATTCTCTTACCTTGCACCCTTTGGTGCATTCTGATAACATCTGCAAGTCATCACAAGACCCATGTGCAATCCTCTTGTGCCACACGCATGCACATGAAACATGAGTGTGAATGTTAGCTTTCCCAGCTTTCCCAGCATTCCCCACTCCCACTTCCTCCAGTGGAGTTTCTAGAACAAAGAGGTTGTTCTGATTTCTCTCAACACGTACCAGTTGCTTCCCCCCTCTGGAAATTGTACAGACATTGTTCTCAAAACAAACCATATACCCCTCCTGTAAAAGACACGGTACAGATAAAAGACAATGTTTCAGTCCCGGCGCCACGTAGACATCCAGCTGCGCCTGCAAGAAAGAAACAAAAACATTCCCGGCTTTTGTTACAAGCCTCTGTGACCCATCAGCAAAACACACTGATTTCCCAGCTGAAACAGCTCTGCAGTTCATTATCTGGACACCAGGTGTCTCAGGCACGAGATGTCTGTTAGCAGCAGAGTCAATGACCCAACGTAGCACATTGTCCTTCGTTGCCTTAGCAACAGAGTTCCTTCTGCCCCCCTCCTTGGGGCCTTTACAGGTGTCTTTCAAAACAGCCATGGAAGCAGACAGCTGATAAGCACCTCCTTCCCCTTCCGGCCGTCCCTGCGACTTCCCACGCTGGCCTCTTCTCCCGGGCTGGTTCCCATGGGAAATGTCCTTGGGACTTTCCTGCCCTTTCTCTCTCTGTGGACAGCAGCGGCGCAGGTGTTCAGGGGAACCGCAAACATAACAGCGACGAGTGGAAAAAGCCTGAACTGAGCACTCTGCTGGTCTGGCCCCTCTGGATCCTGAAGAGCCGCCCGTACCAGCTTTGCCCTCTCTGATGCGTCGTTCTTCTTCATCCCCCAAACGTCCTGCGATGTACTCCATCGTCAGCTGTTGTGGGTCCATCGACTCCAGAGTTAGACACAGATTGTCGTAACTCTTGTCCAGAGAGCTGAGCAAAATATACACTTTCAGCTCCTCTGAAAAATCCACTTGCAGCAATCTCAGCTGGTTGAACACAGAAATCATCTCGGTTACATGCTTTCTGATGCTTACCCCAGGACGCAGCTTCATCTCAAACAAGCGTCTGGTGGTGTGTATCTTTTGGGACCTTTGCTGGCAGCTTCCTTGCCCCATGGAGTCCACACGCTTCCGTGGCGTGACTCTGCTGAAGTCTCCGGGCAACAGCTCCAGCTAGCAGAGATTAACACAGCGTCAGAAGCAAGCCTCTGTGTGCAGCAATAACTCAGGCAGACGCTCGGTTTCTTCCTTATCTTACATGTAGCTTTAATCTCGTACAAAAACAACAAATCGTTACTCTCCCGGTGACAGCGCACACATCTTGACCCTCTTCCGGATCTGGCTAGACTCACACTGCGTGTGTCTTTTCCTCTCTCTCAGAGATACCGACCACTCCCACTTCCGTGTTCTAAACACACCTCTAGGAATGTGAAGCGTCACTCAGAACTTCTTAACCCCGTAAGTTCAGACTCTCTCAACACCCCCTCTCGCATCACATTCTGAGAGGACTGGTGAACACACCTTTACAGACCTCTGTGTGTCCCTCACCTTCCCACCTGCCTGTTGAGTCTCCTCACAAATCTCTGGTTCGCACTGTGCGAGACCAACCCACGCATTTGTGACTCGAAACCTCTCAGGTGGAATTCCCTTTGCTGCCTGTGAAGACCGCCTGGGCACAAACTGGGGTTCTTCTTCTGACCCACTGGGGCCAGCAAGAGCGTCTTCTTCATCAGACTCCTCCCCCTCTGACTTGACCCGTCTGTGAGCTTTCTCCATCACTCTAACAGGAGATGAGGGCTCACTCTTGGACACTCCTTTCACAACCTGTGGAGACGCCTCCCCCTGGTGCTGATCCTGATCATCGACCAGATCACCATTACCTGGCTCTCCCTCCTGCTCAGATTCGGATTCAGACAAACAATCTGAGACGATGTCATGGCTGACTTTGCGCCTTGGACTATTTCCCTGCTGCTCTTTGAACTCAGCATGCTTACTGACCAGAAGCTTGGTCTGATCACCTTCTGGGTACGCAAATCTCCACCCCTTTGTCGCGGGCTCATACCCACAGAAGATCATTTCCTGGTACCTTGGACCACCCTCTTGCTGCAACCACTTTGGTACAGGCACCATGGCCCTGCAACCAAACGAACGGAAGAAATGCACCTGTGGCTTCTGTCCGTTGAGCAAGAAATATGGGGTGTCACCTACCACTGCATTGTAGCACCTGTTCATCGTGAAATTGGCCGTTTTTACTGCCTCCCCCCAGAAACTGTGAGGCAACCCAGAGTCACCCAATAGGACTTCTGAAACTTGAACCAGAACCCTACTCCTCAGCTCTGCCACGCCACTTTCCTGAGGCGAAGTCACCTTGTGACGTATCCCCCTCTGGCGAAAGAAACTCTTTAGAGCAGACCCAGTGACCTCTGAACCACGGTCACACTGGAAACCTTGCACCTTGGTGGAGAACCTCTGTTCCACCGCCGCAACCCAATCTTTGATCAGTTGCGTTGCTTCCTCCTGCGATTTCAGGGTAAAAGCCCAGGAGTTCCTAGTATAATCATCGATCAAAATCAGCAGATGCCTGGCTTTGCCCAGACTTGGCTGAGGCATAGGCCCAAACAGGTCTGCGTGCACAAGCTCAAAAGGCTTTGTGGTTACCCTCTCCACCCTGGGATAACTGCATCCCTTGCTCTTGGCTTTCCTGCAAGCCCTGCAATTTAGGGTTGCACCACATTCTCTTACCTTGCACCCTTTGGTGCATTCTGATAACATCTGCAAGTCATCACAAGACCCATGTGCAATCCTCTTGTGCCACACGCATGCACATGAAACATGAGTGTTCCCCACTCCCTTTTCCTCCAGTGGAGTTTCCAGAACAAAGAGGTTGTTCTGATTTTTCTCAACACGTACCAGTTGCTTCCCCCCTCTGGAAATTGTACAGACATTGTTCTCAAAACAAACCATGTACCCCTCCTGTAAAAGACACGGTACAGACAAAAGACAACAATTCAGTCCCGGCGCCACGTAGACTTCCAGCTGCGCCTGTAGGAAAACAAGGTAAACATTCCCAGACTTTTTTACAAGCCTTTGTGATCCATCAGCAAAACACACTGTTTTCTCAGCTGAAACAGCTCTGCAGTTTTTTATCTGGACATCAGGTGCCTCAGGCACGAGATGTCTATTTGCAGCAGAGTCAATGACCCAACGTAACACATTGTCCTTCGTTGCCTTTGCAACAGAGTTCCTTCTGCCCCCCTCCTTAGGGCCTTTACCGGCGTCTTTCAAAACAGCCATCGACGCAAACATCTGATAAGCGCCTCCTTCCCCTTCCGGCCGACCCTGGGACTTTCCACGCTGGCCTCTTCTCCCGGGCTGGTTCCCATGGGAAATGTCCTTGGGACTTTCCTGCCCTTTCTCTCTTTGTGGGCAGCTTCGGCGCAGGTGCTCCGGAGAACCGCAAACAAAACAGCGACGAATGGAAAACTTTACAAACTTGCCTTTGGACGTCAGTGCCCCCCCACTCTTGCCAGCAGCACTCCTAGAGGCTTCTCTGCATTGAGGCTTGGGGACGTGGCTTTTGGCTTCCAGCTCTGTGGTTTCTCTGCAAACCTTCTCCAGCTCCTGCCAAACAGCCTTGGCACTCTCAAGACCCTTGGACTGGCCTTTCTGGCCTGCACCCCCAAACTTAGGTGCACAGCCTCCAGAGGAACAGCTAGCCACTGCTTTCCTCTTCCCAGCTTTCAGCAGCTTTCCAGCACACGGCTGCCTGTCACTTTGGCGTGTCAAAGCATCGCAGCAGCTTCCTGACACGGCTCCATCCCACTTTGGGCTTCCAGGGCGTCCCACAGCCCCTCCTTGACTCTCTGGGCGTTCCCCAGCTTCTGTGCAGCATCTGGCCCCCTCTGGGCGTCCCTCAGGCTGGCGTCTAGCCCCCTCTGGTCTGGCTCCCACTTTCTTCAGTGCCTGCCACTCGACCCAGGGCTCCTTCCCGTCTGCCTCCTCAAAAAGGACTGCACGCGACTCATGGCTCTCTGCCATCTTCTCCCCCGGGGCCCAGCTTACTTACGACCAGTAGCAGCTTCTCCCGGCACCCGGTATCAGCACAGCTCCTCCCAGCGAGCTCCTTGCCTCACGATCAAAGGCACAGCTCCCCAGCTGGCTGGCTTTCCTCTCAGCGTCTCGGCTTTTCGGCTTTTTCTCCACTGCCCTCTTCCTTGGCAGGAGATCACACAGCACACATCGGCACGAACCTGGCTTGCTTCACAGCGTCAGCTGATCTTCCATAACCTTTTGGGACCTTTGCTGGCAGCTTCCTTGCCCCATGGAGTCCACACGCTTCCGTGGCGTGACTCTGCTGAAGTCTCCGGGCAACAGCTCCAGCTAGCAGAGATTAACACAGCGTCAGAAGCAAGCCTCTGTGTGCAGCAATAACTCAGGCAGACGCTCGGTTTCTTCCTTATCTTACATGTAGCTTTAATCTCGTACAAAAACAACAAATCGTTACTCTCCCGGTGACAGCGCACACATCTTGACCCTCTTCCGGATCTGGCTAGACTCACACTGCGTGTGTCTTTTCCTCTCTCTCAGAGATACCGACCACTCCCACTTCCGTGTTCTAAACACACCTCTAGGAATGTGAAGCGTCACTCAGAACTTCTTAACCCCGTAAGTTCAGACTCTCTCAACACCCCCTCTCGCATCACATTCTGAGAGGACTGGTGAACACACCTTTACAGACCTCTGTGTGTCCCTCACCTTCCCACCTGCCTGTTGAGTCTCCTCACAAATCTCTGGTTCGCACTGTGCGAGACCAACCCACGCATTTGTGACTCGAAACCTCTCAGGTGGAATTCCCTTTGCTGCCTGTGAAGACCGCCTGGGCACAAACTGGGGTTCTTCTTCTGACCCACTGGGGCCAGCAAGAGCGTCTTCTTCATCAGACTCCTCCCCCTCTGACTTGACCCGTCTGTGAGCTTTCTCCATCACTCTAACAGGAGATGAGGGCTCACTCTTGGACACTCCTTTCACAACCTGTGGAGACGCCTCCCCCTGGTGCTGATCCTGATCATCGACCAGATCACCATTACCTGGCTCTCCCTCCTGCTCAGATTCGGATTCAGACAAACAATCTGAGACGATGTCATGGCTGACTTTGCGCCTTGGACTATTTCCCTGCTGCTCTTTGAACTCAGCATGCTTACTGACCAGAAGCTTGGTCTGATCACCTTCTGGGTACGCAAATCTCCACCCCTTTGTCGCGGGCTCATACCCACAGAAGATCATTTCCTGGTACCTTGGACCACCCTCTTGCTGCAACCACTTTGGTACAGGCACCATGGCCCTGCAACCAAACGAACGGAAGAAATGCACCTGTGGCTTCTGTCCGTTGAGCAAGAAATATGGGGTGTCACCTACCACTGCATTGTAGCACCTGTTCATCGTGAAATTGGCCGTTTTTACTGCCTCCCCCCAGAAACTGTGAGGCAACCCAGAGTCACCCAATAGGACTTCTGAAACTTGAACCAGAACCCTACTCCTCAGCTCTGCCACGCCACTTTCCTGAGGCGAAGTCACCTTGTGACGTATCCCCCTCTGGCGAAAGAAACTCTTTAGAGCAGACCCAGTGACCTCTGAACCACGGTCACACTGGAAACCTTGCACCTTGGTGGAGAACCTCTGTTCCACCGCCGCAACCCAATCTTTGATCAGTTGCGTTGCTTCCTCCTGCGATTTCAGCGTAAAAGCCCAGGAGTTCCTAGTATAATCATCGATCAAAATCAGCAGATGCCTGGCTTTGCCCAGACTTGGCTGAGGCATAGGCCCAAACAGGTCTGCGTGCACAAGCTCAAAAGGCTTTGTGGTTACCCTCTCCACCCTGGGATAACTGCATCCCTTGCTCTTGGCTTTCCTGCAAGCCCTGCAATTTAGGGTTGCACCACATTCTCTTACCTTGCACCCTTTGGTGTATTCTGATAACATCTGCAAGTCATCACAAGACCCATGTGCAATCCTCTTGTGCCACACGCATGCACATGAAACATGAGTGTTCCCCACTCCCTTTTCCTCCAGTGGAGTTTCCAGAACAAAGAGGTTGTTCTGATTTTTCTCAACACGTACCAGTTGCTTCCCCCCTCTGGAAATTGTACAGACATTGTTCTCAAAACAAACCATGTACCCCTCCTGTAAAAGACACGGTACAGACAAAAGACAACAATTCAGTCCCGGCGCCACGTAGACTTCCAGCTGCGCCTGTAGGAAAACAAGGTAAACATTCCCAGACTTTTTTACAAGCCTTTGTGATCCATCAGCAAAACACACTGTTTTCTCAGCTGAAACAGCTCTGCAGTTTTTTATCTGGACATCAGGTGCCTCAGGCACGAGATGTCTATTTGCAGCAGATTCAATGACCCAACGTACAAACCTGGATCTTGTGCTGCGCCCCTATTAACAGATGTCTCAATCGGCGAAACGCTGCATAGATCGCAAGCAGTTCACGGTCATACACCGTGTAGTTTTGCTCCGACTTGCTCAGCTTCCTCGAGAAAAAGGCACACGGCCTCCAGCCCTGCTGGGCCCCTGGCTGCAATAGTACCGCTCCGATGGCTCGGTCTGACGCGTCGGTCCCCAGCCTCATGGGCTTCTGCAGATCAACGTGCAGGAGCTGCTCTTCCGAAGCGAACACCTTCTTCAGTCTTTCAAAGGATTGCTGAGCACTTTCTGTCCAGGTGAACTTCTTTTTGCTACTGAGACAATCTGTGATGGGCGCTGTCAAGTGGGCGAAGTTCTTGATGAACTTCCTGTAGAAGTTGCTGAACCCTAGGAACCTCTGCACGTCCTTCCGGGTTTTGGGGGCCTTCCATTCCAGCACCGCCTGTACTTTGCTTGGGTCCATAGCTAGGCCCTTGTCTGACAACTTGTACCCCAGAAACTCGACCTCTCTGGCATGAAATTGGCATTTTTCCAGCTTGACCCACAACTGGTGCTTCTGCAGTCTCTTTAGCACTTCTGCAGTCTCTTTAGCACTTCCCTGACGTCTCTGACATGTTGCTTCTCATTGTCCGAATAGATTAAGACGTCGTCCAAAAAGGCTACGCAGTTCTTGTACAGCAGGGACCCCAACACGTGGTGCATGAAAGCTTGAAAGCAGGCGGAGCCCGACTGTAATCCAAGTACTCAAAGGCCCCCAGGGGGGTGAACATGGTGGTTTTCCATTCGTCCCCCTCCCTCATCCTAATCAAATTGTACGCTCCCCTGAGGTCCAGCTTGGTAAAAATTTTCCCCTGCCTCACCCGTGTTAAAATGTCGTCAATCCTGGGCATTGGGAAAGTCACGGGTTCTGACACCAGGTTGATGCCCCGGTAGTCCACAACGAGCCTGGGCTGATTAGTATCCTTTTTGTCCACAAAGAACACCGGACTGCCCCCCACCGCCTTTGATTCTTTTATGAACCCTCTCTTCAGGTTCTTGTCAATAAATTGCCGCAACTCCTGCATCTCCTGGTCAGACATGGCATACAGCTTACCCACCGGCAGCTGAGCCCCTGGGAGTAAGTTGATTTGGCAGTCAAAGGGCCTATGGGGGGGTAGTCTATCCGCCTCCTTCTCGCTGAAGACTTCCTTCAGGTCAGCATATTGTGGTGGCACCTCCCCTTTTGGCTCCACAGCCAGCCCAGCCACCCTGGCCACTGTCATCCTTGGGTTCTCCCCCCCCCCAGACAGTGTTCCAAGCAGTAAGCTGACCCAAAGGTGACTGACCGCTGATGCCATGACACTACTGGATCATGCAGTGCCAGCCAGCTCATCCCCAGTATTATTGGGGGTCCTGCCAGTGTGGCTACATGAAAGGCAATGGTCTCCATGTGCCTGGAAACCCTCATTCGCATTGGTGGGGTCTGGTGTGTCACTTCCCCTCCCAGAAGTTCCCTGCCATTGATGGTGGTCACTTGCAAGGGAAAATCCAGGGGCAGCAGGTGGAGTTGGTGCTCTAGAGCGAAGTCCCTGCTGAAGAAATTGCAGGAGCTGCCTGAATCCAGCGGCCCCTCCACCTTGACTGGGTGCCCATTCGGGAGTTCTAGCACCACTTCTATGGCTATAGCTGCCCTGGGAGGGTCAGGCTGGGGCACTTCTATTGGTTGCTGGCCTGGCTGCTGGCCCCGCTGGTTGGCAGCTAGGCGTTGCCGTTTCCCTGCGCCTGCCCTTCTCCCCCCTTCTCCTCACAGCCAGCAGCTCCCACTATCCCTTGCCAGGCCTTTCTTTGAGGGCAGACCCTGGCAAAATGTCCTGGCCGTTGGCAGAGGAAACACTTCTTGGTGGTTTTCCAATCCTTTCCCTCCCTCTTGCGACCTTCACTGGAGTTTGAAACCTCGCGCGCGCGCCATCTATTTCCATTGGCTCAGCCGCCTGGGAAAGCTGTCTCGGTATTTCAGGAATGCGGTAGTCATGGCAACGTTCCCCTCTCACTTCGCGTTTCTCCTGAGCCCGCGCTTCCTGCCGCACTCCAATCGCAAGCACAGCCTTGGTCAGCTGATCCATCGACTGCGGGCGGGGCGCGCGGGACAGCTCGTCCTTCACAGTTGGGGACAACCCCTCCTCAAACAACATTTGAATGGGTTCAGAGTCCAGATCCCACCCGAGCCGGTGGATCAACATCGCAAAGCGCGACCAGTAGTCTCTAACTGATTGGCTCCCCTGCTTGCACCCCATCAATTCCCGTCGAGTCACACTTTGCTCCACTTCACTGGAATACATCACATCCATCACTTGGAAAAATTACCTAAGGTCCTTCAAGGCAGCAGTTTGCGTCGCCATTAGGGGCCTGATCCATTCCCGTGCCCCATCCTCTAGATGCCCCACAATATAGGCCACCCTTTCCCCATCATCAGAAAAGTCATTATGCTGCAGTTCCAAAGCGTACTCTATTTCCGTTCGGAACGCGTTGTAGTCCTGGGGCTTCCGCCCAAACTTGTGTACCACCCCCGTTACCTTCCTTGCGATGGGGGTGGGTCTGACCTGTGCATCCGGAGTCCGTCTTTTGTCCAGCCGCGCTGTCAGGAGAGCCACATGCTGTTCCAAATCTCGGTTCCTCTCTACCAGATTTTGCACTCCAGCTGCTTGCTCCGTCCCTCCAGCTTCTCTGGTTTGGCTCATTATGCTGCCTCCCTGTAGCTGCGCACAAGCAACGTCGGGGACTGACGGATTGCTGTAATGGTTATAGGGGTTGCTTGTGCGTAAGTTGCCGCCACTCCTGGCTAGGTTACCTGGTTGAACCCTTTCTGTCTGGACAGCCCTTCACTTTGTGGCTGTTTCAGTCGCTGGCAGAATTCGTCAGTGGGCGTTTCTTGAACTTCTTCCAGCAAAGAAGTTCTTTGACGCCAAGTCTCCTCCTACTCTCCCTGCGTGGAAGTCTTCTGTGCAGGGAGGGTGTGGGCAGCGGAGCACCCGTGCTCTCTCCGCTGGTCTCCAGTGAAGAGTCCTGGAGCCTCCTCTCCGATTCCCCCATCTGCCCCCCTTCTCCACTGGTGTTACGCTGATTTCCTTCCCCAGCAGATGGGCTGCCTCTCTGCCTGCTGGGACCCTCTCCGGCATCCCTCTGGAGCCTTCCCTCCGCCTCTGGCTCCGATGGCAGTCCCCTGACAGTTGTGTATGTGCAATTCACATTTGTAGTGTTCTAAATATGTACAAAGCAACCTTGCTGGGGGATGTGGATGAGGTTAACCCTTTCTCTCCCTGCCATGGTCCCATGAAGCTGCTGTATTTCAAAGGGAAGATCCCTTGGCCCCCCTGGCAGAGAGAAAGACTTTGACTCCCTCCTCCCAGCCATCCCAGCAGCCCTCAGGCTTCCCCTTGGCTGCTTCTAAGGTAATAAACAACCACCTATTAATACCATGCCTACTCTGGATCTGAGAATTAAGAAGATAACCTGCCAAGAAGAATACACAGCTATTTCTCCCCCTCAAGGTACCTTGTATTCCTCGACAGCCTCTTCCAGAGGAATCACCTCGTGGTGTTGGTGCTTCTTGGATCTGCCCCAAACCACACAGATGGGGGCTTCATCCTCCTTGCAAAAGAGTTTCAGGGGCTCCTGCTGCTTCTCACAGACTCCTCCTTTCCCTCTGGAAGACTGAGAGTCTTGGCTACTTCGACAAAGGTAGCCAATTGCCGATTGCGGATGAGGCTCCTTCTCTGGACTCCAACTCGGCCTTGAGGACAGGAAGCCAGCCTCCTTTTTGCCCCGCTGCACTGGATCAGGCCGGACCGGCAAAAGTTGTGCCCACACTCTGGGATGGTCCCTGTGTCGTAAGAGAGTCAGGGTCAGAGAGGGGAATGAAGGAGAAGGACCCTACCAATATCAAATAGATCATATTCTGCCTTCACACCCTACAAGAAGGTCAATGGTGCCTTGGGGAATGGATCCTTTTTCGCTGTATCGTATTGTATCCTTTTTGCTGTATCTTTCTCATTGACTTTAAGAATGGATCTGAATGTATTTTTCCTCAAAATGCTGTACTTTTCTAAATGTATCCAAATGTATCCGAATGGGTTTTTGTATTTCCCCCCAAACTCATCGCCTAGAGAATGTTCCTTAAATGTAACAATCACTTGTTCCAAATGTATTTGATACAAATGTATTCGAGTGTATACTTTTATGGGGAAACGTAGCTAGGAAAATGTGGCGAGATATATATATCTTGCTTATAGTGCCTTTGAACGGTCAACGTTCCACCCTCTATCCTTTCACGAGCTGCCAAAAACACTCTCCACACCACACTGCCATCTACTGGGTCTACAAATAATACCATGAATACACACAAATACAAGCTCTAGAATAACTTAGTTTTATTTTCCCATAAGTATGCAAACATAAGACTATCACACCCGAATTGATAGCTATGCAGAACAGGATTTCCCTCCCTCCCTCCATCGGATAGCTGCCTGCGCGGCTGTCTTTGAGGGGGGTGGAGGGAGGAACGGGCGGGATCGACATCGGATAGCTGCCTGCCTGCCTGCCTGCCTGAACATGCCGTGCACCCGGGGGGCGCTGCGACCGGCGCCCATTGGGAAGGAACAAGACAGGAAAAGGAAGGAAATGGGAGAGGTATTTTTAAGGCCCCACTTTTCACATGGTGTCCTGTTGTGTGGTCAGAAAGTACTCTTTATTGTTTGATTTGGGTTAATGTCGGAATAAAAGCGAGTTCCTTCAAAATAACACATTCCTTTTTATCTTACCAATTTCTCATATTGTAAGAAGCGGAAGAAGAAACCATAGAGAGCATTCATATTTTCCTTCTGATCAATGAAGTCAAACGTTACAATTATCCATTTTAGAATGAGCACCTATAGGGAGAAGACAGATCTCAGTAAGCCAAAGCAAGGCCAAGACAACAAACCCCTTCTGGAATATGCTCAGCGTGTACAACATCTAGCTGAATCATCACCAGGATAACTAAGTCAGACTGGGGGAAATATCATTCTTCAGAACCAAGACATCATTACCATGCTTTCCAAGTTACCTGAAAGTCACTAGAACACTTGCGAGCACAGAGCCAAGACACAGCTGAAAGAAGAGAATCCTCTGTTATTACGGAAATGGGAATCAGAGTCTTCAGTAGCCTAGTGCTTATCACTGTGCCTGCAAGACATTGAAAGACACTGCTTAACATTCTGAACATCTTCACTCTTGATAATTTCTCACAAGCTCGAAGCAGCCCCGGTTCTTGTTAAGGGAGAAGGCAGGGCAATGCAGCTCCGTTGACATACTTTGTTGCCAAGGGGAAAGAGAAGCCCAAACATGTTTTCTTTACCAAGCTTGGCACTGAGTGCGATGTTCAGCAAGTTATGAATTTCTTCTGGTGCCAAGCCTCTCTCTTGCGCAATCTTTTCCACAGTCTCCAAAGGACTCTGCAAAGCTCCCTGCTTCCGTGAGGCACTATCTTGAATTAGAAAAAAGGCAAAGTGTGATTCAAATCCATTCAAAAAACTGTCCTCATGCATGATGGCCTGTCCAATGGCTTGCTTTACCATCAATTGGCAAGGGAGCCCCATTGAGATGCCATGGCATTTGGAAAACTCTGGAATGCTGAACTTGCCTTTTGCTTTCTTGCTCCTTCGTTCAGTGGGTAGGTAGGTGTAGGTAGGGGCAAGTCGAAAGCTTCCTTGAAATTCCTCAGCCCCGAAGACTTCCGGTCAGCGCCAGTGATTAATGGCGGATTTTCCCCCGAGCTCCGGGGGAAGTCTGCTCAGCGGGTTCGGGTCCTGCCGCTACGGCAAAGCGGGGACCCCTAAAAATCACAGGCGCGGAAGCCTGTGAACGAGGAGACCCGGTGGGCACCTTTTGCGCCCCCCAAAACCGCAAAGGAGCCTTTTTAAAGGCTTCGGAGCGGCAGCGGGTGAGCGGCGCGGTGCTGAGGGTCGTCTACCCAGCCTGTTGAGTGAAGCCGCATCGCCATGATCGGAGAGCGCTGATTTCTTCCCAAGAATTTGGACTTAAAAGCAACTACTCGTGAGTAGGATTAACGGACTTAAATTGAAATTAAATTAACAAGAATTTTGGCACTAGCACGGGAAAGGTACAAAAAGGAAGTCTGCCTTCCCGTTGTGTAGACAATCTAAAGCAAAGTGACTGTAAGCTGTAACTTAAGAGTGAATATTTTCTTGAAATTAGTAATCTATCGTTTGGAAGAGCATTTCTCCCCACCGTTTGGCAGGAGCGAAGGGGGGTGGAAATTGAACTTTTTATGCCTGTAAGAAAGGAACGAATTTAAAAAGAACATCCGCTGCCTTGATCTCTGGAGTCGGACTGCCTTGACAGGGAAACTGAATGGTGGACTGTCAGCACATTGGGATTGTTTGTAGCAGTAACTCTGTGTAAAGATACAGTGTCTTTGGATGGACTTTTACATAAAATAGCATTGAAGATAAATTGGAAACTGTGGCTAATTGGAGAAAAGGGGTTTTTTAAAGAGACATTGGTTATAAAATTTCAAAGTGAAGTTGGAACTTTTCCCCCTAGTGGAGACTTTGTTGCAACAATAACAACTAAGCCACTAGAAGTGAGAGCCAGTGGAAATTTCCTTTCTAAAACAAAAGTACAAGTTTAGGACGTGACCTTGGCTCTGAATGAGAGTGTTATGGATAAAGAAAAGGGGAAATTTGAAGAAAGAAGCTTAAGATCTGGTAGACAATACAAGACTGATATTTCCCACCAGCGGAGAGCTTCAACATCCGGAGGCACGGGTGCAGCTGCTGCCTCTCAAACAAAAGTAAGAGCTATGTCAACAGAAGATGCTCTGGCACAGGCACTTGGCAAAATTAATGTATCTTTGGAATACTTAACGAAGCAGGGAACAGAGACAAGTAAACAAGTTGCGGAAACTAATAAACAAGTGGCTGAGGTCTCAGCAAAAATTGACCTGAACACGAAAAGTATCGATGAATTGGGAAGGAAGGTAAATTCTAATACAGAGACTATTGTAAGACTTTTGGAGGACTCGGCTACAACTCGAAAGATTGCTGAGGAAGCAAAGGAAATTGCCGCTGCTACCCAGGAGAGGATACCACCGGTCATTAAGAAATTGGAGGATCATGATCTGACTTTGTCTATGATCGAATTGCAAAGAAAAGAGAGAAACTTAAGGATCAGATCAGTTCCGGAAAGTGAGAGAGATAACTTGGCGGACTTCCTGACAAAAGAATTTCTGGACTTTTGGCAACAGGGCCTAGAGAAGGATGAATTCAAGATAGTGAGTGCATTTAGGCTTGGTACAAGACAAAGGAAGAATAAGGCAAGAGACTGCTTGATAACATTAAGATCAAAAGAAGAGTTACAGATAGGTAGCCGTGTTGGCCAATCACCCATTCCCACCACCCTTCTGAGTAATACCCCTCCCCACCTTCTCACTATATAGAAGGATCTGGCAACTTCTGTTTCAGTGTATCTGAAGAAGTGTGCATACACACGAAAGCTCATACCAAGAACTAACTTAGTTGGTCTTTAAGGTGCTACTGGAAGGAAAAAAAAATTTTTTGTTTTGACTATGGCAGACCAACACGGCTACCTATCTGTAACTGGAACTATGGAAGGCACCACATTTTGAGCCGCATGAAATGGAAGTCCATCAACCTCACCAAGAAACTTGCACAGGTACAGACTGATATCTTCTTTCTTACTAAATGCAAGAACCTGGACATTATACCCAAGGGTCTTAGAATTAAGAACCCTCTACAATCCACGTATCCCACTGAATATGCAAGAAAACTATGCAACACTTTCTCTAAGAAGCTGCTCAAACATCTGATCAGCGTTCTCTACTCTAAACAGAAGCTAATAAAGGAGGAACTCCTTGTATTGGACAACTCTATCAGGAACCACCAAGCTTGGCAAGAGTTCCAAAAGGAAAAACAAAACATTTACCACTCTCAACTGGAGCTACTGAAAAAACAGAAAAACAAGAAACTCTCTAACCTTTCCAACCTACAGGCTACTAATCAAAACAAGATCAACAATATTGTCAATCTCTCACAGCAAGCACTCAGCCCAGCTGAGGAATCAGTCCTTTCACATGGACTGTCATTCTGCCCTGCCAAATCCCCCACACATGATTCAGTTCTACGGGGACTTGGAAGCATTTTTCCGCCGTTTACGCCTGATGGAGTATTTTCAACACACACAACAACAAGACAAAGCAGAACAAGCAACAACTCCACAACACAACACCTCTCAACCCACTGGAGAACAACAACCACCCTCCCAACAGAACACTGACCACCAACTACCACCGAAAAAGTGTTACACAAAAAGGGACTCCACATGGACCCCTTCTGATGGACGCAATACCACACTGGACTTGTACATTGACTGCTTCCGCCACAGAATCCAAACAGATGTGACCAGAAAACACCATCGCTTACAACAAAATCTAAACCATGCTGAAAGGAGAGCCATAGATTATCTCAGAAACAACCCAGACATTATAATTAAAGAAGCAGACAAAGGTGGAGCTGTCGTCATCATGAACAAAACTGACTACATTCAGGAGGCTCACAGACAACTTTCCAATACCGCCTTTTACATAAAATTGGACTCAGACCCCACACAAGAATACAAAAAAGAACTGAACAAGATTGTTAAGGAGCTACCCCCACACATCCAAGAACAGATCCTCACCAACACACCAACAGAACCTCGACCAGGAACTTTCTATCTTCTACCTAAAATACACAAACCAGGAAATCCAGGACGCCCCATCATTTCAGGTATTGGCACTATTACAGTGGGTGTCTCCGGTTATATGGACTCTGTTCTGAAACCATATGCCATCAGTGCTCCCAGCTATGTACGTGACACCACAGATTTTCTGAGGAAAATACAATCTTTAAATAATCTTCCCAACAACACTATACTAGCTACTATGGATGTGGAATCTCTGTATACCAACATCCCACACAACGATGGTTTACAAGCTATAAGGAACACAATTTCAGATAAAACCACAGCGGACTTTGCCACCAAACTCTGCCAATTTGTCGTTACCCACAACAACTTCAAATTCGGTGATGACCTGTTCCTTCAGATCAGCGGCACAGCAATGGGCACCCGCATGGCCCCACAGAATGCCAACATCTTCATGGCAGATTTAGAACAACGTTTCCTAAACTCCTACCCACTCAAACCTCTCTTGTACCTGCGATACATTGACGATATTTTTATCATCTGGACACATGGTCAACAGACCCTGGACACCTTCCACCAGAAATTCAATGATTTTCACCTCACAATCAACCTAACAATGAATCAATCTATGCAAGAAACACATTTTTTGGACCCTACTATAAAAATACAGGATGGACGCATAGACACCACCTTATACCGTAAACCAACTGACCGACAAACATATCTACATGCCTCTAGCTACCATCCCAAACATACCAAACAGTCCATTGTATATAGCCAGGCACTACGTTACAGCCGTATCTGTTCCAATTCTACAGACAGAGACTCTCACCTAAGAGATCCACAGCAAACCTTTTTAGAACTAAAATACCCAGCAGATGAAGTTAGACAACAGATCAACAGAGCCAGACAGATACCCAGAGAGAACTTGCTGCAAGACAGACCCAAAAAAGAAAATAACAGAACACCTCTAGTCATCACATACAGCTCCCAAGTTAAAACAGTACAACGCATCATCAGAGATCTACAACCTCTCCTGGACAATGACAGTTCTCTTTCTCAAGCTCTGGGAGGAAGACCTTTCATTGCCTACAGACAGCCACCCAATCTTAAACAACTCCTAACCCACAATAATACTACAACCAGACGTAACACGGACACTGGCACCAGAGCCTGCAATAAACCCAGATGCCAACTTTGCTGCCACATACACCCGGACAACACCATTACTGGCACCAACAACATCACACATACCATCTCAGGACTATTTAATTGCTCATCGTCTAACATTGTATATGCCATCAAATGCCAACAGTGTCCTTCAGCTCTCTATATTGGACAAACGGGCCAAACCTTACGCCAAAGAATAAACGGACATAAATCGGACATCAAGAATCACAAGACAGAGAAACCAGTAGGAGAACACTTCAATCTCCCAGTACATTCTATACAAGATCTCAAAGTAGCTGTATTACTACAAAGGAATTTCAGAAATAGACTGGAAAGAGAAGCTGCTGAATTGCAACTCATTACCAAACTTAAAACCATGGAGAGACCTGGTCTGAACAAAGACATTGGATCTTATCTCATTATACATGACAAAGCCATTTTTCACCTTCTCACCCCTTGCTTTTTCCTGTAAGACCTATTGCAGTCGTTAAGAGTCGTCAACAGGCTCATCACAGCTATCTGCCTATCACCCATTCCCACCACCCTTCTGAGTAATACCCCTCCCCACCTTCTCACTATATAGAAGGATCTGGCAACTTCTGTTTCAGTGTATCTGAAGAAGTGTGCATGCACACGAAAGCTCATACCAAGAACTAACTTAGTTGGTCTTTAAGGTGCTACTGGAAGGAAAAAAATTTTTTTTTGTTTTAAGGGAACCCTGCCACACTAGGACTCCCCTCGCCCCGTCACAACGTTGTACCAAGCACCGCACAAAAGTCCAAAACCCCGAGAAGAAAGCGCCATTTCTGACCCCGTATCCCGATGCTATACACGATCGATGTATTTGATGAATGAACAATGTATTTGCATGAGGATGCGTTCTAGCCAATCAGATGGCATTGAATGTAGCCCTTCAGCCAATCGCAGCAATGCCATGACTCTGCAGAGGCAGCTCAGCTCCAGCTGTTTTGCACGCTCCACTGAGCGCTGACAAGGTGATGACAGCTCCCGCTGCGAAAACAACGGACTGAGTCAATCGAAACCTCGTTACCCTGTTAATCCAATCAAAACTAGATGTTGTTTAGTCGTTTAGTCGTGTCCGACTCTGCGTGACCCCATGGACCAGAGCACGCCAGGCCCTCCTGTCTTCCACTGCCTCCCGCACTTTGCTCAAACTCATGCTGGTAGCTTCGAGAACACGATCCAACCATCTCGTCCTCTGTTGTCCCCTTCTCCTTGCGCCCTCCATCTTTCCCAGCATCAGGGTCTTTTCCAGGGAGTCTTCTCTTCTCATGAGGTGGCCAAAGTCTTGGAGCCTCAGCTTCAGGAACTGTCCTTCCAGTGAGCACTCAGGGCTGATTTCCTTAAGAATGGAGAGGTTTGACTTTTTGCAGTCCATGGGACTCTCAAGAGTCTCCTCCAGCAGCAGAATTCAAAAGCATCAATTCTTCGGCGATCAGCCTTCTTTATGGTCCAGCTAGATACAATGTAGCAATGTCAGGCCAGGCCACTTCCGAAAAGAACCGTCTGTATTAAAAAAGCCTAAAAACACTTGGAAATTCATAGAAAACCACTGGTTTCACCAATTCTCTTCATTCCACCGCCAGTCTGCGTCGTTGGCCAAGGACTTGGGAACCCCTCAGTCCCTGCCAGAATTCCCCAAGCGGGAGGTCACCTACTCACAGGAAGATACTTTACCCGTAGGTGACAATCGCTGGGCAAAAGCTCTCCTCCGGACTTACCCAGGCGGCAGACTATGCAAACCAAAGTTCTATTGTCCTCTTGCAGTAGGTCCTTAGAATGTACTTGGGTGTCGAGACCCCGCAGCCCCCTCCCCTCGTTGGAAATGACTCACACAAGGACACAGATATTAGGTTTATGTTACTGGGCAAATTTTGGCCACAACTTTATTGAAATTAAAGAATGTGAGTGGTATTGGCTTAGGCATTGATTGGACCTGACTATATCTGACTCCTGCAGGAAGTCCCAGTAAGGGTAAGCCACCGGTAGGGAGAGCCCTGTCGATGCGAACCAACTCAAGCTCCCCCTGGTGTTCCCGTCGGGGTCGTGTCAAGGCCTTAGCCCCCCAGCTGGGCTTCAGACTAGATCAACACCCCCGGATTCCTTTAACAGAATACTCTTAAGCATGGAGGGGCAGGTGATGGCCACATCTCCCCTCCCCCACACAAGGTCAAACAATGCCTAACCGCAACCCTAACAAAGTTGTGACGATTGCTACGAGGTAGGCGAAAACCAAGTGTCCAGTGCCAATTTGCCAAGTGGTAAAATTCCTACCAGGCCACTCGGACAACCAAGGCGACCAACCAAAGTCCACAGCAAGGCCATTGCCTAACCTGCAAAATAGGGAGGGAGGGCGGGTGATTGAGGAAGCGAGCCAAAGAGGAAGTCCTCTGGGGGTTGGCTGGCCCGGCTCTGACGTGGCCGGGATCCCATAGGCAACGGGGGACAGAGTCCCCCACCCCTGGTGGGGAGTGGGTGGCCACGTGGTCCACCACAACTCCTCCCCACAGGGAAGTGGAGCGGATTTCCCAAGACATATCCTGTATTTGCATGTTACCCCAACACATTCCTCCTATGTTAACCATGTATAACCCTCCCCTTTTCTGATGGAGTGGTGATGTTTAGCGAACTGTCTGCTGGGATAAGATAGGAACTTTTAAAAGTCCTTGTCACCCCGTTCTCGGGGTTCAATTCCTCTCTGAACCCGTTGCGCAATTGTCAGAGCCGCCCGAGGTCCCAGCTCACAAAGGACCAACGCTGCTTCGTTGTTAAGTACAAAAGTCTTTATTGAAGTTCAGTTTCACTTCCAGAGCCGCAGCGTGCAGCTCTACGTCTCAACTATCAGACCGCTGATGCTCCGTCTGAGTCTCCTCCCCCCAGACACCAGTTTAAGATTCTAGCCTTACTCCACCTCTTCCTCTGTTCCTTCCGCCTCTGGTTCCGCCTGTCCGTTGGGGTCTCGCCCTTTCTAGACTCTTCTGACGCTGAATCCCCTGAGCCTTCCCCCTCCCTCCGGCGGGCTTTAGGAGCTGGTTCCCCATCCGGGTCTCCTGCTGTCCCCCGGGCCTGTACATTTGAACTTGGCGCGCGCGCCCAGCCAGCAACTTTCCTCCTGACCGTTTCACTGCTGCTGTCACTGCTTCCCCCTCAGGGGGGGCTAGCTGCAACTGACCTCCCCTCCGTTGGAGGTGTGGTCAGCCCTGACTCACTCTCTCTCCCCGCTGGAGGAGACGCTGGCCCTGACACATGTGACTCTTCCCCCCCACTACGCTCTGGTGGGGAAACTGGTCCTGATCCCCCGCTGCTGCTTTGGGGTTTCCCGCTGGCTCCTTGTTTCTGGTGCGTCCCCCCTGGGACCCCCCTTGCCCTGACCGTCGGCGCCCCCTTCTGGGAATCTTCTGATTCGCTGGAGAAGCTCATGGAATCTCTCGGGCCACTGTCATACTCCCCTACGCTGCCCTCGGATTCTTCCCCTTCGCTCTCCATTTCCTCTCTCCCCTGTGCTCCTGCTCCTGAGCCCCTGACATCCATCCCCCCCCTCGAAGCCCCCCTTCCCCGCTCCCCCTCTTTGGGTGTGGGTTCCGGGTGCTCCGGTGCTGTGGGTGTGAGTGCGGGATACCAGTCTTCCCCCCCCCGGTGTGCAGCCGGCCCGCGGGATCCGGCCAGACCGCAATGGGCTCGTCGACGTCGATTTCTTCTGCTTCCATCTCTCTGCTGTTGTGCTCGAATCCAGGATCCTCCCCCAAAACGTCCATGTCCTTCCCTCCCCCGGGTACCTCGGGTGAGACTGCATGTAAGGGTCCCCGCAGCAGTTCCCTGCGCCACCCCACCTCCGGTTGAGTGTCCCACCAATAGGAGCGGTCTGTGGCAAACCCCGAGAGTGACCCCTCCGGGGAGCTTGTTTCCGGCGTCGTCTCTTCAGCTGATGAAAAACCCTGGAACGTACTGGCTGAAAGTGTGGGTGTGAAAAGCCAGTCGTTGAAATACTCTGCCGGCATAGGTCTGTGTGGGAAGAGTGCATGGAACTCGTCTTTGAGGTAGTGCTCCTCCACGGCATAGCACGGTACCCATCTGTTGGCGCTGGCTGGGGTACCTTCCCTGGCGAGGAGATATTCCACCCCCTCTTCCCCCCACCTCGAGTCCAAAATCTCCGTGACCTCGTTGAGTGGCGTCGCCCTCCGTGACCCCTCCCTCTTTGGAGATTCGTTAAGTGGGTCTGGCGCGTTCCCTGGCGCCTGAAACCTGTGGGGTGCCCTGTAGGGTGTGAGCACTGACCTATGAAAGACTGGATGCATTCTGGAGCCCTCCGGGAGTGTCAACCGGAAGGCCACTGGATTGATTTGTGCCGCGACCTGGTAAGGCCCCAGCTGCTTGTGTTTGAGCTTCCTCTTAGCTAACGTCCTGGCCGGCACTGCCTGGGCTGCTAACCAGACCCAGTCCCCCACCTGGATGTCTTCCCCAACTCTCCTGTGCTTGTCTGCCTGCATTTTGTACGCATGTTTCGCCAGTTCCAAGTGCCTTCGGAGTTGCTCGTGGACCTCCTGTAACTCTGCTGCTAAGTGCTCTGCTCCCCGTGGCTCCCCCTCCCCCTTCGTCTCTAACCCCGGGAAGGTTCTAGGATGACGCCCATTGTTGGCGAAGAACGGTGTCACCCCTGTAGACGCGTGCTTCGTGTTGTTGTAGGCAAACTCGGCCAGCGGTAGGTAGTCCACCCAGGTCGAGGGTTGTTGATTCGCGTAGCATCGCAGGTACTGCTGCATGATGGCGTTGACCCTCTCCGCCTGTCCGTTGGTCTGCGGATGTCGTGCCGACGCTAAGTTGATCTTGTACGAGTACGGCTGTTTTGCCTCGCGAACTGGGCAGATCTGTGACAAAGTCCAGGGCCACTCTCTCCCACGGTTCGAACGGCGTCTGTAGGGGTTCTAGCAGACTCGCCGGCTTCCTGTGTACTGGCTTGGCCCTTTGGCAGGTATCACACCTGGAGACGTAATCCGCGACTTCTCCTCTCATCTTGGGCCACCAAAAGTCTCTGGTTACCAATTCCGCCGTCTTGTCCTTGCCGAAGTGCCCAGCGCGGGGCGCGTCGTGTAGCTGCTGCAAGACTTTCGCGCGGAGGTCGTCTCCGGGCACGTAGAGAGCCCCTTTGCGGATGAGCAGTCCGTCTCGTAACTGGAACTCGTCGTCCTTCGCTGTGCCTCTTCGCACCTTGGATTGTGCGAACGAATCCGTCTGCAGCACTCGACGCACCGCGTCCAGTTCCACTGCGGCTGAGGTGCACGCCCACGCTTTCGGTGCGAAAATGTGTTTGGCCGCCACCGGTGCTGCTTCCTTGAGATACTGCGGCTTCCTGGATAGTGCATCCGCCGTGACGTTGGTGTCTCCCGGGACGTATTCTATCCGGAAATCGAAATCCGCAAAGAACTCCGCCCAGCGGATGTGTCTCTGGTTCAGGAACCGCGCCGTGCGCCAGTACTCCAGGTTCTTATGGTCCGTGCGGACCTGCACTGTGTGTCTGGCTCCGACGAGGAAGTACCGCCACGCCTTGAAGGCTGCATGAATGGCCAGCAACTCCCTGTCCCAGATGGTGTAGTTCTGTTCCGACTTGCTGAGTTTCCTGGAGTAGAATGCGCACGGCCTCCAGTTCCCTTGCGGATCTTACTGCAACAGGACCGCCCCCACCGCTCTGTCCGAGGCGTCCGTCTCAACCCTCATTGGCTTGCTGGGGTTTACGTGTAGCAGCTGTTCTTCGGACGCGAAGAGACGCTTGAGTCTCCTAAAGGACTGCTCCGCCTGGTCCGTCCAGGTGAACTTCTTCTTCTTGGAGCTGAGGGTGTCCGTGATGGCCGCCGTCTCCTTCGCGAACCCTTTGATGAACTTGCGATAAAAGTTGGCGAAGCCGACGAACTTCTGGACCTCCTTTTGATTGCGCGGGCTCTTCCAGTCCAACACCGCGCGGACCTTGGTGCTGTCCATGGCGAGTCCCTTGTCGGACAGCTTGTAGCCCAGGAAATCCACCTCCGTCATGTCGAACTGGCACTTCTCTAGTTTGGCGTAAAGTCTGTGCTCCCGTAGCCTCTGCAGGACCTCCTTGACGTCCCCCTCGTGAGCCTCCTGCGATTCCGAGAAGACCAGGATGTCGTCCAGGAAGCAGACGCACTTCTTGTAGAGGAGTCCCGCTAACACGTGATGCATGAAAGCTTGGAATGTATGGGAGCCATTTTGTAGACCAAACGGCATTAGGCGATATTCATAGGTGCCTAAAGGTGTAAACATGGCCGTCTTCCACTCATCGCCCTCCCGCATGCGTATAAGGTTGTACGCCCCTCATAGATCCAACTTGATGAAGAGTCGTCCCTTCCTCACCGTCGCGAGCAGGTCGTCGATCTTGGGCATGGGGAATGCTGCGGGCTTTGTCCTGGAATTGATGATCCTATAATCAACTACGAGCCTGCGTTGGGGCGTGTCTTTCTTCTTCACGAAAAACACGGGACTGCCCCCCACTGCTTTGGATTCTTGGATGAATCCCCGCTTCAAGTTGTGATCTATGAACTCCCTGAGTTCTTGCTGTTCGTCCTCAGACATGGAATACAGTTTTCCAGTCGGCAGCGTCGCCCCCGGCAGGAGGTCAATCTTGCAGTCGTAGGGCCTGTGGGGAGGCAGCTTATCCGCTTCCCTCTCGCAGAAGACCTCCAAAAACTCCTTGTACTTGTTGGGTACAGCTTGCACCATGCCTAGGTGTAACTGCGGTTCATCATCTTGCCCCTCGTCCTCCTGGCTGGTCCGGATGCAGTGTTCTGCGCAGTAGGAGGAGCAGAAGGTCAATTGCCGCTGGTACCATGCTAATGCCGGGCTGTGCCTATCCAGCCAACTCATACCCAACACTATGGGCGTGTCCGACAGGTGGGTGACGTTGAAGCTGATGACTTCGCGGTGGTTTCCAATTTGCATTACCATAGGCGGTGTTTGCTGTACCACCTCTCCTCCCAGTATCTATGCGTGCAATAAAACCCCTGCGTCCAGTCACGCTTCCTTTGCGCAGCTCTGTTGGAAGCTGACCTGGCAGGAGAGCAGAGTCGCAGCGGTCCTGTCCGTGTGAGATGAGGGATAAATCAAGTCCAGAGACAGTTCGGTTCTTATCTCTAGAAGCGTTTATTTACAAGCCATAAATCAGTCTCCTCCATCGGAACTTGGAGGCATTCTCAGCCGTGCTTCCAAAAGCACACACTCGCAGCTTCTGTGCCAAGCTGCTGCTCAGTGAGAAGTGAAAGGAAGTCTGGAAGCAGAGAGACGCTGTGCGTCACTGCTCTGCGACGAGCTCCTCCTTCTACTCCTCCCAGATACAGGACACTTCGGAGTTCTGACCCTGTCAGTTCCAAACTCCACACCCCCTCTTGTCCTGGATCTGGGGACAATAGCCAACAATGCTTTCCCCATACACAGACCCTCACAGAACTCCTCGTGCTTCTGGAAGGTTAATGGCTTTGTGAAACCATCAGCGAGGTTCTTTGTTGAGGGACAGTATTTTAGAGCAACTAGCCCCTCATGAACGCTCTGACACACATTTCGGAAGCGTATGTCCAAATGTTTGGTCCTCGCCTTGAATTGCCCTGTCTCAGCTAATTTAAGGCATGGTTGATTGTCTTCATGCACCACCACGGGCTGACAATTCTCTCCACAGATTTCCTCGACCAAACACACATAGAACTCCAGTTCTCTGCAAACCTCTGATAGCGCACTGAACTCAGCTTCAGTAGATGAAAGCGCTATGAGACTTTGCTTTCGGGACCTCCACCCAGTCACTGAGTCCCCAAACTTCACCACTAGGCCTGACACTGATTTGCGGTCCTCAAGGTTAGCCCAATCCGAATCCACCCAGGCAGTCAGCTTGACATCACCCTCAGCTGACATCTTGAGGCAAAAGTCTTTGGTATCTTGCAGGTAGCGTAGCACCCGCTTAACACCATTCCAGGCCTGCACACTAGGACTTGAAGCTTCTCTACTGAGCAGATTGACAGCAAACGCTATGTCTGGTCTGCTCCACTGTGACAGATACAACAGACTACCCAGAGCTGACTGAAAGAGTTCAGTGTTTTCGAACACCACGCGTTCTACTTGCTGACACTCCTTCACGTACCCAGTCTCCATGGGTGATCTGGCACCTGCACATTCAGACATCCTGAACTTCTCAAGCAACTGCTCAATCTTACCTTTCTGGCGAAGCAAAAAGCTTCCATCACTTGCTCTTGTGATCTCTACGCCTAGATAGGACTTGACATCCCCAAGTTGCTTCAGCTTGAACCGTTTACCAAGCTCCTTAGCAAACTTCTCCACCTGTTCATTTGTTCTTGTCATCAGCAAGATGTCATCAACAAACACCTGTGCCACTTGCTGTTGCAAGCCTGAGTCTCTAATGTAAAGACAACTGTCTGCAAGAGACCTCTTAAAACCTAGCTTTTCTAAGGCTTCATGTAGGCACATATTCCAATTCCTGGCAGATTGGCGTAATCCATAGATGGATTTGTGCAACCGCCACACGACGCCTGGCTCACTGACTTCAAACCCTGGAGGAGGACGCATGTACAACTCCTCCTGGAGATCTGAGTTCAGGTAGGCGACATCTACGTCAAAATGGTTCACCTTCCAACCTCTTTGTGCTGCTATTGCCAAAAGCATTCTCAAAGTCTCCGCCCTTGAAGTCGGCGAATAGACCTCTGTGAAGTGGACTCCGCGTCTCTGTGTAAATCCACGCGCCACTAACCTCGCTTTGTACTGTGGTTCTCCTGCTTCTGTGGGTTTAAGACGGTAGACCCATCTGCAGCCTACAGCTTGCTGGTTAGCCGGCAGCCGTGTGAGTGAGAACACTCCAAGAGACTCCATTGAGTTCATCTCCTTCTGCATCGCCTCATGCCATTTGCTGGCTTCTTCCCGAGGCAACTTCTGAACATCCTCAAAGGATTCAGGTTCACATCTAGCCACACCAACCCAGACACTTGTGGCTTCATACCTTTCAGGTGGCTTCCCTTTGGTTGATCTTGCTGACCTCCTCAGCGTGAATTCTGGAACTGCGCCTGATTCACCTGGATCAACCCCCCTATCTTCCATGTCAGCATCATCCCCCTCTGACCTGCTGCGCCGTTTAGGGCGAACAGCTGGTTCTGCTGGCGGGGATGGTTCACTCCTTGGCTCAGACTTGACAGAGACCTGCGGAGGGGTCCTGGGACTCCCTTTTGGAGAGATACGGAGCCTCTCCCTTGGAGATCCCGGCTCTGGGCTCTGTGGCTGTGGACTGTGCTCACCAGCAACAGGTTCAGCCTCACCCTCTTCCTCTTCCTCATCTGATTCTACCAGAATATCCGGATTTCCGTGAAGCCGCTTCCACCCACTCTGCTCGCAAAACTCAGCACTGCCACTAATAAGCAGCTTGGACTGGTTGCCAGCAGGGTATGCAAAGCGCCACGCTTTTGAACCCGGCTCATAGCCTACAAAGATCATTTTCCTGGATCTTGGCTCACCTTTTCTGCGCATAGCCTTTGGAATCAGAACCCAAGCTGTTGACCCAAAAGTGCGCAGAAAATGTACCTTGGGCTTTTTCCCATGAAGCAGAAAAAATGGTGTGTCTCCTACACTGGAATTGAACACTCTATTCTGCAGGAAACATGCTGTTTTATAACTCTCAGCCCAAAAGCGCTGTGGCAGACCTGAGTCTGCTAGCATAGCATTCGCTGACTCCTGTAGCGTGCGAAACTTCCTCTCTGCAACCCCATTTTGTTGCGGAGAGTGGGGGGCCGTCAGTCGATGACTGATACCCTTCTGCCTGAAGAACGATTGCAGCGCAGAACCGGTAAACTCCCCCCCCCCCGATCAGATTGAAAGGAAATTACTTTGGTAGAGAACCGTAGCTCTACTGCTGTGATCCAATCCCTGATCAATGCAGCTGCCTCTGACTTCTGTTGCAGCGCAAAAATCCATGAATGTTTAGAAAAATCATCAACCAGAAGCAAAACCCACTTAGAACCAGCTAACGAAGGTGTCGGCATGGGTCCCGACAAATCTGCATGCACAAGTTCAAAGGGTTTACTGGTTTTCCTCTCAGACCTGGGGTATGAGCATGTTGTGACCTTTGATTGCTTACAGGCTTGACAATCTAGGTATTTGTCACATGCTTTGAACCTGCACCCAATGGTGTTGTCTGTGGCCTTCCTCACATATGACCACCCTACGTGCCCAAACCTCCAATGCCATAAGTGTACACAATCATGGTGTGGTGGGACATTTGCACACTGCCCTTGGGCTTCTACAATGGACTCTCCACTAGCCCCATCTTCCAACAGCCCCATTTTCCCACCAGCCCCATCTTCAATGGGCATCTCGACCAGAAAGAGCGTGCCTCTTCTCTGGACACTGTGGATCTTCTTCCCATTCCTGTAGAAGGAACACACATTGTTAGAAAACAAAACATCAAACCCAGCAGCCATAAGGGCTGGCACACTTAAAAGAGAGTGAGCAAGCTCTGGTACCACAAAAGCTTGCAACCAATGATCCAAAAAGGAACAATAAAGAAGCCCAGTTTCAGTCAGTGGTCTTTGAGACCCATCTGCTAAAGTAACATAGCGTCCAGTTTTAACTGTCTTGCAGTTCCTCAGGAGCCCTCTGGAGGTCACCAGACAATGCGAAGCTCCGGAATCGACGACGAGAGATAAAGAGTGTCTCTGGCTGTTTTCCAAAGATGCCATGCCGTTGCTCACGTTCCCATCAGTTGCCATGGCCACAGCCTTCCCCCGACTGAGGCTCTTGCTTTTTCTCAGAGATGCCATCGCAGCTGTGAGATGATAAGACGCCTTGTCTTTGTTTTTCTCCTGGCCTGCTGCTTTCCCACGTCTTTGCTGGGAACCGGCCCTGGGAACCTGCTTTGTTGACATTCCACGCCGGCCAGTGTCCTTGGCAGCCTGGGCCTCTAGCGGATGCTTCCCAGCGCTGTTGGACGTCGTCTCAAAGCACAAACAACTTTCGAAGACTTTCACTTTCTCAGAGCTCTTGGAATGGCCTGCCTGGCCTGCCCCCCCACTGCCTCTTGGGGTGCAGCCTTTGCCCTGTTCCACAGCTCTCAGCTGCTCTCCAGCACCATCACACAGACGTGTCGAAGCATAGAAACAGCTTCCCGGAACAGCCCCCTCTGGTCTGGCTCCCTCTGGGCATCCTCTAGCCCCCTCTGATCTGGCTCCCACTTCGGCCTGGGGCTTGCTCCCTTGGCCCTCGGCTTTCTCCCGGCCCTTGGCTCCTGCTGAGCTTTCGCACAAACTCCTCAGCACCTGCCACGCGGCCTCAGCCGATTTAACGCCCTCCAGGTGGGGCAACAGCAAAGCGTCCACACTTGCTTTCAAGAAGCAAAGCTCTCTCTGCCCTCTCTCACTCAGCAGAGCAGCATGCATGGGTGGGGCCGGCTCCTTCTGGACTGGACTCCAGAGCCCTGTGGCCACAAACCACCCCCTTGCTCTTCTTGACCAGGCCTCCCAGTTGGCCCCATTCAGCCTCTCACCGGGGTAGCTCTCTTGGCTCTGCTGTGCCTGTGCAGCAGCCATTCTTCCTCCCCCCGGGGCTTCAGCGTACTCACAAGTTTGCCAGCAAGCCGGACCTTTGAAGCAGCCGTTTCTCCTGGCTCTTGGCTTCGCTCTCCGGCATTCTCCTGGCAGGAGATCACAGCAACACGTCGCTGGCAGCCTTCTCCCTTCTCACACTTGTCAGGAAACGCGATACTCCCATAACCTATGCGTGCAATAAAACCCCTGCGTCCAGTCACGCTTCCTTTGCGCAGCTCTGTTGGAAGCTGACCTGGCAGGAGAGCAGAGTCGCAGCGGTCCTGTCCGTGTGAGATGAGGGATAAATCAAGTCCAGAGACAGTTCGGTTCTTATCTCTAGAAGCGTTTATTTACAAGCCATAAATCAGTCTCCTCCATCGGAACTTGGAGGCATTCTCAGCCGTGCTTCCAAAAGCACACACTCGCAGCTTCTGTGCCAAGCTGCTGCTCAGTGAGAAGTGAAAGGAAGTCTGGAAGCAGAGAGACGCTGTGCGTCACTGCTCTGCGACGAGCTCCTCCTTCTACTCCTCCCAGATACAGGACACTTCGGAGTTCTGACCCTGTCAGTTCCAAACTCCACAGTATCTTCCTGCCATCGACCGTGACGACGTTTAGGGGCATCGTGGCTGGTAGGAGTGCTATGCGATGTTGCTTGATGAAGTCCACTCCTACAAAGTCTGCGTTGCTCCCAGAGTCAATGGTGATTGGGACTTCCAGGGTGGGCCCATTGGGCAGCTGGAGCGATGCGGTGAGTTGCACCACTGGTTTGGGTGGGAGGGGGTCTGTGGGCTGTAAAATCTCTGGGGACTGCTTCACTGACTCGCCTGGCTGGGCCCCAGTGCTTCCGTTTCCAACCAGGCTTCTTCTTTTCCCTGCAGCTGTTCTTGCTGCTGAACTGCTCCCTTTACTGTTGCTGAGGCTGCAGTGTGCTTCTGGATCCTCTGGGGACCCTCTTTGGCCATGTGCTGTGCACTGTCGCAGATGTAACACTTCCTGCTCCCTCTATGAGTCTTCGCCTTGACTGCTCCTAGTGTTTGGGCTCTGCTTGCTGTCTGAGCCCTGGCACCACCTATCTCCATCGGCTCTTCTCCCCTCCCCAGTGGAGGCGTGGATAGCGCGCGCCCTGTCTCTTTGGGTAGGAAGGGAGTTGTTCTGGCTGGAGTGCTTGCCCTACGTCCCTCCTCTCTGCTCCAAGGGCGGTCTTCCAGGCGCACCCCTATCGCCAGTGCTCTTTGGACGACCTCTGTGGTGCCTTTAGGTCTTTCTCCCCTTGCCAGCTCATCTTTCACGGCCCCATTCAGTCCCTCCCAGAACAGATCTCTGACGGCAACGGAGTCTTTCTCCCAGCCCAGCACGTTCACTAACGCAAAAAAGCGTGAGTGATATTGTCTCACCGTGGCTTTCCCCTGCTGCAGCCCATGCATTTCCCTCCTGGCCACATCCACATCTACCGTTGATTTAAAACAAGCGTCCATAGCTTTGATAAATGCGTCGGCATCTTGGAGGGCGGGATCATTTTCGCGCCACAAATTCCGCAGCCACGATTTAGCTTCCCCATGCAGATGAGTAATTATTAATCCCACTTTCTCTTCCTCATCTCTAAAGTCTTTCCGAAGCAAATTGAGCGCGTAAACTATGTCGGCTCTGAAGTTAGGGTACTGCTGCAGGTTCCCGTCGAAGTGGGCTACTATGCTGCCCCCCCTCTTCCCGAGGCCAACTCCCTCTGGCTTGGGTCCTGGCAGCCCCTCTTTGCCCCAACGTTCCCACCTGGTTTGTAGATCCCGGCAGAGCGCTACTGCTTCTTCTTCTCTTTTCCTGGATGCTTCTACTTCTGCATACAGCCTCGTGACTGCGTTTTGCAGTTCTTTCACCTTGTCCTCTGTAGTCATCTTTGCCTATCTTTGTGAGCTCGCAAAACGCCAAGTCTTGCCCCTCGCTGCACCAACTCACGCTGCGAGGGTTAATTCAAAGCAGACGGAGCATACTGTCAGAGCCGCCCGAGGTCCCAGCTCACAAAGGACCAACGCTGCTTCGTTGTTAAGTACAAAAGTCTTTATTGAAGTTCAGTTTCACTTCCAGAGCCGCAGCGTGCAGCTCTACGTCTCAACTATCAGACCGCTGATGCTCCGTCTGAGTCTCCTCCCCCCAGACACCAGTTTAAGACTCTAGCCTTACTCCACCTCGTCCTCTGTTCCTTCCGCCTCTGGTTCCGCCTGTCCGTTGGGGTCTCGCCCTTTCTAGACTCTTCTGACGCTGAATCCCCTGAGCCTTCCCCCTCCCTCCGGCGGGCTTTAGGAGCTGGTTCCCCATCCGGGTCTCCTGCTGTCCCCCGCGCCTGTACATTTGAACTTGGCGCGCACGCCCAGCCAGCAACTTTCCTTCTGACCGTTTCACTGCTGCTGTCACTGCTTCCCCCTCTGGGGGGGCTAGCTGCAACTGACCTCCCCTCCGTTGGAGGCGTGGTCAGCCCTGACTCACTTTCTCTCCCCGCTGGAGGAGACGCTGGCCCTGACACATGTGACTCTTCCCCCCCCCCCTACGCTCTGGTGGGGAAACTGGTCCTGATCCCCCGCTGCTGCTTTGGGGTTCCCCGCTGGCTCCTTGTTTCTGGTGCGTCCCCCCTGGGACCCCCCTTGCCCTGACCATAGGCGCCCCCTTCTGGGAATCTTCTGATTCGCTGGAGAAGCTCATGGAATCTCTCGGGCCACTGTCATACTCCCCTACGCTGCCCTGCTCCTGAGCCCCTGACAGCGATAAACTTTGGTCTCCGCTATTTGCTCCGGTTGGTGGCTGGACTCCTTCTTTGTTCCGCAGGGACCCACGGGCTCTGAGCAGCCTCCCACCTGGATTTTTCCGTAACAACAGAAACTCGACTAACCCTCTTGAGAGAAGAAAGGTGGCTTTTGCTCCCACTGCAATGTTGTAATCTAAATAAGCACATCTTCCTACAAGTGAATAGTAGCCACCTATCTGGGGGGAAATAAAGTGGTATGCTGAGAGACATGGTTACGGTGGAGAGCAAATCTGTGTTCCACAATCCGAACATCCCGAGAGAAACCAGATGGCAGCTTTTTTTTACTGTGTCCACAGAACTCAATGAAAGCCAACCAGTGGTTTGGGTCAGGTTAAGTAGAAGCATGTTGAAATCTGCAGATGGCACAAAGTTCAGCAGCAGTAAATCAGAAAGAGGGGCAGTCCTTAAACAGCTGAAGAGAAGGGGATAAACCTCAACTGAGCATCCAAGTATTAACATCCTGACGGTAAGGGCCTTACCCAACCCTAGTCACATGTAAACACCATTTTAAAGTATGGCTTGATGAGCTAAAAGATGAAGAGGAGTACCCATTCAGAAGCACATCATATTGGAAACAATGCAGTTCAGTACTAACACTCCAATATGCACCAGCTTTATTCCCAGTTTGTGATCCAGCAAGAGACAAACGTACTGGAGCTGATTTATATGTCTTGTTCTTCTCTGCTGGATTGGGGCATAAGCACTGAGCCCTATCTTTCTTTTTACCTTTATTCAAACGGGTCAAGGCTTCTTCAATGGAAAGTCGGTCATCTTCTGTCTCTTCTGGTTTGTTTACTACCAGTAGCCAGCAAAGCTTGTTCTGGCACCTTAGAATTCTCGTGTCTCTTCATTTTTTTCTTATTCCAGAAAAGACACAAGACACAAGACAAGGTCAGCTTTTTTTCCCCTTTTCTTTTGCTAGTATTTACCTGTCCTCCGATAATCAAGTTTGGTGCAGAAAAGGAATGGAGAGCTTTGTTGTTGTTGTTTAGTCGTGTCCGACTCTTCGTGACCCCCTGGACCAGAGCACGCCAGGCCCTCCTGTCTTCCACTGCCTCCCGCAGTTTGGTCAAACTCATGTTGGTAGCTTCGAGAACACTGTCCTACCATCTCGTCCTCTGTCATCCCCTTCTCCTAGTGCCCTCCATCTTTCCCAGCATCAGGGTCTTTTATAATTCCTCATAGTAATCCCATCTGATCGCTACATCTCTGGATATTTGCACTCCTACATAGGCTGAGCCTGTGACCTGGCTCAGGAACTAAGTCTTTGTCATTACAAAAGACTGGCCAGGCTCCCCAGGGAACCCAATCAAGTGAGCACTAGCAGGTAACCTGCCAGACAGGAGGTAAACAACGCACTCAGATGTCTGTTGTAGATCGCCCTTTCTGTGATGTAGGTACGATTTATCTGGGGGGTGGTCTTGAGCTACAGCCCTTTCTGTGATGTAGGTATGATGTTTCTGGGGGTGGTCTTGGACTCCAAGGCGGGCAATTTAAAATGTCTCTATAAGGGCAGGCACATCTTTGTTGTGGGTCCTCCTCCTCCTCTTGCCTGTGGGGGGAGCACCCTGTTGCAACAGTTCAATAAAGATCACGCTTACTAGCTGCTTTGCTTCTCAATCTTCTCTGCTTGGCCTCTGTTATTTTCTCCGAACGATGGAGAACCTACAAAGGACTCTAGAAGGGCTCTTGTGTTCCCCATAAGGGAATAAGGGCAGATTTTTGTTTATTACAATATGCAGGAGTAGGCTGCAGAAGACGGAGTTTGGCCTCATTAGGTCCCCCTACCATCAACTCCTTGGGTGGGCCACCCTGCGCCCGCCTCGGCATCGCGCCTCGCTATTCTGCAACTCGAGATAACACTGAACTGCTCTGCAGGGTTGTTTTTTTATATATATAATTGTCAGAGCTGCCCAAGGTCCCAGCTCACAAAGGACCAACGCTGCTTCGTTGTTAGGTACAAAGTCTTTATTGAAGTTCAGTTTCACTTCCAGAGCCGCAGCGTGCAGCTCTACGTCTCAACTGTTAGACCGCCGATGCTCCGTCTGAGTCTCCTCCCCCCTGACACCAATTTAAGATTCTAGCCTTACTCCACCTCTTCCTCAGTTCCTTCCGCCTCTGATTCCGCCTGGCCGTTGGGATCTCGCCCTTTCTAGCCTCTTCTGACGCTGAGTCCCCTGAGCCTTCCCCCTCCCTCCGGCGGGCTTTAGGAGCTGGTTCCCCATCCGGGTCTCCTGCTGTTCCCCGCGCCTGTACATTTGAACTCGGCGCGCGCGCCCAGCCGGTAACCTTTCTCCTGACCGTTTCACTGCTGCTGCTGTCACTGCTTCCCCCTCTGGGGGGGGGGGGGGCTAGCTGCAACTGACCTCCCCTCCGTTGGAGGCGTGGTCAGCCCTGACTCACTCTCTCTCCCCGCTGGAGGAGACGCTGGCCCTGACACATGTGACTCTTCCCCCCCACTACGCTCTGGTGGGGAAACTGGTCCCAATCCCCCACTGCTGCTTTGGGGTTCCCCTCTGTCTCCTTGTTTCTGGTGCGTCCCCCCTGGGACCCCCCTTGCCCTGACCATAGGCGCCCCCTTCTGGGAATCTTCTGATTCGCTGGAGAAGCTCATGGAATCTCTCGGGCCACTGTCATACTCCCCTACGCTGCCCTCGGATTCTTCCCCTTCGCTCTCCATTTCCTCTCTCCCCAGTGCTCCTGCTCCTGAGTCCCTGACAATAATATTTTTATTCATTTTCAAATACAAGTTTCTATAACCCATATCAGAATTTATCACATAACCTTCTTTTTTTTTACTTCCCCCAGCTTCTCTGCCAATCTTCCATTTTGTTTATTTATTCACACATTTTCTAATTTTAATATTGCCTTTGAAATATAACCTCCCCAATCTTATTCCCTTTTTGACAATATTCCTCATATTTTCACAGAACATCTTGAAAACCTACAAGCGTTGTCTGTTCATCACATATACTTTTCAGATAATCTGTAAATTTTCCCCAGTCCTCGGTGAACTTCTGGTCTCGCAAATATCGAATCTTCCCCGTTAGTTTATCCAGTTCTGCAAAGTCCGTCAATTTCAATCTCCATTCTTCGACCGTCGGTAATTCTTCCTGTTTCCATTTTTGGGCCATGAGTATTCTCGCCACTGTTACTGCGTATTGGAAAAGTTTACAATCTTTTTTACATATTTCATTTCCTACAATTCCTAAAAGTATGGCCTCCGGTTTCTTAACAAATGTATATTTCAACATCTTTTTCAATTCATTATAAATCATTTCCCAGAAGCCTTTCACCTTTTTACATTCCCACCACATATGGTAAAATGTCCCTTCTTTTTCTTTACACTTCCAACACTTATTACACGTTTTGTACATTTTTGCAAGTTTTACTGGTGTGATATACCATCTATATACCATTTTCATAACGTTTTCCTTTAACGCAGTACATGCTGTAAATCTTAATCTTTCATTCCATAATTTTGTCCAGTCATCAAATTGTATATTATATCCAAAATCTCTGGCCCAATGTACCATCACCGATTTAACTTCTTCGTCTTTTGTATACCATTCCAGCAGCATTTTATACATTTTTGATAAGATTTTATAATCATTACTTAGTATTTCTGCTTGGAATTTTGAATCTTTTTCCACATACCCACACTCTTTAATATCCTTTTTAAACATTTCATTAACCTGATAATAATGCAACCAATCATATACATACTCTTTTACCTCTTCATATGGTTTTATTTTCCATTTCCCTGCTTCTTTAATTATCAACTCTCCATATGTTATCCATCTCCCCCTCATATTGATCTTTTTAACACTCATCACCTCTAATGGAGATAGCCAGTGAGGAAGTTTTGGTTCTAATAGGTTTTTATACCTATCCCATATTTCTATAAGAGATCTACGGAAAATGTGGTTTTCAAAACCTTTATGTATTTTCTTCTTTTCACACCATAAGTATGCGTGCCAACCAAATCTGTTGTCAAAACCTTCCAAATCTAACAACTCTCCATTTTCTAATTTTATCCACTCTTTTAACCCAACAGAGGCATGATGCTTCATAATATAGTTTCAAATCTGGCAGAGCGAAGCCCCCTCTTTCTTTCGCATCCGTTAATAACTTAAATTGAATTCTTGGCTTCTTACCCTGCCAGATATACCTTGAGATTACTCTTTGCCATTCTTTAAGTATTGATGCCCCCTTGATTATAGGAATTGTCTGAAACAAAAATAACATCTTTGGCAGCACACTCATCTTTATCGTTGAAATTCTCCCCCACAATGATATCTTCATCCTTCCCCACACCTCCAGATCTCTTTTTATTCCATTCCACACTGGTATATAATTATTCTGAAACAGATCAATACTCTTGGGGGTTAACCATATTCCCAAATATTTGATTTTCTTTACCACTTCTATCTCTATTTGTTGTTGCATTGTTTCTATCATCTCTTGATTCATATTTTTGGCGATTATTTTAGTCTTTTTCTTATTCAGTATAAACCCTGCCACTTGACTGAACTGCTCTATCTCTTCCAATATTTTTTTTTTTTACACTTTTCAATGGTTCTTCCACTGTTAGTACCAGATCATCGGCAAAAGCTTTAACCTTATATTCATTTTGACCTACTGTCACCCCTTTTATTTCTCCATTTTTCCTTATTGATTTCAGAAAGACCTCCAGTACCAAGATGAATAACAATGGGGAAAGAGGACATCCCTGCCTTGTACCCTTGGTTATTCTTATGTCTTCTGTAGTAATATTATTTACTATCAGCTTTGCTCTCTGTTCTGTATATATAGCCTTTATTCCATTAAAAAATTCTTTTCCCACATCCATCAATTCCAAATTTTTTAACATAAATTGCCATGATATATTATTGAAGGCCTTTTCTGCGTCCACAAATATTAACATAGCTTGTTTCTCATTCCTGGCAGTCAAATATTCTAAAATATCAATTATATTTCTTATATTGTCTTTCATCTGCCTGCCCGGAAGAAAACCCGCTTGATCTTTGTGTATAATTTCTTGTAATACCTTTTTCATCCTCATTGCCAATATACTTGCAAAGATTTTATAGTCTGTATTCAACAATGAAATAGGCCTATAATTTTTAACTTGTGTTAAATCGGAATCTTGTTTTGGAATAAATGTGATAAAGGCTTCTTTCCAGGTTTCCGGGATTTCTCTTTCTTTCATAATGTTATTCATAACTTCTTTCATTGGTACAAGTAGGATGTGTTTCATTTCTTTATAGTAACTTGCCGTAAATCCATCTGGTCCTGGAGCTTTCCCTTTTTTCAGTTCTTTTATTGCCTCTTTTATCTCTTCAGCTTCTATTGGGGCGTTCAGTCTGTCTTTTTTTTCTGTCGAGATCTTCTGCACCTCTTTTTCTTTTAAAAATCTTTCTATTTTCCTCATATTATTCTTTTCTCTACTTTTGTATAGATGTCTGTAAAAGTCCAAGAATCCCTTTCTAATCCCTTTCGGATCATCTATTTCTGTACCTTCAATGATGATTTTATTAACAGTATTCTGTTCCTTCCTTTTCTTAATCTGCCACGCCAGCCATTTTCCTGATTTATTAGCGAATTCAAAGTTCCTTTGTCTCATTTTTTTAATATTCCATTCCACTTCTTTATTTATTATCATTGCAAATTGTTTTTGCAAAACCTTTATACCCTGTCTTATTTTCAAATTGTTAGGTTTTTTTATTAATTTTTGTTCATTGTCCATTACAGTGGTGCCTCACAAGACGAAATTAATCCGTTCCACGAGTCTCTTCGTCTTGCGGTTTTTTCGTCTTGCGAAGCACAGCTATTAGCGGCTTAGCGCCTTAGTGGCTATTAGCGGCTTAGCGCCTTAGTGGCTATTAACGGCTTAGCGGCTTAGCGGCTTTAAGAAAAAGGAAACAAACTCGCAAGAACTCGCAAGACGTTTCGTCTTGCGAAGCAAGCCCATAGGGAAAATCGTCTAGCGAAGCGACGCAAAAACCGAAAAACCCTTTCGTCTTGCGCGTTTTTCGTTTTGCGAGGCATTTGTCTTGTGGGGCACCACTGTATTTGCTTTAAAATTTCCTTTTTTCCTTTCTCTCTGCTTTTATTTTTCAATGAATTCTGCTGGATAAAAAATCCTCTCATCACAGCTTTGCTGGCATCCCATACTGTCTTCATTTTCGTGCCCTTGTTACAATTATTTACAAAATAATCTGTCAAATACTTTTGTGCCCTATTAATGATTTTTTGATCATCTAGAAGGTAATCATTAATTCTCCATCTGAAGGTTCTTTCCTCATATCCTTTTATTTCAAATTTTATTGCACTGTGATCCGAAATTACTCTTGGTTGAATTTCATTATCCAGTATTCTCGGAGTTAATTCATTGGATACCCATACTTGATCTATTCTTGACATTGATTGATTTGGCTCAGGATGAAATGTGAACTCCTTTCCCAACGGGTGTCTAAGTCTCCAAATGTCTATTAAATTACAATTCTTTGTCATCGAAAAAAAAAGTCTTAGGTAATTTTCCATCCTTACTCATCCCTGTTGCTCTCAGTCTGTCCATTTCCATTGACAACACTCCATTCATATCTCTCATTATTACTATCTTTTGGTCCATATATTCAAACAATTTTTCTTCTAAATTTTTGTAAAAATCAGTCTTATTATGTGTTCCCCATAAAGGAATAAGGGCAGATTTTTGTTTATTACAATATGCAAGAGTGGGCTGCAAAAGACGGAGTTTGGCCTCATTAGGTCCCCCTACCATGAACTCCTTGGGTGGGCCACCCTGCGTCCGCCTCGGCATCGCGCCTCGCTATTCTGCTACTCGAGATAACACTGAACTGCTCTGCAGGGTTGTTGTAAGGATTGCAAGTCAAGGCATCCAAAGTGCCTTTGAACATTGAAAAGCCCCTAGTCAATGCTTTGAACTACTGTCGCTTTAAAAAGGAAACTCTGATTAGTGAAAGTTTGGGGAATTAAAAATTGTTTTGTTCTGGGGGCGCTGAAGCTGTGTTCTGGCTTGAAAACCCAGTGAGACCACTGGGCCATCTACTTCTGTATGGTCTGCCACAGCCAGCAGCTGCTCTCCAGGATTTCAGAGCTCTCTTTCCCATGAATGGGTTGAAACTGCCGCTTTTTGCATCATGTGCCTCTCCCAGTGGGCCACCCAGAGCCATTTCCTGTATAGCGTTCTACATCCCATGTAGTCCTGCTTCTTCCAGCTCAGTTCAGTTCATTCTGCAACTGTGCAAGTTAGGCCGCATCTGCTTTATGCATTCAAAGCACCATCATGCCCCTTGACATGCTAACAGTTGCATCTTTGTATTCAGTCCCTTCAGCACCTTGGACAGCAGTCTCTCAAGGCTCAGCCACAGGTACCTGGTGCCCCATGCTTCCTAGGCCCAGGTCCGTGCTTTAAAGGCACTGTGTCCGAGTGTTTTGTTGTCCCAGGGCTGTCTAATTCTTTTTTTTATTTTAATTTATTTATTCAAAGTTATAACAAAACATATTTTCCAAAAACATATCCTTATTTCCCCACCCCCTGTTTTTCCTCCCTCCCCCCTCCCCCCCACAAAACCCATCCTCCCACCCCACCCCCCGACTTCCCTCAGTTCCAGTCTTTGGTTTCTCCAATAACGCTATTTTCTGCATGTTACAGAATTGTGTAGATCTTCAAACTGTTTAGCGAATTATTATCAGTAAAAAAAAATGTGAATGTTTATTCAAAACCTGCCAAGGAGTCCAGTTCGCTTTGTTGCGTCTTCAAATACTTTGTAAAAGGTTCCCATTCATCCTTAAAGTCACAGTTCTCCTTGTCCCGTAACCTATATGTCAGTTTTGCCAGTTCTGCATAATCCATCAACTTTTCTTGCCGTGATTCTTTAGTTGGGGTTTCTTCAGTCTTCCATCCTTGTGCTACCAGAACTCTTGCGGCCGTTGTCGCATACATGAAAATGTTTTTCAACTTTTTTGGCAGATCTTTCCCTACAATCCCCAACAAAAAAGCCTCAGGTTTTTTAACAAATGGTAAATGGAACATTTTCTTCAATTCATTGTATATCATTTCCCAAAATTTTTAATTACTTTACAATCCCACCACATATGATAAAATGTTCCCTCCTTTTCCTTACACTTCCAACATATATTTGAACTAGTTTTGTACATTTCCCCTAACTGCACTGGTGTTGTGTACCATCTGTACATCATCTTCATGTAATTCTCCTTCAGTAGGGAACAATCTGTAAATTTTAAGTCAGTTTTCCATAATTTAACCCAATCTTCCATCATAATGTTGTGACCTACATCTTGTGCCCATTTAATCATAACTGATTTTACCTCTTCATCTTTCGTCTCCCATTCTAATAATATGCTATATGCGGCCTTCAATAGTTTCACTTTCCCTTCAATCACTTCCGTTTGAAACCTAGATCTAGTATAACTAAATCCTTTCTTACTGTCTTCTTTATATGTTTCATGTAGTTGTCGATAATGCAACCAACTCTGAAAGTGGTCTTTGATCTCATCATAATCTCTTAATTTCCATTTCCCCTCATGTTCCTTTAATAAATCAACATATGTGAGCCATTTTCCTTTCTTTCCAAGTGGTTTGAGCAGTAATGCTTCATGTGGTGAAAGCCACCACGGAGTCTTTTGTTCCAATAAGTCTTTATATCTCTCCCATACTCTCATTAATGATTTCCTGATTATATGGTTGTAAAAGCTTCTATGAATCTTCCCTTTCCCGTACCATAAGTATGCGTGCCAGCCAAATCTGTTGTCATGTCCTTCTAGTTCTAATGCCTCTTGCTTGTCCAATCTCATCCAGTCCCTGATCCATACCAAACAAGCAGATTCGTAATACAATTTAAGGTCTGGGAGGGCAAACCCGCCTCTATCTTTTACATCTGTAAGTATTTTATGTTTTATCCTTGGCCTTTTGCCCCCCCCCCCCCAGATAAATCTTAAAATCTCTTTCTGCCATTTTTTAAAGCATTCTTCTTTCAGGATGACTGGTATAGATTGAAAAAGAAATAACATTTTTGGCAACACATTCATTTTAATCGCTGATATTTTTCCTAACATTGAGAGATTCATTCTGCTCCATATTTCTAAATTTCTTTTTACCTCAAGCCAGATTTTTTCATAGTTATTTTTAAATAGGTTTATATTTCTTGATGTTAACCAAATCCCTAAATATTTAACCTTTTTATGGACTTCAATCTCAATGTTTTGTTCTAATTCGGTTCTTTCTTCTTCCTTCATGTTTTTAACTAATAATTTAGTTTTATTCCTATTTAGCTTAAATCCTGCCACTTCCCCAAAATTCTGAATTTTGTCTATTACTTTAGGGAGTGAAGTTTTAGGTTCTTCCACTGTTATCACTAGGTCATCTGCATACGCTTTTAACTTGAATTCACTTTTCCCAGTTTTTACACCTGTAATCTCTTTATTTGCTCTTATGTTTTTGGCAAGTACTTCCAAGACCAGAATAAACAATAATGGTGATAATGGGCATCCTTCTCTTGTTCCTTTTTGGATCTTACAGTCATCCGTAATCACCTGATTTATAATTAGTTTAGCTTTTTGTTCTGAGTAGATTGCTGCTATTGCTTTTAAAAACTTAGGACCACTTCCGATTTGTTCTAACAGCTTTGTCATGAACTTCCAAGATACATTAGCAAAGGCTTTTTCAGCATCTATAAACATCATTGCCACTTTCTTTTCATTTTTAGCCTCCAAATATTCTATTATATTCAGAATATTCCTTATATTCTCCTTCATTTGTCTTCCTGGTAGGAACCCGACTTGATCTTGATGTATATATTCATTTAATATTTTTTTAAGTCTGTTAGCTAAGATATTTGCAAACAATTTGTAGTTATTATTTAACAAGGAAATAGGCCTATAGTTTTTAATTCGCAGCACATCTGCATCTTGTTTTGGAATTACTGTTATATAGGCCTGTTTCCATGTTTCTGGGATTTCGCCTGTGTTCAGTATTTCATTCATGACATCTTTCAATGGGTTCACTAATTGTTCATTTAATATCTTGTAATATTTTGCTGTAAAGCCATCTGGGCCTGGGGAATTGCCATTTTTAGAGCTTTTTATTGCGTCAAGTATTTCTTGCATTGTTATCTGGGAATTAAGGGTGTTCCTTTGTTCTTCTTTTAAATATGGCATATTGCTATTTCTGATGTACTCTTCTATCTTAAATGTTTTTTTTCTTTCCCTTGTCTATACAACTCAGAAAAATATTTAACAAACCCTTCTCGTATTTCCTTCAGCTTGTCTGTAATTCTGCCATTTATGTTAATTTTATTTATGGAGTTCCTTTGTTCACTTTTATTCAACTGCCAGGCTAACAACTCCCCCGGCTTATTTGCATGCTCAAAATATTTTTGTTTTATTCTTTTTATTTTCCAGCTGATTTCCTCGTTTATAATCATTGAGTATTGGGTTTGTAATGTTTTGATTGCCTGTTTTACTGCCTCTTTATTTGCTTTGTTTGGCAACTGTTTCTCCTTTTTCCTAATTTCCTCTAATATTTCTATTTTCTTTTTCTCTCTCAATTTCCTTTTAAATGAATTTTGTTGTATAAAGAGTCCTCTCATTACAGCCTTGCTTGCATCCCAGACCATCTGTAACTTTGTTAGCCCTTGACTGTTTATTTCAAAATAATCCATCAAGGTCTTTTTTGCTTTTTCCACAAATTTGTGATCGTCTAATAAATCATCATTTAGTCTCCATCTAAAAGAGATTTGGTTTTCTTTTTGTAATTCCATAGTCAGGGAGTTATGGTCTGAAAAGGTTCTGGGATTGATTTCAATTCTTTTGACTCTTGTTTCCAATTCTTTGGAGATCCATATGGAGTCTATTCTCGAACTGTTGTCATGTACATAGCTGTAAAAAGTATACTCTCTATCAAACATATGTCTCACTCTCCAGATATCTATCAGCTTTAGATTTTGAGTCATGTCAGCTGCTCTTCAGGATTTCAGAGCTCTGTTTCCCATGAATGGGTTGAAACTGCCGCTTTTTGCATCATGTGCTTCTCCCAGTGGGCCACCCCGAGCCATTTCCTGTATAGCGTTTTACATCCCATGTAGTCCTGCTTCTTCTAGCTCAATTCAGTTCATTCTGCAACTGTGCAAGTTAGGCCGCAACTGCTTTATGCATTCAAAGCACCATCATGCCCCTTGACATGCTAACAGTTGCATCTTTGTATTCAGTCCCTTCAGCACCTTGGACAGCAGTCTCTCAAGGCTCAGCCACAGTTACCTTGTGCCCCATGCTTCCTAGGCACAGGTCCGTGCTTTAAAGGCACTGTGTCCGAGTGTTTTGTTGTCCCAGGGCTGTCTAATTGTGACTCATGTTCAGCATCCCTTTCCAGGGCAGCTTTATTTATTTCATGTCTTTAAGGAGTCCTCTGTGCGGGGCAAAGGCTTGTTGCTGGGACAATAGGAGGCTGCCTTATACTGAGTCCCACTATGGCTCTATCTAGCTCAGTCTTGTCCACAATGGATGGCAAAAACTCTCCAGGGTTTCAGAAAGAGGACATTCTAGCTGGAGATACAACACATTGAACCGGAGAGCTTCTGCATGTAAGCAGCTGCTTTACCACTAAGCTATGGCCCTTCTCCCATTGCTTCTGCCCTGAATGAACTGCAAGCCTGTCCTCCAGTCCTCCCAAAACTCTCTTTTGTGGCTACACGCTGCAGGAGGTCATTGGTTGCAGAAGTTGAGCTGTCTGCACAAGTGACTGAATCCATGAGAAGGCTGATCTGTAATGAAATGCTGACTTTCAGGCATCTCTTGAAGACCTTTTTTATGCCAACAGCTCTGTGCTATCATTTAAACATTTCTTGAGCACCCAGACATTTGAATTCTTTGGACTGATTTTAATGTCCACCCTCCACCCGCTTTTGTACATTGCTGTCTTTTATGACATGCCCTAGCTTCTGAGAAGCCTTTCGCTCAAACCAGTTAGACATGACATGAATTAGTCGTTTTATCCACCCGGCATGTATGGAACAGACCCTGACGAATCAAATGACAAGGCATAATTAATCCCTCAGCTGAACTGAACAGGGAGCAGCAGCTGGGGTAGAACATGCAAACAAGAAATTATTAGTTCAAGGTACAGAAGCCCCAGAACACCCCAGCCACATGGAGTTAAGAATAGCAATTCCAGATTAAAGGGCTTGCATCTGAGACATTTGTTCCTTCCTTTTTTCCAAGACAGGTGATGTTCCTACGAATACATGGGAAATTTTGAAAGGACCGTGGGCATTTCCCCTCCGCAGCTGAAGATCCAGAGCTATCTGAAGAGGGGGAAATACCAGGTCTTGCTCAGCTGGAGATGTCTTATTTCCTTTGAAGATATAAGCTGATTAGAATTTTAGGCTGCCGGGGCTGGGGCAAAATCTGAGGATGGGAAAAATGATATCACTGGCAGTCACATGGGAGGCTGCTGAAAATGCACATGGAGAAACAATGGGTCCTTGAACTGAGGGGACTGTTTGACCTGCAGGAGGAAGCCAGTTGTTGAAATGGAACATGGATCTGAGAAGGAGCTTAGAGGGAGATTTCAACATCCAGCTGGAGCCATCAATGGCAGTTCATCACTAGTTTGGAGTTGGGGACTCTTTTTCAGTCTTAAGGGCCATATTCTCCTCTGGGAAGCCTTCCAGGGGCCATGTACCTGTGGTGGGAGGGGCCACAGGTGAAAGTGGGTGGAGTGATGAATGTAAACTTCCTAAGGGAGGCTGGTTTCTACACACATTCAACTCTCCACTCTCTGTCCTTCATGACTCAAGGTTGCGAGGGGAGGGGTAGTACCTCTGGTGGGGGGCACGTTGTGCTCCCTCTGGGGTAGTTTGTCCACCTTTGGTCACTACAGCTCTCACCTGTGGCTCTTAGAAACTGTCAGCCTGAAGCAGCAGCCACACCCCAGGAATGGCTTCAACTGGCGGGCTAACCAGGTGAGGGGAGTTGATGGGTCTCAAACCCTCAGTGAGTTAGGGGCTTCCCCTGCATGCAAAGCTAGTGTCGGGTACTGGCTAGAGGAGGAGGAATGGTGGGCGGCTACAGCCAGGGAACCCCCCAGGGAAGCATCAAAGTGGGAAGGCCCCAAGCCAGGAGACTGCTGGTGGGATGCAGGAGACAGGTCAGAAGAAGAAGAAGAAGGGGGAGCAGATGGCTTGGAGGCTAAACAAGCAACAGGTTTAAGGGAGACTGAGGCAGCTGAGGAGGAGCAGGAGAAGGAGGTGGAGGCTGAGGCTGCAACAGATCCCCAGGCACCTGCCATGTCCACTGTTCCCTTCTCCCCTCCTCCTCTGTCCCCAGGAACAAGGGAGGCATTACATGGAGCAGAACAAAAGGCACAGAGAGCCCCTCCACGACTGTTGGGAAGTCAGCCGACTGAGGAGGAGCCTTAGGATAGGGATGCCATATTTCTAAAAGTAGAAACCAAGACACCCCGAAAGCTGTGGAGCTATTTTTAGGAAGACCCCCAAATTGTTGAGCTTCTTAAAGGAAGACCCAGAAGCTGTTGATGTCTGATAGCCCTACCTTAGGAGGAGGCTAAGATCCTCCGTTCTGGCAACTGGGGCTAGTCCTGCCTGTGGAGTTTCTCTGTCGGGTTTTGTCTCTCTGAAGAAAGAGTCCACCTTACTGCTCATCTCTGAGTTTTGATGCTGAACTGCAGCTGAATCAGCCCTGACAGCCAGGCTCCGGACAATTGAGCAGATGAGACCACTAGGGGGTCCAACAGTCAAGAAGGTGGTTTCTGCCCGTGCTGTAGAGGGAAGTGACGAGCAGTGGGGCTCATCCACCTGGGAAGGTAGCTCATTTAAGAGAAGGAAGTCCCTGATCCTAAACCTGATTGATCCATTTAGCCCAGTATTGCCCACTTCCAGCCTGAGTGGCAGAAGCTCTCCAAGGTCTTGGGCAGAGAGAGGCTCCTACCTACATTGAGCTTCTAACTGCAGGTGCTAGGGACTGCACCTGGGACCTTCTGGAGCAATGCAGGTGCTGACACACTGAGGCTATGGTGCCTCCACAAAACCTTCAGGTATGGGCAGGAGGTGTTGGGATACTGCCAGGGAGATAATGTCCATCATGACTCCACATCGTCTCCGGACGTCCATCGATCTCCCGTAGACGCGCAGTATCAGCAATTAGCGACACGAGCTCCAGAAATAGATTGCCACATTCCTGGGCTCATGCACACTCTATCAGCAGATAATGCACAGCAAAAGTCGCACTCAGGAGAGCATTATTTACAAGTTTTATTCAGCGTTGATCAGAACAAAAAAAAACATGACTGCCTGCTTCAGTGTCTTCGACACCAAGAAGAAAAACGAAAGCAACAGAAAACATAAACATCCTGTGAACAGGAAATGCGCAGGCTGTGACACAAACATCCTGCTCCCTTTTAAGGTGGAACGGAAATATCCTAACATCCTCCCCCTTTCCGTATAACCTGTAGTACCTGTGGTTCAACCCAATTGCAACCTTTGTACGTAAACCTTAAGTTGTTCTCTGTTAACAACCTTAGACAATAGATCAGCAGGAATTTCATTTCCTGCCATGTAGGACACCTGAATGAGTCCTATCTGAATACACTCTCTTGCACGATGTAGCTTAATCTGCAAGTACTTGGTTCTTTGCTTGCAACTCTCTGAGTTCAGCAAAGCCAAACAGGATCTATTGTCTTGATACACTTGTATAGGACATTTCACAGAAACTCCGATGTCCTTAAACAGTTGCACCAACCATTCACAATCCATGAGTGAAAATGACAGAGCATTGAGTTCTGCTTCACAGGAACTTAGGCTAACTGTCGTCTGCTTTTTGCACAGCCAGTCAAACAAACAGTGGTTGTGCATGTAGCATACTCCAGAAGTGCTTGTACCATCCGTGGTGTCACTTCCAAAACTTGCATCTGCAAAGATTTCAAGACCTCCAGTCTTCTGACTGGTGAACCTCAGCCTGTAGTGCATAGTCCCTTTCAAATAGCGGGCTATGCGCTTCAGAGCTTTCCAATCCTGAACAGTAGGATTATTAGCATGTCTGCTAAGCAGTTTAGTGCTTACAGCTATGTCAGCTCTTGAACATCTAGCAATGAAATTCAACTTGCTTAGAATGCATCTGTACAGCGTAGTGTCAGAAAACGCTTCAGCAGTACTATCTACCTGGTAACCTGTCACCATCGGTGTGTCTGCTGGGTTTGCATCAACCAAATTCAACCTGGTTAATACATCAGCAATTTTCTGTGTTTGGTGTACCAGAAAATTACCTGCTTGGTCCCTCTCCACCTGCAGAGAAAGATAGTTGGATACCTCACCAAGATCCTTCATGTCAAAGTGCTCCTTCAGCTGAGCTAGGGTGCTTTGGTAGAAAGCCTGATTCTTCCAAAACATCAGAAGATCATCAACAAAACATAAACAATAAAGTTTGTTTTGCCCCTCCTCTTTGACAAACACACACGGATCAGCTTTGCCCTGGTGAAAACCTAGAGAAAGCAACGTCTCAGTGAGTTTTGTGTTCCAACACCTGGCACTCTGCTTGAGACCATATAAGGATTTCCGCAGTTTACAGACCATTCCCTTCTGTATCTGCATTCCATCAGGTGGAAGCATGTACAGCTCCTCCCCCAAAATCCCGTACAAAAAAGCTGTATTAATGTCATGATGGGAAACATGCAGTTTCTCCTCTGCAGCGATTTTGAGCATCAGCCGAATGCTCTCATATTTGACGGTGGGCGAGTAGGTCTCGTGGTAATCCTGTCCTGGTACCTGTGAAAAACCTCTGGCAACCAATCTGGCTTTGTGTCTGACAACCTTGCCATTCTGGTCTGTCTTGGCCTTGAAGACCCATTTGCTGCCAACCAGTCTCATTCCTGGGACTACCGGTACCAGTTCCCAAGTTTAATAATAATAATATAATAATAATATCTTTATTGTCATTGCCCCCTCTCAGGGACTAATTAAAACAATACAGTATAGTACAGCAAGGAAGATTAGATGACTTTCAAAGTCCAGGCTTCCCATTCAGGGCTGAGATCGCTCTGGAGAAGAAGCTGTTCTTAAGACGGCTCGTTCTTGTCTTCATCGTCCTGTATCTCCGTCCCGACGGCAGGAGCTCGAAGAGACAGTGACCAGGATGCGATGGATCTTTTACTATGTCCAGTGCCTTCCTATGGCACCTTGTGGCATAAATCTGCTCTAAGGTGGAAAGTGGGCAGCCAACAATGCTCTCTGCTGCCTTAACAACTCTGCACAACCCCATCCTGTCCTGGGTAGTACAGCTTCCGTACCACACACATAAGCCATAAGTGAGCATGCTCTCAATGGCACAGTGATAGAAAGCAAGCAGCAGTTTCTGCGGAAGATGGTTTTTCCTTAGAATTCTCAAAAAGTACAGTCTCTGCTGCGCCTTCTTCACAAGCCCCCTTGTGTTGACACTCCAGGACAGATCCTCTTGTAATTCAATGCCCAAAAATCTGAACGTTGTTACCCTCTCCACACAGACCCCATCAATCAAAAGTGGCTGGATATTGCTCTTCTGTCTCCTGAAGTCCACCACAAGCTCCTTTGTCTTCCTTGTATTTATGAGCAAGTTGTTAGCTCTGCACCACTCTGTCAGCCGCTCCACCTCATCTCTATAGTCCGTTTCACCCTCCCTTTCAGGGATGAGCCCAATCACGGTTGTGTCATCTGCAAATTTGACAACCCTATTACTAGGGTGAGCAGCGACACAATCGTACGTGTAGAGAATATAAAGGAGCGGACTGAGTACGCATTCCTGTGGTGTTCCTATGTTAGTCTTAAGCATTTTAGAGGTATAAGGGCCCAACCGAACCCTCTGGGAGCGGTCTGACAAAAAGTCCAGTATCCACCCACAAAGTGATAACGGAAGCCCCAGATCTTCCAGTTTAGACATCAGACGTTGTGGTAGAATGGTATTAAATGCCGAGCTGAAATCTAAAAAAAGCAGTCTGGCATAACCCCCCCGCTGCTCCAAATGTGCAAGGACGGCATGGAGGGCAATCGCCACAGCGTCCTCTGTCGATCTTTTTGTTTTATAAGCAAATTGGAATGTGTCCAGTCCCTCTGGTAGGCAGGCAATGACATGATTTCGTACCAGCTTTTCAAAGCACTTCATGATTATAGGTGTGAGTGCTACTGGACGAAAGTCATTCAGATCTTCTGGGTTAGGTTTTTTTGCTATTGGAACGATAATAGAGGACTTTAGGCAGGATGGAACAATAGCCTGGGCTAGGGATCGATTTAAAATCCCAGTGAAAACTCCTGCTAGTTGATCTGCACAGTCTCTCAATACCCTTCCAGCTACCCCATCTGGCCCTGTGGCCTTCCTTGGGTTGATTCCCTTCAACACCTTCCTCATCTCTTCTTTTTCCACAGAGACTGCTACATTCCTTTGTACTGATGATGGTGATGGTAGTGATGATGGCAAAGCCTTCCCAGGGAGTGGTGGTGGTGGTGGTAAAGCCTCAGCAGGTGTTGCTGCAGATGTTACTTCAAAACGGGCAAAAAAGGCATTCAAATCCTCTCCGAGGGATGCCCCTCCCTCGTCTGCCAGGGAATCCTTGGATTTATACCCTGTTAATTCTTGTACACCTTGCCACACCTGCCTGGTGTTGTTACTTTGTAGATGATTCTCCAGCCGCTGTCTATACGCCTCCTTTGCTACACGGATACCTCTCTTTAGATCCGCTCTAGCTAAGCTGTACAGTGACTTATTTCCACTTCTGAAAGCAGTATTTCTTGCCTTTAGCAACCCCTGGACCTCCCTTGTCATCCAGGGCTTCCTGTTTGGGTAGATCTTTATCCGGCGCCTCTGTGTTACATTGTCAGTGCAGAACCTGATATAGTCCAACACTTGCTCAGTATGAGTCTCTATATCCTGTTGGGCGAATACCTCCCAATCGGTGTCATGAAAACAGTCTTGTAGTTGTTGGGATGCTTCAGCTGGCCATATTGTAATATCCCTCTTTATAGCTGGAATCCGTTTCCTCAATGGAATATATTCAGGAGTCAGAAGCAGGAACACATGATCAGATTGGCCTAGATGTGCCAATGGTTCGGCCTTATAGGCCTGTTTGACATTTGTATACAGCCTGTCCAGAGTCTTTTCTCCCCTGGTTGCACACTTTATGTGTTGATAGAATTTAGGTAGAACCACTTTCAAATCTGCCTGGTTGAAATCCCCGCATACAAGAAATGCAGCCTCGGGATACTTGCCTTGTTGTCTGCTAATGGCATCATGCAGAAGACCCATTGCCTCTTTGGTGTTCGCATCAGGTGCAATGTATACTATAGTTATCAGTACTGCTGTAAATTCTCGGGGGATATATATAGGTCTGCATTTAAGCATCATAAATTCCACAGTTGGAGAGCAGTGGCTAGCTATCACAGCGTGGTTTGTGCACCAGCTGTTATTCACGTATGCACACAAACCTCCCCCCCTTCTTTTACCAGAGTCCTCTGTTCTATCATGGCGGAACACTGTATAGCCCGTTAGTTCTATGGCTGAGTCAGGAGTAATTGGTGTCAGCCAAGTTTCTGTAAGCAGCAGAAGACAGCATTCACTCACAGTTTTCTCCGTTGCTATCCACAATTTCCACTCCTCCAGCTTATTCCCCAAAGATCTCACGTTCGCATAGAAAATGCGGGGAAGCGGTAAGTTATAATGTTGTGTCTTTAGCCTTAATTGCCTTAATCGCCTTCCTCCTCTGCAGCCTCTCTTCTGTTTACGGTCTCTCCTGTGTCTCTTTACTCCCCAGTTCTTTGAAGTCAAAAAATCTTCCTTGCAGACGCGGAGACACTCACAATTTGTGCAGCACTCACTCCGTAGCCGAATAGATAACATGTCCTGCCGACTATAAACAAGTCTATTTTGGCAGGACAAAAAAGCCAAATTCTGAGTTAAGGAGCAACCAGCCGCTGCATCTACACGCGCCGCCATCTTAGTTTGGTTCCTGTTCAAGGAATCAACTTCAGCCTTCATGGCATTAAGCCAAGGCTCAGCATCTTTAGAGGTTAACTCCTGAACCTCTTTGAAGCTTGAAGGTTCCCACACCTTCTCTAAGCTACTAAGAACAGCAGTTGCCGTCTTAGCAAACTCATCAGCAAATCTCTTTGGAGGTCTGCCTTTGGTCGCCCTTTCAGACCTGCGAACCAGACGCAAGTCTTCTGGACTCATCTCCTCCTTCTTAGGAGAAAAGTGACCAATGGTGAACAGTGGTTCTTCCAGTTCATTGTCAGATGCATCAGATGGTCTGACTGAGGCCTTTGCGCTCTTGTAGTCTGCTGTGTCATCACTGTCGCTGACACCAGCAGCAGCGCCGCCCACTGAACTGGAATCCGAACTCTGATCATCACCACCACCACCACCATCATCATCCTCATCCTCATCCTCAGCATTCTCAGCTTTCTCAACATTATCTGCCTTTTTCACATCACCTTCATCCTCCTCTGGGTAACTCTGGAAAATTCCCACATTTTCCCCCCACTTAGGATTGTACTCAACACTCTTTGTGAACTTAATGGACTTAGAGTTAGTCATCCATACTCTGTATGCACCTTTTTCGTACCCCATGAACAAACCATGTGCCCCACGCTTCCCAAGCTTGTTGCTCTGTGGGGTGTGTACCCACATGTCAGAACCAAAGATTCTCATGTGCTTGACGTTCGGTTTCTTACCAAACATCTTCTCGTAGGGAGTACAACCAATAGGTGATGACAGTCTGCGATTATAGGAATAAACAAACGTCGACAGAGCTTCCCCCCAAAACTTCTCAGGGAGGTTGGCATCATGCAACAAGGTTTTCAGGCCTTGAAGCAAAGTCTGATTTGCTCGCTCCGCAAGTCCATTCATCCATGGCGATCTAGGCGTTGACAAGTCATGCTGGATTCCCTTCTCAGTCAGGAAAGCTTCAAACTGCTGAGAAGTGAACTCCCCGCCCCGATCAGTAAACAAACAGCCGATACGTTTACTGTGAACATTCTCCAACCAAGCACAGAATGCCTTGAACCTAGGAAACACTTGCGATTTCTGCTCAAGCATAAACACATGAATGTACCTAGAAAAAGAATCAATTAGAACCATGAAGTACCTTGCTCCACCCAAAGAGGGCGCAAGTGGACCAACCAGGTCTGCGTGCACTAGCTGGTAGGGTTTGGAAGCCTGCCTGCTAGACTCCTTGCCTTTTGGAGCAACCTTCACCTTGTTCTCTGCACAAGATACACATTTCATGTGAAACTTACAGGGTTTGATGTTCAAACCTTCAACCAACTCAGGCATCTTGGCCAGCGCCTGCGAAGACATGTGACAAAATCTTCGATGTTGATCATGAATACATCCTGCATGGAGAACTTTGTTAGTTTGAGCAACACAACAAGAATCAACATTAGACATAATAGCATTGTCATCATAAGTTATACAGAATAAGCCATCCATAAACTTTGCAAGCAAAATGTCCTCTTTGCCTTTCCTGATGACACAGGCGCTCCTCTTGAAGGAAATCTCAAAACCACGCCCAGTCAGCTGTGGGACACTAAGCAAATTGTCCGCAGCACCTGGAACAAAAAGTACATCTCTGATGGTAGTGTGCAGACTTGCCAGTTTCACAGTCCCTACTCCTGCAATTTGCAACGTCCTTCCATCAGCCAGGTGGATCGCTCCATCTTGAGGTGTGAAGGAGATAAACAGGTGCTTATCTTTTGACAAATGGCGGCTCGCACCAGAGTCCACAATAAATCTGGCCTTGGCCTTTGGAGCAGCTTTTCCACTAAGCAAAACCTTGTTTTCCACTGGCGTGGGCTTTTGCTGCTTGCCCCCCTGCTCCTGGCCATCAAACTTGCCTTTAGCCTTTGGTGAAGCTGTGCCAGCAAACAAAGCCTTGTTTTCCACTGGCGTGGGCCTTTCACCCCCCTTCTGCTTCGGGCCATCTGCAGGCATCTGTCTCTGTTTACTTCTGGCCTTCCGGCCTCTGCAAAGTTGACCTTGGCTCCCATGGGAAACAGAGCTCTCAGCTGCCGACTCCTTGGCTTCCCCTGAAGGCTGGAATGCTGCCTGGGATGACATCACAGTCAGCTCCCCCTACAGCTTGCAACCGGTGCCCTCGGCATCCCTGCATTCACTCGCATTCTGGGAAACAGCCAGGACCTCCGATGCAGTCAAACTCTGGGCTGGGATGACTGGCAGATGAGCAACTTTCAAAGCATTCCACATCTGATGTGCAGTCGTGTTGCCAGCTAGCGTAGCAATTTCCTCCAGAGAGACGGACAAGACTATTACGTCTACGGCTTTCGAATTCTGAGCCTTCCATCTATCTGTCAGAGGAACTGGAGGGGCTTCACACACAGTATGCCACACTCCAAACTGACGCAGCAAACTCTCACACCATTTTGCCCAGGTCTCATAATTGTGCCTGTTTAACTTTGGGCACTCAGCAGCTTCAGAGGCATGGAAAAACTCCATTCCAGCTCTTTACTTGAGCCGTGAGTCTTTTTCACTTCAGAGACTCCTTATCTTGGCACCCATAAATCACGAAGCCTGCTTGGCTCGGCTCCCAGGCCAATTAGGCCAGCCGGACATCAGAGACTCTTGCCGCGGCAAACAGAAAAGCCTCATTTGCTTTTGCTTTCCCACACATACCTCAGCAGTCTATTGCAGTCTTACTCTCCTGTAAGTGCCGTGAATCTGGGCCCGAAACCTGTTGTTGGGATACTGCCAGGGAGATAATGTCCATCATGACTCCACGTCGTCTCCGGACGTCCATCGATCTCCCGTAGACACGCAGTATCAGCAATTAGCGACACGAGCTCCAGAAATAGATTGCCACATTCCTGGGCTCATGCACACTCTATCAGCAGATAATGCACAGCAAAAGTCGCACTCAGGAGAGCATTATTTACAAGTTTTATTCAGCGTTGATCAGAACAAAAAAAACATGACTGCCTGCTTCAGTGTCTTCGACACCAAGAAGAAAAACGAAAGCAACAGAAAACATAAACATCCTGTGAACAGGAAATGCACAGGCTGTGACACAAACATCCTGCTCCCTTTTAAGGTGGAACGGAAATATCCTAACAGGAGGCACTACTCGGCATCCTTATATTCCACCCTTCCTCCCAAAGGAGTCCAGGGCAGCAAAGACACAACAGTTAAACAACCAAAACATCCAAAAACAGTTCCTACACAGAAGCAGACTAAGAAAAATCTCTCCTTAGAAGGCTTCTTGAAAGAGGAAGAGGAAGTAGGCATTGAAAAGATAGCAGAGAAGGGACCCCCGATAAGATGGTACCTGCAGGAAGCCGTCATCTGCAGAGCAGAGCCATCCATTGGGTATATAAGGGGTGATATGATTTTTCAGGTGCCTTAGCCTCAACCAATACCTCAAACTATCAGTCAACCTCCTCAGTCTCCTTTATGCTTCTGATGAAATAGGCTATGCCTGCATAAGTTTTTGTTATGTTGTCCTAAAATACCACTACTCTTTTGTCTCTTCCTTCTGAAGGATCCCGGTGAACAAGCAAAAAGCCCTTGAAAACACACACACACACACACACACAAGGACAAGACAAGACAGGGCTGTGCACCACAAACCATCCCAAAATAAGCCTCCATTCCCCATCAATCAATATTGGGCTAAAATCTATAGAACACAAAGCTAAATGCATCTAAAAACTGGTTTTGAAATAGCCTTGGTCTTGCCTAGTCCTTCAGCATTGTGAGTTTAGGAGCTAGTCTGCAAGGGTGAAAATCTAATGGACGATTCCATTGTTGAATTAACCAAGCAAGGGTCATAGTTGCCACCTATGTACCTTGTGGTTGCTCTGTGCCAGAGGGCAAATGAGGGTGGGCCTCCTCCCTCGCCTGGCTGGGAATGAGAAAGGAAAAGGTCAGAGTTGTGTGAGAGAGCTGGGCTGGAAGTTGGCAGAAGTCACAGAGAGAGAGCCATGCCTGATTTCTTCTTGATTCGAAGGCTGTAACTGGAAGAAGCAAGACCTTCTGGGGCGTTAATGCTGTGAGCCTCTCCATCTTCGGCTCAGGTTGTATATGTGTGTGAATAAACCATATATCATAAAGACACCACAGTCTCTGCTGAGCCTCATTCCAAGGAAACTTGCTCTAACAACCTCACTAATGCAGCCCCTTCAGTCCTTTATTCTAGTTCCCCTTTCCATGCCGTACCATACAAGGCTTTGCCAGTATTTTCAGGGTCATCTTCCACGACAATTTAGGGTTGCCATATGTCTGGGGAAACCCGGACATGTCCTCTTTTGGGGGACCAACATGCCTATCTGGGCGATTTTTTACATTTTAAAGGAAATGTCCAGGTTGAGGGGGAGTTGGTGGGGTCTCGGGCTCAGGTGGCTCGGGAGTGGGCTGCTCTGCCCGTCATGGCCCCTGCCAGCCCGAGCTGGGGAAAGGGGCATGGCAGTGGCGACCCCGCCCACCTCTTTTCCCAGCTCAGGCTGGCAGTGCCTCAGGCTGTCCTCTTTTTTTGCTCTTGTACCTTCGTTTTCAAACAGCTTAGTTCTTGAACGTTTTGGCTCCCGGAACTGATTCCATTCAACTTCCAAGGTACGACTGTAATCAAAATAAAAACAACAACCACCCAGTAACCCACAATTGGATGACCCCATTGGGTTTTGGAATTATGGAGGGATGAAAAACTTACCGCATTCCACTTTCTCTACACTATGCGTGTACCCCTGACCGTGTCCTCCCTTACTCATTTCCCCCCTAAACTAGAAAGCCCCAAATGTTTTAGCTTCTCATCTGGGAGTTGCTCCAGCCCCTTGATAATTTTGGTTGCCCTCTGCTGAACATTCCTGCCCCCGCCCCCCAAGCTCTGCCTTCAACTGCAAACGTGGCAGACAATGCCTTCCCTGCAGTTGCACTGCCAAAAAAGTTCAGTTTTACTTTTAAGGACAGGAAATTCTCCTGCAGGCCATCTGTGCTAAAGAGAGGGTGCAGACCACCCAATTTGCATAAAAATAAGACAAGATTAAAAGTGTTGAGTTTTCCCCACCCCATGGAAAAGGAGCAAATGAAAAATCCTCTCCTGAGCTGTGGCTGCTACTTCCTGAGCATGAGAGATGAAAAGGGCCTGTATGGATTTGGCAAAGTCAGCATTCACAGTTCGAGAATCACACTTGGCTCATGACCAAGGGTGTCCAAAAATAGCAAAAGCCAAACCTTTGGCTCAGAGTTGAAATGCTGACGTTCCTCTTCTCTATGGCCTGCTGGTCAGCGGATGCCTTGACCAAGACCTGGTTGTCTAACTTTAGATCTTTCGCCTACACCTGCTGTTCTGGGCTATGAAACAACAGCAGCAATTCAGCCCTTGGCTCACTGCAAATCATGTGTGCAAACACAGAACCTTGCTTGGGGCTGCTTTGCCTCTGACTTACTTTGCAACATCCTCTCCCTCCAGAGGAATCTTGCTTTGAACAAAAGTAACCCACAGTGGAACGGGACGCGGGTGGCGCTGTGGGTAAAACCTCAGCGCCTAGGACTTGCCGATCGCATGGTCGGCGGTTCAAATCCCCGCAGCGGGGTGAGCTCCCGTCGTTCGGTCCCAGCTCCTGCCCACCTAGCAGTTCGAAAGCACCCTTAAGTGCAAGTAGATAAATAGGTACCGTTTTATAGCGGGAAGGTAAACGGCATTCCGTGTGCTGCTCTGGTGCTGGCTCGCCAGAGCAGCTTCGTCACGCTGGCCACGTGACCCGGAAGTGTCTGCGGACAGCGCTGGCTCCCGGCCTCTAGAGTGAGATGAGCGCACAACCCTAGAGTCTGTCAAGACTGGCCCGTACGGGCAGGGGTACCTTTACCTTTATCTTTTTAACCCACAGTGGAGGATCAACTTCACTTTATAAGCCCTGCCCCCCCCCCACTCCACCCCACATACGGGGAAAATAATACTGTTATAACTGACCTCTCCTGAGGATCCCTTGCTGTTATTCTGTGAGGTCCAAAGCTTTTTGTGACTCCACCAAGCCCCAAACAATGTGGTCCTTAAAAAAATATATGCCTGCACCCGCTTTTACACTTCAGTGGCACTTACTTTGACATGTTGACCATGAATCAGTGTGGCCCTCAGCCTGAAATGGGATCAGCTATCGCTGGTCTGCCCCTTAACTCAGAAGTTGCTGGATCCACATTTCAAAGCCTGCCTTAAGACAGTAAAGCATATTTTTCTACAGCTGAGGTGGGGAATCTGTGTCCCTCCAGATTTTGCTGGTCTCCAATGCCCATCACCATCATGACCAATGGTCTGGGGTTATAGGATCTGGAGTCCAGAAACACCTGGAGGGCCTGAGCTTGAAATTAGGAGTGTCAGTTTTTCACTCTGGGCCTGTGACATTCTGAACAAAGGGACAGTCTCTGCAAGAGCGCTCCAATGCTGAAATGAAAAATATGGCATGTCAAACAATGGCTTGGGATCACACATCCGCTCTGGAAGTCCTAAGGCCAGATGTGTGGGAGCTGTTTGGGCTTACTCACTGATCAGAGGAAGGAGTTCTGGGCACATCATTTTTTTTAAAAAAAAACATTCCCTTTTTTAATTTATGCGAGTGGGTTCTGAAACAAAACATTGCAGCTTGGCGAGTACTTATTCCCAAGGCAAGCCTAAGACATTTTGCTGCCTGAGGGAAAGGACAAAATGCACTGAGGTCAGCTGGGTTGTTAAAAAGGTAGCGGGCAAGGCACGTGACAGCTCTCTTCTCCCACAGAAGCCGCCTAGTCAGGAGGAAGAGCTGAGGGGAATACTTTGCTGATAAATCTCATGGTAGTAATGTGCCTAGATAATTAACATTTTCTGTACAAGTATGAAATTGGTATTGTTTAAACAGTTGAACAAAAATATATATTTCCTAATAACATCAACTCTGATTTGGACCTATTTATAGTATATCCTGAGATTTTACCAAGACATCTATATTTTGCATTATTCTCCAGACATGCCTGGAGTTGTTCAGTGACCATCCGTTCAATCACCTTGCCCAGGAATGGTAAGTTTGAGACTGGACAATAATTGGACATAATGGCCAGGTCCAAATATGTCTTTTTAATAAGCAGTTGAACAATCACTTCTTCAGGTGGTAGGTTTCACTCGTTCAAGTCTGTCCACATCCTCAGAGGCAACAGGTTGTAATGGATCGCATCCAACTTGACTAGACCCAGTGGCGTAGTGGGCTGCGGGGGCACAGGGGCAGTCGCCCCAGGCACAAAATTGTTAGTGCTGCCTCAATACAGCTGCACGCTTCCATCACTGGGGTCCGATGACAACGGCTTGTCCATGCAATCAGGTAAGTGACCTCTCCAGACAATGGGATGGCTCTTCTTTTCTTATCTCTGTGGCTGTGATCCCCTGGGTGATGTGGATGCCATTAGGCAGTCGAATGCGCATGCATACTCCGTCTGTTTCCCTCCCTCCTACCCCCTCCTCCACGTGGCCCCGGGAACTGGCAAGCCATACTATGTCTCTGACTAGGCAGAGCTCTGGCACCCTCCTCCCTTGGTGGAGTCTACCTCTTTTTATCTGCAGAAAAACTCATGACAGGAGTCATTACAGGAGATCTTGGACTCTGTATCAGACCCTGATGGCAAAGGTGGTTCTGTTAGACTGTGAACCACCTGAAAGAGTCTCCTGGTACTGTTTTCACCAACAGATCCAGCAACAATGGTCCTCCTCACCGTCGCTATCGCCACTTGGTAGGCTCGACGTTGAGCTCTAACCCGTGTGTGGTCTCATTTGAAGTGGGTTTTTCACCACCAGCACTTTAGCTGTCTCAGGAATTGTTTCATCACCCTCAGCCCCAGGGGTAGAACCACAGGGTCATCCAAGTGCCATGCCATTGGAGAGGGTGCTTTTTAAGGTTTGTGGAGCAGCACCCTCTTATTCCCCACCACCAAATGTGCTTTCCATGTGTTTGGCCGCCGTCTATCGGGTCTCCCCAGATGAATTTGCTATTAGAAGGAGGCATGTGAAGCCATCATCCTGGAAAGAGATTCTGGAGAGAAGCACTCGACCCAATTTTAGCCTTTGGTTCTGTGAGAGGCGCCCAGTGCTTGGTCTTACTAGCTGCAGCTCAACTTTAACTATGTTTACAGCAGAGGAGCAAGTCCTGGAGGGCTGGCTTCCTATTCTGCCTCTATGGGTGAGTTGGCATTGATGAGGAAAATTCCGGGGTGTGAGGCTACTCAACAGCCCAGCTCGTCGGGCAGAGCCCGCGGGTACTTGCGGTCAGAAATGAAGGAGATTCCAGCCACAAATTGGAGCAAAACAGCGGTCAGGAGACCAAGATCTTTTTTTGTTGCGCAACAGGTTCCCACAGGAGTAAGAACCCCGAACATGGGGTGACATTGACTTTTAAAACTTCCCACGGTCACCCAGAATACATTGCATACAGACCCAATCGCCTTCTCAATCGCTGGTCCAGGAATCAGCGTGTTTTAACATGAGTAGAATGTATCCTCTTACTCAAAATGCATCTCTGGGTTATTTGTGGGGCATAGGAATCTGGGCTGGGACAAACTTCCTCTACATGTGACTAAAGGTGGGTGTGGCCTCACCTGTGCAGGTAACAACAAAAGCACAGGGCAGGGCAGCCATCTCTCTCTCTTTCACCACATGCATCGAAGAAGCAACATCTGCTTAGCCAAAGATGCCCTCTTGGCCTCCAGCCAAGAGAGGACAAAGGGACTGTCTTCTTATGGAATAGTTTTCAAGTGTATGTTACTAAGTCTGCCTTCTGGGATCCGATTGTGAACAGAATGTGAGTAAACTCTTTTTATACTTTTATGGAAGACTGTGTCGTGTCTTATCTTTTATGAGGGAATAAGGGGAAAATACCAGAACAGTTATTATAGAGGCTTTAGCGAGCCTGAGCAAACGCATCCGCTGCCAATTTTAGAAGAGGGGAATGTTACTCTGCTAAATTGTGGAACTTGTTAAGACAAGTTGGATAAGGATATAATCAGACAATATATCCTCTCCTGCATCCTGAACATTCCCACAGGTCTGAGGGACGGTGGACAGGCCATAGGCAAACATGTCCAGACTTCTCACTCAGTACAAGCTTAACACAGGCAAACATGTGAAGGCACCTCTTAAGTAAAGCTGAAGGTAAAGGGAGCCCTGACCATTAGGTCCAGTCGTGACCGACTCGGGGTTGCAGCGCTCATCTCACCTTATTGGCCGCCGAGGGAGCCGCCATAAAGCTTCCGGGTCATGTGGCCAGCATGACTAAGCCGCTTCTGGCGAACCAGAGCTGCGCACGGAAACGCCGTTTACCTTCCCGCCGGAGCGGCACCTATTGATCTACTTGCACTTGGACGTGCTTTCGAACTGCTAGGCTGGCAGGAGCTGGGACCGAGCAACGGGAGCTCAGCCCGTCGCGGGGATTCGAACCGCCGACCTTCCGATCTGCAAGCCCTAGGCTCTGTGGTTTAGACCACAGCGCCACCCGCGCCCCTCCTGCACATCCATACCCTGGTGCAAGTCTGGTGATGGGCTCTTGGTTTCTTTGGCCAACTAACTGCTCAGTAATTGTCACCTTTGGGCACTTCCCTGGGTGTACACGTGTCCTCACACTTGAGGGATTATGGCGGGAGATAGAGGGGGAAAGAGTCCTTTCCTTAAGGGCAAGAATGGCGTTGGAATGGAGGAAATTGATGCAGGGGGTGGATTTTCTGAAGTGAGGGGCTTTTCCTAAGCCGGCAGTCCATAAGGGAAGTGGCTTGACAGATTTCTTGCAACAAAGGATCACTTTTGGCAATAGAAACCAGTTAATGGGCTTTTGATGGACTGAGTCCATTGTTCTCTCAGCAGGCGGCCACTCAGGAGCTCAGTCACGCTGGCAAGGCTCCACTGCTCCGCAGAACGGAAACAGGCAGCGGCACAAGAAAGATTCTGTCCACTAGAGGCCGCTATCCGCTATTGGCTAGCTGTCCAAATCCGATGCTTTTGATTGGGCTATACGCAGCAGTATGTAAATACAGAGTTCATGCCCAAGTCCCCGTTCATATTGATACGGTTTCATACCAGAAAGAGGGAAGCAGGGTCTTTTCTTCATAAAAAAAGATGTGGTGCTTGGTGCGACAGGGGAAGGAAAGGGCTTTCTCGAGCTCATTGTCTCGCGCCCTAGGTATGTGGAGGGGTTTCTGGGGAAGGCGAGATCCCTAGCGAATTTCCCCCTCGGAAATTCCGTATAGCATATTCTTAAAAAAGGGGGGGAAAGGAAAAAGGAGGGGGGGGAGAGAAAAGACTGAAAGGGAAGAAAGGTTTCCTCTGTTCCCCTCCACTCTTCCAAAAGAATTCCGAGCTGAGGTGCAGAGCTCTTTCCTCCCTTGTGACCTCCCCACCCTCCTCCTCCTCCCTTCCACATAACTGGCTGTGTCACCTTGCCTGCCAATCATACCTCCCTTTGAACTGAAGCAGAGTTCCATCCCTGTTTGTGCCAGTTCTGGAGTCTAAAAGCCGAGGACCTAAATCAGCCAAAGGAAAATGACACCCTTCCTACCCACGCAAAAATGCAACTTTCATTGGTCTGTTTGCTACTGGACGTGGTCGCCAAGCTTGGCAAAAGGGGTTTGTTTTTTTTTATTTTGGTTTAAGAAGCGAAGCAATAGTTCATTTGCTTGCGAGTGTGGGAGTCTGCAATCCTTGGTGTTCCAGGGCTTTTTGCAAGTTGGAGTTGCCTCCAGTCCACCCCGGATGTAAGAACAGTCCTTCTGGATTAGACCAATGGATGATCTAGTCCAGCACCTTGTTCCCCATAGTTGCCCAGCAGAGGCTCACAACAAGCCCATAAGCAGGACCTGAGTGCAATGGCCCTCTCCCACTCATATTCCCAAGCAGGGCCGGACCTCTGATGAGCCAGAGTGAGGCAGCTGCCTCAGGCGGCCGATGCTGAGGTGAGGGGATTGAGCTGGGAGTGGCCTGTGGCCTGTCCTGTACCCCTACGTTAGCTGACTGCTCTCAAGTGCAGGGAAAGCTCCTGTCCTTTCCAAAGTACTTGGAAGAAGATTCAACAGTCAATCCAATTGGCTTCGGTACCGGAAAGATTTTGGGGTGTTTTACTGTTTTGGATGTTTCAATTTGCTGGGAGCGCCCAGAATGGCTGGGGCAACCCAGTCCGATGGACAGCATAGAAATCTCAACGTTGAATTTGTCTGATTTCCTTTCAGAGCCATTCAAGTTGGTACTTTTCAGCACCTATGGGTGTAGTGGCATCTGGACCATGGACCTCTCAGCTGGTGACTTGTGGGAGTCAGTCTGCAGCTCACCACACCTCAGCCAGTGGGATGTATCACCAGAGATTACAGAACCCCAGCCGAGTCTTCAGAGATGTCCTGCTCTCAGCAGAACAGCTTCTTCCAGAGCAGTGGCGGAGCAGGGTGGGGGCGGTCCGCACTGGGTGTCATCCTGCGGGGGGGGGGGGGACATTCACTGGTGGCTTGGGAAGCTGGGGGTCGTGGGTGGGCGCTCCCGGCTGGAGGAGGCAGGCAGGGGAGAGGACGGGAAGGAGGCAGGTGAGCAAAGAACGGAGGGGGGCAGGAAGGGGAGAGGAAGGAAGCGGGATCGGTGGGTGCGCCTTTCATTCTACCTGGAAGACCAGCGCCTACAGCTGGACTATCAAGTGGATTGAAAGGGTCACTTTGGGGGCAGCGCTGCAAATGCAGAAGGGATCTTGGCCGGTTTCTAAAAAGGGAAAGTGAGTTTCCCTCTGACGAACACTTTCTGCCTCCCCTCTGCAAAGCTCCACATGTTTTCGCCCCACCCTGTCCTCAGCCAACCCCCCACTTAGAAGCCACTCTTGGGTTATTGACTTCTGTGTGCTTGTGTATCTGTGTCTCCCGTGTGGGGTTCCTCTCTGCGTAAAGTCTTCAAGCTGTGCCTGTGTGCACCTGACAAATCTGCCCCATTGCCTTTCCCTCGTCAAAATTTATCTTTCCCCCCACCTCCAGTCTCCGTTGTTGTGGGTCCTGGCTGAGAGGAAAAACAGAAGACGGGGGGCCATCGGTCAGGGATAGTCTACTTGAGATTCCTGCATTGCCCCAGGGGGTTGGCTTGATGACCCTCAGGGGTCCCTTCCAGCTCCACTCTTCTCTGGCGCAGGCTTGTGCAGAGTTTTAGGTACAAGTTGGGTGCAAGGGGTGCAGCCCATCTTATGCACCGCCGGCTCGGGAAGAAGTCCCACTGATCATGATGAGACTCGCAGGCGAGTAGATTGCTGCTGTGCAGGCCTGCTGTTGAAATCAATGTTTTCCTTTTCAGAGCATGGTGAATTCCCCATGACTAAAACCTCCCCTTCCGTAGTTTCTGCCAGGAGTGTGGGATGTAAACACAGGAGCAGTCAATGGGGAGGGATGTCTGTCTAGCAAGCAGGTAAACTTCCTGGGGACGGACTTCCTCCGCATGTGACCAGAGGTGGGTGTGGCCTCACCTGTGCAGGTAAATGATAAAAGCACAGGGCAGGCAGCCATATCTCTCTCTCTGCCATCTTCCTTCGATGAGGAAACATCTAAGGATGCTCTCTTGGCTCCCAGCCAAGAGAGGAGGTAAGAACTATCTTCGTATAAGATAGATTCTAAGTGTATGTAACTTTTTAAAGTCTGTCTGCCTTCTGGGATCATATTGTGAACAGAACGTGAGTAAACTCTTTTATACTTTTATAAAGACTGTGTCGTGTCTTGTATTTTAAGAGGGAACAAAGGGGAAATTACCAGAGTAATTATTATAGAGGTTCTAGCGAACCTGTGCAAGCGTTACCTTTGCGAACTTAAAGTGGAATGTCTATAAACTCTGCTGATATTTTGGGAACTTGTTAGCAGAAATTGGATTAGGATATAATCTCACAATATATCCTCTCCTGCACCCCTGAACATTCCCACAAAGGGTTAGTGGCCCCAGTATTGCATATTTCTGCGTATTTTTGAAGGATTGCGTTGGATTGTGATTTTGAGTTGAGTAATATTTTTCTGAGTTAACTTCCTGGTAAGCACATGGTCCTTTGTTCCATAGTGCAGTGGGGATTAAGCAACCCCCCCCCCCTTCCCTCAGAGTTCACAGTGACCCAAGGCAGTGAAGAATTGTTTTGTATTTTGAGATTTTTGAGATTTTGATTTTGAAATTTTGAGAAATTTTTGAAATTTTGAAGAATTTTCAAATTTTGGATTTTAAGATGGTTAGAGCAGCTTTTGATAGTGATGCAAAGCTAGGAATGCCTGTGCTGAATGAACACAATTTCATACACTGGAAGCAGCGCTTGATAGCATGTTTAGATTATATAAGACATTTTGGAAGCTTTAGACCCTCAACCTACAGGATTGTCTGAGGGAGATTTAGCCAAGATAAGTGCTTGGAAACGCATGAACAGCAAAGCTAGACACATAATTTTGAGTGGACTTCGTGATGAGCAGCTATCATTAATAAATAGTACAGAGGATGCGTCTCAAATCTTAAAAGATATTGAGCGCGTGTATGGAGAATCTAGCATAAACTGCTTCGGAAACTTGGTGTGTAAATTAACCAGAGTGAGGATGAATTCAAAAGAGGAATTCACAGAGCACATCAACAAGTTTACTGAGATTATTCAAAGAATTGATCTGACTCCCAAAGCTTTTGATGAAGATACAAAGATAGCATTTTTGTTATCATCGCTTGGACCACACTTTAGCGCTTTTATAAGTTTGATGGACCATAGACAAGGTCTGACTTTTAAAGACTTGATTGGTTATTTAAAAGAAGAATGCAGAGATAGAGCTGAATCTCCAGTGAGAAATGCTAGAAGCATGGACAGCAGTTATGCATCTAGGCAATGTACAAAGTCCAAAGAGATGCCTAAGAAAGTGATTTGTTTCAATTGTAACAAAGAAGGACATATTGCAAAGAATTGCAGGGCTCCTAAAGCAAAGTAACCCCACCCCTTTCAGCCAAAAGGGGAAAAGAAGGGGAAATGTGAATGCACATGGCTACTGCAAGAAAGGAATTTAACTGTCCAAAATCGTGAGAATAGACGTAATAAATGGATAATTGATTCAGGAGCGAGCTCGCATTTTTCATATAAAAAGGACTATTTTAATGAGATAAATGATGAAGAAGGATCTGAAATTGAAATTGCAGATGGCAACATTGTTAAAGCAAAAGGTGCAGGTTCCATGAGTCTGAAATGCAATATAAACAATGAATGCATTGAGAACACAATCTCTAGAGTTTTGTATGTTCCAGAGCTGAGCTGCAATTTAATCAGCGTGTCCACTTTGGACAAGAAAGGTTTCCAGATCACATTTGGAAATGGAGAATGCAAGGTGACTAAAAATGGCAAAGTGGTTGCTCAAGCAAAGCTAATCAATGGTGTATATGAGCTTGATCTTTCAGAGAACCAGTCTGCAAAAGTGGCACATTCCAGCCAGAAGGATGAAGCAGATCTGGACCTATGGCACAGAAGGCTTGGACATAGGGATACCAACGTCATTCTGGATCTACAGAAAAGAGAACTTGTAAGAGGTTTGCAGGTAAAGCAGAGCAACAAAGCTCCAGCAAAGTGCATAAGCTGTATTACTGAGAAGGCTGTAAAACCTTCATTTCCACGTTGTGCAGAACAAAGAAGCAACAAAGTGCTTGACATAGTGCACACTGACATATGTGGACCCATGAATGTTCCCTTACTGGGAAAGAATGGATATATTTTAATATTTCTGGATGACTTTTCGAGATCTTGTGTTGTATATTTCCTCAAAGAGAAGAGTGAGACAGTGGACAAGCTCCAGGAATATATTGCCATGGTCAAGAATAAATTCCAGAGAGCTCCAGCTGTGTTAATGAGCGACAATGGAGGTGAGTACTGCTCAAATGAAATGCAGGCTCTCCTGGCCAAGGAAGGAATTGCACACGTAACCACAATTCATAGAATCATAGAGTTGGAAGAGACCACAAGGGCCATCGAGTCCAACCCCCTGCCAAGCAGGAAACACCATCAGAGCACTCCTGACATATGGTTGTCAAGCCTCTGCTTAAAGACCTCCAAAGAAGGAGACTCCACCACACTCCTTGGCAGCAAATTCCACTGTCGAACAGCTCTTACTGTCAGGAAGTTCTTCCTTATGTTTAGGTGGAATCTTCTTTCTTGTAGTTTGGAACCATTGCTCCGTGTCCGCTTCTCTGGAGCAGCAGAAAACAACCTTTCTCCCTCCTCTATGTGACATCCTTTTATATCTTTGAACATGGCTATCATATCACCCCTTAACCTCCTCTTCTCCAGGCTAAACATGCCCAGCTCCCTTAGCCGTTCCTCATAAGGCATCGTTTCCAGGCCTTTGACCATTTTGGTTGCCCTCCTCTGGACACGTTCCAGTTTGTCAGTGTCCTTCTTGAACTGTGGTGCCCAGAACTGGACACAGTACTCCAGGTGAGGTCTGACCAGAGCAGAATACAGTGGCACTATTACTTCCCTTGATCTAGATGCTATACTCCTATTGATGCAGCCCAGAATTGCATTGGCTTTTTTAGCTGCCGCGTCACACTGTTGGCTCATGTCAAGTTTGTGGTCAACCAAGACTCCTAGATCCTTTTCACATGTACTGCTCTCAAGCCAGGTGTCACCCATCTTGTATTTGTGCCTCTCATTTTTTTTTGCACAAGTGCAATACTTTACATTTCTCCCTGTTAAAATTCATCTTGTTTGTTTTGGCCCAGTTCTCTAATCTGTCAAGGTCGTTTTGAAGTGTGATCCTGTCCTCTGGGGTGTTAGCCACCCCTCCCAGTTTGGTGTCTTACACACCACAGCAGAATGCCATAGCTGAGAGAAAATTTAGGTCCATTATGGATATGACAAGGTGCATGCTAAAGGATGCATGTTTGCCACAGAAGCTGTGGGCCGAAGGAGTATACACGTCGGTCTATTTGCAGAATAGACTGCCAACTAAAGGTGCAGAGCGCACACCATTTGAACTTTGGCATGGGAAAGCTCCCAATCTGTCGCACATACGTGTGTTTGGAAGTCCGTGTTACTTCCACGTGCCCAAGGAACACAGACACAAGCTTGACTCCAGGGCAAAAGCAGGTATCCTTGTGGGATACGCCTCTGGAGGCAAAGGATACAGAATTATGGACTTACAAACTGGTAAGACAAATGCATACCATGCGGTTTATTTTGATGAATATGGAAAAGTAGACATTAAGAACACTGTTGTGGATTCTTCCGAGGAGTCAGAAAGGACTCAAGAATTTGTATATTTCCCTTTTGAGACCCCACAAAGTAATAATCTGCCTTCGAGTGTTACAGCGCCCCCTACAGGCAACGCACCAGAAGACACAGAGGACCAGAACCCTGGCGGCACCAGAGACGAAGAGGAGGACTCAGATGGGGACATGCCTGCGTTGGAGGAGGATGAGGAAGCTGATGCGGTCGCAGAACCAGAGGTCAGGCGCTCGTCCAGAACCAACAGAGGTGTCCTACCATTACGGCTGTCCTACTTTGCAGGGTCGGCAAAGAAGAGATACAGGAGATACATTTGGGAAGAGATACAGGAGATGCCAGCTGCAGAAGCCAGTCTCTGGAGGAAGGCCGCGCAGGAGGAGATGGATGCACTGCATCAGAACAAGACCTGGACACTCACTGAGCTGCCTCCCGGTAAGAAAGCCATTGGCAGTAAATGGGTTTTCAAGGTTAAGAAGGGGTCAGAAGGAGAAGTGCAGCGCTACAAAGCTAGACTTGTAGCACAGGGATTTTCACAGCGTTTTGGTGAAGACTATGATGACGTTTTTGCACCAACCGTGAGGTACAGCAGCGCAAGAATGCTTTTGAGCATTGCAGCCTCCAAGAAAATGAGGGTGAAACACATTGACATTGCTACCGCTTTTCTACATGGGCAGATTTCTGAGGAAATTTATATGAAACAGCCCAAAGGTTTTGTAAAACCACATGAGGCACATTTAGTGTGCAAACTCCAGAAAGGACTTTACGGACTCAAACAGGCTGCTAGAGCCTGGAACCAGAAGTTGCATAAAATGCTGACGCAACTTGGGTACAAGCAAGGCGACGCTGACAAGTGCTTGTACAGTAAGTCAAATAATGGACAATTCTCATATATCTTAGCTTTTGTCGATGACCTGATTATTGCCACAGCAAGTGAAAAAGACTATACACAGATAGTAAAACTCCTTAGCAAAGAGGTGGAGGTCAAGGAGCTAGGAGATGTCCAGTACTACCTCGGGATCCAGGTGGAAAGAGAAGAGGATGGCTCATTTCTTCTCAGCCAAAGACAGAAGATCCACGAGCTAGTTGAGCACATGCAGATGCAAGACGCACATCCAGTTGCTACACCGATGGCTACTGACTTCCTGAAGAATCAGCAGGATTCGAAGCAGTTGCCAGACAACAATGACTACAGGTCGGCGATTGGTAAACTTTTGTATTTAGTTACCACATGTAGACCTGACTTAGCTAATGCTGTGGGGATTCTTAGCAGAAAGGTGAATTCTCCCACTGAGCATGATTGGGCAGGTGTAAAGAGGGTGGTGCGATATTTGAAGGGTACCATGAATTGTAAATTAAGGTTACCATCCGTCAGAGACCCTAAGTTGGTTGGGTATACTGATGCGGATTGGGCTGGGGATAATGCTGACTATAAATCAACAAGTGGTCATGTTTTCATGTTTGGGGATGGACCTGTTGCATGGGGCAGTTATAAACAGAGCTGTGTAGCATTATCTTCCACAGAATCAGAATACGTTGCAGCAACAGAAGCCTGCAGAGAGATCGCCTGGCTTGATCAACTCATAAAGGACTTTGGGTTGGTGAGAAAAGGGCCTGTCAGCTTGCTAGAGGACAATCAAAGTTGCCTGAAGCTGACGCAGAGTGAGAAGTTCCTAGCCAGAACAAAACACATTGGGGTTAAATACCACTACGTACGCCAGATGATCCAGGATGGACTTGTGGAACTATCCTACTGCAGCACCCAAGAGATGACTGCTGACATCCTGACGAAACCCCTACCAAGAGAGAGTTTGCAGAGTCTACGTGTCAAGCTGGGACGCTGGGTGGTTGAATAAAGTTGTTTATGTTTTGTATGTGTTGTATTGCCTGAGAAGGGGTATGTGGGATGTAAACACAGGAGCAGTCAATGACAACATTCCTAGAATGTACATGTTAGAACATGGGGAGGGATGTCTGTCCAGCAAACAGGTAAACTTCCTGGGGACGGACTTCCTCCGCATGTGACCAGAGGTGGGTGTGGCCTCACCTGTGCAGGTAAATGATAAAAGCACAGGGCAGGCAGCCATATCTCTCTCTCTGCCATCTTCCTTCGATGAGGAAACATCTAAGGATGCTCTCTTGGCTCCCAGCCAAGAGAGGAGATAAGAACTATCTTCGTATAAGATAGATTCTAAGTGTATGTAACTTTTTTAAGTCTGTCTGCCTTCTGGGATCATATTGTGAACAGAACGTGAGTAAACTCTTTTATACTTTTATAAAGACTGTGTCGTGTCTTGTATTTTAAGAGAGAACAAAGGGGAAATTACCAGAGTAATTATTATATATATATATTTTTAAAATAATATTTATTAAAGTTTCAAAGAAGTTACAAAAATTAAAAGAAGAAAAAAAAAGAAAACAAAAAATACAAAATACAGAAAAATAAAAACAATTAAAAACAAATCACTCTTTCCATGTCTTATCATTCATTTGCTTGTTTCCCTGACCTCCTGACGCCTCCCTTTTTTGTATTCTAGTTCAATAGTTGTTTCAGCAAGTCCTTACCATTTTTGCTTTTATCTTGATATTTTATCTTGATATATTGTAACTTTACATTTTTACCTGTTAACAATCCATTTTTACATACCACTTTATAACATTATTGCTAAAACCACATAACTTCATTCCAGCATCCTTCTAACATTCCTTAATTTTACAGTGTTTCTTTAGATAATCTTTAAATTTCTTCCAATCTTCTTCTACCGACTCTTCTCCCTGGTCTCGGATTCTGCCAGTCATTTCCGCCAGTTCCATGTAGTCCATCAACTTCATCTGCCATTCTTCCCGGGTGGGTAAATCTTGTGTCTTCCAATACTTTGCGATGAGTATTCTTGCTGCTGATGTTGCATACATAAAGAAAGTTCTATCCTTCTTTGGCACCAGTTGGCCGACCATGCCCAGGAGAAAGGCCTCTGGTTTCTTCAGGAAGGTATATTTAAATACCTTTTTCATTTCATTATAGATCATCTCCCAGAAAGCCTTAATCCTTAGGCACGTCCACCAAAGGTGAAAGAATGTACCTTCATTTTCTTTACATTTCCAACATTTATTATCGGGCAAATGATAGATTTTTGCAAACTTGACTGGTGTCATGTACCACCTGCATATCATAACATTATGTTGGCTGACTGGGAACAGTTATGGACCACAGGTATGAAATTTATGGCATGTAATGCCTTAAGAGAGAATACCAGAGTAATTATTATAGAGGTTCTAGCGAACCTGTGCAAGCGTTACCGTTGCGAACTGAAAGTGGAATGTCTATAAACTCTGCTGATATTTTGGGAACTTGTTAGCACAAGTTGGATTAGGATATAATCTCACAATATATCCTCTCCTGCACCCCTGAACATTCCCACAAGGAGTTCAGCCTACACTCGAGTAGCACCCTGGCAGAGACACGTGCCCGACTGGCATGTTCCCTCCCTCCTGGTCGATCGTTTGGGAGCTTCATAAGCTTTCTTCAGCCCGAACATCACAGCGACCGATGCCAAGCGACACCGGCACACTTAGGGATCCGCAGAGTTTGTGCATCATGCGTGACAGACCTCAGTAACTCAGCATTTTGGCTAATCGACTTTATTTACATATCAACACACACACGGAGCACTGCAACATGGCTCCCTCTCTCTCGAGCATCAGACAGCAAAGAGAAAAAGAACAAAGGACAATAGTCCCACTTCACGGAACACAGGAACACAAACATCCTGTCGCCGTCACTTCCCACTCTGTAGAGTCAAAACATAGACAACAATCCCATGACTGCAATCATGGAGCTGGAATTCTAACAGTTTCAAGCGCTACCACAGGTTCCGCAGAATATCTGTACTGCATGGTTTAGTGTGGCAGCACCTGCCCTTTGGAACTCCCCGCCTCTTGCAACAAAGCACGTGCCTTTGCTAGACACTTTTCAGGCACCTGCTAAAAGCATTCTTGTTTAGGCAAGCATACCTAGGAGCTTAGGAAGTTGAAGAAATTTTCATCTCTTTTAATATTTTAGCTTTTGTATGTTTTAAAGTAGGATTGTTGATTTTTCTTGATTTTACTGCTGTGGTGGTTTTTTGGTTTTTTGTTTTGGTAAACTACTTTGCAGGCTTTTTAAAATAAATTTTATTAAATAAAGAAGCAATACATAGAACTCAGAATAGAAATATATAGGAAAATATATACCCCCCCCATTTTCTTTATTTTTCCTTCTCCTCCTCCTGCTGCTGCTCCTCCTCCTCGTGTTCCTCACCTGAAGGAAAAGGCAAAGAACCACCATTAAAATTGGTGCCTGGTATGTGCAACCATATGCTGTATTTTTATTCTTTTTGGCAAGAAAATGGGCACACAAGGAGGCAGCAAACCTTTGTGCCCTTCCGAGGCACATGCGCAGTCTGCTACTGGCCTCTGGTCTCCTGCGCATGGGGTGGGGGTGGGGGGGAGGCCACCCCTTCCACGCAGCGAAGGCGACCTTGGCATGGCTACCAGCTGCCCACAAAGGCGCACTGAACTGGGCTCCAGACTGTGGTGGGACTCCCCTAAGCCCCAGCCAACATGGCCAGCGCTCATCAGGGATGATGGGACTTGAAACCCATTGGGAGGGAGGGCCATGTGAAGACAGGATTCTCAAAAATACCTCTGGCTTGCGGCTGCTGGAGTGTTGCTGGCAACGCCTGGAGTTTCTCTTCAAGCTCCCAGAGCTTCAAACGGAATACTTCAGCTTCCTTAAATACTGTTTCAGCTGCATGCCACACCTCAGCCAAAAGAGCTGCTTTAACTCAGAAAAAGAAGGGAGCATCTGTGCATGTCATTCCGGTCAAGTTGCACCAAAGTGGGACTTGTTCATCTGAGCTCCCCAAGCTGGTTTTTCTAATTGTTTGACTGGGGTTGTTTGTTGGTTTTTCTTTAATTTGGAGCAAGGCCTCTTTATGTGCCCTTTCAATCCCCAAGAGCCAGCACTGTAAATCAGTTTTAAGGGAGTCTTAGAAGCACAGCTGCCGCCACCCCCCACCCCCCACACCTCAACATCACCAGCAGTTACACATACAGGCTTTTAAAACTTATTTAATATCTTTTTAAAAAAGTTAACCTTGTAATTCCTAAATCATTTTAAACACTTTGAAATACTTCCTAAAATTCTGCTTTTTAACATTTAGGTAAATGATGTAATAAAGGAACCCAAATGGCCAGATATTTCCCTGTTTCAGTTTTATCCCATAATGTATCCATTTTGCTACATGCCAACAATACGGTGTTGTTAGCACAAACATTCTGAGCGTCTGCACATGCGCGAGCAGTGAAACCTGGAAGTAACCCGTTCCGTTACTTCTGGGTCGCCGCGGGACGCAACCTGAAAAGACGTAACCTGAACCGAGCGGAAGAAGAGGTATGACTGTATTTGAGGATTTGCTTCTCTGATAGGAGTACCGGGTCTCATCAGATGACAGCCTCGGCCTTGAAGGCATCAAGATCTGCACAAGCAATTCTTAGCTTTACCAGAACTGAAGGCGGCAATGGGATTGCCCCTGCTCTGAGAAGATATACAGTGGTACCTCGGAAGTCAAACGGAATCCATGCCAGAAGTCCGTTTGACTTCCAAAACATTCGGAAACCAAGGCGCGGCTTCCGATTGGCTGCAGGAGCTTCCTGCACTCGATCCAAAGCCGCGGAAGCCCCGTCGGACATTTGGGCTCCAAAGAACATTCACAAACCGGAACACTCACTTCCGGGTTTGTGGCGTTCGGGAGCCAAAACATTCGAGTCGCAAGGCGTTTGGGATCCAAGGTACGACTGTATTGGTAAGGGGTCCCCACAGGTAACATGGGGGGGGGAGAATGATGGGGGGATCGGGAGAGACAGGGAAGCCCGGAGGGAACGCCCCACCTAGCCCAGCTCCCACCCCAAGCCAATATCACCAGCGGCTGGGGCAAAAGAGCAGAGGAACCATGCACCGGGGACCGGCTCAGGGCTAGAAGAACGCGGCGTGGACCCTCCCCTGCCAGTGCAGGGGGGCACAGCAAAAACCATGCTTTATCTTATTTAGTTTATTTTCAGTCCATTTCTTATCCGTATTTTAAAACCCTAGGAACCCAGGTAGGCGGCCTGAACCACTGGAGCTCATTTCCTGGAACTGCCACCTCAGCCCTGAACTAGGGACCCAACACCAAGCCCTGGGGGTCCCACGGGAGAATTCAAACTGCCCCTTTTTCTTGTTCCCTTCTCTCTCTCTCTCTCTCTCTCTCTCTCTCTCTCTCTCTCTCCTCCTTCTTCTTTAGTTATACAAACAACCCTCCCTTTTTTATTAATACATTATTACTCATTATTCATCCATTTCTATTCACTTCTTACTCATTTACTCATTTTCATTATTATTACTTTCTCTTTTTTTTAAAAAAAAAGTTTTTTTTAAATTTCTCATTAAAGAATTCTCTATATATATCTACTTTTCCATCCCCACTCCCCCCTTTTTCTATTTACTTATTAAAATGGTTTTTTTCTTTTCCTTCTCTTTTCTGAACAAACAATTTTCAGTAGGATTTTTTATGTTTTCTTTTTCTTTCTTTCTTCTTTTTCTCTCTATCTCTTTTCTCTCTTTCTTATCTTTTCTTTTCCATCTTGTCTTTTGTCTCACACTATAACTTGAACCACCACAGCGACTTTTGATTTTTAAATAGAATTCCATTAGCCTTTACATTTTTAACTTTTGACTCTTATCTGCAAACCCGCAGCCCCACCTCCCCACCTTAACACTGGGAGGGCCATGTCCCCGGAATTTGTGAAGACAGGATTCTCAAAAATACCTCTGGCTTGCGGCTCCTGGAGTGTTGCTGGCAACAGCTGGAGTTTTTCTTCAAGCTCCTGGACCTTCATACGCAATGCTTCATCATCCTTAAGTACTGCTTCCGCCCCCATCTTAGGGCTATTGGGCGCCTTCTTCAGTATTTCAACATCCTGGAGAGGACAGACACTTCCTGCTAGACATTTACTCCAGACATTTACAGAAGGCACAGAGGCACTGGTTGAAGAAGTTGGGAATGAGCAGACAGTGCTATTGCTGAGAAGGAGCTCCACCCCAGGGTGAGAAAGAGCTCTTTCCCTAGCCTGCAGGTGCCAGAAGGCCAAGCACTGGTGTTGCAGTGGTGGTACTTCAGAGGAGTATGAGAAAAGGCTGCTCTGGATTCTGGGTATATAAATGGCCTTGCCTGAAGCTGTGGATTGTGCTCTGCATTAGCAGAGAGGCTATACTTAGTTGCAAATGAAGCACATTTCAGTCATTATAGAAACCGGTGTTTCCATGCATGCTTGTTCAGGAACTCTGTGAACTAGACAGCCGCTGTTTTAAACTAACCCTTTTTCTGGCAGGTTAAACGATTAAAGTTGACTTGATTCACTTCATCCGCCAACTACCCTTCTAAGCAACCAGAGCAATTACAAATAAAAGGATCTCCAACCGTGCGCTATCCCTATCTGCAAGCGAGCTCTCCCACAAAATGGGGGGGGACAGGGGATCCCCTCTGCTGTGCTTTGCCTCAACGCCCCAAAGACAAGCCGTCCAGCTGGAGAAAAGGGGGGAGGGGTGTACGCCACAGGAACGGCCAAGAACGCTGCTTTTTGCTCAGCAATGAGACGTTAAAGCAGACATACCTTCCTCTGGGTGTGCTCTCTCGGGTCTGGCTCTCCCTCTCCTCAGCGGCGGCAGCTGCAGCAAGGTCGGGGCACCCCCCCAGCCAGCGGATTGGCTGGCTGGAACTGGCTGGAATGTCCCCGGATTTAATTAATGTCCCCGGATGTAGTCGGGACCTCCGATGCTGCTTGCTGCCATGGCGTCAGCCATGTTGCAGAGCAGGAAGTCCCCAGGCGTAAATCCAGGGACATTCCGGGGACAAATTTCTGCCGGGGACAGATTGCTGAATCCGGGGACTCTCCCTGGCAACCGGGGACGCCTGGTAAGCCTCCTTCTGGCCTTACCTGAGCAGCAAGTGCAGCTTGTCCTGGATCACCGTGGATCCCTTCAGCTGCCATCAAGCTCCCAGGTGTGGATCTGTTGTCCTGACCTGATTTTTAAATAGAATTCCATTAGGTGTTACATTTTTAACTTTTGACTCTTATCTGCAAACTCGCAGCCCCACCTCCCCACCTTAACACTGGGAGGGCCATGTCCCCGCAACTTGTGAAGACAGGATTCTCAAAAATACCTCTGGCTTGCGGCTCCTGGAGTGTTGCTGGCAACAGCTGGAGTTTTTCTTCAAGCTCCTGGACCTTCATACGCAATGCTTCATCATCCTTAAGTACTGTTTCCGCCCCCGTCTTAGGGCTATTGGGCGCCTTCTTCAGTATTTCAACATCCTGGAGAGGACAGACACTTCCTGCTAGACATTTACTCCAGACATTTACAGAAGGCACAGAGGCACTGGTTGAAGAAGTTGGGAATGAGCAGACAGTGCTATTGCTGAGAAGGAGCTCCACCCCAGGGTGCTAAAGAGCTCTTTCCCTAGCCTGCAGGTGCCAGAAGGCCAAGCACTCGTGTTGCAGTGGTGGTACTTCAGAGGAGAATGAGAAAAGGCTGCTCTGGATTCTGGGTATATAAATGGCCTTGCCTGAAGCTGTGGATTGTGCTCTGCATTAGCAGAGAGGCTCTACTTAGTTGCAAATGAAGCACATTTCAGTTATTATAGAAACCGGTGTTTCCATGCATGCTTGTTCAGGAACTCTGTGAACTAGACAGCCGCTGTTTTAAACTAACCCTTTTTCTGGCAGGTTAAATGATTAAAGTTGACTTGATTCACTTCATCCGCCAACTACCCTTCTAAGCAACCAGAGCAATTGCAAATAAAAGGCTCTCCAACCGTGCGCTATCCCTTTCTGCAAGCGAGCTCTCCCACAAAATGGGGGGGGACAGGGGATCCCCACTGCTGTGCTTTGCCTCAACGCCCCAAAGACAAGCCGTCCAGCTGGAGAAAAGGGGGGAGGGGTGTACACCACAGGAACGGCCAAGAACGTTGTTTTTTGCTCAGCAGTGAGGTGTTAAAGCAGACATACCTTCCTCTGGGTGTGCTCTCTCGAGTCCGGCTCTCCCTCTACTCAGCGGCGGCGGCTCCAGCAAGGTCGGGGCACCCCCCCAGCCAGCGGATTGGCTGGCTGGAACTGGCTGGAATGTCCCCGGATTTAATTAATGTCCCCGGATGTAGTCGGGACCTCCGATGCTGCTTGCTGCCATGGCATCACCCATGTTGCAGCGCAGGAAGTCCCCAGGCGTAAATCCGGGGACATTCCGGGGACAAATTTCTGCCGGGGACAGATTGCTGAATCCGGGGACTCTCCCTGGCAACCGGGGATGCCTGGTAAGCCTCCTTCTGGCCTTACCTGAGCAGCAAGTGCAGCTTGTCCTGGATCACTGTGGATCCCTTCAGCTGCCATCAAGCTCCCAGGTGTGGATCTGTTGTCCTGACCTGATTTTTAAATAGAATTCCATTAGCCTTTACATTTTTAACTTTTAACTCTTTATCTGCAAACCCGCAACCCCACCTCCCCACCTTAACACTGGGAGGGCCATGTCCCCGGAATTTGTGAAGACAGGATTCTCAAAAATACCTCTGGCTTGCGGCTCCTGGAGTGTTGCTGGCAACGCCTGGAGTTTCTCTTCAAGCTCCCAGAGCTTCACAAGGAATCTTTGAGTTTCCTGAAATACTGTTTCAGCTCCTTGCCACACCCCAGCCAAAAGACCTGCTATCACTGAGAAAAAGAAGGGAGCATCTGTGCATGTCATTCCGGTCAAGTTGCACCAAAGTGGGACTTGTTCATCTGAGCTCCCCAAGCTGGTTTTTCTATTTGTTTGACTGGGGTTGTTTGTTGGTTTTTCTTTAATTTGGAGCAAGGCCTCTTTATGTGCCCTTTCAATCCCCAAGAGCCAGCACTGTAAATCAGTTTTAAGGGAGTCTTAGAAGCACAGCTGCCGCCACCCCCCACCCCCCAACATCACCAGCAGTTACACATACAGGCTTTTAAAACTTATTTAATATCTTTTTAAAAAAGTTAACCTTGTAATTCCTAAATCATTTTAAACACTTTGAAATACTTCCTAAAATTCTGCTTTTTAACATTTAGGTAAATGATGTAATAAAGGAACCCAAATGGCCAGATATTTCCCTCTTTCAGTTTTATCCCGTAATGTGTCCATTTTGCTACATGCCAACGATATGGTGTTGTTAGCACAAACGCAAGTGGGTATGAGGCGATTACTAAAGAACTTTGGGAGACTGTGTCGTAACAAAGATTTGAATACAAATTATTCCAAGACAAAAGCCGTAGTATTGGGGGCACAGCCCAAGAAGGAGAAATGGCTCCTAAATGGACAAGCCATTGAACAAGTCAGGCATTTCAACTACAGTGGTACCTCTGGTTGCGAACGGGATCCATTCCGGAGCCCCATTCGCATCATGAGCAGAACGCAACCCGCGTCTGCGCGTGTGTGGGTCGCGATTTGCCGCTTCTGCGCATGCGCGTGACATCATTCTGTGCGTCTGCACATGCGCGAGCAGCGAAACCTGGAAGTAACCCGTTCCATTACTTCCGGGTCGCCGCGGGACGCAACCTGAAAAGACGTAACCTGAACCGAGCGGAAGAAGAGGAATGACTGTATTTGAGGATTTGCTTCTCTGATAGGAGTACTGGGTCTCATCAGATGACAGCCTCGGCCTTGAAGGCATCAAGATCTGCACAAGCAATTCTTAGCTTTACCAGAACTGAAGGCAGCAATGGGATTGCCCCTGCTCCGAGAAGATATACAGTGGTACCTCGGAAGTCAAACGGAATCCATGCCAGAAGTCCGTTTGACTTCCAAAACATTCGGAAACCAAGGCGCGGCTTCCGATTGGCTGCAGGAGCTTCCTGCACTCGATCCAAAGCCGCGGAAGCCCCGTCGGACATTTGGGCTCCAAAGAACATTCACAAACCGGAACACTCACTTCCGGGTTTGTGGCGTTCGGGAGCCAAAACATTCGAGTCGCAAGGCGTTTGGGATCCAAGGTACGACTGTATTGGTAAGGGGTCCCCACAGGTAACATGGGGGGGAGGAGAATGATGGGGGGATCGGGAGAGACAGGGAAAGCCGGAGGGAACGCCCCACCTAGCCCAGCTCCCACCCCAGGCCAATATCACCAGCGGCTGGAGCAAAAGAGCAGAGGAACCATGCACCGGGGACCGGCTGGGGGCTAGAAGAACGCGGCGTGGACCCTCCCCTGCCAGTGCAGGGGGGCACAGCAAAAACCATGCTTTATCTTATTTAGTTTATTTTCAGTCCATTTCTTATCCGTATTTTAAAACCCTATGAACCCAGGTAGGCGGCCTGAACCATTGGAGCTCATTTCCTGAAACCGCCGCCTCAGCCCTGAACTAGGGACTCGACACCAAGCCCTGGGGGTCCCACGGGAGAAATCAAACTGCCCCTTTTTCTTGTTCCCTTCTCTCTCTCTCTCTCTCTCTCTCTCTCTCTCTCTCCTCCTTCTTCTTTAGTTATACACACAACCCTCCCTTTTTTATTAATACATTATTACTCATTATTCATCCATTTCTATTCACTTCTTACTCATTTACTCATTTTCATTATTATTACTCATTTTTCTCTTTTTTTAAAAAAGGTTTTTTTAATTTCTCATTAAAGAATTCTATATATATATCTACTTTTCCATCCCCACTCCCCACCCCCTTTCCTCAAAAATACCTCTTGCTTGCGGCTCCTGGAGTATTGCAGGCAATGTCTGGAGGTTTTCTACAAGCTCCTGGACCTTCATACACAATGCTTCATCATCCTTAAGTACTGTTTCCGCCCCCGTCTTAGGGCTATTGGGCGCCTTCTTCAGTATTTCAACATCCTGGAGAGGACAGACACTTCCTGCTAGACATTTACTCCAGACATTTACAGAAGGCACAGAGGCACTGGTTGAAGAAGTTGGGAATGAGCAGACAGTGCTATTGCTGAGAAGGAGCTCCACCCCAGGGTGCTAAAGAGCTCTTTCCCTAGCCTGCAGGTGCCAGAAGGCCAAGCACTCGTGTTGCAGTGGTGGTACTTCAGAGGAGAATGAGAAAAGGCTGCTCTGGATTCTGGGTATATAAATGGCCTTGCCTGAAGCTGTGGATTGTGCTCTGCATTAGCAGAGAGGCTTTACTCAGTTGCAAATGAAGCATATTTCAGTCATTATAGAAACCGGTGTTTCCATGCATGCTTGTTCAGGAACTCTGTGAACTAGACAGCCGCTGTTTTAAACTGGCCCTTTTTCTGGCAGGTTAAACGATTAAAGTTGACTTGATTCACTTCATCCGCCAACTACCCTCCTAAGCAACCAGAGCAATTGCAAATAAAAGGCTCTCCAACCGCACGCTATCCCTATCTGCAAGCAAGCTCTCCCACAAAGTGGGGGGGGACAGGGGATCCCCGCTGCTGTGCTTTGCCTCAACGCCCCAAAGACAAGCCGTCCAGCTGGAGAAAAGGGGGGAGGGGTGTACGCCACAGGAACGGCCAAGAACACTGTCTTTTGCTCAGCAATGAGGCATTAAAGCAGACATACCTTCCTCTGGGTGTGCTCTCTCGAGTCGGGCTCTCCCTCTACTTAGCGGCAGCGGCTGCAGCAAGGTCGGGGCACCCCCCCCAGCCAGCGGATTGGCTGGCTGGAACTGGCTGGAATGTCCCCAGATTTAATTAATGTCCCCGGATGTAGTCGGGACCTCCGATGCTGCTTGCTGCCATGGCGTCAGCCATGTTGCAGCGCAGGAAGTCCCCAGGCGTAAATCCGGGGACATTCCGGGGACAAATTTCTGCCCGGGACAGATTGCTGAATCCGGGGACTCTCCCTGGCAACCGGGGATGCCTGGTAAGCCTCCTTCTGGCCTTACCTGAGCAGCAAGTGCAGCTTGTCCTGGATCACCGTGGATCCCTTCAGCTGCCATCAAGCTCCCAGGTGTGGATCTGTTGTCCTGACCTGATTTTTAAATAGAATTCCATTAGCCTTTACATTTTTAACTTTTGACTCTTATCTGCAAACCCGCAGCCCCACCTCCCCACCTTAACACTGGGAGGGCCATGTCCCCGGAATTTGTGAAGACAGGATTCTCAAAAATACCTCTGGCTTGAGGCTCCTGGAGTGTTGCTGGCAACGCCTGGAGTTTCTCTTCAAGCTCCTGGAGATTCACGCGGAATGTTTGAGTTTCCTTAAATACTGTTTCAGCTGCATGCCACACCTCAGCCAAAAGAGCTGCTATCACTCAAAAAAAGTTTTAAAAGTTTTTTTTTAAATTTCTCATTAGAGAATTCTATATATATATATAAGTACTTTTCCTTCCCCACTCCCCCAGTTTTTCTATTTATTTATTACAATGTTTTTTTTCTTTTCCTTCTCTTTTCTGAACAAACAAACAAACCATTTTCAGTAGGATTTTTTGTGTTTTCTTTTTCTCTCTATCTCTTTTCTCTCTTCCTTATCTTTTCTTTTCCATCTTGTCTTTTGTCTCACACTATAAGTTGAACCACCACAGCGACTTTTGATTTTTAAATAGAATTCCATTAGCCTTTACATTTTTAACTTTTGACTCTTATCTGCAAACTCCCAACCCCACCTCTCCACCTTAACACTAGGAGGGCCATGTCCCCGGAATTTGTGAAGACAGGATTCTCAAAAATACCTCTTCCTTGTGGATCCTGGAGTATTTTTGGCAACAGCTGGAGTTTTTCTTCAAGCTCCTGGACCTTCATACGCAATGCTTGATCATCCTTAAGTACTGTTTCCGCCCCCGTCTTAGGGCTATTGGGCGCCTTCTTCAGTATTTCAACATCCTGGAGAGGACAGACACTTCCTGCTAGACATTTACTCCAGACATTTACAGAAGGCACAGAGGCACTGGTTGAAGAAGTTGGGAATGAGCAGACAGTGCTATTGCTGAGAAGGAGCTCCACCCCAGGGTGCTAAAGAGCTCTTTCCCTAGCCTGCAGGTGCCAGAAGGCCAAGCACTCGTGTTGCAGTGGTGGTACTTCAGAGGAGTATGAGAAAAGGCTGCTCTGGATTCTGGGTATATAAATGGCCTTGCCTGAAGCTGTGGATTGTGCTCTGCATTAGCAGAGAGGCTCTACTTAGTTGCAAATGAAGCACATTTCAGTCATTATAGAAACCGGTGTTTCCATACATGCTTGTTCAGGAACTCTGTGAACTAGGCAGCCTCTGTTTCAAACTGGCCCTTTTTCTGGCAGGTTAAACGATTAAAGTTGACTTGATTCACTTCATCCGCCAACTACCCTTCTAAGCAACCAGAGCAATTACAAATAAAAGGCTCTCCAACCGTGCGCTATCCCTATCTGCAAGCAAGCTCTCCCACAAAGTGGGGGGGGGACAGGGGATCCCCGCTGCTGTGCTTTACCTCACAGCCCCAAATACAAGCCATCCAGCTGGAGAAAAGGGGGGAGGGGTGTACGCCACAGGAACGGCCAAGAACGCTGTTTTTTGCTCAGCAATGAGACGTTAAAGCAGACATACCTGTGAGGAGAACCTGAGCTTACAGGGTTAAACAGCTCAGAATGTACGCCCTGCCTACTATTGGGAGGGGGGAGATTCTGCGTCATATCCGAGAGTCTCCAGCCTTTGTTCTTTCTCTCTACTTTCGCTTTTGAGGAGAGTGCACGTGTTTTCACGATGCTGTTCGACAATGGATAGTTTCTGCTTAAATAAAACTGCTTTTAGCTGCTAAGATCCTGAGTGGACTTTATTTAAGCACACTGAAGGAAAGCACTTGAGTTTGCAGCTTTCTCTGACCGCTGCTTAACTCTGCGTTTGCTCAGAGCTTCGGAATGTGGCCCTTTGAAGTGCGGAGGCCTGGGCGGTAGCTGCGCAGCCGAAGCGGGCTGGACGCCAGGACTTATCTGAGCAATAAATCTTCTTCAGGTTATGGGCGACAGTTACTGCAATTAGAGGAAGCTTCTTTGAAGCCTGCTTTGAAGTACTGTGTGCTTTAAAAGGCTGTGAAACTTGAGAAGCTGCTGTTTTTTGCTTCCCGTCACTGTGGCTCCCCCTCCCATCTTGTGAGAGAATGTCCAGTGGAGGCACAGGAACAGCCGAAGGCCGTCTCCCGTAGCAACCAGATAAAGGGCTCTTCTTCAAAGCGTGGGAAAGGCAAGCCGAAGGCAGCTGGCAGAGACACTGAACATAAACATTTGGCAGCCTCTATGGCTGCAGTCAAGAGTTGTCAACAGGATGCTGTGCTGGCTTTTGTGATCGACAGTGGAGCGTCCCATCACCTAGTGCCATCTGCAGGATTCCTGGAGAACTGCACCTCTGTATCTTCTGGGAAGACTGTCTGTTTAGCAGATGGGACTCGACACCCACTCACGCAGACTGGCTCACTGTTTTGTTCTTTCTTACAGGATTCAATCCAGGCTTTTGTTGTTCCAGGACTGTCCTGCACATTGCTGTCTGTCAGCGCCCTTCTTGCTGAGAACTACAGAGTGCGTTTTGAGAACAATAAGTGTTCTATTTCTAAGAATGGACAGCAACTAGTCAGTGTTGAATGTAAAGACAGGTTGTTTGTGATAGATGCTTCTTTTGCAGGTACAGGTGACACGGAGGTGGCTCAAGCACAGTGTGCCAACGTTCCAGTTCATGATGCGTGTGCTCACTTATGGCACCGACGCATGGCTCACGTGTCCTGGGGGTCAGTGAAGAAGATCCCAGAGTGTACGCAAGGGTGCAAAATGAAATCATGTGCTAAGTTTCTAGATTGCAGAGCGTGCAAGTCTGCAAAGGTAAAAATGTGCACATACCCTAGGTCTGAGAGGGTGACCACTAGGGCTTTTCAGTTAATTCATGCAGATTTGTGTGGTCCGATGTCTGTGACCAGTATGGGCGGAGCCAAATATGCGCTGGTTCTGATTGATGACCATACACGCAACTCCTGGATCTTCACGATCCAACACAAAAATGAAGCTGCGCCGCTAATCAAAGACTGGATTGCGGCTGTGGAACTGCAGTTTTCCACACGGGTGCAAAACTTTCAGAGCGATCGCGGTGGGGAGTTCACCGGGTCTGCACTGCAAAATTTTTTCCGCAAAAAGGGGATTCAACACCGATTGTCCTCTCCACACAGTCCCCAACAAAACGGGATTGCGGAAAGACAGAACAGGACTCTAGGGGAGATGTCCGCAGCTCTTTTGTTTGATGCCGGGCTCCCACAGCGCTTTTGGGGGGAGGCTTGGCGAACGGCCAACTTTATTCTGAACAGGTCGTTCAATTCAGTGGTAGGTGACACACCCTACTTCTTGCTGCATGGAAAGAAGCCGAAAGTGCACTACTTCCGCGTTTTTGGCTGTGAGGCTTGGGTCCTCATACCAAAGGCCAAACGCAAGAAAGGTGAACCCAAGTCCCAAAAGATGATTTTCTGTGGGTATGAGCCAGGGACCAAGGGGTGGAGGTTTGCTTATCCGTCAGGGAATCAGTCCAGGATTCAGCTCAGCAACAGTGCTGAATTCTGTGAGCAGAGTGGCTGGGCAAGGATACATGGGAACCCTGACATCCTGTCAGAGAGTCTGCTTGACTCTGCCGATGAAGGAGAGGAAGAGGTTGAACCTGCTACTGAGGCCCAGAGTCCAGACCCAGTGCAGGCAGAGGGGAGAACTTCTCCCAAGGCTGTGAAGATTGAGCAACGCAGTGCTATATCTTCCCCCACAGGTTCGGCTGAGAAGTCCAGAAGGCGCAGTAAGTCAGAGGGGGAGCTCTCTGATGCCAAGGACGTTCTGGCTGGCCCCAGTGGGTCAGAGGGGGTTCCTGAAGTAGTGCTGCGCCGTTCAGCTCGGACGACCAAGGGGAAACCTCCTGAAAGGTTTGCCGTCACTAGCGTGTGGGTCGGAATGGCACAGTGTGAACCCGAGAGTTTTGAGGATGTTCAGAAACTGCCTCAGGAAGAAGCCAGAAAATGGCATGAGGCGATGCAGAAGGAAATGAGCTCAATGGAGTCTCTAGGTGTGTTCTCCCTCACGAAGTTGCCGGTGGGCAAACAGGCCGTGGGTAGCCGCTGGGTTTACCGTCTTAAGCCCACAGCGACAGGAGAACCGCAGTATAAGGCCAGATTAGTGGCGAGAGGATTCACGCAGCGCAGGGGGTTGCATTATACGGAAGTTTATGCTCCCACCTGTAGGAGTGAATCTCTACGTTTGCTCTTGGCCGTTGCTGCACAAAGAGGTTTGCTGGTGCATCATTTTGATGTGGATGTTGCTTACTTGAACTCAGACCTCCAGGAGGATTTGTACATGCTTCCTCCTCCAGGGTTTGAGGGCAATGAGCAAGGTACTGTGTGGAAACTTCACAAGTCAATTTACGGCCTGAAGCAGTCGGCCAGGAATTGGAACTTGTGCCTGAATGAAGCTTTGGAGAAGCTAGGTGTAATGGGAATTGGGGTTGCTTGTGCGTAAATTCCAAACTGCTCCCAGCTGTTGGGGTAGCTAAACCTTTCCCTGATTTGACAGCCCTTACAAGGCGACTGTCTCAGTCACTGGCAGAATCCGTCAGTGGGCGTTCCCTAAACTTCTTCCAACATAAAAGCTGTTTGACGCCAAGTCTCCTCCTAGCCTCCCTGCGCGGAAGTCTCCTGCGCAGAGTGGGCATGGCCAGCGGAGGTCCTGGGCTCTCCCCGCTGGACCCTGTGGAAGGGTCTTGGAGCCCTCTCTCTGAAGACCTTCCCTCCTCCCCTTCTTTCCTGGTGTCACGCCGATTTCCTTCCCCAAGGGAAGTGTTCTCCCTCTCCCTGCTGGTCCCTTCTCCTGCATCGTTGGAGAGCCCTACCTCCACTCTGGGCTCCGATGTCAGTTCCCTGACACTAGGTTTCAGGAAGAGTCTTGCTGACAGTTGCCTGTTCCTTAGAGGATCAGGAGACTCACAGGAACTGGTGTTATTTTACGTTGATGACATCATCCATATTGGAAAGGCAGACAAACAGGTGCAGAAGTTTGCCAAAGAGCTTGGGAAGCGGTTTCAGCTCAAGAACCTGGGTGCAGTAAAGATCTACCTAGGCGTCCAGATAGCGAGAACTGAGGATGGTAGCTTCTTGCTCAGTCAGAAAGGCAAGATTGAGCAGTTGCTTGAGAAGTGCAGAATGTCCGATTGTGCAGGAGTTCAGACACCCATGGAGACGAACTTCGTGAAAGAGAGCCAGCAAGCAGAAAGTGCCGAGTTTGAGAATGCTGAGCTCTTTCAGTCAGCTCTAGGTAGTCTGTTGTATCTGTCCCAATGGAGCAGACCAGACATTGCCTTTGCTACCAACCTGCTAAGTAGGGAAGCGTCAAAGCCCAGTGTGAGTGCTTGGCACGGTATCAAGCGGGTACTGCGCTACCTGCAGCATACCAAAGACTTCTGTCTTAAGCTGCCAGCTGAAGGTGAGCCGAAGCTCACATGCTATGCGGACAGTGACTGGGCAAATTCGCAGGACCGCAAGTCTGTGTCTGGGTTGGTGGTAAAGTTTGGGAAGTCACTAGTTGGGTGGAAGTCCCGGAAGCAAAGTCTCATTGTGCTGTCTTCTACTGAGGCTGAATTCAGCGCACTGTCAGATTTGTGACGGGAACTAGAGTTCTATAGATGCTTGGTGCAAGAGATCAATGGGGATTGTAGCTTGCCCATCACGGTTTGGGAAGACAATCAACCTTGTTTGAAATTGGCTGAATCTGCGCAATTTAAGGCCAGAACCAAGCATCTGGACATACGTTTCCAAAATGTGTGTCAGAGTGTTCAGTCAGGTTTGATTCGGCTGAAGTATTGTGCCAGTCACAGTAACTTGGCCGATGGATTTACCAAGCCTTTAAGCTTCCAGCGTCATGGGGAGTTTTGTGGTGGTTTGGAGTTGGGGGTAAGTTCTGTACATACTTTCCCCACAGTAGCGCAGGGCGAGAGGGGGTGTGAGGAGAACCTGAGCTTAGAGGGTTAAACAGCTCAGAGTGTACGCCCTGCCTACTATTGGGAGGGGGGAGATTCTGCGTCATATCCGAGAGTCTCCAGCCTTTGTTCTTTCTCACTACTTTCGCTTTTGAGGAGAGTGCACGTGTTTTCACGATGCTGTTCGACAATGGATAGTTTCTGCTTAAATAAAACTGCTTTTAGCTGCTAAGATCCTGAGTGGACTTTATTTAAGCACACTGAAGGAAAGCACTTGAGTTTGCAGCTTTCTCTGACCACTGCTTAACTCTGCATTTGCTCAGAGCTTCGGAATGTGGCCCTTTGAAGTGCAGAGGCCTGGCCGGTAGCTGCGTAGCCAAAGCTGGCTGGACGCCAGGACTTATCTGAGCAATAAATCTTCTTCAATACCTTCCTCTGGGTCTCTTCTCTCTCGGGTCAGGCTCTCCCTCTACTCAGCGGCAGCGGCTGCAGCAAGGTCGGGGCACCCCCCCCCCAGCCAGCGGATTGGCTGGCTGGAACTGGCTGGAATGTCCCCGGATTTAATTAATGTCCCCGGATGTAGTCGGGACCTCCGATGCTGCTTGCTGCCATGGCGTCAGCCATGTTGCAGCGCAGGAAGTCCCCAGGCGTAAATCCGGGGACATTCCGGGGACAAATTTCTGCCGGGGAGAGATTGCTGAATCCGGGGACTCTCCCTGGCAACCGGGGACGCCTGGTAAGCCTCCTTCTGGTCTTACCTGAGCAGCAAGTGCAGCTTGTTCTGGATCACCGTGGATCCCTTCAGCTGCCATCAAGCTCCCAGGTGTGGATCTGTTGTCCTGACCTGATTTTTAAATAGAATTCCATTAGCCTTTACATTTTTAACTTTTGACTCTTATCTGCAAACCCGCAGCCCCACCTCCCCACCTTAACACTGGGAAGGCCATGTCCCCGGAATTTGTGAAGACAGGATTCTCAAAAATACCTCTGGCTTGAGGCTCCTGGAGTGTTGCTGGCAATGCCTGGAGTTTCTCTTCAAGCTCCTGGACCTTCATAGGCAATGCTTGAGTTTCCTTAAATACTGTTTCAGCTGCATGCCACACCTCAGCCAAAAGAGCTGCTATCATTCAAAAAAAGTTTTAAAAGTTTTTTTTTTTACTGTCTCATTAAAGAATTCTATATATATATAACTACTTTTCCCTTTTTCTATTTACTTATTACAATGGTTTTTTTCTTTTCCTTCTCTTTTCTGAACAAACAAACAAACCATTTTCAGTAGGATTTTTTGTGTTTTCTTTTTCTTTCTTTCTTCTTTTTCTCTCTATCTCTTTTCTCTGTTCCTTATCTGTAATGGTTCTAGGGGTTGGTCGTGCGTAAATCGACGCCACACCTGGCTGGGTTACCTGGGTGAAACCTTTCAGTCCGGACAGCCACTCACCCGTGGCTGTCTCAATCGCTGGCAGAATCCGTCAGTGGGCGTTTCTTGAACTTCTTCCAGCAAAGAAGCTCTTTGACGCCTAGTTGCCGCCTACTCTCCCTGCGCGGAAGCCTTCTGCGCAGGGAGGGTGTGGGCAGCGAAGGACCCGTGCTCTCCCCACTGGTCTCCGGCGAGGAGTCATGGAGCCACCTTGCCGATTCCCCCATCTGCCCCCCTTCTCCACTGGTGCTACGCTGAATTCCTTCCCCAGAAGATGGGCTGATTCTCTCCCTCCCGAGACGCTCTCCGGAACCCCTCTGGAGCCTTCCCTCTCCCTCTGGCTCCGATGGCAGTTCCCTGACATTATCTTTTCTATTCCATCTTGTCTCTTGTCTGACACTATAACTTGAACCACCACAGCGACTTTTGATTTTTAAATAGAATTCCATTAGCCTTTACATTTTTAACTTTTGACTCTTATCTGCAAACTCCCAAACCCACCTCCCCACCTTAATACTGGGAGGGCCATGTCCCCGGAATTTGTGAAGACAGGATTCTCAAAAATACCTCTTCCTTGCGGATCCTGGAGTATTTTTGGCAACAGCTGGAGTTTTTCTTCAAGCTCCTGGACCTTCATACACAATGCTTCATCATCCTTAAGTACTGTTTCCGCCCCCGTCTTAGGGCTATTGGGCGCCTTCTTCAGTATTTCAACATCCTGGAGAGGACAGACACTTCCTGCTAGACATTTACTCCAGACATTTACAGAAGGCACAGAGGCACTGGTTGAAGAAGTTGGGAATGAGCAGACAGTGCTATTGCTGAGAAGGAGCTCCACCCCAGGGTGCTAAAGAGCTCTTTCCCTAGCCTGCAGGTGCCAGAAGGCCAAGCGCTGGTGTTGCAGTGGTGGTACTTCAGAGGAGTATGAGAAAAGGCTGCTCTGGATTCTGGGTATATAAATGGCCTTGCCTGAAGCTGTGGATTGTGCTCTGCATTAGCAGAGAGGCTCTACTTAGTTGCAAATGAAGCACATTTCAGTCATTATAGAAACCGGTGTTTCCATGCATGCTTGTTCAGGAACTCTGTGAACTAGACAGCCGCTGTTTTAAACTGGCCCTTTTTCTGGCAGGTTAAACGATTAAAGTTGACTTGATTCACTTCATCCGCCAACTACCCTTCTAAGCAACCAGAGCAATTACAAATAAAAGGATCTCCAACCGTGCGCTATCCCTTTCTGCAAGCGAGCTCTCCCACAAAGTGGGGGGGGGGACAGGGGATCCCCACTGCTGTGCTTTGCCTCAACGCCCCAAAGACAAGCCGTCCAGCTGGAGAAAAGGGGGGAGGGGTGTACACCACAGGAACGGCCAAGAACGCTGTTTTTTGCTCAGCAATGAGACGTTAAAGCAGACATACCTTCGTCTGGGTCTCTTCTCTCTCGAGTCGGGCTCTCCCTCTCCTCAGCGGCGGCGGCTGCAGCAAGGTAGGGGCACCCCCCCAGCCAGCGGATTGGCTGGCTGGAACTGGCTGGAATGTCCCCGGATTTAATTAATGTCCCCGGATGTAGTCGGGACCTCCGATGCTGCTTGCTGCCATGGCGTCAGCCATGTTGCAACGCAGGAAGTCCACAGGCGTAAATCCGGAGACATTCCGGGGACAAATTTCTGCCGGGAAAAATTGCTGAATCCGGGGACTCTCCCTGGCAACCGGGGATGCCTGCTAAGCCTCCTTCTGGCCTTACCTGAGCAGCAAGCGCAGCTTGTCCTGGATCACCGTGGATCCCTTCAGCTGCCATCAAGCTCCCAGGTGTGGATCTGTTGTCCTGACCTGATTTTTAAATAGAATTCCATTAGCCTTTACATTTTTAACTTTTGACTCTTATCTGCAAACTCCCAACCCCACCTCCCCACCTTAATACTGGGAGGGCCATGTCCCCGGAATTTGTGAAGACAGGATTCTCAAAAATACCTCTTCCTTGCGGATCCTGGAGTATTTTTGGCAACAGCTGGAGTTTTTCTTCAAGCTCCTGGACCTTCATACACAATGCTTCATCATCCTTAAGTACTGTTTCCGCCCCCGTCTTCGGGCTATTGGGCGCCTTCTTCAGTATTTCAACATCCTGGAGAGGACAGACACTTCCTGCTAGACATTTACTCCAGACATTTACAGAAGGCACAGAGGCACTGGTTGAAGAAGTTGGGAATGAGCAGACAGTGCTATTGCTGAGAAGGAGCTCCACCCCAGGGTGCTAAAGAGCTCTTGCCCTAGCCTGCAGGTGCCAGAAGGCCAAGCGCTGGTGTTGCAGTGGTGGTACTTCAGAGGAGTATGAGAAAAGGCTGCTCTGGATTCTGGGTATATAAATGGCCTTGCCTGAAGCTGTGGATTGTGCTCTGCATTAGCAGAGAGGCTCTACTTAGTTGCAAATGAAGCACATTTCAGTCATTATAGAAACCGGTGTTTCCATGCATGCTTGTTCAGGAACTCTGTGAACTAGACAGCCGCTGTTTTAAACTGGCCCTTTTTCTGGCAGGTTAAACGATTAAAGTTGACTTGATTCACTTCATCCGCCAACTACCCTCCTAAGCAACCAGAGCAATTACAAATAAAAGGATCTCCAACCGTGCACAATCCCTTTCTGCAAGCGAGCTCTCCCACAAAGTGGGGGGGGGACAGGGGATCCCCACTGCTGTGCTTTGCCTCAACGCCCCAAAGACAAGCCGTCCAGCTGGAGAAAAGGGGGGAGGGGTGTACACCACAGGAACGGCCAAGAACGCTGTTTTTTGCTCAGGAATGAGGCGTTAAAGCAGACATACCTTCCTCTGGGTGTGCTCTCTCGAGTCGGGCTCTCCCTCTCCTCAGCGGCGGCGGCTGCAGCAAGGTAGGGGCACCCCCCCCCCAGCCAGCGGATTGGCTGGCTGGAACTGGCTGGAATGTCCCCGGATTTAATTAATGTCCCTGGATGTAGTCGGGACCTCCGATGCTGCTTGCTGCCATGGCGTCAGCCATGTTGCAGAGCAGGAAGTCCACAGGCGTAAATTCGGAGACATTCCGGGGACAAATTTCTGCCGGGAAAAATTGCTGAATCCGGGGACTCTCCCTGGCAACCGGGGACGCCTGCTAAGCCTCCTTCTGGCCTTACCTGAGCAGCAAGTGCAGCTTGTCCTGGATCACCGTGGATCCCTTCAGCTGCCATCAAGCTCCCAGGTGTGGATCTGTTGTCCTGACCTGATTTTTAAATAGAATTCCATTAGCCTTTACATTTTTAACTTTTGACTCTTATCTGCAAACCCGCAGCCCCACCACCCCACCTTAACACTGGGAGGGCCATGTCCCCGGAATTTGTGAAGACAGGATTCTCAAAAATACCTCTGGCTTGCGGCTCCTGGAGTGTTGCTGGCAACGCCTGGAGTTTCTCTTCAAGCTCCTGGACCTTCATAGGCAATGCTTGAGTTTCCTTAAATATTGTTTCAGCTGCATGCCACACCTCAGCCAAAAGAGCTGCTATCACTCAAAAAAAGTTTTAAAAGTTTTTTTAAAAAATTTCTCATTAAAGAATTCTATATATATATAACTACTATTCCATCCCCACTCCCCCCCTTTTTCTATTTACTTATTACAATGGTTTTTTTCTTTTCCTTCTCTTTTCTGAACAAACAAACAAACCGTTTTCAGTAGGATTTTTTGTGTTTTCTTTTTCTTTCTTTCTTCTTTTTCTCTCTATCTCTTTTCTCTGTTCCTTATCTTTTCTTTTCCATCTTGTCTTTTGTCTGACACTATAACTTGAACCACCACAGCGACTTTTGATTTTTAAACAGAATTCCATTAGCCTTTACATTTTTAACTTTTGACTCTTATCTGCAAACCCGCAGCCCCACCTCCCCACCTTAACACTGGGAGGGCCATGTTCCCGGAATTTGTGAAGACAGGATTCTCAAAAATACCTCTGGCTTGCGGCTCCTGAAGTGTTGCTGGCAACGCCTGGAGTTTCTCTTCAAGCTCCTGGACCTTCATAGGCAATGCTTGAGTTTCCTTAAATACTGTTTCAGCTGCATGCCACACCTCAGCCAAAAGAGCTGCTATCACTCAAAAAAAGTTTTAAAAGTTTTTTTTAAAAAATTCTCATTAAAGAATTCTATATATATATAACTACTATTCCATCCCCACTCCCCCCCTTTTTCTATTTACTTATTACAATGGTTTTTTTCTTTTCCTTCTCTTTTCTGAACAAACAAACAAACCATTTTCAGTAGGATTTTTTGTGTTTTCTTTTTCTTTCTTTCTTCTTTTTCTCTCTATCTCTTTTCTCTCTTCCTTATCTTTCCTTTTCCATCTTGTCTTTTGTCTGACACTATAACTTGAACCACCATAGCGACTTTTGATTTTTAAATAGAATTCCATTAGCCTTTATATTTTAAACTTTTGACTTTTACATTTTTAACTTTTAACTTTTGACAAGCTCCCAGGTGTGGATCTGTTGTCCTGACCTGAATACAAAAGAAGTGATTTTACATCTCCATTCCAACACGAAACGAAAGCCCAGAGCCTGGCTTCATGCTCCCCCTCATCTGGAATATGGTCACTTCCAGCCCCCTCCCAGCCCAAGGATCTCCTTGTAGAGGACTGCTTGTATGACAGAGAGGTTTTCTGTGGAGTGCTGCCTCCCTCTGCTGGTGCAAGCTGTTTCTCCAGCAGAAAAATGCTTCCTGGTAGATTGGAAGTGGCCACCCCTCTTTCCTGAACCCATTCCATATGCATCCCGACCCCAACTATCAGGATTTGCCATCTGGCCTGACTCTACAGTGCTGCTGATACACAAGATAGGCAATAGCCTGCCACTCACTAACCTAACTGCAGCCTTGCAGGAAAAGAATATAAGAGCAGCCAGAGATTTTGTAGTCCAGCCTATTCACATAAGCAGACCAGTCCCCTGCAGCGCACACCCTCCTACTCAAAACCAAGTCAGCTCACCGCCATAAACTGGGCCTCTTTCTCCTGCTTCACTTCTGAGATATTTCAGGGCAGGCTGGATTAAAGTCGGCTCACATTCCTGGCAAGGCTGTTTTCGTCCACGGAGTTTGTTCTATGAGACACATGAGCCAAATAGCCGAGGAGACAGTTTTTTAGCTGCCTGTCATTCATACACTTTATACTGAAAGGATTTCAGGGGCAGATGCTCTTTTTCTGCATGGAGGGTGGGGGTTTCCAAAGGGGCACTATTCAGACCTGCATTCATGGCTTATGAGTCGTAGCCGTGTGACAACTGCACATCATGCTGATGTGTTGAAGGGCTGATGTTGCACTTCCAGGTAGAAGAGCTCGTTGGCATTATTTTAGGCTCTCTGTCAATTGACTTTGTGACATGATGGGGGGGGGAGTTCTTATTTTTAGAGTATTTACCTGCAACCTATTATGTGGGAATCTCAAGGTACTTTACAACTAGGTCTGAAAATAGGCAAACATTGAAATGCAGCAGAATAAACAGGCCTACAGTAAAAAAATATCTTTCAAAGCCCATATTGGCTGGCAGCAGCATCCCCCCAAATCCATGATGGATAAACACTTTCCCCACATGGAGCAGAATTGCACCCATGTTGGCAAAGGCCTCCTTTCTAGAAGGGGGAGCAGAGGCTGCCCCCACCCACTGCTCTCTTCTCCCAGGCATCTGAAGAGACAAACAGCTCCCCTTCTCTACCTGGCTCCATCTCTCACCAGGCCCAAGCAGTATGGCCAGGGGTCAGGGATGGGGGCAGTTGTCCAAACCAGCTGGAGAGACTCAAGGAGGCATTACAGCCTCAAAGCCCTTTCCCTACCTCTCAATCTGGACTTACCTGGCCTTGCCCCTGGCCGCCTTTAGCCAGATCAGCTGTGCTCGGAGCTGGGACAGACCCCTCTGGAGACTTAGAGGTAGAGGAAACAGCCTGGGTCCCCGCAAAGGTGATCACACTTTTCCTACTCCCAGACTGCAGGCTAGAGAATGTTGCTGCACGCTGGTGACCCGTTCCCTGGGTGGTGCACTGGGAAGAAGAAACCTCATCCAGTGATGGGAGGGAAGCACTTTGGCCAGTGCCATGGGGCCTTTCTTCGGAAAGCTGCTCGGGGACCTGCAATGGAGCACTGCCCAAGGAGGAGGAAATGTGGGAGGCCTGCTGGGAAGGCTGCTGGGACCCCGACTCTTCCTGGCTAAGGGAAGCAGCTCTTCCAGTGGTATCTCTGGGAACAGAGGGCATCAAAGTGAGCTGGCAATGAGAAGGCTCAGCCAGGTGGGAGCCGGAGGTCTCTGGGGTCGCACCCAGGGATTCGTTGGGCGAACTTTTCTTCTCCATTCTGTGGACACGAAGGCAAGTCTTCTGACCACTGTACCAGCTGGTTTCAAAGGCTATTTTTTATGAAAGCTTGAAAAACAAAGAAAACACAGTGTCAGATAGCAAGCATTTTGAAAACATAAAAATGAAAAGAAACAGAAGACGAAAAGCTTTCTTCTTTGTTGCAAAGTAATGCCCAAGAATAAGCCCAGAGTAGGTAGGCCTTTTTACTCCTGGGGAAATCACCGGCAATTTCATGCCAAATGCAGCAGAGGGAAGGGGCACAGGAGCTGCTATGAAACAGACGATCCTCAAATCACAGCTGTTTGATGCAGGGATGGAATCAATCCTTTTGCTTCAGTAAAAACCTCAAGGGTCGTAGGTTGTGCTTAAATGAAGTGGATGGTGTTACAAAGGATCTCAAAATGAAAGACCGTTTTTCGATTTGAAAACTGTTGAATGATCTTTACCTATCCTGGGAACAGTACATGAAGAACTACATGAAGATGATGTACAGATGGTATACAACACCAGTGCAGTTAGGGAAAATGTTCAAAACTAGTTCAAATATATGTTGGAAGTGTAAGGAAAAGGAGGGAATATTTTATCATATGTGGTGGGAGTGTAAGGTAATTAAAACATTTTGGGAAATGATATACAATGAATTGAAGAAAATGCCCCATTTAACATTTGTTTAAAAACCCGAGGCATTTTTGTTGGGGATTGTAGGGAAAGATCTGCCAAAAAAGTTGAAAAACATCTTCATGTATGCGACAACGGCCGCGAGAGTTCTGGTTGCACAAGGATGGAAGACTGAAGAAACCCCAACTAAAGAATCATGACGAGAAAAGTTGATGGACTATGCAGAAGTGGCAAAATTGACATATAAGCTACAGGACAAGGATAACTGTGACTTTAAGGATGAATGGGAACCTTTTACAAAGTCTCTGAAGACGCAACAAAGTGAATTGGACTCCTTGGCAGGCTTTGAATAAACATCCACAATTTTTTTTTACTGATAATAATCAGCTCTACAGTTTGAGGATCTATACAACTTTGTAACATGCAGAAAACAGCAATATTAGAGAAATCAAAGACTGGAACTGAGGGAAGTTGGGAGGTGGAGTGGGGGGGTGGGTTCTGGGGGGGAGGGGGAAGGGGGAGGGAGGAAAAATGGGGGGGACTAAGGATATGTTTTTGGATAATATGTCTTGTTATAACTTTGAATATATATATTTTTTTAATATCCTGGGAACAGTACACCGCAGTGGTGGGCAGTTCCACAGACCCTCCTCCTCTGCTCAAAATGCATACAGACCCATCTTTGCGCGGGGAAGATCCAGACAAAAGGAGTCTGTTTTCAAAGTACCCGCGGAGGGGTTTCCATCCTCTTGCCTCCCCCGCCCCCCGATCACTGTTTCACTCCGGAAGGCGTCTCAGACCTGGGTGGAGCAGCCACAAATGACAGGCAAAGAGACAAGGTCCTGCCCAGATTCAGGCTTCCTCATGATCGTGTGGAATCTGTACACGTTTCTGTTGGCGCTTCCACTAGTGATTTATCTGTACAATATCGGACTTCATTTCAGCCAACCACATCCTTCCTCTTCCCCCGACAGCATACTAGAGTTCATACGGATTTCAAAGCATGCTTTGGGAACTTGTATGCTTAGCTTTAAACTCCACAAAATTAGCCTATGGCTAGGATGCTATTTATCAAAGTCTGTGTCCATTAAGATATGGTCAGATACAAGTATGCTTTCCCCCTTGTTATACAATTATTATTTTTAAAATTGCATTCAACCATTTACTATTTAAACAGCTTATACACCACTTGACTATAATCATCTCTGAAGTGACACACGAGAAATACATTGCCGAAAAAGTTAACATTGAAGACATCAGACTTCCGTTACAAAGACCTGCTGGCATAAAAAAAGGATTCGGTAGGTGCTGGGTGCTCTGCCTGATGCTCTCAACTGACAAGATGTAGGTGTGGTTGAATCAAATGGGAACAGTGACCACAGTGCTATCAAATTCAACATACACAGTATGGAAGTGGACAATTGCTAAGGAAATCCAGAACAGTCACATTTGACTTCAAAAGAGGAGACTTCCTCAAAATGAGGGATTGGGTAAAAAGGCAGTTGAAGGGGGAAAGTCAAGGATGGTGAGCCCTTCTGTGCTCCAGAGGGCCTGGGTGGCCTCATTCCCCTCTTGTTCTGAGCACTGCAGAGGGAGGCAAACATGTCCTTCCTGGGGGCTGGTCCCTCCCCGCCCTGTTCCTGGAGGGCAGCAGGAGGAGGGGGCTGCTGCAGCTGCCTCCTTTGGGGGCATGGCTCACCTTGCCTGCTCCTGCCCTCCTCCAACACACACAACCTTACCTGCCTCAGCCATCCATGGGGGCTTGAGAGTGTGTGAGCAGACTTTGTCATGGGAGGAGGCAGGCCTTGCAGAGGAGGAATGCTGGGGGCAGGCATTCAAACTCAGCCCTGAAGCTCACTGGGTGACCCTGGGCCAGGCACTCACGCTCAGCCTAACCTACCTCAAAGGGTTGTTGTGAGGATAAAATGGGGGGGGGGAGAACTCTGCACACCAACTTGACCTCCTTGCAGGAAATGGGGGCTATAAATGTAATTGTGTTATTTGTACCCCACCCACCTCACTGGGTTTCCCCAGCCTCTCTGGGCGGCTTCCAACACATATTAAAACAACAAACATTCAAAGCCCCCCTATAAAGGGCTGCCTTCCAGAGGTTTGATAGTTGCTCATCTCCTTGTCACCTGTAGGGAGGGCGTTCCACAGAGAGGCTGCCACCACCGAGAAGGCCCTCCCTCTGCCTGGTTCCCTGCAACCTCGCTTCTCGCGGGGAGGGAACCACCAGAAGACCCTCGGAGGAGGACCTCCGGGCTGAAGGATGGGGGTGGAGATGCTCCTTCAGGTATACTGCGCTGAGCTTCCTGACCTAACATTTGCCTCGCTTAACATAATTAATTAGTAAGTGATGTTTTCCTCTTCCATTCAAGCAGTACAGGAAGTAAGAACGTGCAAAAAGGAGTACTACTTCTAGAATTCCCAGCTCCTGACATAAAACAGCACAAAGGTTGCCTTTTCTTGACCATCAATCACCTGCGCAAAGTCCCTACACCACCCCCTATTGTGCTTCATTACAGCCCCATCGGTCAGGCCGGACACTGAGGTCCAGCGCTGAGGGCCTTCTGGTGGTTCCCTCATTGCGAGAAGCGAAGTTACAGGGAACCAGGCAGAGGGCTTCTCGGTAGTGGCGCCCGCCCTGTGGAATGCCCTCCCACCAGATGCCAAAGAAATAAACAAGTATACGACATTTAGAAGACACCTGAAGGCTGCCCTGTTTCGGCAAGCTTTTAATGACTGATGTTTTAATGTATTTTTAATCTTTTGCTGGAAGCCGCCCAGAGTGGCTAGGGAAACCCAGCCAGATGGGCCGGGTAGAAATAATTAAAAAATATAATTATTAAATTATTATACGCGTTAGAAACAGAATTTGAAGGGGCAGTCTTTTCTGGCATTGCCAAATGAAGCTGCTGACCCATTTCTAAGTCCTAAAATCCACAATTTCTCTGAATGCCTGAAAAACCCAGTGGTGCAGGACCTCCTAGCATGCCATCTGCTGGGGAACATTTCCTAGCACTTGGCTGGGAGCTGCTGCAGCGCTATAGTCAGGAAAGGCTTTCTGTATATCGGTAAGTCCCAACAGTTGAATAGGAACCTTCAAAAACAATGTATGTATTTGTATCTCATATGTTTTAAGCTATTTCACATGTCCACCAAGCACGAGAAACTGTCCCTTCATCTTCTTGACATTTCCAACAAATATTTGGTATGTTTACATGTATTCTAAATAACTTCTCGGGAGTTAGATGCCAACAATACTGAAATATATATATATTTAAAAGTCTATTTTAAGTCATAACTCAATTATTATTTTAACTCTTTAGTCCACATATGTTACCACTATTCCAACGGTACAATATAACCAAAAAAAGAGAAAATCTTGCCCCTTTAATCATGCACTTTTTAATCTGTTCCTCTTCCATTTAGGATTTCAACAAAAGTTTGTACATTTTTGATATCACATGATGTGCACAATTGTATCTCAAAACCCGTCTTCCACTCTTCCGTACCCCAAGTCTTCATTTCCAACTAGAATCTCTCAATCAATCAATCAATCAATCATTTATTTGTATGTTGCCTTTCCAAATTTCAAACCATGTGCAAGGCAGCTTACAAAAAAATTAAAATATTACATAACTGCAAACATAACAAAACTAGTCGTAAACAATGAACAAAATATCAAAAAGTACACAACGAAATTGAAAAAAAATCCACATAAATAATAAGATTCCATGGAAATCATATAATCCAAACTAAAGAGATAAAAAATTATCATCAGCAACAGCAACCCCCCCCCCCCCCGGAAAAAGAACCCATAAACAACACCCCAACCCTCTTTTATTAAGTGTAAAAGAGAAACCCCTTGTTTAAATTTTACAATCTCCCCGTTTCCACTTTAAGAACTCTCAGTAGATTAACCATTTCTCTTTATCCGTCACCCTTTTGTCTATAAAAAGGGTCTTCTGGTGAAACAGAGCCTTTGTGTATAAACTAACTTTATATCTATTTTCAGATTCTTAATACGCCACACACGTCTAATACAGTGGTTCTCAAGGTGCGCATTTACTCTGACTTGATCTACCACAAATATCCAAGCCATCTAACCCTGAAATCCTAACCTTCTAATTCCAAGTCTCTTCTTTCTCAATATCCCCCATTCCGTTAACCGCACCAAGCAACAAGCTGTAAAATGCAAGTTTAAAACGCAAGCGTTCCTTTGCATCTCGCAGAACTTTAAATGTAATTCGTGGTTTTTTCACCTGTCCTCCAAACTTCGGTCTTTTTGCCATCCTTTAAATGGGAAATCAGTAGTCGAGCCATACTTTTTGGTAAAATGTTCGTCTGGATCCCGGAAGTCCTACCTGAGAAGAACAATAGGAGTGTCCGCTAGCGCCAGCCACTTCTCCTTCTGCAAGCAGCGCCACCCGAATTCCCGCCTGGGATGAGCCGCTAAACTCAGCCGCCGGAGAACGACTGGGGCGGGCGGCAAGTGGGAGGGGGAAGTTGTGTGCTTCTGTCCCGTCAGAAAAGTGCTGGTCCTCCCCGGAGGCAGCCTGCTTGCAGAAAAGGGGGCTGGGCTGCCTCAAAGCCCGTCAAGGCCACAGGCTGCTAGCATGACTCATCCCGGCTTTATCATCTGAGGGGAAAGGGTGCGTGGTCTTAAATGCTGGCCTTGGCAACTTGGCTGAGCCACCTTGGGCCAGCTTAGCCTCCCTCACAGAGGGTTGTTCTGAAGATACACTCAGGAAAACACCCGAGGCATGAAGAAGAAGAACGAGGAGAGTCTGGAAAGGGGGGTGGGGAGCGCTCCCACCCCAGCCGCTCCAGGATGGGAAGTGCGTCCCAGGGGAAGCGGGATTCAGGCGGAGGAGGACGTCGGGTTGGGTGGGGGTTGCCAGGAGCAGCACAATGTCCTTCGAACCCCCGGCTTCCACTCTCCAGGCAGGCACCCAATGTGGCCAGCTGGCACTCCAGCCTTGGCGTGCAGATCCCGGGTTCAGCCCCAGATCTCTGGAGCGGAAAGGCTCTTGGGCGTGAATATGAAAGGCAGCATCTGTCAGAATAGGTCATACTGAGCCAGTACAGATGAACGTGACTATTGGTTCGCTTCCTCTGCTATCTGCCTTTTCGGGCACCTCAGAGGTGGCAGAGAGAGGCAGGGGAGAGACTCCGGCCTCTACAGAAGGCTGCACCCCTTTCCTCCATGTCCCCACCCCAACTCTTAGGACCAGAAGCAAGAGACAGCTTTGCTGAGCACGTGCCCCTTCCCAGGGAGATGCAACTCTGCACTACTGTTCCCTGAATTGCTTGCGAAGCCATACTCCAGGCTCCAGGCTCTTATTGTCACAGCCCTGCAGGATCAGACCAAGGCCCATCTAGTCCAGCTCTCAGCAGCCCAGCAGATGTCCAAGGGAAGCCCCAAGCAGACTCCAAATGCAGCCCCACTCTCCCCACTGGGGACACCCGCAACTGGTAAGCAGAGGTAGAGTGCCTCTGCGGCTGGAGGTGCAACATGGTCTAACCCTCCATGAATTTGACGAATCCTTTCTTAAAGCCATCCCCGTCAGTGCCTCTGGAAGGAGGAAATTTCAGTGTCACTAGGCACTCTGTGTCTGGCCTGAATCTGCCATCATTCCGCTTTCTTAAAGAGATCCAGGTTCTGATATTATGAGGAGGAAACATCGCTCTGCACCTTTCCCACATCATGCATACTTCTATGATGTCCCCACTTTCCCCCCCCCCTCGCAAAGCCCCAAAGCCTCCTACATTGTAAGCCTTCCTTACAGGGGAATCATCAGAACCACCTGTGCTGCAGAGCTTCTGGCTGCAGGCGACTCATGGAGATTTGCATTGACTGCTGCAATGCACCCCTAATGATTCAGATTGTATCATTATAGTGTCATTGTGTTGATTTGTTATTGATATATTAAAGGGGCCTGGGACTTGCCTGTCCATTCCCAACAGCAAGGGCCCCTCGCCAGTTGGCTTGCTTCCTCTGAGGCCGCCTCAGCTCCTGGCAGCCCACACCCCCTGGCCAGCCCCAGAGGCACCATTCTCTGGGGGAGAACAGCTGGGCAAGCCTTGGGGAGGCAGAGATGGCATCCGAGGAGGGAGGGAAGGAAAGAGGGACAGAGGCCAGTGTCTCCCGCGGCACCCCGACCATCATTCAAGGCACCCCAGCTGCCACAGCACACTGCTTGAAAACCACTGCAGAACTGGGATGGGAAAGGTTTCTAGTCCAACTAACTGGTCTGGAGAAGAGGAAAGGCAGCCATGCTTGCTCCTTTGTCTTCTCCGAGGAGACTTCCAGCCTGACTTCTCATCTTGAGGCCCCAGCGAGAAGTGGGAAGTGGAGGAGGAGGAGGAGGAAGCATCCCCAGAAGAAGTGTGCTCCCCACCAGTAGGTGCTTCCACCCCCCACTCCTAAATCTGCTTCCAACAGATACTGGGGGGGGGGCATCCTGCACCATCTGGTGTTAGGAGAATTAGAAGGTCTAAGATATAAACACATACATAAATACCGTAAGTAGTTCTCATCACAAAAGAATATGCAGGTAAACCCATGAACAGACAGGTAAACCCATCAACAGGTTTCCTGCCAGACAGGAGTCTGCTGTAGGCCGCCCCTTCTGTGATTTATGTATCGTTTTTCGCTGTATCGAATCGTATCCTTTTTGCTGTATCTTTCTCATTGACTTTAAGAATGGATCTGAATGTATTTTTCCTCAAAATGCTGTACTTTTTCTTGGTCAAATTTGAAGCTTTCCTTGTTGGGTCGAATTGCAGCTATAAAGATGAATGTATTGCCTAGAATGCTGTTTTTGTTTCAAACACTGCAAATTGTGGACAAGATGGATTGTTTCAAGAAGTGGCAGAAAGATATCTCTAGATTTGTCTGGCAGGGCAAGAAGCCCAGAATAAAATTTAAGATATTAACTGATGCAAAGGAAAGGGGTGGATTTGCCCTGCCAGACTTTAAACTTTACTATGAATCAGCAGCATTCTGCTGGTTGAAAGACTGGCTGCTTCTTGAGAACACAGACATTTTGGATTTAGAAGGTTTTAACAATGTTTTCGGGTGGCATGCATATTTGTGGTATGACAAGGTTAAAGCACATAAAGCATTTAAGAACCATATTGTCAGGAAAGCTTTGTTCAATGTTTGGATAAGATATAAGGATCTATTGGAAAACAAAACACCAAGGTGGCTGTCACCAATGGAAGCAAAAGCCCAGAAAAAGCTCAGTATGGAGGCCAAATGGCCGAAATATTGGGAAATTTTGGAACAAGAGGGAGATAGACTAAAACTGCAGAGTTTTGAGAAACTAAAAAACAAAGTGCGAGATTGGCTTCATTACTATCAGATAATGGAGGCATATCATTTGGACAAGAAAACTGAAAACTGTATATCATGAAAATGATATACAGGTGGTACATGACCCCAGTCAAGCTTGCAAAAATATATCACTTGCCCGATAATAAATGTTGGAAATGTAAAGAAAATGAAGGTACATTCTTTCACCTTTGGTGGACGTGCCCAAGAATCAAGGCTTTCTGGGAGATGATATATAATGAAATGAAAAAGGTATTTAAATATACCTTCCTGAAGAAACCAGAGGCCTTTCTTCTGGGCATTGTCGGCCAATTGGTGCCAAAGAAGGACAGAACTTTTTTTATGTACGCTACAAGAGCAGCAAGAATACTTATTGCAAAGTATTGGAAGACACAAGATTTACCCACTTTGGAAGAATGGAAGATGAAGATGATGGACTATATGGGATTGGCAGAAATGACTGGCAGAATCCGGGACCAGGGAGAAGAGGCGGTGGAAGAAGATTGGAAGAAATTTAAAGACTATCTACAGAAATATTGCAAAATTAATGAATGTTAGAATGATGTTGGATAGAAATTAAGTGGTTTCCAGCTGTAATGCTTTAAGAATATGGAAGAAGGGTATGGTGTTGGATTGGAAATAAGTGGTATTAGTAACAAAGTTAATAAGAATATGCAAAAATGAATTGATAATGGATGAAAATACTGAGTTATAAAATGTCAAGATATAGAGATAAGATAAATGAAAGAGGGTAAGGATTTGCTGATTTGATTATTTAAATGGGAATACAAGAAGGGGAGGTGTGAGGAAGTCAAAGAAACAAGCAAATGAGTTTTAAATTATGAAAAAGAATTGTTTTTAATTTTTTGTATCTTTTTTGTGTGTGTTTATTCTTATTTTTTTCTTGTTTTTTTATTATGTGTTTCTGCATATCTGTTTTTTGTAAAATCTTAATAAATATTTCTTTTAAAAAAAATGCTGTACTTTTCTAAATGTATCCAAATGTATCCGCATGGGTTTTTGTATTTCCCCCCAATCTCATCGCCTAGAGAATGTTCCTTAAATGTAACAATCACTTGTTCCAAATGTATTTGATTCAAATGTATTTAAGGCCCCACTTTTCACATGGTGTCCTGTTGTGTGTTCGGAAAGTACTCTTTATTGTTTGATTTGGGTTAATGTCAGAATAAAAGCGAGTTCCTTCAAAATAACACATTCCTTTTTATCTTACCAATTTCTCATATTGTAAGAAGCGGAAGAAGAAACCATAGAGAGCATTCATATTTTCCTTCTGATCAATGAAGTCAAACGTTACAATTATCCATTTTAGAATGAGCACCTATAGGGAGAAGACAGATCTCAGTAAGCCAAAGCAAGGCCAAGACAACAAACCCCTTCTGGAATATGCTCAGCGTGTACAACATCTAGCTGAATCATCACCAGGATAACTAAGTCAGACTGGGGGAAATATCATTCTTCAGAACCAAGACATCATTACCATGCTTTCCAAGTTACCTGAAAGTCACTAGAACACTTGCGAGCACAGAGCCAAGACACAGCTGAAATAAGAGAATCCTACAAACTTCGGGGTTTGTAGATGGTTGTAAAGGTTGCTGAAAGGTTTCTAGTTCACTAGTTGGAAACAGCTTCCAGGCTAGGCAGGACCAAGGTTGCTTTGTAACTGTTCCTGTCTGCCTGCTTGCCATCGTGCATATTTGTAAACCATTTCTGCCAAAATATATCCATCTGCAATAGTAGTTTCTGGAAGCAGACCCTGCAAGAGTGCACACTCCATGAAGTCCATTTGAAGAGTGTTACGGAATGGAGGGGGGGCATATGAACGAAGTCTTACTCCCGAGTAAGAGACGTAGAGCCCGAGGCGATGACCTCAAGGGAACCCTGCCACACTAGGACTCCCCTCGCCCCGTCACAACGTTGCACCAAGCACCGCACAAAAGTCCAAAACCCTGAGAAGAAAGCGCCATTTCTGACCCCGTATCCCGATGCTATACACGATCGATGTATTTGATGAATGAACAATGTATTTGCATGAGGATGCGCTCTAGCCAATCAGATGGCGTTGAATGTAGCCCTTCAGCCAATCGCAGCAATGCCATGGCTCTGCAGAGGCAGCTCAGCTCCAGCTGTTTTGCACGCTCCACTGAGCGCTGACAAGGTGATGACAGCTCCCGCTGCGAGAACAACGGACTGAGTCAATCGAAACCTCCTTACCCTGTTAATCCAATCAAAACTAGATGTTGTTTAGTCGTTTAGTCGTGTCCGACTCTGCGTGACCCCCTGGACCAGAGAAGAAGAAGAAGAAGAAGAAGAAGAAGAAGAAGAAGAAGAAGACGAAGAAGAAGAAGAAGAAGAAGAAGAAGAAGAAGAAGAAGAAGAAGAGGAGGAGGAGGAGGAGGAGAAGGAGGAGGAGTTTGGATTTCATATCCCGCCTTTCACTCCCCTTCAGGAGTCTCAAAGCGGCTAACAATCTCCTTTCCCTTCCTCCCCCACAACAAACACTCTGTGAGGTGAGTGGAGCTGAGAGACTACAAAGAAGTGTGACTGGCCCAAGGTCACCCAGCAGCTGCATGTGGAGGAGCGGAGACTCGAACCCGGGTCCCCAGATTACGTGACTACCACTCTTAACCACTACACCCCTGTCTTCCACTGCCTCCCGCACTTTGCTCAAACTCATGCTGGTAGCTTCGAGAACACTGTCCCACCATCTCGTCCTCTGCCGTCCCCTTCTCCTAGTGCCCCCCATCTTTCCCAACATCAGGGTCTTTTCCAGGGAGTCTTCTCTTCTCCTGAGGTGGCCAAAGTCTTGGAGCCTCAGCTTCAGTATCTGTCCTTCCAGTGAGCACTCAGGGCTGATTTCCTTCAGAATGGATAGGTGTGATCTTCTTGCAGTCCATGGGACTCTCAAGAGTCTCCTCCAGCAGCAGAATTCAAAAGCATCAATTCTTCGGCGAATGTGAGCGGTATTGGCTTAGGCATTGATTGGACCTGACTATATCTGACTCCTGCCCATTGTGCAGGAAGTCCCAGTAAGGGTAAGCCACCGGTAGGGGGAGCCCTGTCGATGCGAGCCAACTCAAGCTCCCCCTGGTGCTCCCGTCGGGGTCGTGTCAAGGCCTTAGTCCCCCAGCCGGGCTTCAGACTAGATCAACACCCCCGGATTCCTTTAACGGAATACCCTTAAGCATGGAGGGGCAGGTGATGGCCACACCTCCCCTCCCCCACACAAGGTCAAACAATGCCTAACCGCAACCCTAACTAAGTTGTGACGATTGCTACGAGGTAGGCGAAAACCAAGTGTCCAGTGCCAATTTGCCAAGTGGTAAAATTCCTACCAGGCCCCTCGGACAACCAAGGCGACCAACCAAAGTCCACAGCAAGGCCATTGCCTAACCTGCAAAATAGGGAGGGAGGGCGGGTGATTGAGGAAGCGAGCCAAAGAGGAAGTCCTCTGGGGGTTGGCTGGCCCGGCTCTGATGTGGCCGGGATCCCATAGGCAACGGGGGACAGAGTCCCCCGCCCCTGGTGGGGAGTGGGTGGCCACGTGGTCCACCACAACTCCTCCCCACCGGGAAGTGGAGCGGATTTCCCAAGACGTATCCTGTATTTGCATGTTACCCCAACACATTCCCCCTATGTTAACCATGTATAACCCTCCCCTTTTCTGGTGGAGTGCTGATGTTTAGCGAACTGTCTGCTGGGATAAGATAGGAACTTTTAAAAGTCCTTGTCACCCCGTTCTCGGGGTTCAATTCCTCTCTGAACCTGTTGCGCGATAAACTTTGGTCTCCACTATTTGCTCCGGTTGGTGGCTGGACTCCTTCTTTGTTCCGCAGGGACCCACGGGCTCTGAGCAGCCTCCCATCTGGATTTTTCCGTAACAACAGAAACTCGACTAACCCTCTTGAGAGAAGAAAGGTGGCTTTTGCTCCCGCTGCAATGTTGTAATCTAAATAAGCACATCTTCCTACAAGTGAATAGTAGCCACCTATCTGGGGGGAAATAAAGCGGTATGCTGAGAGACATGGTTACGGTGGAGAGCAAATCTGTGTTCCACAATCCGAACATCCCGAGAGAAACCAGGTGGCAGCTTTTTTTTACTGTGTCCACAGAACTCAATGAAAGCCTGTGGGATGTAAACACAGGAGCAGTCAGTGACAACATTCCTAGAGTGTACATGTTAGAACATGGGGAGGGATGTCTGTCCAGCAAGCAGGTAAACTTCCTGGGGACGGACTTCCTCCGCATGTGACCAGAGGTGGGTGTGGCCTCACCTGTGCAGGTAAATGATAAAAGCACAGGGCAGGCAGCCATCTCTCTCTCTTGCCTCTTGCCTCTCTCATCTTCATCTTTCAAAGAAGCAGGATGCCCTCTTGGCTCTCAGCCAAGAGAGGAGGATAGGATTATCTTCCTGTAAGATAGATTCTAAATGTATTTTACCTTTTTAAGCCTGTCTGCCTTCTGGGATCATATTGTGAACAGAACGTGAGTAAACTCTTTTATACTTTTATAAAGACTGTGTCGTGTCTTGTATTTTAAGAGGGATCAAAAGGGGGAAATTACCAGAGTAATTATTATAGAGGTTCTAGCGAACCTGTGCAGACGTTACCGTTGCGAACTTAAAAGGGGGAATGTTATAAACTCTGCTGATATTTTGGGAACTTGTTAGCACAAGTTGGACTAGGATATAATCTCACAATATATCCTCTCCTGCATCCCTGAACATTCCCACAAAGGCAACCAATGGTTTTGCAGTTGCTTTCCATGGACATTTTGCAACCAAGCACAGAATTCCTTGAACCTCGGAAACGCTTCTGATTTCTGCTTGAGCATGAACACATGAATGTACCTGGAAAAAGCATCAATCAATACCATGAAGTACTTTGCTCCACCTAGAGAGGTTGCAAGTGGACCAACAAGGTCTGCGTGGACAGTCTGGTAGGCTTTAGATGCCCACCTGCCAGAAACCTTGCCCTATTGAACTGTGTGTCATCATGATGGCCTTGGCCGGTTGTGAGTTGTGAAGGCCGCTTCCTGCAAGGCCCTTTCCACCTGGCCTGGGGGGCAGGGCCCAGACACCAGCTCTACTAAAGAGGCTCCTGGTGAGACCAGAGGGACATCGCTCGGCCTGACAAGAAGCCCAAACTATTGGATTCTTTTGCCCCATCTTTTTGTGCCTGCTAAACAGCCGTGTCATGCTTATGATCATATTTTATTCTCTTGGGAATTCTGCTGTTTTAAATGTGCATTTTATATTTGACTTTACTTAGCAATGTTGTTGTTTTTTTGGGGGGGTGCTTAAGTTTTTTGTTTTGTTTTTGTTAGCTTTGTGTTAAATATGTATTCTGTAGTTGACTTCCTTTGTAATGTTTTATTTTGAAATCTTTAATATTTCAGTTTTTGGTTAACTATGTTGCTTTAACTGTATACTCTATATTTGACATTCTTCAGATTGTTTTATTTATGTTTTAATATGCTGTAAACTGCTTTGAATTTTTTCTTGAAAATATAAAGCACTATAGAAATGAAATAAATAATAATAATAATAATAATAATAATAATAATAATAATAATAACAACAATAACGTTCATTGAAATGTTGTGTCCAAAGACTGCAGCCGATGGAGAGATCACCCCTCCCTCAATTTTCTATCAGATTATTTAGATTTGGTAAATAATTCTTAATGCTATTCTTATTGTATTGATTATTATAATTGATTTATGTAGTTCTGACGGTTTAGCTGCCTTGAGCATGAAAATAGAAAGGCAGGATACAAACCTAATCTAATAAAGAGCCCTCCTCCTCCTCCTCCTCCTGAGCCTGGGGCAGGACCGTAGCCTGAGAGAGAGAGGGTTGCACAGTTCCCCAATTATTTTGGAGGAATTCCACACCACACATTTAAAGCTCCTACACCACTTGAAAGAGTCCAGGCTTTCCCTCAAGAATCCTGGGAACTGTAGTTTGACAAGGGTGCTGAGAGATGTTAGATCTGTAGCAAACAGAGGTTCCCAGGATGTGTTGGGTGAATCTGTGACTCTTAGTGCAATGCTTTTTGAAATGTGTGGTTGTGACCATTGTCCTCATAACAGCACTGGGGTTCGGATTGCAGTGTGTGTGTGTGTGTGTGTGTGTGTGTGTGTGTGTTGCAGAATGGTTTAATTAGCTCATTCTCCTCCTAGCACATCGTCTTCATTCAACTCTGGCTGTTGACTGAATGCTTTCTTATAATTATTCTTATGTTTAAGTCGGCTTTGGCCTCCTTCCAGACAGCAGCTTGAAAGGGAAGCAGAGGAAAGCTCAAATGATGACAGAAGGCAGGGGCATCCAACAAGCAAGAGTTTTGGTTTGGATGTGACACTTTTAGACTTCCCCAGGCCATCCCGAAGCCCCAATTTCACTCGGCCCCATTTCACTCTGGTCCATCTGAGTATCTCCTTTCCACCTATGCCTCCCCTCCCCCCCAAATATTCACAATTAAGAAATCAGAAAACAACCCCCACCTCTCTTTCGACAGAACTAGATGGAATGATCAGGCATAGCAACTCCTGCAGAGAGGATAAAACCAAAATGTTTCCAAGGGACACATTTATCAAACAAGCTATCTGCCCATAGCTCAGTCAGTAGTGTGAGACTCTGCATCTCAGGGTCGTGGGTTGGAGCCCCACGTTGGGCAAAATATTCCTGCATTGCAGGGGGTGGACTAGATGACTCTTGTGGTCCCTTCCAACTCTACAATTCCATGATATCCTGTGAGGAGTAGTCTGAAGTGAAGGCACAAGACAGGAGTTGATCATCATGTGAGCTGCGCACAGGTGGGCTGAAGCGAGCTGCTGACCAGTCCTGTGGAGCCTCCTTTTATTGAGACAAATATGCAAGCTAGGCAGATACATTTTGGGCTGTGACCTTTACACACCTTTGGTCCCAAGATCGTGGGGTGGTACAAAGTTATTTTGGCACCTGTTTCCACCGCGTCATTTTCCCCTTGCACAGTGTATGACGAAGGAGACAAAAGGTCTCAGGGACAAAGGTTACAGACAGGACACCGCAGACTGCTGGGACCGCAAAAGGTCAGACAGAGGGAACGATGTTCCAGACAGCCATGACTTTGTCTGTGAGGGGGAGTATGCTACGCACCCCAGGGTGACGCGTGCAGGCAGACTGTGGCTGCCTGCTGGTGGGGAGTGTGCTCCCTCTGGACCCCACTGCCCACTCCGCGATTATCCCTACAGTAGTCAACTGAGTTTTACTCAGAAGAGATGCGTCAAAATCAACACAGCCATGTAATTTGTGCCCATCAATTTAAATAGGTCTGCTGTGGAAAGGACTGATGTTGACTACAACCCTGATGTTTTCTGATTATTTTATAGAGCGTTTCCCTCAATACCAAAAAATGGAGGCAGAGACAATTTACTGAATTTCAAAACCACCGAAGCTTTATTGAATGAACGAATCAATTTATTACAGCCACAAACCAGAATATGGATTTATACAGAGATAGAGAACATGTAGAAGAAGAAGAAGAGTTTGGATTTGATATCCCGCTTTATCACTACCCTAAGGAGTCTCAAAGCGGCTAACATTCTCCTTTCCCTACCCCCCCCCCAACAAACACTCTGTGAGGTGAGTGGGGCTGAGAGACTTCAGAGAAATGTGACTGGCCCAAGGTCACCCAGCAGCTGCATGTGGAGGAGCGGAGACGCGAACCCGGTTCCCCAGATTACGAGACTACCGCTCTTAACCACTACACCACACTGGCTCTCATATATATGTAGGTTAAAATTAAAATCTATAAGCTAGAACACAGTAAAGAATACAGATGTGAAACTATTAAAATGTGTAGTTTAAGACCTTAACCGCTAATTTTAAATATGCATGTCAATGCTTTATTATAATTAAGGCAGGTAAAATAATTATTACTCTTAATAGTGTTCATTGCTATGAGGCTTCTTGAAGCAATTCAGAATACAATCAACATTAGCAGAACACTTTCCTTTACAAGGACAATTTAAAAAGCAACAATTTAAAAGCAATAAAAAAGTAATATTGCATAGGAAAGAATTCTAAAACAACAGCAATGATCACAATTAGCAACAACACACAATGAAACAGCAAGCAAAAATTGCCACTCCATCATCGCTGAGTCTTGAAACTTGTGTCTTCTCCCCATAATCGAAACTGACATCAAGTCTTATGTCATCTGGAAGAGAATGAAGGAGAAGAGAGATGAATTTCTGCCACATTTACTGATTCACCAAATTGACCTGGCCCCCATTCCACCCTATTTACAAGGAGGCTTTATGGATCCTGTCTTTGGTGGCAACGACTCCTTCCAAGCCTGCAGTATGGCCATCTTTGTGCTGTGGCAGGATTTCACAGCCACATGACCCAGGAGGTCTGCATCAAGCAAGGATGCTGCAGCTACTGAGTGGGCTCTCCTTAGTCTGGAAAGTACGACTGAGGGAATTGGCTGGCTCAGGGGGCGTGACCAGCCCTATTTATCGCTGGCGCGGCCGGGGATCTCCCTCTTTTGCCGGACTTGGTTTTTCGCCTACCTGGGGGGGGGGGGGGGTTGCGAGTTGATGTGCATCAGCAGGACTCCCTCTACTGGTGGTTAACCCTTCCCGGACTTCAAGCGGACAGGCTGAAGCCGGATAGTCAGTTAGGACCAATGCCTAAGCCAATACCACTCATCACCTGTAACCAATAAAGTTGTGGCCATATTTAGCCCATTAACCTGAAATAATTGTGTCATGTGTCTTTATTTCCACTTTGGAACTCGCCACGCAATAGGGCTCTTTTTGTTTTTTTATGCACCCACAGACCCCAAACGGCTCTCCACAGGAACACAGTGGTGCATCTCATGTATGGGGGGGGATTCCAACACTCCCCCCACCCCCAGCAAAGGAAAGATAAGAGAAGCATTTCCAGCATTTAAAAGAGCCCTCAGCATAATGCTTTTAGGACAGCAGCCCTGCCTGGAGAGCGAAGGGGGCTGCTAGGAAGGTCGTCAAAGCATCAAGGCATAGATGAGCCAAAGAATGCAATGAAAACTCTCTTAGAGTCAGAGTGACTGACAGGAAGACTGACAGAACCCCTGTCTGTTGCAGTTGATGGCTGAAGAGTTGAGAAACGGAGAAGGGGTAGAGAGAGGGGGGTGTATAGTGGCTAGAATTCTGGACTAGGAGGACCTGGGAGATCCGAGTGCAAATGGCCCCTCAGTCATGAAGTGCACTGTTTGATGTTGGGTCCAGTCACTCTCATCCTAGCCTGCCTAACAGGTTTGTTGTGAGGGGGAAAACAGGGGGAAAGGCAAGCCATAAATGCCACCTTGAACTGCTTGGATGAAAAGTGGGCTACGAATGTAATAAAAAGCATCCCAAAATAATGATCATGGAAGGTACCCTGGGGATCATCTAGTCCAACCCCCTGCAATGCAGGAATATGCAGCTGTACCTTATGGGAATCGAACCTGCAACCTTGGTGCTATCTGCAGCTCCCTCTAACCAGCTGAGCTGCAATGAGATTTGAGGGAGAATGGGAAGGCAGGTGGGAAGAGAAGTTAAGCTGTTCAGGAAGGGGTTGAATTCCATGGGGATGCTGGCCGTGTGGGGGACCCCAAACCCTCGCCCCAGAAGATTACAAAAAAGAAGCAGTCGAAATCCTACTTACAGATTCACGATGCTGGCCATCTCTTCAGGTGAAATCCCCTCCTGTTTAAACTCAACTGCTTTAAAATGCTCACACAACACTAACTCTGACCCTTGCCTCTAACCCTATTGCTACTCCTCTCTGTCTAAAACATACAGGAAAATATGTGCACAAAATATACAGATGAAAATGAAATGATAAAGTGAAAGCATTTGTTGAAATACAGTAGAGAACTCACGCCTCCCGAGTTGAGGGAGGCCTTGCTTTGCATGCAGGAGATCCCAGGTTCAGTCCAGGATCTCCACCAGACAGGGCTGGGACTGCCCCCTGTTTGAAAACCCTGCAGCGCTGCTGCCAGTCAGTGTAGGCAGTGCTAAGCTAGATTGACTCTGTCAAGTGCAACTTCCTATGAATGCTCCTCTTATACGATTTCTCGAAACACAAGCAAGCTACCTTATCAACGAGTTGTGAGAGTTCATTCATGGCTTTTAACAAACAGCAGAAACCATTTTATTATTTCTATGTGAGTACAGAAATCCTGAATGTGAAAGGAAGGAAACTTCCTGCCTCTGCAATAAAGGCAGCTGCACTGCTAGGTGAGCTGTCCCGATGCCAACTGAAACAGACCCTCCAAAGATTCAAAGGTGAAAAGGGAATTTTGAGCATCTGAGCACAACTGGGCCGTCTTCTGCGTTAACGTGAAGTGCAGGAAGTGATTGCCTTGAGCAGGGGTAGGCAACCGAAGGCCCGGGGGCCGGATGCGGCCCAATCGTCTTCTCAATCCGGCCCACGGACAGTCCGGGAATCAATGTGTTTTTCCATGAGTAGAATGGGTCCTTTCATTTAAAATGCACCTCTGGGTTCTTGGTGGGGCATAGGAATTCGTTCATTTTCTCTCTCCAAATTATAGTCCGGCCCCCCACATGCTGTGAGGGACGGTGGACCAGCCCACGGCTGAAAAAGGTTGCTGACCCCTGGCCTTGAGCCTCCTCAGGACTGGCGCAGGGGCCGTGCATTTCAGGGTGCCAGCCAAGGCCCCTGCCCCAGTACTGATTGCTGATTCTACTGAGTCCATCAGTATATTGTTGTGAAGTGACCTGGCATTTTTAATGAAGTGCAATATAGGCTTGTCTTACATCTTTAACAACAACAACAACACAGTAAATTGCACAGAAGAATTCCATGTTGCCTGTGGGAGCGGCTGGGTAGACCTCTTTGCAGCTGCATGATCCAGGCATTTGATCTATAAGCAACTGGTCAATCTTCATAATTGGCTCTGACTTCGTGTAGGAGATGGAACGCATTCTTCTATTTCTCACCCCCGTATTCCACCCCCACCCCCCTCCTCCTATACTCGGACGGTGCCGACTACTCATCTCTACAGAGTGAAATGTTTATGAGTCCTGCAGATCTAGTCTCAGACGTCAAACCTCTACCCCAAAGACGGGGGAGCCTGTGACCTTCTAGAGCATACATTTCTTTGGACTGCTATATGCTGAAGTGAACAAATGTTTTGTCTGAAACCCTTGAGAGCTTCTGTGGGCCGCCCGAGAGAGCACTGGGCTAGAGGGATCATGGGGATGACTTGTTCCACAACAGCAGATGGCATGCAGAAATTTAAACTGTAGCAAAGGGAGGTAAACTGTCTAGCTAGCTAGCTAGCTATGTCTTGCTGAAAGTGCATGCACTCCTCTTAGCCAAAGCCCCAATAACTGCAAGCGTGAAGCCACACAAACACGCCTGATCTCAACACTGTCTTGGGGGAAACTCCCGATGCTGGAAAATTCATGTGCTCAATTTCTGCACATTGAGACAGGAGCCAAAGAAAGCACACGCAGAGTAGGGGGGCTCATAAAAAAGGTTTCTTTGGGAGGGGGTGGGTTGAGGTTTGCTCCGATGTGAAAGCTAAAGAGCAGGCTTTCACAGAGAAAGGAGCAGAGTGAGGCGGAAACTACCGGGACCCGTGCTTTCCAGGCACGCTGACGGGAGGGATGAGTCCAGCATTGCATTGTTGGGTCGTATTTTCAGTGACAACTATTTATGACAGAGGTTTACAGAAAATTGATCTAAAACCTCTGCTTGTAAGAGGCTATGGGCATTTGAAGAAGCCCATCATAATCTTTACATGAAATGTATCTTTAGAACACCGGTGGCGTCATGTCCCCATTTGTTGCCTTAGTTTCTCCATCAATGCACCACCCACAATTTGCCATCATATTGGCATCAGGTGTTTTCCAGGCCAGTGAATGTCAGCAACCCCTTCTTCTAAAGCTGCTTCCCCAGTTTCATCCAAAATAGAAAGAAATGCCATTTGGTAGCCCATTGAGAAGCTTTGGGAAGTAATGAAATACATTTCTGAAAGTTATTTATGGATGCACAAGGTCACCACATCTTTGCTTAAGGTGAATGGAAAGGAACATTTCCCCAGGCGGCACACCACTGTCCCCGAATCTTGTCCGCTGCTTGGTCATTTCAACAGATTGTGTGTCTTAGTAAGATTTTGTACATTTCAGAAAGCTTTCCCTTGCCTACAAATGAAGTGCATGATTTTTCAAAAACTTATTAATGCCCCGTGCTTTTACTTCTGGTGTGGTAAAAAATTGCAGAATCTGGCTATCATTTAAAGCAGTGTAAGACGCTGGTTTACGTTTCCCCTCACATTTGGTGACTAGGTAGGGATATGCAGTTTTGTGTTTTGTTTTTTGAAGAGTTCCTAAGGAGTCCTGCTGCTTCCGAGTTTTATTTTGGGGGTTGTTGTTGTTTTTGTTTACAAAAAGGTAATCCAGTTGTAACCTTTTTCTAGGTACAATTCTGTACATTCTGGTACTACCTGTTCACTCATGGTCCCTCCAAATCCCTTTGTTTCTTTTAGCAATGTGTCCTTGTGTATCTGCTACCTTTGCTTACAGAATTTCTCCTGAGGGGCGCTTTGAACATGTCCCGTAATACATGTGGATAAAAGGAATCGCCTTTGTTAATTTCAAAAGCCATTTTATTTCTTCCATGATTTTCTTCTGTTGTTAATTTATTTTGCAAACGCAAGTGGGGTTTAGTCACCAGAGAGGTGGAGTCTGTGGTTTTGCTCAATAGGTCATGGTCATTTCAAGAGCCATAGGGCCTGAGATGGTTCCAGCTCTAATTTACGTGTAAGATTAGGAGTCCAAGAATGTGGAATCAGTACTGCAGAAGGTCAGTTCTGACATACTTCCCCCCTAAATAGTGGGTGAAGTCCTTTTGGAAAGGACTCAAAGGTTTCAAAGTGTCAAGTTTTGCTGTACTGAAGGACTGTCCATATCTAATCTATTAGAACATTGAACCCTCCTCCCCACTCCAGGAATTTTGCTATCCAAAGTGGGTTTGAATTTGGATAATAAAAGTTTCCAGTCGAGTAGATTTATATATTTTAGTGAAGGTAAGCAACTTAAAATGACCACAGACCCAGTAAAACTCATTACAAAGAGAAGAGAAACAACATTTAAAAGCAGATACAAATAATGAGGCATTATTCTTTTCTCAAGAAACCAGCAAAATTTCACTTTTCCTGTTTTATTTTAAGCATGCTTTTTATTCAAGTTTTTAACAAACAACAAGGGGGTAAGCTGCTGACTATAGGCAGACTATCCTTTCTCAAGGGCCATTCCAAATGTGTACAATTGATGGCTCCAAAGTAAGCTGCACTCTGTGAGTCCAGAGGGCAACTGGTGCCATTGTCCCTGTTAGCATTTTGTAAGAAAGGGCACCAAGATTTCATCAAGCTGTCTGCCTTGATGAGACTTGCAGTGAGGATCCCTTTGATAAGCCATCGGCAATGCATAAAGGAGGGCAGGTGGCTTGGTGAGCAGGGAAAGTCTTTCAAAGATTTGGACCAGCGATGTGCCTTTGCTTCGGGCAAAGGGTGATGGTGGATGGATCATAGCTACCTAACTCAGCACTGTCTGTACTGATTGGCAGTGGCTCTACAAGGTTCCAGGCAGGTGATGTTTTCAGTTTCACCTGGAGATGCTGGAGACTGTTCTGGGACCTGCATCACCAGTGAGCTCTGGTCCTCCCTTAAGGAGTTCGGCGGCTCAATGGTCTGACTCTGTGGAAGGCACCATGCTATTCCCCTTTAAATTAGCCATTTCGACAGAAAACATGAGAACTGGAATTTTGCTCTTGAATTGATTTTTGGATCGCCTGCATGCCAAGCACATACTTCTACCACTGGGCCAGCACCCTTCCTCAGTGACTGAGGTCTCATTGCACACAGCCATCCAGCAAGCAAAAAAATGGTATTGTTAGAAGGGCAGAGTGGGGAGCAAGAGATTCAGGGGCCGGTTTTAGACCCACAGTGCTCGGGTTTATTCTGCTGCCTGCTTGACATTGTGCCTCCTTTCCCCCTACCTTTTATTCCTATGAAAGTTTCACAGTGTCGCTGCTTGGGATTCTGGATAATCTATGGTGTTTTTCTTTTCAGTTTTTTTAATTAATTTTCCAAAAAAATTTTAAGACAAACAAACAAACAAACAAACAAACAAACAAACAAACAAACTGAAATATACTCAGAGTCGCAAAGTGATTTCATGCTCTTTATTCAGCTCATAGTGGTGAGGAGGAATGAATGAATGTCTCCTCAAAGTATCTGCTTTATATACATTATTTACACAATGGGCTGCACATGATTGGCTAATTCCGGAATTCTACTGTAAGCCAATCAGGTTGTGGATTCACTTCTATCTGGAGCATGATTGGGTGGTTCCTGCCAACCAATCATACTGCTGCATTGTTCTAGGACCAATCAGACTGCTGCATTCTGAATCCTATTGTTCTAGGACCAATCAGACTGCTGCCTTTTGGATCCTATTGTTCTAGGACCAATCAGACTGCTGCAGTTTGGATCCTATTGAACTCAGTACATAACACAAACAAACATACATCCTAATTGTAATTAAACCAATCTTGATAACATTGTTAAGTGACTTCCTCAAATCCCCCTGGTTGAATTTCATTGTATTTCATTTTAACAGTTTTCCAAAATCAATCTTCTTTAAAAAAAAAATATAACTTGATCACTTCACATCTTTCATTCTTTCTAATCTAGCTTGAAACATCTTAATTCCTATCCTTACATATTTAAACCCTAAGCCTATCTCATATTTGCAAGCTTTTCCAGTTAGGTTATCTTGACATATTTAGCTAAATAATCTTTGACTTTTGTCCATTCTTCCTGGTACTCCTCCTCCTTCTGGTCGCGGACTCTTCCCGTCAGGTGGGCTAGGCCCGGGATTCTGGAGAATCTATGTGACTAGATGCTTGTAACGTATGCCAGGCAATCTGGCACAAGTGGGTAGGGTTGCCATCCGCCGGGATTTGGCCGTTGGAAACAAGTGTCCATGCGGGAAACGCTTGAATGTCCAGGAAAATCCCAAGGTATAGCAATTCTACACGTGGGGAGTAGGGACGCAAGCGCAAATCAGAATAAAGCAAAGGCTGGGAAAGTTCAGACAGAAACACACACACACACACTATTCCTCAAGACACAGGATCATAGAATTGTGGAGTTGGAAGGGACACCGAGGACCATCTAGTTCCGTTATTCCCAATCAGGGGTCCGTGGCCCCATCCCTTGCCTCCCTCCAACTAATTTTCTCTCATATTGGCATGGCAATAGCATACATTTTATGGGTGGTCTTGTTGTTTTTAGTATACCTAAAATCCTTTGCTTATTACCCCACATTTTGTTCAAAAAATTGCTTTGCAGAGGTAACTACCATAGAGTTATCAATTTTTTCAAAAGTAGGGGGTCTGCGGCTTGGCTTTTGAAAAATAAGGGGTCCTCAGTAATTAGCCAATTAGGAACCACTGATCTAGTTCAATCCCCTACAATGCAGGAATAATGCAGTTGGCCTATACAGGGATCAAACTTAGGACCTTGGCATTATCAGCACCCCGCTCTGAACATCTGCGTCACCTTCAGAGTTGTTGTTGTGGGAGCTGTAGTTCACCAAAGTAAATATTGAAAGGATCCTCTTTTCACATCAAGGACAGACCATGCCAAACATCTACCTTATGCACAAAATTGACTCCCCAAGCTCTTCTTGTGTTTTAAGACGCTGGGATGTGGGGAGCCGGAAATTCCACTGGGCTGGCAGAAGCCCCTTTTGTGACTCAATCAAGCTCTGTCTTCAACCCCCATTTTAGTTTGGAAAACTCCTCCCTTTTCCTTTAACACACTCCCCTCCCCCCACTTTCCTGCATTCCACTCTTTTTCATATCGAAAGCAATTTCTAATGTCCACTGCCAGGACCAGCTGAGGATGTTCTTGCTTGAGGCAGAAACACCCTGAGCCTTGCCTCTGCTTCTCCTTTAGGAAAGGAGGCTGGAGAGGAGCAGGTTGTGTTGGCGAAACCCTCACAAGGGCCTGACCGTGGTCACAATAGTGGCATGGCTGCAAGCATGGTGCTCTATGGACCTTGATCTGCCCCCCCTTGAGCCAATGGCCTCGCAACGCCTCATGCGCAGGTTGGCCCTGCCAATTCCTAGGGTGCCCAGTTGGATTATTTCAGTGGGGAAGGGGGAAGTTCCCAATCCCGTTCCACTGCTCAGCACCTGCTTCCCCCCCCTCAAAGTGATCCATCTAGCCTCCACTCCATCCCACTTCAAATGAAAATAAGTAATAAAAGAGCTCCCATCCAGACTCTGCAGTCTCCATAGCTGCTCTCAGAGCTCCAGTCTCCTTTGGTCATTTTTGGGACTCCCTTGAGAAGAACAAGTGGACATCTAGGAGTTGCTGTTGGTGGTGGTGGCGGGAGCAGGGCTCAGCTCCTCCTGCTCTTAAGTGTGCTCTGCTCAGTTCTGCAGCCTTATCCCTTGGCACCAGGTGCACATATGCTCTCATAACCCCCTCAAGCCAAGCCCAGTTCTTTTTCTTCCTCTGCTCTCCCTCCTACCACTGAGCCCTGGAGACAAAGCTTAATGGGGAGAGGGGAGGGCAGACCTCCCCTCAAGAGTCTATTCAATAATTCGCAGCCAGCTGCTGCTGGGCTGAAACTTGCAAGCTGCAAGCAGTATGAGGAAGGAAAGCAATTGAGAAACACCTTGGGGAAGCAATGTAGCCCTCTTTCTGCACCTGCAAGCCTTGTTGTGAAGAGCGAAGTCAGATTCCATGGTATCTGCACAACCTGATGCCCCATGCAGCACCCCCTCTCCACAGCCTCTCCCTCATGTGTGCTGCGAGGGCCCAAGGCGGCTACATTTGGAAAGTCTGGCTGAGCTTCAGAGCAGTGGAGAAACCAGCCAAGGCAAGTGTAGCTCCCCTCCAAACACCAGAACAATCTCTGCACAACGGATCTTTCATTTTGAAACAACCGCTTCCCAATAAATTAAGAGTGTGTGTGCACCAAGTACAGGAACCCAGGACAGAAAAGCAGAAAGACAAAGTTGCAGAACTTGGGGTCGGGTGGGGAGCCCAACCCAACCCAGCTGTACCCACTGCCTCAGCTCCCCTCCTGCTTCCCAGCCTGCGCCCCCTCCTCCTCCCTGGTCCCTTTAGGCAGTGCTTAGTGTCTCATGAAGAATGAACACCCTAGAACTCTACTTGGCAGAATGGGGACAGATAGCTGAACTATAGAGAGCAGGCTAAGGCGTACGTGGGCCACAGTGGCTGCCCTGCCCCTTCTTGATGAGCATCAAGGCTGGGGGGACAGAGAAAGAGGTCCTGCAATCCCAGGACAGGCCAGGAATCCTTATGCCTGGTACCCACCAAGAGTAGCACATGCTCAGCTGCAGCAGAAGGGGAGAGCGTGGACTACTGCGCAGGGACTGAGAGCAGCAGTGGTGGTAGTAGGATGGGCAGGGGAATGACTGTCCTCCAACAGGGTCCCTCCCCAAGCACCCTGAACCTGCTGCCAATGCCCTGGAACCATGTGGAAAGCCAAGTGTGCAACCGTGTCAGGAGTCAAGAGGAAAAGGTGGAAAGGGCAAAGCACAGGGAAGGGAGCTGGCACATGGCAAGATGGCACAAGGGGAAGGGCAGGCACCAGAGAACAGAGGCTGGGCCTTGCCTCTTCCCTCCCCACTTCGTCTCCAGTCACGCTTGGCACCTTTCGCAGTCATCCACCCCCAGCAGGAAGCCCAGGAGGAAGCCGATGGCACTCGGCAGAACGTTGGGCAGAGGCCGTAGCAGGAGGCTGGCGAAGAGGGTGGCTGCAGGGAAGCGAAAACATTTGCATGAGAGGAGGCGGGAGCAGGAGGAAGGCCAGCTCCCAGCCAGGACAGGCAGGCCTTACCTAGCATGTTGCCACTGACATTGTTGCTCTCAGAGTATTTCAGCAGCTCCCGCAGGAAAGCCACCACGAAGCGGAACACGTTCTGGTGCGACCGCGGCAACTGGCAGATCACCTGCAAGACAGGGAGGGGCGGTTTGGAGTTTCAGTGCAGAGCTTTGCTAGAGGAGGGGCATGGATCACTAGCACGGTGTACTTGTTATGTTTGCAGGTTTAGACCTGGCATAAAAAAAAAAAGAATGTTTAAAATGGTAACCGGACTAGAACTCTGCTGGGAACTTTGGGGAATAATGCAACTGCAGAGTCGGAAGGGACCACAAGGGTTAACTAATCGAACCCCCTGCAATGCCTAAGGTGGGACTCGAACTCAGGACACTGAGATGAAGAGTCTTATGCTCTACCAACTGAGATATCTTGGGGGAAGGGCCATAGCTCTGCAGTAAACCACCTGCTTTTCATGCAGAAAGTCTCAGGCTCCACCCCCAGCATCTCCCAGGAGGGTAGGGAACATCCCTTGTCTGAAATCCTGGAGAGCCACTGCTTGTCAATTTCGACAATACTGAGCTAGATGGCCCAGTATATGGCCGCTTCCTGGGTTGGAAATTCAAGCGAGGTTCACTGAAACAGGTGGGCTATTGTTACAAGTCCTGGTCAGAAAGCAAAAAGGCAACATGTGCGCACCCCACCCCCCTCCACAACGGAGAGGGATGGTTATCAAAGGAGACATCAGCAACCTCTGCAGTTAACAAGGCTTCCCAGACCAGACTAGCCCTCCTGCCAGTGTGCCGGTTTACTGGCTTTCAGGGATGTTTTAGTGGATTTCCTGTTACTCGCGGCAACATTTGGACTAGATGACTTTGGAAATCCCTTCTGATTCTATGCTTCTGTACACACCACAGACCAGCCAGGAAGAGATGGGGCTCTGGGGCCGACCTGGCAACAGAGGTGGCTGTCATGTGAGCACTCAAGGCAGCGCTGATACAGTTCATAGCAAAGGACTGGTTCTGGCACTGCCTCCAGGAAGATGAGCAGAGCTTCGGCCACCGAGTGGTCACTGCCAGCTATTGACAGCCTGGCAAGGGAAATGTTCTGTCCTGTTACCTGCAGCCTGCCTCCTTCCCAGGCTGGTCCAAAGCAAGAAGCTTGGTCCTTATACATCTGGGCCCACCTTGCAAGTTTCCCCTTTTGGCGCAAGGTGGACCTTGAACCCGCAGCCCTGAGACTAAGAGTGTCACGCTCTACCAACTGAGCCACCCCACTGTAATTATCCCACACCTCCCCTCTTGACGAAGCTGCCTGCAAAGCTGATCTGCCGAGGAAATGTCCTTCTGCAGGCATGGTTTCAATCCAAACAGCAAATACTAGTGGTCAACTCCAAAAGTGCGGTCAACAAACCCTGCTTGCCAAAGAACAATTGAACGCACCCTTGAAGCTCCTTTGCAGCCATGTCTTTACCTTGACACCACGTATGATGCTAGATGTGGGGCCTGCGGGCCTGTCAAGATTCCCCACCTCTGCTCTATCTAGCCAGGCTGATGTTTTCAAATGGGGGTTAAAGCTGTGAAGCTGTTTGGATGCATGACTGGACTTGACTGTGGGCATTTCATTGTGCTGTGTCCCAGAGCCTTAAGGATGGGCTGGCCTAGGAACCTAAGCCACCAGGTATATAAAAGTGAGGTCCACTCCAGCCAAGAGCGAAAGAAAACCACCAAGCAGCCCTGCTCCCCAACAATGTCCCCCAGAGAGGATACGGATCGTCTCGGAAATGCTGGTGTCCAGGCACTCAGTTATCTCCTGCAGCTCGTCCTGTGTCCCCGGGGTCTGGAAGAGGTCCTCCTGAAGCAGAGTATCACCCATGCGTTCGGAAGGGATGAGGTACATCCTGGATAGCATGAAGAACAATCCAGCCCTGGGGTGCATAATGTGAGGTCGAGGAATGCCACAGTGGAGAGAAGCCCATCACCAAGAGAGCTGGCGCAAGGGCTGAGAATTGTATCCCGCCTGCTTTCCACAGTAGCATTCCTACTACCCTTCTCCTGATTTGGGGCAATGGGAGAGTGAAATCATTCCCCGCTTCTTCTAGTGGCCAGTCTCAGAGAGCCGCTTTGCTAGGGAGAGACAGACAATGGTTGGGAACACTTGGGTTCTTCTGAGCCGCTCTAAGGAAGACCGTATGCTGGATGTCCCACCCGCTGCCGCTCCACCAAGGTGCCACTATACTCACAGCAGGAGTTTGTAAGAGCGAGTCGGTAGCTAAGATATAAATCAATTGGGACGTTTGGAACCTGCACACCCCAAAACTGGTACTGGATTCCAGCCCACACCCATCCTTTCAATGGTACCGTCCCCCTCAGCTCACCTGGTGGCAGGCATTCTTGAAGAGGTGGTCCACCAAAAGGCAGATCTCCTTGGCCGCTCAGTGGAGTCATCACCATCCTGGGGTACGATATCCAGAAACTGCTTCTCCTGGAGGTCCAATGACAAGGGGGACTGGCATGAGAGCCTGACAGAATGTGTGCCTGTATGCATTCTTTCCTTGCTCCAGCTGGGTGGACAAGTCTTGCCCTCTGAGGCCACAACTAGGGCTGGGTGATAGCTGGCTTTCAACACAGTGATATATCACTAGCTAAACATTGCAATACACCAATATATCACGATGTCTGAAATAAGATGGAGCTATGTAGAGGCATTCGCTGGCTTCACGGTTTCCCCCGCATTGTGATTTCTGCTGCCCCCTGCAGGAGGGCAGGGGAAAGCTGAACCGGCAGAGTCCACAGGGGCTGCAGGAATCTAGAGAAGCATTGTCTGGCTTCACAGTTTCCCCCCACATGGTGTTTTTTGCATAGTACACACACACATCATGATTTGCAATATATTGCCAGGTCAGAAATTATGAAACCAGTCTCACTATCTAGACTTCAAGCTGATTTGAAAATATATCTATATTGACGTATTGCCCGGCCCTAGCCACAGCAAGCATCTCAAGGGGGAAAACAAAAAACAAATTGCTCGCACCCCAAATCCAAGCTCCCCCTCCCCCTATTAATATGCAGCTCGTAATCCTCCCACTCCGGATGTGCAGTTCACCCAAAAGCTTACTGAATATGCAGCTGTGGTCATGAGGTTTGGCTAACATTTTATTTAAATTGCTGGAACCTGCCCTGGGACCTTAGGGTGAAGGGCAGGAAATAAGTAACAAAAACAGCAACAGAACATGGATGGGCCTTCATAGGTTGATGGGCTGCAGCCCCAGCCAGCATGATGAGATGATGGGGTCACATGTTCACCACCCCTTGTCTAGAGCACGTTGCAGAGGCAGTGGTAGAAACTGAGCAACAGCTGGAGCCCCAGCCCACGACTTTGTCTGGGCAATGCAGCACACAGCAGCTGGTGAACCATGCCTCCTGCCTCCTTCCCATCTTCCTCTCCAGAAATGTTCAGGGTGGTTAGTTCTATCTCAAGCTACCACATTCAAGAGAAAGAGAAAGAGAGGAGGGGGGAGCAAGAGAGCTTTAGGAGCACAGCAGTGGCAAGCAGCCCATCACTAAAAGGAGTTGACAAGGATGGAGAATTTGATCCCCTCATCCCCAGGGCAGCTGTTGATTAGGACCCAGTTCATCCCGCCACCAATACTCCCCGCCCCTGTCGAGAGAGAGAGAGAGAGAGAGAGAGAGAGAGAGAGAGAGAGAGAGTGTATTGATGTGGGGAATGACACATACTGTATCAGAGTCTTAGTGCAAGAGTAGCTGGTGCATGCTAAAATACACAGGAGCCTTGCTGGGTTAGATCAGCATTTTGTTCCCAGAATGGCCAACCACATGCCCTTGGGAGTCCATAGGGACACGGGGACAAGAGCACTCTGTCCATCATGTTCCCCAGAAACTGGTAATCAAAAGCATGTGGTTTGTGATAATAGTGGCAAGAAATAGCCCTGACCGGTAGCCACTGATAAACATATCCTCCATGATTCTCAATGTCTACAGCTGTCCAAATTGACAGTCACCACTGTCTCCTTGTGGCTAGGATAATACACCCAAGTATATCTGATTTCGAGAGGAGTGACATTTCCCTGAGCCACCCCAAAGCAGCCACTACCGCTTCCCAAATGCCAGTGCTCAGGTGGTAAGAGTAAGCCAGAGTGGCATAGCCTGTGCAGCAGTGGCTGAGCACAGAAACAAGGAGAAAACTGGCTCTTGGGGCCAGAGGGGGCTGGCGCCTGCATCATGAGACTGGGCTTTCTGCCTCCCGTGCTGCCAATCGCAAGCGGACCCAGAGTCAAGCAGCGCAAAATCAGTTACAAGCAGTGCTGGCAAATTCTGGTTTCGTCTCCGTTCTCCTCTGCCGAGTTCTACAAGGGCCACGTTGAGACTAGGGAAGAGAAAAACGCAGAGAGCTAGAGTCACCACCTGGACTGGATTTGAGTCAGAAGGCAGGCAGGTGAGGTTGGTGGGGTAGTGCCTGGTTTGCCCTAAGGGACCAGCTGCCACTGCATGGAGCAGCTGCTGATCGTTGACAAGGGCAACTCCATTTACGTGCCTTCGAGGCACATGCACACTGCCGCAAAGCTGGAAGGGGCACTTGAAGGGGCAAAAATGTCCCCCCCAAGAGCACAAAAGCGGCAAAGTGGCATGGAAACAGCATCTCGACTCCCTCCCAGGAGCTTTGGCACCGACCTCTCAGGCCTGTGGAGAGTTGGAGCAAGGAGTTTTGCAGGGAGGCTGCTGGTTTTCAAAAGGCCTTTCCAAAGGGCTTCCGGAAGTTTAGAGGGTGTTTGCAGGCTTTTCCAATGCTGTCCCCAATATACGCAATTTCATTTAAACGCACGGTACCTCGGAACGCAACCCCCGTGTAAACGGGGCGTTGCCTGTACCTGATTTGAGCCCGCTACAAGAACATCTAGAGGATAGCAAACCAACTGTTACCTTTTCTAGGAAGCTGTCTTCTCCCTGAGATCAGAGGAGGAAGGCAAGAGCAAAAGACAACCAAGGGTGTTAATGGCACAGGCCCTGAGAAGAGAAAGAAACAGCCCGTTGGCTGAACAGTATCTGGGCAGATGGCAGGGAAATGCACACGGTTCAGTGGCCCTGCGAAAGGGCAGGTGGGAGGACCAGAACCTGGGATGACTCAGTCAAGGCAAACAAAGGGCATGAACAGCACACAGGAAGCGGATGCACAGCTACAGAAGCTGAAGCGGAATGCAGCGGAGGACCCCCAGCCCCCACATTTCTGAGTGGAAGAGCAGCTGTTTTTCAAGCAGGGAAGCAGGGTGGGAAGGGTAGACATCCAGCACAAGGCTTCCAAGGAGGTCCCGAAGCAGCTTGGTAGGTAGCTCCCACTGATGGTGAGGAAATAGTCCTTGCCACGGTCAAGGTGAAGGACAAAGATAGCCTCAATCTTCTCTTCCTTGCTGACGTACACATCCAGGGAAATGTCCACCGTCTCACCTAAAACGGGAGGAGGTCAGGTAGATACACTCTTTGGCACAGCCAGGTTTGCTTGTCTGTAAATTAAAAGTGAAGACAGTGAAGAATTGAACAGAAGGACACAATGCGAGCCTGCTGGATCAGGCCAATGGCCCATCTAGTACAGCATCCTGTTCTCACAGGTGTATGGGGGAAACCTTAACTTCAAGAATTAGGAGAAGAAGCGACTCAGTCCCCCCCCCCCCCACTTTCCTCTCTAGTCCTCCAAAGCAGCAGCTGCACAGAAGATGGTGACAGGATACTGGAGGGTAAGAGAAAGTGATCCTAACAAAAGAATATAAAAAGGGAAAGGATTTTTGCGCCCCCAATGTAACTTTCTTTTTTAGTTTACATTTCATTGAGTTTTTAAAAGTTTGGCTAGTTCTATATGTTCCCCAAGATATTTTTGTGCCTCCACAACATAAAAATACGCATTGTTTTAAAAAAGTAATTTTTGGACGGACTGCTCTCACTGGTTCCCTGCGATGCCAAAAGGTGTTTGGGGACCCTCCAGCATTGTTTGGCTTCAATTCATTTGTGTGTGTGTGTTTGTTTAAAGCTGGCCACACACACTTTTACACTTTGGGCTCCGCTGCTTTGACGTGTGGCCCTTGGAGGCTTGAGCATGGGGCAATGCAGCCCACAAATGTTAAGCCTCCCCTGCTCTACCAAACTCCCAAGGTTTGAGGGAGGAGGGTTGGGAAGAGGAGGAGAAAAGGAAGGCCTTCCCTAGATGACCCTTGGGGTCCCTTTCCAACTCTACAGTTCTCTGATTCCAGAGAGAGACGCGCTGGGCTCCAAGTATCCCTCGCAGGGCTCAGCGCAAAGCCATGGCTTCCAATACTGGCTGTCACTGAGCTTGGGGATAAAGGAGAAGTGGAGGGTGACCTGCCCGTTGTTTGTGATCTGGAACCTCTCCTTCTGCAGCTGCCGGAACTTCACATTCTCAAACGGAAACTGCAGAGCAAAAGGGGGGGGGGGAGGAAAGAGAGTGCTTGCCTTCAGCAGAGGCAAGGAAACGTGCTCCAGGGGGAAGTTTGTCCTTGGCCCCGGGCTCTCATTTAGGGGACTGCACATGCAACAGGTCCACGTGGGGCTCTCCAGATATTGCTGCACTTGCCACTGGCCATGTTGGCTGGGGATGATGGGAGTTGTAGTCCAGCATCTGGAGGGCACCACGCTGGCTACCCCTGGAGTCTTTGCCTGCGAGGAAGAGGAAGAGGCTGCCGCTCAGTGGAAGGGCATCGGCCTTGCATGCAAAGGTCCCAGGTTCTATCCCCAGCATCTCCAGGTAGGGCTGGGAGAGATCACCCGGAAATCCTGGGGAACCGCTCAAGACTGAGCTAGATGGGCCAAGGGCTTCTTTCCCCCCTGGTCTTTTTGCAGCAAACCCTCTTTAAGGGGTTGGAGAGGATCCTATTCGTCTTTACCTCCCTCCAGGGAGGGAAGGAATTCGTTCTCCATCCTGTCCATCAACTGAACAATATCCTCAAACACTTTCCGGTACCGTCGGTCAGCCACAACCTTCACCTATGGGGGGGGCAGAGCACATTTGTTGGAGCTATGGACTGAAAGGGGGGGGCATGAGTTAAGAGCAGAAAGGCCTGATGCACCCCCCTGTTCCCAGCCCTGAAAGAGGCAAGTACTGTAACTCTGAGAGCTTCCCCAGGATGGCAGCGGCTGTGACTTCCAGAGCCAATGGGCTGAAGCCAAATGCTCCAAGCCAAGTACCACAGAAGCTCCATTGCATGAATGGAGCCAACGGTTAAGGTATACAGTTCATCCCATGTGGTCTGCCATGCCTGCAGGAGCAGCGTGTACTCAGAAGAGTGGAGAATGGAAGCCTAGGGATTTAACAGAGCCAAAACCTGCCCACTCCTTGCACCGGAAGTCATTGGCCAAGGAGGAGCTCTGTGGAAAGGGGCCTGGTTGTTGGTCAGGGCCTGCCCAGATTCGAGGAGGTGCCACATAGCAGGCAACTAAAAACCCTGAATAGACGATAGCCCTGGCCAGGGCAGGTCTTACCCCTGTGAGGAAGAGGGAGCTGACGGGCTTGTGGTCGCTCCTTTTCAATTCCATGTGGCTTCGGTAGCTGAGCTGATTCACGCTGCCTCCTCTCCAGAGGATTGGCTCACACCATGCTGGCACACGGCACTTCCCACTGCAAGGAGACAGTTGGACTGGCTGAGGCAACACACAAGGCTCACACAGTCCAACTTTGGCTCCACACACGGCCTGTGATCTTGACCACGGTTAAGAGCTGGAGATGATGGGGCTTGGGAGTCCAACTTCTGAAGGGGCGGACCTTGCAGGTGTGCAGGCATTTTGCCTCATGGAGAGAGTTGTCAGGAAATCAAAAGCTGCCATCTACCAGGTCAGAATGAATTTCTGACCTCCCCCAGTTTGGATTCCTACATTGCAGGGGGTTGGACTAGATGACCCTCGTGAAACCCTTCCAACCCCACAATTCATTAATTAAGTCTCCTCTGGCTGGCAGCAGCTCTCTGTGGCCCAATCCTTTTTCAGGTGGAGGTGCCTTTCAACTTGAGACTCTGCATACAAAGCATATGGCACACCACCAAATGATGATCCTTCCCCAAAGCAAGGGGCCCCGTTATTCTTGTTCAGACACTATTTTTTCAGTGATCCAAAAGACCCTTTCTGGCACCTGAAATGCTGCCCAAAGGAGCCTGCCCTTTTCCGGCTTCGTCACTACATGTTCCGCCTGTCCTTTTGATTTCCCCATTACCACAGCAAGAGCAATGAAACTAGCAGGCCTAGGTGGCTTCTGACAGTTGTCAAGAACCACAAGAATATGCCAAATCATGGATGGTGAGGCTCAATGGCTACTAGCCATAATGGCCACAGAACATACTCCACCAAGAGAAGCAGTATGGCTTGGAGGAGGGGAGCGTGCTTGAAATATACTCAGAGTCGCAAAGTGATTTCATGCTCTTTATTCAGCTCATAGTGGTGAGGAGGAATGAATGAAAGTCCCCTCAAGGTATCTGCTTTATATACATTATTTACACAATGGGCTGCACATGATTGGCTAATTCCGGAATTCTACTGTAAGCCAATCAGGTTGTGGATTCACTTCTATCTGGAGCATGATTGGGTGGTTCCTGCCAACCAATCATATTGCTGCATTGTTCTAGGACCAATCAGACTGCTGCCTTTTGGATCCTATTGTTCTAGGACCAATCAGACTGCTGCAGTTTGGATCCTATTCAACTCAGTACATAACACCCCTCCCCTCTAAGTTCCAGTCCTGCCCGGGAGGTCGCATTCATAGTCCTTGAGGTACGCCGGTGGCCTACGTGTGCGTTGCGGCCTGGGGTGTTCCCTGGTCCGGGGTTCAGGTTCTGGCTCATGTTCCAAGGATGCTGGCTGTGATGGGCCTGTTTGGTCTGGTGCAACCGGTTCGCTCAGTCGTGGTTCTGGTTCCGGTGTCCTTTCGGCCTCGCGGGTCCTCTCTGTATTTACTGATTCTGCCTCTCCTGCTGGCCCCTCCTGCTCTATGGGCTTCACTGCCCCTCTGTTCCCTTGGGACTCCTCTGACCTTTCCTGGTTTTCTCCCGGGAATCGTCGCCGTATCTGGTCGCAGTGGCGGCGCCAGCATTGCCCCCCATCCGTTAGCACCTCGTACGACACGGGACCAGTGACCCTGGTGACTGTGGCGGGTACCCATGCTGGGCCTGCCCCAAAATTCTTTGCGTACACTGGGTCCTGGGCCTCGAAGGTCCGGGGGTTCCTGCCTTCCCCCACCACTACCTCATCCTGAGCTCTATCGGGGTGAAGGCGGTCCAATCTGATTGCAAGGCGCCGACCCATTAGTAGTTCAGCGGGGCTCCGGCCAGTCGTTGAGCTGGGGGTGCTGTGTTGTGCTAGGAGGAATGTGGCAAGGCGGTACTCCCAATCCCCTTGCGTCATGCGGCGAAGGGTGTCCTTGGTGGTCCGCACCATGCGTTCTGCTTGGCCATTGGTGGCAGGGTGGAATGGCGCCGAACGGATGTGGCGGATGGCGTTCTGCGCTGTGAAGGTTTGGAATTCTCCTGACGTAAATGCAGTCCCGTTGTCTGAGACGAGAGTGTCAGGGAGCCCGTGGGTTGCAAACAGCCTGCGTAGTACCCGGATGGCTGCGGACGTAGAAGTGGACGGTACCAGTGCGACTTCCAGCCATTTGGTGTAGGAGTCCACCACTATGAAGAATGTTTTCCCCTGAAAGGGGCCAGCGAAGTCCACATGCAGGCGTGACCATGGTGCTCGGGCGGACTCCCAGGACTGGACTGGGGCCCTTGGGGGATCTGGGCGGGATTCTTGGCAGGCCTGGCAGTGTTTGACCCAGGCCTCTATCTCTCCGTCGATCCCCGGCCACCACACATAACTCCTGGCAAGGGCCTTCATTCTTACTACCCCTGGGTGTGTCTCGTGTAGGGCTGTGAGGACCCTTTTGCGGAGGGGCTGGGGAACAACGACCCTGCTTCCCCATAACAGGCACCCCTTGTGGGCCGACAGTTCATGTTTGCGGGTTGTGTAGCCGGCGAATTCTGGCCCGGGGCTGCTGCTGGGCCATCCCCTCCACACCCAGTCCAGGACCCGGGAGATGACCCTATCTTTCTTGGAATGGTGTGCAACTTCTTGTGCCTGAATGGGGCGGTCGGGAAGCAGCTCCAGGCTCATAACCTCTTGTGCAGGTGCTGGGTCGGGGCCTGTTTCCGGTAGTGGTAGCCTGCTGAGGGCGTCCGCATGGCCCATCGCCTTCCCAGGGCGGTGAATCAGTGCATACTGGTAGCTGGCAAGGAAAATTGACCACCTGAGGACACGAGGAGACAGCACTTGGGGGGTCTGCTTTTCGGAGGCAAACAAGCCAAGCAAGGGCTTGTGGTCAGTCACCACGGTGAAGGGCCGCCCGTACAAGAAATCATGGAATTTTTTTACTCCCTTCACGATTGCCAGACCCTCCTTGTCGATTTGCGAGTAGTTCCGCTCGGTTGCGTTGAGTGTCTGGGAAAAGTATGCCACCGGTACCTCTCTTCCATCCGGGAGTTGGTGTCCCAGGACAGCGCCAATGCCATAGGGTGAGGCGTCGCATGCTAGCACCACCGGCAGCCTCTCGTCGAAGTGTGCCAAGACCGAGTTTGAGACAAGCAAGTCCTTGACTGCCTGGAATGCGGCCTCCTGGCGCTGGCCCCACACCCAAGGGGCCCGCTTGTCCAGGAGTCTGTGTAGGGGCTCCGCTACCGCCGCCTTGTGGGGAAGGAAGGAATGGTAAAAGTTCAATAGTCCCAAGAAGGCCTGAAGTTCAGTCTTGTTCTTGGGCGCTGGGGCATCACAAATGGCCCGTACCTTGTCCCCAGTCGGGTGGACCCCTTCTGCGTCCACCATAAATCCCAGAAAGTCCACCTGAGGCACTCCTAGTAGACATTTTTCCCGCTTCACCTTGAGACCCGCTGTCTGGAAACGGTGCAGAACGGTGCGGAGGCGGTCCTCAAACTCCTCTGGTGTGGGCCCGGCAATCAACACATCATCGAAGAAGGGGGTGACGCCAGGAATCCCTTTAAGGAGAGAGTCCATTAGATTCTGGAATATGCCTGGTGCCACGCTGACACCGAATTGCAGCCGCTTTACCCTGAACGCTCCTCTGTGCGTCACAATCGTCTGTGCCTCTGCTGTGGCCTCATCTACTGGCAGTTGTTGATATGCTTGGGCCAAGTCCAGCTTGCCAAAAATTTTCGACCCAGCCAGGGTGGCAAGGACATGGCTGACCACTGGCACTGGGTATGCATGGGCCGTGAGGGCCTTGTTTATGGTACATTTGTAGTCTGCGCAGATGCGGACCGAACCATTCGGCTTGACGGGTGTGACGATTGGGGTTTCCCAGGGGGCATTAGGCACCGGCTCCAGCACTCCTTGCTCCACGAGTCGGTCCAATTCCTCGTCTATACGGGGTTTCAGGGCGAACGGGACCCGGCGGGCCTTGAGCCTGACTGGTCGTACTGCGGGGTCAAGCTGTAGAGCAATGGGGGGGCCCGTATACTGTCCCAATTTCCCATCAAAAACCCCCGGAAATTCCTTGCATATGGCGTCCACGTCCACTTGTAAGGTAGTGTGGTTCACCCCGGTGACGGCTAGCCCCAGTGGTCCAAACCATGCCAATCCCAGTAAGCTAATGTAGGGGCCCTTGACCACAAGCAAGTCCAGTTGCCGCGTCCGCCCTCGGTATTGCACCCTGAAGGTCCCCACCCCCATTGTGGGGACCTTACGTTTCTGGAAGTCCCGGAGGGTGAATGGGGCCGGCCTGAGTTTGGGACCCCCAGTAGGACACAGTTTCCTTAAGGTCCTTGCCGAGATTATGGATAGAGTTGAACCCGTGTCAAGCTCCATGCGGCATGGGGCCCCCTCTATCTGTACCTCTACATAAATTTTCTCTACGTTGGGGTGGGGCAACTGGTATACCTGGAAGTCCGTGAGCTCCGTCGAGTTGCCTTGGTGTGTTGGGCCCCGGGACCTGGGGCTCTTGGATTGGTCATCTGATGCCTGGCGTCGGGTGGGCCGAGCTCGACACACCCGGGCGATGTGTCCCAATTTTCTGCACTGCCTGCACTCTGCGTTGCGGAAACGGCAGGTCCTCCTCTCGTGACTGTCTCCACAGCTTGCGCAGTTCCCTGCTTCTCGTCGAGGCAGCTGTGGTATGTGGGCTGCTTGAGTGCGCTGCTGTACTCGGTGCACCTCCTCCCTGTTGGATCCTGAGTCGTCGGTGAGGTCTTCGTGGTGGACCCTCGGTTGGGACGGCTGGCTCGGCCATGCCTCTTGCGTCGACCTCTCGGCAGCTTCCGTTGCCAGGGCCTCCTCCAGAGCGACCTGGAACGTTAGGTCCTTCTTAGCGTAGAGGCGTCGTTGCAGCTTCTCATCCTTCAGGCCACCGACGAGGCGGTCACGAAGCATGTTCTGCAGCTCTGAGAAGTTGCAGAACCGGGCAGCTTGGCGGAGAGAGGTCACAAACCCAGTTATGGTTTCCCCAGGGGCTTGCCGCTTTGCATAGAAGGCATTTCGACGAGCCACCACAGAGGGCTGTGGCGAAAAGTGCCCCTTCAGCTGTTCCATTATTGTTTTGTATGGAACAGTAGCGACGTCTTCGGGTGCAAGGAGAGCCCGGGCGATTTCAAACGTCTCCTCTCCGCAGATGCTGAAGAATATTGCCCTCTTCTTGGCGTCTTCTTCATCGGTGACCCCTTTGGCTTCTAGGAGGAAGGTGAAACGGGAGGCGTACGCTTCCCAGTCTCCAGATGCTGGGTTGAACGGCGAGAAGCTGCTGTCGGTTGCCATTCTGAGTTCCTTGTGTCCCGGAGCTGAAGCCTGGATACACGGTGCGAGGCAGCGGTGCGGCAGGTGGCGGTGCTGCGGTGCTGTGTGTGGCAGTCAGCTCAGCGGGATCCCACCTTCGTCGCCAGTGAAATATACTCAGAGTCGCAAAGTGATTTCATGCTCTTTATTCAGCTCATAGTGGTGAGGAGGAATGAATGAAAGTCCCCTCAAGGTATCTGCTTTATATACATTATTTACACAATGGGCTGCACATGATTGGCTAATTCCGGAATTCTACTGTAAGCCAATCAGGTTGTGGATTCACTTCTATCTGGAGCATGATTGGGTGGTTCCTGCCAACCAATCATATTGCTGCATTGTTCTAGGACCAATCAGACTGCTGCATTCTGAATCCTATTGTTCTAGGACCAATCAGACTGCTGCCTTTTGGATCCTATTGTTCTAGGACCAATCAGACTGCTGCAGTTTGGATCCTATTCAACTCAGTACATAACAGTGCTGTTGCACCCAGGTCCTGTTTGTGGGCTCCCCAAGAGGCATCTCATTGGCCAATGTGAGAACAGGATGCTGGGCCAGATGGACCAATGGCCTGATCCAGCAGGGCTGCTCTCATGCTCTTATGAGAGAGCACCAAGTCTAATTCCCAGACTTCCTTGACACAAAGAGGATTCTCATTCAGCCTGCTGCACCTTTCAAGGAACTGCAACACTGCTTATACACACCACGAAACAGAGGATGCTGGTTATCAGGACAAATGTGGGGAAAAGGAGCCAAAACATTTCCAGAGCAGGGATGGCTTGAGGAAGACAACATATCACAGCCTTGCATTTCACAACTCGCCTAGCAGCCTTTGGCAACCCGGAATTCCATGCAAGCAAAGTGAGCAGGTGAAGGAGAGCTGGATCTCTCTCTTCCTCCGTGGCTTGGTGTCCATTCTGGCTGCAGAGGAAAGGAAGTCCGTCCAGCCCTCAACTCTAGCCCTCCTCCAACAGCTTGCTTAGCAGAAAGCCATGTTTAAAATATATGTTTTACTAGCCTGCTCAGGAGGATGGAAAGGCAGGACACTACTAGCATCTCAGCAGACTAGGAAAAACAAACAAGCCTTGCAGAAGAATGTTTGAGAGGACTTACTTACAAAGGCTCAACTATCAAGCAGGATCTGTTTTAGAGTCAAATTTGTACGTCGGGATGAACTTGATCTCTCCCTCTGTGAAATCAGCAAAAGCTGTCTTTTGGGTACGCTGAATGTTTAGCTAAAGCCAAAAAGAAATCGCTTATCAGCAGAGAAGCAAAAGACCCCCTGTTGCCTGACAATGGAATCTATTAACAGCCACTGTTGTGCTGGAAGACCAAGGTGAAGTACTAGTAGGTTAAAGGTAAAGGGACCCCAGGTTGGACAGTGTTCTCGAAGCTACAAACATGAGTCTGACCAAACTGCGGGAGGCAGTGGAAGACAGGAGTGCCTGGCGTGCTCTGGTCCATGGGGTCACGAAGAGGCGGACACGACTAAACGACTAAACAACAACAACAACTACAAAGGGACCCCTGACCATTAGGTTCAGTTGTGACCGACTCTAGGGTTGCGGCGCTCATCTCGCTTTATTGGCCAAGGGAGCCGGCATACAGCTTCTGGGTCATGTGGCCAGCATGACTAAGCCGCTTCTGGTGAACCAGAGCAGCACACAGAAACGGTGTTTACCTTCCCGCCAGAGCGGTACCTATTTATCTACTTGCACTTAGACGTGCTTTCGAACTGCTAGGTTGGCAGGAACAGGGACCGAGCAAGGGAAGCTCACCCCGTCGCGGGGATTCGAACTGCCGACCTTCTGATCGTCAAGCCCTAGGCTCTGTGGTTTAACCCACAGCGCCACCCGCGTCCCTACTAGTAGGTTAGCCAAGTGCAAAAAAAGGGGTATACCTGCTGAAATCCTATCTTATACACAATTATTAAAGGTACAGGATGCTTGTGCATTTTTGCCCCATGTCATCTTAAATTACTTTGCTGCATCACACGACAGGAAAATCCTCTAACTCAGGAGCAGCAGACACGTGGCCCTCACAATGCTGCAGAACTACAATTCCCATCATCCCTGATTACTGGCCATGATGGCTGGAGCCAACAGGAACTGCAGCTCAGTAACATCTGGCAGACCACAGGTTAGCCATACCTACAATATGCAATGTTATATGTACCAATAATCCATACAAACTGTTAACAACCACCAGAATACACCCCGACACTATGAGCAACTGCAAAACCATCCTTTCGCATCCTACGTTGGCTCCCAGGACGTTTCTGAGCACAATTCTGAGTGTTGGTGCCAACCTTTAAAGCCCTAAATGGCCTCAGCCCTGAAAGAGTGTCTCCATCCCCATTGTTCAGCCCAGGCATCAGGGTCCAGCACCGAGGGCCTTCTGGCGGTTTCCTCACTGTGAGAAGCAAAGTTACAGGGAAGCAGGCAGAGGGCCTTCTGAGTAGTGGCACCTGCCCTGTGGGACACCCTCCCGTCAGATGTCAAGGAGATAAGTAACTATACAGCCTTTAGGGAAGTTTTTAATGTTTTATGATGGTTTTGCGTATGTTGGAAGTCTGAGGCTGCCCCCCCTTGCCTTCCTTGCAGCATCCTTCTCAAAGGGCTAAGGCATGACTACGCTCACAGAGTTTAAATCCACCATAAGGTGCAGCAATCAGGCCTCTGTTTCAACACAAAATACCAATGATCCTTATGCCAAGTGGGAGAAAGGTCGTCAACATGATGAACACACAAACCTTGGAGAGAAAAATGTAAAACAAAAAGCACCAGCAATTTAATTGGACTTAATGGAAGTATCTGCTGATAAGAACATGTGAGCAACGCAGATTTTCCAGACAGATGCAAAACCTAGAGCAGGAAACCTTAGACCTTTAGATATTGCTGGACAGCAGCTATGCTGGGGCTGATGGGAGTCCAACAACATCTGGAGCGTGTGCTGAGCTAGGAAAGCCCTCTAACTGGGAAACTGCAGAGCAGTCCTACTTATTCCAAGGCAACCCTCCAACTTAATTGGGACTTGCTTCTAATTCAGGTTGCACAAACCTGCAACCTTAAAAAGCATTTGTAGAAGTCGCAGTCATCCTATGTTCTTTGCTCCTAACTGCCTGAAAGTGGCTTCTCTAGCCTAGGCTGGGGTATCCCAGACAAAGGAAATAAACAGGGCAATATCCTAAACCACCACATATAACACAAAGATGTCTCTCACCTGGTCGTAGGTCAGAAGTCTCTGAAGCTCATTTTTAGTGATCAGATGACAATGCTGGAAAAAAGCAAAGCAACCACAGCTACAGGCTAGCTCACGGGGTCGGGGGGCGGGGGGGCAGCCTGCTGCCACTTCCTGCAATATGTAGTAAGACTGATAACTAGGATTGGGCAGTATGATCATATTAGGCTAGTGCTCTGTGAACTAGACTGGCTCTTGAACTGCTTCCAGGCCCAATTCAGAGCATCCCATTTGGCCTTTCAAGTGTTTCAAGGTTTGGGAAAAGGGTACCAGAAGAAGGCCCACTTATGTTTGCACTGCCTCTCCACTGACTAGAATCCCTTTCCCAGGGAACTCCTGCTCTTTCAAGCATGGCAGGGCCTTTTCAGTCATGGCACCCGACCTTTCAGAATAATCTCCCAAAGAGGTTCACCTGGCCCCTGCTTTGATGTCCTTTCAGCAAAGACTTTTCGAATTTCCCCTGGTACGTTAATTCATGGGCAGGGCGCTTGTGGCCCTCCAAACCCTGCTGTAGTACACAGGAACATAGGAAGCTACCTTATATTGAGGCAGACCATTGACCCATCAAGCTCAGGACTGACTACATGGACTGGCAGCAGCTTTCAGGCAGAGATCATGCCCAGCCCGATCTGCACACACTGGTGACTGAGCCTGGAACCTTCTCCATGCAAAATGGCCGCTCTGCTTTCGCCTTACTGCCCTTAACAAACTGCAACTCCCACCCCGATCACTGGAGAAGTTGCCCACATTTGCTATAATCTAATCTAATACATCTCTGCCACTCGCTTTATGTTGCTCTCTACTGGCTGCTCTAGTAGAAACCTTAGTGGTGCAGCTGCAGCAGCAGGGATCGCCGACACTGCACCCTCCTGGTGTTGCTGAAGTGGAACTCTCATGAGCCCCAGTCAGCAAGGCCAATTCTTAGCAATTATGGGAATTTTGGTCTATCAACATTTGGAGAGCACTATGCTGCCTGCCATAAAGAAGGCTGATCACCGAAGAATGGATGCTTTTGAATTCTGGTGCCGGAGGAGACTCTTGAGAGTCCCATGGACTGCAAGAAGATCAAACCTCTCCATTCTGAAGGAAATCAGCCCTGAGTGCTCACTGGAAGGACAGATCGTGAAGCTGAGGCTCCAAGACTTTGGCCACCTCATGAGAAGAGAAGACTCCCTGGAAAAGACCTTGATGTTGGGAAAGATGGAGGGCACAAGGAGAAGGGGACGACAGAGGACAAGATGGTTGGACCGTGTTCTCGAAGCTACTAGCATGAGTTTGACCAAACTGCGGGAGGCAGTGGAAGATAGGAGGGCCTGGCGTGCTCTGGTCCAGGGGGTCACGAAGAGGCGGACACGACTAAACAACTAAACAACAACAAATGCTGCCTACCCTGAGCTACACACAGGCAGGAAAGTTACAGAAACATGACTCAGTTTGCTTCTCCAGATAGCGGAGACCAACAAGTTACATCAGCCAAGGCTCTCTCCCTCCAAGCCCTCAAAACGCACTCGTTTTCATGATTGTCAGCTGCGGCAGACCCTGGTCAGGGGGCAGGAAGCTCATCTGGGCACAGATATCCTTGTAATCCTGGTTTCGGCGCTCAAAGTCTTCCACGTGGGCAGCAAGGTGGGAATTGACCATGCAGAAGCTGGTATTGTTGCAGACAAACCTCGCGTCCACACACCCCTTGTTACCCTGCAGGGGCGGAGCAAAGATGGCTGTTAGTGAGCAAGCAGGAAAGAGGGGGGAACTGGTTGGCAGAGATTAGAAAAACAGATAGACAGACAGAAAGATAGACGTGGGGAATTCCGCTGTCAGGGTCTACTCCCCATCTTCCCCATGATGCCTGTGCCCACTGTCTCCCTCATCACTTCCTTGATGCGGCTGAGCTGGTCCTTCCTGACAAAGATGAGCACCAGCTGCACCTAGAAGATGCAAGGTACTGGGATGTCTATCAGCTCTGTTCATTGCTTGCTGTCCTGGGCCGGCTGGATGCAGATAGGAGTGGCAGGTGGCACCAACTGGGGATCCCCCAAGGGAAGAAGGCTCAGAGCCAGGGAACTGGTGGGGGGTCGTCAGAGGGAGAAGAGGGAGCAGACTGTGAGCAAGAGGAGGTGTTGGAAACTGAAGAGGCAGGAGGGCAGGAAGATTCTACGGCAAACAGCAGTCCAGAATCCGAGGCAGAAGTGGAGGCTTGAGGCGGGGGTCAAGAGGCAGAGATCAGGCAGGCTGCTGAAGAAGCCAGGGGGTCTCCCCATCCTGCTGCGATCAGCTCCCCTCCCTGCTGGTCTCCCAGAACACAGAGAAATTAAGAGGATGGAGCAAAGACAGGCAAGGTGTCAGAGTCTCAGGTTGCTTGGGAAGGACCAGGGGGAGGAGGAGACTTCAGAGAGTGGTGGGAGGGTAGCAACCTTCAGCCTTCACAACTACCTCACTGGGGCAAGACCTGTTGGGAAAGGTTTCTGCGATCACTAGGCCTGCACGGTTTGGGTTTCTTTGAATAAAGAATGTTGGCTTCTTTTGAATAAAACACCACTGACACCAGGAGTTTTTTCTTGCTGACCTCCTCCTCCTCCTCCTCACTCCAGCTCCTGACAGCTGTCTGGCTGCTGAAGAAATGGGTGGGGTTGGACTTACTTTCTTGTACTTGGATTTGGAACGCAAAGCCTTTCCCACAGCTGTCAGCCACTCTTGCTCCTTTGTCGAGTCCTAGTAGAAGAAAGCCTCTGTGCTCAGGTCCAGCTCCTGGAACCGAATGCCCAAGTGCCAAAGAGAAGGATGTGGAACTGCAGGAATAGGACTCCCATCGGAACAGACGTGCTGGTTAAATATGCAAAGACAACAGGAGTGTGCAAGGGCAGGCAAGATCAGGACCAAGAACAAACAAGTAATACCAGCCACTTCCTCCTCAGCTTAGCTATTCGGGGCCCCAAAGGAGCTTTGCTAATGAAAGAAAAAAAGCCTTTTCCTTGTATTTTTTAAGATGTGTCAGCCAGCCTGATATCTAAGCACTATCCCAGTAGCCACAGGCAACCAGAAATTCTTTGAAGGCAAGTGAGTTGGTTGATCTTTCCATTCTTCCTTCACCTGGCAACCTGGTTTCCAGGCTGGCTTTCCGGGAGCAGAAACCCACCTCTCAGATCTGCTGTGCCAAGCTTGTTTGCTAGAAGATTACCCCGTAACACCCTTGTCCTCTTTGCAAACCTCCTAAATGGCTAGCCTTCTGTGTTTCCATTTATTTTTTTTAAAGATATTTATTGGAGTTTTACAAAGATATAAATTTAAAAGATCATATAAAAAGAAAAAAATACAATAAAAGAAACATAGAAAAATACATAAAGTAAGAAAAGGAAAATAAAAACAAATCCATTTTTGTAACCCTAACTCGTTATCTTATTTCCTTGGCCTCCTCACACCTCCCCTTTTTGTATTCCCATTTAAATAATCAAGTCAGCAAATCCTTACCCTCTTTCGTTTATCCTAACTCTATATCTTAACATATTATAACTCTATATTTCCATCCATTTATCAATTCATTTTTGCATATTCTTATTAAATTTGTTGCTAATGCCACTTATTTTCAGTCCAACATCATTTTAAGATTCATTAATTTTACAATGTTTCTGAAGATAGTCTTTAAATTTCTTCCAGTCTTCTTCCACCAACTCTTCTCCCAGGTCACGGATTCTGCCAGTCATTTCCGCCAATTCCATATAATCCATCACCTTCATCTGCCACTCTTCCAGGGTGGGTAGCTCTTGTGTCTTCCAATGCTTTGCAATAAGTATTCTTGCTGCTGTTGTTGCATACATAAAGAAAGTTCTATCCTTAGAAGATCTACCCACCGTGGAAGAATGGCAGATGAAGGTTATAGACTATATGGGACTGGCAGAAATGACCGGCAGAATCCGAGACCAGGGAAAAGAGACGGCGGAAGAAGATTGGAAGAAATTTAAGGACTATCTTAGGAAACATTGTAAAATTATTGAAGGTTAGAACGATGTTGATTCAGAAATTAAGTGGTTATAAGCTGTAATGATTATGTGATTAAGAAAAGAAAGGTTAAAAATTATACAGAAATTAGGGGAAGGATTTGCTGAATTGAATTAATTAGAGATTGGAATACAGAAAGGGGAGGTATGAGGAGGTCGGGAAAGTAAGTTTTATGAATATAAGGGATTGAAATTATACTTGTTGTTGTATGTGTTTTGTATGTTTTGTATGTATTTTTACTGTTTTTGTTTTTTGTTTTGTTTTTTCTATTTTATATAAACTTTTAAAACCTTAATAAATATTTTATATAAAAAAAAAAGAAAGTTCTATCCTTCTTTGGCACCAATTGGCCGACTATGCCCAGGAGAAAGGCCTCTGGTTTCTTCAGGAAGGTATATTTAAATACCTTTTTCATTTCATTATATATCATCTCCCAGAAAGCCTTAATCTTTGGGCACGTCCACCAAAGGTGAAAGAATGTACCTTCATTTTCTTTACATTTCCAACATTTATTATCGGGCAAATGATAAATTTTCGCAAGCTTGACTGGGGTCATGTACCACCTGTAAATCATTTTCATAATATTCTCTCTTAAGGCATTACATGCCGTAAATTTCATACCGGTGGTCCACAACTGTTCCCAGTCATAGAATCATAGAATCATAGAATCATAGAGTTGGAAGAGACCACAAGGGCCATCGAGTCCAACCCCCTGCCAAGCAGGAAACACCATCAGAGCACTCCTGACATATGGTTGTCAAGCCTCTGCTTAAAGACCTCCAAAGAAGGAGACTCCACCACACTCCTTGGCAGCAAATTCCACTGTCGAACAGCTCTTACTGTCAGGAAGTTCTTCCTAATGTTTAGGTGGAATCTTCTTTCTTGTAGTTTGGATCCATTGCTCCGTGTCCGCTTCTCTGGAGCAGCAGAAAACAACCTTTCTCCCTCCTCTATGTGACATCCTTTTATATATTTGAACATGGCTATCATATCACCCCTTAATCTCCTCTTCTCCAGGCTAAACATGCCCAGCTCCCTTAGCCGTTCCTCATAAGGCATCGTTTCCAGGCCTTTGACCATTTTGGTTGCCCTCCTCTGGACACGTTCCAGTTTGTCAATGTCCTTCTTGAACTGTGGTGCCCAGAACTGGACACAGTACTCCAGGTGAGGTCTGACCAGAGCAGAATACAGTGGCACTATTACTTCCCTTGATCTAGATGCTATACTCCTATTGATGCAGCCCAGAATTGCATTGGCTTTTTTAGCTGCCGCGTCACACTGTTGGCTCATGTCAAGTTTGTGGTCAACCAAGACTCCTAGATCCTTTTCACATGTAGTGCTCTCAAGCCAGGTGTCACCCATCTTGTATTTGTGCCTCTCATTTTTTTTGCCCAAGTGCAATACTTTACATTTCTCCCTGTTAAAATTCATCTTGTTTGTTTTGGCCCAGTTCTCTAATCTGTCAAGGTCGTTTTGAAGTATGATCCTGTCCTCTGGGGTGTTAGCCACCCCTCCCAGTTTGGTGTCATCTGCAAATTTGATCAGGATGCCCTTGAGTCCATCATCCAAGTCGTTGATAAAGATGTTGAATAAGACCGGGCCCAAGACAGAACCCTGTGGCACTCCACTAGTCACTCTTCTCCAGGATGAAGAGGAACCATTGATGAGCACCCTTTGGGTTCGGTCAGTCAGCCAGTTACAAATCCACTGAGTGGTAGCATAGTCAAGACCGCATTTTACCAGCTTCTTTACAAGAATATCATGGGGCACCTTGTCAAATGCCTTGCTGAAATCAAGGTAGGCTACATCCACTGTGTTCCCTTCATCTACCAGGCTTGTAATTCTGTCAAAAAACGAGATCAGGTTAGTCTGACATGACTTATTTTTCAGAAATCCATGCTGACTATTGGTGATCACAGCATTCCTTTCTAGGTGCTCACAGACTGTTTGCTTAATGATCTGCTCCAGAATCTTCCCTGGTATTGATGTCAGACTGACTGGGCGGTAATTATTTGGGTCCTCTCTTTTCCCCTTTTTGAAAATAGGGACAACATTTGCCCTCCTCCAGTCTGCCGGGACTTCGCCTGTTCTCCAGGAATTCTCAAAGATGACTGCCAGTGGTTCTGAGATCACATCTGCCAGTTCTTTTAATACTCTTGGATGCAGTTCATCTGGCCCTGGAGACTTGAATACATCTAGACTAGCCAAGTATTCTTGTACTATCTCCTTAGTTATTCTGGGCTGTGTTTCCTCTGCTGAATCATTTGCTCCAAATTCTTCAGGTCGGGCATTGTTTTCTTTATCGGAGAAGACTGAGGCAAAGAAGGCATTGAGGAGTTCAGCCCTTTCTGTGTCCCCTGTTTGCATTTCACCATCTTCTCCTCTGAGTGACCCCACTGTTTCTTTGTTCTTCCTTTTGCTACGAACATACCCATAAAAGCCTTTTTTGTTGCTTTTAACCTCTCTAGCAAGCCTGAGTTCATTCTGTGCTTTAGCTTTTCTGACTTTGTGTCTACACGTGCTGGCTATTTGTTTGAATTCCTCTTTGGTGGTTTCCCCCCTTTTCCATTTTTTGTACACATCCTTTTTTAATCTTAACTCAGTTAAAAGTTCTTTAGATAGCCACCCTGGCTTCTTTAGGCACCTTCCATGTTTCCGTCTCATTGGTATTGCCTGAAGTTGTGCTTTTACTATCTCCCTCTTAACAAACTCCCAGCCATCATGAACTCCCTTTCCTTTTAGTATTACTGTCCATGGGATCTCACCAAGCACTTCCCTAAGTTTTATGAAGTCGGCTTTCTTAAAGTCGAGAAATTGAGTCCTAGTATGCTTGGCTGCTCCTTTCCGCTGTATAGTAAACTTCAGAAGAGCATGATCACTCGCGCCTAATGATCCTTCCACTTCTACCCCACTAACCAGGTCATCAACATTGGTTAGGACCAGATCTAAAATGGCTGTTCCTCTTGTTGCTTCTCCCACTTTCTGGACAATGAAGTTGTCTGCAAGGCCAGCGAGGAATCTGTTTGACCTTATGCTCTTGGCTGAGTTTGACATCCAACAAATATCCGGGTAATTGAAGTCCCCCATTACTACTATCTCCCTTCCTTTTGCATGCTTGGCCATCTGTTCCAGGAAGGCATCATCTATGTCCTCCGTTTGGCTTGGGGATCTATAGTAAACTCCCACAATGAGGTCACTGTTATTCTTCTCTCCCTTAATTTTGACCCAAATGCTCTCACTTTGGCTTTGAGGTTCTAAACCTTGGATCTCTTCACAGGTATACACCTAAGGTGTGAAACCTAAGACGCTGGCAAGTTAGCAATGTCATGTGACTTTAAGTAGTCAAGCTCGTTAAGTTGTTAAGTTGCTCAGTATATAAAGAGTGTTTGTTTTCTCTGCCTGTGGGGCGTGAAGCAAAAATGTCTGAAAGCTCCGGAGGTGTTTCTGTTATCTTTCTGCAATAAACCTGTCTTTGGAAAGACAGGCTTCCCTGTGTCGTTATTTCTTTGCTGCTGAGACTTTGAAGCTTGTACTGCAACAAGAATCTCTGCACTGGACTTAGTTAATGCTCTGCAAAGAGAACTGTTGCTGGTGGCGCAGCGGAAGCGTTTACTGGACCAGTACACAGACTCTCTTAGGTTATGGCTCCTTCTACGTTTCTACAGCTGTATTGTGTGCAGAGAAAGTGAAAGCAGCTTTCGGATGAGAGAAGACCAGCTTGGTCGTAAATCCAGCTCTTAAAGGAACTGAGAGGCTGCAGAAAGTTGAGAGAGCTGCGTAAGTGAAGATTTACAGCTTCATTAGCTGCAAAAGGCTAGCCTGACCTCCCGTTGTGTTTTTGTTTTGTTAATAAAAACAGAGAACGGTGGTAGGTTGCTAGTGAAGAGACGGAGGGAAAAAAGTTTAAAAGGCGTCAGAGGAGGCTGGAGGTGTCTGAAAAGTGAGTAAAACAAATCCCAAGGGGAAAGAGAAGCAAGGGCACACAGAGGGAGTAGCAGCAAACCCCAAGAATGGCAGTGGAAAATTTCCAGGTTCCCTTTACAAAGTTGAACTCTGCTAATTACGTGCAGTGGTCTAAGAGGGCTCAAGTCTGGTTGGAAGCCAAAGAAGTGTGGGCTGACTATGTCCAGAGGCGAAAGCCGTTTATGGCTGTTGCAGCAGATGCCACAGCAGAGCAACAGGCTGCTGCACATGCTCAGAACAGGGAACATGATAAAATGGACACTAAAGCTAGGTGCATGTTGATGGTATCGATAGACGATTCCCAATTACCTCATGTGGAAAATTTAAGGTCTGCATTTGAAATTTGGGAAGCTCTTAGGCGAATTCACCATAGAGCCACGCCCGGAGAGAAGGTGAACATTATACATGCTTTGTATGAGTTGAAACTGAAGCCAGGGGATAGTGTGGTTGAACACACGTCACAGATGACTGAGTATTTCAACCGACTGTCATCTCTAGGTGTGAATTTTCCTGAAAATATTAAAGTTTATACTCTGCTTAGCAGCCTGCATGCAGGGTTTGAAAACTTAGTACTAACTTTACAAGTTTTGCCAGAGGACCAGCTGAATATGAATTATGTGACTGGTAGATTGTGTGAGCAAGAATATCAACATCATCGAAAACGTATTGATAATTCAAATACCCCAAGGGTTGGATGTTCAGATAATTCCCAGTGTGGGGGAACTAGCAGGCAGAGCTGTAAGGAAGCCTCACAAGTGTCTGCTATGGCCAGCAAGTCATGTTTTCGATGTGGCAGCAGGTTTCATTTGATAGCAAAGTGTCCAGAAAAGCAACAGGAATTTCAACAGTCCAAGGCCAGTTTCCGGAGCTACAGGGGAAGACGACGTGAGAACTACAAGAATCAACGATCCAGAGGGGGAGCAGGTGCTGATAAGGGACTATCTGCAATGGCAGCACAACAGAGTCCTAAAAGGAGCCAACAAACCTTGAAGTGGATAATTGACAGTGGAGCAAGTCACAGTTTAGTTCCAGCGACATCTAGTGGCAGCTTGATGAACTGCAAGACATTGCCAGTTGCAAAAACTGTGACTATAGCAGACAATAGTAAACGAGAAATGAACCTTAAAGGCACAATTTATGTTAATTGTTTGCAAACTAACCTTCCTGTTTTTGTTCTTCCAGGAATGAAGAATGGACTTTTGAGTGTGTCATGCCTGGTAAAAAGTGGTTTTAAGGTTGAGTTTGAAAATGATGTGTGCACCATTTCGAAACAGGGGAAGGAGCTAGTTAAAATTCCCTGTGAGGATGGGCTTTTTGTTTTGGATGAAGAGCAGTTAGCAGCAGGTAGATGTTCAACAGGTGAAGCGCAAGCTAAGTGTGTAAATAAGGCTCCTCATACAGGTTGTGCACATCTACTACACAGAAGGTTAGCTCATATATGCTTTAAGTATGTAAGCAAGATGCCAGATTTAGCTGAGGAGTGTAACATTAAACCCTGTCCAAATTTTCTGGATTGTTGTGCTTGTAAACATGCTAAGGTTAAGACATGTAACTATCCTAGATCTGATAGAGTAAGCAAAAAACCCTTTGAACTTGTGCACACAGACGTGTGTGGCCCTATGCCAGTCAAATCGCTTGGAGGTGCGAGATTTATGCAAATTTTGGTGGATGATTTTTCAAGGGCTAGTTGGGTTTTCTTTCTGAAAGAAAAATCACAAGCAGCTTCCATCCTGATGGATTGGATTGAAGAAGTCGAATGTAAATTTGACACCAGGGTACGTAAAATACAATCAGATCATGGTGGGGAATATGTGAACCACACGCTGGAGACGTGGTTAAAAAGGAAAGGTATAGTTCATAGACTTACCAATCCCTATTCACCACAGGAGAATGCAGTTGCCGAAAGAAAATTTCGTACATTACAGGAAGCCATTGCTGCTTTGCTGTTTGATTCTGGACTTCCACAGCGTTTTTGGGCTGAGGCTGCACTGTATGCGAATTATACTTTTAACAGAGTATACAATAGCACAGTAGGCAACACTCCTTACTTCATGCTATTTGGGAAAAAACCAAAAATTGATCATCTAAGAGTTTTTGGATGTCGTGCTTATGTGCTGGTGCCTAGGGCACAACGTAGGAAAGGCGATCCTAGATCTAAAGAAATGTTTTTCTGTGGTTATCAAGCAAACACAAAAGGTTGGAGATTTGTCAATGTAGAAGGCAATCAAACGAAAATCACAATCAGCAGAAGTGCAGAATTTTGTGAACAGGATGGTTGGAATAAAATTCATGGAAATCCTGACATACTATTTGATGTGGTGAACAGTAACAATGAAACTCAGGCCCCTGGGCAGGTATTAGTTCCAGAACAGGCTGAGGAATTTGAGTCTAAGGACGAGGGTGAGAAATCGTCTAGTTCACCCAAGTCTGTAAAGTCAGAATCTTCTAGCTCTAAAAGTTCACCTGCACAGCAAGAGAGACGTGTAAAGTCAGAATCAGAAAGTTCTTCAACTACTAGTGACAAACAGGTGACGACTAGTGATTCTGGGTCAGAGGGAGAAACTGAAGGAACATCGCAGGAACTGTTAAGGCGTTCCAAGCGTACCAACAAAGGTAAACCTCCTGAAAGGTACCAAGCTATTAGTGTTTGGGCTGGTTTGGCAAATTGCGAACCTGAAAGTTTTGAGGAGGTTGAGCAATTACCCCAGGAGGAGGCCAGTAGGTGGCGTGAGGCCATGCAAAAAGAGTTGAATTCTATGAAAGAACTAGGTGTGTTTTCCATCACCAAACTGCCAGAAGGTACCAAGGCAGTAAGTTGTAGGTGGGTGTACAGGATAAAGACAACAGCGATGGGGAAACCAGAGTACAAAGCAAGGCTTGTAGCTCGAGGTTTTACGCAAAGAAAGGGGTTACATTATTCCGAAGTCTATGCACCCACTTCAAGGAGTGAAACCCTACGGGCACTATTAGCAGTTGCTGCTCAGAAAGGGTTCAAAGTGAATCAATTTGATGTCTCTACAGCTTATCTTCATTCAGACTTGGCTGAAGAACTCTATATGGAGCTACCGCCAGGATTGAAAGTTGGTAAATCAAATCAGGTATGGAAACTACATAAATCTATTTATGGACTCAAGCAATCTGCTCATAATTGGAATGAGTGTTTGAATGACGTTTTGGTAGGCATTGGTTTTAGCAGGAGCAAGGCTGACAATTGCTTATAATTCAGAGGTTCAGGAGATGCTCAAGAATCTTTGCTTGTTTATGTAGATGACCTGATTTATACTTCAAAGACACAAGAACAAGTAAAAAAACTAGCCAAAGAGTTAAATAAACACTTCAAAGTTAAGAATCTTGGTGATGTGAAGGTCTATCTTGGTGTTCAGATAGATAGGACCAAAAATGGCAGTTTTCTACTGAATCAAAAAGGCAAGATATTGCAAATGTTGAAAAAATTTGGCATGACGGAGTGTGCAGGTGTTAGAACACCAATGGAAATGGGTTTTGTAAAAGACAATGAGTTCAAGGATAGTGCTGAATTCAAGCGTGCTGAAATCTTTCAGTCAGCACTGGGAAGCTTACTTCATCTTTCGCAATGGAGTAGACCAGATATTGCTTACGCTGTTAACTTACTCAGCAGAGAAGCTTCAAAACCTAGTGTAAATGCATGGAAAGGAATTCAAAGAGTGTTAAGATATTTACAATACACCAAAGATTTTTGCCTTGAATTATCTTCTGAAGGACAAGCACAGATTACTTGTTGGGCAGATAGTGATTGGGCAAATTTAAAAGATAGAAAATCAGTGTCTGGCTGTGTAATAGAATTTGGTAACTCTCTGATTGGGTGGAGATCCAAGAAACAGAACCTGATTGCTTTGTCGTCAACAGAAGCTGAGTTCTGTGCCTTATCTGAGTTATGTAGAGATCTAGAATTTTACAAATGCTTGGCACAAGAGATGTATGAAAAGGCCATCACTCCAATCACTGTATGGGGTGATAATCAACCGTGTCTTAAGTTAGCACAAAATGGGCAGTTTAAAGGTCGTACAAAACATTTGGATATCCGCTTTCAAAATGTTTGTCAAACGGTAAAAGCAGGAATTGTTAAATTAAATTACTGTCCCAGTCATGAAAATCAAGCTGATGGTTTTACGAAACCGCTTGGGTTTCAGCGGCATGAAAACTTTTGTGAAGAAATGGGTCTGAAGTAATTTTGTTTTTGCATTGCCAGCGAGAGGGGGTGTTAAGGTGTGAAACCTAAGACGCTGGCAAGTTAGCAATGTCATGTGACTTTAAGTAGTCAAGCTCGTTAAGTTGTTAAGTTGCTCAGTATATAAAGAGTGTTTGTTTTCTCTGCCTGTGGGGCGTGAAGCAAAAATGTCTGAAAGCTCCAGAGGTGTTTCTGTTATCTTTCTGCAATAAACCTGTCTTTGGAAAGACAGGCTTCCCTGTGTCGTTATTTCTTTGCTGCTGAGACTTTGAAGCTTGTACTGCAACAAGAATCTCTGCACTGGACTTAGTTAATGCTCTGCAAAGAGAACTGTTGCTGGTGGCGCAGCGGAAGCGTTTACTGGACCAGTACACAGACTCTCTTATCCCTGACATATAACACCACTCCTCCTCCTTTCTTGTCTGGTCTGTTTCTCTGAAATAGATTGTATCCCTCCATTATTACATTCCAATCGTGGGACTTATCCCACCAGGTTTCAGTGATTCCTATTATGTCATATTTAGTTTGCTGTACCAAGAGCTCAAGCTCATCTTGTTTATTTCCCATGCTTTGCGCATTAGTGTACAGACATTGAAGTCCATTAATCATTCCCCCGTGTCTCTTATTTAAGGATTTTTTCCTCCCACCACTAGGTCTGCGTGCTGTTTGCTCCATTCGGTCTATGACATTTGGATGATCATCTTCATCAATTGATAGACTCCTACCTTCAGGAGCACTGTCTCCCTCCCCCACATTAGTCAGTTTAAAGCCCTCCTGATGAGGTTTCTGAGATTTTTTGCAAAAACATTCTTCCCAACCGTTGTGAGGTGCAGCCCATCGCTTGCCAGAAGTCCATCTTCAAGAAACTGCATTCCGTGATCTAAGAATCCAAACCGTTCCTGTTTACACCATTTGCGAAGCCAGTTGTTCACTTCCACTATTTTTCCCTCTCTCCCTGGGCCACGTCGTTCAACTGGGAGGACAGATGAGATGACAATTTGTGCATTTAATTGCTTCAATTTCCTGCCCAGAGCCTCGTAATCTCTTTTGATCTTCTGGAGGCTATTGCTTGCAGTGTCATTGGTTCCCACATGAACCAAGAGGAAGGGGTATTTGTCAGTGGGTTTTATGATTCCTTGCAGTCGTTCAGTTACATCTTGGATCTTAGCCCCGGGGAGACAGCACACTTCCCGAGACATCTTGTCAGGCCCACAGATCACTGCTTCTGTTCCCCTCAGTAGGGAATCCCCTATCACCACTACACGCCTCCTCTTAGGTCTGGTCGGGGTTCTTCCGTGAGCTGTCCGTTCCAAGGTCGCCTGCACATTCCCTGAGGACTGCCTTTGCTGCTCGTCTTCATATACCTGATCAACTGTAATGAGGGAGAGATCCTCAAATGGAGTCTGCTCTTCGTCTTCCATGCTAGGGGAAAGGACCTCAAAGCGATTGCGTATTTCTAAACAATCAGAGCGAACCCTGGGCCTCCTACTTCTTTGAGTCACGTTTCTCCATATATCTGGCTCCTGTGTTGGTGAACTAGCCTCCTTCTCAGGGGAGTCCCCTGTCTCCTCCTTGGTGGAGACGGTGTGCTCTGTTGCTTCCAAGAAGAGCTCCAGCTCTCTAATTCTTTGGAGCGTAGCTACACGTTCCTCCAGTTGCTGGACTTTGTCTTTTAAGAGGGCAATCAACATGCAATTGCTGCAGGTAAAGCTGCCTGCAACCTTTGGCAAGATGGCAAACATTGCGCAGGAACCACAGGCGACTGCAGCTGTTCCCTCACCCTCCATCTTGAGAAGGTGTCGTTGGGGGTGACTACAGCGGTCCTCCACCATAAAAAGCGTGAAGACAGGACAAATAAATCCCCCCAAATAAACCTATATCTCCCCCAACAAACGTTTGAGACTAGCTCCCCTAAATCTAAAAGATGGATCAAACTGCGCGCGCCACTAGGCGCGCGCCGCTGCCCTACAAGCTCTGACAAGCTCCTCCAACAGCTTATCACCTACCTCAACAGAAGCCCTGCCCCCTCTGACCTTTGCACAGAGAAAGCAGCTAATCAGCCACAAGAAACTCACACAAGAAAACCCTTTTTGTTCCTTCTTCAGCTGCTGCCCTACAAGCTCTGACAAGCTCCTCCCACAGCTAATCACCTACCTCAACAGAAGCCCTGCCCCCTCTGACCTTTGCACAGAGAAAGCAGCTAATCAGCCACAAGAAACTCACACAAGAAAACCCTTTTTGTTCCTTCTTCAGCTGCTGCCCTACAAGCTCTGACAAGCTCCTCCCACAGCTAATCACCTACCTCAACAGAAGCCCTGCCCCCTCTGACCTTTGCACAGAGAAAGCAGCTAATCAGCCACAAGAAACTCACACAAGAGAACCCTTTTTGTTCCTTCTTCAGCTGCTGCCCTACAAGCTATCAAACATAATGTTGTGACCAATATCTTGTGCCCATTCAATCATAGCAGATTTAACCATTTCATCCTGCGTATTCCATTTCAACAGCAAGTTATACATTCTTGAAAGTATCTTAGTTTTGGGGTCTAACAATTCTGTTTCCAATTTTGATTTTTCCACCTGGAAGCCAATTTTTTTGTCCAAATTATAGGCCTCTCTTATTCTCCAAAATATTAATTATGTTCCTCGTATTGTCAGACAAATGTCTACCTGGAAGAAAGCCGGCTTGATCTTTATGTATCTCTTCAGTTAATACCTTTTTTAATCTGTTAGCCAAAATATCAGCAAAAATTTTGTAATGCACATTAAGCAGGGATATGGGACAGTAGTTCTTAAGTTGTGTCTTTTCAGACTCAGTTTTCGGTATGAGTGTAATGTCAGCTTCCTTCCACGACTCTGGCGCCTTTTTCCCCTCCAGAATTTCATTACAAACCTCCTTTAGTGGCTGAATTAACCAATCTTTCAGAGATCTATAGTATTTGGAGGTAAGACCATCCGGCCCTGGAGATTTGCCCAACTGCATATTCTGAATGGCACCTTCAACCTCCTGTTCTGTAATTTTGTGATTCAACATTATCTTATTTTCTTTTTTTTCAATAAATATTTATTAGATTTTCCAATTTTATATAAACACAAAAAGAAAAAGAAAAAGAAAAATATTAAAAACAAGTCAATTTCCATAACAATTTTTCAATAACATGTTTCTTTGACTTCCTCGTACCTCCCCTTCTTGTTTTCTAGTTCAACTTGTTAATCCAGCAAATCCTAATCTCTTAACATTCCTTTTAAAATAACACCTTATTTTCCACTCAACTTTTTTAAATTTAGTGACTTAAACAATTTTAATCCCTATTATCTTTATCATAACAGCTAGAGACCACAAAAATTCAATCCAACATCTTTTCAGAGTTCATTAATTTTGTAGTATTTCTGTAAATAGTCCTTAAATTTCTTCCGATCTTCTTCTGCTGACTCTTCTCCCTGGTCGCGGATTCTGCCGGTCATTTCTGCCAGTCCCATACAGTCAATCAACTTCATCTGCCATTCTTCCAGAGTGGGTAGATCTTGAGTCTTCCAGTACTTTGCTATAAGTATTCTTGCTGTCGTTGTAGCATACATAAAAAAAGTTCTGTCCTTCTTTGGCACCAAATGGCCGACTATGCCCAAGAGAAAAGCCTCTGGTTTTTTCAGGAAGGTATACTTAAATACCTTTTTCATTTCATTATAAATCATTTCCCAGAAAGCCTTAATCTTTGGGCACGTCCACCAAAGGTGAAAGAATGTACCTTCAACCTTCTTACATTTCCAGCATTTATTATCGGGGAAATGATATATTTTTGCAAGCTTGACTGGGGTCATGTACCACCTGTATATCATTTTCATAATATTCTCTCTTAAGGCATTACATGCCGTAAATTTCATACCTGTGGTCCATAACTGTTCCCAGTCAGCAAACATGATGTTGTGTCCAAGATCTTGTGCCCATTTAATCATAGCTGACTTAACCGTTTCATCCTGTGTGTTCCATTTCAGCAGCAAGTTATACATTTTTGACATAATTTTATTTTTAGGTTCTAGCACTTCTGTTTCTAATTTAGATTTTTCCACCTGGAAGCCAATTTTCCTGTCCAAATTGTAAGCCTCCATTATCTGAAAATAATGAAGCCAGTCTCGGACTTTATTTTTTAGTTTCTCAAAGCTCTGCAGTTTCAGTTTATCTCCTTCTTGTTCCAAAATTTCCCAATATTTTGGCCAATTGGCCTCCATATTGAGCTTTTTCTGAGCTTTCGCTTCCATTGGTGACAACCACCTTGGGGTCTTATTTTCCAATAAATCCTTGTATCTGATCCAAACATTAAACAGAGATCTCCTAACAATATGATTTTTAAATGCTTTGTGAGCTTTAACCTTATCATACCACAAATATGCATGCCATCCAAAAACATTGTTAAAACCTTCTAAATCCAAAATGTCCGTGTTTTCAAGAAGCAGCCAGTCTTTCAACCAGCAGAATGCTGCTGATTCATAGTACAGTCTGAAGTCTGGCAGGGCAAAGCCACCCCTTTCTTTTGCGTCAGTTAAAATCTTATATTTTATCCTGGGCTTCTTGCCCTGCCAGACAAATTTAGAGATATCTTTCTGCCACTTCTTAAAACAGTCCATCTTGTCCACAATTTGTAATGTTTAAAACAAAAATAACATTTTAGGCAATACATTCATCTTTATAGCTGCTATTCGACCCATCAAGGAAAGCTTCAAATTTGACCATGTTTCGAGATCTTTTTTCACTTCTGACCAGCATTTCTCATAATTATTTTTAAATAAGTTCCCATTTTTAGAAGTCATGTTGATCCCCAGATATTTCACCTTCTTCACCACAGACAGACCTGTTTCATTCTGAAATTTCTCTTTTTCAAACAATGTCATATTTTTCTCTAAAACCTTAGTTTTGGTCTTGTTCAATTTAAATCCTGCCACCTGACCAAATTCTTGAATTAATTCTAAAACTCTTTTGGTACTAGATTCAGGCTCCTGTAACGTCAAGACTAGATCATCTGCAAATGCTCTCAATTTATACTGTTTAGCTCCGACCTGTATGCCTTTAACCAACCGGTCCCTTCTAATCATATTCAGCAAAACCTCCAGGACCGATATAAAAAGTAAAGGGGAGATTGGGCACCCTTGTCGTGTCCCTTTTTCAATCTTAAATTGTTCCGTAACCACATTATTTACAATTAATTTAGCCTTTTGTTCAGAGTATATTGCACTTATACCATTTTCAAAACCTTGGCCTACCCCCATACCCTGTAAGTTCTTTTTCATAAAACTCCAAGAAATGTTGTCAAAGGCTTTCTCCGCGTCCACAAATATCAAAACAGCTTTAGTATTTATGTTCACATCTAACTTTTCCAAGATGTCAATTACATTCCTCAAGTTATCAGATATGTGTCTTCCCGGCAGAAAGCCCGCTTGGTCCTTACATTATCTTATTTTCTTGAGAGATTTTTTGTAATCCATTTGTTCTTAAAAATTGGTCTATATCAGTCTCTTTCTGTGGCCCTTGTGTATATAGTTGTTTAAAATATCTCTGGAAACACTTTCTAATCTCCAATGGATTCTGTATATTCTTTCCTTCCACATCCAGATTTGTAATAGTATTTAATTTTTGTCTTTTTTTCATCTGCCAAGCTAGCAGTTTCCCACATTTATTAGCTGATTCAAATGTCTTTTGTCTCATCTGCTTAATTTTCCATTCAACTTCCTGATTTATCATTTTCATGTATAGTACTTGATATAATTTTATTTCTCTCAGAATCTCTTGCGACTTTGGTTTCGCTCTTAATTTCTTCTCTCCTTCTTTTATTTTTTCCAAGATTTTATCTTTTTTCTCATTTTGTATTCTCTTCTTTAATGCATTCTGTTGAATCAGAAACCCTCTCATAACCGCTTTGCTTGCGTCCCAGATTACTCTTTTTTCAACCGTAGTCTTCAAATTTATCTCAAAATAGTCTCTCAGGATTTTTTGGGCCTTCTTAGTGACCTCTTGATCTCTAAATAAGGTGTCATTCATCCTCCATCTGAAGGAACCGATTGGTGTTAATTTCATCTCCATCTTCACTGCATTGTGGTCGGAGCAGGTTTTTGGGCAAATTTCCGCTTTTCGAATCTTAGGTGACAGTCCTCTAGTTATCGATATTTGGTCAATTCTTGTCCATGTCATGTTGGCTTCAGAGAAGAATGTTCCCTCCCTTCCAAGGGGGTTCTTGGATCTCCAAATGTCAATCAAGTCCATATTGTCAGTCAGTTCAAAAAAGGTTTTTGGTAGTCTGCCATCTTTAGTTACAACTTGTCTCTGCGACTTATCCATATTTGTAGATACCACTCCATTCATATCTCCCATCAGGATAATATTATAGTCCATGTAGTCAAGCAATGTCTCTTGCAATTTCCTAAAAAAATCAGATTTCCCCTCATTTGGTGCACAATCAAAAAATTTTCTCCTTGTGATTGAATTTCAATTGCCCCCCATCTTCCTTGTTCATCTTTAAAAACAAATTTCGGTGATAGGCTCTCTTTAGCATAAATAACAACTCCTCTCTTTTTAACCTTGTCCGATGAAATAAACTCTTGACCCAATCTTTTATTAATCAGTACTTTCCTGTGAAGCCTTATCACATGAGTTTCCTGTAAACAAATTAAGTCCAATTGTTCCTGTCAGAGCTACCCTAGGTCCCAGCTCACAAAGGACCAACGCTGCTTCGTTGTTAAGTACAAAAGTCTTTATTGAAGTTCAGTTTCACTTCCAGAGCCGCAGCGCGCAGCTCTACGTCTCAACTGTCAGACCGCTGATGCTCCGTCTGAGTCTCCTCCCCCTTGACACCAATTTAAGATTCTAGCCTTGCTCCACCTTTTTCACTGCTCTTTCCTCCTCTGGGTCCGCCTGCCCGCCGGGGTCTCGCCCCTTCTAGCCTCCTCTGAGGCTGATTCCCCAGAGCCGTCTCCCTCCCTCCGGCGGGCTTTAGGAGCTGGTTCCCCATCCGGGTCTCCTGCTGTCCCGCGCGCCTGCACATTTGAACTTGGCGCGCGCGCCCAGCCAGCAGCTTTCCTCCTGACCGTTTCACTGCTGCTGTCACTGCTTCCCCCTTCGGGGGGGCTAGCTGCAACTGACCTCCCTTCCGTTCCTCCACTCTCCGATGGAGGCGTGGTCAGCCCTGACTCCCTCTCTGGAGGAGACGCTGGCCCTGACACATGTGACTCTTCCCCCCCACTACGCTCTGGTGGGGAAACTGGTCCCGATCCTCCACTGCTGTTTTGGGGTTCCCCTCTGGCTCCTTGTTTCTGGTGAGTCCCCCCTGGGACCCCCCTTGCCCTGACCATCGGCGCCCCCTTCTGGGAATCTTCTGATTCGCTGGAGAAGCTCATGGAATCTCTCGGGCCACTGTCATACTCCCCTACGTTGCCCTCGGATTCTTCCCCTTCGCTCTCCCATTCCTCTCTCCCCATTGCTCCTGCTCCTGATTCCCTGACATCCATCCCCCCCTCGAAGCCCCCCCTTCCCCCCTCCCCCTCTTCGGGTGTGGGTTCCGGGTGCTCCAGTGCTGTGGGTGTGAGTGCGGGATACCATTCTTCCCCCTTGGTGTGTAGCCGGTCCGCTGGATCCGGCCCAACCGCAACGGGCTCGTCGACGTCGATTTCCTCTGCTTCCATCTCTCTGCTGATGTGCTCGAATCCAGGATCCTCCCGCAACACGTCCATGTCCTCCCCTCCCCCGGGTACCTCTGGTGAGACTGCTTGCAAAGGTCCCCGCAGCAGCTCCCTGCGCCACCCCACCTCCGGTTGAGTGTCCCACCAATAGGAGCGGTCTGTGGCAAACCCCGAGAGTGACCCCTCCGGGGAGCTAGTTTCCAGCGTCGTCTCTTCAGCTGATGAAAAACCCTGGAACGTACTGGCTGACAGTGTGGGTGTGAAGAGCCAGTCGTCGAAATACTCTGCCGGCATAGGTCTGTGTGGGAAGAGTGCATGGAACTCATCTTTAAGATAGTGCTCCTCCACGGCATAGCACGGTACCCACCTGTTGGCGCTGGCTGGGGTACCTTCCCTGGCGAGGAGGTATTCCACCCCCTCTTCCGCCCACCTCGAGTCCAAAATCTCCATGACCTCGTTGAGTGGCGTCGCCCTCCGTGACCCCTCCCTCTTCGGAGATTCGTTAAGCGGGTCTGGCGCGTTCCCTGGCGCCTGAAACCTGTGGGGTGCCCTGTAGGGTGTGAGCACTGACCTATGAAAGACTGGGTGCATTCTGGAGCCCTCCGGGAGCGTCAACCGGAAGGCCACTGGATTGATTTGCGCCACGACCTGGTAAGGCCCCAGCTGCTTGTGTTTGAGCTTCCTCTTGGCTAGCGTTCTGGCCGGCACTGCCTGGGCAGCTAACCAGACCCAGTCCCCCACCTGGATGTCCTCCCCGACCCTCCTGTGCTTGTCTGCCTGCACTTTGTAGGCGTGTTTCGCCAGTTCCAATTGCCTTCGGAGTTGCTTGTGGACCTCCTGTAACTCTTCTGCTAAGTGCTCTGCTCCCCTTGGCTCCCCCTCCCCCTTCGTCTCTAACCCCGGGAAAGTTCTGGGATGCCGCCCATTATTGGCGAAGAACGGTGTCACTCCTGTAGACCCGTGCTTCGTGTTGTTGTAGGCAAACTCGGCCAGCGGTAGGTAGTCCACCCAGGTCGAGGGTTGTTGATTGGCATAGCATCGCAGGTACTGCTGCATGATGGCGTTGACCCTCTCCGCTTGCCCATTGGTCTGCGGGTGTCGTGCCGACGCTAAGTTGATCTTGACGTTCAGGATGCCCAGCAGCTTCTGCCAGAAGCTCGAGACGAATTGGCGACCCCGGTCGGACAGGATGGACCGCGGCAAGCCGTGAGCTTTGAACACGTGGTCTATGAACAGCTTGGCGGTCTGTTCCGCTGTGGCCACCTTCGCACACGGAATAAAGTGCGCCATCTTGGTGAACATGTCTACGACCACGAGTACCGCTGTTTTGCCTCGCGAACTGGGCAGATCTGTGACAAAGTCCAGGGCCACTCTCTCCCACGGTTCGAACGGCGTCTGTAGGGGTTCTAGCAGACCCGCCGGCTTCCTGTGTACTGGCTTGGCCCTTTGGCAGGTGTCACACCTGGAGACGTAATCCGCGACTTCTCCCCTCACCTTGGGCCACCAAAAGTCTCTGGTTAATAATTCCGCCATCTTGTCCTTGCCGAAGTGCCCAGCGCTGGGCGCGTCGTGTAACTGCTGCAAGACTTTCGCGCGGAGGTCGTCTCCGGGTACGTAGAGAGCCCCTTTGCGGATGAGCAGTCCGTCTCGTATTTGGAACTCGTCGTCCTTCGCTGCGCCTTTTCGCACCTCCTCCATCTTGGATTGCGCGAACGAATCCGTCTGCAGCGCTCGACGCACCGCGTCCAGGTCCACGGCAGCTGAAGCGCACGCCCACGCTTTCGGTGCGAAAATGTGCTTGGCCGCCACAGGCGCCGCTTCCTCGAGATACTGCGGCTTCCTGGATAGTGCATCCGCCATGACGTTGTTGTCTCCCGGGATGTATTCTATCCGGAAATCGAAATCCGCAAAGAACTCCGCCCAGCGAATGTGTCTCTGGTTCAGGAACCGCGCCGTGCGCCAGTACTCCAGGTTCTTATGGTCCGTGCGGACTTGCACTGTGTGCCTGGCTCCAACGAGGAAGTGCCGCCACGCCTTGAAAGCTGCATGAATGGCCAGCAACTCCCTGTCCCAGATGGTGTAGTTCTGTTCCGCCTTGCTGAGTTTCCTGGAGTAGAATGCGCACGGCCTCCATTCCCCTTGCGGATCTTGCTGCAACAGGACGGCCCCCACCGCTCTGTCCGAGGCGTCCGTCTCAACCCTCATTGGTCTGCTGGGGTTTACATGTAGCAGCTGTTCTTCGGACGCGAAGAGACGCTTGAGTCTCCGAAAGGACTGCTCCGCCTGGTCCGTCCAGGTGAACTTCTTCTTCTTGGAGCTGAGGGTGTCCGTGATAGCCGCCGTCTCCTTCGCGAACCCTTTGATGAACTTGCGATAAAAGTTGGCGAAGCCGGCGAACTTCTGGACCTCCTTCCGATTGCGCGGGCTCTTCCAGTCCAACACCGCGCGGACCTTGGTGCTGTCCATGGCGAGTCTCTTGTCGGACAGCTTGTAGCCCAGGAAATCCACCTCCGTCATGTCGAACTGGCACTTCTCTAATTTGGCGTAAAGTCTGTGCTCCCGTAGCCTCTGCAGGACCTCCTTGACGTCCCTCTCGTGAGCCTCCTGCGATTCCGAGAAGACCAGGATGTCGTCCAGGAAGCAGACGCACTTCTTGTAGAGGAGTCCCGCTAACACGTGATGCATGAAAGCTTGGAAGGTATGGGAGCCATTTTGCAGACCAAAAGGCATTACGCCATATTCATAGGTGCCTAAAGGTGTAAACATGGCTGTCTTCCACTCATCGCCCTCCCGCATGCGTATAAGGTTGTACGCCCCTCGTAGATCCAACTTGGTGAAGATCCGTCCCTTCCTCACCGTCGCGAGCAGGTCGTCGATCTTGGGCATGGGGAATGCTGCGGGCTTTGTTTTGGAATTTATGATCCTATAATCAACTATGAGCCTGCGTTGGGGCGTGTCCTTCTTCACGAAAAACACGGGACTGCCCCCCACTGCTTTAGATTCTTGGATGAACCCCCGCTTCAAGTTGTGATCTATGGACTTCCGGAGGCGGCGCCAACGGCAATGGCGGTCTCCTTCTGAGTAGGAGGAGAAGCTCCATCGAAAGTGGGTCTGTCCGCTACGGCGAAGCGGAGACCCGACCAGAAATCGCAGGCAGAAAGAGCCTGCGAGCGTGGGACCCAGCAGGCACCTTTTGTGCCCCCCGTTTCAGCGAGGGAGCCCCGCAAGGGGTTCCGGTGCGCAGCGGGAGCAGCGCGGTGCTACGGGTCGATTGCTGCGTCTATGGAGCGAAGCCGCGTAGCTGTTGCCGGAGAGCGCTGACCTTTTTCCTGTGAAATTCGGCTGCAAAAAGAACATCCGTGAGTAGGGGAATTTAAGAAATTTGGCCTTGAAGACTAAAAAATAAGTGAATTTGGGCTCCAAAGCGGAAAGGTGTAAACAGGAAGTCCGCCTTTCCGTTTTGTAAAAGATCAAAGCAAAGACATTCCAACGCTATTATCTTAAAGCGGACTGTAAAGTTTTAATTCCAAGCATTAAAAGAAAGAACTCCCCCCTTAGAGGAGAGGGGGGAAGCTTAAGAAAGTGACTGTATTTCTTCTGGGGATCTTCTGGGAACCCAATAGACTGTTTGTGGAATCCCTGGGAACGGACTGTCAGACTTATGAGGATTGCTACATTCGGGCTCGCACTGACTGTGGATACTGTAAATATTTAAGATCGAACTCTGCAAGGAGATACATTTAGAAAGTCTCCCTTGGACTGAATTACTTGTTTCAACTAAAGAGGGGGCACGGAAAGTTACAAAAAGACTTTGTTCTTTGGTTACTGAGAATTCAATGGTGGTTACTGTGTCCCCCTAGAGGACTACTGAAGTCTGTTTCTGACTGGGGGAATTTTCCACTGCTAACTTTGGGGACTTTCCATTGCAAGGCTTGGCTGTGGGAACTGACCTTGACAGAAGATAAAGGGGAATGACTGAACAAAGAGCAACAAGATCTAAGGTCAGAGTGCAACAGCCCACTTTAGTCTCCCAGCAACGCAGAGCATCTGTGCCTGGCCTCCCTGTGACTCAGGAGGAAGACTCAGGGCAAATTGAGATAAAAGGAATGGCCTCAGAAGGGGAATTTACATCTGTATTGAATAAAATATATGAGAAATTGGAAGGCCTAAGTAAACAGGTAGCAGACCAGTCAACTGAAATTAAAGGGAACACAGCTAGTATCAACTCAAATACAAAAGCTATAGAAAAACTGTTGGAGGAATCTGCGACTACCAGGAAAATAGCTGAGGAAGCAAAAGAAAAAGCTGTGGCTGTGGAGGAAGAAATCAAACCTATGCGTAAACAGATTGGGGACCATCAGGCCTTATTGTCTATGGTCGAATTGAGAGAGAGACAGACAAACCTGAGGATCAGGGCGGTGCCAGAACTTGAGAAAGATAACTTGAGTGACTATCTTTCACAGGAATTTGTGAAATTTTGGAATCTGGAGCTGGAAAAAGATTTTAAGATAGTGAGCGCCTTTAGACTTGGACGAGGAGGGAGGAAAAACAGGGTGAGAGACTGTTTGGTGACCCTCCGTTCGAAAGAGGAACGAGATAAAATATTGGGTGCTCACTTCCAGAAGACCTTAGAGATTAATGAGTCCAGAGTGGAGATTTTTAAGGATATACCGAAACATCTTTTGGATTTGAGAACTAACTACGGAGACTTGGTGGCCTTGCTGAGAAGGAATTCTATTGCTTTCAGATGGGAGTTCCCCCAGGGACTGTCCTTTACATTTAAAGGAAAAAAGTTTAGAATTAGATCAGTGGAAGATAAGGAAAAATTTCTGAGAGACTTTGAAGAAGATTTACAAAAAGAAGCGACAGATGTGCTAAAAGCCTTGAGACCAGGAGTAGACACAGCACTACCACCTTCGGGACTTGACAAATCGAAAAAGAAGATACCACCGCAAGAACTTGACGAGCTTTTGGGAGCGGCCGGAGGAAACTAAAATAATTACATCATGTCTCTGCAATTATTAAGTTGGAATATTCACGGTTTTAACTCTCCGGAGAAGAGGAGGAAAGTCTTTCATATATTGAAAAAGGAACAATTGGATTTAATTTGTTTGTAGGAAACCCATGTGGTAAGGCTCCATAGAAAAGTTCTTATTAATAAAAGACTGGGCCAAGAATTTATCTCATCGGACAAAGTTAAAAAGAGAGGAGTTGTTATTTACGCCAAAGAGAGCCTATCACCGAAATTTGTTTTTAAAGATGAACAAGGAAGATTTGTTGCAATTGAGATCCAACTACAAGGTGAAAAATATTTGATCGTAGGAGTATATGCACCAAATGAGGGGAAATCTGAATTTTTTAAGAAATTGCATGAGACATTGTTGGATTATCTGGACTATAACATCATTATGATGGGAGATATGAATGGGGTGGTATCTACAAACATGGATAAGTCGCAGAGACAGGTGGTAACTAAAGACGGCAGACTACCAAAAACCTTTTTTGAACTAGTTGACAATATGGACCTTACTGATATTTGGAGAACTAAGAACCCCCTCGGAAGAGAGGGAACATTCTTCTCTGAAGCCAATATGACCTGGACAAGAATTGATCAAATATGGATAACTAGAGGACTGGCACCTAAGATACGAAAAGTGGAAATTTGTCCAAAAACTTGCTCCGACCACAATGCAGTGAAGATGGAGATGAAACTAATGCCAATCGGTTCTTTTAGATGGAGGATGAATGACACCCTGTTCAGAGACCAGGAGGTGACTAAGAAGGCCCAAAAAACTTTGAGAGACTATTTCGAGATAAATTTGAACACTACGGTTGAAAAAAGAACAATCTGGGACGCAGGCAAAGCGGTCATGAGAGGGTTTTTGATCCAACAGAATGCAATAAAGAAGAGAACTCAAAATGAGAAAAAAGATAAAATTTTGGAAAAAATAAAAGAAGGAGAGAAGAGACTAAGAGCGAAACCAAAATCTCAAGAGATTCTGAGAGAAATTAAGTTATATCAAGTACAATATATGAAAATGATAAACCAGGAAGTGGAATGGAAAATTAAGCAGATGAGACAAAAGTCTTTTGAATCGGCTAACAAATGTGGGAAACTGCTAGCATGGCAGATGAAGAAAAGACAGAAATTAAATACTATTACAAATTTGGAGGTAAATGGAAAGATCATACAGAATCCACTGGAAATTAGAAACTGCTTCCAGAGATATTTTAAACAACTCTACACACAAGGGCCACAGAAAGAGGTCGAGTTAGACCAATTCCTGAGGAAAAATGGATTACAAAAAATTTCTCAAGAAAAAAAGACAATGTTGAGTGACAAAATTACAGAACAGGAAGTGGAGGGTGCCATTCAGAATATGCAGTTGGGTAAATCTCCAGGACCAGACGGCTTAACCTCCAAATATTATAGAGTTTTGAAAGATTGGTTAATTCGGCCACTAATGGAGGTGTGCAATGAGATATTAGAGGGGAAAAAGGCGCCGGAGTCGTGGAAGGAAGCCTACATTACACTTATACCGAAAACTGAGTCTGAAAAGACGCAACTTAAGAACTACCGCCCCATATCCCTACTTAATGTGGATTACAAAATATTTGCTGACATTTTGGCTAATAGGTTAAAAAAAGTACTATTGGAAGAGATTCATAAGGACCAAGCTGGCTTTCTCCCGGGTAGACACTTGTCGGACAATACGAGGAACATAATTAACATTTTGGAGAAGTTGCAAGTGAATATAAATACTAAAGCAGTTTTAATTTTTATAGATGCGGAGAAAGCCTTTGACAACATTTCTTGGAGTTTTATGAAGAAAAATCTTCAGGGGATGGGGGTGGGCCAAGGGTTTGAAAATGGTATAAGTGCAATTTATTCAGAACAAAAGGCTAAATTAATTGTTAATAATGTGGTGACAGAGGGATTTAAGATAGAGAAAGGTACACGACAAGGCTGCCCAATTTCCCCATTGTTGTTTATTTCAGTCCTGGAGGTACTATTGAACATGATTAGAAGGGACCGTCTGATTAAAGGCATTCAGGTCGGAGCTAAGCAATATAAATTGAAAGCATTTGCAGATGACTTAGTCTTAACACTACAGGAGCCAGAATCTAGTTCGAAAAGAGTTTTGGAAGTGATTCAAGAATTTGGGGAGATGGCTGGTTTTAAGTTGAACAAGTCAAAAACTAAAGTTCTTGAGAAAAATTTAACACCGATTGAGAAAGAAAGGTTTCAGAAGGAGACAGGCCTAACAATAGTAAAGAAAGTTAAATATTTGGGGGTCAACATGACTGCTAAGAACTTAAACTTATTCAAAGATAACTATGAGAAATGTTGGTCAGAAGTGAAGAAAGATTTAGAGATATGGTCAAACCTGAAGCTTTCCTTGTTGGGCAGAATTGCGGCTATAAAGATGAATGTATTGCCAAAGATGTTATTTTTGTTTCAATCTTTGCAAATTTTGGACAAGATGGACTGTTTCAAGAAGTGGCAGAGAGATATCTCTAGATTTGTCTGGCAGGGCAAGAAGCCCAGAATAAAATTTAAAATATTAACTGATGCTAAAGAAAGAGGTGGATTTGCCCTGCCAGACCTGAAACTTTATTATGAATCGGCCGCATTTTGTTGGCTGAAAGAATGGCTGCTTCTTGAAAACACAGACATTTTGGATTTAGAAGGTTTTAATAACGTTTTTGGGTGGCATGCATATTTGTGGTACGACAAGGTTAAAGCTCATAAAGCATTTAAAAACCATATTGTCAGGAAAGCATTGTTTAATGTCTGGTTAAGATATAAAGACCTACTGGAGAATAAAACCCCAAGGTGGTTGTCACCAATGGAAGCAAAGGCACTGAAAAAGTCCAATATGGAGGCCAAATGGCCGAAATATTGGGAAATATTGGAACAAGAAGGAGATAAATTGAAATTGCAGAGTTTTGAGAAATTAAAAGACAAGGTGCGAGATTGGTTGCACTATTTTCAAATAAGAGAGGCTTATAATTTGGATAAAAAAATAGGTTTCCAGGTGGAAAAATCAAAATTGGAAACTGAATTGCTAGAACCCAAAACTAAAACACTTTCAAGAATGTATAACTTGCTGCTAAAATGGAATACGCAGGATGAAACAGTTAAATCTGCTATGATTAAATGGGCACAAGATGTTGGTCATAACATCATGTTTGCTGACTGGGAAAAGTTGTGGACCACAGGTATGAAATTTACGGCATGTAATGCCCTAAGAGAGAATATTATGAAAATGATATACAGGTGGTACATGACACCAGTCAAGCTTGCAAAAATCTATCATTTGCCCGACAATAAATGTTGGAAGTGTAAAGAAAATGAAGGAACATTCTTTCACCTTTGGTGGACATGCCCAAAGATTAAGGCTTTCTGGGAGATGATTTATAACGAAATGAAAAAAATATTTAAATATACATTCCTTAAGAAGCCAGAGGCCTTTCTCTTGGGCATGGTCGGCCAATTGGTGCCAAAGAAGGACAGAACTTTCTTTATGTATGCAACAACAGCAGCAAGAATTCTCATCGCAAAGTATTGGAAGACACAAGAGCTACCCACCTTGGAAGAGTGGCAGATGAAGCTGATGGACTATATGGAATTAGCGGAAATGACTGGCAGAATTCGAGACCTGGGAGAAGAGTTGGTGGAAGAAGACTGGAAGAAATTTAAAGACTATCTTCAGAAACACTATAAAATTAATGAATGTTAAAATTATGCTTGGATTGGTAATAAGTGGTAATTAGTGACAAAAGTTAATAAGATTATGTAAAATAGGTATTGATAAATGGTTAAAAATATCGACGTAAAATATGTTATGGTATACAGTTAAAATATTTGAAAAAGGGTAAGAATTTGCTGAATTAAGTATGTAAACGGGAATACAAAAGGGGGGAGGTGTGAGGAGGTCAAGAACATAAGCATATGAATTTGAGGATACTGGGAAAAATGGATTTGTTTTATTTCTTTTTCTAAATTTAGCTTTCTTAATTAGCTGTTGTTTTTCCTTTGTGTCTTTTTTGTGTTTTCTCTTTTGTAATGTTCACTTTTATCCATGGCTTTTTGTTTTGTGAATTTTTATTTTTCTCTTTTGTAAAACTTTAATAAAAATTTATTTAAAAAAAAAAAACAAGTTGTGATCTATGAACTCCCTGAGTTCTTGCAGTTCGTCTTCAGACATGGAATACAGTTTCCCAGTCGGCAGCGTCGCTCCCGGCAGGAGGTCAATCTTGCAGTCGTAAGGCCTGTGGGGAGGCAGGTTATCCGCTTCCCTCTCGCAGAAGACCTCCAAAAACTCCTTGTACTTGTTGGGTACTGCTTGCACCATGCTTAGGTGTAACTGCGGTTCATCCTCTTGCCCCTCGTCCTCCTGGCGGGTCTGGATGCAGTGTTCTGCGCAGTAGGAGGAGCAGAAGGTCAATTGCCGCTGGTACCATGCTAATGCCGGGCTGTGCTTATCCAGCCAACTCAGACCCAACACTATGGGCGTGTCTGACAGGTGGGTGACGTTGAAGCTGATGACTTCGCGGTGGTTTCCAATTTGCATCACCATCGGTGGTGTTTGCTGTACCACCTCTCCTACCAGTAGCTTCCTGCCATCGACCGTGACGACATTTAGGGGCATGGTGGCTGGCAGGAGTGCTATGCGATGTTGCTTGATAAAGTCCACTCCTACAAAGTCTGCGTTGCTCCCAGAGTCAATGGTTATTGGTACTTGCAGGGTGTGCCCATTGGGCAACTGGAGCGATGCGGTGAGTTGCACCACTGGTTTGGGTGGGAGGGGGTCTGTGGGCTGTAAAATCTCTGGGGACTGCTTCACTGACTCGCCTGGTTGGGCCCCAGTCCTTCCCCTTCCAACCAGGCTTCTTCTTCCCCCTGCAGCTGTTTCGGCTGCTGACCTGTTCCCTTTACTGTTGCTGAGGCTGCAGTGTGCTTCTGGAGCCTCTGGGGACACTCTTTGGCCATGTGCTGTGCACTGTCGCAGATGTAGCACTTCCTGGTCCCTCTAGGAGCCTTCGCCTTGACTGCTCCCGGTGTTTGGGCTCTGCTGGCAGTCTGAGCCCTGGCACAACCTATCTCCATCGGCTCTTTTCCCCTTCCCAATGGAGGCATGGATAGCGCCCGCCCTGTCTCTCTGGATAGGAAGGGGGTTGTCCTGGCTGGGGTGCTTGCCTTACCTCCTTCCTCCCTGCTCCAAGGGCGTCCTTCCAGGCGCACACCAATTGCCAACGCTCTTTGGGTAACTTCTTGGGTACTCCGGGGTCTTTCCCCCCTTGCCAGCTCATCTTTCACGGCCCCACTTAGCCCCTCCCAGAACAGGTCTCTGACGGCAATAGAGTCCTTCTCCCAGCCCAGCACGTTCAGTAAGGCAAAAAAGCGTGAGTGATATTGCCTCACCGTCGCTTTCCCTTGCTGTAGTCCATGCATTTCCCTCCGAGCAACATCTACATCTACCGTTGATTTAAAGCAAGCGTCCATAGCTTTGATAAATGCATCGGAATCTTGGAGGGCGGGGTCATTTTCGCACCACAAATTCCGCAGCCACGCTTTAGCTTCCCCATGCAAATGAGTAATTATGAAACCCACTTTCTCTTCCTCATCTCTAAAGTCTTTCCGAAGCAAATTGAGCGCGTAAACCACGTCAGCTCTGAAGTTAGGGTATTGCTGCAGGTCCCCGTTGAAGTGGGCTACTAGGCTGCTCCCCTCTTCCCGAGGCCAACTCCCTCCGGTTTGGGTCCTGGCAGCCCCTCTTTCCCCCAACGGTCCCACCTGGCCTGCAGATCCCGGCAGAGCGCTACTGCTTCTTCTTCTCTCTTCCTGGATGCTGCTACTTCTGCGTAAAGCGTCGTGACTGCTTCTTGCAGTTCTTTCACCTGGCTCTCTGTAGTCATCTTTGCCTATCTTCGTGAGCTCGCAAAACACCAAGTCTTGCCCCTCGCTGCACCAACTCACGCTGCGAGGTTTTTAATGGAGACGGAGCATACTGTCAGAGCTACCCTAGGTCCCAGCTCACAAAGGACCAACGCTGCTTCGTTGTTAAGTACAAAAGTCTTTATTGAAGTTCAGTTTCACTTCCAGAGCCGCAGCGCGCAGCTCTACGTCTCAACTGTCAGACCGCTGATGCTCCGTCTGAGTCTCCTCCCCCTTGACACCAATTTAAGATTCTAGCCTTGCTCCACCTTTTTCGCTGCTCTTTCCTCCTCTGGGTCCGCCTGCCCGCCGGGGTCTCGCCCCTTCTAGCCTCCTCTGAGGCTGATTCCCCAGAGCCGTCTCCCTCCCTCCGGCGGGCTTTAGGAGCTGGTTCCCCATCCGGGTCTCCTGCTGTCCCGCGCGCCTGCACATTTGAACTTGGCGCGCGCGCCCAGCCAGCAGCTTTCCTCCTGACCGTTTCACTGCTGCTGTCACTGCTTCCCCCTTCGGGGGGGCTAGCTGCAACTGACCTCCCTTCCGTTCCTCCACTCTCCGATGGAGGCGTGGTCAGCCCTGACTCCCTCTCTGGAGGAGACGCTGGCCCTGACACATGTGACTCTTCCCCCCCACTACGCTCTGGTGGGGAAACTGGTCCCGATCCTCCACTGCTGTTTTGGGGTTCCCCTCTGGCTCCTTGTTTCTGGTGCGTCCCCCCTGGGACCCCCCTTGCCCTGACCATCGGCGCCCCCTTCTGGGAATCTTCTGATTCGCTGGAGAAGCTCATGGAATCTCTCGGGCCACTGTCATACTCCCCTACGCTGCCCTCGGATTCTTCCCCTTCGCTCTCCCATTCCTCTCTCCCCATTGCTCCTGCTCCTGATTCCCTGACAGTTCCTTTTTCAGTAAATGAAAGATTTTCTTCCTCTTCTCCGGGGAGTTAAATCCATGAATATTCCAACTTAATAATTGCAGAGACATGATGTAGTTATTCTATTTTCCTCCAACTGCTCCCAAAAGTTCTTCTTGTTCTGACGGTGGTATCACTTCTTTTTGTTTTTCCAGTCCCAAAGGTGGTGGTGCTATGTCTAGTACTCCTGCTCTTAAAGCTCTTAATTCTTCTATCACTTCTTTTTGCAGGTCTTCTTCGTGGTCTTTCAAAAAATTTTCCTTATCTTCCAACGATCTTATTTTGAACTTTTTCCCTTTCAAGTTAAAGGATAATCCCTGGGGGAATTCCCACCTGAAAACAATTCTGTTTCTTCTCAGTAGGGTCACCAGATCACCGTAGTTAGATCTAAGGTCCAATAGATGTTTCGGTATATCCTTAAAAATCTCCACTCTCGAGTCGTTTATCTCCAAAGTCTTCTGGAAGTGCGCACTCAGTATTTTATCTCTCTCTTCTTTCGTTCGAAGGGTAACCAGACAGTCTCTCACCCAGTTTTTCCTTCCTCCTCTTCCAAGTCTAAACACACTTACTATCTTAAAGTCTTTCTCCAACTCCAAATTCCAAAATTTTCCAAATTCCTGCGTAAAATAGTCACTTAAATTATCCTTTTCAAGTTCTGGTACTGCCCTGATCCTTAAATTAATCTGTTTCTCCCTCAGTTCAATCATAGACAGAAGTGACTGATGATCCCCAATCTGTTTACGCATAGGTTTTATTTCTTCCTCTACAGCCACTGCTTTTTCTCTTGCTTCCTCAGCTATTTTTCTATTAGACGCAGATTCTTCCAACAGTTTTCAATAGATTCTGTATTAGAATTCACCTTCTGTCCCAAATTGTCTATTTTAGTTGATTGTTCCGTAACTTGTTTGCTTAGGCCTTCCAATTTTTCAAAAATTTTATTTAGCACAGAGGTAAAATCCCCTTCTGATGCCATTCCTTTTGGCTCAACTTGTGCAAAGTCTTCCCCCTGTGTCACAGGAGGGCCAGGAACAGATGGTCTGCGTTGCTGGGAAACTGTGCTGGGCTGCTGCACTCTGGCCTTTCCCGAACGTGTTGTTCTATCCGTCATCCCACCTCTGTCTATGCGTCAAGGTTGTTCCCACAGACAGATCTTGCCGTGGAAAATCCCCAAAGTCCAGAGTGGAAAAATCCCCCAGCTGGATGTACAACTTCAGTATTCCTCTAGGGGGATACTGTAGCAGTCCTTCAATTTACAGTAGTAAAAAAGTCTTTTCCAACTTTCTTAAACCCCCTCAAGAAAAAAGAGAAAAAGCAAGCAAGAGTTTCAAGTCCAGAGGAGACCTTCAACAAGTATCTCCTTTGCAGAGTTAACCATTAAAAAGTTACAATGTCCATAGAAAGTGCAACTCTCAATGCAACAGTTCTAATGCACCTGGCAGTCCATCCCAGGAGTTAGGCAATTGTCTCTATTTTCCCCAGAAGAAACAAAGTCACTTTCCCCTCTTCCCCCCCCTCTCCACTATCATGGGGGGGGGGGGAGTTCTTTCGCTTTAATGTCCGGATTTAGAAGTTTAAAAGCTCCGCTCTCCAGGTCTGAGCTTAGAAACGTCTTTGCTTTGATCTGTGTACAAAAACGGAAGGTGGACTTCCTGTTTACACCTTCCCGCTTCAGTGTCAAATTGATCCCTTTTTTTCCCCTTTAGTCCCAATTTCTTAAGCTTCACCTACTCACGGGTAGTTGTTTAGCAGCCGAATTGTCACAGGAAAAAGGTCAGCGCTCTCCGGCAACAGCTGTGCGGCTTCGCCCCACGGAAGTAGCAATCGACTCTCAGCACCGCGCCTCCCGTTACGCTCCGGGACCCCTTACGGGGTTCCTTTGCCAATTCGGGGGGCGCTAAAGGTGCCCGCCGAGTCCCACGCTCACAGGCTTCTCCTGCCTGTGATTTTTGGAAGGGTCTCCGCTTCGCCGTAGCGGACAGACCCACTTTCCGCAGAGCTTCTCCCTCCCGGTTAGAAGGAGACCGCCATTGCCGTTGGTGCCGCCTCCGGAAGCAGCCTTCTGTGTTTCCATGCTGGCCGTGAAGGAATGGGCATTCCCGACTCTGAAAACAGCACAGAAATACAGCCTGTCTAGTAAAGGGGTAAAAAGAGCAAGCGAAACAGCCTCTGTAAAACAGTAGCATCTGAAGCTGCTAACCACATACTGATAAACATATCATAAAAGGAGACATGAAAAACAAATGGCCACTGGGTACTACTAACAGTGGGACATGGGTGGCGCTGTGGGTTAAACCACAGAGCCTAGGACTTGCAGATCAGAAGGTCGGCGGTTTGAATCCCCACGACGGGGTGAGCTCCCGTTGCTCGGTCCCTGCTCCTGCCAACCTAGCAGTTCGAAAGCACGTCCAAGTGCAAGTAGATCAATAGGTACCACTCTGGTGGGAAGGTAAACGGTGTTTCCGTGTGCTGCTCTGGTTCGTCAGAAGCGGCTTAGTCCTGCTGGCCACATGACCCAGAAGCTGCACGGCAGCTCCCTCGGCCAGTAAAGCGAGATGAGCGCCGCAACCCCAGAGTCGGCCCTCTAGATGTTGTTGGATTCCATCACCCCTGACCGTCGGCCATGCTGGCTGAGGCAGAAGGCCATTGGATCTGGCAATATCTGGGAGCCCACAAGATTCCCAGCCTCCGCCCTACACAAACAACCAGGCACTCAGCTGTGAGGCACGCTTATTACCGGAGGGAGGGTCACTCCAGAGGCAGCTGTGGCATGAGGGTGCTGGATCATGCCTTTGTGGGCACATCTGAGGATTAAAGAGGACCTCGTAGGAAGCGTGCTTGGAGATCTTCCTTACCACGTAGCTCTCTGGCAAAAACACAACAGTACTAACGGCCATATGGAACCACACCTCAAAGCTGGATCAGACTTCCCAGATCCTGTAGCCTACATCAGGAGGAAGACTGGGGCAGAGGGGCCTAGAGTGGGAGTCAGAGCTGCTCTTAGGGCTGCATGTCTGAAGCATGGGCAGAAATCTTTGGGTGTGAGGTTGCATGGGGCTGTCTCTTTGTGTTTTGGTGATGCCAAGCCGCCAGCCAGCCAGAGGCAGACAACCAACTGGCTTCAGGGGCAAGCTCCTTTGCAAAGCCAGTCTGACTTCACCAAATGCAATGGCAGAGTGACCATTCGGCCCATGTTCTGCTTCGCTGTGAAATTGCGTGTGTTCCTCAACCCAGAGAACCTCTTTTTCAACGTCAAGCTGGTCTAAGGAAGAAAAGCATAAGAGTTAGTCTTGAATCCCCCCACACATGTGCTGGGAGATGCCTGCACACCGCACACGTAAAGCACATCTCCTCCCACCCACACCCCAAAGGTCCTGGGAACAATGGTTTGTTAAGGGTGCTGGGAATCGTAGCACTGTGAAAGGAAAACTAAGGTTCTTAGGATTCTTTGGAGGGGGTGGAATGTTGAATACACAGCGGCCACATGGACACACACACACACACACCCCAGCATAGCTTCAACTTTTAGCACAAAAAGTCTTCAGCCAGATGTCATGCAACCCTTTGGCAGGGGCAACTTATCATTTTATTGATTTTCCATAACAATTAAAAAGGTGGCCAATCTTGCAAAGGAGTGTTGCCATTTAAACTGCTGGTGTGACGTAGGAACCCGAACAAAGAGAAGGAACCAACTACCCAGAGTCTGCTTCCGATTGCCCTTGTTCTCCACCTCCCTCTATCCTAATCAGCCGCAAACAAGTTTTCAGATTTGAAAGCCTTGTTATCACCTCATTCCCTTCAATTAGCCAGCTGCTCTGGCAGATGACATCAGTTCCTTCCCGCTCCCAATATTCCTGCTCCTAGCTTGGTTAGCCATAGCCCGGAAGCTGAATCTCAGGGGAACGCCTTTGGGCTGAGAAGGGCTCATCTTTTCTGGGCCTCTTCTCCCCCTCCGGAAGGGGTGCTTGGCTCCTGGCCTGTGAAATGCGCTCAAAATGTAAAGATGCCTTCTTTCCAGGGAGCCAAGGAAGAAGGGTGGAATTTGAAATACCTCCAAACCTTCCCATGTCAGAGATGCAGGAGTTGCGTCACCTCCAACTTCCTCAGGGATGAAGCAGCTACGAAAAACGAAACATCCCACCTGGGCACGGTTTCTGAGAGAGCAACAGCAGAAGACCCAGACTCTGGCAAGATGAGCATTTGCCCAGTGGATTCTGGCCGGTCCATGAGGGCAGACAGGGGATGGCTGCGGTGGCTGCCAGCCCCTTCCCACTCCATCTCAGATACAGAACGCATTTGCTCTGCCACTCCTTGGCTCGGGCGCCACCTACTGTTGGCTTCCTTGCCTTCCACCCTCCCAGTCCCAATGAGCACCATCCACCCCTGGTCCAGAGGCGCAGAGCAGTAGTTAGGTGATCTTGCGCCCCGGCAGAACCGTCCAGATTGCGCCCCCAGCCACGGACAAGTTAGCTCTTCTTTCCTCCGCTCCTCCAACCCGCCCCCCTCCATACATTCAATTCACCCTGGAAGTACAAGTATCGAAAAGTAAAATGTTAGAGGTTCCCCCCCCCACCCCATAGCAATACAATTGGATTCAGCTAGCTGGTCAGTCTACTTTCGGTTTCACTCCTGGCTCCTTGTTAAATTAATACTGCATCAGAAACCTCCCAAGCAGATATCCAAAGTTCTTTGGCATTTCGCCAGTTGTTAATGAGATGTCTCTTCTAGTCCAGGGGAGTCTTTTGATCTTCTTCCAGAAAACCAAGAGTCGAAAGCCTTGGTTTTCCCTTTTTTTCTTTTTTCCAGTCATTTCCACACAGTTAGTCATTATTAGAGTTATTAAAACCTTATTATATCAACAAATGCAAAATTTTTAGTCTCCCTTGCTTTCCTGCTGACCTTCAGCTTAAAGACAAACTGCTCTGGAGTGAGAAAAACCCATCACACTCGAAAAGCCCAGCTGGAGGGACCTGGAAGTGTGTGGGGAAGAGCAATTTTGTAGTGGGTTTGTTGCACAGGAGCACCAAGTTCACTAACTGGCTGATTCAGATTGAATCCCATTCAAAAAGAGTGCAATGGTGTGTGTTTCAGCCAGCCATCCGGCTGCTGCAACTATTCCCTGGGTGCCACCACACTGTCCTGTCTGTGTGTTTGGCAGGGAATGGGAGCTATGCTCCCCCCGGAGACACTCCACTCCTTCTTGCTTAGCTGTGCGGCTCAACATTTGAGGCAACCTTCACAGTTCTGGGATGCCGAGGAAGCGAACCAATAGTCACGTTCATCTGTACTGGCTCAGTATGACCTATTCTGACAGATGCTGCCTTTCATAGTCACGCCCAAGAGCCTTTCCGCTCCAGAGATCTGGGGCTGAACCCGGGATCTGCACGCAAAGGCTGGAGTAAGAAAGAGCCCTTGCCAGCTGGCCACATTGGGCGCCTGCCTGGAGAGTGGAAGCCGGGGGTTGGAGGGACATCGTGCTGCTCCTGGCAACCCCCACCCAACCCGACGTCCTCCTCCGCCTGAATCCCGCTTCCCTCGGGACGCACTTCCCATCCTGGAGCGGCTGGGGTGGGAGGCTAAGCTGGCCCAAGGACTGGCCCAAGGTAGCTCAGCCAAGTTGCCAAGGCCAGCATTTAAGACCGCGCATCCTTTCCCCTCAGATGAGAAAGCCGGGATGAGTCATGCTAGCAGCCTGTGGCCTTGATGGGCTTTGTGGCAGCCCAGCCCAGCTGCTATAGTCCATCTCTGAACCGAGGAAGCGCAACTGGAGAGACAGAGCCCAGCACTTTTCTCACGGGACAGAAGCGCACGACTTCCCCCTCCCACTTGCCGCCCGCCCCAGTCTTTCTCCGGCGGCTCAGTTTAGTGCGCCAAGCGGCTCATCCCAGGTGGGAATTCGGGTGGCGCTGCTTGCAGAAGGAGAAGCGGCTGGCGCTAGCGGACACTCCCATTGTTCTTCTCAGGTAGGACTTCCGGGATCCAGACGAACGTTTTACCAAAAAGTATGGCTCGACTACTGATTTCCCATTTAAAGGAAGGCAAAACGACCTAAGTTTGGAGGACAGGTGAAAAAACCCACGAATTACATTTAAAGTTCTGCGAGATGCAAAGGAAAGCTTGTGTTTTAAACTTGTATTTGACAGCTTGTTGCTTGGTGCGGTTAACGGAATGGGGATATTGAGAAAGAAGAGACTTGGAATTAGAAGGTTAGGATTTAAGGTAAGGTTACCAGATTTTTTTTCAAAGAATCCGGGGACATTTTTTTTTTTTTCCAAAAGAGAAACAAATGTTATTTTTTAAAAATCATTTTTTTAAAAAATAACAAGTAATATCTTCTCTTCTGGGTCTCCTCTGTCGCGTGGCCTTCCTCTGGGCCCCAGCCTGATCTCTTGGAGTGCTATCTGCCCTGGAGTAGGCTCGGGTCGGGCCTTGGCTCGGCCCCGTGTCCTTGCCCTCCTGGTGCTCTCCTACCTTTCTTCCTCAGCGGCCGCAAGGTCGGGGCTCCCCTCTTTTTTCTCCTTCCTCTTTCTCTCTCTTCCTTCTCCTTCTCCCTGGGTTGGCTCCGGGGTTTTTACTGGCCCTGGAGCGACGCTGGGCAGTCGGCCACATGGCCGGGCGCTCTCGCTCCCGCCTCAATTTGGGTCCGGGGGGTGTGTGTCAGCGGTTCCCCCAGTTGACGCGCTGGGCATCCCTGGTTCCCCCTCGGCAGTGGCAGTGGCAGCGGTAGTCTCAGCAGCCCGGAGCCAGCCTGGTAGTGCACTTGGCTCTGGCTGGCTTCAGGAGCTGCTCATTGCCGTGGCACCCGCCATTTTGCCTAGTCATAAGTCCCCATATGATGTGTCTTGTGCCGTTGAACCAATCACGCAACATTCCTTCCCTACTAATAAATCTACAAATCTACAATCTGTTGGGGACAGATTTGTAAATCCAGGGACTGTCCCCGGGAGACGGGGACATCTGGCAATCATTCCGTAATAGGTCTTCTCCTGCCTTTGCCAGTATGTCAGCTTTCTCCGCCTCCTTAAAGAGGGCGTTCAGAAGCACTTGTACGTCTGGCCATATGGGATTGTGAGTGGAGAAGGTGGCGCAGTCTGGATGAGTCCCTCTGTCTTGCTCTTTGGTCACTGTGACCGAGCACCATTTGGGGCCGATCAGGATCTATGGGGAAGGGGGTCCACCCAGAAGTTGTGGAGGGAATGGGAAGAGAAGCTTGGTCAAGAGACTGGCTCATGTCAGAAGGAGGCCTGACTGCATCCTTGGCGAAGCCCAGGGCAGGGCAGGAAGGCAGCATTGCCCAGCGGGAAGGCATTCGGAGGCAAATCATCAGCAAGGAGCAGAAAATCCCCTCCCCTTCCCTCAAGAAGACTGAAGAATCTCTAGTCGGCCTTCAGGTGAGTTCAGCATCCCAGGTCTCTGGGGTGTTCCTGTCCATTACAAAGCTGACTCGAGGCTCCGTCAACTGAGCCCCTACACTCCTTGCGTACATGAAAGGGGCACAGAAAGGATGGGAGGCAGCCTTTTCCTGGAGCCGTCTTACCTGCAGCAGTTCACTCGCTGGCTGCTGACCCTTTTCCTCCATCACCTGGATGATCCTCTCTCTCTCTCTTTTTTTAAATAATTTTTATTAACTGGCCAATCACATCAAATTAAATCACATCACATAATTACAAAGCCAAATTTTTAAATTTTGTTGGGGGAACCCATACTTCAAGATCCAAAGGGGGATTCAAATCATCTTCTTATTACTGCGTTAATGTCCAAATCAGTCCCATTCCACATCATATCTTGTTCATATAATTTCTATTTTTCCTTTACGATCTCTTCTGTTAGTCTCCTTAAGCCGATAAGCAAAATAATAATCCTGTGTGGATTTCCCGTTCCTCCACTAAGTCCAGATGGTTTCCATATATCTCCTTCGTAGATAGCATCGCTCTTTCCATCATGAATTTGGCATTTGTCGACTTCCGGTTCAGCGCGACTCTGAGTCAGGCGGGGATTTTTCTTTAGAGGAAATCCCGAGCTTTTCGGAGAAAATAGGGGTTCCACAGGGCGCCGTGGTCCCCTGAAAAGTATCTGGAGGGGTATTCAGATACACTGGTTCCCGCGGAGCCGAAAAGCGGACCTCCCGGCCGTCAGGTAACTCCGCTTCGGAGCGAAGAGTACGGCGGGGGGAGAAGCGGGCTGAGGGAAGCCATAGCTGTCTCCGAAAAAGCGAAGCCCCGAGCCTGCAGGAGAAGCGCTGGATTCTCAAAAAAAAAGAAATTCGAGCTTAAAAAGAGATAAAATTTAAATGGATAACAACTAAGGAAAGACTCGAAGAAGAGGAAGTCAAAAAGAGCTCGATTCTTTCCTGAAATCAGCGTAGACGCAGAGAACTAAACAAAGCGGAGGAAAATGTAAGTGACGCTAGCGGCTAAAGTTCTTCTCCCCGCTCTACTTTTTTTTTTCTTTTCTTTTTTTTTAAGACTATATGCGAGGATACAAAATAACTGGCAAGAGAGGGAAGTAGAGGGGGAGCAAAGAGACAATATTTGGATAATGAGTGATACAAACTAGTCTTCTTTGAGATGGTGGAAAGAAGAGGAATCTAATCTCACTTCTGAAAGTTTTTGCATAACGGAAGACTCTACTGCGTTACGGCGTGGACGCCATTACCCACTGTTTCCGAATATCTTAGAAGAAGAAGAGAAAGGAAGGCACGGAAGTTAAGCTTTCCTCTGCCCTTTAAAACTTTGAAACTTTGAATCCTTAACAAATAAATGTAAGTAATTCATATAGACTGCCTACAGTTACCATATCTTTTCTTTTTTCCTCTTTTGGAGGAGGGGAATTGGATAATATCTTCCCTTTTTTTCCCCCTTCCTTCTCCTCCCTGTTTTTTTCCCCCTTTTTTCTCTTTGGCGGCTGGCCCCCTGGTGGAAGGGAGAAAAATTGCAACTGACTTTGTTGGCACTTGTTAGCCTCCCTGGGCTGGTTCAATGTTGCTGAAAGCTGGACTTATATATTTGGTCTGCCTGAATTTATTTTGGAACCCTTTGTTGACTCGATTTTCTTTGGGATTTAGCCCAATTGAGGGCAAGAAGATATAGAAGATAAAGAGGGGCTTTATCAAAAATACATCTTCTTTTTGCAAACAATATTACAAGGATTAGCCTATTTGGAGGCAGGAAGAATTGACTTAAGTATCTGATCTGAACTCATTGCAAACTTTGGACATTTATGACCGGAGCACAAATTCGAATTTGGATTTGATTTTTGAACTTTGAATTTGATCTTTCTTTATGCAGGATGTGGGATCACTTCAATTAATGGATTAGCCTAATTGGTGGCACTAAGAAGAACTATTGGAAGGTTATTTTAAATGATCTATTAGAACCGGTTTTGAACTATGTAAATACTGATAGAACTGAATTACTATTATTACTGCTATCTTCCCATATTTGAAAATGTCTCATTTACCAAAGAAAGGTGGGGATGGGGGGACTCCAGCAGAGAGAAAGGGGTCTAAGCAAGAATCAGATTTCAGATCAGAAATCTTAAAAATGTTTGCAGAAATTAGACAAAGTGAGAAGAATTTAGAAACAAAAATAGAACAGGTAGATTTAAAGATAGGGAAAATGGATAAGAAAATAGAGGAGACTGTAAATGAATTGAAAGGCCAAATCAAAGAAGTATCCAAAAGAACTCATGTGTTAGAGGAGGGAATGAAAAAGACGAAATTGGAAGTGAAAGAATTAAAACGTGAAGATGATAAAATTAGGGTAGGCCTTTTGGAAACTAACAGAGTACAAGAAGAAATGTGGGATGCGATTTCTATGAACGAACTCAGACAACAGGAAGTTAACCTAAGGCTGAGGGGGGTCCCAGAAAACCAAGGTGAAAATATTAGACAAAAATTAATAATAGAACTGGCACAATGGTTGGAGCTCCAAGCAGAGGAGGTAGCAGGTATGATACAGAATGCTTTTAGAATGAAAGTGAAAACGGTTAAAGCAAGGAGACTCCCAGGGGATTGTCTAATAACCTTCAAGGATAGAGACATGAGAAATTTGGTACTCCAAAAAAACAGAGAAAAAAGACTATCGATAGATGGATATTATATAATTATTTTTAAAGACATCCCAATCAGATTGCTAAAACGAAGAGACCCTTACAAGCCACAGGTGCAGATCCTCAAAAAGAATAATATAGAATTTAAATGGGAGTTCCCGGAGGGGATCTCCTTTACTTACAAAAATAAGAGACACAGACTGACCAGCCCAGAAGAGATAGGCAAATTTCAGAGGAAATATAAAGAACTGCTAGCAGAGGAAGAAGAAGAATTGAAAGGAGCAACAGGAGGAGTGGAGGTTAAAGGAGTGAAGGATTTGGGGGAGAGGAAGGAAACAGGAGAGGAGTTAGAGGGAGAAGAGGGGGGAGAGGGGGAGGAAGAGGAAGAAGAGGAAGAAGAAGAAAGATTATAAAATACAAAAAAAATAAAAAAGAAAAAAGAAAAAAATACGTTAGAGGGAAATATTTTTTATTTTTTTTTTGAATATTTGGAAATAAAATGGCGTTAAAACTATGGAATTGGAATGTTAATGGATTGAATGATAAAAAAAAAAGGAATAAGGTGGAACAATTCTTAAAGAAGAAAAACTTAGATATAATCTGTCTACAGGAGACACACGTGGCGAAAAGACATAGGAAAATTTTGGTTAATAAAAGACTTGGAAACGAATTCATATCATCAGACAAAGAAAAGAAAAGAGGAGTGATTTTGTATATAAAAAGTAAAATCGAAGCTCAGCAAGTTTTTAAGGATGAAGAGGGAAGAATTATAGCTGTCCAAATCAACTGGCAAGGTGAAAAACTAATAATTGTCGGGATCTATGCACCTAATGGAAATAAAACTGATTTTTATAAAAATTTGGAAGAAAAACTGCTGGAATATGTAGATCAAAAGATAATCCTGATGGGTGATATGAACGGGGTAGTGTCAACAGAAATGGATAGACTGAGAGACAGTGGGACAAAAGAAGGTAAACTACCTAAAACATTTTTCGAAATGGTTAAAGACTGTAATCTAATTGATATTTGGAGGTTAAGGTACCCACTGGAAAAACAATTTACGTATTACTCAGAACCAAATCAGTCGATGTCTAGAATTGATCAAGTTTGGATTTCTAATGAATTAACTCCAAGAATTATTCAAGTGGAAATCGAACCAAGAGTAATTTCAGATCATAGTCCAATTAAATTAGAACTCAAAGGCTTTGAAGAAAGATCATTCAGGTGGAGAGTGAATGAAGGCCTATTTGATGACCAAAATTTTGTCCAAGAGGCACAAAAGAAGGTGAATGACTACTTTGAGGATAATTGTAATAAAGGAACGAAGATGAGTATAGTATGGGATGCAGGCAAGGCAGTGATGAGAGGGTTCTGCATACAACAAAACTCATTTAGGAAGAAGAATAGAGAGAAAGTAAAGACAGAGATATTAAAACAAATTATGGAAAACGAGAAAAAACTAATTAAAAAACCAAACAATATAAGAATCAGACAAAGTATTAAGGCCCTGCAAACTCAATTTGCAATGATAATAAACAAAGAGGTGGAATGGAATATCAAAAGACTAAGACAGAAGAACTTTGAATTTGCAAATAAATCAGGAAAATGGCTTGCCTGGCAGATTAAGAAAAGGAAAGAACAAAGCACAATAAATAAAATCAATGTGGAAGGAGAAGAGATAGTTAGCCCTAAAGGTATTAGAAAAGGATTTTTGGACTTCTACAGACAATTGTACAGGAGTAAAGAAAAGAATAATATGAGGAAAATAGAAAGATATTTAAAAGAAAAAGAGGTGCAAAAGATCCCGACAGATGCAACAGAAAGGCTGAACACTCCGATTAATATAGAGGAGATTAAGGAGGTAATAACAGAATTGAAAAACGGGAAATCCCCAGGACCAGATGGGTTTACAGCAAGGTATTATAAAGAGTTGAGAACAGCTTTAACAACACCATTAAAAGAAGTAATGAATAACATTTTAAAAGAGAGAGAAATTCCGGAGACATGGAAAGATGCATTTATAATCTTTATTCCAAAAGAAGATGCGGACAAAACACAAGTAAAGAATTATAGACCGATTTCCCTATTAAATACAGATTATAAAATCTTTGCAGGAATAATGGCGAAGAGATTAAAAAAGGTTTTACAAGAAATCATTCATGAGGATCAAGCGGGTTTCCTTCCTGGCAGACAGATGAGAGACAACGTGAGGAACATAATAAATACCTTGGAATATCTAACAGCTAGGAATGAGAGACGGGCAATGTTAATGTTTGTAGATGCCGAAAAGGCATTTGACAATGTCTCATGGGACTTTATGTTGAAAAATATGGAATATATGGAACTGGGGAATGATTTCTTTAATGGAATTAAGGCAATATATACTGAACAAAAGGCGAAATTGATAGTGAATAATGTGATAACAGAAGAAATCAAAATATCAAAAGGCACTAGACAGGGCTGTCCGCTCTCACCTTTGCTGTTCATAATGGTCTTGGAGGTTTTTCTGAGTTCAGTTAGGAAAAATGAAAGAATAAAGGGGGTGACAGTAGGCCAAAATGAATATAAAGTTAAGGCCTTTGCCGACGATTTGGTAATAATGGTGGAAGACCCGATGAATAGTGCATTTGAAGTGCTAGAGGAGATCGAAAAGTTTGGTGACGTGGCAGGCTTTAGATTAAATAGGAAAAAAACTAAAATTATAATCAAGAATATGGATCAAATAATGATTGAAGTGCTGCAGCAACAAATGGGTATTGAAATCGTCAAAAAGGTCAAATATTTGGGAATATGGCTAACCCCCAAAAATATTGATTTGTTCCAAAATAATTATGTCCCGGTGTGGAATCAAATTAAGAAAGACCTGGAGGGATGGGGAAGGCTAAAATTATCCTTTTGGGGTAGGATATCAATGATCAAGATGAACGTGCTCCCAAAGATGCTATTCTTATTTCAAATGATCCCAATATTAAAAGGAGTAAGGATATTTGAGGAATGGCAAAGAATGATCTCAAGATATATCTGGCAGGGCAAAAAGCCGAGAATCAAATATAAATTACTAACAGATGCAAAAGAAAGAGGAGGCTTTGCCCTGCCAGATTTAAAACTGTACTATGAGGCATCATGTCTTTGCTGGATAAAAGAATGGATAAAACTAAAAAACACTAAACTATTGGATTTAGAGGGCTTTGATGTTAGATTTGGGTGGCATGCCCACTTATGGCAAGGGAAGAAAAAGGGTTATAAATCGTTTGAAAACCACATCTTCAGGAAACCGCTAATGGAAGTGTGGGACAGATATAAGAATATATTAGAAATGGGGGTTCCACATTGGTTATCCCCATTAGAGGTTATGGGAGTCAAAAAAATTAATATGAGAAGTAATTGGATTACTTACGGAGACTTAGTGGTAAAAGAAGATGGGAAATGGAGACTGAAACCATATGAGCAAGTAAAAGAACATGTATTTGATTGGTTACACTATTATCAGATAAGTGATATGTTTAAAAAGGAGGTGAAAGAAAGAGGGTATAAAGAAAAGGATTCGAAATTTCAAACAGAAATTATTAATAATGATCATAAGATAATCTCCAAAATGTATAAAATCTTACTGGAATGGCATACGTTGGACGAGGAAGTCAAAGCAGTAATGATTCACTGGGCCAAAGATTTAGGGTATAGTATAGATTTGGAAGATTGGCAAAAAATATGGAATGAAAACTTGAAGTTTACAGCATGTACCACGTTGAAAGAGAATACTATGAAGATGGTATATAGATGGCATATGACCCCAACTAAATTGGCAAAAATGTATAAAATTTGTAACAAATGCTGGAAATGTGGGGAAAAGGAAGGTACATTTATACATATGTGGTGGGAGTGCAAAAAAGTGAAGAGATTCTGGGAAATGATTTACAATGAGTTAAAGAAAATACTGAAATATAGCTTTGTAAAGAAACCAGAATCCTTCCTTTTGGGAATAACTAAAAATGACATAAATAAGAGGGACTGTAAACTCTTCCAATACGCAATAACAGCTGCGAGAACATTGATGGCCCAAAAGTGGAAGCAGGAAGAACTTCCAACCTTGGAAGAATGGAGAGTAAAACTAACAAATTTTGCAGAACTTGATAAACTAACTGGGAAAGTTAGATTTCAGAGAGATAATAAGTTTTTAGAGGACTGGGGAAAATTTAGAGAATATTTGAAAACTGTATGTGAAGAAAATATAACGCTAGTGTGTTTCAAAGAAGCTTTGTGAAAAAATAAGGAATATCGTAAAAATGTAAAAGAGGATGGAAAAATGTATTAAAAGGCGATACTATACTAAGGAATGTGTGGATAGGATGTAAGCATGAATGATTGTCAGAGGAGTCGAGGGAGGTCTACTAAGCTAAAATATGTGATGTTAAAAAATTGTATGATTGGAGATATTACGGAAAAACCTAATAAAATATTTAAAAAAAATATATGAATTTGGCATTTGTCGCTCTTAAGTCCCACCGAGGAGTTGATCCATGATATGTAAACAACTCTATTTCTCTCTTTCTCCTCCCAGACCCAAGAGCTCCAACAATGCCTCCCAAAATGGCGGCGGCATTTTTAACTGCGTCATTCCAAAACTCTTAGCTTTCCAGCTTCATCTTGAAACATTGCTTTGGTTCGAAAGTTTATCTCCACACAGCCTTAAATCCACAGCTTAAGTCCTTAGTTTCTGACTCATTAGGGGAGGGGATTCTTGTTAAATCACATAAGAAAAAGGAAGGCAGGTTTTTTCCCCCCTCCCCCCTCAGTCATTTGTCATACCGTATCTTGACGTATCTTCTCATATTTTATTCTTGTCTTGTTATCAGAGATCTCTTCTGTCAGCAGTCTTTACTCCCCTTTTTTCTTGAAGCATGTGCAATTTATCTCGTCCAAATTGTTTCTTTTGAAGATGCTTGCAACTAGCGGCGCGAATCAGGGACGGCATCCAGGAGTGCCGGAATCCCACAGGAGGGCTTTGTGCCTAGTGCCCCCACCCCCACAAATTCGGGGGTGGTATAGGGCACAGCAGGCAAGGGCCGTCCCCCCCACAATCCTGGGGGGGTTAAGGAGGCTAATTACCCCCATCATAGCCTCCAAATTACCTCGTATGGGTCGGAGAGATGTTATTGTCAGCCATCTTCCGATGCGCCACCTAGTGGCCCCCACCTGGATGATCCTCTCAAGAGAGGAGAGTTTCCTGCAGAGTCTGGCCAGCTGCTCATCCCTTCTCCCTGCAATCTCCTTCTCCACCTCTTCCACATGATTCAGCAGACGCTTTTCTTCTTCTTCTTCTTCTTCTTCTTCTTCTTCTTCTTCTTCTTCTTCTTCTTCTTCTTCTTCTTCTTCTTCTTCCTCTTCCTCTTCCTCTTCCTCTTCCTCTTCCTCCTCCTCCTCCTCCTCCTCCTCCTCCTCCTCCTCCTCCTCCTCCTCCTCCTGGAACTGGCGCAGGTGTCTCAACTTCTCCACAGTCTCCTCTCCGGTTCATAGCAGGTCTGAGTGAGGAAGATGGTCAGCCATCGGCAAGAGAATTAGGATTTGAATTGAACTGCTTCCACCCTCTCAGCTCACAAGTCCTCAGGGTTCTCCTTGACTGCTTTTCTGCCCGGGAGGACTCCCCTGAGTGAGTGCCTGAGGGCCCTGCTCTTGCCACTTACCACCTGGCCTGGGGCGGGGCCTGAAGCCTCATAAGGACTGCGTGCTGCTTGCTGCCTGCTGCCCAGGAGGACTCCCCTGAGTGAGTGCCTGAGGGCCCTGCTCTTGCCACTTACCACCTGGCCTGGGGCGGGGCCTGAAGCCTCATAAGGACTGCGTGCTGCTTGCTGCCTGCTGCCCAGGAGGACTCCCCTGAGTGAGTGCCTGAGGGCCCTGCTCTTGCCGCTTACCACCTACCTGGCCCAGGGTGGGGCCTGAAGCCTCACAAGGACTGCTTGCTGCCGCTGCCCAGGAGGACTCCCCTGAGTGAGTGCCTGAGGGCCCTGCTCTTGCCACTTACCATCTGGCCTGGGGCGGGGCCTGAAGCCTCATAAGGACTGCGTGCTGCTTGCTGCCTGCTGCCCAGGAGGACTCCCCTGAGTGAGTGCCTGAGGGCCCTGCTCTTGCCACTTACCACCTGGCCTGGGGTGGGGCCTGAAGCCTCATAAGGACTGCGTGCTGCTTGCTGCCTGCTGCCCAGGAGGACTCCCCTGAGTGAGTGCCTGAGGGCCCTGCTCTTGCCGCTTACCACCTACCTGGCCCAGGGTGGGGCCTGAAGCCTCACAAGGACTGCTTGCTGCCGCTGCCCAGGAGGACTCCCCTGAGTGAGTGCCTGAGGGCCCTGCTCTTGCCACTTACCACCTGGCCCAGGGCGGGGCCTGACAGGCCTCACTAGGACAGTTGTTACTGCCAGAGGGGCACAGAGTGTTTTTAAATGTTTTTTTTTAAAAAATTCTTTTGGATTTTTTGTATGTGGGGGGTGGGGGTGGGATGGATGTTTGGTTGGGCTTGGGGAATTATTTTTTATTTTGATGTTTTTGTAATTTTTACATTTTTTTGTTTGTATTGTTTTATTGGTTTTATTTGTTTGTTTAAGGTGTTATTTTGTTGTTAGGGGGAGGGGTCAGGGCTGCCGGGGAGTGGGCCCCAGCCCACAAAATGGCTGGGGCATGTCCCGCAGGGGGGGATGCCCTGGGGCAACCGATCTCAGTGATCACGGGTAGGAGGAGGAGTTACGCTAAGACTAGACCATGTCATTACAGAGGGGGCAGGTTTAGTCGTTGTCTGAGGACTATTCCTGCCTCCGGGTCTGGTCCTGACCGGATGGATACTAGAATCAGCAAGGGATACCCACATGACCTGAAGGTGCTGCTGTGCAATGCCAGGTCAATGATTCAGAAGACCACTGCCATCCATGACTTGATCATGGATGGAGGATTTGACCTGGCATGTGTGACAGAGACTTGGTTGGATGAAGCAGATGGGCCTGTCCTTGCCACTGCTTGTCCACCAGGTTTCTCTTACGCACAGCAACCCAGGTCATGTGGGCGGGGAGGGGGGGTTGCAGTGATTTTTAGGAAGTCATTAGTTTGCACCAGGCGTCCTATTGGGAAGACCCAGTTTTCCGAGTGCATGTTCTGGAAGTTGGGCAATAGGGGCAGTACAGGATTCCTTTTGGTGTACCGACCTCCCCGCTGCACCAAGGATTCCCTGCCCGAGCTGCTTCAGGTCGTGGCGGATGTTCTCCTGGAGACACCTAGCTTGGTCGTCCTAGGGGATTTTAACATCCATGCCGACACGACCTTACAAGGGGCCGCTCGGGACTTCGTGGAAAGCATGGCCTCCATGGGGCTGTCCCTGAATAAGTCTGGCCCAACCCATAGCCGCGGACATGCCTTGGACCTGGTGTTTACCTCTATGGATGTTGGTGATCTGACACTAAGTAAAAGCGAAACGAAAGAAGTGCCATGGTCAGATCACTTCCTGGTGCAACTGGACTTCTCTGCGACCCATCCCCTCTGCAGGGAGGTGGGACCAATTCGGATGGTCCGCCCCCGCCACTTAATGGATCCAAATGGTTTCCAGAGAGTGGTAGGGGATGCTTTATCCCATGTTGATGGCCTTTCAGCTGATTCCCTGGTGGCCCGCTGGAATGTGGAGTTAACCAGGGCTATTGACTGTTTGGCTCCGAAGCGCCCTCTCCGATTGCATGGAGCCCGGACAGCCCCGTGGTTTTCCACGGATCTGAGGGCAATGAAACAATCGTTGAGACGCTAGAGCGCCAGTGGCGGATAACTCATTCCGAATCTGACCGGACACAGGTTAGAGCTCAACGTCGAGCCTACCAAGTGGCGATAGCGACGGCGAAGAAGAATTTCTTCGCCGCCTCTATTGCATCTGCAGAAAACAGCAGCAGGAGACTTTTTCAGGTGGTTCACAATTTAGCGGAACCACCTGCAACATCGGGGCCCAGTACGGGCCACATGTTCTCCTGCAATGATTTTGCAAAGTTTTTTCAGATAAAATCGCTCAGATTCGGGAAGAAGTAGACTCCACCGTGGGAGCAGGGCCGGGGCGGGAGAGTGCTAGAGTTCTGTCTAGTCAAGTTGAGTGGGATCAATTCCAATCTGTTACCTCCGAGGATGTGGACAGGCTGCTTGGACGAGTGAAACCAACCACCTGTTTCCTGGATCCTTGCCCATCCTGGCTTATAAAAGCTAGCCGGGAAGGACTGGGCGATGGGCTTCGTGGGGTGGTGAATGCTGCCCTCCGTGAGGGAGCCTTCCCAGACCCGCTGAAAGAGGCGGTTATTAAACCGCTTCTTAAAAAACCATCTTTAGATGCGGCCACGATGGCCAACTATCGCCCAGTCTCAAATCTTCCATTCTTGGGCAAGGTGATTGAGCGAGCGGTTGCCGAACAACTCCAGGCACGCCTGGAAGAAGCGGACCATTTGGATCCCTTCCAGTCGGGATTCAGGCCTCATCATGGGACTGAAACTGCCTTGGTCGCACTGGTTGATGATCTCCGGCGGGCTAGGGACAAAGGTGAGAGCTGTTTCCTAGTTCTGCTGGATCTCTCAGCGGCGTTTGATACCATCGACCATAACATCCTTCTGGACCGTCTTCAGGGTCTGGGAGCTGGAGGCACTGTCATACAGTGGTTCCGCTCCTTCCTCCTGGGCCGTGTTCAGAAAGTGGTGGTGGGGGATGAGTGTTCAGACCCCTGGGCTCTCACTTGTGGGGTGCCTCAGGGTTCTGTCCTCTCCCCCATGCTTTTCAACATTTACATGCAGCCGCTGGGAGAGATCATCAGGAGGTTTGGGCTGGGTGTTCATCAGTATGCGGATGATACCCAGCTCTACCTCTCTTTTAAATCAGAACCAGTGAGGGCGGTGAAGGTCCTGTGTGAGTGTCTGGAAGCGGTTGGAGGATGGATGGCGGCTAACACATTGAGGTTGAATCCTGACAAGACAGAAGTACTGTTTTGGGGGGACAGGAGGCGGGCAGGTGTGGAGGATTCCCTGGTCCTGAATGGGGTAACTGTGCCCCTGAAGGACCAGGTGCGCAGCCTGGGAGTCATTTTGGATTCACAGCTGTCCATGGAGGCACAGGTCAAATCTGTGTCCAGGGCAGCTGTTTACCAGCTCCATCTGGTACGTAGGCTGAGACCCTATCTGCCTGCGGACTGTCTCGCCAGAGTGGTGCATGCTCTGGTTATCTCCCGCTTGGACTACTGCAATGCACTCTACGTGGGGCTACCTTTGAAGGTGACTCGGAAACTACAACTAATCCAGAATGCGGCAGCTAGACTGGTGACTGGGGGCGGCCGCCGAGACCATATAACACCGGTCTTGAAAGACCTACATTGGCTCCCAGTACGTTTCCGAGCACAATTCAAAGTGTTGGTGCTGACCTTTAAAGCCCTAAACGGCCTCGGTCCAGTATACCTGAAGGAGCGTCTCCACCCCCATCATTCTGCCCGGACGCTGAGGTCCAGCGCCGAGGGCCTTCTGGCAGTTCCCTCATTGCGAGAAGCAAAGCTACAGGGAACCAGGCAGAGGGCCTTCTCGGTAGTGGCGCCCGCCCTGTGGAACGCCCTTCCAGCAGATGTCAAAGCAATAAACAACTACCTGACATTCAGAAGACATCTTAAGGCAGCCCTGTTCAGGGAAGTTTTTAACGTGTGATATTTTATTGTAGTTTTGGTTTTTATGGAAGCCGCCCAGAGTGGCTGGGGAGGCCCAGCCAGATGGGCGGGGTATAAATAATAAATTATTATTATTATTATTATTATTATTATTATTATTATTATTATTATTTTCACATAATGAACAACAATGGGAAATAAACTCCATTTAGCTGCATTCAAAGGAGAACTTACCTAATTCGCAATTCTTGGAAAAATATGGAGACCAAAACAGCAATCTTTTGAAATTCACACCTCTGAATTTCTCAAGGTTGACCCAGCCAGGTAATGTTCACAAAAAATGAATTTATGAGGGTAAAGCACGTATCAAAATCTTTATACGAGAAGGTAGCCACCCTAGCATTTGATTCATTTTCAGAATAATAAATAAATAACAAAACAAATATGGAGAAAGGAGAAATGGGGAGAAGTTGAAATGGGCAGATTTCCCCCTCCCTCCTCAGTCCGGACTTGCTTCTTGAAGTGCTTGTTCCCTCACTAGTAACAAGAGGGACACTTCCACCCCACAAGTGAGAGCCCAGGGGTCTGAACACTCATCCCCCACCACCACTTTCTGAACACGGCCCAGGAGGAAGGAGCGGAACCACTCCTTCCTTCCTCCCCCCTCCCCGGGAAGGCCCTGGGGTGACACCCATAATTGGCCATGAACAGGCTCATTCCCGTGGACACATGTTCAGCGTTATTGTATGCAAATTCAGCCAACGCTAGTTTCTCTACCCAATCGTTCTATCTCTCGCTGACATAGCAGCGTAGGTATTGCTGGAGTATACTGTTCGCTCTTTCTGCTTGCCCGTTGGTTTCCGGGTGTCTCGCCGTCGAGAAGCCCACCTCGACCTGCAGCAAGCTCATGAGCTTCCTCCAGAACCGGGAAGTAAATTGTTTCCCGCTGTCAGGGACTCAGGAGCAGGAGCACTGGGGAGAGAGGAAATGGAGAGCGAAGGGGAAGAATCCGAGGGCAGCGTAGGGGAGTATGACAGTGGCCCGAGAGATTCCATGAGCTTCTCCAGCGAATCAGAAGATTCCCAGAAGGGGGCGCCGACGGTCAGGGCAAGGGGGGTCCCAGGGGGGACGCACCAGAAACAAGGAGACAGAGGGGAACCCCAAAGCAGCAGTGGGGGATTGGGACCAGTTTCCCCACCAGAGCGTAGTGGGGGGGAAGAGTCACATGTGTCAGGGCCAGCGTCTCCTCCAGCAGGGAGAGAGAGTGAGTCAGGGCTGACCATGCCTCCAACGGAGGGGAGGTCAGTTGCAGCTAGCCCCCCCCCCCCAGAGGGGGAAGCAGTGACAGCAGCAGCAGTGAAACGGTCAGGAGAAAAGTTACCGGCTGGGCGCGCGCGCCGAGTTCAAATGTACAGGCGCGGGGAACAGCAGGAGACCCGGATGGGGAACCAGCTCCTAAAGCCCGCCGGAGGGAGGGGGAAGGCTCAGGGGACTCAGCGTCAGAAGAGGCTAGAAAGGGCGAGACCCCAACGGCCAGGCGGAATCAGAGGCGGAAGGAACTGAGGAAGAGGTGGAGTAAGGCTAGAATCTTAAATTGGTGTCAGGGGGGAGGAGACTCAGACGGAGCATCGGCGGTCTAACAGTTGAGACGTAGAGCTGCACGCTGCGGCTCTGGAAGTGAAACTGAACTTCAATAAAGACTTTGTACCTAACAACGAAGCAGCGTTGGTCCTTTGTGAGCTGGGACCTTGGGCAGCTCTGACACCCGCGATTTGAGATGACCCTTTAGGGAGCTCCATACAGCCTGAAGATGTGATCCACAAACAACCTGGCTGTTTCCTCTGCCGTCACCGCATGTGAGCAAGCTATGAAATGGCACATTTTCGTCAGTAGATCGACTACTACCATGACTGCTGTCTTCCCCCTTGACTTGGGCAATTTGGAGAAATTTACTGGCAGCTTCGCTTGCCCACGGAGCCCACACACTTCCGCCTGCGTGTCTCTGCTCCGGACCCCCAGCTGCAGTTAGCAGAGCTTAGCACAGCGACAGAAGCAAGAGCCGATGATGCCTTGTGTGCTCAATAAATCAAGTCGACGCTCAGTTTCTTCCTTATCTTACAAATAGCTTTATTCTCTTACAAAAACAACAAATCGTTACTTCCCCGGAGACACGGCTCCCATCTTGATCCTCTCCCGGATCTGGCTAGACTCACTCTGCGTTTCAGCGTAGTCAGACACTCCCAGTGTTCTATGCCCGCCTCTGAATGTGAGACGTCACTCAGAACTTCTTAACCCTGTAAGTTCTGACTCTCTTCATACCCCCTCTCGTATCACATTCTGAGAGGACTTGTGAACACACCTTTACAGACCTCTGTGTGTCCCACACCTTCCCACCTGCCTGTTGAGTCTCCTCACAAATCTCTGGTTCGCACTGTGCGAGACCGACCCACGCATTTGTGACTCGAAACCTCTCAGGTGGAATTCCCTTTGTTGCCCGTGAAGACCGCCTGGGCACAAACTGGGGTTCTTCTTCTGACCCACTGGGGCCAGCAAGTGCGTCTTCTTCATCAGACGACTCCCCCTCTGACTTGACCCGTCTGTGAGCTTTCTCCATCACTCTAACAGGAGATGAGGGCTCACTCTTGGACACTCCTTTCACAACCTGTGGAGACGCCTCCCCCTGGTGCTGATCCTGATCATCGAACAGATCACCATTACCTGGCTCTCCCTCCTCCTCAGATTCGGACAGACAATCTGAGACAATGTCATGGCTGACTTTGCGCCTTGACCTACTTCCCTGCTGCTCATTGAACTCAGCATGCTTACTGACCAGAAGCTTGGTCTGATCACCTTCTGGGTATGCAAATCTCCACCCCTTTGTCGCGGGCTCATACCCACAGAAGATCATTTCCTGGTACCTTGGACCACCCTCTTGCTGCAGACACTTTGGTACAGGCACCAAGGCTCTGCAACCAAACGAACGGAAGAAATGCACCTGCGGCTTCTGTCCGTTGAGCAAGAAATACAGGGTGTCACCTACCACTGCATTGTAGCACCTGTTCATCGTGAAATTGGCCGTTTTTACTGCCTCCCCCCAGAAACTGTGAGGCAACCCAGAGTCACACAATAGGATCTCTGTCGCTTGGACCAGAGCTTTACTCCTCAGCTCTGCCACGCCACTCTCCTGAGGCGAAGTCACCTTGTGACGTATCCCCCTCTGGCGAAAGAAACTCTTTAGAGCAGACCCAGTGACCTCTGAACCACGGTCACACTTGAATCCCTGCACCTTGGTGGAGAACCTCTGTTCCACCTCCGCAACCCAATCCCTGATTAGTTGCGTTGCTTCCTCCTGCGTTTTCAGCGAAAAAGCCCAGGAGTTCTGAGTAAAATCATCTGCCAAAATCAGCAGAAACCTGGCTTTGCCCAGACTTGGCTGAGGCATAGGCCCAAACAGGTCTGCGTGCACAAGCTCAAAAGGCTTTGTGGTTACTCTCTCCACCCTGGGATAACTGTATCCCTTGTTCTTGGCTTTCCTGCAAGCCCTGCAATTTAGGGTTTCACCACATTCTCTTACCTTGCACCCTTTGGTGCATTCTGATAACATCTGCAAGTCATCACAAGACCCATGTGCAATCCTCTTGTGCCACACGCATGCACATGAAACATGAGTGTGAATGTTAGCTTTCCCAGCTTTCCCAGCATTCCCCACTCCCACTTCCTCCAGTGGAGTTTCTAGAACAAAGAGGTTGTTCTGATTTCTCTCAACACGTACCAGTTGCTTCCCCCCTCTGGAAATTGTACAGACATTGTTCTCAAAACAAACCATATACCCCTCCTGTAAAAGACACGGTACAGATAAAAGACAATTTTTCAGTCCCGGCGCCACGTAGACATCCAGCTGCGCCTGCAAGAAAGAAACAAAAACATTCCCGGCTTTTGTTACAAGCCTCTGTGACCCATCAGCAAAACACACTGATTTCCCAGCTGAAACAGCTCTGCAGTTCTTTATCTGGACACCAGGTGTCTCAGGCACGAGATGTCTGTTAGCAGCAGAGTCAATGACCCAACGTAGCACATTGTCCTTCGTTGCCTTAGCAACAGAGTTCCTTCTGCCCCCCTCCTTGGGGCCTTTACAGGTGTCTTTCAAAACAGCCATGGAAGCAGACAGCTGATAAGCACCTCCTTCCCCTTCCGGCCGTCCCTGCGACTTCCCACGCTGGCCTCTTCTCCCGGGCTGGTTCCCATGGGAAATGTCCTTGGGACTTTCCTGCCCTTTCTCTCTCTGTGGACAGCAGCGGCGCAGGTGTTCAGGGGAACCGCAAACATAACAGCGACGAGTGGAAAAAGCCTGAACTGAGCACTCTGCTGGTCTGGCCCCTCTGGATCCTGAAGAGCCGCCCGTACCAGCTTTGCCCTCTCTGATGCGTCGTTCTTCTTCATCACCCAAACGTCCTGCGATGTACTCCATCGTCAGCTGTTGTGGGTCCATCGACTCCAGAGTTAGACACAGATTGTCGTAACTCTTGTCCAGAGAGCTGAGCAAAATATACACTTTCAGCTCCTCTGAAAAATCCACTTGCAGCAATCTCAGCTGGTTGAACACAGAAATCATCTCGGTTACATGCTTTCTGATGCTTACCCCAGGACGCAGCTTCATCTCAAACAAGCGTCTGGTGGTGTGTATCTTTGCCCCAGCTGTTGTTCTATGATGCACTCTCTCCAGTGCACTGTAGGCCTCCTGCACAGTCTCAAGCCCCTCAACCAATGGCAGTTGCGACCCCTCCAAACTGAGCACTATAGCTCCCAGGGCCTTTTGATTCTTTCTCTGCGACGCATGTGCGCTCGCAATATCTGCTGCCGAAGCTCCGGCTGCTGGTTGGGGTAACGGAGGCTGTTGGACGGCTTCCCACAGACCCTTGGCGACCAGCCAGGCCTTGAGCTTCCTACTCCACTCCTCCCAGTTCTTGCCGTCCAGCTTTTCAAAAGGGACGGAGTACGATTCATGGCTGTCTGCCATCTTCTTCCCCGGGGCCCAGCTTACTTACAAACAGTAGTAGCTTCTCCAGCACCCGGTACAGCACAGCTCCTCCAGCGAGCTCCTTGCCTCACGATCTAGGCACAGCTCCCAGCTCCAGCTGGCTTCAGCGTCTCGGCTTTCAGCTTTCCTCCCTGGCAGGAGATTGCAGCACGCACACACCGGCACGGACTTGGCTTGCTTCACAGCGTCAGCTGACCCCCATAACCTTTGGAGAAATTTACTGGCAGCTTCGCTTGCCCACGGAGCCCACACGCTTCCGCCTGCGTGTCTCTGCTCCGGACCCCCAGCTGCAGTTAGCAGAGCTTAGCACAGCGACAGAAGCAAGAGCCGATGATGCCTTGTGTGCTCAATAAATCAAGTCGACGCTCAGTTTCTTCCTTATCTTACAAATAGCTTTATTCTCTTACAAAAACAACAAATCGTTACTTCCCCGGAGACACGGCTCCCATCTTGATCCTCTCCCGGATCTGGCTAGACTCACTCTGCGTGTCAGCGTAGTCAGACACTCCCAGTGTTCTATGCCCGCCTCTGAATGTGAGACGTCACTCAGAACTTCTTAACCCTGTAAGTTCTGACTCTCTCCATAGGCAAATCTGTCATAAAATCGATGGACACCACCTCCCAGGGTCTTCCCGGCGTGGGTAAGGGTTCCAGTAACCCTGCGGGGGCCGCCCTCTCCCCCTTTGCCCTCTGGCAGCGGTCGCACCCCCGTACATATTCCCATACATCTTCCCTCACCCTTGGCCACCAGAACTGCCTGGTGACAAGCAGCATGGTTTTGTGCTGTCCAAAGTGCCCCGCTGTTGGGTTGTTGTGGAGTTGTTTGAGTACCTTCCCCCTCAAGGTCTCCCCCGGTACGTACAGCGCCCCCTTATAGTACAGTAGCACTTCGTTTTCCTCAAACCCTCCATGGTTTTCCCTTCCGTCCCGGAGTTCCCTGATTTTAGTTTGAGCGAACCCGTCGTTTCTAGTAAGCCCGACCAGTTCTCGTTTCCCAACCAACGCTCCCCCACACACCCATCGGTTCTCGGGGAACACGTGTGGGATCTCCGGCGGTCCCTCTCCTTCCATGTACTCCGGCTTCCGGGAGAGAGCATCTGCTCTTACGTTTTCCTCTCCCGGCACGTATCGGATCTCGAAGGAAAACTTGGAGAACTCCTGTGCTCATCGAATCTGTCTCTGGTTGAGTACTCGCGCAGTCCTCCAGTATTCCAAGTTCTTGTGATCCGTACAAACCTGGATCTTGTGCTGCGCCCCTATTAACAGATGTCTCAATCGGCGAAACGCTGCATAGATCGCAAGCAGTTCACGGTCATACACCGTGTAGTTTTGCTCCGACTTGCTCAGCTTCCTCGAGAAAAAGGCACACGGCCTCCAGCCCTGCTGGGCCCCTGGCTGCAATAGTACCGCTCCGATGGCTCGGTCTGACGCGTCGGTCTCCAGCCTCATGGGCTTCTGCAGATCAACGTGCAGGAGCTGCTCTTCCGAAGCGAACGCCTTCTTCAGTCTTTCAAAGGATTGCTGAGCACTTTCTGTCCAGGCGAACTTCTTTTTGCTACTGAGACAATCTGTGATGGGCGCTGTCAAGTGGGCGAAGTTCTTGATGAACTTCCTGTAGAAGTTGCTGAACCCTAGGAACCTCTGCACGTCCTTCCGGGTTTTGGGGGCCTTCCATTCCAGCACCGCCTGTACTTTGCTTGGGTCCATAGCTAGGCCCTTGTCTGACAACTTGTACCCCAGAAACTCGACCTCTCTGGCATGAAATTGGCATTTTTCCAGCTTGACCCACAACTGGTGCTTCTGCAGTCTCTTTAGCACTTCCCTGACGTCTCTGACATGTTGCTTCTCATTGTCCGAATAGATTAAGACGTCGTCCAAAAAGGCTACGCAGTTCTTGTACAGCAGGGACCCCAACACGTGGTGCATGAAAGCTTGAAAGCAGGCGGAGCCCGACTGTAATCCAAATGGCATAACTAAGTACTCAAAGGCCCCCAGGGGGGTGAACATGGTGGTTTTCCATTCGTCCCCCTCCCTCATCCTAATCAAATTGTACGCTCCCCTGAGGTCCAGCTTGGTAAAAATTTTCCCCTGCCTCACCCGTGTTAAAATGTCGTCAATCCTGGGCATTGGGAAAGTCACGGGTTCTGACACCAGGTTGACGCCCCGGTAGTCCACAACGAGCCTGGGCTGATTAGTATCCTTTTTGTCCACAAAGAACACCGGACTGCCCCCCACCGCCTTTGATTCTCTTATGAACCCTCTCTTCAGGTTCTTGTCAATAAATTGCCGCAACTCCTGCATCTCCCGGTCAGACATGGCATACAGCTTACCCACCGGCAGCTGAGCCCCTGGGAGTAAGTTGATTTGGCAGTCAAAGGGCCTATGGGGGGGTAGTCTATCCGCCTCCTTCTCGCTGAAGACTTCCTTCAGGTCAGCATATTGTGGTGGCACCTCCCCTTTTGGCTCCACAGCCAGCCCAGCCACCCTGGCCACTGTCATCCTTGGGTTCTCCCCCCCCCCGACAGTGTTCCAAGCAGTAAGCTGACCCAAAGGTGACTGACCGCTGATGCCATGACACTACTGGATCATGCAGTGCCAGCCAGCTCATCCCCAGTATTATTGGGGGTCCTGCCAGTGTGGCTACATGAAAGGCAATGGTCTCCATGTGCCTGGAAACCCTCATTCGCATTGGTGGGGTCTGGTGTGTCACTTCCCCTCCCAGAAGTTCCCTGCCATTGATGGTGGTCACTTGCAAGGGAAAATCCAGGGGCAGCAGGTGGAGTTGGTGCTCTAGAGCGAAGTCCCTGCTGAAGAAATTGCAGGAGCTGCCTGAATCCAGCGGCCCCTCCACCTTGACTGGGTGCCCATTCGGGAGTTCTAGCACCACTTCTATGGCTATAGCTGCCCTGGGAGGGTCAGGCTGGGGCACTTCTATTGGTTGCTGGCCTGGCTGCTGGCCCCGCTGGTTGGCAGCTAGGCGTTGCCGTTTCCCTGCGCCTGCCCTTCTCCCCCCTTCTCCTCACAGCCAGCAGCTCCCACCATCCCTTGCCAGGCCTTTCTTTGAGGGCAGACCCTGGCAAAATGTCCTGGCCGTTGGCAGAGGAAACACTTCTTGGTGGTTTTCCAATCCTTTCCCTCCCTCTTGCGACCTTCACTGAAGTTTGAAACCTCGCGCGCGCGCCATCTATTTCCATTGGCTCAGCCGCCTGGGAAAGCTGTCTCGGTATTTCAGGAATGCGGTAGTCATGGCAACGTTCCCCTCTCACTTCGCGTTTCTCCTGAGCCCGCGCTTCCTGCCGCACTCCAATCGCAAGCACAGCCTTGGTCAGCTGATCCATCGACTGCGGGCGGGGCGCGCGGGACAGCTCGTCCTTCACAGTTGGGGACAACCCCTCCTCAAACAACATTTGAATGGGTTCAGAGTCCAGATCCCACCCGAGCCGGTGGATCAACATCGCAAAGCGCGACCAGTAGTCTCTAACTGATTGGCTCCCCTGCTTGCACCCCATCAATTCCCGTCGAGTCACACTTTGCTCCACTTCACTGGAATACATCACATCCATCACTTGGAAAAATTACCTAAGGTCCTTCAAGGCAGCAGTTTGCGTCGCCATTAGGGGCCTGATCCATTCCCGTGCCCCATCCTCTAGATGCCCCACAATATAGGCCACCCTTTCCCCATCATCAGAAAAGTCATTATGCTGCAGTTCCAAAGCGTACTCTATTTCCGTTCGGAACGCGTTGTAGTCCTGGGGCTTCCGCCCAAACTTGTGTACCACCCCCGTTACCTTCCTTGCGATGGGGGTGGGTCTGACCTGTGCATCCGGAGTCCGTCTTTTGTCCAGCCGCGCTGTCAGGAGAGCCACATGCTGTTCCAAATCTCGGTTCCTCTCTACCAGATTTTGCACTCCAGCTGCTTGCTCCGTCCCTCCGGCTTCTCTGGTTTGGCTCATTATGCTGCCTCCCTGTAGCTGCGCACAAGCAACGTCGGGGACTGACGGATTGCTGTAATGGTTATAGGGGTTGCTTGTGCGTAAGTTGCCGCCACTCCTGGCTAGGTTACCTGGTTGAACCCTTTCTGTCTGGACAGCCCTTCACTTTGTGGCTGTTTCAGTCGCTGGCAGAATTCGTCAGTGGGCGTTTCTTGAACTTCTTCCAGCAAAGAAGTTCTTTGACGCCAAGTCTCCTCCTACTCTCCCTGCGTGGAAGTCTTCTGTGCAGGGAGGGTGTGGGCAGCGGAGCACCCGTGCTCTCTCCGCTGGTCTCCAGTGAAGAGTCCTGGAGCCTCCTCTCCGATTCCCCCATCTGCCCCCCTTCTCCACTGGTGTTACGCTGATTTCCTTCCCCAGCAGATGGGCTGCCTCTCTGCCTGCTGGGACCCTCTCCGGCATCCCTCTGGAGCCTTCCCTCCGCCTCTGGCTCCGATGGCAGTCCCCTGACAGTTGTGTATGTGCAATTCACATTTGTAGTGTTCTAAATATGTACAAAGCAACCTTGCTGGGGGATGTGGATGAGGTTAACCCTTTCTCTCCCTGCCATGGTCCCATGAAGCTGCTGTATTTCAAAGGGAAGATCCCTTGGCCCCCCTGGCAGAGAGAAAGACTTTGACTCCCTCCTCCCAGCCATCCCAGCAGCCCTCAGGCTTCCCCTTGGCTGCTTCTAAGGTAATAAACAACCACCAATTAATACCATGCCTACTCTGGATCTGAGAATTAAGAAGATAACCTGCCAAGAAGAATACACAGCTATTTCTCCCCCTCAAGGTACCTTGTATTCCTCGACAGCCTCTTCCAGAGGAATCACCTCGTGGTGTTGGTGCTTCTTGGATCTGCCCCAAACCACACAGATGGGGGCTTCATCCTCCTTGCAAAAGAGTTTCAGGGGCTCCTGGTGCTTCTCACAGACTCCTCCTTTCCCTCTGGAAGACTGAGAGTCTTGGCTACTTCGACAAAGGTAGCCAATTGCCGATTGCGGATGAGGCTCCTTCTCTGGACTCCAACTCGGCCTTGAGGACAGGAAGCCAGCCTCCTTTTTGCCCCGCTGCACTGGATCAGGCCGGACCGGCAAAAGTTGTGCCCACACTCTGGGATGGTCCCTGTGTCGTAAGAGAGTCAGGGTCAGAGAGGGGAATGAAGGAGAAGGACCCTACCAATATCAAATAGATCATATTCTGCCTTCACACCCTACAAGAAGGTCAATGGTGCCTTGGGGAATGGATCCTTTTTCGCTGTATCGTATTGTATCCTTTTTGCTGTATCTTTCTCATTGACTTTAAGAATGGATCTAAATGTATTTTTCCTCAAAATGCTGTACTTTTCTAAATGTATCCAAATGTATCCGAATGGGTTTTTGTATTTCCCCCCAAACTCATCACCTAGAGAATGTTCCTTAAATGTAACAATCACTTGTTCCAAATGTATTTGATACAAATGTATTCGAGTGTATACTTTTATGGGGAAACGTAGCTAGGAAAATGTGGCGAGATATATATATCTTGCTTATAGTGCCTTTGAACGGTCAACGTTCCACCCTCTATCCTTTCACGAGCTGCCAAAAACACTCTCCACACCACACTGCCATCTACTGGGTCTACAAATAATACCATGAATACACACAAATACAAGCTCTAGAATAACTTAGTTTTATTTTCCCATAAGTATGCAAACATAAGACTATCACACCCGAATTGATAGCTATGCAGAACAGGATTTCCCTCCCTCCCTCCATCGGATAGCTGCCTGCGCGGCTGTCTTTGAGGGGGGTGGAGGGAGGAACGGGCGGGATCGACATCGGATAGCTGCCTGCCTGCCTGCCTGCCTGAACATGCCGTGCACCCGGGGGGCGCTGCGACCGGCGCCCATTGGGAAGGAACAAGACAGGAAAAGGAAGGAAATGGGAGAGGTATTTTTAAGGCCCCACTTTTCACATGGTGTCCTGTTGTGTGGTCAGAAAGTACTCTTTATTGTTTGATTTGGGTTAATGTCAGAATAAAAGCGAGTTCCTTCAAAATAACACATTCCTTTTTATCTTACCAATTTCTCATATTGTAAGAAGCGGAAGAAGAAACCATAGAGAGCATTCATATTTTCCTTCTGATCAATGAAGTCAAACGTTACAATTATCCATTTTAGAATGAGCACCTATAGGGAGAAGACAGATCTCAGTAAGCCAAAGCAAGGCCAAGACAACAAACCCCTTCTGGAATATGCTCAGCGTGTACAACATCTAGCTGAATCATCACCAGGATAACTAAGTCAGACTGGGGGAAATATCATTCTTCAGAACCAAGACATCATTACCATGCTTTCCAAGTTACCTGAAAGTCACTAGAACACTTGCGAGCACAGAGCCAAGACACAGCTGAAAGAAGAGAATCCTCTGTTATTACGGAAATGGGAATCAGAGTCTTCAGTAGCCTAGTGCTTATCACTGTGCCTGCAAGACATTGAAAGACACTGCTTAACATTCTGAACATCTTCACTCTTGATAATTTCTCACAAGCTCGAAGCAGCCCCGGTTCTTGTTAAGGGAGAAGGCAGGGCAATGCAGCTCCGTTGACATACTTTGTTGCCAAGGGGAAAGAGAAGCCCAAACATGTTTTCTTTACCAAGCTTGGCACTGAGTGCGATGTTCAGCAAGTTATGAATTTCTTCTGGTGCCAAGCCTCTCTCTTGCGCAATCTTTTCCACAGTCTCCAAAGGACTCTGCAAAGCTCCCTGCTTCCGTGAGGCACTATCTTGAATTAGAAAAAAGGCAAAGTGTGATTCAAATCCATTCAAAAAACTGTCCTCATGCATGATGGCCTGTCCAATGGCTTGCTTTACCATCAATTGGCAAGGGAGCCCCATTGAGATGCCATGGCATTTGGAAAACTCTGGAATGCTGAACTTGCCTTTTGCTTTCTTGCTCCTTCGTTCAGTGGGTAGGTAGGTGTAGGTAGGGGCAAGTCGAAAGCTTCCTTGAAATTCCTCAGCCCCGAAGACTTCCGGTCAGCGCCAGTGATTAATGGCGGATTTTCCCCCGAGCTCCGGGGGAAGTCTGCTCAGCGGGTTCGGGTCCTGCCGCTACGGCAAAGCGGGGACCCCTAAAAATCACAGGCGCGGAAGCCTGTGAACGAGGAGACCCGGCGGGCACCTTTTGCGCCCCCCCAAAACCGCAAAGGAGCCTTTTTAAAGGCTTCGGAGCGGCAGCGGGTGAGCGGCGCGGTGCTGAGGGTCGTCTACCCAGCCTGTTGAGTGAAGCCGCATCGCCATGATCGGAGAGCGCTGATTTCTTCCCAAGAATTTGGACTTAAAAGCAACTACTTGTGAGTAGGATTAACGGACTTAAATTGAAATTAAATTAACAAGAATTTTGGCACTAGCACGGGAAAGGTACAAAAAGGAAGTCTGCCTTCCCGTTGTGTAGACAATCTAAAGCAAAGTGACTGTAAGCTGTAACTTAAGAGTGAATATTTTCTTGAAATTAGTAATCTATCGTTTGGAAGAGCATTTCTCCCCACCGTTTGGCAGGAGCGAAGGGGGGTGGAAATTGAACTTTTTATGCCTGTAAGAAAGGAACGAATTTAAAAAGAACATCCGCTGCCTTGATCTCTGGAGTCGGACTGCCTTGACAGGGAAACTGAATGGTGGACTGTCAGCACATTGGGATTGTTTGTAGCAGTAACTCTGTGTAAAGATACAGTGTCTTTGGATGGACTTTTACATAAAATAGCATTGAAGATAAATTGGAAACTGTGGCTAATTGGAGAAAAGGGGTTTTTTAAAGAGACATTGGTTATAAAATTTCAAAGTGAAGTTGGAACTTTTCCCCCTAGTGGAGACTTTGTTGCAACAATAACAACTAAGCCACTAGAAGTGAGAGCCAGTGGAAATTTCCTTTCTAAAACAAAAGTACAAGTTTAGGACGTGACCTTGGCTCTGAATGAGAGTGTTATGGATAAAGAAAAGGGGAAATTTGAAGAAAGAAGCTTAAGATCTGGTAGACAATACAAGACTGATATTTCCCACCAGCGGAGAGCTTCAACATCCGGAGGCACGGGTGCAGCTGCTGCCTCTCAAACAAAAGTAAGAGCTATGTCAACAGAAGATGCTCTGGCACAGGCACTTGGCAAAATTAATGTATCTTTGGAATACTTAACGAAGCAGGGAACAGAGACAAGTAAACAAGTTGTGGAAACTAATAAAACAAGTGGCTGAGGTCTCAGCAAAAATTGACCTGAACACGAAAAGTATCAATGAATTGGGAAGGAAGGTAAATTCTAATACAGAGACTATTGTAAGACTTTTGGAGGACTCGGCTACAACTCGAAAGATTGCTGAGGAAGCAAAGGAAATTGCCGCTGCTACCCAGGAGAGGATACCACCGGTCATTAAGAAATTGGAGGATCATGATCTGACTTTGTCTATGATCGAATTGCAAAGAAAAGAGAGAAACTTAAGGATCAGATCAGTTCCGGAAAGTGAGAGAGATAACTTGGCGGACTTCCTGACAAAAGAATTTCTGGACTTTTGGCAACAGGGCCTAGAGAAGGATGAATTCAAGATAGTGAGTGCATTTAGGCTTGGTACAAGACAAAGGAAGAATAAGGCAAGAGACTGCTTGATAACATTAAGATCAAAAGAAGAGTTACAGATAGGTAGCCGTGTTGGCCAATCACCCATTCCCACCACCCTTCTGAGTAATACCCCTCCCCACCTTCTCACTATATAGAAGGATCTGGCAACTTCTGTTTCAGTGTATCTGAAGAAGTGTGCATGCACACGAAAGCTCATACCAAGAACTAACTTAGTTGGTCTTTAAGGTGCTACTGGAAGGAAAAAAATTTTTTTTGTTTTGACTATGGCAGACCAACACGGCTACCTATCTGTAACTGGAACTATGGAAGGCACCACATTGAGCCGCATGAAATGGAAGTCCATCAACCTCACCAAGAAACTTGCACAGGTACAGACTGATATCTTCTTTCTTACTAAATGCAAGAACCTGGACATTATACCCAAGGGTCTTAGAATTAAGAACCCTCTACAATCCACGTATCCCACTGAATATGCAAGAAAACTATGCAACACTTTCTCTAAGAAGCTGCTCAAACATCTGATCAGCGTTCTCTACTCTAAACAGAAGCTAATAAAGGAGGAACTCCTTGTATTGGACAACTCTATCAGGAACCACCAAGCTTGGCAAGAGTTCCAAAAGGAAAAACAAAACATTTACCACTCTCAACTGGAGCTACTGAAAAAACAGAAAAACAAGAAACTCTCTAACCTTTCCAACCTACAGGCTACTAAGCAAAACAAGATCAACAATATTGTCAATCTCTCACAGCAAGCACTCAGCCCAGCTGAGGAATCAGTCCTTTCACATGGACTGTCATTCTGCCCTGCCAAATCCCCCACACATGATTCAGTTCTACGGGGACTTGGAAGCATTTTTCCGCCGTTTACGCCTGATGGAGTATTTTCAACACACACAACAACAAGACAAAGCAGAACAAGCAACAACTCCACAACACAACACCTCTCAACCCACTGGAGAACAACAACCACCCTCCCAACAGAACACTGACCACCAACTACCACCGAAAAAGTGTTACACAAAAAGGGACTCCACATGGACCCCTTCTGATGGACGCAATACCACACTGGACTTGTACATTGACTGCTTCCGCCACAGAATCCAAACAGATGTGACCAGAAAACACCATCGCTTACAACAAAATCTAAACCATGCTGAAAGGAGAGCCATAGATTATCTCAGAAACAACCCAGACATTATAATTAAAGAAGCAGACAAAGGTGGAGCTGTCGTCATCATGAACAAAACTGACTACATTCAGGAGGCTCACAGACAACTTTCCAATACCGCCTTTTACATAAAATTGGACTCAGACCCCACACAAGAATACAAAAAAGAACTGAACAAGATTGTTAAGGAGCTACCCCCACACATCCAAGAACAGATCCTCACCAACACACCAACAGAACCTCGACCAGGAACTTTCTATCTTCTACCTAAAATACACAAACCAGGAAATCCAGGACGCCCCATCATTTCAGGTATTGGCACTATTACAGTGGGTGTCTCCGGTTATATGGACTCTGTTCTGAAACCATATGCCATCAGTGCTCCCAGCTATGTACGTGACACCACAGATTTTCTGAGGAAAATACAATCTTTAAATAATCTTCCCAACAACACTATACTAGCTACTATGGATGTGGAATCTCTGTATACCAACATCCCACACAACGATGGTTTACAAGCTATAAGGAACACAATTTCAGATAAAACCACAGCGGACTTTGCCACCAAACTCTGCCAATTTGTCCTTACCCACAACAACTTCAAATTCGGTGATGACCTGTTCCTTCAGATCATCAGCACAGCAATGGGCACCCGCATGGCCCCACAGAATGCCAACATCTTCATGGCAGATTTAGAACAACGTTTCCTAAACTCCTACCCACTCAAACCTCTCTTGTACCTGCGATACATTGACGATATTTTTATCATCTGGACACATGGTCAACAGACCCTGGACACCTTCCACCAGAAATTCAATGATTTTCACCCCACAATCAACCTAACAATGAATCAATCTATGCAAGAAATACATTTTTTGGACCCTACTATAAAAACACAGGATGGACGCATAGACACCACCTTATACCGTAAACCAACTGACCGACAAACATATCTACATGCCTCTAGCTACCATCCCAAACATACCAAACAGTCCATTGTATATAGCCAGGCACTACGTTACAGCCGTATCTGTTCCAATTCTACAGACAGAGACTCTCACCTAAGAGATCTACAGCAAACCTTTTTAGAACTAAAATACCCAGCAGATGAAGTTAGACAACAGATCAACAGAGCCAGACAGATACCCAGAGAGAACTTGCTGCAAGACAGACCCAAAAAAGAAAATAACAGAACACCTCTAGTCATCACATACAGCTCCCAAGTTAAAACAGTACAACGCATCATCAGAGATCTACAACCTCTCCTGGACAATGACAGTTCTCTTTCTCAAGCTCTGGGAGGAAGACCTTTCATTGCCTACAGACAGCCACCCAATCTTAAACAACTCCTAACCCACAATAATACTACAACCAGACGTAACACGGACACTGGCACCAGAGCCTGCAATAAACCCAGATGCCAACTTTGCTGCCACATACACCCGGACAACACCATTACTGGCCCCAACAACATCACACATACCATCTCGGGACTATTTAATTGCTCATCGTCTAACATTGTATATGCCATCAAATGCCAACAGTGTCCTTCAGCTCTCTATATTGGACAAACAGGCCAAACCTTACGCCAAAGAATAAACGGACATAAATCGGACATCAAGAATCACAAGACAGAGAAACCAGTAGGAGAACACTTCAATCTCCCAGGACATTCTATACAAGATCTCAAAGTAGCTGTATTACTACAAAGGAATTTCAGAAATAGACTGGAAAGAGAAGCTGCTGAATTGCAACTCATTACCAAACTTAAAACCATGGAGAGACCTGGTCTGAACAAAGACATTGGATCTTATCTCATTATACATGACAAAGCCATTTTTCACCTTCTCACCCCTTGCTTTTTCCTGTAAGACCTATTGCAGTCGTTAAGAGTCGTCAACAGGCTCATCACAGCTATCTGCCTATCACCCATTCCCACCACCCTTCTGAGTAATACCCCTCCCCACCTTCTCACTATATAGAAGGATCTGGCAACTTCTGTTTCAGTGTATCTGAAGAGGTGTGCATGCACACGAAAGCTCATACCAAGAACTAACTTAGTTGGTCTTTAAGGTGCTACTGGAAGGAAAAAAATTTTTTTTGTTTTAAGGGAACCCTGCCACACTAGGACTCCCCTCGCCCCGTCACAACGTTGTACCAAGCACCGCACAAAAGTCCAAAACCCCGAGAAGAAAGCGCCATTTCTGACCCCGTATCCCGATGCTATACACGATCGATGTATTTGATGAATGAACAATGTATTTGCATGAGGATGCGTTCTAGCCAATCAGATGGCATTGAATGTAGCCCTTCAGCCAATCGCAGCAATGCCATGACTCTGCAGAGGCAGCTCAGCTCCAGCTGTTTTGCACGCTCCACTGAGCGCTGACAAGGTGATGACAGCTCCCGCTGCGAAAACAACGGACTGAGTCAATCGAAACCTCGTTACCCTGTTAATCCAATCAAAACTAGATGTTGTTTAGTCGTTTAGTCGTGTCCGACTCTGCGTGACCCCATGGACCAGAGCACGCCAGGCCCTCCTGTCTTCCACTGCCTCCCGCACTTTGCTTAAACTCATGCTGGTAGCTTCGAGAACACGATCCAACCATCTCGTCCTCTGTTGTCCCCTTCTCCTTGCGCCCTCCATCTTTCCCAGCATCAGGGTCTTTTCCAGGGAGTCTTCTCTTCTCATGAGGTGGCCAAAGTCTTGGAGCCTCAGTTTCAGGATCTGTCCTTCCAGTGAGCACTCAGGGCTGATTTCCTTAAGAATGGAGAGGTTTGACTTTTTGCAGTCCATGGGACTCTCAAGAGTCTCCTCCAGCAGCAGAATTCAAAAGCATCAATTCTTCGGCGATCAGCCTTCTTTATGGTCCAGCTAGATACAATGTAGCAATGTCAGGCCAGGCCACTTCCGAAAAGAACCGTCTGTATTAAAAAAGCCTAAAAACACTTGGAAATTCATAGAAAACCACTGGTTTCACCGATTCTCTTCATTCCACCGCCAGTCTGCGTCGTTGGCCAAGGACTTGGGAACCCCTCAGTCCCTGCCAGAATTCCCCAAGCGGGAGGTCACCTACTCACAGGAAGATACTTTACCCGTAGGTGACAATCGCTGGGCAAAAGCTCTCCTCCGGACTTACCCAGGCGGCAGACTATGCAAACCTAAGTTCTATTGTCTTCTTGCAGTAGGTCCTTAGAATGTACTTGGGTGTCGAGACCCCGCAGCCCCCTCCCCTCGTTGGAAATGACTCACACAAGGACACAGATATTAGGTTTATGTTACTGGGCAAATTTTGGCCACAACTTTATTGAAATTAAAGAATGTGAGTGGTATTGGCTTAGGCATTGATTGGACCTGACTATATCTGACTCCTGCAGGAAGTCCCAGTAAGGGTAAGCCACCGGTAGGGGGAGCCCTGTCGATGCGAACCAACTCAAGCTCCCCCTGGTGTTCCCGTCGGGGTCGTGTCAAGGCCTTAGCCCCCCAGCTGGGCTTCAGACTAGATCAACACCCCCGGATTCCTTTAACAGAATACTCTTAAGCATGGAGGGGCAGGTGATGGCCACATCTCCCCTCCCCCACACAAGGTCAAACAATGCCTAACCGCAACCCTAACAAAGTTGTGACGATTGCTACGAGGTAGGCGAAAACCAAGTGTCCAGTGCCAATTTGCCAAGTGGTAAAATTCCTACCAGGCCACTCGGACAACCAAGGCGACCAACCAAAGTCCACAGCAAGGCCATTGCCTAACCTGCAAAATAGGGAGGGAGGGCGGGTGATTGAGGAAGCGAGCCAAAGAGGAAGTCCTCTGGGGGTTGGCTGGCCCGGCTCTGACGTGGCCGGGATCCCATAGGCAACGGGGGACAGAGTCCCCCACCCCTGGTGGGGAGTGGGTGGCCACGTGGTCCACCACAACTCCTCCCCACAGGGAAGTGGAGCGGATTTCCCAAGACATATCCTGTATTTGCATGTTACCCCAACACATTCCTCCTATGTTAACCATGTATAACTCTCCCCTTTTCTGATGGAGTGGTGATGTTTAGCGAACTGTCTGCTGGGATAAGATAGGAACTTTTAAAAGTCCTTGTCACCCCGTTCTCGGGGTTCAATTCCTCTCTGAACCTGTTGCGCGATTGTCAGAGCCGCCCGAGGTCCCAGCTCACAAAGGACCAATGCTGCTTCGTTGTTAAGTACAAAAGTCTTTATTGAAGTTCAGTTTCACTTCCAGAGCCGCAGCGTGCAGCTCTACGTCTCAACTGTTAGACCGCCGATGCTCCGTCTGAGTCTCCTCCCCCCAGACACCAGTTTAAGATTCTAGCCTTACTCCACCTCTTCCTCTGTTCCTTCCTCCTCTGGTTCCGCCTGTCCGTTGGGGTCTCGCCCTTTCTAGACTCTTCTGACGCTGAATCCCCTGAGCCTTCCCCCTCCCTCCGGCGGGCTTTAGGAGCTGGTTCCCCATCCGGGTCTCCTGCTGTTCCCCGCGCCTGTACATTTGAACTTGGCGCGCGCACCCAGCCAGCAACTTTCCTCCTGACCGTTTCACTGCTGCTGTCACTGCTTCCCCCTCAGGGGGGGCTAGCTGCAACTGACCTCCCCTCCGTTGGAGGTGTGGTCAGCCCTGACTCACTCTCTCTCCCCGCTGGAGGAGACGCTGGCCCTGACACATGTGACTCTTCCCCCCCACTATGCTCTGGTGGGAAAACTGGTCCTGATCCCCCGCTGCTGCTTTGGGGTTCCCCTCTGGCTCCTTGTTTCTGGTGCGTCCCCCCTGGGACCCCCCTTGCCCTGACCATCGGCGCCCCCTTCTGGGAATCTTCTGATTCGCTGGAGAAGCTCATGGAATCTCTCGGAACACTGTCATACTCCCCTACGCTGCCCTCGGATTCTTCCCCTTCGCTCTCCATTTCCTCTCTCCCCTGTGCTCCTGCTCCTGAGCCCCTGACATCCATCCCCCCCCCTCGAAGCCCCCCTTCCCCGCTCCCCCTCTTTGGGTGTGGGTTCCGGGTGCTCCAGTGCTGTGGGTGTGAGTGCGGGATACCAGTCTTCCCCCCCGGTGTGCAGCCGGCCCGCGGGATCCGGCCAGACCGCAATGGGCTCGTTGACGTCGATTTCTTCTGCTTCCATCTCTCTGCTGTTGTGCTCGAATCCAGGATCCTCCCCCAAAACGTCCATGTCCTTCCCTCCCCCGGGTACCTCGGGTGAGACTGCGTGTAAGGGTCCCCACAGCAGTTCCCTGCGCCACCCCACCTCCGGTTGAGTGTCCCACCAATAGGAGCGGTTTGTGGCAAACCCCGAGAGTGACCCCTCCGGGGAGCTTGTTTCTTGCGTCGTCTCTTCAGCTGATGAAAAACCCTGGAACGTACTGGCTGAAAGTGTGGGTGTGGAAAGCCAGTCGTCGAAATACTCTGCCGGCATAGGTCTGTGTGGGAAGAGTGCATGGAACTCGTCTTTGAGGTAGTGCTCCTCCACGGCATAGCACGGTACCCATCTGTTGGCGCTGGCTGGGGTACCTTCCCTGGCGAGGAGATATTCCACCCCCTCTTCCCCCCACCTCGAGTCCAAAATCTCCGTGACCTCGTTGAGTGGCGTCGCCCTCCGTGACCCCTCCCTCTTTGGAGATTCGTTAAGTGGGTCTGGCGCGTTCCCTGGCGCCTGAAACCTGTGGGGTGCCCTGTAGGGTGTGAGCACTGACCTATGAAAGACTGGATGCATTCTGGAGCCCTCCGGGAGTGTCAACCGGAAGGCCACTGGATTGATTTGTGCCGCGACCTGGTAAGGCCCCAGCTGCTTGTGTTTGAGCTTCCTCTTAGCTAACGTCCTGGCCGGCACTGCCTGGGCTGCTAACCAGACCCAGTCCCCCACCTGGATGTCTTCCCCAACTCTCCTGTGCTTGTCTGCCTGCATTTTGTAGGCGTGTTTCGCCAGTTCCAAGTGCCTTCGGAGTTGCTCGTGGACCTCCTGTAACTCTGCTGCTAAGTGCTCTGCTCCCCGTGGCTCCCCCTCCCCTTCATCTCTAACCCCAGGAAGGTTCTAGGATGACGCCCATTGTTGGCGAAGAACGGTGTCACCCCTGTAGACGCGTGCTTCGTGTTGCTGTAGGCAAACTCGGCCAGCGGTAGGTAGTCCACCCAGGTCGAGGGTTGTTGATTCGCGTAGCATCGCAGGTACTGCTGCATGATGGCGTTGACCCTCTCCGCCTGTCCGTTGGTCTGCGGATGTCGTGCCGACGCTAAGTTGATCTTGTACGAGTACGGCTGTTTTGCCTCGCGAACTGGGCAGATCTGTGACAAAGTCCAGGGCCACTCTCTCCCACGGTTCGAACGGCGTCTGTAGGGGTTCTAGCAGACCCGCCGGCTTCCTGTGTACTGGCTTGGCCCTTTGGCAGGTGTCACACCTGGAGACGTAATCCGCGACTTCTCCTCTCATCTTGGGCCACCAAAAGTCTCTGGTTACCAATTCCGCCGTCTTGTCCTTGCCGAAGTGCCCAGCGCTGGGCGCGTCGTGTAGCTGCTGCAAGACTTTCGCGCGGAGGTCGTCTCCGGGCACGTAGAGAGCCCCTTTGCGGATGAGCAGTCCGTCTCGTATCTGGAACTCGTCGTCCTTCGCTGTGCCTCTTCGCACCTTGGATTGTGCGAACGAATCCGTCTGCAGCACTCGACGCACCGCGTCCAGTTCCACTGCGGCTGAGGCGCACGCCCACGCTTTCGGTGCGAAAATGTGTTTGGCCGCCACCGGTGCTGCTTCCTTGAGATACTGCGGCTTCCTGGATAGTGCATCCGCCATGACGTTGGTGTCTCCCGGGACGTATTCTATCCAGAAATCGAAATCCGCAAAGAACTCCGCCCAGCGGATGTGTCTCTGGTTCAGGAACCGCGCCGTGCGCCAGTACTCCAGGTTCTTATGGTCCATGCGGACCTGCACTGTGTGTCTGGCTCCGACGAGGAAGTACCGCCACGCCTTGAAGGCTGCATGAATGGCCAGCAACTCCCTGTCCCAGATGGTGTAGTTCTGTTCCGACTTGCTGAGTTTCCTGGAGTAGAATGCGCACGGCCTCCAGTTCCCTTGCGGATCTTACTGCAACAGGACCGCCCCCACCGCTCTGTCCGAGGCGTCCGTCTCAACCCTCATTGGCTTGCTGGGGTTTACGTGTAGCAGCTGTTCTTCGGACGCGAAGAGACGCTTGAGTCACCTAAAGGACTGCTCCGCCTGGTCCGTCCAGGTGAACTTCTTCTTCTTGGAGCTGAGTGTGTCCGTGATGGCCGCCGTCTCCTTTGCGAACCCCTTGATGAACTTGCGATAAAAGTTGGCGAAGCCGACGAACTTCTGGACCTCCTTCCGATTGCGCGGGCTCTTCCAATCCAACACCGCGCGGACCTTGGTGCTGTCCATGGCGAGTCCCTTGTCGGACAGCTTGTAGCCCAGGAAATCCACCTCCGTCATGTCGAACTGGCACTTCTCTACTTTGGCGTAAAGTCTGTGCTCCCGTAGCCTCTGCAGGACCTCCTTGACGTCCCCCTCGTGAGCCTCCTGCGATTCCGAGAAGACCAGGATGTCGTCCAGGAAGCAGACGCACTTCTTGTAGAGGAGTCCCGCTAACACGTGATGCATGAAAGCTTGGAAGGTATGGGAGCCATTTTGTAGACCAAACGGCATTAGGCGATATTCATAGGTGCCTAAAGGTGTAAACATGGCCGTCTTCCACTCATCGCCCTCCCGCATGCGTATAAGGTTGTACGCCCCTCGTAGATCCAACTTGGTGAAGAGTCGTCCCTTCCTCACCGTCGCGAGCAGGTCGTCGATCTTGGGCATGGGGAATGTTGTGGGCTTTGTCCTGGAATTGATGATCCTATAATCAACTACGAGCCTGCGTTGGGGCGTGTCTTTCTTCTTCACGAAAAACACGGGACTGCCCTCCACTGCTTTGGATTCTTGGATGAATCCCCGCTTCAAGTTGTGATCTATGAACTCCCTGAGTTCTTGCTGTTCGTCCTCAGACATGGAATACAGTTTTCCAGTCGGCAGCGTCGCCCCCGGCAGGAGGTCAATCTTGCAGTCGTAGGGCCTGTGGGGAGGCAGCTTATCCGCTTCCCTCTCGCAGAAGACCTCCAAAAACTCCTTGTACTTGTTGGGTACAGCTTGCACCATGCCTAGGTGTAACTGCGGTTCATCCTCTTGCCCCTCGTCCTCCTGGCTGGTCCGGATGCAGTGTTCTGCGCAGTAGGAGGAGCAGAAGGTCAATTGCCGCTGGTACCATGCTAATGCCGGGCTGTGCCTATCCAGCCAACTCATACCCAACACTATGGGCGTGTCCGACAGGTGGGTGACGTTGAAGCTGATGACTTCGCGGTGGTTTCCAATTTGCATTACCATAGGCGGTGTTTGCTGTACCACCTCTCCTCCCAGTATCTTCCTGCCATCGACCGTGACGACGTTTAGGGGCATCGTGGCTGGTAGGAGTGCTATGCGATGTTGCTTGATGAAGTCCACTCCTACATAGTCTGCGTTGCTCCCAGAGTAAATGGTGATTGGGACTTCCAGGGTGAGCCAATTGGGCAGCTGGAGCGATGCGGTGAGTTGCACCACTGGTTTGGGTGGGAGGGGGTCTGTGGGCTGTAAAATCTCTGGGGACTACTTCACTGACTCGCCTGGCTGGGCCCCAGTGCTTCCGTTTCCAACCAGGCTTCTTCTTTTCCCTGCAGCTGTTCTTGCTGCTGAACTGCTCCCTTTACTGTTGCTGAGGCTGCAGTGTGCTTCTGGATCCTCTGGGGACCCTCTTTGGCCATGTGCTGTGCACTGTCGCAGATGTAACACTTCCTGCTCCCTCTATGAGTCTTCGCCTTGACTGCTCCTAGTGTTTGGGCTCTGCTTGCTGTCTGAGCCCTGGCACCACCTATCTCCATCGGCTCTTCTCCTCTCCCCAGTGGAGGCGTGGATAGCGCGCGCCCTGTCTCTTTGGGTAGGAAGGGAGTTGTTCTGGCTGGAGTGCTTGCCCTACGTCCCTCCTCTCTGCTCCAAGGGCGGTCTTCCAGGCGCACCCCTATCGCCAGTGCTCTTTGGACGACCTCTGTGGTGCCTTTAGGTCTTTCTCCCCTTGCCAGCTCATCTTTCACGGCCCCATTCAGTCCCTCCCAGAACAGATTTCTGACGGCAACGGAGTCTTTCTCCCAGCCCAGCACGTTCACTAACGCAAAAAAGCGTGAGTGATATTGTCTCACCGTGGCTTTCCCCTGCTGCAGCCCATGCATTTCCCTCCTGGCCACATCCACATCTACCGTTGATTTAAAACAAGCGTCCATAGCTTTGATAAATGCGTCGGCATCTTGGAGGGCGGGATCATTTTCGCGCCACAAATTCCGCAGCCATGATTTAGCTTCCCCATGCAGATGAGTAATTATTAATCCCACTTTCTCTTCCTCATCTCTAAAGTCTTTCCGAAGCAAATTGAGCGCGTAAACTATGTCGGCTCTGAAGTTAGGGTACTGCTGCAGGTTCCCGTCGAAGTGGGCTACTATCCTGCCCCCCCTCTTCCCGAGGCCAACTCCCTCTGGCTTGGGTCCTGGCAGCCCCTCTTTGCCCCAACGTTCCCACCTGGTTTGTAGATCCCGGCAGAGCGCTACCGCTTCTTCTTCTCTTTTCCTGGATGCTTCTACTTCTGCATACACCCTCGTGACTGCGTTTTGCAGTTCTTTCACCTTGTCCTCTGTAGTCATCTTTGCCTATCTTCGTGAGCTCGCAAAACGCCAAGTCTTGCCCCTCGCTGCACCAACTCACGCTGCGAGGGTTAATTCAAAGCAGACGGAGCATACTGTCAGAGCCGCCCGAGGTCCCAGCTCACAAAGGACCAACGCTGCTTCGTTGTTAAGTACAAAAGTCTTTATTGAAGTTCAGTTTCACTTCCAGAGCCGCAGCGTGCAGCTCTACGTCTCAACTATCAGACCGCTGATGCTCCGTCTGAGTCTCCTCCCCCCAGACACCAGTTTAAGACTCTAGCCTTACTCCACCTCTTCCTCTGTTCCTTCCGCCTCTGGTTCCGCCTGTCCGTTGGGGTCTCGCCCTTTCTAGACTCTTCTGACGCTGAATCCCCTGAGCCTTCCCCCTCCCTCCGGCGGGCTTTAGGAGCTGGTTCCCCATCCGGGTCTCCTGCTGTACATTTGAACTTGGCGCGCGCGCCCAGCCAGCAACTTTCCTCCTGACCGTTTCACTGCTGCTGTCACTGCTTCCCCCTCTGGGGGGGCTAGCTGCAACTGACCTCCCCTCCGTTGGAGGCGTGGTCAGCCCTGACTCACTTTCTCTCCCCGCTGGAGGAGACGCTGGCCCTGACACATGTGACTCTTCCCCCCCCCCTACGCTCTGGTGGGGAAACTGGTCCTGATCCCCCGCTGCTGCTTTGGGGTTCCCCGCTGGCTCCTTGTTTCTGGTGCGTCCCCCCTGGGGCCCCCCTTGCCCTGACCTTTGGCGCCCCCTTCTGGGAATCTTCTGATTCGCTGGAGAAGCTCATGGAATCTCTCGGGCCACTGTCATACTCCCCTACGCTGCCCTGCTCCTGAGCCCCTGACAGCGATAAACTTTGGTCTCCGCTATTTGCTCCGGTTGGTGGCTGGACTCCTTCTTTGTTCCGCAGGGACCCACGGGCTCTGAGCAGCCTCCCACCTGGATTTTTCCGTAACAACAGAAACTCGACTAACCCTCTTGAGAGAAGAAAGGTGGCTTTTGCTCCCACTGCAATGTTGTAATCTAAATAAGCACATCTTCCTACAAGTGAATAGTAGCCACCTATCTGGGGGGAAATAAAGTGGTATGCTGAGAGACATGGTTACGGTGGAGAGCAAATCTGTGTTCCACAATCCGAACATCCCGAGAGAAACCAGATGGCAGCTTTTTTTTACTGTGTCCACAGAACTCAATGAAAGCCAACCAGTGGTTTGGGTCAGTTTAAGTAGAAGCATGTTGAAATCTGCAGATGGCACAAAGTTCAGCGGCAGTAAATCAGAAAGAGGGGCAGTCCTTAAACAGCTGAAGAGAAGGGGATAAACCTCAACTGAGCATCCAAGTATTAACATCCTGACGGTAAGGGCCTTACCCAACCCTAGTCACATGTAAACACCATTTTAAAGTATGGCTTGATGAGCTAAAAGATGAAGAGGAGTACCCATTCAGAAGCACATCATATTGGAAACAATGCAGTTCAGTACTAACACTCCAATATGCACCAGCTTTATTCCCAGTTCGTGATCCAGCAAGAGACAAACGTACTGGAGCTGATTTACATGTCTTGTTCTTCTCTGCTGGATTGGGGCATAAGCACTGAGCCCTATCTTTCTTCTTACCTTTATTCAAACGGGTCAAGGCTTCTTCAATGGAAAGTCGGTCATCTTCTGTCTCTTCTGGTTTGTTTACTACCAGTAGCCAGCAAAGCTTGTTCTGGCACCTTAGAATTCTCGTGTCTCTTCATTTTTTTCTTATTCCAGGAAAGAAACACAAGACAAGGTCAGCTTTTTTCCCCTTTTCTTTTGCTAGTGTTTACCTGTCCTCCGATAATCAAGTTTGGTGCAGAAAAGGAATGGAGAGCTTTGTTGTTGTTGTTTAGTCGTGTCCGACTCTTCGTGACCCCCTGGACCAGAGCACGCCAGGCCCTCCTGTCTTCCACTGCCTCCCGCAGTTTGGTCAAACTCATGTTGGTAGCTTCGAGAACACTGTCCTACCATCTCGTCCTCTGTCATCCCCTTCTCCTAGTGCCCTCCATCTTTCCCAGCATCAGGGTCTTTTATAATTCCTCATAGTAATCCCATCTGATCACTACATCTCTGGATATTTGCACTCCTACATAGGCTGAGCCTGTGACCTGGCTCAGGAACTAAGTCTTTGTCATTACAAAAGACTGGCCAGGCTCCCCAGGGAACCCAGTCAAGTGAGCACTAGCAGGTAACCTGCCAGACAGGAGATAAACAACGCACTCAGATGTCTGTTGTAGATCGCCCTTTCTGTGATGTAGGTACGATGTATCTGGGGGGTGGTCTTGAGCTACAGCCCTTTCTGTGATGTAGGTATGATGTTTCTGGGGGTGGTCTTGGACTCCAAGGCGGGCAATTTAAAATGTCTCTATAAGGGCAGGCACATCTTTGTTGTGGGTCCTCCTCCTCCTCCTGCCTGTGGGGGGAGCACCCTGTTGCAACAGTTCAATAAAGATCACGCTTACTAGCTGCTTTGCTTCTCAATCTTCTCTGCTTGGCCTCTGTTATTTTCTCCGAACGATGGAGAACCTACAAAGGACTCTAGAAGGGCTCTTGTGTTCCCCATAAGGGAATAAGGGCAGATTTTTGTTTATTACAATATGCAGGAGTGGGCTGCAGAAGACGGAGTTTGGCCTCATTAGGTCCCCCTACCATCAACTCCTTGGGTGGGCCACCCTGCGCCCGCCTCGGCATCGCGCCTCACTATTCTGCAACTCGAGATAACACTGAACTGCTCTGCAGGGTTGTTTTTTTATATATATAATTGTCAGAGCTGCCCAAGGTCCCAGCTCACAAAGGACCAACGCTGCTTCGTTGTTAGGTACAAAGTCTTTATTGAAGTTCAGTTTCACTTCCAGAGCCGCAGCGTGCAGCTCTACGTCTCAACTGTTAGACCGCCGATGCTCCGTCTGAGTCTCCTCCCCCCTGACACCAATTTAAGATTCTAGCCTTACTCCACCTCTTCCTCAGTTCCTTCCGCCTCTGATTCCGCCTGGCCGTTGGGGTCTCGCCCTTTCTAGCCTCTTCTGACGCTGAGTCCCCTGAGCCTCCCCCCTCCCTCCGGCGGGCTTTAGGAGCTGGTTCCCCATCCGGGTCTCCTGCTGTTCCCCGCGCCTGTACATTTGAACTCGGCGCGCGCGCCCAGCCGGTAACCTTTCTCCTGACCGTTTCACTGCTGCTGCTGTCACTGCTTCCCCCTCTGGGGGGGCTAGCTGCAACTGACCTCCCCTCCGTTGGAGGCGTGGTCAGCCCTGACTCACTCTCTCTCCCCGCTGGAGGAGACGCTGGCCCTGACACATGTGACTCTTCCCCCCCACTACGCTCTGGTGGGGAAACTGGTCCCAATCCCCCACTGCTGCTTTGGGGTTCCCCTCTGTCTCCTTGTTTCTGGTGCGTCCCCCCTGGGACCCCCCTTGCCCTGACCATAGGCGCCCCCTTCTGGGAATCTTCTGATTCGCTGGAGAAGCTCATGGAATCTCTCGGGCCACTGTCATACTCCCCTATGCTGCCCTCGGATTCTTCCCCTTCGCACTCCATTTCCTCTCTCCCCAGTGCTCCTGCTCCTGAGTCCCTGACAATAATATTTTTATTCATTTTCAAATACAAGTTTCTATAACCCATATCAGAATTTATGACATAACCTTCTTTTTTTTTACTTCCCCCAGCTTCTCTGCCAATCTTCCATTTTGTTTATTTATTCACACATTTTCTAATTTTAATATTGCCTTTGAAATATAACCTCCCCAATCTTATTCCCTTTTTGACAATATTCCTCATATTTTCACAGAACATCTTGAAAACCTACAAGCGTTGTCTTTTCATCACATATACTTTTCAGATAATCTGTAAATTTTCCCCAGTCCTCGGTGAACTTCTGGTCTCGCAAATATCGAATCTTCCCCGTTAGTTTATCCAGTTCTGCAAAGTCCGTCAATTTCAATCTCCATTCTTCGACCGTCGGTAATTCTTCCTGTTTCCATTTTTGGGCCATGAGTATTCTCACCACTGTTACTGCGTATTGGAAAAGTTTACAATCTTTTTTACATATTTCATTTCCTACAATTCCTAAAAGTATGGCCTCCGGTTTCTTAACAAATGTATATTTCAACATCTTTTTCAATTCATTATAAATCATTTCCCAGAAGCCTTTCACCTTTTTACATTCCCACCACATATGGTAAAATGTCCCTTCTTTTTCTTTACACTTCCAACACTTATTACACGTTTTGTACATTTTTGCAAGTTTTACTGGTGTGATATACCATCTATATACCATTTTCATAACGTTTTCCTTTAACGCAGTACATGCTGTAAATCTTAATCTTTCATTCCATAATTTTGTCCAGTCATCAAATTGTATATTATATCCAAAATCTCTGGCCCAATGTACCATCACCGATTTAACTTCTTCGTCTTTTGTATACCATTCCAGCAGCATTTTATACATTTTTGATAAGATTTTATAATCATTACTTAGTATTTCTGCTTGGAATTTTGAATCTTTTTCCACATACCCACACTCTTTAATATCCTTTTTAAACATTTCATTAACCTGATAATAATGCAACCAATCATATACATACTCTTTTACCTCTTCATATGGTTTTATTTTCCATTTCCCTGCTTCTTTAATTATCAACTCTCCATATGTTATCCATCTCCCCCTCATATTGATCTTTTTAACACTCATCACCTCTAATGGAGATAGCCAGTGAGGAAGTTTTGGTTCTAATAGGTTTTTATACCTATCCCATATTTCTATAAGAGATCTACGGAAAATGTGGTTTTCAAAACCTTTATGTATTTTCTTCTTTTCACACCATAAGTATGCGTGCCAACCAAATCTGTTGTCAAAACCTTCCAAATCTAACAACTCTCCATTTTCTAATTTTATCCACTCTTTTAACCCAACAGAGGCATGATGCTTCATAATATAGTTTCAAATCTGGCAGAGCGAAGCCCCCTCTTTCTTTCGCATCCGTTAATAACTTAAATTGAATTCTTGGCTTCTTACCCTGCCAGATATACCTTGAGATTACTCTTTGCCATTCTTTAAGTATTGATGCCCCCTTGATTATAGGAATTGTCTGAAACAAAAATAACATCTTTGGCAGCACACTCATCTTTATCGTTGAAATTCTCCCCCACAATGATATCTTCATCCTTCCCCACACCTCCAGATCTCTTTTTATTCCATTCCACACTGGTATATAATTATTCTGAAACAGATCAATACTCTTGGGGGTTAACCATATTCCCAAATATTTGATTTTCTTTACCACTTCTATCTCTATTTGTTGTTGCATTGTTTCTATCATCTCTTGATTCATATTTTTGGCGATTATTTTAGTCTTTTTCTTATTCAGTATAAACCCTGCCACTTGACTGAACTGCTCTATCTCTTCCAATATTTTTTTTTTTTACACTTTTCAATGGTTCTTCCACTGTTAGTACCAGATCATCGGCAAAAGCTTTAACCTTATATTCATTTTGACCTACTGTCACCCCTTTTATTTCTCCATTTTTCCTTATTGATTTCAGAAAGACCTCCAGTACCAAGATGAATAACAATGGGGAAAGAGGACATCCCTGCCTTGTACCCTTGGTTATTCTTATGTCTTCTGTAGTAATATTATTTACTATCAGCTTTGCTCTCTGTTCTGTATATATAGCCTTTATTCCATTAAAAAATTCTTTTCCCACATCCATCAATTCCAAATTTTTTAACATAAATTGCCATGATATATTATTGAAGGCCTTTTCTGCGTCCACAAATATTAACATAGCTTGTTTCTCATTCCTGGCAGTCAAATATTCTAAAATATCAATTATATTTCTTATATTGTCTTTCATCTGCCTGCCCGGAAGAAAACCCGCTTGATCTTTGTGTATAATTTCTTGTAATACCTTTTTCATCCTCATTGCCAATATACTTGCAAAGATTTTATAGTCTGTATTCAACAATGAAATAGGCCTATAATTTTTAACTTGTGTTAAATCGGAATCTTGTTTTGGAATAAATGTGATAAAGGCTTCTTTCCAGGTTTCCAGGATTTCTCTTTCTTTCATAATGTTATTCATAACTTCTTTCATTGGTACAAGTAGGATGTGTTTCATTTCTTTATAGTAACTTGCCGTAAATCCATCTGGTCCTGGAGCTTTCCCTTTTTTCAGTTCTTTTATTGCCTCTTTTATCTCTTCAGTTTCTATTGGGGCGTTCAGTCTGTCTTTTTTTTCTGTCGAGATCTTCTGCACCTCTTTTTCTTTTAAAAATCTTTCTATTTTCCTCATATTATTCTTTTCTCTACTTTTGTATAGATGTCTGTAAAAGTCCAAGAATCCCTTTCTAATCCCTTTCGGATCATCTATTTCTGTACCTTCAATGATGATTTTATTAAAAGTATTCTGTTCCTTCCTTTTCTTAATCTGCCACGCCAGCCATTTTCCTGATTTATTAGTGAATTCAAAGTTCCTTTGTCTCATTTTTTTAATATTCCATTCCACTTCTTTATTTATTATCATTGCAAATTGTTTTTGCAAAACCTTTATACCCTGTCTTATTTTCAAATTGTTAGGTTTTTTTATTAATTTTTGTTCATTGTCCATTACAGTGGTGCCTCACAAGACGAAATTAATCCGTTCCGCGAGTCTCTTCGTCTTGCGGTTTTTTCGTCTTGCGAAGCACAGCTATTAGCGGCTTAGCGGCTTAGTGGCTATTAGCGGCTTAGCGCCTTAGTGGCTATTAACGGCTTAGCGGCTTAGCGGCTTTAAGAAAAAGGAAACAAACTCGCAAGAACTCGCAAGACGTTTCGTCTTGCGAAGCAAGCCCATAGGGAAAATCGTCTAGCGAAGCGACGCAAAAACCGAAAAACCCTTTCGTCTTGCGCGTTTTTCGTTTTGCGAGGCATTTGTCTTGTGGGGCACCACTGTATTTGCTTTAAAATTTCCTTTTTTCCTTTCTCTCTGCTTTTATTTTTCAATGAATTCTGCTGGATAAAAAATCCTCTCATCACAGCTTTGCTGGCATCCCATACTGTCTTCATTTTCGTGCCCTTGTTACAATTATTTACAAAATAATCTGTCAAATACTTTTGTGCCCTATTAATGATTTTTTGATCATCTAGAAGGTAATCATTAATTCTCCATCTGAAGGTTCTTTCCTCATATCCTTTTATTTCAAATTTTATTGCACTGTGATCCGAAATTACTCTTGGTTGAATTTCATTATCCAGTATTCTCGGAGTTAATTCATTGGATACCCATACTTGATCTATTCTTGACATTGATTGATTTGGCTCAGGATGAAATGTGAACTCCTTTCCCAACGGGTGTCTAAGTCTCCAAATGTCTATTAAATTACAATTCTTTGTCATCGAAAAAAAAGTCTTAGGTAATTTTCCATCCTTACTCATCCCTGTTGCTCTCAGTCTGTCCATTTCCATTGACAACACTCCATTCATATCTCTCATTATTACTATCTTTTGGTCCATATATTCAAACAATTTTTCTTCTAAATTTTTGTAAAAATCAGTCTTATTATGTGTTCCCCATAAGGGAATAAGGGCAGATTTTTGTTTATTACAATATGCAGGAGTGGGCTGCAAAAGACGGAGTTTGGCCTCATTAGGTCCCCCTACCATGAACTCCTTGGGTGGGCCACCCTGCGTCCGCCTCGGCATCGCGCCTCGCTATTCTGCTACTCGAGATAACACTGAACTGCTCTGCAGGGTTGTTGTAAGGATTGCAAGTCAAGGCATCCAAAGTGCCTTTGAACATTGAAAAGCCCCTAGTCAATGCATTGAACTACTGTCGCTTTAAAAAGGAAACTCTGATTAGTAAAAGTTTGGGGAATTAAAAATTGGTTTGTTCTGGGGGCGCTGAAGCTGTGTTCTGGCTTGAAAACCCAGTGAGACCACTGGGCCATCTACTTCTGTATGGTCTGCCACAGCCAGCAGCTGCTCTCCAGGATTTCAGAGCTCTCTTTCCCATGAATGGGTTGAAACTGCCGCTTTTTGCATCATGTGCCTCTCCCAGTGGGCCACCCCGAGCCATTTCCTGTATAGCGTTCTACATCCCATGTAGTCCTGCTTCTTCCAGCTCAGTTCAGTTCATTCTGCAACTGTGCAAGTTAGGCCACATCTGCTTTATGCATTCAAAGCACCATCATGCCCCTTGACATGCTAACAGTTGCATCTTTGTATTCAGTCCCTTCAGCACCTTGGACAGCAGTCTCTCAAGGCTCAGCCACAGGTACCTGGTGCCCCATGCTTCCTAGGCCCAGGTCCGTGCTTTAAAGGCACTGTGTCCGAGTGTTTTGTTGTCCCAGGGCTGTCTAATTCTTTTTTTTATTTTAATTTATTTATTCAAAGTTATAACAAAACATATTTTCCAAAAACATATCCTTATTTCCCCACCCCCTGTTTTTCCTCCCTCCCCCCTCCCCCCCACAAAACCCATCCTCCCACCCCACCCCCCGACTTCCCTCAGTTCCAGTCTTTGGTTTCTCCAATAACGCTATTTTCTGCATGTTACAGAATTGTGTAGATCTTCAAACTGTTTAGCGAATTATTATCAGTAAAAAAAAATGTGAATGTTTATTCAAAACCTGCCAAGGAGTCCAGTTCGCTTTGTTGCGTCTTCAAATACTTTGTAAAAGGTTCCCATTCATCCTTAAAGTCACAGTTCTCCTTGTCCCGTAACCTATATGTCAGTTTTGCCAGTTCTGCATAATCCATCAACTTTTCTTGCCGTGATTCTTTAGTTGGGGTTTCTTCAGTCTTCCATCCTTGTGCTACCAGAACTCTCGCGGCCGTTGTCGCATACATGAAAATGTTTTTCAACTTTTTTGGCAGATCTTTCCCTACAATCCCCAACAAAAAAGCCTCAGGTTTTTTAACAAATGGTAAATGGAACATTTTCTTCAATTCATTGTATATCATTTCCCAAAATTTTTAATTACTTTACAATCCCACCACATATGATAAAATGTTCCCTCCTTTTCCTTACACTTCCAACATATATTTGAACTAGTTTTGTACATTTCCCCTAACTGCACTGGTGTTGTGTACCATCTGTACATCATCTTCATGTAATTCTCCTTCAGTAGGGAACAATCTGTAAATTTTAAGTCAGTTTTCCATAATTTAACCCAATCTTCCATCATAATGTTGTGACCTACATCTTGTGCCCATTTAATCATAACTGATTTTACCTCTTCATCTTTCGTCTCCCATTCTAATAATATGCTATATGCGGCCTTCAGTAGTTTCACTTTCCCTTCAATCACTTCCGTTTGAAACTTAGATCTAGTATAACTAAATCCTTTCTTACTGTCTTCTTTATATGTTTCATGTAGTTGTCGATAATGCAACCAACTCTGAAAGTGGTCTTTGATCTCATCATAATCTCTTAATTTCCATTTCCCCTCATGTTCCTTTAATAAATCAACATATGTGAGCCATTTTCCTTTCTTTCCAAGTGGTTTGAGCAGTAATGCTTCATGTGGTGAAAGCCACCACGGAGTCTTTTGTTCCAATAAGTCTTTATATCTCTCCCATACTCTCATTAATGATTTCCTGATTATATGGTTGTAAAAGCTTCTATGAATCTTCCCTTTCCCGTACCATAAGTATGCGTGCCAGCCAAATCTGTTGTCATGTCCTTCTAGTTCTAATGCCTCTTGCTTGTCCAATCTCATCCAGTCCCTGATCCATACCAAACAAGCAGATTCGTAATACAATTTAAGGTCTGGGAGGGCAAACCCGCCTCTATCTTTTACATCTGTAAGTATTTTATGTTTTATCCTTGGCCTTTTGCCCCCCCCCCCCCAGATAAATCTTAAAATCTCTTTCTGCCATTTTTTAAAGCATTCTTCTTTCAGGATGACTGGTATAGATTGAAAAAGAAATAACATTTTTGGCAACACATTCATTTTAATCGCTGATATTTTTCCTAACATTGAGAGATTCATTCTGCTCCATATTTCTAAATTTCTTTTTACCTCAAGCCAGATTTTTTCATAGTTATTTTTAAATAGGTTTATATTTCTTGATGTTAACCAAATCCCTAAATATTTAACCTTTTTATGGACTTCAATCTCAATGTTTTGTTCTAATTCGGTTCTTTCTTCTTCCTTCATGTTTTTTACTAATAATTTAGTTTTATTCCTATTTAGCTTAAATCCTGCCACTTCCCCAAAATTCTGAATTTTGTCTATTACTTTAGGGAGTGAAGTTTTAGGTTCTTCCACTGTTATCACTAGGTCATCTGCATACGCTTTTAACTTGAATTCACTTTTCCCAGTTTTTACACCTGTAATCTCTTTATTTGCTCTTATGTTTTTGGCAAGTACTTCCAAGACCAGAATAAACAATAATGGTGATAATGGGCATCCTTCTCTTGTTCCTTTTTGGATCTTACAGTCATCCGTAATCACCTGATTTATAATTAGTTTAGCTTTTTGTTCTGAGTAGATTGCTGCTATTGCTTTTAAAAACTTAGGACCACTTCCGATTTGTTCTAACAGCTTTGTCATGAACTTCCAAGATACATTAGCAAAGGCTTTTTCAGCATCTATAAACATCATTGCCACTTTCTTTTCATTTTTAGCCTCCAAATATTCTATTATATTCAGAATATTCCTTATATTCTCCTTCATTTGTCTTCCTGGTAGGAACCCGACTTGATCTTGATGTATATATTCATTTAATATTTTTTTAAGTCTGTTAGCTAAGATATTTGCAAACAATTTGTAGTTATTATTTAACAAGGAAATAGGCCTATAGTTTTTAATTCGCAGCACATCTGCATCTTGTTTTGGAATTACTGTTATATAGGCCTGTTTCCATGTTTCTGGGATTTCGCCTGTGTTCAGTATTTCATTCATGACATCTTTCAATGGGTTCACTAATTGTTCATTTAATATCTTGTAATATTTTGCTGTAAAGCCATCTGGGCCTGGGGACTTGCCATTTTTAGAGCTTTTTATTGTGTCAAGTATTTCTTGCATTGTTATCTGGGAATTAAGGGTGTTCCTTTGTTCTTCTTTTAAATATGGCATATTGCTATTTCTGATGTACTCTTCTATCTTAAATGTTTTTTTTTCTTTCCCTTGTCTATACAACTCAGAAAAATATTTAACAAACCCTTCTCGTATTTCCTTCAGCTTGTCTGTAATTCTGCCATTTATGTTAATTTTATTTATGGAGTTCCTTTGTTCACTTTTATTCAACTGCCAGGCTAACAACTCCCCCGGCTTATTTGCATGCTCAAAATATTTTTGTTTTATTCTTTTTATTTTCCAGCTGATTTCCTCGTTTATAATCATTGAGTATTGGGTTTGTAATGTTTTGATTGCCTGTTTTACTGCCTCTTTATTTGCTTTGTTTGGCAACTGTTTCTCCTTTTTCCTAATTTCCTCTAATATTTCTATTTTCTTTTTCTCTCTCAATTTCCTTTTAAATGAATTTTGTTGTATAAAGAGTCCTCTCATTACAGCCTTGCTTGCATCCCAGACCATCTGTAACTTTGTTAGCCCTTGACTGTTTATTTCAAAATAATCCATCAAGGTCTTTTTTGCTTTTTCCACAAATTTGTGATCGTCTAATAAATCATCATTTAGTCTCCATCTAAAAGAGATTTGGTTTTCTTTTTGTAATTCCATAGTCAGGGAGTTATGGTCTGAAAAGGTTCTGGGATTGATTTCAATTCTTTTGACTCTTGTTTCCAATTCTTTGGAGATCCATATGGAGTCTATTCTCGAACTGTTGTCATGTACATAGCTGTAAAAAGTATACTCTCTATCAAACATATGTCTCACTCTCCAGATATCTATCAGCTTTAGATTTTGAGTCATGTCAGCTGCTCTCCAGGATTTCAGAGCTCTGTTTCCCATGAATGGGTTGAAACTGCTGCTTTTTGCATCATGTGCTTCTCCCAGTGGGCCACCCCGAGCCATTTCCTGTATAGCGTTCTACATCCCATGTAGTCCTGCTTCTTCTAGCTCAATTCAGTTCATTCTGCAACTGTGCAAGTTAGGCCGCAACTGCTTTATGCATTCAAAGCACCATCATGCCCCTTGACATGCTAACAGTTGCATCTTTGTATTCAGTCCCTTCAGCACCTTGGACAGCAGTCTCTCAAGGCTCAGCCACAGTTACCTTGTGCCCCATGCTTCCTAGGCACAGGTCCGTGCTTTAAAGGCACTGTGTCCGAGTGTTTTGTTGTCCCAGGGCTGTCTAATTGTGACTCATGTTCAGCATCCCTTTCCAGGGCAGCTTTATTTATTTCATGTCTTTAAGGAGTCCTCTGTGCGGGGCAAAGGCTTGTTGCTGGGACAATAGGAGGCTGCCTTATACTGAGTCCCACTATGGTTCTATCTAGCTCAGTCTTGTCCACAATGGATGGCAAAAACTCTCCAGGGTTTCAGAAAGAGGACATTCTAGCTGGAGATACAACACATTGAACCGGAGAGCTTCTGCATGTAAGCAGCTGCTTTACCACTAAGCTATGGCCCTTCTCCCATTGCTTCTGCCCTGAATGAACTGCAAGCCTGTCCTCCAGTCCTCCCAAAACTCTCTTTTGTGGCTACACGCTGCAGGAGGTCATTGGTTGCAGAAGTTGAGCTGTCTGCACAAGTGACTGAATCCATGAGAAGGCTGATCTGTAATGAAATGCTGACTTTCAGGCATCTCTTGAAGACCTTTTTTATGCCAACAGCTCTGTGCTATCATTTAAACATTTCTTGAGCACCCAGACATTTGAATTCTTTGGACTGATTTTAATGTCCACCCTCCACCCGCTTTTGTACATTGCTGTCTTTTATGACATGCCCTAGCTTCTGAGAAGCCTTTCGCTCAAACCAGTTAGACATGACATGAATTAGTCGTTTTATCCACCCGGCATGTATGGAACAGACCCTGACGAATCAAATGACAAGGCATAATTAATCCCTCAGCTGAACTGAACAGGGAGCAGCAGCTGGGGTAGAACATGCAAACAAGAAATTATTAGTTCAAGGTACAGAAGCCCCAGAACACCCCAGCCACATGGAGTTAAGAATAGCAATTCCAGATTAAAGGGCTTGCATCTGAGACATTTGTTCCTTCCTTTTTTCCAAGACAGGTGATGTTCCTACGAATACATGGGAAATTTTGAAAGGACCGTGGGCATTTCCCCTCCGCAGCTGAAGATCCAGAGCTATCTGAAGAGGGGGAAATACCAGGTCTTGCTCAGCTGGAGATGTCTTATTTCCTTTGAAGATATAAGCTGATTAGAATTTTAGGCTGCCGGGGCTGGGGCAAAATCTGAGGATGGGAAAAATGATATCACTGGCAGTCACATGGGAGGCTGCTGAAAATGCACATGGAGAAACAATGGGTCCTTGAACTGAGGGGACTGTTTGACCTGCAGGAGGAAGCCAGTTGTTGAAATGGAACATGGATCTGAGAAGGAGCTTAGAGGGAGATTTCAACATCCAGCTGGAGCCATCAATGGCAGTTCATCACTAGTTTGGAGTTGGGGACTCTTTTTCAGTCTTAAGGGCCATATTCTCCTCTGGGAAGCCTTCCAGGGGCCATGTACCTGTGGTGGGAGGGGCCACAGGTGAAAGTGGGTGGAGTGATGAATGTAAACTTTGGTTTCCTAAGGGAGGCTGGTTTCTACACACATTCAACTCTCCACTCTCTGTCCTTCATGACTCAAGGTTGCGAGGGGAGGGGTAGTACCTCTGGTGGGGGGCACGTTGTGCTCCCTCTGGGGTAGTTTGTCCACCTTTGGTCACTACAGCTCTCACCTGTGGCTCTTAGAAACTGTCAGTCTGCAGCAGCAGCCACACCCCAGGAATGGCTTCAACTGGCGGGCTAACCAGGTGAGGGGAGTTGATGGGTCTCAAACCCTCAGTGAGTTAGGGGCTTCCCCTGCATGCAAAGCTAGTGTCGGGTACTGGCTAGAGGAGGAGGAATGGTGGGCGGCTACAGCCAGGGAACCCCCCAGGGAAGCATCAAAGTGGGAAGGCCCCAAGCCAGGAGACTGCTGGTGGGATGCAGGAGACAGGTCAGAAGAAGAAGAAGAAGGGGGAGCAGATGGCTTGGAGGCTAAACAAGCAACAGGTTTAAGGGAGACTGAGGCAGCTGAGGAGGAGCAGGAGAAGGAGGTGGAGGCTGAGGCTGCAACAGATCCCCAGGCACCTGCCATGTCCACTGTTCCCTTCTCCCCTCCTCCTCTGTCCCCAGGAACAAGGGAGGCATTACATGGAGCAGAACAAAAGGCACAGAGAGCCCCTCCACGACTGTTGGGAAGTCAGCCGACTGAGGAGGAGCCTTAGGATAGGGATGCCATATTTCTAAAAGTAGAAACCAAGACACCCCGAAAGCTGTGGAGCTATTTTTAGGAAGACCCCCAAATTGTTGAGCTTCTTAAAGGAAGACCCAGAAGCTGTTGATGTCTGATAGCCCTACCTTAGGAGGAGGCTAAGATCCTCCGTTCTGGCAACTGGGGCTAGTCCTGCCTGTGGAGTTTCTCTGTCGGGTTTTGTCTCTCTGAAGAAAGAGTCCACCTTACTGCTCATCTCTGAGTTTTGATGCTGAACTGCAGCTGAATCAGCCCTGACAGCCAGGCTCCGGACAATTGAGCAGATGAGACCACTAGGGGGTCCAACAGTCAAGAAGGTGGTTTCTGCCCGTGCTGTAGAGGGAAGTGACGAGCAGTGGGGCTCATCCACCTGGGAAGGTAGCTCATTTAAGAGAAGGAAGTCCCTGATCCTAAACCTGATTGATCCATTTAGCCCAGTATTGCCCACTTCCAGCCTGAGTGGCAGAAGCTCTCCAAGGTCTTGGGCAGAGAGAGGCTCCTACCTACATTGAGCTTCTAACTGCAGGTGCTAGGGACTGCACCTGGGACCTTCTGCATGCAATGCAGGTGCTGACACACTGAGGCTATGGCGCCTCCACAAAACCTTCAGGTATGGGCAGGAGGTGTTGGGATACTGCCAGGGAGATAATGTCCATCATGACTCCACGTCGTCTCCGGACGTCCATCGATCTCCCGTAGACACGCAGTATCAGCAATTAGCGACACGAGCTCCAGAAATAGATTGCCACATTCCTGGGCTCATGCACACTCTATCAGCAGATAATGCACAGCAAAAGTCGCACTCAGGAGAGCATTATTTACAAGTTTTATTCAGCGTTGATCAGAACAAAAAAAAACATGACTGCCTGCTTCAGTGTCTTCGACACCAAGAAGAAAAACGAAAGCAACAGAAAACATAAACATCCTGTGAACAGGAAATGCGCAGGCTGTGACACAAACATCCTGCTCCCTTTTAAGGTGGAACGGAAATATCCTAACATCCTCCCCCTTTCCGTGTAACCTGTAGTACCTGTGGTTCAACCCAATTGCAACCTTTGTACGTAAACCTTAAGTTGTTCTCTGTTAACAACCTTAGACAATAGATCAGCAGGAATTTCATTTCCTGCCATGTAGGACACCTGAATGAGTCCTTTCTGAATACACTCTCTTGCACGATGTAGCTTAATCTGCAAGTACTTGGTTCTTTGCTTGCAACTCTCTGAGTTCAGCAAAGCCAAACAGGATCTATTGTCTTGATACACTTGTATAGGACATTTCACAGAAACTCCGATGTCCTTAAACAGTTGCACCAACCATTCACAATCCATGAGTGAAAATGACAGAGCATTGAGTTCTGCTTCACAGGAACTTAGGCTAACTGTCGTCTGCTTTTTGCACAGCCAGTCAAACAAACAGTGGTTGTGCATGTAGCATACTCCAGAAGTGCTTGTACCATCCGTGGTGTCACTTCCAAAACTTGCATCTGCAAAGATTTCAAGACCTCCAGTCTTCTGACTGGTGAACCTCAGCCTGTAGTGCATAGTCCCTTTCAAATAGCGGGCTATGCTCTTCAGAGCTTTCCAATCCTGAACAGTAGGATTATTAGCATGTCTGCTAAGCAGTTTAGTGCTTACAGCTATGTCAGCTCTTGAACATCTAGCAATGAAATTCAACTTGCCTAGAATGCATCTGTACAGCGTAGTGTCAGAAAACGCTTCAGCAGTACTATCTACCTGGTAACCTGTCACCATCGGTGTGTCTGCTGGGTTTGCATCAACCAAATTCAACCTGGTTAATACATCAGCAATTTTCTGTGTTTGGTGTACCAGAAAATTACCTGCTTGGTCCCTCTCCACCTGCAGAGAAAGATAGTTGGATACCTCACCAAGATCCTTCATGTCAAAGTGCTCCTTCAGCTGAGCTAGGGTGCTTTGGTAGAAAGCCTGATTCTTCCAAAACATCAGAAGATCATCAACAAAACATAAACAATACAGTTTGTTTTGCCCCTCCTCTTTGACAAACACACACGGATCAGCTTTGCCCTGGTGAAAACCTAGAGAAAGCAACATCTCAGTGAGTTTTGTGTTCCAACACCTGGCACTCTGCTTGAGACCATATAAGGATTTCCGCAGTTTACAGACCATTCCCTTCTGTATCTGCATTCCATCAGGTGGAAGCATGTACAGCTCCTCCCCCAAAATCCCGTACAAAAAAGCTGTATTAATGTCATGATGGGAAACATGCAGTTTCTCCTCTGCAGCGATTTTGAGCATCAGCCGAATGCTCTCATATTTGACGGTGGGCGAGTAGGTCTCGTGGTAATCCTGTCCTGGTACCTGTGAAAAACCTCTGGCAACCAATCTGGCTTTGTGTCTGACAACCTTGCCATTCTGGTCTGTCTTGGCCTTGAAGACCCATTTGCTGCCAACCAGTCTCATTCCTGGGACTACCGGTACCAGTTCCCAAGTTTAATAATAATAATATAATAATAATATATTTATTGTCATTGCCCCCTCTCAGGGACTAATTAAAACAATACAGTATAGTACAGCAAGGAAGATTAGATGACTTTCAAAGTCCAGGCTTCCCATTCAGGGCTGAGATCGCTCTGGAGAAGAAGCTGTTCTTAAGACGGCTCGTTCTTGTCTTCATCGTCCTGTATCTCCGTCCCGACGGCAGGAGCTCGAAGAGACAGTGACCAGGATGCGATGGATCTTTTACTATGTCCAGTGCCTTCCTATGGCACCTTGTGGCATAAATCTGCTCTAATGTGGAAAGTGGGCAGCCAACAATGCTCTCTGCTGCCTTAACAACTCTGCACAACCCCATCCTGTCCTGGGTAGTACAGCTTCCGTACCACACACATAAGCCATAAGTGAGCACGCTCTCAATGGCACAGTGATAGAAAGCAAGCAGCAGTTTCTGCGGAAGATGGTTTTTCCTTAGAATTCTCAAAAAGTACAGTCTCTGCTGCGCCTTCTTCACAAGCCCCCTTGTGTTGACACTCCAGGACAGATCCTCTTGTAATTCAATGCCCAAAAATCTGAACGTTGTTACCCTCTCCACACAGACCCCATCAATCAAAAGTGGCTGGATATTGCTCTTCTGTCTCCTGAAGTCCACCACAAGCTCCTTTGTCTTCCTTGTATTTATGAGCAAGTTGTTAGCTCTGCACCACTCTGTCAGCCGCTCCACCTCATCTCTATAGTCCGTTTCACCCTCCCTTTCAGGGATGAGCCCAATCACGGTTGTGTCATCTGCAAATTTGACAACCCTATTACTAGGGTGAGCAGCGACACAATCGTACGTGTAGAGAATATAAAGGAGCGGACTGAGTACGCATTCCTGTGGTGTTCCTATGTTAGTCTTAAGCATTTTAGAGGTATAAGGGCCCAACCGAACCCTCTGGGAGCGGTCTGACAAAAAGTCCAGTATCCACCCACAAAGTGATAACGGAAGCCCCAGATCTTCCAGTTTAGACATCAGACGTTGTGGTAGAATGGTATTAAATGCCGAGCTGAAATCTAAAAAAAGCAGTCTGGCATAACCCCCCCGCTGCTCCAAATGTGCAAGGACGGCATGGAGGGCAATCGCCACAGCGTCCTCTGTCGATCTTTTTGTTTTATAAGCAAATTGGAATGTGTCCAGTCCCTCTGGTAGGCAGGCAATGACATGATTTCGTACCAGCTTTTCAAAGCACTTCATGATTATAGGTGTGAGTGCTACTGGACGAAAGTCATTCAGATCTTCTGGGTTAGGTTTTTTTGCTATTGGAACGATAATAGAGGACTTTAGGCAGGATGGAACAATAGCCTGGGCTAGGGATCGATTTAAAATCCCAGTGAAAACTCCTGCTAGTTGATCTGCACAGTCTCTCAATACCCTTCCAGCTACCCCATCTGGCCCTGTGGCCTTCCTTGGGTTGATTCCCTTCAACACCTTCCTCATCTCTTCTTTTTCCACAGAGACTGCTACATTCCTTTGTACTGATGATGGTGATGGTAGTGATGATGGCAAAGCCTTCCCAGGGAGTGGTGGTGGTGGTGGTAAAGCCTCAGCAGGTGTTGCTGCAGATGTTACTTCAAAACGGGCAAAAAAGGCATTCAAATCCTCTGCGAGGGATGCCCCTCCCTCGTCTGCCAGGGAATCCTTGGATTTATACCCTGTTAATTCTTGTACACCTTGCCACACCTGCCTGGTGTTGTTACTTTGTAGATGATTCTCCAGCCGCTGTCTATACGCCTCCTTTGCTACACGGATACCTCTCTTTAGATCCGCTCTAGCTAAGCTGTACAGTGACTTATTTCCACTTCTGAAAGCAGTATTTCTTGCCTTTAGCAACCCCTGGACCTCCCTTGTCATCCAGGGCTTCCTGTTTGGGTAGATCTTTATCCGGCGCCTCTGTGTTACATTGTCAGTGCAGAACCTGATATAGTCCAACACTTGCTCAGTATGAGTCTCTATATCCTGTTGGGCGAATACCTCCCAATCGGTGTCATGAAAACAGTCTTGTAGTTGTTGGGATGCTTCAGCTGGCCATATTGTAATATCCCTCTTTATAGCTGGAATCCGTTTCCTCAATGGAACATATTCAGGAGTCAGAAGCAGGAACACATGATCAGATTGGCCTAGATGTGCCAATGGTTCGGCCTTATAGGCCTGTTTGACATTTGTATACAGCCTGTCCAGAGTCTTTTCTCCCCTGGTTGCACACTTTATGTGTTGATAGAATTTAGGTAGAACCACTTTCAAATCTGCCTGGTTGAAATCCCCGCATACAAGAAATGCAGCCTCGGGATACTTGCCTTGTTGTCTGCTAATGGCATCATGCAGAAGACCCATTGCCTCTTTGGTGTTCGCATCAGGTGCAATGTATACTATAGTTATCAGTACTGCTGTAAATTCTCGGGGGATATATATAGGTCTGCATTTAAGCATCATAAATTCCACAGTTGGAGAGCAGTGGCTAGCTATCACAGCGTGGTTTGTGCACCAGCTGTTATTCACGTATGCACACAAACCTCCCCCCCTTCTTTTACCAGAGTCCTCTGTTCTATCATGGCGGAACACTGTATAGCCCGTTAGTTCTATGGCTGAGTCAGGAGTAATTGGTGTCAGCCAAGTTTCTGTAAGCAGCAGAAGACAGCATTCACTCACAGTTTTCTCCGTTGCTATCCACAATTTCCACTCCTCCAGCTTATTCCCCAAAGATCTCACGTTCGCATAGAAAATGCGGGGAAGCGGTAAGTTATAATGTTGTGTCTTTAGCCTTAATTGCCTTAATCGCCTTCCTCCTCTGCAGCCTCTCTTCTGTTTACGGTCTCTCCTGTGTCTCTTTACTCCCCAGTTCTTTGAAGTCAAAAAATCTTCCTTGCAGACGCGGAGACACTCACAATTTGTGCAGCACTCACTCCGTAGCCGAATAGATAACATGTCCTGCCGACTATAAACAAGTCTATTTTGGCAGGACAAAAAAGCCAAATTCTGAGTTAAGGAGCAACCAGCCGCTGCATCTACACGCGCCGCCATCTTAGTTTGGTTCCTGTTCAAGGAATCAACTTCAGCCTTCATGGCATTAAGCCAAGGCTCAGCATCTTTAGAGGTTAACTCCTGAACCTCTTTGAAGCTTGAAGGTTCCCACACCTTCTCTAAGCTACTAAGAACAGCAGTTGCCGTCTTAGCAAACTCATCAGCAAATCTCTTTGGAGGTCTGCCTTTGGTCGCCCTTTCAGACCTGTGAACCAGACGCAAGTCTTCTGGACTCATCTCCTCCTTCTTAGGAGAAAAGTGACCAATGGTGAACAGTGGTTCTTCCAGTTCATTGTCAGATGCATCAGATGGTCTGACTGAGGCCTTTGCGCTCTTGTAGTCTGCTGTGTCATCACTGTCGCTGACACCAGCAGCAGCGCCGCCCACTGAACTGGAATCCGAACTCTGATCATCACCACCACCACCACCATCATCATCCTCATCCTCATCCTCAGCTTTCTCAGCTTTCTCAACATTATCTGCCTTTTTCACATCACCTTCATCCTCCTCTGGGTAACTCTGGAAAATTCCCACATTTTCCCCCCACTTAGGATTGTACTCAACACTCCTTGTGAACTTTATGGATTTTGAGTTAGTCATCCATACTCTGTATGCACCTTTATCGTACCCCATGAACAAACCATGTGCCCCACGCTTCCCAAGCTTGTTGCTTTGTGGGGTGTGTACCCACATGTCAGAATCAAAGATTCTCAAGTGCTTGGTGTTAGGTTTCTTACCAAACATTTTCTCATAGGGAGTGCAGCCAATAGGTGATGACAGTCTGCGATTATAGGAATAAACAAACGTCGACAGAGCTTCCCCCCAAAACTTCTCAGGGAGGTTGGCATCATGCAACAAGGTTTTCAGGCCTTGAAGCAAAGTCTGATTTGCTCGCTCCGCAAGTCCATTCATCCATGGCGATCTAGGCGTTGACAAGTCATGCTGGATTCCCTTCTCAGTCAGGAAAGCTTCAAACTGCTGAGAAGTGAACTCCCCGCCCCGATCAGTAAACAAACAGCCGATACGTTTACTGTGAACATTCTCCAACCAAGCACAGAATGCCTTGAACCTAGGAAACACTTGCGATTTCTGCTCAAGCATAAACACATGAATGTACCTAGAAAAAGAATCAATTAGAACCATGAAGTACCTTGCTCCACCCAAAGAGGGCGCAAGTGGACCAACCAGGTCTGCGTGCACTAGCTGGTAGGGTTTGGAAGCCTGCCTGCTAGACTCCTTGCCTTTTGGAGCAACCTTCACCTTGTTCTCTGCACAAGATACACATTTCATGTGAAACTTACAGGGTTTGATGTTCAAACCTTCAACCAACTCAGGCATCTTGGCCAGCGCCTGCGAAGACATGTGACAAAATCTTCGATGTTGATCATGAATACATCCTGCATGGAGAACTTTGTTAATTTGTGCAACACAACAAGAATCAACATTAGACATAATAGCATTGTCATCATAAGTTATACAGAATAAGCCATCCATAAACTTTGCAAGCAAAATGTCCTCTTTGCCTTTCCTGATGACACAGGCGCTCCTCTTGAAGGAAATCTCAAAACCACGCCCAGTCAGCTGTGGGACACTAAGCAAATTGTCCGCAGCACCTGGAACAAAAAGTACATCTCTGATGGTAGTGTGCAGACTTGCCAGTTTCACAGTCCCTACTCCTGCAATTTGCAACGTCCTTCCATCAGCCAGGTGGATCGCTCCATCTTGAGGTGTGAAGGAGATAAACAGGTGCTTATCTTTTGACAAATGGCGGCTCGCACCAGAGTCCACAATAAATCTGGCCTTGGCCTTTGGAGCAGCTTTTCCACTAAGCAAAACCTTGTTTTCCACCGGCGTGGGCTTTTGCTGCTTGCCCCCCTGCTCCTGGCCATCAAACTTGCCTTTAGCCTTTGGTGAAGCTGTGCCAGCAAACAAAGCCTTGTTTTCCACTGGCGTGGGCCTTTCACCCCCCTTCTGCTTCGGGCCATCTGCAGGCATCTGTCTCTGTTTACTTCTGGCCTTCCGGCCTCTGCAAAGTTGACCTTGGCTCCCATGGGAAACAGAGCTCTCAGCTGCCGACTCCTTGGCTTCCCCTGGAGGCTGGAATGCTGCCTGGGATGACATCACAGTCAGCTCCCCCTACAGCTTGCAACCGGTGCCCTCGGCATCCCTGCATTCACTCGCATTCTGGGAAACAGCCAGGACCTCCGATGCAGTCAAACTCTGGGCTGGGATGACTGGCAGATGAGCAACTTTCAAAGCATTCCACATCTGACGTGCAGTCGTGTTGCCAGCTAGCGTAGCAATTTCCTCCAGAGAGACGGACAAGACTATTACGTCTACGGCTTTCGAATTCTGAGCCTTCCATCTATCTGTCAGAGGAACTGGAGGGGCTTCACACACAGTATGCCACACTCCAAACTGACGCAGCAAACTCTCACACCATTTTGCCCAGGTCTCATAATTGTGCCTGTTTAACTTTGGGCACTCAGCAGCTTCAGAGGCATGGAAAAACTCCATTCCAGCTCTTTACTTGAGCCGTGAGTCTTTTTCACTTCAGAGACTCCTTATCTTGGCACCCATAAATCACGAAGCCTGCTTGGCTCGGCTCCCAGGCCAATTAGGCCAGCCGGACATCAGAGACTCTTGCCGCGGCAAACAGAAAAGCCTCATTTGCTTTTGCTTTCCCACACATACCTCAGCAGTCTATCGCAGTCTTACTCTCCTGTAAGTGCCGTGAATCTGGGCCCGAAACCTGTTGTTGGGATACTGCCAGGGAGATAATGTCCATCATGACTCCACGTCGTCTCCGGACGTCCATCGATCTCCCGTAGACACGCAGTATCAGCAATTAGCGACACGAGCTCCAGAAATAGATTGCCACATTCCTGGGCTCATGCACACTCTATCAGCAGATAATGCACAGCAAAAGTCGCACTCAGGAGAGCATTATTTACAAGTTTTATTCAGCGTTGATCAGAACAAAAAAAACATGACTGCCTGCTTCAGTGTCTTCGACACCAAGAAGAAAAACGAAAGCAACAGAAAACATAAACATCCTGTGAACAGGAAATGCACAGGCTGTGACACAAACATCCTGCTCCCTTTTAAGGTGGAACGGAAATATCCTAACAGGAGGCACTACTCGGCATCCTTATATTCCACCCTTCCTCCCAAAGGAGTCCAGGGCAGCAAAGACACAACAGTTAAACAACCAAAACATCCAAAAACAGTTCCTACACAGAAGCAGACTAAGAAAAATCTCTCCTTAGAAGGCTTCTTGAAAGAGGAAGAGGAAGTAGGCATTGAAAAGATAGCAGAGAAGGGACCCCCGATAAGATGGTACCTGCAGGAAGCCGTCATCTGCAGAGCAGAGCCATCCATTGGGTATATAAGGGGTGATATGATTTTTCAGGTGCCTTAGCCTCAACCAATACTTCAAACTATCAGTCAACCTCCTCAGTCTCCTTTATGCTTCTGATGAAATAGGCTATGCCTGCATAAGTTTTTGTTATGTTGTCCTAAAATACCACTACTCTTTTGTCTCTTCCTTCTGAAGGATCCCGGTGAACAAGCAAAAAGCCCTTGAAAACACACACACACACACACACACACACACACACAAGGACAAGACAAGACAGGGCTGTGCACCACAAACCATCCCAAAATAAGCCTCCATTCCCCATCAATCAATATTGGGCTAAAATCTATAGAACACAAAGCTAAATGCATCTAAAAACTGCTTTTGAAATAGCCTTGGTCTTGCCTAGTCCTTCAGCATTGTGAGTTTAGGAGCTAGTCTGCAAGGGTGAAAATCTAATGGACGATTCCATTGTTGAATTAACCAAGCAAGGGTCATAGTTGCCACCTATGTACCTTGTGGTTGCTCTGTGCCAGAGGGCAAATGAGGGTGGGCCTCCTCCCTCGCCTGGCTGGGAATGAGAAAGGAAAAGGTCAGAGTTGTGTGAGAGAGCTGGGCTGGTCCGGTTGGCGCCAGCGCTTAATGGCGGTCTCCCGCTGAGCTCCGCTCAGGGAGACTGCTCCACGAGTTCGGGTCTGACCACTACGGCGAAGCGGGGACCCCTAAAATCACAGGCGCAAAAGCCTGGGAACACGGAGACTCGGTGGGCACCTTAAGCGCCCCCCTTTACCGCAAAGGAGCCTTTTTAAAGGCTCCGGAGCGGCATCGGGTGAGCGCGGAGCTGAGAGTCGCTACCCAGCCCGTGGAGCGAAGCCGCGTCGCCATTAGCGGAGAGCGCCGATTCCTTCCTGACATTTGGACTGAATTGGATTACCCGTGAGTAAGACGGAAAGATATTATTAAAAGAAATTTCAAGAATTTGGCTGAAAACGGAGAAGGCAAAAAATAAGGAAGTCTGCCTTCCTCGGACTGCATGTAAACAAAGCAATGAAATAGGAAGCTGCAATTTGACAGGAAGCAGCTTTAAACTTAACGGACTCAGACATTGGACTTAATTCCCCCCCGCAGCAGGCAGGGGCAGGGGGGGGGGGGAAATTGTGAACTGTTATACCTGCACGGAAGAAGCATAGAAGGGGAGACTTCTGCCGTTCTGAACCCTTGGGGAGAACTGCCTGGAAAGTGAGTCACCGGGACGGAGAGCTGTCATTTAGAGACTGGTAACAAAGTTGGCTCTTTACACCTTTTGCAACAAGTAAACACTTTATTGGATACAAATGGGCACTCTGGAAAGATACATCTGAGTATATTTGGAGAATATTGGAATAGTCTGTTACTATTGTTTTTCTTTTGAAGGGAACTTTTTGTTTTTGGTACTTGGAACTTTGAGCGGCTCCCTCTAGAGGCCGCAGAAAAATTGTTACAATTGCTGCAATTTTTACTGTGAGAAACAGGCCTGTGGAATTTCCCATTTGAAAGCTATTCCCGTGGGAATGACCTTGGGACATGAGTGGCCCAATAGAAGCAAGAGTAACGAGAGCTAAAGGAAAAGTGGAACAAAAGAGAAGGGCCTCAGTAACAAATCCAGTTGCACCTGTTATGACTTCTCCCATGGATGCTGCAGCTGTGGCCAATGCATTAGTTAGAATAAACGAATCTCTGGAAGCGCTTACGAAGCAGAGCACTGAAAATTCTAAACAGCTGAATGAACTGTCAACAAAAATAGATAAAAATACAGAGACAATAAATAAATTAGTTCAAGAAAGTGAGGCAACCAGAAAGATTGCAGAGGAAGCGAAAACCTCTGCAGAAGAAGCGAAAGTTTCTGCAGAAAATACACAGGAAAAGTTGGTGCCAGTCTGTAAAAAGCTAGAAGAACATGATGCTGCCCTGTCTTTATTGGAATTACAGAGGAAAAACAGAAATCTAAGATTAAGATTGATTCCAGAAAATGAAAAGGACAATCTGACAGAATATCTTACAAAAGAATTTCTGGAATTTTGGCAGGACAGCTTGAAAGAAGAGGAATTTAAGATAACAACTGCTTTCAGACTGGGCAGGAAACAAAACAGAAAGAGCCCTAGAGATTGTTTAATAACTTTGAGATCTCAGGAGGAGAGGGACAAGATACTAAATTTACATTTTCAAAGAGCTCTTGAGATTGGAGATTTTCGTGTTCAGATTTTTAAAGATATTCCTAAATATATCTTGGAAGTCAGGACCTACTATAAGGATTTGGTCACTTTACTGAGAAAGAACAACATACCATTCAGATGGGAGTTCCCGCAAGGCCTGTCCTTCAATTACAAAGGAAAGAAAATCAAGATAAAAACAGTGCTAGATAAAGAACAATTTTTGGCAAGGAACGAGGAGGACCTTCAGAAGGAAACGGTGGAAACTACAGACTCAGCAAAAATACCGGATATTTCAAACTTATCTTTTGGAGCTAAAACATTAACAGAAGAAGGTTTACTTGGAGCAGTTGGAGGAGTATCTAAGTAAAAAAAACAAGATGTCTCTGCAAATTTTAAGCTGGAATTGTAATGGACTGAACCATCCTAGAAAAAGGAGGGAGGTGTTTCATATTTTGAAAAAAGAACAATTAGACTTGATTTGCTTACAAGAAACTCATGTGACCAGAATACATCGAAAACTACTCATTAATAAAAGATTAGGACAAGAATTTATTTCATCTGACAAAGTGAAGAAAAGAGGAGTGGTAATTTATGCAAAGGAAAGATTGGTACCTAAACTAAAATTTAAAGATGAACAAGGAAGATATTTGGCAATTGAAATTCAAGTTCAAGGAGAAAAATTATTGGTAATAGGAGTCTATGCACCGAATGAAGGGAAGTCAGAATTCTTTAAGAAATTGCACGAGACACTAATGGACTATCTAGACTATAATGTAATTTTAATGGGAGACATGAATGGAGTGGTCTCTACAAATATGGATAAAGCACAAAGACAGGTGGTCTCCAAGGATGGGAGACTACCTAAGACCTTTTTTGAAATGACTGACAACATGAACCTGATTGACATTTGGAGAACAAGAAACCCTCTTGAGAGAGAGGGAACTTTTTTCTCTGAGGCAAAAATGACTTGGACTAGAATTGACCAAATATGGATATCTAGTGGGATGGCACCAAAGATTTAAAAAGTGGAAATCTGCCCAAAGACTTGTTCCGACCATAACGCCGTAAAGATGGAGATGAACCCAACAACAGCTGGTTCCTTTAGATGGAGGATGAATGACTCCCTGTTTAGAGATGAAGAGGTGTACAAAAAGGCCCAGAAAGCAATAAAGGATTACTTTGAGATAAACCTGAGAACAGAAGTGGAAAAAAGAGTAATTTGGGACGCAAGTAAAGCCGTCATGCGAGGTTTTTTAATACAACAGAATGCCATAAAAAGGAAGAGACAGAATGAGCAAAAGGATAAGATTTTGGAAAAGATAAAAGAAGGAGAAAAAAGACTGAGATCTAAACCAAAGTCACATGAAATTTTGAGAGAAATTAAGTTTTACCAGAGACAATATATGGAATTGATGAACCAAGAGATAGAATGGAAAATAAAACAAATGAGACAAAGGACATTTGAATCGGCAGATAAATGTGGGAAATTTCTGGCATGGCAATTGAAGAAGAGACGAAAACAGAATACGGTTACCAATTTAGAAGTGGAGGGAAAGAACATTTATAAACCAAATGAGATTAGAAACTGTTTTCAGAGTTATTTCAAGAGACTTTATGCACAAGGGCCGGTGAATGAAAAAGAAATAGAAGAATTTCTTAAAAAATATGGATTACAAAAAATTTCTGAACAAAGTAGAGTGATTTTGAACCAGAAGATAACTGACCAAGAAATTGAGGGAGCCATTCAAAATATGCAATTGGGAAAATCTCCAGGACCTGATGGACTGACCTCCAGATATTACAAAGCTTTGAAAGAATGGCTTATGCAACCGTTGAAGGAGGTCTGCAACGAAATTTTAGAGGGGAAGAAGGCACCTGAATCGTGGAAAGAAGCTTACATTACACTTATACCAAAGACAGAGACTGAAAAAAACCAGGTTAAGAACTACCGCCCTATATCACTACTCAATGTGGATTACAAAATTTTTGCAGACATTTTGGCAAAAAGACTGAAAAGAGTTTTGGTGGGGGAGATTCATAAGGACCAAGCGGGCTTTCTTCCAGGAAGACATTTGTCAGACAATGTGAGAAACATAATAGACATTATGGAGTTATTGGAAGTTAATATTAACACTAAGGCAGTTTTAATATTTGTGGACGCGGAGAAGGCCTTTGACAACATTTCTTGGAAGTTTATGAGAAAGAATCTTCAAGGGATGGGGGTAGGCCAAGGTTTTGAAAATGGTATAAGTGCAATTTATTCTGAACAAAAAGCAAAATTGATTGTAAATAATGTGGTTACAGAAGAGCTTGCTATTGAGAAAGGGACACGACAGGGATGCCCAATATCCCCACTACTTTTTATATCGGTCCTGGAGGTCTTATTAAACATGATTAGAGAGGATCAGCTGGTTAAAGGGATTCAGGTCGGAGCTAAACAGTATAAACTGAGAGCATTTGCAGATGACCTAGTTTTAACCTTGCAAGAGCCAGACACTAGTACGAAAAGAGTCTTAGAATTAATACAAATATTTGGTCAAGTAGCAGGTTTTAAGCTGAACAAACAGAAAACGAAAGTACTGGATAAAAATTTAACAGCTGTTGAAAGGGAGAAGTTTCAGAGTGAAACTGGTCTGACAGTAGCAAAGAAGGTGAAATACCTAGGGATTAATTTGACATCTAAGAATGTGAACTTAGTTAAAGACAATTATGAGAAATGTTGGTCAGAAGTTAAGAAAGATCTAGAAACATGGTCAAATTTGAGACTTTCCTTGTTGGGCAGAATTGCAGTTATCAAGATGAACGTCTTGCCGAGAATGCTGTTTTTGTTTCAAACATTGCAGATTTTGGACAAAATGGAATGTTTCAAGAGGTGGCAGAAAGATATATCTAAATTTGTCTGGCAGGGCAAAAAGCCCAGAATAAAATTTAAGATATTAACAGATGCAAAAGAAAGAGGGGGGTTTGCCCTGCCGGACTTAAAGCTTTATTATGAATCAGCGGCTTTCTGCTGGCTGAAAAACTGGCTGCTTCTTGAAAATACAGACATTTTGGATCTGGAAGGGTTCAATAATAGATTCGGCTGGCATGCGTATATATGGTATGACAAGGTTAAAGCTCATCAAGGTTTTAAAAACCATATTGTTAGGAAAGCATTATATAATGTGTGGACCCGGTATAAAGATTTGTTAGAAAACAAAACCCCTAGGTGGTTGTCACCAATGGAAGCTAAGGAAGTGAAAAAACTTAATATGGAATCAAAATGGCCAAAATATTGGGAAATTATAGAATATGAGGAGGGAAAAGTGAAATTGCAGAGTTACGAGAAACTGAAGTCAAAAGTAAGAGATTGGTTACATTACTATCAGATAAATGAAGTTTTTAAACAGGACAGGAAAATTGGATTCCAGGTGGAGAGGTCAAAATTAGAAACAGAGCTTTTGGAACCCAGTACTAAAAATTTGTCAAGAATGTATAACTTGCTGTTGAAATGGAATACACAGGATGAGACGGTTAAATCAGCTATGATTAAATGGGCACAAGATATCGGTCATGACATTATGTTTGCTGACTGGGAACAGCTATGGACCACCGGTATAAAGTTTACGGCATGTAATGCCTTAAGAGAAAACATTATGAAAATGATCTATAGGTGGTACATGACTCCAGTCAAGCTTGCAAAAATTTACCACACGCCCAATAATAAATGTTGGAAATGTAAGGAAACTGAAGGTACCTTTTACCACCTTTGGTGGACGTGCCCAAGGATTAAGGTCTTCTGGGAAATGATTTATAATGAAATGAAGAAGGTGCTTAAATGCACATTTGTGAAGAAACCGGAAGCCTTTCTCCTGGGCATGGTGGGCCAATTGGTATCAAGGAAAGATAGGATGTTTTTTATGTATGCTACAACAGCAGCAAGAGTACTTCTAGCAAAGTACTGGAAGACACAAGAACTACCCACACTGGAAGAATGGCAGACCAAGGTGATTGACTACATGGGACTGGCGGAGATGACTGGCAGAATCCGTGACCAAGGGAGAGAGACGGTGGAAGAAGATTGGAAGAAATTTAAAGTTTATCTCAAGAACTGTTGCAAAATTAATGAGTGCTAAAATGTTTTGGGTCAGGTAAAACAGAATTGCGGGGAAAAATAATTGGATATGAGAAAAAGGATTCAAAGGGAAAAAAAGTGTTATAAGTTGACATTGGGGCTTGCTGGAAAACCTTAAAACAGGGATGCAGAAAGGGGAGGTATGAGGAAGTCGATGAAAGAAGGTTTAAGAAAAAATGTGAAGAAATTATACGTGTTTATATGTTTGTTTGTTTCTGTATTGTTTTGTATTGTCTATTATTAAGTGTTAAAAAACCAATAAAAATTTTATAAAAAAAAAAAAGAGAGAGCTGGGCTGGAAGTTGGCAGAAGTCACAGAGAGAGAGCCATGCCTGATTTCTTCTTGATTCGAAGGCTGTAACTGGAAGAAGCAAGACCTTCTGGGGCGTTAATGCTGTGAGCCTCTCCATCTTCGGCTCAGGTTGTATATGTGTGTGAATAAACCATATATCATAAAGACACCACAGTCTCTGCTGAGCCTCATTCCAAGGAAACTTGCTCTAACAACCTCACTAATGCAGCCCCTTCAGTCCTTTATTCTAGTTCCCCTTTCCATGCCGTACCATACAAGGCTTTGCCAGTATTTTCAGGGTCATCTTCCACGACAATTTAGGGTTGCCATATGTCTGGGGAAACCCGGACATGTCCTCTTTTGGGGGACCAACATGCCTATCTGGGCGATTTTTTACATTTTAAAGGAAATGTCCAGGTTGAGGGGGAGTTGTTGGGGTCTCGGGCTCAGGTGGCTCGGGAGTGGGCTGCTCTGCCCGTCATGGCCCCTGCCAGCCCGAGCTGGGGAAAGGGGCATGGCAGTGGCGACCCCGCCCACCTCTTTTCCCAGCTCAGGCTGGCAGTGCCTCAGGCTGTCCTCTTTTTTTGCTCTTGTACCTTCGTTTTCAAACAGCTTAGTTCTTGAACGTTTTGGCTCCCGGAACTGATTCCATTCAACTTCCAAGGTACGACTGTAATCAAAATAAAACAACAACCACCCAGTAACCCACAATTGGATGACCCCATTGGGTTTTGGAATTATGGAGGGATGAAAAACTTACCGCATTCCACTTTCTCTACACTATGCGTGTACCCCTGACCGTGTCCTCCCTTACTCATTTCCCCCCTAAACTAGAAAGCCCCAAATGTTTTAGCTTCTCATCTGGGAGTTGCTCCAGCCCCTTGATAATTTTGGTTGCCCTCTGCTGAACATTCCTGCCCCCGCCCCCCAAGCTCTGCCTTCAACTGCAAACGTGGCAGACAATGCCTTCCCTGCAGTTGCACTGCCAAAAAAGTTCAGTTTTACTTTTAAGGACAGGAAATTCTCCTGCAGGCCATCTGTGCTAAAGAGAGGGTGCAGACCACCCAATTTGCATAAAAATAAGACAAGATTAAAAGTGTTGAGTTTTCCCCACCCCATGGAAAAGGAGCAAATGAAAAATCCTCTCCTGAGCTGTGGCTGCTACTTCCTGAGCATGAGAGATGAAAAGGGCCTGTATGGATTTGGCAAAGTCAGCATTCACAGTTCAAGAATCACACTTGGCTCATGACCAAGGGTGTCCAAAAATAGCAAAAGCCAAACCTTTGGCTCAGAGTTGAAATGCTGACGTTCCTCTTCTCTATGGCCTGCTGGTCAGCGGATGCCTTGACCAAGACCTGGTTGTCTAACTTTAGACCTTTCGCCTACACCTGCTGTTCTGGGCTATGAAACAACAGCAGCAATTCAGCCCTTGGCTCACTGCAAATCATGTGTGCAAACACAGAACCTGGCTTGGGGCTGCTTTGCCTCTGACTTACTTTGCAACATCCTCTCCCTCCAGAGGAATCTTGCTTTGAACAAAAGTAACCCACAGTGGAACGGGACGCGGGTGGCGCTGTGGGTAAAACCTCAGCGCCTAGGACTTGCCGATCGCATGGTCGGCGGTTCAAATCCCCGCAGCGGGGTGAGCTCCCGTCGTTCGGTCCCAGCTCCTGCCCACCTAGCAGTTCGAAAGCACCCTTAAGTGCAAGTAGATAAATAGGTACCGTTTTATAGCGGGAAGGTAAACGGCATTCCGTGTGCTGCTCTGGTGCTGGCTCGCCAGAGCAGCTTCGTCACGCTGGCCACGTGACCCGGAAGTGTCTGCGGACAGCGCTGGCTCCCGGCCTCTAGAGTGAGATGAGCGCACAACCCTAGAGTCTGTCAAGACTGGCCCGTACGGGCAGGGGTACCTTTACCTTTATCTTTTTAACCCACAGTGGAGGATCAACTTCACTTTATAAGCCCTGCCCCCCCCCACTCCACCCCACATACGGGGAAAATAATACTGTTATAACTGACCTCTCCTGAGGATCCCTTGCTGTTATTCTGTGAGGTCCAAAGCTTTTTGTGACTCCACCAAGCCCCAAACAATGTGGTCCTTAAAAAAATATATGCCTGCACCCGCTTTTACACTTCAGTGGCACTTACTTTGACATGTTGACCATGAATCAGTGTGGCCCTCAGCCTGAAATGGGATCAGCTATCGCTGGTCTGCCCCTTAACTCAGAAGTTGCTGGATCCACATTTCAAAGCCTGCCTTAAGACAGTAAAGCATATTTTTCTACAGCTGAGGTGGGGAATCTGTGTCCCTCCAGATTTTGCTGGTCTCCAATGCCCATCACCATCATGACCAATGGTCTGGGGTTATAGGATCTGGAGTCCAGAAACACCTGGAGGGCCTGAGCTTGAAATTAGGAGTGTCAGTTTTTCACTCTGGGCCTGTGACATTCTGAACAAAGGGACAGTCTCTGCAAGAGCGCTCCAATGCTGAAATGAAAAATATGGCATGTCAAACAATGGCTTGGGATCACACATTCGCTCTGGAAGTCCTAAGGCCAGATGTGTGGGAGCTGTTTGGGCTTACTCACTGATCAGAGAAAGGAGTTCTGGGCACATCATTTTTTTTTAAAAAAAACATTCCCTTCTTTTCCTTTTTTAATTTATGCGAGTGGGTTCTGAAACAAAACATTGCAGCTTGGCGAGTACTTATTCCCAAGGCAAGCCTAAGACATTTTGCTGCCTGAGGGAAAGGACAAAATGCACTGAGGTCAGCTGGGTTGTTAAAAAGGTAGCGGGCAAGGCACGTGACAGCTCTCTTCTCCCACAGAAGCCGCCTAGTCAGGAGGAAGAGCTGAGGGGAATACTTTGCTGATAAATCTCATGGTAGTAATGTGCCTAGATAATTAACATTTTCTGTACAAGTATGAAATTGGTATTGTTTAAACAGTTGAACAAAAATATATATTTCCTAATAACATCAACTCTGATTTGGACCTATTTATAGTATATCCTGAGATTTTACCAAGACATCTATATTTTGCATTATTCTCCAGACATGCCTGGAGTTGTTCAGTGACCATCCGTTCAATCACCTTGCCCAGGAATGGTAAGTTTGAGACTGGACAATAATTGGACATAATGGCCAGGTCCAAATATGTCTTTTTAATAAGCAGTTGAACAATCACTTCTTCAGGTGGTAGGTTTCACTCGTTCAAGTCTGTCCACATCCTCAGAGGCAACAGGTTGTAATGGATCGCATCCAACTTGACTAGACCCAGTGGCGTAGTGGGCTGCGGGGGCACAGGGGCAGTCGCCCCAGGCACAAAATTGTTAGTGCTGCCTCAATACAGCTGCACGCTTCCATCACTGGGGTCCGATGACAACGGCTTGTCCATGCAATCAGGTAAGTGACCTCTCCAGACAATGGGATGGCTCTTCTTTTCTTATCTCTGTGGCTGTGATCCCCTGGGTGATGTGGATGCCATTAGGCAGTCGAATGCGCATGCATACTCCGTCTGTTTCCCTCCCTCCTACCCCCTCCTCCACGTGGCCCCGGGAACTGGCAAGCCATACTATGTCTCTGACTAGGCAGAGCTCTGGCACCCTCCTCCCTTGGTGGAGTCTACCTCTTTTTATCTGCAGAAAAACTCATGACAGGAGTCATTACAGGAGATCTTGGACTCTGTATCAGACCCTGATGGCAAAGGTGGTTCTGTTAGACTGTGAACCACCTGAAAGAGTCTCCTGGTACTGTTTTCACCAACAGATCCAGCAACAATGGTCCTCCTCACCGTCGCTATCGCCACTTGGTAGGCTCGACGTTGAGCTCTAACCCGTGTGTGGTCTCATTTGAAGTGGGTTTTTCACCACCAGCACTTTAGCTGTCTCAGGAATTGTTTCATCACCCTCAGCCCCAGGGGTAGAACCACAGGGTCATCCAAGTGCCATGCCATTGGAGAGGGTGCTTTTTAAGGTTTGTGGAGCAGCACCCTCTTATTCCCCACCACCAAATGTGCTTTCCATGTGTTTGGCCGCCGTCTATCGGGTCTCCCCAGATGAATTTGCTATTAGAAGGAGGCATGTGAAGCCATCATCCTGGAAAGAGATTCTGGAGAGAAGCACTCGACCCAATTTTAGCCTTTGGTTCTGTGAGAGGCGCCCAGTGCTTGGTCTTACTAGCTGCAGCTCAACTTTAACTATGTTTACAGCAGAGGAGCAAGTCCTGGAGGGCTGGCTTCCTATTCTGCCTCTATGGGTGAGTTGGCATTGATGAGGAAAATTCCGGGGTGTGAGGCTACTCAACAGCCCAGCTCGTCGGGCAGAGCCCGCGGGTACTTGCGGTCAGAAATGAAGGAGATTCCAGCCACAAATTGGAGCAAAACAGCGGTCAGGAGACCAAGATCTTTTTTTGTTGCGCAACAGGTTCCCACAGGAGTAAGAACCCCGAACATGGGGTGACATTGACTTTTAAAACTTCCCACGGTCACCCAGAATACATTGCATACAGACCCAATCGCCTTCTCAATCGCTGGTCCAGGAATCAGCGTGTTTTAACATGAGTAGAATGTATCCTCTTACTCAAAATGCATCTCTGGGTTATTTGTGGGGCATAGGAATCTGGGCTGGGACAAACTTCCTCTACATGTGACTAAAGGTGGGTGTGGCCTCACCTGTGCAGGTAACAACAAAAGCACAGGGCAGGGCAGCCATCTCTCTCTCTTTCACCACATGCATCGAAGAAGCAACATCTGCTTAGCCAAAGATGCCCTCTTGGCCTCCAGCCAAGAGAGGACAAAGGGACTGTCTTCTTATGGAATAGTTTTCAAGTGTATGTTACTAAGTCTGCCTTCTGGGATCCGATTGTGAACAGAATGTGAGTAAACTCTTTTTATACTTTTATGGAAGACTGTGTCGTGTCTTATCTTTTATGAGGGAATAAGGGGAAAATACCAGAACAGTTATTATAGAGGCTTTAGCGAGCCTGAGCAAACGCATCCGCTGCCAATTTTAGAAGAGGGGAATGTTACTCTGCTAAATTGTGGAACTTGTTAAGACAAGTTGGATAAGGATATAATCAGACAATATATCCTCTCCTGCATCCTGAACATTCCCACAGGTCTGAGGGACGGTGGACAGGCCATAGGCAAACATGTCCAGACTTCTCACTCAGTACAAGCTTAACACAGGCAAACATGTGAAGGCACCTCTTAAGTAAAGCTGAAGGTAAAGGGAGCCCTGACCATTAGGTCCAGTCGTGACCGACTCGGGGTTGCAGCGCTCATCTCACCTTATTGGCCGCCGAGGGAGCCGCCATAAAGCTTCCGGGTCATGTGGCCAGCATGACTAAGCCGCTTCTGGCGAACCAGAGCTGCGCACGGAAACGCCGTTTACCTTCCCGCCGGAGCGGCACCTATTGATCTACTTGCACTTGGACGTGCTTTCGAACTGCTAGGCTGGCAGGAGCTGGGACCGAGCAACGGGAGCTCAGCCCGTCGCGGGGATTCGAACCGCCGACCTTCCGATCTGCAAGCCCTAGGCTCTGTGGTTTAGACCACAGCGCCACCCGCGCCCCTCCTGCACATCCATACCCTGGTGCAAGTCTGGTGATGGGCTCTTGGTTTCTTTGGCCAACTAACTGCTCAGTAATTGTCACCTTTGGGCACTTCCCTGGGTGTACACGTGTCCTCACACTTGAGGGATTATGGCGGGAGATAGAGGGGGAAAGAGTCCTTTCCTTAAGGGCAAGAATGGCGTTGGAATGGAGGAAATTGATGCAGGGGGTGGATTTTCTGAAGTGAGGGGCTTTTCCTAAGCCGGCAGTCCATAAGGGAAGTGGCTTGACAGATTTCTTGCAACAAAGGATCACTTTTGGCAATAGAAACCAGTTAATGGGCTTTTGATGGACTGAGTCCATTGTTCTCTCAGCAGGCGGCCACTCAGGAGCTCAGTCACGCTGGCAAAGCTCCACTGCTCCGCAGAACGGAAACAGGCAGCGGCACAAGAAAGATTCTGTCCACTAGAGGCCGCTATCCGCTATTGGCTAGCTGTCCAAATCCGATGCTTTTGATTGGGCTATACGCAGCAGTATGTAAATACAGAGTTCATGCCCAAGTCCCCGTTCATATTGATACGGTTTCATACCAGAAAGAGGGAAGCAGGGTCTTTTCTTCATAAAAAAAGATGTGGTGCTTGGTGCGACAGGGGAAGGAAAGGGCTTTCTCGAGCTCATTGTCTCGCGCCCTAGGTATGTGGAGGGGTTTCTGGGGAAGGCGAGATCCCTAGCGAATTTCCCCCTCGGAAATTCCGTATAGCATATTCTTAAAAAAGGGGGGGAAAGGAAAAAGGAGGGGGGGGAGAGAAAAGACTGAAAGGGAAGAAAGGTTTCCTCTGTTCCCCTCCACTCTTCCAAAAGAATTCCGAGCTGAGGTGCAGAGCTCTTTCCTCCCTTGTGACCTCCCCACCCTCCTCCTCCTCCCTTCCACATAACTGGCTGTGTCACCTTGCCTGCCAATCATACCTCCCTTTGAACTGAAGCAGAGTTCCATCCCTGTTTGTGCCAGTTCTGGAGTCTAAAAGCCGAGGACCTAAATCAGCCAAAGGAAAATGACACCCTTCCTACCCACGCAAAAATGCAACTTTCATTGGTCTGTTTGCTACTGGACGTGGTCGCCAAGCTTGGCAAAAGGGGTTTGTTTTTTTTTATTTTGGTTTAAGAAGCGAAGCAATAGTTCATTTGCTTGCGAGTGTGGGAGTCTGCAATCCTTGGTGTTCCAGGGCTTTTTGCAAGTTGGAGTTGCCTCCAGTCCACCCCGGATGTAAGAACAGTCCTTCTGGATTAGACCAATGGATGATCTAGTCCAGCACCTTGTTCCCCATAGTTGCCCAGCAGAGGCTCACAACAAGCCCATAAGCAGGACCTGAGTGCAATGGCCCTCTCCCACTCATATTCCCAAGCAGGGCCGGACCTCTGATGAGCCAGAGTGAGGCAGCTACCTCAGGCGGCCGATGCTGAGGTGAGGGGATTGAGCTGGGAGTGGCCTGTGGCCTGTCCTGTACCCCTACGTTAGCTGACTGCTCTCAAGTGCAGGGAAAGCTCCTGTCCTTTCCAAAGTACTTGGAAGAAGATTCAACAGTCAATCCAATTGGCTTCGGTACCGGAAAGATTTTGGGGTGTTTTACTGTTTTGGATGTTTCAATTTGCTGGGAGCGCCCAGAATGGCTGGGGCAACCCAGTCCGATGGACAGCATAGAAATCTCAACGTTGAATTTGTCTGATTTCCTTTCAGAGCCATTCAAGTTGGTACTTTTCAGCACCTATGGGTGTAGTGGCATCTGGACCATGGACCTCTCAGCTGGTGACTTGTGGGAGTCAGTCTGCAGCTCACCACACCTCAGCCAGTGGGATGTATCACCAGAGATTACAGAACCCCAGCCGAGTCTTCAGAGATGTCCTGCTCTCAGCAGAACAGCTTCTTCCAGAGCAGTGGCGGAGCAGGGTGGGGGCGGTCCGCACTGGGTGTCATCCTGCGGGGGGGGGGGGACATTCACTGGTGGCTTGGGAAGCTGGGGGTCGTGGGTGGGCGCTCCCAGCTGGAGGAGGCAGGCAGGGGAGAGGACGGGAAGGAGGCAGGTGAGCAAAGAACGGAGGGGGGCAGGAAGGGGAGAGGAAGGAAGCGGGATCGGTGGGTGCGCCTTTCATTCTACCTGGAAGACCAGCGCCTACAGCTGGATTATCAAGTGGATTGAAAGGGTCACTTTGGGGGCAGCGCTGCAAATGCAGAAGGGATCTTGGCCGGTTTCTAAAAAGGGAAAGTGAGTTTCCCTCTGACGAACACTTTCTGCCTCCCCTCTGCAAAGCTCCACATGTTTTCGCCCCACCCTGTCCTCAGCCAACCCCCCACTTAGAAGCCACTCTTGGGTTATTGACTTCTGTGTGCTTGTGTATCTGTGTCTCCCGTGTGGGGTTCCTCTCTGCGTAAAGTCTTCAAGCTGTGCCTGTGTGCACCTGACAAATCTGCCCCATTGCCTTTCCCTCGTCAAAATTTATCTTTCCCCCCACCTCCAGTCTCCATTGTTGTGTGTCCTGGCTGAGAGGAAAAACAGAAGGCGGGGGGCCATCGGTCAGGGATAGTCTACTTGAGATTCCTGCATTGTCCCAGGGGGTTGGCTTGATGACCCTCAGGGGTCCCTTCCAGCTCCACTCTTCTCTGGTGCAGGCTTGTGCAGAGTTCTAGGTACAAGTTGGGTGCAAGGGGTGCAGCCCATCTTATGCACCGCCGGCTCGGGAAGAAGTCCCACTGATCATGATGAGACTCGCAGGCGAGTAGATTGCTGCTGTGCAGGCCTGCTGTTGAAATCAATGTTTTCCTTTTCAGAGCATGGTGAATTCCCCATGACTAAAACCTCCCCTTCCGTAGTTTCTGCCAGGAGTGTGGGATGTAAACACAGGAGCAGTCAATGGGGAGGGATGTCTGTCTAGCAAGCAGGTAAACTTCCTGGGGACGGACTTCCTCCGCATGTGACCAGAGGTGGGTGTGGCCTCACCTGTGCAGGTAAATGATAAAAGCACAGGGCAGGCAGCCATATCTCTCTCTCTGCCATCTTCCTTCGATGAGGAAACATCTAAGGATGCTCTCAGAGGAGGTAAGAACTATCTTCGTATAAGATAGATTCTAAGTGTATGTAACTTTTTAAAGTCTGTCTGCCTTCTGGGATCATATTGTGAACAGAACGTGAGTAAACTCTTTTATACTTTTATAAAGACTGTGCCGTGTCTTGTATTTTAAGAGGGAACAAAGGGGAAATTACCAGAGTAATTATTATAGAGGTTCTAGCGAACCTGTGCAAGCGTTACCTTTGCGAACTTAAAGTGGAATGTCTATAAACTCTGCTGATATTTTGGGAACTTGTTAGCAGAAATTGGATTAGGATATAATCTCACAATATATCCTCTCCTGCACCCCTGAACATTCCCACAAAGGGTTAGTGGCCCCAGTATTGCATATTTCTGCGTATTTTTGAAGGATTGCGTTGGATTGTGATTTTGAGTTGAGTAATATTTTTCTGAGTTAACTTCCTGGTAAGCACATGGTCCTTTGTTCCATAGTGCAGTGGGGATTAAGCAACCCCCCCCCCTTCCCTCAGAGTTCACAGTGACCCAAGGCAGTGAAGAATTGTTTTGTATTTTGAGATTTTTGAGATTTTGATTTTGAAATTTTGAGAAATTTTTGAAATTTTGAAGAATTTTCAAATTTTGGATTTTAAGATGGTTAGAGCAGCTTTTGATAGTGATGCAAAGCTAGGAATGCCTGTGCTGAATGAACACAATTTCATACACTGGAAGCAGCGCTTGATAGCATGTTTAGATTATAAGCACATTTTGGAAGCTTTAGACCCTCAACCTACAGGATTGTCTGAGGGAGATTTAGCCAAGATAAGTGCTTGGAAACGCATGAACAGCGAAGCTAGACACATAATTTTGAGTGGACTTCGTGATGAGCAGCTATCATTAATAAATAGTACAGAGGATGCGTCTCAAATCTTAAAAGATATTGAGCGCGTGTATGGAGAATCTAGCATAAACTGCTTCGGAAACTTGGTGTGTAAATTAACCAGAGTGAGGATGAATTCAAAAGAGGAATTCACAGAGCACATCAACAAGTTTACTGAGATTATTCAAAGAATTGATCTGACTCCCAAAGCTTTTGATGAAGATACAAAGATAGCATTTTTGTTATCATCGCTTGGACCACGCTTTAGCGCTTTTATAAGTTTGATGGACCATAGACAAGGTCTGACTTTTAAAGACTTGATTGGTTATTTAAAAGAAGAATGCAGAGATAGAGCTGAATCTCCAGTGAGAAATGCTAGAAGCATGGACAGCAGTTATGCATCTAGGCAATGTACAAAGTCCAAAGAGATGCCTAAGAAAGTGATTTGTTTCAATTGTAACAAAGAAGGACATATTGCAAAGAATTGCAGGGCTCCTAAAGCAAAGTAACCCCACCCCTTTCAGCCAAAAGGGGAAAAGAAGGGGAAATGTGAATGCACATGGCTACTGCAAGAAAGGAATTTAACTGTCCAAAATCGTGAGAATAGACGTAATAAATGGATAATTGATTCAGGAGCGAGCTCGCATTTTTCATATAAAAAGGACTATTTTAATGAGATAAATGATGAAGAAGGATCTGAAATTGAAATTGCAGATGGCAACATTGTTAAAGCAAAAGGTGCAGGTTCCATGAGTCTGAAATGCAATATAAACAATGAATGCATTGAGAACACAATCTCTAGAGTTTTGTATGTTCCAGAGCTGAGCTGCAATTTAATCAGCGTGTCCACTTTGGACAAGAAAGGTTTCCAGATCACATTTGGAAATGGAGAATGCAAGATGACTAAAAATGGCAAAGTGGTTGCTCAAGCAAAGCTAATCAATGGTGTATATGAGCTTGATCTTTCAGAGAACCAGTCTGCAAAAGTGGCACATTCCAGCCAGAAGGATGAAGCAGATCTGGACCTATGGCACAGAAGGCTTGGACATAGGGATACCAACGTCATTCTGGATCTACAGAAAAGAGAACTTGTAAGAGGTTTGCAGGTAAATCAGAGCAACAAAGCTCCAGCAAAGTGCATAAGCTGTATTACTGAGAAGGCTGTAAAACCTTCATTTCCACGTTGTGCAGAACAAAGAAGCAACAAAGTGCTTGACATAGTGCACACTGACATATGTGGACCCATGAATGTTCCCTTACTGGGAAAGAATGGATATATTTTAATATTTCTGGATGACTTTTCGAGATCTTGTGTTGTATATTTCCTCAAAGAGAAGAGTGAGACAGTGGACAAGCTCCAGGAATACATTGCCATGGTCAAGAATAAATTCCAGAGAGCTCCAGCTGTGTTAATGAGCGACAATGGAGGTGAGTACTGCTCAAATGAAATGCAGGCTCTCCTGGCCAAGGAAGGAATTGCACACGTAACCACAATTCATAGAATCATAGAGTTGGAAGAGACCACAAGGGCCATCGAGTCCAACCCCCTGCCAAGCAGGAAACACCATCAGAGCACTCCTGACATATGGTTGTCAAGCCTCTGCTTAAAGACCTCCAAAGAAGGAGACTCCACCACACTCCTTGGCAGCAAATTCCACTGTCAAACAGCTCTTACTGTCAGGAAGTTCTTCCTTATGTTTAGGTGGAATCTTCTTTCTTGTAGTTTGGAACCATTGCTCCGTGTCCGCTTCTCTGGAGCAGCAGAAAACAACCTTTCTCCCTCCTCTATGTGACATCCTTTTATATCTTTGAACATGGCTATCATATCACCCCTTAACCTCCTCTTCTCCAGGCTAAACATGCCCAGCTCCCTTAGCCGTTCCTCATAAGGCATCGTTTCCAGGCCTTTGACCATTTTGGTTGCCCTCCTCTGGACACGTTCCAGTTTGTCAGTGTCCTTCTTGAACTGTGGTGCCCAGAACTGGACACAGTACTCCAGGTGAGGTCTGACCAGAGCAGAATACAGTGGCACTATTACTTCCCTTGATCTAGATGCTATACTCCTATTGATGCAGCCCAGAATTGCATTGGCTTTTTTAGCTGCCGCGTCACACTGTTGGCTCATGTCAAGTTTGTGGTCAACCAAGACTCCTAGATCCTTTTCACATGTACTGCTCTCAAGCCAGGTGTCACCCATCTTGTATTTGTGCCTCTCATTTTTTTTTGCCCAAGTGCAATACTTTACATTTCTCCCTGTTAAAATTCATCTTGTTTGTTTTGGCCCAGTTCTCTAATCTGTCAAGGTCGTTTTGAAGTGTGATCCTGTCCTCTGGGGTGTTAGCCACCCCTCCCAGTTTGGTGTCTTACACACCACAGCAGAATGCCATAGCTGAGAGAAAATTTAGGTCCATTATGGATATGACAAGGTGCATGCTAAAGGATGCATGTTTGCCACAGAAGCTGTGGGCCGAAGGAGTATACACGTCGGTCTATTTGCAGAATAGACTGCCAACTAAAGGTGCAGAGCGCACACCATTTGAACTTTGGCATGGGAAAGCTCCCAATCTGTCGCACATACGTGTGTTTGGAAGTCCGTGTTACTTCCACGTGCCCAAGGAACACAGACACAAGCTTGACTCCAGGGCAAAAGCAGGTATCCTTGTGGGATACGCCTCTGGAGGCAAAGGATACAGAATTATGGACTTACAAACTGGTAAGACAAATGCATACCATGCGGTTTATTTTGATGAATATGGAAAAGTAGACATTAAGAACACTGTTGTGGATTCTTCCGAGGAGTCAGAAAGGACTCAAGAATTTGTATATTTCCCTTTTGAGACCCCACAAAGTAATAATCTGCCTTCGAGTGTTACAGCGCCCCCTACAGGCAACGCACCAGAAGACACAGAGGACCAGAACCCTGGCGGCACCAGAGACGAAGAGGAGGACTCAGATGGGGACATGCCTGCGTTGGAGGAGGATGAGGAAGCTGATGCGGTCGCAGAACCAGAGGTCAGGCGCTCGTCCAGAACCAACAGAGGTGTCCTACCATTACGGCTGTCCTACTTTGCAGGGTCGGCAAAGAAGAGATACAGGAGATACATTTGGGAAGAGATACAGGAGATGCCAGCTGCAGAAGCCAGTCTCTGGAGGAAGGCCGCGCAGGAGGAGATGGATGCACTGCATCAGAACAAGACCTGGACACTCACTGAGCTGCCTCCCGGTAAGAAGGCCATTGGCAGTAAATGGGTTTTCAAGGTTAAGAAGGGGTCAGAAGGAGAAGTGCAGCGCTACAAAGCTAGACTTGTAGCACAGGGATTTTCACAGCGTTTTGGTGAAGACTATGATGAAGTTTTTGCACCAACCGTGAGGTACAGCAGCGCAAGAATGCTTTTGAGCATTGCAGCCTCCAAGAAAATGAGGGTGAAACACATTGACATTGCTACCGCTTTTCTACATGGGCAGATTTCTGAGGAAATTTATATGAAACAGCCCAAAGGTTTTGTAAAACCACATGAGGCACATTTAGTGTGCAAACTCCAGAAAGGACTTTACGGACTCAAACAGGCTGCTAGAGCCTGGAACCAGAAGTTGCATAAAATGCTGACGCAACTTGGGTACAAGCAAGGCGACGCTGACAAGTGCTTGTACAGTAAGTCAAATAATGGACAATTCTCATATATCTTAGCTTTTGTCGATGACCTGATTATTGCCACAGCAAGTGAAAAAGACTATACACAGATAGTAAAACTCCTTAGCAAAGAGGTGGAGGTCAAGGAGCTAGGAGATGTCCAGTACTACCTCGGGATCCAGGTGGAAAGAGAAGAGGACGGCTCATTTCTTCTCAGCCAAAGACAGAAGATCCACGAGCTAGTTGAGCACATGCAGATGCAAGACGCACATCCAGTTGCTACACCGATGGCTACTGACTTCCTGAAGAATCAGCAGGATTCGAAGCAGTTGCCAGACAACAATGACTACAGGTCGGCGATTGGTAAACTTTTGTATTTAGTTACCACATGTATACCTGACTTAGCTAATGCTGTGGGGATTCTTAGCAGAAAGGTGAATTCTCCCACTGAGCATGATTGGGCAGGTGTAAAGAGGGTGGTGCGATATTTGAAGGGTACCATGAATTGTAAATTAAGGTTACCATCCGTCAGAGACCCTAAGTTGGTTGGGTATACTGATGCGGATTGGGCTGGGGATAATGCTGACTATAAATCAACAAGTGGTCATGTTTTCATGTTTGGGGATGGACCTGTTGCATGGGGCAGTTATAAACAGAGCTGTGTAGCATTATCTTCCACAGAATCAGAATACGTTGCAGCAACAGAAGCCTGCAGAGAGATCGCCTGGCTTGATCAACTCATAAAGGACTTTGGGTTGGTGAGAAAAGGGCCTGTCAGCTTGCTAGAGGACAATCAAAGTTGCCTGAAGCTGACGCAGAGTGAGAAGTTCCTGGCCAGAACAAAACACATTGGGGTTAAATACCACTATGTACGCCAGATGATCCAGGATGGACTTGTGGAGCTATCCTACTGCAGCACCCAAGAGATGACTGCTGACATCCTGACGAAACCCCTACCAAGAGAGAGGTTCCAGAATCTACGTGTCAAGCTGGGACTCTGGGTGGTTGAATAAAGTTGTTTATGTTTTGTGTATGTTGTATTGCCTGAGAAGGGGTATGTGGGATGTACACAGGAGCAGTCAATGACAACATTCCTAGAGTGTACATGTTAGAACATGGGGAGGGATGTCTGTCTAGCAAGCAGGTAAACTTCCTGGGGACGGACTTCCTCCGCATGTGACCAGAGGTGGGTGTGGCCTCACCTGTGCAGGTAAATGATAAAAGCACAGGGCAGGCAGCCATCTCTCTCTCTGCCATTTTTCTTTCGAAGAAGAAGCATCTAAAGATGCTCTCTTGGCTCTTAGCCAAGAGAGGAGGAAAGGACTATCTTGCTATAAGATAGATTCCAAATGCATGTAACCTTTTTAAGCCTGTCTGCCTTCTGGGATCATATTGTGAACAGAACGTGAGTAAACTCTTTTATACTTTTATAAAGACTGTGTCGTGTCTTGTATTTTAAGAGGGAACAAAGGGGAAATTACCAGAGTAATTATTATATATATATATTTTTAAAATAATATTTATTAAAGTTTCAAAGAAGTTACAAAAATGAAAAGAAGAAAAAAAAAGAAAACAAAAAATACAAAATACAGAAAAATAAAAACAATTAAAAACAAATCACTCTTTCCATGTCTTATCTTTCATTTGCTTGTTTCCCTGACCTCCTGACGCCTCCCTTTTTTGTATTCTAGTTCAATATTTGTTTCAGCAAGTCCTTACCATTTTTGCTTTTATCTTGATATTTTATCTTGATATATTGTAACTTTACATTTTTACCTGTTAACAATCCATTTTTACATACCACTTTATAACATTATTGCTAAAACCACATAACTTCATTCCAGCATCCTTCTAACATTCCTTAATTTTACAGTGTTTCTTTAGATAATCTTTAAATTTCTTCCAATCTTCTTCTACCGACTCTTCTCCCTGGTCTCGGATTCTGCCAGTCATTTCCGCCAGTTCCATGTAGTCCATCAACTTCATCTGCCATTCTTCCCGGGTGGGTAAATCTTGTGTCTTCCAATACTTTGCGATGAGTATTCTTGCTGCTGATGTTGCATACATAAAGAAAGTTCTATCCTTCTTTGGCACCAGTTGGCCGACCATGCCCAGGAGAAAGGCCTCTGGTTTCTTCAGGAAGGTATATTTAAATACCTTTTTCATTTCATTATAGATCATCTCCCAGAAAGCCTTAATCCTTAGGCACGTCCACCAAAGGTGAAAGAATGTACCTTCATTTTCTTTACATTTCCAACATTTATTATCGGGCAAATGATAGATTTTTGCAAACTTGACTGGTGTCATGTACCACCTGTATATCATAACATTATGTTGGCTGACTGGGAACAGTTATGGACCACAGGTATGAAATTTATGGCATGTAATGCCTTAAGAGAGAATACCAGAGTAATTATTATAGAGGTTCTAGCGAACCTGTGCAAGCGTTACCGTTGCGAACTGAAAGTGGAATGTCTATAAACTCTGCTGATATTTTGGGAACTTGTTAGCACAAGTTGGATTAGGATATAATCTCACAATATATCCTCTCCTGCACCCCTGAACATTCCCACAAGGAGTTCAGCCTACACTCGAGTAGCACCCTGGCAGAGACACGTGCCCGACTGGCATGTTCCCTCCCTCCTGGTCGATCGTTTGGGAGCTTCATAAGCTTTCTTCAGCCCGAACATCACAGCGACCGATGCCAAGCGACACCGGCACACTTAGGGATCCGCAGAGTTTGTGCATCATGCGTGACAGACCTCAGCAACTCAGCATTTTGGCTAATCGACTTTATTTACATATCAACACACACACGGAGCACTGCAACATGGCTCCCTCTCTCTCGAGCATCAGACAGCAAAGAGAAAAAGAACAAAGGACAATAGTCCCACTTCACGGAACACAGGAACACAAACATCCTGTCGCCGTCACTTCCCACTCTGTAGAGTCAAAACATAGACAACAATCCCATGACTGCAATCATGGAGCTGGAATTCTAACAGTTTCAAGCGCTACCACAGGTTCCGCAGAATATCTGTACTGCATGGTTTAGTGTGGCAGCACCTGCCCTTTGGAACTCCCCGCCTCTTGCAACAAAGCACGTGCCTTTGCTAGACACTTTTCAGGCACCTGCTAAAAGCATTCTTGTTTAGGCAAGCATACCTAGGAGCTTAGGAAGTTGAAGAAATTTTCATCTCTTTTAATATTTTAGCTTTTGTATGTTTTAAAGTAGGATTGTTGATTTTTCTTGATTTTACTGCTGTGGTGGTTTTTTGGTTTTTTGTTTTGGTAAACTACTTTGCAGGCTTTTTAAAATAAATTTTATTAAATAAAGAAGCAATACATAGAACTCAGAATAGAAATATATAGGAAAATATATACCCCCCCATTTTCTTTATTTTTCCTTCTCCTCCTCCTGCTGCTGCTCCTCCTCCTCGTGTTCCTCACCTGAAGGAAAAGGCAAAGAACCACCATTAAAATTGGTGCCTGGTATGTGCAACCATATGCTGTATTTTTATTCTTTTTGGCAAGAAAATGGGCACACAAGGAGGCAGCAAACCTTTGTGCCCTTCCGAGGCACATGCGCAGTCTGCTACTGGCCTCTGGTCTCCTGCGCATGGGGTGGGGGTGGGGGGGAGGCCACCCCTTCCACGCAGCGAAGGCGACCTTGGCATGGCTACCAGCTGCCCACAAAGGCGCACTGAACTGGGCTCCAGACTGTGGTGGGACTCCCCTAAGCCCCAGCCAACATGGCCAGCGCTCATCAGGGATGATGGGACTTGAAACCCATTGGGAGGGAGGGCCATGTGAAGACAGGATTCTCAAAAATACCTCTGGCTTGCGGCTCCTGGAGTGTTGCTGGCAACGCCTGGAGTTTCTCTTCAAGCTCCCAGAGCTTCAAACGGAATACTTCAGCTTCCTTAAATACTGTTTCAGCTGCATGCCACACCTCAGCCAAAAGAGCTGCTTTAACTCAGAAAAAGAAGGGAGCATCTGTGCATGTCATTCCGGTCAAGTTGCACCAAAGTGGGACTTGTTCATCTGAGCTCCCCAAGCTGGTTTTTCTAATTGTTTGACTGGGGTTGTTTGTTGGTTTTTCTTTAATTTGGAGCAAGGCCTCTTTATGTGCCCTTTCAATCCCCAAGAGCCAGCACTGTAAATCAGTTTTAAGGGAGTCTTAGAAGCACAGCTGCCGCCACCCCCCACCCCCCACCCCCCACCCCCCAACATCACCAGCAGTTACACATACAGGCTTTTAAAACTTATTTAATATCTTTTTTAAAAAGTTAACCTTGTAATTCCTAAATCATTTTAAACACTTTGAAATACTTCCTAAAATTCTGCTTTTTAACATTTAGGTAAATGATGTAATAAAGGAACCCAAATGGCCAGATATTTCCCTGTTTCAGTTTTATCCCATAATGTATCCATTTTGCTACATGCCAACAATACGGTGTTGTTAGCACAAACATTCTGAGCGTCTGCACATGCGCGAGCAGCGAAACCTGGAAGTAACCCGTTCCGTTACTTCTGGGTCGCCGCGGGACGCAACCTGAAAAGACGTAACCTGAACCGAGCGGAAGAAGAGGTATGACTGTATTTGAGGATTTGCTTCTCTGATAGGAGTACTGGGTCTCATCAGATGACAGCCTCGGCCTTGAAGGCATCAAGATCTGCACAAGCAATTCTTAGCTTTACCAGAACTGAAGGCGGCAATGGGATTGCCCCTGCTCCGAGAAGATATACAGTGGTACCTCGGAAGTCAAACGGAATCCATGCCAGAAGTCCGTTTGACTTCCAAAACATTCGGAAACCAAGGCGCGGCTTCCGATTGGCTGCAGGAGCTTCCTGCACTCGATCCAAAGCCGCGGAAGCCCCGTCGGACATTTGGGCTCCAAAGAACATTCACAAACCGGAACACTCACTTCCGGGTTTGTGGCGTTCGGGAGCCAAAACATTCGAGTCGCAAGGCGTTTGGGATCCAAGGTACGACTGTATTGGTAAGGGGTCCCCACAGGTAACATGGGGGGGGAGAATGATGGGGGGATCGGGAGAGACAGGGAAGCCCGGAGGGAACGCCCCACCTAGCCCAGCTCCCACCCCAAGCCAATATCACCAGCGGCTGGAGCAAAAGAGCAGAGGAACCATGCACCGGGGACCGGCTGGGGTCTAGAAGAACGCGCCGTGGATCCTCCCCTGCCAGTGCAGGGGGGCACAGCAAAAACCATGCTTTATCTTATTTAGTTTATTTTCAGTCCATTTCTTATCCGTATTTTAAAACCCTAGGAACCCAGGTAGGCGGCCTGAACCACTGGAGCTCATTTCCTGGAACTGCCACCTCAGCCCTGAACTAGGGACCCAACACCAAGCCCTGGGGGTCCCACGGGAGAATTCAAACTGCCCCTTTTTCTTGTTCCCTTCTCTCTCTCTCTCTCTCTCTCTCTCTCTCTCTCTCTCTCTCTCTCCTCCTTCTTCTTTAGTTATACAAACAACCCTCCCTTTTTTATTAATACATTATTACTCATTATTCATCCATTTCTATTCACTTCTTACTCATTTACTCATTTTCATTATTATTACTTTCTCTTTTTTTAAAAAAAGTTTTTTTTTAATTTCTCATTAAAGAATTCTCTATATATATCTACTTTTCCATCCCCACTCCCCCCTTTTTCTATTTACTTATTAAAATCGTTTTTTTCTTTTCCTTCTCTTTTCTGAACAAACAATTTTCAGTAGGATTTTTTATGTTTTCTTTTTCTTTCTTTCTTCTTTTTCTCTCTATCTCTTTTCTCTCTTTCTTATCTTTTCTTTTCCATCTTGTCTTTTGTCTCACACTATAACTTGAACCACCACAGCGACTTTTGATTTTTAAATAGAATTCCATTAGCCTTTACATTTTTAACTTTTGACTCTTATCTGCAAACCCGCAGCCCGACCTCCCCACCTTAACACTGGGAGGGCCATGTCCCCGGAATTTGTGAAGACAGGATTCTCAAAAATACCTCTGGCTTGCGGCTCCTGGAGTGTTGCTGGCAACAGCTGGAGTTTTTCTTCAAGCTCCTGGACCTTCATACGCAATGCTTCATCATCCTTAAGTACTGTTTCCGCCCCCGTCTTAGGGCTATTGGGCGCCTTCTTCAGTATTTCAACATCCTGGAGAGGACAGACACTTCCTGCTAGACATTTACTCCAGACATTTACAGAAGGCACAGAGGCACTGGTTGAAGAAGTTGGGAATGAGCAGACAGTGCTATTGCTGAGAAGGAGCTCCACCCCAGGGTGCTAAAGAGCTCTTTCCCTAGCCTGCAGGTGCCAGAAGGCCAAGCACTCGTGTTCCAGTGGTGGTACTTCAGAGGAGTATGAGAAAAGGCTGCTCTGGATTCTGGGTATATAAATGGCCTTGCCTGAAGCTGTGGATTGTGCTCTGCATTAGCAGAGAGGCTCTACTTAGTTGCAAATGAAGCACATTTCAGTCATTATAGAAACCGGTGTTTCCATGCATGCTTGTTCAGGAACTATGTGAACTAGACAGCCGCTGTTTTAAACTAACCCTTTTCTGGCAGGTTAAATGATTAAAGTTGACTTGATTCACTTCATCCGCCAACTACCCTTCTAAGCAACCAGAGCAATTGCAAATAAAAGGCTCTCCAACTGCTCGCTATCCCTATCTGCAAGCAAGCTCTCCCACAAAATGGGGGGGGACAGGGGATCCCCGCTGCTGTCCTTTGCCTCAACGCCCCAAAGACAAGCCGTCCAGCTGGAGAAAAGGGGGGAGGGGTGTACGCCACAGGAACGGCCAAGAACGTTGTTTTTTGCTCAGCAATGAGACGTTAAAGCAGACATACCTTCGTCTGGGTCTCTTCTCTCTCGAGTCGGGCTCTCCCTCTACTCAGCGGCGGCGGCTCCAGCAAGGTCGGGGCACCCCCCCAGCCAGCGGATTGGCTGGCTAGAACTGGCTGGAATGTCCCCGGATTTAATTAATGTCCCCGGATGTAGTCGGGACCTCCGATGCTGCTTGCTGCCATGGCGTCAGCCATGTTGCAGCGCAGGAAGTCCCCAGGCGTAAATCCGGGGACATTCCGGGGACAAATTTCTGCCGGGGACAGATTGCTGAATCCGGGGACTCTCCCTGGCAACCGGGGATGCCTGGTAAGCCTCCTTCTGGCCTTACCTGAGCAGCAAGTGCAGCTTGTCCTGGATCACCGTGGATCCCTTCAGCTGCCATCAAGCTCCCAGGTGTGGATCTGTTGTCCTGACCTGATTTTTAAATAGAATTCCATTAGCCTTTACATTTTTAACTTTTAACTCTTTATCTGCAAACCCGCAACCCCACCTCCCCACCTTAACACTGGGAGGGCCATGTCCCCGGAATTTGTGAAGACAGGATTCTCAAAAATACCTCTGGCTTGCGGCTCCTGGAGTGTTGCTGGCAACGCCTGGAGTTTCTCTTCAAGCTCCCAGAGCTTCACAAGGAATCTTTGAGTTTCCTTAAATACTGTTTCAGCTCCTTGCCACACCCCAGCCAAAAGAGCTGCTATCACTGAGAAAAAGAAGGGAGCATCTGTGCATGTCATTCCGGTCAAGTTGCACCAAAGTGGGACTTGTTCATCTGAGCTCCCCAAGCTGGTTTTTCTAATTGTTTGACTGGGGTTGTTTGTTGGTTTTTCTTTAATTTGGAGCAAGGCCTCTTTATGTGCCCTTTCAATCCCCAAGAGCCAGCACTGTAAATCAGTTTTAAGGGAGTCTTAGAAGCACAGCTGCCGCCACCCCCCACCCCCCAACATCACCAGCAGTTACACATACAGGCTTTTAAAACTTATTTAATATCTTTTTTAAGAAGTTAACCTTGTAATTCCTAAATCATTTTAAACACTTTGAAATACTTCCTAAAATTCTGCTTTTTAACATTTATGTAAATGATGTAATAAAGGAACCCAAATGGCCAGATACTTCCCTCTTTCAGTTTTATCCCGTAATGTGTCCATTTTGCTACATGCCAACGATACGGTGTTGTTAGCACAAACGCAAGTGGGTATGAGGCGATTACTAAAGAACTTTGGGGGACTGTGTCGTAACAAAGATTTGAATACAAATTATTCCAAGACAAAAGCCGTAGTATTGGGGGCACAGCCCAGGAAGCAGAAATGGCTCCTAAATGGACAAGCCATTGAACAAGTCAGGGATTTCAACTACAGTGGTACCTCTGGTTGCGAACGGGATCCATTCCGGAGCCCCATTCGCATCATGAGCAGAACGCAACCCGCGTCTGCGCGTGTGTGGGTCGCGATTTGCAGCTTCTGCGCATGCGCGTGACATCATTCTGTGCGTCTGCACATGCGCGAGCAGCGAAACCTGGAAGTAACCCGTTCCATTACTTCCGGGTCGCCGCGGGACGCAACCTGAAAAGACGTAACCTGAACCGAGCGGAAGAGGAGGAATGACTGTATTTGAGGATTTGCTTCTCTGATAGGAGTACTGGGTCTCATCAGATGACAGCCTCGGCCTTGAAGGCATCAAGATCTGCACAAGCAATTCTTAGCTTTACCAGAACTGAAGGCAGCAATGGGATTGCCCCTGCTCCGAGAAGATATACAGTGGTACCTCGGAAGTCAAACGGAATCCATGCCAGAAGTCCGTTTGACTTCCAAAACATTCGGAAACCAAGGCGCGGCTTCCGATTGGCTGCAGGAGCTTCCTGCACTCGATCCAAAGCCGCGGAAGCCCCGTCGGACATTTGGGCTCCAAAGAACATTCACAAACCGGAACACTCACTTCCGGGTTTGTGGCGTTCGGGAGCCAAAACATTCGAGTCGCAAGGCGTTTGGGATCCAAGGTACGACTGTATTGGTAAGGGGTCCCCACAGGTAACATGGGGGGGAGGAGAATGATGGGGGGATCGGGAGAGACAGGGAAGCCCGGAGGGAACGCCCCACCTAGCCCAGCTCCCACCCCAGGCCAATATCACCAGCGGCTGGAGCAAAAGAGCAGAGGAACCATGCACCGGGGACCGGCTGGGGGCTAGAAGAACGCGGCGTGGACCCTCCCCTGCCAGTGCAGGGGGGCACAGCAAAAACCATGCTTTATCTTATTTAGTTTATTTTCAGTCCATTTCTTATCCGTATTTTAAAACCCTATGAACCCAGGTAGGCGGCCTGAACCACTGGAGCTCATTTCCTGGAACCGCCGCCTCAGCCCTGAACTAGGGACCCGACACCAAGCCCTGGGGGTCCCACGGGAGAAAGCAAACTGCCCCTTTTTCTTGTTCCCTTCTCTCTCTCTCTCTCTCTCTCTCCTCCTTCTTCTTTAGTTATACACACAACCCTCCCTTTTTTATTAATACATTATTACTCATTATTCATCCATTTCTATTCACTTCTTACTCATTTACTCATTTTCATTATTATTACTCATTTTTCTCTTTTTTAAAAAAAGGTTTTTTTAATTTCTCATTAAAGAATTCTATATATATATCTACTTTTCCATCCCCACTCCCCACCCCCTTTCCTCAAAAATACCTCTTGCTTGCGGCTCCTGGAGTATTGCAGGCAATGGCTGGAGGTTTTCTACAAGCTCCTGGACCTTCATACACAATGCTTCATCATCCTTAAGTACTGTTTCCGCCCCCGTCTTAGGGCTATTGGGCGCCTTCTTCAGTATTTCAACATCCTGGAGAGGACAGACACTTCCTGCTAGACATTTACTCCAGACATTTACAGAAGGCACAGAGGCACTGGTTGAAGAAGTTGGGAATGAGCAGACAGTGCTATTGCTGAGAAGGAGCTCCACCCCAGGGTGCTAAAGAGCTCTTTCCCTAGCCTGCAGGTGCCAGAAGGCCAAGCGCTGGTGTTGCAGTGGTGGTACTTCAGAGGAGTATGAGAAAAGGCTGCTCTGGATTCTGGGTATATAAATGGCCTTGCCTGAAGCTGTGGATTGTGCTCTGCATTAGCAGAGAGGCTTTACTCAGTTGCAAATGAAGCATATTTCAGTCATTATAGAAACCGGTGTTTCCATGCATGCTTGTTCAGGAACTCTGTGAACTAGACAGCCGCTGTTTTAAACTGGCCCTTTTTCTGGCAGGTTAAACGATTAAAGTTGACTTGATTCACTTCATCCGCCAACTACCCTAAGCAACCAGAGCAATTGCAAATAAAAGGCTCTCCAACCGCACGCTATCCCTATCTGCAAGCAAGCTCTCTCACAAAGTTGGGGGGACACAGGGGATCCCCTCTGCTGTGCTTTGCCTCAACGCCCCAAAGACAAGCCGTCCAGCTGGAGAAAAGGGGGGAGGGGTGTACGCCACAGGAACGGCCAAGAACACTGTCTTTTGCTCAGCAATGAGGCATTAAAGCAGACATACCTTCCTCTGGGTGTGCTCTCTCGAGTCGGGCTCTCCCTCTACTTAGCGGCAGCGGCTGCAGCAAGGTCGGGGCACCCCCCCCCAGCCAGCGGATTGGCTGGCTGGAACTGGCTGGAATGTCCCCAGATTTAATTAATGTCCCCGGATGTAGTCGGGACCTCCGATGCTGCTTGCTGCCATGGCGTCAGCCATGTTGCAGCGCAGGAAGTCCCCAGGCGTAAATCCGGGGACATTCCGGGGACAAATTTCTGCCGGGGACAGATTGCTGAATCCGGGGACTCTCCCTGGCAACCGGGGATGCCTGGTAAGCCTCCTTCTGGCCTTACCTGAGCAGCAAGTGCAGCTTGTCCTGGATCACCGTGGATCCCTTCAGCTGCCATCAAGCTCCCAGGTGTGGATCTGTTGTCCTGACCTGATTTTTAAATAGAATTCCATTAGCCTTTACATTTTTAACTTTTGACTCTTATCTGCAAACCCGCAGCCCCACCTCCCCACCTTAACACTGGGAGGGCCATGTCCCCGGAATTTGTGAAGACAGGATTCTCAAAAATACCTCTGGCTTGAGGCTCCTGGAGTGTTGCTGGCAACGCCTGGAGTTTCTCTTCAAGCTCCTGGAGATTCACGCGGAATGTTTGAGTTTCCTTAAATACTGTTTCAGCTGCATGCCACACCTCAGCCAAAAGAGCTGCTATCACTCAAAAAAAGTTTAAAAAGTTTTTTTTAAAATTTCTCATTAGAGAATTCTATATATATATATAAGTACTTTTCCTTCCCCACTCCCCCAGTTTTTCTATTTATTTATTACAATGTTTTTTTTTCTTTTCCTTCTCTTTTCTGAACAAACAAACAAACCATTTTCAGTAGGATTTTTTGTGTTTTCTTTTTCTCTCTATCTCTTTTCTCTCTTCCTTATCTTTTCTTTTCCATCTTGTCTTTTGTCTCACACTATAAGTTGAACCACCACAGCGACTTTTGATTTTTAAATAGAATTCCATTAGCCTTTACATTTTTAACTTTTGACTCTTATCTGCAAACTCCCAACCCCACCTCTCCACCTTAACACTAGGAGGGCCATGTCCCCGGAATTTGTGAAGACAGGATTCTCAAAAATACCTCTTCCTTGTGGATCCTGGAGTATTTTTGGCAACAGCTGGAGTTTTTCTTCAAGCTCCTGGACCTTCATACGCAATGCTTGATCATCCTTAAGTACTGTTTCCGCCCCCGTCTTAGGGCTATTGGGCGCCTTCTTCAGTATTTCAACATCCTGGAGAGGACAGACACTTCCTGCTAGACATTTACTCCAGACATTTACAGAAGGCACAGAGGCACTGGTTGAAGAAGTTGGGAATGAGCAGACAGTGCTATTGCTGAGAAGGAGCTCCACCCCAGGGTGCTAAAGAGCTCTTTCCCTAGCCTGCAGGTGCCAGAAGGCCAAGCACTCGTGTTGCAGTGGTGGTACTTCAGAGGAGAATGAGAAAAGGCTGCTCTGGATTCTGGGTATATAAATGGCCTTGCCTGAAGCTGTGGATTGTGCTCTGCATTAGCAGAGAGGCTCTACTTAGTTGCAAATGAAGCACATTTCAGTCATTATAGAAACCGGTGTTTCCATACATGCTTGTTCAGGAACTCTGTGAACTAGGCAGCCTCTGTTTCAAACTGGCCCTTTTTCTGGCAGGTTAAACGATTAAAGTTGACTTGATTCACTTCAGCCGCCAACTACCCTTCTAAGCAACCAGAGCAATTACAAATAAAAGGCTCTCCAACCGTGCACTATCCCTATCTGCAAGCAAGCTCTCCCACAAAGTGGGGGGGGGACAGGGGATCCCCGCTGCTGTGCTTTACCTCACAGCCCCAAATACAAGCCATCCAGCTGGAGAAAAGGGGGGAGGGGTGTACGCCACAGGAACGGCCAAGAACGCTGTTTTTTGCTCAGCAATGAGACGTTAAAGCAGACATACCTGTGAGGAGAACCTGAGCTTACAGGGTTAAACAGCTCAGAATGTACGCCCTGCCTACTATTGGGAGGGGGGAGATTCTGCGTCATATCCGAGAGTCTCCAGCCTTTGTTCTTTCTCTCTACTTTCGCTTTTGAGGAGAGTGCACGTGTTTTCACGATGCTGTTCGACAATGGATAGTTTCTGCTTAAATAAAACTGCTTTTAGCTGCTAAGATCCTGAGTGGACTTTATTTAAGCACACTGAAGGAAAGCACTTGAGTTTGCAGCTTTCTCTGACCGCTGCTTAACTCTGCGTTTGCTCAGAGCTTCGGAATGTGGCCCTTTGAAGTGCGGAGGCCTGGGCGGTAGCTGCGCAGCCGAAGCGGGCTGGACGCCAGGACTTATCTGAGCAATAAATCTTCTTCAGGTTATGGGCGACAGTTACTGCAATTAGAGGAAGCTTCTTTGAAGCCTGCTTTGAAGTACTGTGTGCTTTAAAAGGCTGTGAAACTTGAGAAGCTGCTGTTTTTTGCTTCCCGTCACTGTGGCTCCCCCTCCCATCTTGTGAGAGAATGTCCAGTGGAGGCACAGGAACAGCCGAAGGCCGTCTCCCGTAGCAACCAGATAAAGGGCTCTTCTTCAAAGCGTGGGAAAGGCAAGCCGAAGGCAGCTGGCAGAGACACTGAACATAAACATTTGGCAGCCTCTATGGCTGCAGTCAAGAGTTGTCAACAGGATGCTGTGCTGGCTTTTGTGATCGACAGTGGAGCGTCCCATCACCTAGTGCCATCTGCAGGATTCCTGGAGAACTGCACCTCTGTATCTTCTGGGAAGACTGTCTGTTTAGCAGATGGGACTCGACACCCACTCACGCAGACTGGCTCACTGTTTTGTTCTTTCTTACAGGATTCAATCCAGGCTTTTGTTGTTCCAGGACTGTCCTGCACATTGCTGTCTGTCAGCGCCCTTCTTGCTGAGAACTACAGAGTGCGTTTTGAGAACAATAAGTGTTCTATTTCTAAGAATGGACAGCAACTAGTCAGTGTTGAATGTAAAGACAGGTTGTTTGTGATAGATGCTTCTTTTGCAGGTACAGGTGACACGGAGGTGGCTCAAGCACAGTGTGCCAACGTTCCAGTTCATGATGCGTGTGCTCACTTATGGCACCGACGCATGGCTCACGTGTCCTGGGGGTCAGTGAAGAAGATCCCAGAGTGTACGCAAGGGTGCAAAATGAAATCATGTGCTAAGTTTCTAGATTGCAGAGCGTGCAAGTCTGCAAAGGTAAAAATGTGCACATACCCTAGGTCTGAGAGGGTGACCACTAGGGCTTTTCAGTTAATTCATGCAGATTTGTGTGGTCCGATGTCTGTGACCAGTATGGGCGGAGCCAAATATGCGCTGGTTCTGATTGATGACCATACACGCAACTCCTGGATCTTCACGATCCAACACAAAAATGAAGCTGCGCCGCTAATCAAAGACTGGATTGCGGCTGTGGAACTGCAGTTTTCCACACGGGTGCAAAACTTTCAGAGCGATCGCGGTGGGGAGTTCACCGGGTCTGCACTGCAAAGTTTCTTCCGCAAAAAGGGGATTCAACACCGATTGTCCTCTCCACACAGTCCCCAACAAAACGGGATTGCGGAAAGACAGAACAGGACTCTAGGGTAGATGTCCGCAGCTCTTTTGTTTGATGCCGGGCTCCCACAGCGCTTTTGGGGGGAGGCTTGGTGAACGGCCAACTTTATTCTGAACAGGTCGTTCAATTCAGTGGTAGGTGACACACCCTACTTCTTGCTGCACGGAAAGAAGCCGAAAGTGCACTACTTCCGCGTTTTTGGCTGTGAGGCTTGGGTCCTCATACCAAAGGCCAAACGCAAGAAAGGTGAACCCAAGTCCCAAAAGATGATTTTCTGTGGGTATGAGCCAGGGACCAAGGGGTGGAGGTTTGCTTATCCGTCAGGGAATCAGTCCAGGATTCAGCTCAGCAACAGTGCTGAATTCTGTGAGCAGAGTGGCTGGGCAAGGATACATGGGAACCCTGACATCCTGTCAGAGAGTCTGCTTGACTCTGCCGATGAAGGAGAGGAAGAGGTTGAACCTGCTACTGAGGCCCAGAGTCCAGACCCAGTGCAGGCAGAGGGGAGAACTTCTCCCAAGGCTGTGAAGATTGAGCAACGCAGTGCTATATCTTCCCCCACAGGTTCGGCTGAGAAGTCCAGAAGGCGCAGTAAGTCAGAGGGGGAGCTCTCTGATGCCAAGGACGTTCTGGCTGGCCCCAGTGGGTCAGAGGGGGTTCCTGAAGTAGTGCTGCGCCGTTCAGCTCGGACGACCAAGGGGAAACCTCCTGAAAGGTTTGCCGTCACTAGCGTGTGGGTCGGAATGGCACAGTGTGAACCCGAGAGTTTTGAGGATGTTCAGAAACTGCCTCAGGAAGAAGCCAGAAAATGGCATGAGGCGATGCAGAAGGAAATGAGCTCAATGGAGTCTCTAGGTGTGTTCTCCCTCACGAAGTTGCCGGTGGGCAAACAGGCCGTGGGTAGCCGCTGGGTTTACCGTCTTAAGCCCACAGCGACAGGAGAACTGCAGTATAAGGCCAGATTAGTGGCGAGAGGATTCACGCAGCGCAGGGGGTTGCATTATACGGAAGTTTATGCTCCCACCTGTAGGAGTGAATCTCTACGTTTGCTCTTGGCCGTTGCTGCACAAAGAGGTTTGCTGGTGCATCATTTTGATGTGGATGTTGCTTACTTGAACTCAGACCTCCAGGAGGATTTGTACATGCTTCCTCCTACAGGGTTTGAGGGCAATGAGCAAGGTACTGTGTGGAAACTTCACAAGTCAATTTACGGCCTGAAGCAGTCGGCCAGGAATTGGAACTTGTGCCTGAATGAAGCTTTGGAGAAGCTAGGTGTAATGGGAATTGGGGTTGCTTGTGCGTAAATTCCAAACTGCTCCCAGCTGTTGGGGTAGCTAAACCTTTCCCTGATTTGACAGCCCTTACAAGGCGACTGTCTCAGTCACTGGCAGAATCCGTCAGTGGGCGTTCCCTAAACTTCTTCCAACATAAAAGCTGTTTGACGCCAAGTCTCCTCCTAGCCTCCCTGCGCGGAAGTCTCCTGCGCAGAGTGGGCATGGCCAGCGGAGGTCCTGGGCTCTCCCCGCTGGACCCTGTGGAAGGGTCTTGGAGCCCTCTCTCCGAAGACCTTCCCTCCTCCCCTTCTTTCCTGGTGTCACGCCGATTTCCTTCCCCAAGGGAAGTGTTCTCCCTCTCCCTGCTAGTCCCTTCTCCTGCATCGTTGGAGAGCCCTACCTCCACTCTGGGCTCCGATGTCAGTTCCCTGACACTAGGTTTCAGGAAGAGTCTTGCTGACAGTTGCCTGTTCCTTAGAGGATCAGGAGACTCACAGGAACTGGTGTTATTTTACGTTGATGACATCATCCATATTGGAAAGGCAGACAAACAGGTGCAGAAGTTTGCCAAAGAGCTTGGGAAGCGGTTTCAGCTCAAGAACCTGGGTGCAGTAAAGATCTACCTAGGCGTCCAGATAGCGAGAACTGAGGATGGTAGCTTCTTGCTCAGTCAGAAAGGCAAGATTGAGCAGTTGCTTGAGAAGTGCAGAATGTCCGATTGTGCAGGAGTTCAGACACCCATGGAGACGAACTTCGTGAAAGAGAGCCAGCAAGCAGAAAGTGCCGAGTTTGAGAATGCTGAGCTCTTTCAGTCAGCTCTAGGTAGTCTGTTGTATCTGTCCCAATGGAGCAGACCAGACATTGCCTTTGCTACCAACCTGCTAAGTAGGGAAGCGTCAAAGCCCAGTGTGAGTGCTTGGCACGGTATCAAGCGGGTACTGCGCTACCTGCAGCATACCAAAGACTTCTGTCTTAAGCTGCCAGCTGAAGGTGAGCCGAAGCTCACATGCTATGCGGACAGTGACTGGGCAAATTCGCAGGACCGCAAGTCTGTGTCTGGGTTGGTGGTAAAGTTTGGGAAGTCACTAGTTGGGTGGAAGTCCCGGAAGCAAAGTCTCATTGCGCTGTCTTCTACTGAGGCTGAATTCAGCGCACTGTCAGATTTGTGACGGGAACTAGAGTTCTATAGATGCTTGGTGCAAGAGATCAATGGGGATTGTAGCTTGCCCATCACGGTTTGGGAAGACAATCAACCTTGTTTGAAATTGGCTGAATCTGCGCAATTTAAGGCCAGAACCAAGCATCTGGACATACGTTTCCAAAATGTGTGTCAGAGTGTTCAGTCAGGTTTGATTCGGCTGAAGTATTGTGCCAGTCACAGTAACTTGGCCGATGGATTTACCAAGCCTTTAAGCTTCCAGCGTCATGGGGAGTTTTGTGGTGGTTTGGAGTTGGGGGTAAGTTCTGTACATACTTTCCCCACAGTAGCGCAGGGCGAGAGGGGGTGTGAGGAGAACCTGAGCTTAGAGGGTTAAACAGCTCAGAGTGTACGCCCTGCCTACTATTGGGAGGGGGGAGATTCTGCGTCATATCCGAGAGTCTCCAGCCTTTGTTCTTTCTCTCTACTTTCGCTTTTGAGGAGAGTGCACGTGTTTTCACGATGCTGTTCGACAATGGATAGTTTCTGCTTAAATAAAACTGCTTTTAGCTGCTAAGATCCTGAGTGGACTTTATTTAAGCACACTGAAGGAAAGCACTTGAGTTTGCAGCTTTCTCTGACCACTGCTTAACTCTGCATTTGCTCAGAGCTTCGGAATGTGGCCCTTTGAAGTGCAGAGGCCTGGCCGGTAGCTGCGCAGCCAAAGCTGGCTGGACGCCAGGACTTATCTGAGCAATAAATCTTCTTCAATACCTTCCTCTGGGTCTCTTCTCTCTCGGGTCAGGCTCTCCCTCTACTCAGCGGTAGTGGCTGTAGCAAGGTCGGGGCACCCCCCCCAGCCAGCGGATTGGCTGGCTGGAACTGGCTGGAATGTCCCCGGATTTAATTAATGTCCCCGGATGTAGTCGGGACCTCCGATGCTGCTTGCTGCCATGGCGTCAGCCATGTTGCAGCGCAGGAAGTCCCCAGGCGTAAATCCGGGGACATTCCGGGGACAAATTTCTGCCGGGGAGAGATTGCTGAATCCGGGGACTCTCCCTGGCAACCGGGCACGCCTGGTAAGCCTCCTTCTGGTCTTACCTGAGCAGCAAGTGCAGCTTGTCCTGGATCACCGTGGATCCCTTCAGCTGCCATCAAGCTCCCAGGTGTGGATCTGTTGTCCTGACCTGATTTTTAAATAGAATTCCATTAGCCTTTACATTTTTAACTTTTGACTCTTATCTGCAAACCCGCAGCCCCACCTCCCCACCTTAACACTGGGAAGGCCATGTCCCCGGAATTTGTGAAGACAGGATTCTCAAAAATACCTCTGGCTTGAGGCTCCTGAAGTGTTGCTGGCAATGCCTGGAGTTTCTCTTCAAGCTCCTGGACCTTCATAGGCAATGCTTGAGTTTCCTTAAATACTGTTTCAGCTGCATGCCACACCTCAGCCAAAAGAGCTGCTATCATTCAAAAAAAGTTTTAAAAGTTTTTTTTTTAATTTCTCATTAAAGAATTCTATATATATATAACTACTTTTCCCTTTTTCTATTTACTTATTACAATGGTTTTTTTCTTTTCCTTCTCTTTTCTGAACAAACAAACAAACCATTTTCAGTAGGATTTTTTGTGTTTTCTTTTTCTTTCTTTCTTCTTTTTCTCTCTATCTCTTTTCTCTGTTCCTTATCTGTAATGGTTCTAGGGGTTGGTCGTGCGTAAATCGACGCCACACCTGGCTGGGTTACCTGGGTGAAACCTTTCAGTCCGGACAGCCACTCACCCGTGGCTGTCTCAATCGCTGGCAGAATCCGTCAGTGGGCGTTTCTTGAACTTCTTCCAGCAAAGAAGCTCTTTGACGCCTAGTTGCCGCCTACTCTCCCTGCGCGGAAGCCTTCTGCGCAGGGAGGGTGTGGGCAGCGAAGGACCCGTGCTCTCCCCACTGGTCTCCGGCGAGGAGTCATGGAGCCACCTTGCCGATTCCCCCATCTGCCCCCCTTCTCCACTGGTGCTACGCTGAATTCCTTCCCCGGAAGATGGGCTGATTATCTCCCTCCCGAGACGCTCTCCGGAACCCCTCTGGAGCCTTCCCTCTCCCTCTGGCTCCGATGGCAGTTCCCTGACATTATCTTTTCTATTCCATCTTGTCTCTTGTCTGACACTATAACTTGAACCACCACAGCGACTTTTGATTTTTAAATAGAATTCCATGAGCCTTTACATTTTTAACTTTTGACTCTTATCTGCAAACCCGCAGCCCGACCTCCCCACCTTAACACTGGGAGGGCCATGTCCCCGGAATTTGTGAAGACAGGATTCTCAAAAATACCTCTTCCTTGCGGATCCTGGAGTATTTTTGGCAACAGCTGGAGTTTTTCTTCAAGCTCCTGGACCTTCATACACAATGCTTCATCATCCTTAAGTACTGTTTCCGCCCCCGTCTTAGGGCTATTGGGCGCCTTCTTCAGTATTTCAACATCCTGGAGAGGACAGACACTTCCTGCTAGACATTTACTCCAGACATTTACAGAAGGCACAGAGGCACTGGTTGAAGAAGTTGGGAATGAGCAGACAGTGCTATTGCTGAGAAGGAGCTCCACCCCAGGGTGCTAAAGAGCTCTTTCCCTAGCCTGCAGGTGCCAGAAGGCCAAGCGCTGGTGTTGCAGTGGTGGTACTTCAGAGGAGTATGAGAAAAGGCTGCTCTGGATTCTGGGTATATAAATGGCCTTGCCTGAAGCTGTGGATTGTGCTCTGCATTAGCAGAGAGGCTCTACTTAGTTGCAAATGAAGCACATTTCAGTCATTATAGAAACCGGTGTTTCCATGCATGCTTGTTCAGGAACTCTGTGAACTAGACAGCCGCTGTTTTAAACTGGCCTGTCAGGGAACTGTCATCTGAGACGAAGGAGGTGAAAGGGCTCATGGAGGGTGAGAGAGACCACTCAGCGGAGGAGGGGACCAGCAGGGGGAGAAGTGGAGTTACAAGGGAAAGTGAGTCGGAGGGAGAGCTCAGAGATACTTCAAGCGGGAACAGTGGAGAGGTTTCAGGACCTCCCGTAGGCACACCCACTCCTCGGCGGAAACTGTCACGCCGAGAGTCCAGAAGACGCGTTTCCGTCAAGGAGCTTTTATGCTGGAAGAAGTTCCGTAAACGCCCACTGTCCGATTCAACGAGCGATTGATGGAGCCATGCTTAAGGAGCTCCATCACAGACAGAGGTTTGGGAACTTAGCCAAACTCTGAGGGATCAGGATTTTACGCACAAGCAGCTCACCATCCCATCACATGGCCCTTTTTCTGGCAGGTTAAACGATTAAAGTTGACTTGATTCACTTCATCCGCCAACTACCCTTCTAAGCAACCAGAGCAATTACAAATAAAAGGATCTCCAACCGTGCACTATCCCTTTCTGCAAGCGAGCTCTCCCACAAAGTGGGGGGGGGGACAGGGGATCCCCACTGCTGTGCTTTGCCTCAACGCCCCAAAGACAAGCCGTCCAGCTGGAGAAAAGGGGGGAGGGGTGTACACCACAGGAACGGCCAAGAACGCTGTTTTTTGCTCAGCAATGAGGCGTTAAAGCAGACATACCTTCCTCTGGGTGTGCTCTCTCGAGTCGGGCTCTCCCTCTCCTCAGCGGCGGCGGCTGCAGCAAGGTAGGGGCACCCCCCCAGCCAGCGGATTGGCTGGCTGGAACTGGCTGGAATGTCCCCGGATTTAATTAATGTCCCTGGATGTAGTCGGGACCTCCGATGCTGCTTGCTGCCATGGCGTCAGCCATGTTGCAGAGCAGGAAGTCCACAGGCGTAAATCCGGAGACATTCCGGGGACAAATTTCTGCCGGGAAAAATTGCTGAATCCGGGGACTCTCCCTGGCAACCGGGGACGCCTGCTAAGCCTCCTTCTGGCCTTACCTGAGCAGCAAGTGCAGCTTGTCCTGGATCACCGTGGATCCCTTCAGCTGCCATCAAGCTCCCAGGTGTGGATCTGTTGTCCTGACCTGATTTTTAAATAGAATTCCATTAGCCTTTACATTTTTAACTTTTGACTCTTATCTGCAAACCCGCAGCCCCACCTCCCCACCTTAACACTGGGAGGGCCATGTCCCCGGAATTTGTGAAGACAGGATTCTCAAAAATACCTCTGGCTTGCGGCTCCTGGAGTGTTGCTGGCAACGCCTGGAGTTTCTCTTCAAGCTCCTGGACCTTCATAGGCAATGCTTGAGTTTCCTTAAATATTGTTTCAGCTGCATGCCACACCTCAGCCAAAAGAGCTGCTATCACTCAAAAAAAGTTTTAAAAGTTTTTTTAAAAAAATTCTCATTAAAGAATTCTATATATATATATAACTACTATTCCATCCCCACTCCCCCCCTTTTTCTATTTACTTATTACAATGGTTTTTTTCTTTTCCTTCTCTTTTCTGAACAAACAAACAAACCGTTTTCAGTAGGATTTTTTGTGTTTTCTTTTTCTTTCTTTCTTCTTTTTCTCTCTATCTCTTTTCTCTGTTCCTTATCTTTTCTTTTCCATCTTGTCTTTTGTCTGACACTATAACTTGAACCACCACAGCGACTTTTGATTTTTAAACAGATTTCCATTAGCCTTTACATTTTTAACTTTTGACTCTTATCTGCAAACCCGCAGCCCCACCTCCCCACCTTAACACTGGGAGGGCCATGTTCCCGGAATTTGTGAAGACAGGATTCTCAAAAATACCTCTGGCTTGCGGCTCCTGGAGTGTTGCTGGCAACGCCTGGAGTTTCTCTTCAAGCTCCTGGACCTTCATAGGCAATGCTTGAGTTTCCTTAAATACTGTTTCAGCTGCATGCCACACCTCAGCCAAAAGAGCTGCTATCACTCAAAAAAAGTTTTAAAAGTTTTTTTAAAAAATTTCTCATTAAAGAATTCTATATATATATAACTACTATTCCATCCCCACTCCCCCCCTTTTTCTATTTACTTATTACAATGGTTTTTTTCTTTTCCTTCTCTTTTCTGAACAAACAAACAAACCATTTTCAGTAGGATTTTTTGTGTTTTCTTTTTCTTTCTTTCTTCTTTTTCTCTCTATCTCTTTTCTCTCTTCCTTATCTTTCCTTTTCCATCTTGTCTTTTGTCTGACACTATAACTTGAACCACCATAGCGACTTTTGATTTTTAAATAGAATTCCATTCGCCTTTATATTTTAAACTTTTGACTTTTACATTTTTAACTTTTAACTTTTGACAAGCTCCCAGGTGTGGATCTGTTGTCCTGACCTGAATACAAAAGAAGTGATTTTACATCTCCATTCCAACACGAAACGAAAGCCCAGAGCCTGGCTTCATGCTCCCCCTCATCTGGAATATGGTCACTTCCAGCCCCCTCCCAGCCCAAGGATCTCCTTGTAGAGGACTGCTTGTATGACAGAGAGGTTTTCTGTGGAGTGCTGCCTCCCTCTGCTGGTGCAAGCTGTTTCTCCAGCAGAAAAATGCTTCTTGGTAGATTGGAAGTGGCCACCCCTCTTTCCTGAACCCATTCCATATGCATCCCGACCCCAACTATCAGGATTTGCCATCTGGCCTGACTCTACAGTGCTGCTGATACACAAGATAGGCAATAGCCTGCCACTCACTAACCTAACTGCAGCCTTGCAGGAAAAGAATATAAGAGCAGCCAGAGATTTTGTAGTCCAGCCTATTCACATAAGCAGACCAGTCCCCTGCAGCGCACACCCTCCTACTCAAAACCAAGTCAGCTCACCGCCATAAACTGGGCCTCTTTCTCCTGCTTCACTTCTGAGATATTTCAGGGCAGGCTGGATTAAAGTCGGCTCACATTCCTGGCAAGGCTGTTTTCGTCCACGGAGTTTGTTCTATGAGACACATGAGCCAAATAGCCGAGGAGACAGTTTTTTAGCTGCCTGTCATTCATACACTTTATACTGAAAGGATTTCAGGGGCAGATGCTCTTTTTCTGCATGGAGGGTGGGGGTTTCCAAAGGGGCACTATTCAGACCTGCATTCATGGCTTATGAGTCGTCGCCATGTGACAACTGCACATCATGCTGATGTGTTGAAGGGCTGATGTTGCACTTCCAGGTAGAAGAGCTCGTTGGCATTATTTTAGGCTCTCTGTCAATTGACTTTGTGACATGATGGGGGGGGGGAGTTCTTATTTTTAGAGTATTTACCTGCAACCTATTATGTGGGAATCTCAAGGTACTTTGCAACTAGGTCTGAAAATAGGCAAACACTGAAATGCAGCAGAATAAACAGGCCTACAGTAAAAAAATATCTTTCAAAGCCCATATTGGCTGGCAGCAGCATCCCCCCAAATCCATGATGGATAAACACTTTCCCCACATGGAGCAGAATTGCACCCATGTTGGCAAAGGCCTCCTTTCTAGAAGGGGGAGCAGAGGCTGCCCCCACCCACTGCTCTCTTCTCCCAGGCATCTGAAGAGACAAACAGCTCCCCTTCTCTACCTGGCTCCATCTCTCACCATGCCCAAGCAGTATGGCCAGGGGTCAGGGATGGGGGCAGTTGTCCAAACCAGCTGGAGAGACTCAAGGAGGCATTACAGCCTCAAAGCCCTTTCCCTACCTCTCAATCTGGACTTACCTGGCCTTGCCCCTGGCCGCCTTTAGCCAGATCAGCTGTGCTCGGAGCTGGGACAGACCCCTCTGGAGACTTAGAGGTAGAGGAAACAGCCTGGGTCCCCGCAAAGGTGATCACACTTTTCCTACTCCCAGACTGCAGGCTAGAGAATGTCGCTGCACGCTGGTGACCCGTTCCCTGGGTGGTGCACTGGGAAGAAGAAACCTCATCCAGTGATGGGAGGGAAGCACTTTGGCCAGTGCCATGGGGCCTTTCTTCGGAAAGCTGCTCGGGGACCTGCAATGGAGCACTGCCCAAGGAGGAGGAAATGTGGGAGGCCTGCTGGGAAGGCTGCTGGGACCCCAACTCTTCCTGGCTAAGGGAAGCAGCTCTTCCAGTGGTATCTCTGGGAACAGAGGGCATCAAAGTGAGCTGGCAATGAGAAGGCTCAGCCAGGTGGGAGCCGGAGGTCTCTGGGGTCGCACCCAGGGATTCGTTGGGCGAACTTTTCTTCTCCATTCTGTGGACACGAAGGCAAGTCTTCTGACCACTGTACCAGCTGGTTTCAAAGGCTATTTTTTATGAAAGCTTGAAAAACAAAGAAAACACAGTGTCAGATAGCAAGCATTTTGAAAACATAAAAATGAAAAGAAACAGAAGACGAAAAGCTTTCTTCTTTGTTGCAAAGTAATGCCCAAGAATAAGCCCAGAGTAGGTAGGCCTTTTTACTCCTGGGGAAATCACCGGCAATTTCATGCCAAATGCAGCAGAGGGAAGGGGCACAGGAGCTGCTATGAAACAGACGATCCTCAAATCACAGCTGTTTGATGCAGGGATGGAATCAATCCTTTTGCTTCAGTAAAAACCTCAAGGGTCGTAGGTTGTGCTTAAATGAAGTGGATGGTGTTACAAAGGATCTCAAAATGAAAGACCGTTTTTCGATTTGAAAACTGTTGAATGATCTTTACCTATCCTGGGAACAGTACATGAAGAACTACATGAAGATGATGTACAGATGGTATACAACACCAGTGCAGTTAGGGAAAATGTTCAAAACTAGTTCAAATATATGTTGGAAGTGTAAGGAAAAGGAGGGAATATTTTATCATATGTGGTGGGAGTGTAAGGTAATTAAAACATTTTGGGAAATGATATACAATGAATTGAAGAAAATACCCCATTTAACATTTGTTTAAAAACCCGAGGCATTTTTGTTGGGGATTGTAGGGAAAGATCTGCCAAAAAAGTTGAAAAACATCTTCATGTATGCGACAACGGCCGCGAGAGTTCTGGTTGCACAAGGATGGAAGACTGAAGAAACCCCAACTAAAGAATCATGACGAGAAAAGTTGATGGACTATGCAGAAGTGGCAAAATTGACATATAAGCTACAGGACAAGGATAACTGTGACTTTAAGGATGAATGGGAACCTTTTACAAAGTCTCTGAAGACGCAACAAAGTGAATTGGACTCCTTGGCAGGTTTTGAATAAACATCCACAATTTTTTTTTACTGATAATAATCAGCTCTACAGTTTGAGGATCTATACAACTTTGTAACATGCAGAAAACAGCAATATTAGAGAAATCAAAGACTGGAACTGAGGGAAGTTGGGAGGTGGAGTGGGGGGGTGGGTTCTGGGGGGGAGGGGGAAGGGGGAGGGAGGAAAAATGGGGGGGGACTAAGGATATGTTTTTGGATAATATGTCTTGTTATAACTTTGAATATATATATATTTTTAATATCCTGGGAACAGTACACCGCAGTGGTGGGCAGTTCCACAGACCCTCCTCCTCTGCTCAAAATGCATACAGACCCATCTTTGCGCGGGGAAGATCCAGACAAAAGGAGTCTGTTTTCAAAGTACCCGCGGAGGGGTTTCCATCCTCTTGCCTCCCCCGCCCCCCGATCACTGTTTCACTCCGGAAGGCGTCTCAGACCTGGGTGGAGCAGCCACAAATGACAGGCAAAGAGACAAGGTCCTGCCCAGATTCAGGCTTCCTCATGATCGTGTGGAATCTGTACACGTTTCTGTTGGCGCTTCCACTAGTGATTTATCTGTACAATATCGGACTTCATTTCAGCCAACCACATCCTTCCTCTTCCCCCGACAGCATACTAGAGTTCATACGGATTTCAAAGCATGCTTTGGGAACTTGTATGCTTAGCTTTAAACTCCACAAAATTAGCCTATGGCTAGGATGCTATTTATCAAAGTCTGTGTCCATTAAGATATGGTCAGATACAAGTATGCTTTCCCCCTTGTTATACAATTATTATTTTTAAAATTGCATTCAACCATTTACTATTTAAACAGCTTATACACCACTTGACTATAATCATCTCTGAAGTGACACACGAGAAATACATTGCAGAAAAAGTTAACACTGAAGACATCAGACTTCCGTTAGAAAGACCTGCTGGCATAAAAAAAGGATTTGGTAGGTGCTGGGTGCTCTGCCTGATGCTCTCAACTGACAAGATGTAGGTGTGGTTGAATCAAATGGGAACAGTGACCACAGTGCTATCAAATTCAACATACACAGTATGGAAGTGGACAATTGCTAAGGAAATCCAGAACAGTCACATTTGACTTCAAAAGAGGAGACTTCCTCAAAATGAGGGATTGGGTAAAAAGGCAGTTGAAGGGGGAAAGTCAAGGATGGTGAGCCCTTCTGTGCTCCAGAGGGCCTGGGTGGCCTCATTCCCCTCTTGTTCTGAGCACTGCAGAGGGAGGCAAACATGTCCTTCCTGGGGGCTGGTCCCTCCCCGCCCTGTTCCTGGAGGGCAGCAGGAGGAGGGGGCTGCTGCAGCTGCCTCCTTTGGGGGCATGGCTCACCTTGCCTGCTCCTGCCCTCCTCCAACACACACAACCTTACCTGCCTCAGCCATCCATGGGGGCTTGAGAGTGTGTGAGCAGACTTTGTCATGGGAGGAGGCAGGCCTTGCAGAGGAGGAATGCTGGGGGCAGGCATTCAAACTCAGCCCTGAAGCTCACTGGGTGACCCTGGGCCAGGCACTCACGCTCAGCCTAACCTACCTCAAAGGGTTGTTGTGAGGATAAAATGGGGGGGGAGAGAACTCTGCACACCAACTGGACCTCCTTGCAGGAAATGGGGGCTATAAATGTAATTGTGTTATTTGTACCCCACCCACCTCACTGGGTTTCCCCAGCCTCTCTGGGCGGCTTCCAACACATATTAAAACAACAAACATTCAAAGCCCCCCTATAAAGGGCTGCCTTCCAGAGGTTTGATAGTTGCTCATCTCCTTGTCACCTGTAGGGAGGGCGTTCCACAGAGAGGCTGCCACCACCGAGAAGGCCCTCCCTCTGCCTGGTTCCCTGCAACCTCGCTTCTCGCGGGGAGGGAACCACCAGAAGACCCTCGGAGGAGGACCTCCGGGCTGAAGGATGGGGGTGGAGATGCTCCTTCAGGTATACTGCGCTGAGCTTCCTGACCTAACATTTGCCTCGCTTAACATAATTAATTAGTAAGTGAAGTTTTCCTCTTCCATTCAAGCAGTACAGGAAGTAAGAACGTGCAAAAAGGAGTACTACTTCTAGAATTCCCAGCTCCTGACATAAAACAGCACAAAGGTTGCCTTTTCTTGACCATCAATCACCTGCGCAAAGTCCCTACACCACCCCCTATTGTGCTTCAATACAGCCCCATCGGTCAGGCCGGACACTGAGGTCCAGCGCTGAGGGCCTTCTGGTGGTTCCCTCATTGCGAGAAGCGAAGTTACAGGGAACCAGGCAGAGGGCTTCTCGGTAGTGGCGCCCGCCCTGTGGAATGCCCTCCCACCAGATGCCAAAGAAATAAACAAGTATACGACATTTAGAAGACACCTGAAGGCTGCCCTGTTTCGGCAAGCTTTTAATGACTGATGTTTTAATGTATTTTTAATCTTTTGCTGGAAGCCACCCAGAGTGGCTAGGGAAACCCAGCCAGATGGGCCGGGTAGAAATAATTAAAAAATATAATTATTAAATTATTATACGCGTTAGAAACAGAATTTGAAGGGGCAGTCTTTTCTGGCATTGCCAAATGAAGCTGCTGACCCATTTCTAAGTCCTAAAATCCACAATTTCTCTGAATGCCTGAAAAACCCAGTGGTGCAGGACCTCCTAGCATGCCATCTGCTGGGGAACATTTCCTAGCACTTGGCTGGGAGCTGCTGCAGCGCTATAGTCAGGAAAGGCTTTCTGTATATCGGTAAGTCCCAACAGTTGAATAGGAACCTTCAAAAACAATGTATGTATTTGTATCTCATATGTTTTAAGCTATTTCACATGTCCACCAAGCACGAGAAAATGTCCCTTCATCTTCTTGACATTTCCAACAAATATTTGGTATGTTTACATGTATTCTAAATAACTTCTCGGGAGTTAGATGCCAACAATACTGAAATATATATATATTTAAAAGTCTATTTTAAGTCATAACTCAATTATTATTTTAACTCTTTAGTCCACATATGTTACCACTATTCCAACGGTACAATATAACCAAAAAAAGAGAAAATCTTGCCCCTTTAATCATGCACTTTTTAATCTGTTCCTCTTCCATTTAGGATTTCAACAAAAGTTTGTACATTTTTGATATCACATGATGTGCACAATTGTATCTCAAAACCCGTCTTCCACTCTTCCATACCCCAAGTCTTCATTTCCAACTAGAATCTCTCAATCAATCAATCAATCATTTATTTGTATGTTGCCTTTCCAAATTTCAAACCATGTGCAAGGCAGCTTACAAAAAAATTAAAATATTACATAACTGCAAACATAACAAAACTAGTCGTAAACAATGAACAAAATATCAAAAAGTACACAACGAAATTGAAAAAAAATCCACTTAAATAATAAGATTCCATGGAAATCATATAATCCAAACTAAAGAGATAAAAAATTATCATCAGCAACAGCAACCCCCCCCCCCCCGGAAAAAGAACCCATAAACAACACCCCAACCCTCTTTTATTAAGTGTAAAAGAGAAACCCCTTGTTTAAATTTTACAATCTCCCCGTTTCCACTTTAAGAACTCTCAGTAGATTAACCATTTCTCTTTATCCGTCACCCTTTTGTCTATAAAAAGGGTCTTCTGGTGAAACAGAGCCTTTGTGTATAAACTAACTTTATATCTATTTTCAGATTCTTAATACGCCACACACGTCTAATACAGTGGTTCTCAAGGTGCGCATTTACTCTGACTTGATCTACCACAAATATCCAAGCCATCTAACCCTGAAATCCTAACCTTCTAATTCCAAGTCTCTTCTTTCTCAATATCCCCATTCCGTTAACCGCACCAAGCAACAAGCTGTAAAATGCAAGTTTAAAACGCAAGCTTTCCTTTGCATCTCGCAGAACTTTAAATGTAATTCGTGGTTTTTTCACCTGTCCTCCAAACTTCGGTCTTTTTGCCATCCTTTAAATGGGAAATCAGTAGTCGAGCCATACTTTTTGGTAAAATGTTCGTCTGGATCCCGGAAGTCCTACCTGAGAAGAACAATAGGAGTGTCCGCTAGCGCCAGCCACTTCTCCTTCTGCAAGCAGCGCCACCCGAATTCCCGCCTGGGATGAGCCGCTAAACTCAGCCGCCGGAGAACGACTGGGGCGGGCGGCAAGTGGGAGGGGGAAGTTGTGTGCTTCTGTCCCGTCAGAAAAGTGCTGGTCCTCCCCGGAGGCAGCCTGCTTGCAGAAAAGGGGGCTGGGCTGCCTCAAAGCCCGTCAAGGCCACAGGCTGCTAGCATGACTCATCCCGGCTTTATCATCTGAGGGGAAAGGGTGCGTGGTCTTAAATGCTGGCCTTGGCAACTTGGCTGAGCCATCTTGGGCCAGCTTAGCCTCCCTCACAGAAGGTTGTTCTGAAGATACACTCAGGAAAACACCCGAGGCATGAAGAAGAAGAACGAGGAGAGTCTGGAAAGGAGGGTGGGGAGCGCTCCCACCCCAGCCGCTCCAGGATGGGAAGTGCGTCCCAGGGGAAGCGGGATTCAGGCGGAGGAGGACGTCGGGTTGGGTGGGGGTTGCCAGGAGCAGCACAATGTCCTTCGAACCCCCGGCTTCCACTCTCCAGGCAGGCACCCAATGTGGCCAGCTGGCACTCCAGCCTTGGCGTGCAGATCCCGGGTTCAGCCCCAGATCTCTGGAGCGGAAAGGCTCTTGGGCGTGAATATGAAAGGCAGCATCTGTCAGAATAGGTCATACTGAGCCAGTACAGATGAACGTGACTATTGGTTCGCTTCCTCTGCTATCTGCCTTTTCGGGCACCTCAGAGGTGGCAGAGAGAGGCAGGGGAGAGACTCCGGCCTCTACAGAAGGCTGCACCCCTTTCCTCCATGTCCCCACCCCAACTCTTAGGACCAGAAGCAAGAGACAGCTTTGCTGAGCACGTGCCCCTTCCCAGGGAGATGCAACTCTGCACTACTGTTCCCTGAATTGCTTGCGAAGCCATACTCCAGGCTCCAGGCTCTTATTGTCACAGCCCTGCAGGATCAGACCAAGGCCCATCTAGTCCAGCTCTCAGCAGCCCAGCAGATGTCCAAGGGAAGCCCCAAGCAGACTCCAAATGCAGCCCCACTCTCCCCACTGGGGACACCCGCAACTGGTAAGCAGAGGTAGAGTGCCTCTGCGGCTGGAGGTGCAACATGGTCTAACCCTCCATGAATTTGACGAATCCTTTCTTAAAGCCATCCCCGTCAGTGCCTCTGGAAGGAGGAAATTTCAGTGTCACTAGGCACTCTGTGTCTGGCCTGAATCTGCCATCATTCCGCTTTCTTAAAGAGATCCAGGTTCTGATATTATGAGGAGGAAACATCGCTCTGCACCTTTCCCACATCATGCATACTTCTATGATGTCCCCACTTTCCCCCCCTCGCAAAGCCCCAAAGCCTCCTACATTGTAAGCCTTCCTTACAGGGGAATCATCAGAACCACCTGTGCTGCAGAGCTTCTGGCTGCAGGCGACTCATGGAGATTTGCATTGACTGCTGCAATGCACCCCTAATGATTCAGATTGTATCATTATAGTGTCATTGTGTTGATTTGTTATTGATATATTAAAGGGGCCTGGGACTTGCCTGTCCATTCCCAACAGCAAGGGCCCCTCGCCAGTTGGCTTGCTTCCTCTGAGGCCGCCTCAGCTCCTGGCAGCCCACACCCCCTGGCCAGCCCCAGAGGCACCATTCTCTGGGGGAGAACAGCTGGGCAAGCCTTGGGGAGGCAGAGATGGCATCCGAGGAGGGAGGGAAGGAAAGAGGGACAGAGGCCAGTGTCTCCCGCGGCACCCCGACCATCATTCAAGGCACCCCAGCTGCCACAGCACACTGCTTGAAAACCACTGCAGAACTGGGATGGGAAAGGTTTCTAGTCCAACTAACTGGTCTGGAGAAGAGGAAAGGCAGCCATGCTTGCTCCTTTGTCTTCTCCGAGGAGACTTCCAGCCTGACTTCTCATCTTGAGGCCCCAGCGAGAAGTGGGAAGAGGAGGAGGAGGAAGCATTCCCAGAAGAAGTGTGCTCCCCACCAGTAGGTGCTTCCACCCCCCACTCCTAAATCTGCTTCCAACAGATACTGGGGGGGGGGGCATCCTGCACCATCTGGTCAATTCCTGGTGTTAGGAGAATTAGAAGGTCTAAGATATAAACACATACATAAATACCGTAAGTAGTTCTCATCACAAAAGAATATGCAGGTAAACCCATGAACAGACAGGTAAACCCATCAACAGGTTTCCTGCCAGACAGGAGTCTGCTGTAGGCCGCCCCTTCTGTGATTTATGTATCGTTTTTCGCTGTATCGAATCGTATCCTTTTTGCTGTATCTTTCTCATTGACTTTAAGAATGGATCTGAATGTATTTTTCCTCAAAATGCTGTACTTTTTCTTGGTCAAATTTGAAGCTTTCCTTGTTGGGTCGAATTGCAGCTATAAAGATGAATGTATTGCCTAGAATGCTGTTTTTGTTTCAAACACTGCAAATTGTGGACAAGATGGATTGTTTCAAGAAGTGGCAGAAAGATATCTCTAGATTTGTCTGGCAGGGCAAGAAGCCCAGAATAAAATTTAAGATATTAACTGATGCAAAGGAAAGAGGTGGATTTGCCCTGCCAGACTTTAAACTTTACTATGAATCAGCAGCATTCTGCTGGTTGAAAGACTGGCTGCTTCTTGAGAACACAGACATTTTGGATTTAGAAGGTTTTAACAATGTTTTCGGGTGGCATGCATATTTGTGGTATGACAAGGTTAAAGCACATAAAGCATTTAAGAACCATATTGTCAGGAAAGCTTTGTTCAATGTTTGGATAAGATATAAGGATCTATTGGAAAACAAAACACCAAGGTGGCTGTCACCAATGGAAGCAAAAGCCCAGAAAAAGCTCAGTATGGAGGCCAAATGGCCGAAATATTGGGAAATTTTGGAACAAGAGGGAGATAGACTAAAACTGCAGAGTTTTGAGAAACTAAAAAACAAAGTGCGAGATTGGCTTCATTACTATCAGATAATGGAGGCATATCATTTGGACAAGAAAACTGGCTTCCAGGTGGAAAAATCAAAATTAGAAACAGAACTGTTAGAATCCAAAACTAAGATTTTGTCAAGGATGTATAACTTGCTGTTGAAATGGAATACTCAGGATGAAACGGTGAAATCTGCTATGATTAAATGGGCACAAGATGTTGGACATAACATTATGTTTGCTGACTGGGAACAGTTGTGGACCACAGGTATGAAATTTACAGCATGTAATGCCTTAAGAGATGTTGCCGGAAATATCCGAGGGCTCCCTTGGACAAAAAGTAAAGACACCAACCAGGATAACTTGGAGCAAAACAGCAGCCTGTAGGCTTGGCCTTTATTGAACTGTTGCAACAGGGTGTTCCCCTCACTTGCAAGAGAGAGGAAAGACCCAGAAAAATAGTGTGCAAGGTCTTATAAAAACTTTTTGAAATTCCCCTCCTCTAGGTCAAGCCCACCCCCAGAAACATCATGCATACATTACAGAAAGGAGGGGTTGAGGGAGGAGTTGGTGGTAACCTGAGTGTCTTGTCACCTGGCTGGTTCCTCCTTTCCCCCCTCCCCATGAGTCACTTCCAGGAGACAAAGGGGAGTTTGCAGTTTCCTGCCCCCTGAGGGAAGATCTGATCATTGTCCATTGTTTCAGTCCATGCTGAATCCACTCCCATATGCAAGTTCTTTGTGATCTTTATTGTCTTCTGTCTGGGATCATCAGGGTTGGCATAGCAACTGGGCAGGGCTCCTGTGGATGTGCTGAGACGGTGAAGGGATTATGGCTGACCAGGACCAAGGCACCCCCCTTTGATAGTTCTTGTCATATGGAGTAAAATAAAATGGAACAGTGCAAATCCGATGTATGGTTGATTTTCTATGAATTTATAACAGAAATGTGGCGAATGTAGTGTGTGAGGGTGTGTGTGTGTGTGAAGTTTGTACAAACAGAATGATTGGGGTGGGGGGGTTCCTGCTACAGAGAGAATATTATGAAAATGATATACAGGTGGTACATGACCCCAGTCAAGCTTGCAAAAATATATCACTTGCCCGATAATAAATGTTGGAAATGTAAAGAAAATGAAGGTACATTCTTTCACCTTTGGTGGACGTGCCCAAGAATCAAGGCTTTCTGGGAGATGATATATAATGAAATGAAAAAGGTATTTAAATATACCTTCCTGAAGAAACCAGAGGCCTTTCTTCTGGGCATTGTCGGCCAATTGGTGCCAAAGAAGGACAGAACTTTTTTTATGTACACTACAAGAGCAGCAAGAATACTTATTGCAAAGTATTGGAAGACACAAGATTTACCCACTTTGGAAGAATGGAAGATGAAGATGATGGACTATATGGGATTGGCAGAAATGACTGGCAGAATCCAGGACCAGGGAGAAGAGGCGGTGGAAGAAGATTGGAAGAAATTTAAAGACTATCTACAGAAATATTGCAAAATTAATGAATGTTAGAATGATGTTGGATAGAAATTAAGTGGTTTCCAGCTGTAATGCTTTAAGAATATGGAAGAAGGGTATGGTGTTGGATTGGAAATAAGTGGTATTAGTAACAAAGTTAATAAGAATATGCAAAAATGAATTGATAATGGATGAAAATACTGAGTTATAAAATGTCAAGATATAGAGATAAGATAAATGAAAGAGGGTAAGGATTTGCTGATTTGATTATTTAAATGGGAATACAAGAAGGGGAGGTGTGAGGAAGTCAAAGAAACAAGCAAATGAGTTTTAAATTATGAAAAAGAATTGTTTTTAATTTTTTGTATCTTTTTTGTGTGTGTTTATTCTTATTTTTTTCTTGTTTTTTTTATTATGTGTTTCTGCATATCTGTTTTTTGTAAAATCTTAATAAATATTTCTTTAAAAAAAATGCTGTACTTTTCTAAATGTATCCAAATGTATCCGCATGGGTTTTTGTATTTCCCCCCAATCTCATCGCCTAGAGAATGTTCCTTAAATGTAACAATCACTTGTTCCAAATGTATTTGATTCAAATGTATTTAAGGCCCCACTTTTCACATGGTGTCCTGTTGTGTGTTCGGAAAGTACTCTTTATTGTTTGATTTGGGTTAATGTCAGAATAAAAGCGAGTTCCTTCAAAATAACACATTCCTTTTTATCTTACCAATTTCTCATATTGTAAGAAGCGGAAGAAGAAACCATAGAGAGCATTCATATTTTCCTTCTGATCAATGAAGTCAAACGTTACAATTATCCATTTTAGAATGAGCACCTATAGGGAGAAGACAGATCTCAGTAAGCCAAAGCAAGGCCAAGACAACAAACCCCTTCTGGAATATGCTCAGCGTGTACAACATCTAGCTGAATCATCACCAGGATAACTAAGTCAGACTGGGGGAAATATCATTCTTCAGAACCAAGACATCATTACCATGCTTTCCAAGTTACCTGAAAGTCACTAGAACACTTGCGAGCACAGAGCCAAGACACAGCTGAAAGAAGAGAATCCTACAAACTTCGGGGTTTGTAGATGGTTGTAAAGGTTGCTGAAAGGTTTCTAGTTCACTAGTTGGAAACAGCTTCCAGGCTAGGCAGGACCAAGGTTGCTTTGTAACTGTTCCTGTCTGCCTGCTTGCCATCGTGCATATTTGTAAACCATTTCTGCCAAAATATATCCATCTGCAATAGTAGTTTCTGGAAGCAGACCCTGCAAGAGTGCACACTCCATGAAGTCCATTTGAAGAGTGTTACGGAATGGAGGGGGGGCATATGAACGAAGTCTTACTCCCGAGTAAGAGACGTAGAGCCCGAGGCGATGACCTCAAGGGAACCCTGCCACACTAGGACTCCCCTCGCCCCGTCACAACGTTGCACCAAGCACCGCACAAAAGTCCAAAACCCTGAGAAGAAAGCGCCATTTCTGACCCCGTATCCCGATGCTATACACGATCGATGTATTTGATGAATGAACAATGTATTTGCATGAGGATGCGCTCTAGCCAATCAGATGGCGTTGAATGTAGCCCTTCAGCCAATCGCAGCAATGCCATGGCTCTGCAGAGGCAGCTCAGCTCCAGCTGTTTTGCACGCTCCACTGAGCGCTGACAAGGTGATGACAGCTCCCGCTGCGAGAACAACGGACTGAGTCAATCGAAACCTCCTTACCCTGTTAATCCAATCAAAACTAGATGTTGTTCAGTCGTTTAGTCGTGTCCGACTCTGCGTGACCCCCTGGACCAGAGAAGAAGAAGAAGAAGAAGAAGAAGAAGAAGAAGAAGAAGAAGAAGAAGAAGAAGAAGAAGAGGAGGAGGAGGAGGAGGAGGAGGAGGAGGAGGAGGAGGAGTTTGGATTTCATATCCCGCCTTTCACTCCCCTTCAGGAGTCTCAAAGCGGCTAACAATCTCCTTTCCCTTCCTCCCCCACAACAAACACTCTGTGAGGTGAGTGGGGCTGAGAGACTACAAAGAAGTGTGACTGGCCCAAGGTCACCCAGCAGCTGCATGTGGAGGAGCGGAGACTCGAACCCGGGTCCCCAGATTACGTGACTACCGCTCTTAACCACTACACCACGCCAGGCCCTCCTGTCTTCCACTGCCTCCCGCACTTTGCTCAAACTCATGCTGGTAGCTTCGAGAACACTGTCCCACCATCTCGTCCTCTGCCGTCCCCTTCTCCTAGTGCCCCCCATCTTTCCCAACATCAGGGTCTTTTCCAGGGAGTCTTCTCTTCTCCTGAGGTGGCCAAAGTCTTGGAGCCTCAGCTTCAGTATCTGTCCTTCCAGTGAGCACTCAGGGCTGATTTCCTTCAGAATGGATAGGTGTGATCTTCTTGCAGTCCATGGGACTCTCAAGAGTCTCCTCCAGCAGCAGAATTCAAAAGCATCAATTCTTCGGCGAATGTGAGCGGTATTGGCTTAGGCATTGATTGGACCTGACTATATCTGACTCCTGCCCATTGTGCAGGAAGTCCCAGTAAGGGTAAGCCACCGGTAGGGAGAGCCCTGTCGATGCGAGCCAACTCAAGCTCCCCCTGGTGCTCCCGTCGGGGTCGTGTCAAGGCCTTAGTCCCCCAGCCGGGCTTCAGACTAGATCAACACCCCCGGATTCCTTTAACGGAATACCCTTAAGCATGGAGGGGCAGGTGATGGCCACACCTCCCCTCCCCCACACAAGGTCAAACAATGCCTAACCGCAACCCTAACTAAGTTGTGACGATTGCTACGAGGTAGGCGAAAACCAAGTGTCCAGTGCCAATTTGCCAAGTGGTAAAATTCCTACCAGGCCCCTCGGACAACCAAGGCGAACAACCAAAGTCCACAGCAAGGCCATTGCCTAACCTGCAAAATAGGGAGGGAGGGCGGGTGATTGAGGAAGCGAGCCAAAGAGGAAGTCCTCTGGGGGCTGGCTGGCCCGGCTCTGACGTGGCCGGGATCCCATAGGCAACGGGGGACAGAGTCCCCCGCCCCTGGTGGGGAGTGGGTGGCCACGTGGTCCACCACAACTCCTCCCCACCGGGAAGTGGAGCAGATTTCCCAAGACATATCCTGTATTTGCATGTTACCCCAACACATTCCCCCTATGTTAACCATGTATAACCCTCCCCTTTTCTGGTGGAGTGCTGATGTTTAGTGAACTGTCTGCTGGGATAAGATAGGAACTTTTAAAAGTCCTTGTCACCCTGTTCTCGGGGTTCAATTCCTCTCTGAACCTGTTGCGCGATAAACTTTGGTCTCCGCTATTTGCTCCGGTTGGTGGCTGGACTCCTTCTTTGTTCCGCAGGGACCCACGGGCTCTGAGCAGCCTCCCATCTGGATTTTTCCGTAACAACAGAAACTCGACTAACCCTCTTGAGAGAAGAAAGGTGGCTTTTGCTCCCGCTGCAATGTTGTAATCTAAATAAGCACATCTTCCTACAAGTGAATAGTAGCCACCTATCTGGGGGGAAATAAAGTGGTATGCTGAGAGACATGGTTACGGTGGAGAGCAAATCTGTGTTCCACAATCCGAACATCCCGAGAGAAACCAGGTGGCAGCTTTTTTTTACTGTGTCCACAGAACTCAATGAAAGCCTGTGGGATGTAAACACAGGAGCAGTCAGTGACAACATTCCTAGAGTGTACATGTTAGAACATGGGGAGGGATGTTTTTCCAGCAAGCAGGTAAACTTCCTGGGGACGGACTTCCTCCGCATGTGACCAGAGGTGGGTGTGGCCTCACCTGTGCAGGTAAATGATAAAAGCACAGGGCAGGCAGCCATCTCTCTCTCTTGCCTCTTGCCTCTCTCATCTTCATCTTTCAAAGAAGCAGGATGCCCTCTTGGCTCTCAGCCAAGAGAGGAGGATAGGATTATCTTCCTGTAAGATAGATTCTAAATGTATTTTACCTTTTTAAGCCTGTCTGCCTTCTGGGATCATATTGTGAACAGAACGTGAGTAAACTCTTTTATACTTTTATAAAGACTGTGTCGTGTCTTGTATTTTAAGAGGGATCAAAAGGGGGAAATTACCAGAGTAATTATTATAGAGGTTCTAGCGAACCTGTGCAGACGTTACCGTTGCGAACTTAAAAGGGGGAATGTTATAAACTCTGCTGATATTTTGGGAACTTGTTAGCACAAGTTGGACTAGGATATAATCTCACAATATATCCTCTCCTGCATCCCTGAACATTCCCACAAAGCCAACCAGTGGTTTTGCAGTTGCTTTCCATGGACATTTTGCAACCAAGCACAGAATTCCTTGAACCTCGGAAACGCTTCTGATTTCTGCTTGAGCATGAACACATGAATGTACCTGGAAAAAGCATCAATCAATACCATGAAGTACTTTGCTCCACCTAGAGAGGTTGCAAGTGGACCAACAAGGTCTGCGTGGACAGTCTGGTAGGCTTTAGATGCCCACCTGCCAGAAACCTTGCCCTATTGAACTGTGTGTCATCATGATGGCCTTGGCCGGTTGTGAGTTGTGAAGGCCGCTTCCTGCAAGGCCCTTTCCACCTGGCCTGGGGGGCAGGGCCCAGACACCAGCTCTACTAAAGAGGCTCCTGGTGAGACCAGAGGGACATCGCTCGGCCTGACAAGAAGCCCAAACTATTGGATTCTTTTGCCCCATCTTTTTGTGCCTGCTAAACAGCCGTGTCATGCTTATGATCATATTTTATTCTCTTGGGAATTCTGCTGTTTTAAATGTGCATTTTATATTTGACTTTACTTAGCAATGTTGTTGTTTTTTGGGGGGGGTGCTTAAGTTTTTTGTTTTGTTTTTGTTAGCTTTGTGTTAAATATGTATTCTGTAGTTGACTTCCTTTGTAATGTTTTATTTTGAAATCTTTAATATTTCAGTTTTTGGTTAACTATGTTGCTTTAACTGTATACTCTATATTTGACATTCTTCAGATTGTTTTATTTATGTTTTAATATGCTGTAAACTGCTTTGAATTTTTTCTTGAAAATATAAAGCGCTATAGAAATGAAATAAATAATAATAATAATAATAATAATAATAATAATAACAATAACGTTCATTGAAATGTTGTGTCCAAAGACTGCAGCCGATGGAGAGATCACCCCTCCCTCAATTTTCTATCAGATTATTTAGATTTGGTAAATAATTCTTAATGCTATTCTTATTGTATTGATTATTATAATTGATTTATGTAGTTCTGACGGTTTAGCTGCCTTGAGCATGAAAATAGAAAGGCAGGATACAAACCTAATCTAATAAAGAGCCCTCCTCCTCCTCCTCCTCCTGAGCCTGGGGCAGGACCGTAGCCTGAGAGAGAGAGGGTTGCACAGTTCCCCAATTATTTTGGAGGAATTCCACACCACACATTTAAAGCTCTTACACCACTTGAAAGAGTCCAGGCTTTCCCTCAAGAATCCTGGGAACTGTAGTTTGCCAAGGGTGCTGAGAGATGTTAGATCTGTAGCAAACAGAGGTTCCCAGGATGTGTTGGGTGAATCTGTGACTCTTAGTGCAATGCTTCTTGAAATGTGCGGTTGTGACCATTGTCCTCATAACAGCACTGGGGTTCGGAGTGCAGTGTGTGTGTGTGTGTGTGTGTGTGTGTGTGTGTGTTGCAGAATGGTTTAATTAGCTCATTCTCCTCCTAGCACATCGTCTTCATTCAACTCTGGCTGTTGACTGAATGCTTTCTTATAATTATTCTTATGTTTAAGTGGGCTTTGGCCTCCTTCCAGACAGCAGCTTGAAAGGGAAGCAGAGGAAAGCTCAAATGATGACAGAAGGCAGGGGCATCCAACAAGCAAGAGTTTTGGTTTGGATGTGACACTTTTAGACTTCCCCAGGCCATCCCGAAGCCCCAATTTCACTCGGCCCCATTTCACTCTGGTCCATCTGAGTATCTCCTTTCCACCTATGCCTCCCCTCCACCCCAAATATTCACAATTAAGAAATCAGAAAACAACCCCCACCTCTCTTTCGACAGAACTAGATGGAATGATCAGGCATAGCAACACCTGCAGAGAGGATAAAACCAAAATGTTTCCAAGGGACACATTTATCAAACAAGCTATCTGCCCATAGCTCAGTCAGTAGAGTGTGAGACTCTTCATCTCAGGGTCGTGGGTTGGAGCCCCACGTTGGGCAAAATATTCCTGCATTGCAGGGGGTGGACTAGATGACTCTTGTGGTCCCTTCCAACTCTACAATTCCATGATATCCTGTGAGGAGTAGTCTGAAGTGAAGGCACAAGACAGGAGTTGATCATCATGTGAGCTGCGCACAGGTGGGCTGAAGCGAGCTGCTGACCAGTCCTGTGGAGCCTCCTTTTATTGAGACAAATATGCAAGCTAGGCAGATACATTTTGGGCTGTGACCTTTACACACCTTTGGTCCCAAGATCGTGGGGTGGTACAAAGTTATTTTGGCACCTGTTTCCACCGCGTCATTTTCCCCTTGCACAGTGTATGACGAAGGAGACAAAAGGTCTCAGGGACAAAGGTTACAGACAGGACACCGCAGACTGCTGGGACCGCAAAAGGTCAGACAGAGGGAACGATGTTCCAGACAGCCATGACTTTGTCTGTGAGGGGGAGTATGCTACGCACCCCAGGGTGACGCATGCAGGCAGACTGTGGCTGCCTGCTGGTGGGGAGTGTGCTCCCTCTGGACCCCACTGCCCACTCCGCGATTATCCCTACAGTAGTCAACTGACTTTTACTCAGAAGAGATGCGTCAAAATCAACACAGCCATGTAATTTGTGCCCATCAATTTAAATAGGTCTGCTGTGGAAAGGACTGATGTTGACTACAACCCTGATGTTTTCTGATTATTTTATAGAGCGTTTCCCTCAATACCAAAAAATGGAGGCAGAGACAATTTACTGAATTTCAAAACCACCGAAGCTTTATTGAATGAACAAATCAATTTATTACAGCCACAAACCAGAATATGGACTTATACAGAGATAGAGAACATGTAGAAGAAGAAGAAGAGTTTGGATTTGATATCCCGCTTTATCACTACCCTAAGGAGTCTCAAAGCGGCTAACATTCTCCTTTCCCTACCCCCCCCCCCAACAAACACTCTGTGAGGTGAGTGGGGCTGAGAGACTTCAGAGAAATGTGACTGCCCCAAGGTCACCCAGCAGCTGCATGTGGAGGAGCGGAGACGCGAACCCGGTTCCCCAGATTACGAGACTACCCCTCTTAACCACTACACCACACTGGCTCTCATATATATGTAGGTTAAAATTAAAATCTATAAGCTAGAACACAGTAAAGAATACAGATGTGAAACTATTAAAATGTGTAGTTTAAGACCTTAACCGCTAATTTTAAATATGCATGTCAATGCTTTATTATAAGTAAGGCAGGTAAAATAATTATTACTCTTAATAGTGTTCATTGCTATGAGGCTTCTTGAAGCAATTCAGAATACAATCAACATTAGCAGAACACTTTCCTTTACAAGGACAATTTAAAAAGCAACAATTTAAAAGCAATAAAAAAGTAATATTGCATAGGAAAGAATTCTAAAACAACAGCAATGATCACAATTAGCAACAACACACAATGAAACAGCAAGCAAAAATTGCCACTCCATCATCGCTGAGCCTTGAAACTTGTGTCTTAGCCCCATAATCGAAACTGACATCAAGTCTTATGTCATCTGGAAGAGAATGAAGGAGAAGAGAGATGAATTTCTGCCACATTTACTGATTCACCAAATTGACCTGGCCCCCATTCCACCCTATTTACAAGGAGGCTTTATGGATCCTGTCTTTGGTGGCAACGACTCCTTCCAAGCCTGCAGTTTGGCCATCTTTGTGCTGTGGCAGGATTTCACAGCCACATGACCCAGGAGGTCTGCATCAAGCAAGGATGCTGCAGCTACTGAGTGGGCTCTCCTTAGTCTGGAAAGTACGACTGAGGGAATTGGCTGGCTCAGGGGGCGTGACCAGCCCTATTTATCGCTGGCGCGGCCGGGGATCTCCCTCTTTTGCCGGACTTGGTTTTTCGCCTACCTGGGGGGGGGGGGGGGTTGCGAGTTGATGTGCATCAGCAGGACTCCCTCTACTGGTGGTTAACCCTTCCCGGACTTCAAGCGGACAGGCTGAAGCCGGATAGTCAGTTAGGACCAATGCCTAAGCCAATACCACTCATCACCTGTAACCAATAAAGTTGTGGCCATATTTAGCCCATTAACCTGAAATAATTGTGTCATGTGTCTTTATTTCCACTTTGGAACTCGCCACGCAATAGGGCTCTTTTTGTTTTTTTATGCACCCACAGACCCCAAACGGCTCTCCACAGGAACACAGTGGTGCATCTCATGTATGGGGGGGGGGGGATTCCAACACTCCCCCCACCCCCAGCAAAGGAAAGATATGAGAAGCATTTCCAGCATTTAAAAGAGCCCTCAGCATAATGCTTTTAGGACAGCAGCCCTGCCTGGAGAGCGAAGGGGGCTGCTAGGAAGGTTGTCAAAGCATCAAGGCATAGATGAGCCAAAGAATGCAATGAAAACTCTCTTAGAGTCAGAGTGACTGACAGGAAGACTGACAGAACCCCTGTCTGTTGCAGTTGATGGCTGAAGAGTTGAGAAACGGAGAAGGGGTAGAGAGAGGGGGGTGTATAGTGGCTAGAATTCTGGACTAGGAGGACCTGGGAGATCCGAGTGCAAATCCCCACTCAGTCATGAAGTGCACTGTTTGATGTTGGGTCCAGTCACTCTCATCCTAGCCTGCCTAACAGGTTTGTTGTGAGGGGGAAAACAGGGGGAAAGGCAAGCCATAAATGCCACCTTGAACTGCTTGGATGAAAAGTGGGCTACGAATGTAATAAAAAGCATCCCAAAATAATGATCATGGAAGGTACCCTGGGGATCATCTAGTCCAACCCCCTGCAATGCAGGAATATGCAGCTGTACCTTATGGGAATCGAACCTGCAACCTTGGTGCTATCTGCAGCTCCCTCTAACCAGCTGAGCTGCAATGAGATTTGAGGGAGAATGGGAAGGCAGGTGGGAAGAGAAGTTAAGCTGTTCAGGAAGGGGTTGAATTCCATGGGGATGCTGGCCGTGTGGGGGACCCCAAACCCTCGCCCCAGAAGATTACAAAAAAGAAGCAGTCGAAATCCTACTTACAGATTCACGATGCTGGCCATCTCTTCAGGTGAAATCCCCTCCTGTTTAAACTCAACTGCTTTAAAATGCTCACACAACACTAACTCTGACCCTTGCCTCTAACCCTATTGCTACTCCTCTCTGTCTAAAACATACAGGAAAATATGTGCACAAAATATACAGATGAAAATGAAATGATAAAGTGAAAGCATTTGTTGAAATACAGTAGAGAACTCACGCCTCCCGAGTTGAGGGAGGCCTTGCTTTGCATGCAGGAGATCCCAGGTTCAGTCCAGGATCTCCACCAGACAGGGCTGGGACTGCCCCCTGTTTGAAAACCCTGCAGCGCTGCTGCCAGTCAGTGTAGGCAGTGCTAAGCTAGATTGACTCTGTCAAGTGCAACTTCCTATGAATGCTCCTCTTATACGATTTCTCGAAACACAAGCAAGCTACCTTATCAACGAGTTGTGAGAGTTCATTCATGGCTTTTAACAAACAGCAGAAACCATTTTATTATTTCTATGTGAGTACAGAAATCCTGAATATGAAAGGAAGGAAACTTCCTGCCTCTGCAATAAAGGCAGCTGCACTGCTAGGTGAGCTGTCCCGATGCCAACTGAAACAGACCCTCCAAAGATTCAAAGGTGAAAAGGGAATTTTGAGCATCTGAGCACAACTGGGCCGTCTTCTGCGTTAACGTGAAGTGCAGGAAGTGATTGCCTTGAGCAGGGGTAGGCAACCGAAGGCCCGGGGGCCGGATGCGGCCCAATCGTCTTCTCAATCCGGCCCACGGACAGTCCGGGAATCAATGTGTTTTTCCATGAGTAGAATGGGTCCTTTCATTTAAAATGCACCTCTGGGTTCTTGGTGGGGCATAGGAATTCGTTCATTTTCTCTCTCCAAATTATAGTCCGGCCCCCCACATGCTGTGAGGGACGGTGGACCAGCCCACGGCTGAAAAAGGTTGCTGACCCCTGGCCTTGAGCCTCCTCAGGACTGGCGCAGGGGCCGTGCATTTCAGGGTGCCAGCCAAGGCCCCTGCCCCAGTACTGATTGCTGATTCTACTGAGTCCATCAGTATATTGTTGTGAAGTGACCTGGCATTTTTAATGAAGTGCAATATAGGCTTGTCTTACATCTTTAACAACAACAACAACACAGTAAATTGCACAGAAGAATTCCATGTTGCCTGTGGGAGCGGCTGGGTAGACCTCTTTGCAGCTGCATGATCCAGGCATTTGATCTATAAGCAACTGGTCAATCTTCATAATTGGCTCTGACTTCGTGTAGGAGATGGAACGCATTCTTCTATTTCTCACCCCCGTATTCCACCCCCACCCCCCTCCTCCTATACTCGGACGGTGCCGACTACTCATCTCTACAGAGTGAAATGTTTATGAGTCCTGCAGATCTAGTCTCAGACGTCAAACCTCTACCCCAAAGACGGGGGAGCCTGTGACCTTCTAGAGCATACATTTCTTTGGACTGCTATATGCTGAAGTGAACAAATGTTTTGTCTGAAACCCTTGAGAGCTTCTGTGGGCCGCCCGAGAGAGCACTGGGCTAGAGGGATCATGGGGATGACTTGTTCCACAACAGCAGATGGCATGCAGAAATTTAAACTGTAGCAAAGGGAGGTAAACTGTCTAGCTAGCTAGCTAGCTATGTCTTGCTGAAAGTGCATGCACTCCTCTTAGCCAAAGCCCCAATAACTGCAAGCGTGGAGCCACACAAACACGCCTGATCTCAACACTGTCTTGGGGGAAACTCCCGATGCTGGAAAATTCATGTGCTCAATTTCTGCACATTGAGACAGGAGCCAAAGAAAGCACACGCAGAGTAGGGGGGCTCATAAAAAAGGTTTCTTTGGGAGGGGGTGGGTTGAGGTTTGCTCCGATGTGAAAGCTAAAGAGCAGGCTTTCACAGAGAAAGGAGCAGAGTGAGGCGGAAACTACCGGGACCCGTGCTTTCCAGGCACGCTGACGGGAGGGATGAGTCCAGCATTGCATTGTTGGGTCGTATTTTCAGTGACAACTATTTATGACAGAGGTTTACAGAAAATTGATCTAAAACCTCTGCTTGTAAGAGGCTATGGGCATTTGAAGAAGCCCATCATAATCTTTACATGAAATGTATCTTTAGAACACCGGTGGCGTCATGTCCCCATTTGTTGCCTTAGTTTCTCCATCAATGCACCACCCACAATTTGCCATCATATTGGCATCAGGTGTTTTCCAGGCCAGTGAATGTCAGCAACCCCTTCTTCTAAAGCTGCTTCCCCAGTTTCATCCAAAATAGAAAGAAATGCCATTTGGTAGCCCATTGAGAAGCTTTGGGAAGTAATGAAATACATTTCTGAAAGTTATTTATGGATGCACAAGGTCACCACATCTTTGCTTAAGGTGAATGGAAAGGAACATTTCCCCAGGCGGCACACCACTGTCCCCGAATCTTGTCTGCTGCTTGGTCATTTCAACAGATTGTGTGTCTTAGTAAGATTTTGTACATTTCAGAAAGCTTTCCCTTGCCTACAAATGAAGTGCATGATTTTTCAAAAACTTATTAATGCCCCGTGCTTTTACTTCTGGTGTGGTAAAAAATTGCAGAATCTGGCTATCATTTAAAGCAGTGTAAGACGCTGGTTTACGTTTCCCCTCACATTTGGTGACTAGGTAGGGATATGCAGTTTTGTGTTTTGTTTTTTGAAGAGTTCCTAAGGAGTCCTGCTGCTTCCGAGTTTTATTTTGGGGGTTGTTGTTGTTTTTGTTTACAAAAAGGTAATCCAGTTGTAACCTTTTTCTAGGTACAATTCTGTACATTCTGGTACTACCTGTTCACTCATGGTCCCTCCAAATCCCTTTGTTTCTTTTAGCAATGTGTCCTTGTGTATCTGCTACCTTTGCTTACAGAATTTCTCCTGAGGGGCGCTTTGAACATGTCCCGTAATACATGTGGATAAAAGGAATCGCCTTTGTTAATTTCAAAAGCCATTTTATTTCTTCCATGATTTTCTTCTGTTGTTAATTTATTTTGCAAACGCAAGTGGGGTTTAGTCACCAGAGAGGTGGAGTCTGTGGTTTTGCTCAATAGGTCATGGTCATTTCAAGAGCCATAGGGCCTGAGATGGTTCCAGCTCTAATTTACGTGTAAGATTAGGAGTCCAAGAATGTGGAATCAGTACTGCAGAAGGTCAGTTCTGACATACTTCCCCCCTAAATAGTGGGTGAAGTCCTTTTGGAAAGGACTCAAAGGTTTCAAAGTGTCAAGTTTTGCTGTACTGAAGGACTGTCCATATCTAATCTATTAGAACATTGAACCCTCCTCCCCACTCCAGGAATTTTGCTATCCAAAGTGGGTTTGAATTTGGATAATAAAAGTTTCCAGTCGAGTAGATTTATATATTTTAGTGAAGGTAAGCAACTTAAAATGACCACAGACCCAGTAAAACTCATTACAAAGAGAAGAGAAACAACATTTAAAAGCAGATACAAATAATGAGGCATTATTCTTTTCTCAAGAAGCCAGCAAAATTTCACTTTTCCTGTTTTATTTTAAGCATGCTTTTTATTCAAGTTTTTAACAAACAACAAGGGGGTAAGCTGCTGACTATAGGCAGACTATCCTTTCTCAAGGGCCATTCCAAATGTGTACAATTGATGGCTCCAAAGTAAGCTGCACTCTGTGAGTCCAGAGGGCAACTGGTGCCATTGTCCCTGTTAGCATTTTGTAAGAAAGGGCACCAAGATTTCATCAAGCTGTCTGCCTTGATGAGACTTGCAGTGAGGATCCCTTTGATAAGCCATCGGCAATGCATAAAGGAGGGCAGGTGGCTTGGTGAGCAGGGAAAGTCTTTCAAAGATTTGGACCAGCGATGTGCCTTTGCTTCGGGCAAAGGGTGATGGTGGATGGATCATAGCTACCTAACTCAGCACTGTCTGTACTGATTGGCAGTGGCTCTACAAGGTTCCAGGCAGGTGATGTTTTCAGTTTCACCTGGAGATGCTGGAGACTGTTCTGGGACCTGCATCACCAGTGAGCTCTGGTCCTCCCTTAAGGAGTTCGGCGGCTCAATGGTCTGACTCTGTGGAAGGCACCATGCTATTCCCCTTTAAATTAGCCATTTCGACAGAAAACATGAGAACTGGAATTTTGCTCTTGAATTGATTTTTGGATCGCCTGCATGCCAAGCACATACTTCTACCACTGGGCCAGCACCCTTCCTCAGTGACTGAGCTCTCATTGCACACAGCCATCCAGCAAGCAAAAAAATGGTATTGTTAGAAGGGCAGAGTGGGGAGCAAGAGATTCAGGGGCCGGTTTTAGACCCACAGTGCTCGGGTTTATTCTGCTGCCTGCTTGACATTGTGCCTCCTTTCCCCCTACCTTTTATTCCTATGAAAGTTTCACAGTGTCGCTGCTTGGGATTCTGGATAATCTATGGTGTTTTTCTTTTCAGTTTTTTTAATTAATTTTCCAAAAAAAATTTTAAGACAAACAAACAAACAAACAAACTGAAATATACTCAGAGTCGCAAAGTGATTTCATGCTCTTTATTCAGCTCATAGTGGTGAGGAGGAATGAATGAATGTCTCCTCAAAGTATCTGCTTTATATACATTATTTACACAATGGGCTGCACATGATTGGCTAATTCCGGAATTCTACTGTAAGCCAATCAGGTTGTGGATTCACTTCTATCTGGAGCATGATTGGGTGGTTCCTGCCAACCAATCATACTGCTGCATTGTTCTAGGACCAATCAGACTGCTGCATTCTGAATCCTATTGTTCTAGGACCAATCAGACTGCTGCCTTTTGGATCCTATTGTTCTAGGACCAATCAGACTGCTGCAGTTTGGATCCTATTGAACTCAGTACATAACACAAACAAACATACATCCTAATTGTAATTAAACCAATCTTGATAACATTGTTAAGTGACTTCCTCAAATCCCCCTGGTTGAATTTCATTGTATTTCATTTTAACAGTTTTCCAAAATCAATCTTCTTTAAAAAAAATATATAACTTGATCACTTCACATCTTTCATTCTTTCTAATCTAGCTTGAAACATCTTAATTCCTATCCTTACATATTTAAACCCTAAGCCTATCTCATATTTGCAAGCTTTTCCAGTTAGGTTATCTTGACATATTTAGCTAAATAATCTTTGAATTTTGTCCATTCTTCCTGGTACTCCTCCTCCTTCTGGTCGCGGACTCTTCCCGTCAGGTGGGCTAGGCCCGGGATTCTGGAGAATCTATGTGACTAGATGCTTGTAACGTATGCCAGGCAATCTGGCACAAGTGGGTAGGGTTGCCATCCGCCGGGATTTGGCCGTTGGAAACAAGTGTCCATGCGGGAAACGCTTGAATGTCCAGGAAAATCCCAAGGTATAGCAATTCTACACGTGGGGAGTAGGGACGCAAGCGCAAATCAGAATAAAGCAAAGGCTGGGAAAGTTCAGACAGAAACACACACACACACACTATTCCTCAAGATTTGTGTTTAAGACACAGGATCATAGAATTGTGGAATTGGAAGGGACACCGAGGACCATCTAGTTCCGTTATTCCCAATCAGGGGTCCGTGGCCCTTGCCTCCCTCCAACTAATTTTCTCTCATATTGGCATGGCAATAGCATACATTTTATGGGTGGTCTTGTTGTTTTTAGTATACCTAAAATCCTTTGCTTATTACCCCACATTTTGTTCAAAAAATTGCTTTGCAGAGGTAACTACCATAGAGTTATCAAATTTTTCAAAAGTAGGGGGTCTGCGGCTTGGCTTTTGAAAAATAAGGGGTCCTCAGTAATTAGCCAATTAGGAACCACTGATCTAGTTCAATCCCCTACAATGCAGGAATAATGCAGTTGGCCTATACAGGGATCAAACTTAGGACCTTGGCATTATCAGCACCCCGCTCTGAACATCTGCGTCACCTTCAGAGTTGTTGTTGTGGGAGCTGTAGTTCACCAAAGTAAATATTGAAAGGATCCTCTTTTCACATCCAGGACAGACCATGCCAAACATCTACCTTATGCACAAAATTGACTCCCCAAGCTCTTCTTGTGTTTTAAGACACTGGGATGTGGGGAGCCGGAAATTCCACTGGGCTGGCAGAAGCCCCTTTTGTGACTCAATCGAGCTCTGTCTTCAACCCCCATTTTAGTTTGGAAAACTCCTCCCTTTTCCTTTAACACACTCCCCTCCCCCCACTTTCCTGCATTCCACTCTTTTTCATATCGAAAGCAATTTCTAATGTCCACTGCCAGGACCAGCTGAGGATGTTCTTGCTTGAGGCAGAAACACCCTGAGCCTTGCCTCTGCTTCTCCTTTAGGAAAGGAGGCTGGAGAGGAGCAGGTTGTGTTGGCGAAACCCTCACAAGGGCCTGACCGTGGTCACAATAGTGGCATGGCTGCAAGCATGGTGCTCTATGGACCTTGATCTGCCCCGCCTTGAGCCAATGGCCTCGCAACGCCTCATGCGCAGGTTGGCCCTGCCAATTCCTAGGGTGCCCAGTTGGATTATTTCAGTGGGGAAGGGGGAAGTTCCCAATCCCGTTCCACTGCTCAGCACCTGCTTCCCCCCCCCTCAAAGTGATCCATCTAGCCTCCACTCCATCCCACTTCAAATGAAAATAAGTAATAAAAGAGCTCCCATCCAGACTCTGCAGTCTCCATAGCTGCTCTCAGAGCTCCAGTCTCCTTTGGTCATTTTTGGGACTCCCTTGAGAAGAACAAGTGGACATCTAGGAGTTGCTGTTGGTGGTGGTGGCGGGAGCAGGGCTCAGCTCCTCCTGCTCTTAAGTGTGCTCTGCTCAGTTCTGCAGCCTTATCCCTTGGCACCAGGTGCACATATGCTCTCATAACCCCCTCAAGCCAAGCCCAGTTCTTTTTCTTCCTCTGCTCTCCCTCCTACCACTGAGCCCTGGAGACAAAGCTTAATGGGGAGAGGGGAGGGCAGACCTCCCCTCAAGAGTCTATTCAATAATTCGCAGCCAGCTGCTGCTGGGCTGAAACTTGCAAGCTGCAAGCAGTATGAGGAAGGAAAGCAATTGAGAAACACCTTGGGGAAGCAATGTAGCCCTCTTTCTGCACCTGCAAGCCTTGTTGTGAAGAGCGAAGTCAGATTCCATGGTATCTGCACAACCTGATGCCCCATGCAGCACCCCCTCTCCACAGCCTCTCCCTCATGTGTGCTGCGAGGGCCCAAGGCGGCTACATTTGGAAAGTCTGGCTGAGCTTCAGAGCAGTGGAGAAACCAGCCAAGGCAAGTGTAGCTCCCCTCCAAACACCAGAACAATCTCTGCACAACGGATCTTTCATTTTGAAACAACCGCTTCCCAATAAATTAAGAGTGTGTGTGCACCAAGTACAGGAACCCAGGACAGAAAAGCAGAAAGACAAAGTTGCAGAACTTGGGGTCGGGTGGGGAGCCCAACCCAACCCAGCTGTATCCACTGCCTCAGCTCCCCTCCTGCTTCCCAGCCTGCGCCCCCTCCTCCTCCCTGGTCCCTTTAGGCAGTGCTTAGTGTCTCATGAAGAATGAACACCCTAGAACTCTACTTGGCAGAATGGGGACAGATAGCTGAACTATAGAGAGCAGGCTAAGGCGTACGTGGGCCACAGTGGCTGCCCTGCCCCTTCTTGATGAGCATCAAGGCTGGGGGGACAGAGAAAGAGGTCCTGCAATCCCAGGACAGGCCAGGAATCCTTATGCCTGGTACCCACCAAGAGTAGCACATGCTCAGCTGCAGCAGAAGGGGAGAGCGTGGACTACTGCGCAGGGACTGAGAGCAGCAGTGGTGGTAGTAGGATGGGCAGGGGAATGACTGTCCTCCAACAGGGTCCCTCCCCAAGCACCCTGAACCTGCTGCCAATGCCCTGGAACCATGTGGAAAGCCAAGTGTGCAACCGTGTCAGGAGTCAAGAGGAAAAGGTGGAAAGGGCAAAGCACAGGGAAGGGAGCTGGCACATGGCAAGATGGCACAAGGGGAAGGGCAGGCACCAGAGAACAGAGGCTGGGCCTTGCCTCTTCCCTCCCCACTTCGTCTCCAGTCACGCTTGGCACCTTTCGCAGTCATCCACCCCCAGCAGGAAGCCCAGGAGGAAGCCGATGGCACTCGGCAGAACGTTGGGCAGAGGCCGTAGCAGGAGGCTGGCGAAGAGGGTGGCTGCAGGGAAGCGAAAACATTTGCATGAGAGGAGGCGGGAGCAGGAGGAAGGCCAGCTCCCAGCCAGGACAGGCAGGCCTTACCTAGCATGTTGCCACTGACATTGTTGCTCTCAGAGTATTTCAGCAGCTCCCACAGGAAAGCCACCACGAAGCGGAACACGTTCTGGTGCGACCGCGGCAACTGGCAGATCACCTGCAAGACAGGGAGGGGCGGTTTGGAGTTTCAGTGCAGAGCTTTGCTAGAGGAGGGGCATGGATCACTAGCACGGTGTACTTGTTATGTTTGCAGGTTTAGACCTGGCATAAAAAAAAAAGAATGTTTAAAATGGTAACCGGACTAGAACTCTGCTGGGAACTTTGGGGAATAATGCAACTGCAGAGTCGGAAGGGACCACAAGGGTTAACTAATCGAACCCCCTGCAATGCCTAAGGTGGGACTCGAACTCAGGACACTGAGATGAAGAGTCTTATGCTCTACCAACTGAGATATCTTGGGGGAAGGGCCATAGCTCTGCAGTAAACCACCTGCTTTTCATGCAGAAAGTCTCAGGCTCCACCCCCAGCATCTCCCAGGAGGGTAGGGAACATCCCTTGTCTGAAATCCTGGAGAGCCACTGCTTGTCAATTTCAACAATACTGAGCTAGATGGCCCAGTATATGGCCGCTTCCTGGGTTGGAAATTCAAGCGAGGTTCACTGAAACAGGTGGGCTATTGTTACAAGTCCTGGTCAGAAAGCAAAAAGGCAACATGTGCGCACCCCACCCCCCTCCACAACGGAGAGGGATGGTTATCAAAGGAGACATCAGCAACCTCTGCAGTTAACAAGGCTTCCCAGACCAGACTAGCCCTCCTGCCAGTGTGCCGGTTTACTGGCTTTCAGGGATGTTTTAGTGGATTTCCTGTTACTCGCGGCAACATTTGGACTAGATGACTTTGGAAATCCCTTCTGATTCTATGCTTCTGTACACACCACAGACCAGCCAGGAAGAGATGGGGCTCTGGGGCCGACCTGGCAACAGAGGTGGCTGTCATGTGAGCACTCAAGGCAGCGCTGATACAGTTCATAGCAAAGGACTGGTTCTGGCACTGCCTCCAGGAAGATGAGCAGAGCTTCGGCCACCGAGTGGTCACTGCCAGCTATTGACAGCCTGGCAAGGGAAGTGTTCTGTCCTGTTACCTGCAGCCTGCCTCCTTCCCAGGCTGGTCCAAAGCAAGAAGCTTGGTCCTTATACATCTGGGCCCACCTTGCAAGTTTCCCCTTTTGGCGCAAGGTGGACCTTGAACCCGCAGCCCTGAGATTAAGAGTGTCACGCTCTACCAACTGAGCCACCCCACTGTAATTATCCCACACCTCCCCTCTTGACGAAGCTGCCTGCAAAGCTGATCTGCCGAGGAAATGTCCTTCTGCAGGCATGGTTTCAATCCAAACAGCAAATACTAGTGGTCAACTCCAAAAGTGCGGTCAACAAACCCTGCTTGCCAAAGAACAATTGAACGCACCCTTGAAGCTCCTTTGCAGCCATGTCTTTACCTTGACACCACGTATGATGCTAGATGTGGGGCCTGCGGGCCTGTCAAGATTCCCCACCTCTGCTCTATCTAGCCAGGCTGATGTTTTCAAATGGGGGTTAAAGCTGTGAAGCTGTTTGGATGCATGACTGGACTTGACTGTGGGCATTTCATTGTGCTGTGTCCCAGAGCCTTAAGGATGGGCTGGCCTAGGAACCTAAGCCACCAGGTATATAAAAGTGAGGTCCACTCCAGCCAAGAGCGAAAGAAAACCACCAAGCAGCCCTGCTCCCCAACAATGTCCCCCAGAGAGGATACGGATCGTCTCGGAAATGCTGGTGTCCAGGCACTCAGTTATCTCCTGCAGCTCGTCCTGCGTCCCCGGGGTCTGGAAGAGGTCCTCCTGAAGCAGAGTATCACCCATGCGTTCGGAAGGGTGAGGTACATCCTGGATAGCATGAAGAACAATCCAGCCCTGGGGTGCATAATGTGAGGTCGAGGAATGCCACAGTGGAGAGAAGCCCATCACCAAGAGAGCTGGCGCAAGGGCTGAGAATTGCATCCCGCCTGCTTTCCACAGTAGCATTCCTACTACCCTTCTCCTGATTTGGGGCAATGGGAGAGTGAAATCATTCCCCGCTTCTTCTAGTGGCCAGTCTCAGAGAGCCGCTTTGCTAGGGAGAGACAGACAATGGTTGGGAACACTTGGGTTCTTCTGAGCCGCTCTAAGGAAGACCGTATGCTGGATGTCCCACCCGCTGCCGCTCCACCAAGGTGCCACTATACTCACAGCAGGAGTTTGTAAGAGCGAGTCGGTAGCTAAGATATAAATCAATTGGGACGTTTGGAACCTGCACACCCCAAAACTGGTACTGGATTCCAGCCCACACCCATCCTTTCAATGGTACCGTCCCCCTCAGCTCACCTGGTGGCAGGCATTCTTGAAGAGGTGGTCCACCAAAAGGCAGATCTCCTTGGCCGCTCAGTGGAGTCATCACCATCCTGGGGTACGATATCCAGAAACTGCTTCTCCTGGAGGTCCAATGACAAGGGGGACTGGCATGAGAGCCTGACAGAATGTGTGCCTGTATGCATTCTTTCCTTGCTCCAGCTGGGTGGACAAGTCTTGCCCTCTGAGGCCACAACTAGGGCTGGGTGATAGCTGGCTTTCAACACAGTGATATATCACTAGCTAAACATTGCAATACACCAATATATCACGATGTCTGAAATAAGATGGAGCTATGTAGAGGCATTCGCTGGCTTCACGGTTTCCCCCGCATTATGATTTCTGCTGCCCCCTGCAGGAGGGCAGGGGAAAGCTGAACCGGCAGAGTCCACAGGGGCTGCAAGAATCTAGAGAAGCATTGTCTGGCTTCACAGTTTCCCCCCACATGGTGTTTTTTGCATAGTACACACACACATCATGATTTGCAATATATTGCCAGGTCAGAAATTATGAAACCAGTCTCACTATCTAGACTTCAAGCTGATTTGAAAATATATCTATATTGACGTATTGCCCGGCCCTAGCCACAGCAAGCATCTCAAGGGGGAAAACAAAAAACAAATTGCTCGCACCCCAAATCCAAGCTCCCCCTCCCCCTATTAATATGCAGCTCGTAATCCTCCCACTCCGGATGTGCAGTTCACCCAAAAGCTTACTGAATATGCAGCTGTGGTCATGAGGTTTGGCTAACATTTTATTTAAATTGCTGGAACCTGCCCTGGGACCTTAGGGTGAAGGGCAGGAAATAAGTAACAAAAACAGCAACAGAACATGGATGGGCCTTCATAGGTTGATGGGCTGCAGCCCCAGCCAGCATGATGAGATGATGGGGTCACATGTTCACCACCCCTTGTCTAGAGCACGTTGCAGAGGCAGTGGTAGAAACTGAGCAACAGCTGGAGCCCCAGCCCACGACTTTGTCTGGGCAATGCAGCACACAGCAGCTGGTGAACCATGCCTCCTGCCTCCTTCCCATCTTCCTCTCCAGAAATGTTCAGGGTGGTTAGTTCTATCTCAAGCTACCACATTCAAGAGAAAGAGAAAGAGAGGAGGGGGGAGCAAGAGAGCTTTAGGAGCACAGCAGTGGCAAGCAGCCCATCACTAAAAGGAGTTGACAAGGATGGAGAATTTGATCCCCTCATCCCCAGGGCAGCTGTTGATTAGGACCCAGTTCATCCCGCCACCAATACTCCCCGCCCCTGGAGAGAGAGAGAGAGAGAGAGAGAGAGAGAGAGAGAGAGAGAGAGAGTATTGATGTGGGGAATGACACATACTGTATCAGAGTCTTAGTGCAAGAGTAGCTGGTGCATGCTAAAATACACAGGAGCCTTGCTGGGTTAGATCAGCATTTTGTTCCCAGAATGGCCAACCACATGCCCTTGGGAGTCCATAGGGACACGGGAACAAGAGCACTCTGTCCATCATGTTCCCCAGAAACTGGTAATCAAAAGCATGTGGTTTGTGATAATAGTGGCAAGAAATAGCCCTGACCGGTAGCCACTGATAAACATATCCTCCATGATTCTCAATGTCTACAGCTGTCCAAATTGACAGTCACCACTGTCTCCTTGTGGCTAGGATAATACACCCAAGTATATCTGATTTCGAGAGGAGTGACATTTCCCTGAGCCACCCCAAAGCAGCCACTACCGCTTCCCAAATGCCAGTGCTCAGGTGGTAAGAGTAAGCCAGAGTGGCATAGCCTGTGCAGCAGTGGCTGAGCACAGAAACAAGGAGAAAACTGGCTCTTGGGGCCAGAGGGGGCTGGCGCCTGCATCATGAGACTGGGCTTTCTGCCTCCCGCGCTGCCAATCGCAAGCGGACCCAGAGTCAAGCAGCGCAAAATCAGTTACAAGCAGTGCTGGCAAATTCTGGTTTCGTCTCCGTTCTCCTCTGCCGAGTTCTACAAGGGCCACATTGAGACTAGGGAAGAGAAAAACGCAGAGAGCTAGAGTCACCACCTGGACTGGATTTGAGTCAGAAGGCAGGCAGGTGAGGTTGGTGGGGTAGTGCCTGGTTTGCCCTAAGGGACCAGCTGCCACTGCATGGAGCAGCTGCTGATCGTTGACAAGGGCAACTCCATTTACGTGCCTTCGAGGCACATGCACACTGCCGCAAAGCTGGAAGGGGCACTTGAAGGGGCAAAAATGTCCCCCCCAAGAGCACAAAAGCGGCAAAGTGGCATGGAAACAGCATCTCGACTCCCTCCCAGGAGCTTTGGCACCGACCTCTCAGGCCTGTGGAGAGTTGGAGCAAGGAGTTTTGCAGGGAGGCTGCTGGTTTTCAAAAGGCCTTTCCAAAGGGCTTCCGGAAGTTTAGAGGGTGTTTGCAGGCTTTTCCAATGCTGTCCCCAATATACGCAATTTCATTTAAACGCACGGTACCTCGGAACGCAACCCCCGTGTAAACGGGGCGTTGCCTGTACCTGATTTGAGCCCGCTACAAGAACATCTAGAGGATAGCAAAACAACTGTTACCTTTTCTAGGAAGCTGTCTTCTCCCTGAGATCAGAGGAGGAAGGCAAGAGCAAAAGACAACCAAGGGTGTTAATGGCACAGGCCCTGAGAAGAGAAAGAAACAGCCCGTTGGCTGAACAGTATCTGGGCAGATGGCAGGGAAATGCACACGGTTCAGTGGCCCTGCGAAAGGGCAGGTGGGAGGACCAGAACCTGGGATGACTCAGTCAAGGCAAACAAAGGGCATGAACAGCACACAGGAAGCGGATGCACAGCTACAGAAGCTGAAGCTGAATGCAGCGGAGGACCCCCAGCCCCCACATTTCTGAGTGGAAGAGCAGCTGTTTTTCAAGCAGGCAAGCAGAGTGGGAAGGGTAGACATCCAGCACAAGGCTTCCAAGGAGGTCCCGAAGCAGCTTGGTAGGTAGCTCCCACTGATGGTGAGGAAATAGTCCTTGCCACGGTCAAGGTGAAGGACAAAGATAGCCTCAATCTTCTCTTCCTTGCTGACGTACACATCCAGGGAAATGTCCACCGTCTCACCTAAAATGGGAGGAGGTCAGGTAGATACACTCTTTGGCACAGCCAGGTTTGCTTGTCTGTAAATTAAAAGTGAAGACAGTGAAGAATTGAACAGAAGGACACAATGCGAGCCTGCTGGATCAGGCCAATGGCCCATCTAGTACAGCATCCTGTTCTCACAGGTGTATGGGGGAAACCTTAACTTCAAGAATTAGGAGAAGAAGCGACTCAGTCCCCCCCCCCCACTTTCCTCTCTAGTCCTCCAAAGCAGCAGCTGCACAGAAGATGGTGACAGGATACTGGAGGGTAAGAGAAAGTGATCCTAACAAAAGAATATAAAAAGGGAAAGGATTTTTGCGCCCCCAATGTAACTTTCTTTTTTAGTTTACATTTCATTGAGTTTTTAAAAGTTTGGCTAGTTGTATATGTTCCCCAAGATATTTTTGTGCCTCCACAACATAAAAATATGCATTGTTTTAAAAAAGTAATTTTTGGACGGACTGCTCTCACTGGTTCCCTGCGATGCCAAAAGGTGTTTGGGGACCCTCCAGCATTGTTTGGCTTCAATTCATTTGTGTGTGTGTGTTTGTTTAAAGCTGGCCACACACACTTTTACACTTTGGGCTCCACTGCTTTGACGTGTGGCCCTTGGAGGCTTGAGCATGGGGCAATGCAGCCCACAAATGTTAAGCCTCCCCTGCTCTACCAAACTCCCAAGGTTTGAGGGAGGAGGGTTGGGAAGAGGAGGAGAAAAGGAAGGCCTTCCCTAGATGACCCTTGGGGTCCCTTTCCAACTCTACAGTTCTCTGATTCCAGAGAGAGACGCGCTGGGCTCCAAGTATCCCTCGCAGGGCTCAGCGCAAAGCCATGGCTTCCAATACTGGCTGTCACTGAGCTTGGGGATAAAGGAGAAGTGGAGGGTGACCTGCCCGTTGTTTGTGATCTGGAACCTCTCCTTCTGCAGCTGCCGGAACTTCACATTCTCAAACGGAAACTGCAGAGCAAAAGGGGGGGGGGGGAGGAAAGAGAGTGCTTGCCTTCAGCAGAGGCAAGGAAACGTGCTCCAGGGGGAAGTTTGTCCTTGGCCCCGGGCTCTCATTTAGGGGACTGCACATGCAACAGGTCCACGTGGGGCTCTCCAGATATTGCTGCACTTGCCACTGGCCATGTTGGCTGGGGATGATGGGAGTTGTAGTCCAGCATCTGGAGGGCACCACGCTGGCTACCCCTGGAGTCTTTGCCTGCGAGGAAGAGGAAGAGGCTGCCGCTCAGTGGAAGGGCATCGGCCTTGCATGCAAAGGTCCCAGGTTCTATCCCCAGCATCTCCAGGTAGGGCTGGGAGAGATCACCCGGAAATCCTGGGGAACCGCTCAAGACTGAGCTAGATGGGCCAAGGGCTTCTTTCCCCCCTGGTCTTTTTGCAGCAAACCCTCTTTAAGGGGTTGGAGAGGATCCTATTCGTCTTTACCTCCCTCCAGGGAGGGAAGGAATTCGTTCTCCATCCTGTCCATCAACTGAACAATATCCTCAAACACTTTCCGGTACCGTCGGTTAGCCACAACCTTCACCTATGGGGGGGGGCAGAGCACATTTGTTGGAGCTATGGACTGAAAGGGGGGGCATGAGTTAAGAGCAGAAAGGCCTGATGCACCCCCCTGTTCCCAGCCCTGAAAGAGGCAAGTACTGTAACTCTGAGAGCTTCCCCAGGATGGCAGCGGCTGTGACTTCCAGAGCCAATGGGCTGAAGCCAAATGCTCCAAGCCAAGTACCACAGAAGCTCCATTGCATGAATGGAGCCAACGGTTAAGGTATACAGTTCATCCCATGTGGTCTGCCATGCCTGCAGGAGCAGCGTGTACTCAGAAGAGTGGAGAATGGAAGCCTAGGGATTTAACAGAGCCAAAACCTGCCCACTCCTTGCACCGGAAGTCATTGGCCAAGGAGGAGCTCTGTGGAAAGGGGCCTGGTTGTTGGTCAGGGCCTGCCCAGATTCGAGGAGGTGCCACATAGCAGGCAACTAAAAACCCTGAATAGACGATAGCCCTGGCCAGGGCAGGTCTTACCCCTGTGAGGAAGAGGGAGCTGACGGGCTTGTGGTCGCTCCTTTTCAATTCCATGTGGCTTCGGTAGCTGAGCTGATTCACGCTGCCTCCTCTCCAGAGGATTGGCTCACACCATGCTGGCACACGGCACTTCCCACTGCAAGGAGACAGTTGGACTGGCTGAGGCAACACACAAGGCTCACACAGTCCAACTTTGGCTCCACACACGGCCTGTGATCTTGACCACGGTTAAGAGCTGGAGATGATGGGGCTTGGGAGTCCAACTTCTGAAGGGGCGGACCTTGCAGGTGTGCAGGCATTTTGCCTCATGGAGAGAGTTGTCAGGAAATCAAAAGCTGCCATCTACCAGGTCAGAATGAATTTCTGACCTCCCCCAGTTTGGATTCCTACATTGCAGGGGGTTGGACTAGATGACCCTCGTGAAACCCTTCCAACCCCACAATTCATTAATTAAGTCTCCTCTGGCTGGCAGCAGCTCTCTGTGGCCCAATCCTTTTTCAGGTGGAGGTGCCTTTCAACTTGAGACTCTGCATACAAAGCATATGGCACACCACCAAATGATGATCCTTCCCCAAAGCAAGGGGCCCCGTTATTCTTGTTCAGACACTATTTTTTCAGTGATCCAAAAGACCTTTTCTGGCACCTGAAATGCTGCCCAAAGGAGCCTGCCCTTTTCCGGCTTCGTCACTACATGTTCCGCCTGTCCTTTTGATTTCCCCATTACCACAGCAAGAGCAATGAAACTAGCAGGCCTAGGTGGCTTCTGACAGTTGTCAAGAACCACAAGAATATGCCAAATCATGGATGGTGAGGCTCAATGGCTACTAGCCATAATGGCCACAGAACATACTCCACCAAGAGAAGCAGTATGGCTTGGAGGAGGGGAGCGTGCTGTTGCACCCAGGTCCTGTTTGTGGGCTCCCCAAGAGGCATCTCATTGGCCAATGTGAGAACAGGATGCTGGGCCAGATGGACCAATGGCCTGATCCAGCAGGGCTGCTCTCATGCTCTTATGAGAGAGCACCAAGTCTAATTCCCAGACTTCCTTGACACAAAGAGGATTCTCATTCAGCCTGCTGCACCTTTCAAGGAACTGCAACACTGCTTATACACACCACGAAACAGAGGATGCTGATTATCAGGACAAATGTGGGGAAAAGGAGCCAAAACATTTCCAGAGCAGGGATGGCTTGAGGAAGACAACATATCACAGCCTTGCATTTCACAACTCGCCTAGCAGCCTTTGGCAACCCGGAATTCCATGCAAGCAAAGTGAGCAGGTGAAGGAGAGCTGGATCTCTCTCTTCCTCTGTGGCTTGGTGTCCATTCTGGCTGCAGAGGAAAGGAAGTCCGTCCAGCCCTCAACTCTAGCCCTCCTCCAACAGCTTGCTTAGCAGAAAGCCATGTTTAAAATATATGTTTTACTAGCCTGCTCAGGAGGATGGAAAGGCAGGACACTACTAGCATCTCAGCAGACTAGGAAAAACAAACAAGCCTTGCAGAAGAATGTTTGAGAGGACTTACTTACAAAGGCTCAACTATCAAGCAGGATCTGTTTTAGAGTCAAATTTGTACGTCGGGATGAACTTGATCTCTCCCTCTGTGAAATCAGCAAAAGCTGTCTTTTGGGTACGCTGAATGTTTAGCTAAAGCCAAAAAGAAATTGCTTATCAGCAGAGAAGCAAAAGACCCCCTGTTGCCTGACAATGGAATCTATTAACAGCCACTGTTGTGCTGGAAGACCAAGGTGAAGTACTAGTAGGTTAAAGGTAAAGGGACCCCAGGTTGGACAGTGTTCTCGAAGCTACAAACATGAGTCTGACCAAACTGCGGGAGGCAGTGGAAGACAGGAGTGCCTGGCATGCTCTGGTCCATGGGGTCACGAAGAGGCGGACACGACTAAACGACTAAACAACAACAACAACAACAAAGGGACCCCTGACCATTAGGTTCAGTTGTGACCGACTCTAGGGTTGCGGCGCTCATCTCGCTTTATTGGCCAAGGGAGCCGGCATACAGCTTCCGGGTCATGTGGCCAGCATGACTAAGCCGCTTCTGGTGAACCAGAGCAGCACACAGAAACGGTGTTTACCTTCCCGCCAGAGCGGTACCTATTTATCTACTTGCACTTAGACGTGCTTTCGAACTGCTAGGTTGGCAGGAACAGGGACCGAGCAAGGGAAGCTCACCCCGTCGCGGGGATTCGAACTGCCGACCTTCTGATCGTCAAGCCCTAGGCTCTGTGGTTTAACCCACAGCGCCACCCGCGTCCCTACTAGTAGGTTAGCCAAGTGCAAAAAAAGGGGTATACCTGCTGAAATCCTATCTTATACACAATTATTAAAGGTACAGGATGCTTGTGCATTTTTGCCCCATGTCATCTTAAATTACTTTGCTGCATCACACGACAGGAAAATCCTCTAACTCAGGAGCAGCAGACACGTGGCCCTCACAATGCTGCAGAACTACAATTCCCATCATCCCTGATTACTGGCCATGATGGCTGGAGCCAACAGGAACTGCAGCTCAGTAACATCTGGCAGACCACAGGTTAGCCATACCTACAATATGCAATGTTATATGTACCAATAATCCATACAAACTGTTAACAACCACCAGAATACACCCCGACACTATGAGCAACTGCAAAACCATCCTTTCGCATCCTACGTTGGCTCCCAGGACGTTTCTGAGCACAATTCTGAGTGTTGGTGCCAACCTTTAAAGCCCTAAATGGCCTCAGCCCTGAAAGAGTGTCTCCATCCCCATTGTTCAGCCCAGGCATCAGGGTCCAGCACCGAGGGCCTTCTGGCGGTTTCCTCACTGTGAGAAGCAAAGTTACAGGGAAGCAGGCAGAGGGCCTTCTGAGTAGTGGCACCTGCCCTGTGGGACACCCTCCCGTCAGATGTCAAGGAGATAAGTAACTATACAGCCTTTAGGGAAGTTTTTAATGTTTTATGATGGTTTTGCGTATGTTGGAAGTCTGAGGCTGCCCCCCCTTGCCTTCCTTGCAGCATCCTTCTCAAAGGGCTAAGGCATGACTACGCTCACAGAGTTTAAATCCACCATAAGGTGCAGCAATCAGGCCTCTGTTTCAACACAAAATACCAATGATCCTTATGCCAAGTGGGAGAAAGGTCGTCAACATGATGAACACACAAACCTTGGAGAGAAAAATGTAAAACAAAAAGCACCAGCAATTTAATTGGACTTAATGGAAGTATCTGCTGATAAGAACATGTGAGCAACGCAGATTTTCCAGACAGATGCAAAACCTAGAGCAGGAAACCTTAGACCTTTAGATATTGCTGGACAGCAGCTATGCTGGGGCTGATGGGAGTCCAACAACATCTGGAGCGTGTGCTGAGCTAGGAAAGCCCTCTAACTGGGAAACTGCAGAGCAGTCCTACTTATTCCAAGGCAACCCTCCAACTTAATTGGGACTTGCTTCTAATTCAGGTTGCACAAACCTGCAACCTTAAAAAGCATTTGTAGAAGTCGCAGTCATCCTATGTTCTTTGCTCCTAACTGCCTGAAAGTGGCTTCTCTAGCCTAGGCTGGGGTATCCCAGACAAAGGAAATAAACAGGGCAATATCCTAAACCACCACATATAACACAAAGATGTCTCTCACCTGGTCGTAGGTCAGAAGTCTCTGAAGCTCATTTTTAGTGATCAGATGACAATGCTGGAAAAAAGCAAAGCAACCACAGCTACAGGCTAGCTCACGGGGTCGGGGGGCGGGGGGCAGCCTGCTGCCACTTCCTGCAATATGTAGTAAGACTGATAACTAGGATTGGGCAATATGATCATATTAGGCTAGTGCTCTGTGAACTAGACTGGCTCTTGAACTGCTTCCAGGCCCAATTCAGAGCATCCCATTTGGCCTTTCAAGTGTTTCAAGGTTTGGGAAAAGGGTACCAGAAGAAGGCCCACTTATGTTTGCACTGCCTCTCCACTGACTAGAATCCCTTTCCCAGGGAACTCCTGCTCTTTCAAGCATGGCAGGGCCTTTTCAGTCATGGCACCCGACCTTTCAGAATAATCTCCCAAAGAGGTTCACCTGGCCCCTGCTTTGATGTCCTTTCAGCAAAGACTTTTCGAATTTCCCCTGGTACGTTAATTCATGGGCAGGGCGCTTGTGGCCCTCCAAACCCTGCTGTAGTACACAGGAACATAGGAAGCTACCTTATATTGAGGCAGACCATTGACCCATCAAGCTCAGGACTGACTACATGGACTGGCAGCAGCTTTCAGGCAGAGATCATGCCCAGCCCGATCTGCACACACTGGTGACTGAGCCTGGAACCTTCTCCATGCAAAATGGCCGCTCTGCTTTCGCCTTACTGCCCTTAACAAACTGCAACTCCCACCCCGATCACTGGAGAAGTTGCCCACATTTGCTATAATCTAATCTAATACATCTCTGCCACTCGCTTTATGTTGCTCTCTACTGGCTGCTCTAGTAGAAACCTTAGTGGTGCAGCTGCAGCAGCAGGGATCGCCGACACTGCACCCTCCTGGTGTTGCTGAAGTGGAACTCTCATGAGCCCCAGTCAGCAAGGCCAATTCTTAGCAATTATGGGAATTTTTGTCTATCAACATTTGGAGAGCACTATGCTGCCTGCCATAAAGAAGGCTGATCACCGAAGAATGGATGCTTTTGAATTCTGGTGCCGGAGGAGACTCTTGAGAGTCCCATGGACTGCAAGATGATCCAACCTCTCCATTCTGAAGGAAATCAGCCCTGAGTGCTCACTGGAAGGACAGATCGTGAAGCTGAGGCTCCAAGACTTTGGCCACCTCATGAGAAGAGAAGACTCCCTGGAAAAGACCTTGATGTTGGGAAAGATGGAGGGCACAAGGAGAAGGGGACGACAGAGGACAAGATGGTTGGACCGTGTTCTCGAAGCTACTAGCATGAGTTTGACCAAACTGCGGGAGGCAGTGGAAGATAGGAGGGCCTGGCGTTCTCTGGTCCAGGGGGTCACGAAGAGGTGGACACGACTAAACAACTAAACAACAACAAATGCTGCCTACCCTGAGCTACACACAGGCAGGAAAGTTACAGAAACATGACTCAGTTTGCTTCTCCAGATAGCGGAGACCAACAAGTTACATCAGCCAAGGCTCTCTCCCTCCAAGCCCTCAAAACGCACTCGTTTTCATGATTGTCAGCTGCGGCAGACCCTGGTCAGGGGGCAGGAAGCTCATCTGGGCACAGATATCCTTGTAATCCTGGTTTCGGCGCTCAAAGTCTTCCACGTGGGCAGCAAGGTGGGAATTGACCATGCAGAAGCTGGTATTGTTGCAGACAAACCTCGCGTCCACACACCCCTTGTTACCCTGCAGGGGCGGAGCAAAGATGGCTGTTAGTGAGCAAGCAGGAAAGAGGGGGGAACTGGTTGGCAGAGATTAGAAAAACAGATAGACAGACAGAAAGATAGACGTGGGGAATTCCGCTGTCAGGGTCTACTCCCCATCTTCCCCATGATGCCTGTGCCCACTGTCTCCCTCATCATTTCCTTGATGCGGCTGAGCTGGTCCTTCCTGACAAAGATGAGCACCAGCTGCACCTAGAAGATGCAAGGTACTGGGATGTCTATCAGCTCTGTTCATTGATTGCTGTCCTGGGCCGGCTGGATGCAGATAGGAGTGGCAGGTGGCACCAACTGGGGATCCCCCAAGGGAAGAAGGCTCAGAGCCAGGGAACTGGTGGGGGGTCGTCAGAGGGAGAAGAGGGAGCAGACTGTGAGCAAGAGGAGGTGTTGGAAACTGAAGAGGCAGGAGGGCAGGAAGATTCTACGGCAAACAGCAGTCCAGAATCCGAGGCAGAAGTGGAGGCTTGAGGCGGGGGTCAAGAGGCAGAGATCAGGCAGGCTGCTGAAGAAGCCAGGGGGTCTCCCCATCCTGCTGCGATCAGCTCCCCTCCCTGCTGGTCTCCCAGAACACAGAGAAATTAAGAGGATGGAGCAAAGACAGGCAAGGTGTCAGAGTCTCAGGTTGCTTGGGAAGGACCAGGGGGAGGAGGAGACTTCAGAGAGTGGTGGGAGGGTAGCAACCTTCAGCCTTCACAACTACCTCACTGGGGCAAGACCTGTTGGGAAAGGTTTCTGTGATCACTAGGCCTGCACGGTTTGGGTTTCTTTGAATAAAGAATGTTGGCTTCTTTTGAATAAAACACCACTGACACCAGGAGTTTTTTCTTGCTGACCTCCTCCTCCTCCTCACTCCAGCTCCTGACAGCTGTCTGGCTGCTGAAGAAATGGGTGGGGTTCGACTTACTTTCTTGTACTTGGATTTGGAACGCAAAGCCTTTTCCACAGCTGTCAGCCACTCTTGCTCCTTTGTCGAGTCCAAGTAGAAGAAAGCCTCTGTGCTCAGGTCCAGCTCCTGGAACCGAATGCCCAAGTGCCAAAGAGAAGGATGTGGAACTGCAGGAATAGGACTCCCATCGGAACAGACGTGCTGGTTAAATATGCAAAGACAACAGGAGTGTGCAAGGGCAGGCAAGATCAGGACCAAGAACAAACAAGTAATACCAGCCACTTCCTCCTCAGCTTAGCTATTCGGGGCCCCAAAGGAGCTTTGCTAATGAAAGAAAAAAAGCCTTTTCCTTGTATTTTTTAAGATGTGTCAGCCAGCCTGATATCTAAGCACTATCCCAGTAGCCACAGGCAACCAGAAATTCTTTGAAGGCAAGTGAGTTGGTTGATCTTTCCATTCTTCCTTCACCTGGCAACCTGGTTTCCAGGCTGGCTTTCCGGGAGCAGAAACCCACCTCTCAGATCTGCTGTGCCAAGCTTGTTTGCTAGAAGATTACCCCGTAACACCCTTGTCCTCTTTGCAAACCTCCTAAATGGCTAGCCTTCTGTGTTTCCATTTATTTTTTTTAAAGATATTTATTGGAGTTTTACAAAGATATAAATTTAAAAGATCATATAAAAAGAAAAAAATACAATAAAAGAAACATAGAAAAATACATAAAGTAAGAAAAGGAAAATAAAAACAAATCCATTTTTGTAACCCTAACTCGTTATCTTATTTCCTTGGCCTCCTCACACCTCCCCTTTTTGTATTCCCATTTAAATAATCAAGTCAGCAAATCCTTACCCTCTTTCGTTTATCCTAACTCTATATCTTAACATATTATAACTCTATATTTCCATCCATTTATCAATTCATTTTTGCATATTCTTATTAACTTTGTTGCTGATGCCACTTATTTTCAGTCCAACATCATTTTAAGATTCATTAATTTTACAATGTTTCTGAAGATAGTCTTTAAATTTCTTCCAGTCTTCTTCCACCAACTCTTCTCCCAGGTCACGGATTCTGCCAGTCATTTCCGCCAATTCCATATAATCCATCACCTTCATCTGCCACTCTTCCAGGGTGGGTAGCTCTTGTGTCTTCCAATGCTTTGCAATAAGTATTCTTGCTGCTGTTGTTGCATACATAAAGAAAGTTCTATCCTTAGAAGATCTACCCACCGTGGAAGAATGGCAGATGAAGGTTATAGACTATATGGGACTGGCAGAAATGACCGGCAGAATCCGAGACCAGGGAAAAGAGACGGCGGAAGAAGATTGGAAGAAATTTAAGGACTATCTTAGGAAACATTGTAAAATTATTGAAGGTTAGAACGATGTTGATTCAGAAATTAAGTGGTTATAAGCTGTAATGATTATGTGATTAAGAAAAGAAAGGTTAAAAATTATACAGAAATTAGGGGAAGGATTTGCTGAATTGAATTAATTAGAGATTGGAATACAGAAAGGGGAGGTATGAGGAGGTCGGGAAAGTAAGTTTTATGAATATAAGGGATTGAAATTATACTTGTTGTTGTATGTGTTTTGTATGTTTTGTATGTATTTTTACTGTTTTTGTTTTTTGTTTTGTTTTTTCTATTTTATATAAACTTTTAAAACCTTAATAAATATTTTATAAAAAAAAAAAGAAAGTTCTATCCTTCTTTGGCACCAATTGGCCGACTATGCCCAGGAGAAAGGCCTCTGGTTTCTTCAGGAAGGTATATTTAAATACCTTTTTCATTTCATTATATATCATCTCCCAGAAAGCCTTAATCTTTGGGCACGTCCACCAAAGGTGAAAGAATGTACCTTCATTTTCTTTACATTTCCAACATTTATTATCGGGCAAATGATAAATTTTCGCAAGCTTGACTGGGGTCATGTACCACCTGTAAATCATTTTCATAATATTCTCTCTTAAGGCATTACATGCCGTAAATTTCATACCGGTGGTCCACAACTGTTCCCAGTCATAGAATCATAGAATCATAGAATCATAGAGTTGGAAGAGACCACAAGGGCCATCGAGTCCAACCCCCTGCCAAGCAGGAAACACCATCAGAGCACTCCTGACATATGGTTGTCAAGCCTCTGCTTAAAGACCTCCAAAGAAGGAGACTCCACCACACTCCTTGGCAGCAAATTCCACTGTCAAACAGCTCTTACTGTCAGGAAGTTCTTCCTAATGTTTAGGTGGAATCTTCTTTCTTGTAGTTTGGATCCATTGCTCCGTGTCCGCTTCTCTGGAGCAGCAGAAAACAACCTTTCTCCCTCCTCTATGTGACATCCTTTTATATATTTGAACATGGCTATCATATCACCCCTTAATCTCCTCTTCTCCAGGCTAAACATGCCCAGCTCCCTTAGCCGTTCCTCATAAGGCATCGTTTCCAGGCCTTTGACCATTTTGGTTGCCCTCCTCTGGACACGTTCCAGTTTGTCAATGTCCTTCTTGAACTGTGGTGCCCAGAACTGGACACAGTACTCCAGGTGAGGTCTGACCAGAGCAGAATACAGTGACACTATTACTTCCCTTGATCTAGATGCTATACTCCTATTGATGCAGCCCAGAATTGCATTGGCTTTTTTAGCTGCCGCGTCACACTGTTGGCTCATGTCAAGTTTGTGGTCAACCAAGACTCCTAGATCCTTTTCACATGTAGTGCTCTCAAGCCAGGTGTCACCCATCTTGTATTTGTGCCTCTCATTTTTTTTGCCCAAGTGCAATACTTTACATTTCTCCCTGTTAAAATTCATCTTGTTTGTTTTGGCCCAGTTCTCTAATCTGTCAAGGTCGTTTTGAAGTATGATCCTGTCCTCTGGGGTGTTAGCCACCCCTCCCAGTTTGGTGTCATCTGCAAATTTGATCAGGATGCCCTTGAGTCCATCATCCAAGTCGTTGATAAAGATGTTGAATAAGACCGGGCCCAAGACAGAACCCTGTGGCACTCCACTAGTCACTCTTCTCCAGGATGAAGAGGAACCATTGATGAGCACCCTTTGGGTTCGGTCAGTCAGCCAGTTACAAATCCACTGAGTGGTAGCATAGTCAAGACCGCATTTTACCAGCTTCTTTACAAGAATATCATGGGGCACCTTGTCAAATGCCTTGCTGAAATCAAGGTAGGCTACATCCACTGTGTTCCCTTCATCTACCAGGCTTGTAATTCTGTCAAAAAACGAGATCAGGTTAGTCTGACATGACTTATTTTTCAGAAATCCATGCTGACTATTGGTGATCACAGCATTCCTTTCTAGGTGCTCACAGACTGTTTGCTTAATGATCTGCTCCAGAATCTTCCCTGGTATTGATGTCAGACTGACTGGGCGGTAATTATTTGGGTCCTCTCTTTTCCCCTTTTTGAAAATAGGGACAACATTTGCCCTCCTCCAGTCTGCCGGGACTTCGCCTGTTCTCCAGGAATTCTCAAAGATGACTGCCAGTGGTTCTGAGATCACATCTGCCAGTTCTTTTAATACTCTTGGATGCAGTTCATCTGGCCCTGGAGACTTGAATACATCTAGACTAGCCAAGTATTCTTGTACTATCTCCTTAGTTATTCTGGGCTGTGTTTCCTCTGCTGAATCATTTGCTCCAAATTCTTCAGGTCGGGCATTGTTTTCTTTATCGGAGAAGACTGAGGCAAAGAAGGCATTGAGGAGTTCAGCCCTTTCTGTGTCCCCTGTTTGCATTTCACCATCTTCTCCTCTGAGTGACCCCACTGTTTCTTTGTTCTTCCTTTTGCTACGAACATACCCATAAAAGCCTTTTTTGTTGCTTTTAACCTCTCTAGCAAGCCTGAGTTCATTCTGTGCTTTAGCTTTTCTGACTTTGTGTCTACACGTGCTGGCTATTTGTTTGAATTCCTCTTTGGTGGTTTCCCCCCTTTTCCATTTTTTGTACACATCCTTTTTTAATCTTAACTCAGTTAAAAGTTCTTTAGATAGCCACCCTGGCTTCTTTAGGCACCTTCCATGTTTCCGTCTCATTGGTATTGCCTGAAGTTGTGCTTTTACTATCTCCCTCTTAACAAACTCCCAGCCATCATGAACTCCCTTTCCTTTTAGTATTACTGTCCATGGGATCTCACCAAGCACTTCCCTAAGTTTTATGAAGTCGGCTTTCTTAAAGTCGAGAAATTGAGTCCTAGTATGCTTGGCTGCTCCTTTCCGCTGTATAGTAAACTTCAGAAGAGCATGATCACTCGCGCCTAATGATCCTTCCACTTCTACCCCACTAACCAGGTCATCAACATTGGTTAGGACCAGATCTAAAATGGCTGTTCCTCTTGTTGCTTCTCCCACTTTCTGGACAATGAAGTTGTCTGCAAGGCCAGCGAGGAATCTGTTTGACCTTATGCTCTTGGCTGAGTTTGACATCCAACAAATATCCGGGTAATTGAAGTCCCCCATTACTACTATCTCCCTTCCTTTTGCATGCTTGGCCATCTGTTCCAGGAAGGCATCATCTATGTCCTCCGTTTGGCTTGGGGATCTATAGTAAACTCCCACAATGAGGTCACTGTTATTCTTCTCTCCCTTAATTTTGACCCAAATGCTCTCACTTTGGCTTTGAGGTTCTAAACCTTGGATCTCTTCACAGGTATACACCTAAGGTGTGAAACCTAAGACGCTGGCAAGTTAGCAATGTCATGTGACTTTAAGTAGTCAAGCTCGTTAAGTTGTTAAGTTGCTCAGTATATAAAGAGTGTTTGTTTTCTCTGCCTGTGGGGCGTGAAGCAAAAATGTCTGAAAGCTCCGGAGGTGTTTCTGTTATCTTTCTGCAATAAACCTGTCTTTGGAAAGACAGGCTTCCCTGTGTCGTTATTTCTTTGCTGCTGAGACTTTGAAGCTTGTACTGCAACAAGAATCTCTGCACTGGACTTAGTTAATGCTCTGCAAAGAGAACTGTTGCTGGTGGCGCAGCGGAAGCGTTTACTGGACCAGTACACAGACTCTCTTAGGTTATGGCTCCTTCTACGTTTCTACAGCTGTATTGTGTGCAGAGAAAGTGAAAGCAGCTTTCGGATGAGAGAAGACCAGCTTGGTCGTAAATCCAGCTCTTAAAGGAACTGAGAGGCTGCAGAAAGTTGAGAGAGCTGCGTAAGTGAAGATTTACAGCTTCATTAGCTGCAAAAGGCTAGCTTGACCTCCCGTTGTGTTTTTGTTTTGTTAATAAAAACAGAGAACGGTGGTAGGTTGCTAGTGAAGAGACGGAGGGAAAAAAGTTTAAAAGGCGTCAGAGGAGGCTGGAGGTGTCTGAAAAGTGAGTAAAACAAATCCCAAGGGGAAAGAGAAGCAAGGGCACACAGAGGGAGTAGCAGCAAACCCCAAGAATGGCAGTGGAAAATTTCCAGGTTCCCTTTACAAAGTTGAACTCTGCTAATTACGTGCAGTGGTCTAAGAGGGCTCAAGTCTGGTTGGAAGCCAAAGAAGTGTGGGCTGACTATGTCCAGAGGCGAAAGCCGTTTATGGCTGTTGCAGCAGATGCCACAGCAGAGCAACAGGCTGCTGCACATGCTCAGAACAGGGAACATGATAAAATGGACACTAAAGCTAGGTGCATGTTGATGGTATCGATAGACGATTCCCAATTACCTCATGTGGAAAATTTAAGGTCTGCATTTGAAATTTGGGAAGCTCTTAGGCGAATTCACCATAGAGCCACGCCCGGAGAGAAGGTGAACATTATACATGCTTTGTATGAGTTGAAACTGAAGCCAGGGGATAGTGTGGTTGAACACACGTCACAGATGACTGAGTATTTCAACCGACTGTCATCTCTAGGTGTGAATTTTCCTGAAAATATTAAAGTTTATACTCTGCTTAGCAGCCTGCATGCGGGGTTTGAAAACTTAGTACTAACTTTACAAGTTTTGCCAGAGGACCAGCTGAATATGAATTATGTGACTGGTAGATTGTGTGAGCAAGAATATCAACATCATCGAAAACGTATTGATAATTCAAATACCCCAAGGGTTGGATGTTCAGATAATTCCCAGTGTGGGGGAACTAGCAGGCAGAGCTGTAAGGAAGCCTCACAAGTGTCTGCTATGGCCAGCAAGTCATGTTTTCGATGTGGCAGCAGGTTTCATTTGATAGCAAAGTGTCCAGAAAAGCAACAGGAATTTCAACAGTCCAAGGCCAGTTTCCGGAGCTACAGGGGAAGACGACGTGAGAACTACAAGAATCAACGATCCAGAGGGGGAGCAGGTGCTGATAAGGGACTATCTGCAATGGCAGCACAACAGAGTCCTAAAAGGAGCCAACAAACCTTGAAGTGGATAATTGACAGTGGAGCAAGTCACAGTTTAGTTCCAGCGACATCTAGTGGCAGCTTGATGAACTGCAAGACATTGCCAGTTGCAAAAACTGTGACTATAGCAGACAATAGTAAACGAGAAATGAACCTTAAAGGCACAATTTATGTTAATTGTTTGCAAACTAACCTTCCTGTTTTTGTTCTTCCAGGAATGAAGAATGGACTTTTGAGTGTGTCATGCCTGGTAAAAAGTGGTTTTAAGGTCGAGTTTGAAAATGATGTGTGCACCATTTCGAAACAGGGGAAGGAGCTAGTTAAAATTCCCTGTGAGGATGGGCTTTTTGTTTTGGATGAAGAGCAGTTAGCAGCAGGTAGATGTTCAACAGGTGAAGCGCAAGCTAAGTGTGTAAATAAGGCTCCTCATACAGGTTGTGCACATCTACTACACAGAAGGTTAGCTCATATATGCTTTAAGTATGTAAGCAAGATGCCAGATTTAGCTGAGGAGTGTAACATTAAACCCTGTCCAAATTTTCTGGATTGTTGTGCTTGTAAACATGCTAAGGTTAAGACATGTAACTATCCTAGATCTGATAGAGTAAGCAAAAAACCCTTTGAACTTGTGCACACAGACGTGTGTGGCCCTATGCCAGTCAAATCGCTTGGAGGTGCGAGATTTATGCAAATTTTGGTGGATGATTTTTCAAGGGCTAGTTGGGTTTTCTTTCTGAAAGAAAAATCACAAGCAGCTTCCATCCTGATGGATTGGATTGAAGAAGTCGAATGTAAATTTGACACCAGGGTACGTAAAATACAATCAGATCATGGTGGGGAATATGTGAACCACACGCTGGAGACGTGGTTAAAAAGGAAAGGTATAGTTCATAGACTTACCAATCCCTATTCACCACAGGAGAATGCAGTTGCCGAAAGAAAATTTCGTACATTACAGGAAGCCATTGCTGCTTTGCTGTTTGATTCTGGACTTCCACAGCGTTTTTGGGCTGAGGCTGCACTGTATGCGAATTATACTTTTAACAGAGTATACAATAGCACAGTAGGCAACACTCCTTACTTCATGCTATTTGGGAAAAAACCAAAAATTGATCATCTAAGAGTTTTTGGATGTCGTGCTTATGTGCTGGTGCCTAGGGCACAACGTAGGAAAGGCGATCCTAGATCTAAAGAAATGTTTTTCTGTGGTTATCAAGCAAACACAAAAGGTTGGAGATTTGTCAATGTAGAAGGCAATCAAACGAAAATCACAATCAGCAGAAGTGCAGAATTTTGTGAACAGGATGGTTGGAATAAAATTCATGGAAATCCTGACATACTATTTGATGTGGTGAACAGTAACAATGAAACTCAGGCCCCTGGGCAGGTATTAGTTCCAGAACAGGCTGAGGAATTTGAGTCTAAGGACGAGGGTGAGAAATCGTCTAGTTCACCCAAGTCTGTAAAGTCAGAATCTTCTAGCTCTAAAAGTTCACCTGCACAGCAAGAGAGACGTGTAAAGTCAGAATCAGAAAGTTCTTCAACTACTAGTGACAAACAGGTGACGACTAGTGATTCTGGGTCAGAGGGAGAAACTGAAGGAACATCGCAGGAACTGTTAAGGCGTTCCAAGCGTACCAACAAAGGTAAACCTCCTGAAAGGTACCAAGCTATTAGTGTTTGGGCTGGTTTGGCAAATTGCGAACCTGAAAGTTTTGAGGAGGTTGAGCAATTACCCCAGGAGGAGGCCAGTAGGTGGCGTGAGGCCATGCAAAAAGAGTTGAATTCTATGAAAGAACTAGGTGTGTTTTCCATCACCAAACTGCCAGAAGGTACCAAGGCAGTAAGTTGTAGGTGGGTGTACAGGATAAAGACAACAGCGATGGGGAAACCAGAGTACAAAGCAAGGCTTGTAGCTCGAGGTTTTACGCAAAGAAAGGGGTTACATTATTCCGAAGTCTATGCACCCACTTCAAGGAGTGAAACCCTACGGGCACTATTAGCAGTTGCTGCTCAGAAAGGGTTCAAAGTGAATCAATTTGATGTCTCTACAGCTTATCTTCATTCAGACTTGGCTGAAGAACTCTATATGGAGCTACCGCCAGGATTGAAAGTTGGTAAATCAAATCAGGTATGGAAACTACATAAATCTATTTATGGACTCAAGCAATCTGCTCATAATTGGAATGAGTGTTTGAATGACGTTTTGGTAGGCATTGGTTTTAGCAGGAGCAAGGCTGACAATTGCTTATATTTCAGAGGTTCAGGAGATGCTCAAGAATCTTTGCTGGTTTATGTAGATGACCTGATTTATACTTCAAAGACACAAGAACAAGTAAAAAAACTAGCCAAAGAGTTAAATAAACACTTCAAAGTTAAGAATCTTGGTGATGTGAAGGTCTATCTTGGTGTTCAGATAGATAGGACCAAAAATGGCAGTTTTCTACTGAATCAAAAAGGCAAGATATTGCAAATGTTGAAAAAATTTGGCATGACGGAGTGTGCAGGTGTTAGAACACCAATGGAAATGGGTTTTGTAAAAGACAATGAGTTCAAGGATAGTGCTGAATTCAAGCGTGCTGAAATCTTTCAGTCAGCACTGGGAAGCTTACTTCATCTTTCGCAATGGAGTAGACCAGATATTGCTTACGCTGTTAACTTACTCAGCAGAGAAGCTTCAAAACCTAGTGTAAATGCATGGAAAGGAATTCAAAGAGTGTTAAGATATTTACAATACACCAAAGATTTTTGCCTTGAATTATCTTCTGAAGGACAAGCACAGATTACTTGTTGGGCAGATAGTGATTGGGCAAATTTAAAAGATAGAAAATCAGTGTCTGGCTGTGTAATAAAATTTGGTAACTCTCTGATTGGGTGGAGATCCAAGAAACAGAACCTGATTGCTTTGTCGTCAACAGAAGCTGAGTTCTGTGCCTTATCTGAGTTATGTAGAGATCTAGAATTTTACAAATGCTTGGCACAAGAGATGTATGAAAAGGCCATCACTCCAATCACTGTATGGGGTGATAATCAACCGTGTCTTAAGTTAGCACAAAATGGGCAGTTTAAAGGTCGTACAAAACATTTGGATATCCGCTTTCAAAATGTTTGTCAAACGGTAAAAGCAGGAATTGTTAAATTAAATTACTGTCCCAGTCATGAAAATCAAGCTGATGGTTTTACGAAACCGCTTGGGTTTCAGCGGCATGAAAACTTTTGTGAAGAAATGGGTCTGAAGTAATTTTGTTTTTGCATTGCCAGCGAGAGGGGGTGTTAAGGTGTGAAACCTAAGACGCTGGCAAGTTAGCAATGTCATGTGACTTTAAGTAGTCAAGCTCGTTAAGTTGTTAAGTTGCTCAGTATATAAAGAGTGTTTGTTTTCTCTGCCTGTGGGGCGTGAAGCAAAAATGTCTGAAAGCTCCAGAGGTGTTTCTGTTATCTTTCTGCAATAAACCTGTCTTTGGAAAGACAGGCTTCCCTGTGTCGTTATTTCTTTGCTGCTGAGACTTTGAAGCTTGTACTGCAACAAGAATCTCTGCACTGGACTTAGTTAATGCTCTGCAAAGAGAACTGTTGCTGGTGGCGCAGCGGAAGCGTTTACTGGACCAGTACACAGACTCTCTTATCCCTGACATATAACGCCACTCCTCCTCCTTTCTTGTCTGGTCTGTTTCTCTGAAATAGATTGTATCCCTCCATTATTACATTCCAATCGTGGGACTTATCCCACCAGGTTTCAGTGATTCCTATTATGTCATATTTAGTTTGCTGTACCAAGAGCTCAAGCTCATCTTGTTTATTTCCCATGCTTTGCGCATTAGTGTACAGACATTGAAGTCCATTAATCATTCCCCCGTGTCTCTTATTTAAGGATTTTTTCCTCCCACCACTAGGTCTGCGTGCTGTTTGCTCCATTCGGTCTATGACATTTGGATGATCATCTTCATCAATTGATAGACTCCTACCTTCAGGAGCACTGTCTCCCTCCCCCACATTAGTCAGTTTAAAGCCCTCCTGATGAGGTTTCTGAGATTTTTTGCAAAAACATTCTTCCCAACCGTTGTGAGGTGCAGCCCATCGCTTGCCAGAAGTCCATCTTCAAGAAACTGCATTCCGTGATCTAAGAATCCAAACCGTTCCTGTTTACACCATTTGCGAAGCCAGTTGTTCACTTCCACTATTTTTCCCTCTCTCCCTGGGCCACGTCGTTCAACTGGGAGGACAGATGAGATGACAATTTGTGCATTTAATTGCTTCAATTTCCTGCCCAGAGCCTCGTAATCTCTTTTGATCTTCTGGAGGCTATTGCTTGCAGTGTCATTGGTTCCCACATGAACCAAGAGGAAGGGGTATTTGTCAGTGGGTTTTATGATTCCTTGCAGTCGTTCAGTTACATCTTGGATCTTAGCCCCGGGGAGACAGCACACTTCCCGAGACATCTTGTCAGGCCCACAGATCACTGCTTCTGTTCCCCTCAGTAGGGAATCCCCTATCACCACTACACGCCTCCTCTTAGGTCTGGTCGGGGTTCTTCCGTGAGCTGTCCGTTCCAAGGTCGCCTGCACATTCCCTGAGGACTGCCTTTGCTGCTCGTCTTCATATACCTGATCAACTGTAATGAGGGAGAGATCCTCAAATGGAGTCTGCTCTTCGTCTTCCATGCTAGGGGAAAGGACCTCAAAGCGATTGCGTATTTCTAAACAATCAGAGCGAACCCTGGGCCTCCTACTTCTTTGAGTCACGTTTCTCCATATATCTGGCTCCTGTGTTGGTGAACTAGCCTCCTTCTCAGGGGAGTCCCCTGTCTCCTCCTTGGTGGAGACGGTGTGCTCTGTTGCTTCCAAGAAGAGCTCCAGCTCTCTAATTCTTTGGAGCGTAGCTACACGTTCCTCCAGTTGCTGGACTTTGTCTTTTAAGAGGGCAATCAACATGCAATTGCTGCAGGTAAAGCTGCCTGCAACCTTTGGCAAGATGGCAAACATTGCGCAGGAACCACAGGCGACTGCAGCTGTTCCCTCACCCTCCATCTTGAGAAGGTGTCGTTGGGGGTGACTACAGCGGTCCTCCACCATAAAAAGCGTGAAGACAGGACAAATAAATCCCCCCAAATAAACCTATATCTCCCCCAACAAACGTTTGAGACTAGCTCCCCTAAATCTAAAAGATGGATCAAACTGCGCGCGCCACTAGGCGCGCGCCGCTGCCCTACAAGCTCTGACAAGCTCCTCCAACAGCTTATCACCTACCTCAACAGAAGCCCTGCCCCCTCTGACCTTTGCACAGAGAAAGCAGCTAATCAGCCACAAGAAACTCACACAAGAAAACCCTTTTTGTTCCTTCTTCAGCTGCTGCCCTACAAGCTCTGACAAGCTCCTCCCACAGCTAATCACCTACCTCAACAGAAGCCCTGCCCCCTCTGACCTTTGCACAGAGAAAGCAGCTAATCAGCCACAAGAAACTCACACAAGAAAACCCTTTTTGTTCCTTCTTCAGCTGCTGCCCTACAAGCTCTGACAAGCTCCTCCCACAGCTTATCACCTACCTCAACAGAAGCCCTGCCCCCTCTGACCTTTGCACAGAGAAAGCAGCTAATCAGCCACAAGAAACTCACACAAGAGAACCCTTTTTGTTCCTTCTTCAGCTGCTGCCCTACAAGCTATCAAACATAATGTTGTGACCAATATCTTGTGCCCATTCAATCATAGCAGATTTAACCATTTCATCCTGCGTATTCCATTTCAACAGCAAGTTATACATTCTTGAAAGTATCTTAGTTTTGGGGTCTAACAATTCTGTTTCCAATTTTGATTTTTCCACCTGGAAGCCAATTTTTTTGTCCAAATTATAGGCCTCTCTTATTTGATAATAATGAAGCCAGTCTCGCACTTTATCTTTTAATTTCTCAAAACTCTGCAATTTCAATTTATCTCCTTCTTGTTCCAAAATTTCCCATTATTTCGGCCATTTGGCCTCCATATTGAGCTTTTTCTGAGCCTTCGCTTCCATTGGTGACAACCACCTTGGGGTTTTATTTTCCAATAAGTCTTTATATCTTATCCAGACATTGAACAATGCTTTCCTGACAATATGGTTTTTAAATGCTTTATGTGCTTTAACCTTGTCATACCACAAATATGCATGCCACCCAAAAACATTATTAAAACCTTCTAAGTCCAAAATGTCTGTGTTCTCAAGAAGCAGCCAATCTTTTAACCAGCAGAATGCTGCTGATTCATAGTACAATTTAAAGTCCGGCAGGGCAAATCCACCTCTTTCCTTTGCGTCAGTTAGTATTTTAAATTTTATTCTGGGCTTCTTGCCCTGCCAGACAAATCTAGAAATATCTTTCTGCCACTTCTTGAAACAGTCCATCTTGTCCAAAATTTGCAATGACTGAAACAGAAATAACATTTTTGGCAATACATTCATCTTTATAGCTGCAATTCGACCCAACAAGGAAAGCTTCAAATTTGACCATATTTCTAAATCTTTTTTCACTTCTGTCCAGCATTTCTCATAGTTATCTTTAAATAAGTTTAAGTTCTTAGCAGTCATATTAACCCCCAAGTATTTTACTTTCTTAGCTAATGTCAAACCAGTCTCCTTCTGAAACCTCTCTTTCTCAATCGGTGTTAAGTTTTTCTCAAGAACTTTAGTTTTTGACTTGTTCAGTTTAAATCCTGCCACATGACCAAATTCTTGAATCAGTTCTAATACTCTTTTCGTACTAGATTCGGGCTCCTGTAACGTCAAAACTAAGTCATCTGCAAAAGCCTTCAGTTTGTATTGTTTGGCTCCAACCTGAATACCTTTAATCAGACGGTCCCTTCTAATCATATTTAACAAAACCTCCAGGACCGAAATAAAAAGCAATGGGGAAATTGGGCAGCCTTGTCGTGTCCCTTTCTCTATCTTAAATTCCTCTGTCATCACATTATTGACTATTAGCTTAGCTTTTTGCTCTGAATAAATTGCACTTATACCATTTTCAAACCCTTGGCCCACCCCCATTCCCTGAAGATTTTTCTTCATAAAATTCCAAGAAATATTGTCAAAAGCTTTTTCCGCATCTATAAAAATTAAAACTGCTTTGGTATTGATATTCACTTGCAGCTTCTCCAAAATATTAATTATGTTCCTCGTATTGTCAGACAAATGTCTACCTGGAAGAAAGCCGGCTTGATCTTTATGTATCTCTTCAGTTAATACCTTTTTTAATCTGTTAGCCAAAATATCAGCAAAAATTTTGTAATGCACATTAAGCAGGGATATGGGACAGTAGTTCTTAAGTTGTGTCTTTTCAGACTCAGTTTTCGGTATGAGTGTAATGTCAGCTTCCTTCCACGACTCTGGCGCCTTTTTCCCCTCCAGAATTTCATTACAAACCTCCTTTAGTGGCTGAATTAACCAATCTTTCAGAGATCTATAGTATTTGGAGGTAAGACCATCCGGCCCTGGAGATTTGCCCAACTGCATATTCTGAATGGCACCTTCAACCTCCTGTTCTGTAATTTTGTGATTCAACATTATCTTATTTTCTTTTTTTCCAATAAATATTTATTAGATTTTCCAATTTTATATAAACACAAAAAGAAAAAGAAAAAGAAAAATATTAAAAACAAGTCAATTTCCATAACAATTTTTCAATAACATGTTTCTTTGACTTCCTCGTACCTCCCCTTCTTGTTTTCTAGTTCAACTTGTTAATCCAGCAAATCCTAATCTCTTAACATTCCTTTTAAAATAACACCTTATTTTCCACTCAACTTTTTTAAATTTAGTGACTTAAACAATTTTAATCCCTATTATCTTTATCATAACAGCTAGAGACCACAAAAATTCAATCCAACATCTTTTCAGAGTTCATTAATTTTGTAGTATTTCTGTAAATAGTCCTTAAATTTCTTCCGATCTTCTTCTGCTGACTCTTCTCCCTGGTCGCGGATTCTGCCGGTCATTTCTGCCAGTCCCATACAGTCAATCAACTTCATCTGCCATTCTTCCAGAGTGGGTAGATCTTGAGTCTTCCAGTACTTTGCTATAAGTATTCTTGCTGTCGTTGTAGCATACATAAAAAAAGTTCTGTCCTTCTTTGGCACCAAATGGCCGACTATGCCCAAGAGAAAAGCCTCTGTTTTTTTCAGGAAGGTATACTTAAATACCTTTTTCATTTCATTATAAATCATTTCCCAGAAAGCCTTAATCTTTGGGCACGTCCACCAAAGGTGAAAGAATGTACCTTCAACCTTCTTACATTTCCAGCATTTATTATCGGGAAAATGATATATTTTTGCAAGCTTGACTGGGGTCATGTACCACCTGTATATCATTTTCATAATATTCTCTCTCAAGGCATTACATGCCGTAAATTTCATACCTGTGGTCCATAACTGTTCCCAGTCAGCAAACATGATGTTGTGTCCAAGATCTTGTGCCCATTTAATCATAGCTGACTTAACCGTTTCATCCTGTGTGTTCCATTTCAGCAGCAAGTTATACATTTTTGACATAATTTTATTTTTAGGTTCTAGCACTTCTGTTTCTAATTTAGATTTTTCCACCTGGAAGCCAATTTTCCTGTCCAAATTGTAAGCCTCCATTATCTGAAAATAATGAAGCCAGTCTCGGACTTTATTTTTTAGTTTCTCAAAGCTCTGCAGTTTCAGTTTATCTCCTTCTTGTTCCAAAATTTCCCAATATTTTGGCCAATTGGCCTCCATATTGAGCTTTTTCTGAGCTTTCGCTTCCATTGGTGACAACCACCTTGGGGTCTTATTTTCCAATAAATCCTTGTATCTGATCCAAACATTAAACAGAGATCTCCTAACAATATGATTTTTAAATGCTTTGTGAGCTTTAACCTTATCATACCACAAATATGCATGCCATCCAAAAACATTGTTAAAACCTTCTAAATCCAAAATGTCCGTGTTTTCAAGAAGCAGCCAGTCTTTCAACCAGCAGAATGCTGCTGATTCATAGTACAGTCTGAAGTCTGGCAGGGCAAAGCCACCCCTTTCTTTTGCGTCAGTTAAAATCTTATATTTTATCCTGGGCTTCTTGCCCTGCCAGACAAATTTAGAGATATCTTTCTGCCACTTCTTAAAACAGTCCATCTTGTCCACAATTTGTAATGTTTGAAACAAAAATAACATTTTAGGCAATACATTCATCTTTATAGCTGCTATTCGACCCATCAAGGAAAGCTTCAAATTTGACCATGTTTCGAGATCTTTTTTCACTTCTGACCAGCATTTCTCATAATTATTTTTAAATAAGTTCCCATTTTTAGAAGTCATGTTGATCCCCAGATATTTCACCTTCTTCACCACAGACAGACCTGTTTCATTCTGAAATTTCTCTTTTTCAAACAATGTCATATTTTTCTCTAAAACCTTAGTTTTGGTCTTGTTCAATTTAAATCCTGCCACCTGACCAAATTCTTGAATTAATTCTAAAACTCTTTTGGTACTAGATTCAGGCTCCTGTAACGTCAAGACTAGATCATCTGCAAATGCTCTCAATTTATACTGTTTAGCTCCGACCTGTATGCCTTTAACCAACCGGTCCCTTCTAATCATATTCAGCAAAACCTCCAGGACCGATATAAAAAGTAAAGGGGAGATTGGGCACCCTTGTCGTGTCCCTTTTTCAATCTTAAATTGTTCCGTAACCACATTATTTACAATTAATTTAGCCTTTTGTTCAGAGTATATTGCACTTATACCATTTTCAAAACCTTGGCCTACCCCCATACCCTGTAAGTTCTTTTTCATAAAACTCCAAGAAATGTTGTCAAAGGCTTTCTCCGCGTCCACAAATATCAAAACAGCTTTAGTATTTATGTTCACATCTAACTTTTCCAAGATGTCAATTACATTCCTCAAGTTATCAGATATGTGTCTTCCCGGCAGAAAGCCCGCTTGGTCCTTACATTATCTTATTTTCTTGAGAGATTTTTTGTAATCCATTTGTTCTTAAAAATTGGTCTATATCAGTCTCTTTCTGTGGCCCTTGTGTATATAGTTGTTTAAAATATCTCTGGAAACACTTTCTAATCTCCAATGGATTCTGTATATTCTTTCCTTCCACATCCAGATTTGTAATAGTATTTAATTTTTGTCTTTTTTTCATCTGCCAAGCTAGCAGTTTCCCACATTTATTAGCTGATTCAAATGTCTTTTGTCTCATCTGCTTAATTTTCCATTCAACTTCCTGATTTATCATTTTCATGTATTGTACTTGATATAATTTTATTTCTCTCAGAATCTCTTGCGACTTTGGTTTCGCTCTTAATTTCTTCTCTCCTTCTTTTATTTTTTCCAAGATTTTATCTTTTTTCTCATTTTGTATTCTCTTCTTTAATGCATTCTGTTGAATCAGAAACCCTCTCATAACCGCTTTGCTTGCGTCCCAGATTACTCTTTTTTCAACCGTAGTCTTCAAATTTATCTCAAAATAGTCTCTCAGGATTTTTTGGGCCTTCTTAGTGACCTCTTGATCTCTAAATAAGGTGTCATTCATCCTCCATCTGAAGGAACCGATTGGTGTTAATTTCATCTCCATCTTCACTGCATTGTGGTCGGAGCAGGTTTTTGGGCAAATTTCCGCTTTTCGAATCTTAGGTGCCAGTCCTCTAGTTATCCATATTTGGTCAATTCTTGTCCATGTCATGTTGGCTTCAGAGAAGAATGTTCCCTCTCTTCCAAGGGGGTTCTTGGATCTCCAAATGTCAATCAAGTCCATATTGTCAGTCAGTTCAAAAAAGGTTTTTGGTAGTCTGCCATCTTTAGTTACAACTTGTCTCTGCGACTTATCCATATTTGTAGATACCACTCCATTCATATCTCCCATCAGGATAATATTATAGTCCATGTAGTCAAGCAATGTCTCTTGCAATTTCCTAAAAAATTCAGATTTCCCCTCATTTGGTGCACAATCAAAAATTTTTCTCCTTGTGATTGAATTTCAATTGCCCCCCATCTTCCTTGTTCATCTTTAAAAACAAATTTCGGTGATAGGCTCTCTTTAGCATAAATAACAACTCCTCTCTTTTTAACCTTGTCCGATGAAATAAACTCTTGACCCAATCTTTTATTAATCAGTACTTTCCTGTGAAGCCTTATCACATGAGTTTCCTGTAAACAAATTAAGTCCAATTGTTCCTGTCAGAGCTACCCTAGGTCCCAGCTCACAAAGGACCAACGCTGCTTCGTTGTTAAGTACAAAAGTCTTTATTGAAGTTCAGTTTCACTTCCAGAGCCGCAGCGCGCAGCTCTACGTCTCAACTGTCAGACCGCTGATGCTCCGTCTGAGTCTCCTCCCCCTTGACACCAATTTAAGATTCTAGCCTTGCTCCACCTTTTTCGCTGCTCTTTCCTCCTCTGGGTCCGCCTGCCCGCCGGGGTCTCGCCCCTTCTAGCCTCCTCTGAGGCTGATTCCCCAGAGCCGTCTCCCTCCCTCCGGCGGGCTTTAGGAGCTGGTTCCCCATCCGGGTCTCCTGCTGTCCCGCGCGCCTGCACATTTGAACTTGGCGCGCGCGCCCAGCCAGCAGCTTTCCTCCTGACCGTTTCACTGCTGCTGTCACTGCTTCCCCCTTCGGGGGGGCTAGCTGCAACTGACCTCCCTTCCGTTCCTCCACTCTCCCATGGAGGCGTGGTCAGCCCTGACTCCCTCTCTGGAGGAGACGCTGGCCCTGACACATGTGACTCTTCCCCCCCACTACGCTCTGGTGGGGAAACTGGTCCCGATCCTCCACTGCTGTTTTGGGGTTCCCCTCTGGCTCCTTGTTTCTGGTGAGTCCCCCCTGGGACCCCCCTTGCCCTGACCATCGGCGCCCCCTTCTGGGAATCTTCTGATTCGCTGGAGAAGCTCATGGAATCTCTCGGGCCACTGTCATACTCCCCTACGTTGCCCTCGGATTCTTCCCCTTCGCTCTCCCATTCCTCTCTCCCCATTGCTCCTGCTCCTGATTCCCTGACATCCATCCCCCCCTCGAAGCCCCCCCTTCCCCCCTCCCCCTCTTCGGGTGTGGGTTCCGGGTGCTCCAGTGCTGTGGGTGTGAGTGCGGGATACCATTCTTCCCCCCTGGTGTGTAGCCGGTCCACTGGATCCGGCCCAACCGCAACGGGCTCGTCGACGTCGATTTCCTCTGCTTCCATCTCTCTGCTGATGTGCTCGAATCCAGGATCCTCCCGCAACACGTCCATGTCCTCCCCTCCCCCGGGTACCTCTGGTGAGACTGCTTGCAAAGGTCCCCGCAGCAGCTCCCTGCGCCACCCCACCTCCGGTTGAGTGTCCCACCAATAGGAGCGGTCTGTGGCAAACCCCGAGAGTGACCCCTCCGGGGAGCTAGTTTCCGGCGGCGTCTCTTCAGCTGATGAAAAACCCTGGAACGTACTGGCTGACAGTGTGGGTGTGAAGAGCCAGTCGTCGAAATACTCTGCCGGCATAGGTCTGTGTGGGAAGAGTGCATGGAACTCATCTTTAAGATAGTGCTCCTCCACGGCATAGCACGGTACCCACCTGTTGGCGCTGGCTGGGGTACCTTCCCTGGCGAGGAGGTATTCCACCCCCTCTTCCCCCCACCTCGAGTCCAAAATCTCCGTGACCTCGTTGAGTGGCATCGCCCTCCGTGACCCCTCCCTCTTCGGAGATTCGTTAAGCGGGTCTGGCGCGTTCCCTGGCGCCTGAAACCTGTGGGGTGCCCTGTAGGGTGTGAGCACTGACCTATGAAAGACTGGGTGCATTCTGGAGCCCTCCGGGAGCGTCAACCGGAAGGCCACTGGATTGATTTGCGCCACGACCTGGTAAGGCCCCAGCTGCTTGTGTTTGAGCTTCCTCTTGGCTAGCGTTCTGGCCGGCACTGCCTGGGCAGCTAACCAGACCCAGTCCCCCACCTGGATGTCCTCCCCGACCCTCCTGTGCTTGTCTGCCTGCACTTTGTAGGCGTGTTTCGCCAGTTCCAATTGCCTTCGGAGTTGCTTGTGAACCTCCTGTAACTCTGCTGCTAAGTGCTCTGCTCCCCTTGGCTCCCCCTCCCCCTTCATCTCTAACCCCGGGAAAGTTCTGGGATGCCGCCCATTATTGGCGAAGAACGGTGTCACTCCTGTAGACCCGTGCTTCGTGTTGTTGTAGGCAAACTCGGCCAGCGGTAGGTAGTCCACCCAGGTCGAGGGTTGTTGATTGGCATAGCATCGCAGGTACTGCTGCATGATGGCGTTGACCCTCTCCGCTTGCCCGTTGGTCTGCGGGTGTCGTGCCGACGCTAAGTTGATCTTGACGTTCAGGATGCCCAGCAGCTTCTGCCAGAAGCTCGAGACGAATTGGCGACCCCGGTCGGACAGGATGGACCGCGGCAAGCCGTGAGCTTTGAACACGTGGTCTATGAACAGCTTGGCGGTCTGTTCCGCTGTGGCCACCTTCGCACACGGAATAAAGTGCGCCATCTTGGTGAACATGTCTACGACCACGAGTACCGCTGTTTTGCCTCGCGAACTGGGCAGATCTGTGACAAAGTCCAGGGCCACTCTCTCCCACGGTTCGAGCGGCGTCTGTAGGGGTTCTAGTAGACCCGCCGGCTTCCTGTGTACCGGCTTGGCCCTTTGGCAGGTGTCACACCTGGAGACGTAATCCGCGACTTCTCCCCTCACCTTGGGCCACCAAAAGTCTCTGGTTACTAATTCCGCCGTCTTGTCCTTGCCGAAGTGCCCAGCGCTGGGCGCGTCGTGTAACTGCTGCAAGACTTTCGCGCGGAGGTCGTCTCCGGGTACGTAGAGAGACCCTTTGCGGATGAGCAGTCCGTGTCGTATTTGGAACTCGTGGTCCTTCACTGCGCCTTTTCGCACCTCCTCCATCTTGGATTGCGCGAACAAATCCGTCTGCAGCGCTCGACGCACCGCGTCCAGGTCCACGGCAGCTGAAGCGCACGCCCATGCTTTCGGTGCGAAAATGTGCTTGGCCGCCACCGGCGACGCTTCCTCGAGATACTGCGGCTTCCTGGATAGTGCATCCGCCATGACGTTGTTGTCTCCCGGGATGTATTCTATCCGGAAATCGAAATCCGCAAAGAACTCCGCCCAGCGAATGTGTCTCTGGTTCAGGAACCGCGCCGTGCGCCAGTACTCCAGGTTCTTATGGTCCGTGCGGACTTGCACTGTGTGCCTGGCTCCAATGAGGAAGTGCCGCCACGCCTTGAAAGCTGCATGAATGGCCAGCAACTCCCTGTCCCAGATGGTGTACTTCTGTTCCGCCTTGCTGAGTTTCCTGGAGTAGAATGCGCACGGCCTCCATTCCCCTTGCGGATCTTGCTGCAACAGGACGGCCCCCACCGCTCTGTCCGAGGCGTCCGTCTCAACCCTCATTGGTCTGCTGGGGTTTACATGTAGCAGCTGTTCTTCGGACGCGAAGAGACGCTTGAGTCTCCAAAAGGACTGCTCCGCCTGGTCCGTCCAGGTGAACTTCTTCTTCTTGGAGCTGAGGGTGTCCGTGATGGCCGCCGTCTCCTTCGCGAACCCCTTGATGAACTTGCGATAAAAGTTGGCGAAGCCGACGAACTTCTGGACCTCCTTCCGATTGCGCGGGCTCTTCCAGTCCAACACCGCGCGGACCTTGGTGCTGTCCATGGCGAGTCCCTTGTCGGACAGCTTGTAGCCCAGGAAATCCACCTCCGTCATGTCGAACTGGCACTTCTCTAATTTGGCGTAAAGTCTGTGCTCCCGTAGCCTCTGCAGGACCTCCTTGACGTCCCTCTCGTGAGCCTCCTGCGATACCGAGAAGACCAGGATGTCGTCCAGGAAGCAGACGCACTTCTTGTAGAGGAGTCCCGCTAACACGTGATGCATGAAAGCTTGGAAGGTATGGGAGCCATTTTGCAGACCAAAAGGCATTACGCCATATTCATAGGTGCCTAAAGGTGTAAACATGGCTGTTTTCCACTCATCGCCCTCCCGCATGCGTATAAGGTTGTACGCCCCTCGTAGATCCAACTTGGTGAAGATCCGTCCCTTCCTCACCGTCGCGAGCAGGTCGTCGATCTTGGGCATGGGGAATGCTGCGGGCTTTGTTTTGGAATTTATGATCCTATAATCAACTATGAGCCTGCGTTGGGGCGTGTCCTTCTTCTTCACGAAAAACACGGGACTGCCCCCCACTGCTTTAGATTCTTGGATGAACCCCCGCTTCAAGTTGTGATCTATGAACTCCCTGAGTTCTTGCAGTTCGTCTTCAGACATGGAATACAGTTTCCCAGTCGGCAGCGTCGCTCCCGGCAGGAGGTCAATCTTGCAGTCGTAAGGCCTGTGGGGAGGCAGGTTATCCGCTTCCCTCTCGCAGAAGACCTCCAAAAACTCCTTGTACTTGTTGGGTACCGCTTGCACCATGCCTAGGTGTAACTGCGGTTCATCCTCTTGCCCCTCCTCCTCCTGGCGGGTCTGGATGCAGTGTTCTGCGCAGTAGGAGGAGCAGAAGGTCAATTGCCGCTGGTACCATGCTAATGCCGGGCTGTGCTTATCCAGCCAACTCATACCCAACACTATGGGCGTGTCTGACAGGTGGGTGACGTTGAAGCTGATGACTTCGCGGTGGTTTCCAATTTGCATCACCATCGGTGGTGTTTGCTGTACCACCTCTCCTCCCAGTAGCTTCCTGCCATCGACCGTGACGACATTTAGGGGCATGGTGCTGGCAGGAGTGCTATGCGATGTTGCTTGATAAAGTCCACTCCTACAAAGTCTGCGTTGCTCCCAGAGTCAATGGTTATTTGTACTTGCAGGGTGTGCCCATTGGGCAACTGGAGCGATGCGGTGAGTTGCACCATTGGTTTGGGTGGGAGGGGGTCTGTGGGCTGTAAAATCTCTGGGGACTGCTTCACTGACTCGCCTGGTTGGGCCCCAGTCCTTCCCCTTCCAACCAGGCTTCTTCTTCCCCCTGCAGCTGTTTCGGCTGCTGACCTGTTCCCTTTACTGTTGCTGAGGCTGCAGTGTGCTTCTGGAGCCTCTGGGGACACTCTTTGGCCATGTGCTGTGCACTGTCACAGATGTAGCACTTCCTGGTCCCTCTAGGAGCCTTCGCCTTGACTGCTCCCGGTGTTTGGGCTCTGCTGGCAGTCTGAGCCCTGGCACCACCTATCTCCATCGGCTCTTCTCCCCTTCCCAATGGAGGCATGGATAGCGCCCGCCCTGTCTCTCTGGATAGGAAGGGGGTTGTCCTGGCTGGGGTGCTTGCCTTACCTCCTTCCTCCCTGCTCCAAGGGCGTCCATCCAGGCGCACACCAATTGCCAACGCTCTTTGGGTAACTTCTTGGGTACTCCGGGGTCTTTCCCCCCTTGCCAGCTCATCTTTCACGGCTCCACTTAGCCCCTCCCAGAACAGGTCTCTGACGGCAATAGAGTCCTTCTCCCAGCCCAGCACGTTCACTAACGCAAAAAAGCGTGAGTGATATTGCCTCACCGTCGCTTTCCCTTGCTGTAGTCCATGCATTTCCCTCCGAGCAACATCTACATCTACCGTTGATTTAAAGCAAGTGTCCATAGCTTTGATAAATGCATCGGAATCTTGGAGGGCGGGGTCATTTTCGCGCCACAAATTCCGCAGCCACGCTTTAGCTTCCCCATGCAAATGAGTAATTATGAAACCCACTTTCTCTTCCTCATCTCTAAAGTCTTTCCGAAGCAAATTGAGCGCATAAACCACGTCAGCTCTGAAGTTAGGGTATTGCTGCAGGTCCCCGTTGAAGTGGGCTACTAGGCTGCCCCCCTCTTCCCGAGGCCAACTCCCTCCGGTTTGGGTCCTGGCAGCCCCTCTTTCCCCCAACGGTCCCACCTGGCCTGCAGATCCCGGCAGAGCGCTACTGCTTCTTCTTCTCTCTTCCTGGATGCTGCTACTTCTGCGTAAAGCGTCGTGACTGCTTCTTGCAGTTCTTTCACCTGGCTCTCTGTAGTCATCTTTGCCTATCTTCGTGAGCTCGCAAAACACCAAGTCTTGCCCCTCGCGGCACCAACTCACGCTTCGAGGTTTTTAATGGAGACGGAGCATACTGTCAGAGCTACCCTAGGTCCCAGCTCACAAAGGACCAACGCTGCTTCGTTGTTAAGTACAAAAGTCTTTATTGAAGTTCAGATTCACTTCCAGAGCCGCTGCGCGCAGCTCTACGTCTCAACTGTCAGACCGCTGATGCTCCGTCTGAGTCTCCTCCCCCTTGACACCAATTTAAGATTCTAGCCTTGCTCCACCTTTTTCGCTGCTCTTTCCTCCTCTGGGTCCGCCTGCCCGCCGGGGTCTCGCCCCTTCTAGCCTCCTCTGAGACTGATTCCCCTGAGCCGTCTCCCTCCCTCCGGCGGGCTTTAGGAGCTGGTTCCCCATCCGGGTCTCCTGTTGTCCCGCGCGCCTGCACATTTGAACTTGGCGCGCGCGCCCAGCCAGCAGCTTTCCTCCTGACCGTTTCACTGCTGCTGTCACTGCTTCCCCCTTCGGGGGGGCTAGCTGCAACTGACCTCCCTTCCGTTCCTCCACTCTCCGATGGAGGCGTGGTCAGCCCTGACTCCCTCTCTGGAGGAGACGCTGGCCCTGACACATGTGACTCTTCCCCCCCACTACGCTCTGGTGGGGAAACTGGTCCCGATCCTCCACTGCTGTTTTGGGGTTCCCCTCTGGCTCCTTGTTTCTGGTGCGTCCCCCCTGGGACCCCCCTTGCCCTGACCATCGGCGCCCCCTTCTGGGAATCTTCTGATTCGCTGGAGAAGCTCATGGAATCTCTCGGGCCACTGTCATACTCCCCTACGCTGCCCTCGGATTCTTCCCCTTCGCTCTCCCATTCCTCTCTCCCCATTGCTCCTGCTCCTGATTCCCTGACAGTTCCTTTTTCAGTAAATGCAAGATTTTCTTCCTCTTCTCCGGGGAGTTAAATCCATGAATATTCCAACTTAATAATTGCAGAGACATGATGTAGTTATTCTATTTTCCTCCAACTGCTCCCAAAAGTTCTTCTTGTTCTGACGGTGGTATCACTTCTTTTTGTTTTTCCAGTCCCAAAGGTGGTGGTGCTATGTCTAGTACTCCTGCTCTTAAAGCTCTTAATTCTTCTATCACTTCTTTTTGCAGGTCTTCTTCGTGGTCTTTCAAAAAATTTTCCTTATCTTCCAACGATCTTATTTTGAACTTTTTCCCTTTCAAGTTAAAGGATAATCCCTGGGGGAATTCCCACCTGAAAACAATTCTGTTTCTTCTCAGTAGGGTCACCAGATCACCGTAGTTAGATCTAAGGTCCAATAGATGTTTCGGTATATCCTTAAAAATCTCCACTCTCGAGTCGTTTATCTCCAAAGTCTTCTGGAAGTGCGCACTCAGTATTTTATCTCTCTCTTCTTTCGTTCGAAGGGTAACCAGACAGTCTCTCACCCAGTTTTTCCTTCCTCCTCTTCCAAGTCTAAACGCACTTACTATCTTAAAGTCTTTCTCCAACTCCAAATTCCAAAATTTTCCAAATTCCTGCGTAAGATAGTCACTTAAATTATCCTTTTCAAGTTCTGGTACTGCCCTGATCCTTAAATTAATCTGTTTCTCCCTCAGTTCAATCATAGACAGAAGTGACTGATGATCCCCAATCTGTTTACGCATAGGTTTTATTTCTTCCTCTACAGCCACTGCTTTTTCTCTTGCTTCCTCAGCTATTTTTCTATTAGACGCAGATTCTTCCAACAGTTTTCAATAGATTCTGTATTAGAATTCACCTTCTGTCCCAAATTGTCTATTTTAGTTGATTGTTCCGTAACTTGTTTGCTTAGGCCTTCCAATTTTTCAAAAATTTTATTTAGCACAGAGGTAAAATCCCCTTCTGATGCCATTCCTTTTGGCTCAACTTGTGCAAAGTCTTCCCCCTGTGTCACAGGAGGGCCAGGAACAGATGGTCTGCGTTGCTGGGAAACTGTGCTGGGCTGCTGCACTCTGGCCTTTCCCGAACGTGTTGTTCCATCCGTCATCCCACCTCTGTCTATGCGTCAAGGTTGTTCCCACAGACAGATCTTGCTGTGGAAAATCCCCAAAGTCCAGAGTGGAAAAATCCCCTAGCTGGATGTACAACTTCAGTATTCCTCTAGGGGGATACTGTAGCAGTCCTTCAATTTACAGTAGTAAAAAAGTCTTTTCCAACTTTCTTAAACCCCCTCAAGAAAAAAGAGAAAAAGCAAGCAAGAGTTTCAAGTCCAGAGGAGACCTTCAACAAGTATCTCCTTTGCAGAGTTAACCATTAAAAAGTTACAATGTCCATAGAAAGTGCAACTCTCAATGCAACAGTTCTAATGCACCTGGCAGTCCGTCCCAGGAGTTAGGCAATTGTCTCTATTTTCCCCAGAAGAAACAAAGTCACTTTCCCCTCTTCCCCCCCCCTCTCCACTATCCTGGGGGGGGGGGGAGTTCTTTCGCTTTAATGTCCGGATTTAGAAGTTTAAAAGCTCCGCTCTCCAGGTCTGAGCTTAGAAACGTCTTTGCTTTGATCTGTGTACAAAAACGGAAGGTGGACTTCCTGTTTACACCTTCCCGCTTCAGTGTCAAATTGATCCCTTTTTTTTCCTTTAGTCCCAATTTCTTAAGCTTCACCTACTCACGGGTAGTTGTTTAGCAGCCGAATTGTCACAGGAAAAAGGTCAGCGCTCTCCGGCAACAGCTGTGCGGCTTCGCCCCACGGAAGTAGCAATCGACTCTCAGCACCGCGCCTCCCGTTACGCTCCGGGACCCCTTACGGGGTTCCTTTGGCAATTCGGGGGGCGCTAAAGGTGCCCGCCGAGTCCCACGCTCACAGGCTTCTCCTGCCTGTGATTTTTGGAAGGGTCTCCGCTTCGCCGTAGCGGACAGACCCACTTTCCGCAGAGCTTCTCCCTCCCGGTTAGAAGGAGACCGCCATTGCCGTTGGTGCCGCCTCCGGAAGCAGCCTTCTGTGTTTCCATGCTGGCCGTGAAGGAATGGGCATTCCCGACTCTGAAAACAGCACAGAAATACAGCCTGTCTAGTAAAGGGGTAAAAAGAGCAAGCGAAACAGCCTCTGTAAAACAGTAGCATCTGAAGCTGCTAACCACATACTGATAAACATATCATAAAAGGAGACATGAAAAACAAATGGCCACTGGGTACTACTAACAGTGGGACATGGGTGGCGCTGTGGGTTAAACCACAGAGCCTAGGACTTGCAGATCAGAAGGTCGGCGGTTTGAATCCCCACGACGGGGTGAGCTCCCGTTGCTCGGTCCCTGCTCCTGCCAACCTAGCAGTTCGAAAGCACGTCCAAGTGCAAGTAGATCAATAGGTACCACTCTGGTGGGAAGGTAAACGGTGTTTCCGTGTGCTGCTCTGGTTCGTCAGAAGCGGCTTAGTCCTGCTGGCCACATGACCCAGAAGCTGCACGGCAGCTCCCTCGGCCAGTAAAGCGAGATGAGCGCCGCGACCCCAGAGTCGGCCCTCTAGATGTTGTTGGATTCCATCACCCCTGACCGTCGGCCATGCTGGCTGAGGCAGAAGGCCATTGGATCTGGCAATATCTGGGAGCCCACAAGATTCCCAGCCTCCGCCCTACACAAACAACCAGGCACTCAGCTGTGAGGCACGCTTCTTACCGGAGGGAGGGTCACTCCAGAGGCAGCTGTGGCATGAGGGTGCTGGATCATGCCTTTGTGGGCACATCTGAGGATTAAAGAGGACCCCCTAGGAAGCGTGCTTGGAGATCTTCCTTACCACGTGGCTCTCTGGCAAAAACACAACAGTACTAACGGCCATATGGAACCACACCTCAAAGCTGGATCAGACTTCCCAGATCCTGTAGCCTACATCAGGAGGAAGACTGGGGCAGAGGGGCCTAGAGTGGGAGTCAGAGCTGCTCTTAGGGCTGCATGTCTGAAGCATGGGCAGAAATCTTTGGGTGTGAGGTTGCATGGGGCTGTCTCTTTGTGTTTTGGTGATGCCAAGCCGCCAGCCAGCCAGAGGCAGACAACCAACTGGCTTCAGGGGCAAGCTCCTTTGCAAAGCCAGTCTGACTTCACCAAATGCAATGGCAGAGTGACCATTCGGCCCATGTTCTGCTTCGCTGTGAAATTGCGTGTGTTCCTCAACCCAGAGAACCTCTTTTTCAACGTCAAGCTGGTCTAAGGAAGAAAAGCATAAGAGTTAGTCTTGAATCCCCCCACACATGTGCTGGGAGATGCCTGCACACCGCACACGTAAAGCACATCTCCTCCCACCCACACCCCAAAAGTCCTGGGAACAATGGTTTGTTAAGGGTGCTGGGAATCGTAGCACTGTGAAAGGAAAACTAAGGTTCTTAGGATTCTTTGGAGGGGGTGGAATGTTGAATACACAGCGGCCACATGGACACACACACACACACACCCCAGCATAGCTTCAACTTTTAGCACAAAAAGTCTTCAGCCAGATGTCATGCAACCCTTTGGCAGGGGCAACTTATCATTTTATTGATTTTCCATAACAATTAAAAAGGTGGCCAATCTTGCAAAGGAGTGTTGCCATTTAAACTGCTGGTGTGACGTAGGAACCCGAACAAAGAGAAGGAACCAACTACCCAGAGTCTGCTTCCGATTGCCCTTGTTCTCCACCTCCCTCTATCCTAATCAGCCGCAAACAAGAGTTCAGATTTGAAAGCCTTGTTATCACCTCATTCCCTTCAATTAGCCAGCTGCTCTGGCAGATGACATCAGTTCCTTCCCGCTCCCAATATTCCTGCTCCTAACCTGGTTAGCCATAGCCCGGAAGCTGAATCTCAGGAGAACGCCTTTGGGCTGGGAAGGGCTCATCTTTTCTGGGCCTCTTCTCCCCCTCGGGAAGGAGTGCTTGGCTCCTGGCCTGTGAAATGTGCTCAAAATGTAAAGATGCCTTCTTTCCAGGGAGCCAAGGAAGAAGGGTGGAATTTGAAATACCTCCAAACCTTCCCATGTCAGAGATGCAGGAGTTGCGTCACCTCCAACTTCCTCAGGGATGAAGCAGCTACGAAAAACGAAACATCCCACCTGGGCACGGTTTCTGAGAGAGCAACAGCAGAAGACCCAGACTCTGGCAAGATGAGCATTTGCCCAGTGGATTCTGGCCGGTCCATGAGGGCAGACAGGGGATGGCTGCGGTGGCTGCCAGCCCCTTCCCACTCCATCTCAGATACAGAACGCATTTGCTCTGCCACTCCTTGGCTCGGGCGCCACCTACTGTTGGCTTCCTTGCCTTCCACCCTCCCAGTCCCAATGAGCACCATCCACCCCTGGTCCAGAGGCGCAGAGCAGTAGTTAGGTGATCTTGCGCCCCGGCAGAACCGTCCAGATTGCGCCCCCTAGCCACGGACAAGTTAGCTCTTCTTTCCTCCGCTCCTCCAACCCGCCCCCCTCCATACATTCAATTCACCCTGGAAGTACAAGTATCGAAAAGTAAAATGTTAGAGGTTCCCCCCCACCCCATAGCAATATAATTGGATTCAGCTAGCTGGTCAGTCTACTTTCGGTTTCACTCCTGGCTCCTTGTTAAATTAATACTGCATCAGAAACCTCCCAAGCAGATATCCAAAGTTCTTTGGCATTTCGCCAGTTGTTAATGAGATGTCTCTTCTAGTCCAGGGGAGTCTTTTGATCTTCTTCCAGAAAACCAAGAGTCGAAAGCCTTGATTTTCCCTTTTTTTCTTTTTTCCAGTCATTTCCACACAGTTAGTCATTATTAGAGTTATTAAAACCTTATTATATCAACAAATGCAAAATTTTTAGTCTCCCTTGCTTTCCTGCTGACCTTCAGCTTAAAGACAAACTGCTCTGGAGTGAGAAAAACCCATCACACTCGAAAAGCCCAGCTGGAGGGACCTGGAAGTGTGTGGGGAAGAGCAATTTTGTAGTTTGTTGCACAGGAGCACCAAGTTCACTAACTGGCTGATTCAGATTGAATCCCATTCAAAAAGAGTGCAATGGTGTGTGTTTCAGCCAGCCATCCAGCTGCTGCAACTATTCCCTGGGTGCCACCACACTGTCCTGTCTGTGTGTTTGGCAGGGAATGGGAGCTATGCTCCCCCCGGAGACACTCCACTCCTTCTTGCTTAGCTGTGCGGCTCAACATTTGAGGCAACCTTCACAGTTCTGGGATGCCGAGGAAGCGAACCAATAGTCACGTTCATCTGTACTGGCTCAGTATGACCTATTCTGACAGATGCTGCCTTTCATAGTCACGCCCAAGAGCCTTTCCGCTCCAGAGATCTGGGGCTGAACCCGGGATCTGCACGCAAAGGCTGGAGTAAGAAAGAGCCCTTGCCAGCTGGCCACGTTGGGCGCCTGCCTGGAGAGTGGAAGCCGGGGGTTGGAGGGACATCGTGCTGCTCCTGGCAACCCCCACCCAACCCGACGTCCTCCTCCGCCTGAATCCCGCTTCCCTCGGGACGCACTTCCCATCCTGGAGCGGCTGGGGTGGGGGCTAAGCTGGCCCAAGGACTGGCCCAAGGTAGCTCAGCCAAGTTGCCAAGGCCAGCATTTAAGACCGCGCATCCTTTCCCCTCAGATGAGAAAGCCGGGATGAGTCATGCTAGCAGCCTGTGGCCTTGATGGGCTTTGTGGCAGCCCAGCCCAGCTGCTATAGTCCGCCTCTGAACCGAGGAAGCGCAACTGGAGAGACAGAGCCCAGCACTTTTCTCACGGGACAGAAGCGCACGACTTCCCCCTCCCACTTGCCGCCCGCCCCAGTCTTTCTCCGGCGGCTCAGTTTAGTGCGCCAAGCGGCTCATCCCAGGTGGGAATTCGGGTGGCGCTGCTTGCAGAAGGAGAAGCGGCTGGCGCTAGCGGACACTCCCATTGTTCTTCTCAGGTAGGACTTCCGGGATCCAGACGAACGTTTTACCAAAAAGTATGGCTCGACTACTGATTTCCCATTTAAAGGAAGGCAAAACGACCTAAGTTTGGAGGACAGGTGAAAAAACCCACGAATTACATTTAAAGTTCTGCGAGATGCAAAGGAAAGCTTGTGTTTTAAACTTGTATTTGACAGCTTGTTGCTTGGTGCGGTTAACGGAATGGGGATATTGAGAAAGAAGAGACTTGGAATTAGAAGGTTAGGATTTAAGGTAAGGTTACCAGATTTTTTTTCAAAGAATCCGGGGACGCCCAGCCAGCAGCTTTCCTCCTGACCGTTTCACTGCTGCTGTCACTGCTTCCCCCTTCGGGGGGGCTAGCTGCAACTGACCTCCCTTCCGTTCCTCCACTCTCCGATGGAGGCGTGGTCAGCCCTGACTCCCTCTCTGGAGGAGACGCTGGCCCTGACACATGTGACTCTTCCCCCCCACTACGCTCTGGTGGGGAAACTGGTCCCGATCCTCCACTGCTGTTTTGGGGTTCCCCTCTGGCTCCTTGTTTCTGGTGCGTCCCCCCTGGGACCCCCCTTGCCCTGACCATCGGCGCCCCCTTCTGGGAATCTTCTGATTCGCTGGAGAAGCTCATGGAATCTCTCGGGCCACTGTCATACTCCCCTACGCTGCCCTCGGATTCTTCCCCTTCGCTCTCCCATTCCTCTCTCCCCATTGCTCCTGCTCCTGATTCCCTGACAGTTCCTTTTTCAGTAAATGCAAGATTTTCTTCCTCTTCTCCGGGGAGTTAAATCCATGAATATTCCAACTTAATAATTGCAGAGACATGATGTAGTTATTCTATTTTCCTCCAACTGCTCCCAAAAGTTCTTCTTGTTCTGACGGTGGTATCACTTCTTTTTGTTTTTCCAGTCCCAAAGGTGGTGGTGCTATGTCTAGTACTCCTGCTCTTAAAGCTCTTAATTCTTCTATCACTTCTTTTTGCAGGTCTTCTTCGTGGTCTTTCAAAAAATTTTCCTTATCTTCCAACGATCTTATTTTGAACTTTTTCCCTTTCAAGTTAAAGGATAATCCCTGGGGGAATTCCCACCTGAAAACAATTCTGTTTCTTCTCAGTAGGGTCACCAGATCACCGTAGTTAGATCTAAGGTCCAATAGATGTTTCGGTATATCCTTAAAAATCTCCACTCTCGAGTCGTTTATCTCCAAAGTCTTCTGGAAGTGCGCACTCAGTATTTTATCTCTCTCTTCTTTCGTTCGAAGGGTAACCAGACAGTCTCTCACCCAGTTTTTCCTTCCTCCTCTTCCAAGTCTAAACGCACTTACTATCTTAAAGTCTTTCTCCAACTCCAAATTCCAAAATTTTCCAAATTCCTGCGTAAGATAGTCACTTAAATTATCCTTTTCAAGTTCTGGTACTGCCCTGATCCTTAAATTAATCTGTTTCTCCCTCAGTTCAATCATAGACAGAAGTGACTGATGATCCCCAATCTGTTTACGCATAGGTTTTATTTCTTCCTCTACAGCCACTGCTTTTTCTCTTGCTTCCTCAGCTATTTTTCTATTAGACGCAGATTCTTCCAACAGTTTTCAATAGATTCTGTATTAGAATTCACCTTCTGTCCCAAATTGTCTATTTTAGTTGATTGTTCCGTAACTTGTTTGCTTAGGCCTTCCAATTTTTCAAAAATTTTATTTAGCACAGAGGTAAAATCCCCTTCTGATGCCATTCCTTTTGGCTCAACTTGTGCAAAGTCTTCCCCCTGTGTCACAGGAGGGCCAGGAACAGATGGTCTGCGTTGCTGGGAAACTGTGCTGGGCTGCTGCACTCTGGCCTTTCCCGAACGTGTTGTTCCATCCGTCATCCCACCTCTGTCTATGCGTCAAGGTTGTTCCCACAGACAGATCTTGCTGTGGAAAATCCCCAAAGTCCAGAGTGGAAAAATCCCCTAGCTGGATGTACAACTTCAGTATTCCTCTAGGGGGATACTGTAGCAGTCCTTCAATTTACAGTAGTAAAAAAGTCTTTTCCAACTTTCTTAAACCCCCTCAAGAAAAAAGAGAAAAAGCAAGCAAGAGTTTCAAGTCCAGAGGAGACCTTCAACAAGTATCTCCTTTGCAGAGTTAACCATTAAAAAGTTACAATGTCCATAGAAAGTGCAACTCTCAATGCAACAGTTCTAATGCACCTGGCAGTCCGTCCCAGGAGTTAGGCAATTGTCTCTATTTTCCCCAGAAGAAACAAAGTCACTTTCCCCTCTTCCCCCCCCCTCTCCACTATCCTGGGGGGGGGGGGAGTTCTTTCGCTTTAATGTCCGGATTTAGAAGTTTAAAAGCTCCGCTCTCCAGGTCTGAGCTTAGAAACGTCTTTGCTTTGATCTGTGTACAAAAACGGAAGGTGGACTTCCTGTTTACACCTTCCCGCTTCAGTGTCAAATTGATCCCTTTTTTTTCCTTTAGTCCCAATTTCTTAAGCTTCACCTACTCACGGGTAGTTGTTTAGCAGCCGAATTGTCACAGGAAAAAGGTCAGCGCTCTCCGGCAACAGCTGTGCGGCTTCGCCCCACGGAAGTAGCAATCGACTCTCAGCACCGCGCCTCCCGTTACGCTCCGGGACCCCTTACGGGGTTCCTTTGGCAATTCGGGGGGCGCTAAAGGTGCCCGCCGAGTCCCACGCTCACAGGCTTCTCCTGCCTGTGATTTTTGGAAGGGTCTCCGCTTCGCCGTAGCGGACAGACCCACTTTCCGCAGAGCTTCTCCCTCCCGGTTAGAAGGAGACCGCCATTGCCGTTGGTGCCGCCTCCGGAAGCAGCCTTCTGTGTTTCCATGCTGGCCGTGAAGGAATGGGCATTCCCGACTCTGAAAACAGCACAGAAATACAGCCTGTCTAGTAAAGGGGTAAAAAGAGCAAGCGAAACAGCCTCTGTAAAACAGTAGCATCTGAAGCTGCTAACCACATACTGATAAACATATCATAAAAGGAGACATGAAAAACAAATGGCCACTGGGTACTACTAACAGTGGGACATGGGTGGCGCTGTGGGTTAAACCACAGAGCCTAGGACTTGCAGATCAGAAGGTCGGCGGTTTGAATCCCCACGACGGGGTGAGCTCCCGTTGCTCGGTCCCTGCTCCTGCCAACCTAGCAGTTCGAAAGCACGTCCAAGTGCAAGTAGATCAATAGGTACCACTCTGGTGGGAAGGTAAACGGTGTTTCCGTGTGCTGCTCTGGTTCGTCAGAAGCGGCTTAGTCCTGCTGGCCACATGACCCAGAAGCTGCACGGCAGCTCCCTCGGCCAGTAAAGCGAGATGAGCGCCGCGACCCCAGAGTCGGCCCTCTAGATGTTGTTGGATTCCATCACCCCTGACCGTCGGCCATGCTGGCTGAGGCAGAAGGCCATTGGATCTGGCAATATCTGGGAGCCCACAAGATTCCCAACCTCCGCCCTACACAAACAACCAGGCACTCAGCTGTGAGGCACGCTTCTTACCGGAGGGAGGGTCACTCCAGAGGCAGCTGTGGCATGAGGGTGCTGGATCATGCCTTTGTGGGCACATCTGAGGATTAAAGAGGACCCCCTAGGAAGCGTGCTTGGAGATCTTCCTTACCACGTGGCTCTCTGGCAAAAACACAACAGTACTAACGGCCATATGGAACCACACCTCAAAGCTGGATCAGACTTCCCAGATCCTGTAGCCTACATCAGGAGGAAGACTGGGGCAGAGGGGCCTAGAGTGGGAGTCAGAGCTGCTCTTAGGGCTGCATGTCTGAAGCATGGGCAGAAATCTTTGGGTGTGAGGTTGCATGGGGCTGTCTCTTTGTGTTTTGGTGATGCCAAGCCGCCAGCCAGCCAGAGGCAGACAACCAACTGGCTTCAGGGGCAAGCTCCTTTGCAAAGCCAGTCTGACTTCACCAAATGCAATGGCAGAGTGACCATTCGGCCCATGTTCTGCTTCGCTGTGAAATTGCGTGTGTTCCTCAACCCAGAGAACCTCTTTTTCAACGTCAAGCTGGTCTAAGGAAGAAAAGCATAAGAGTTAGTCTTGAATCCCCCCACACATGTGCTGGGAGATGCCTGCACACCGCACACGTAAAGCACATCTCCTCCCACCCACACCCCAAAAGTCCTGGGAACAATGGTTTGTTAAGGGTGCTGGGAATCGTAGCACTGTGAAAGGAAAACTAAGGTTCTTAGGATTCTTTGGAGGGGGTGGAATGTTGAATACACAGCGGCCACATGGACACACACACACACACACCCCAGCATAGCTTCAACTTTTAGCACAAAAAGTCTTCAGCCAGATGTCATGCAACCCTTTGGCAGGGGCAACTTATCATTTTATTGATTTTCCATAACAATTAAAAAGGTGGCCAATCTTGCAAAGGAGTGTTGCCATTTAAACTGCTGGTGTGACGTAGGAACCCGAACAAAGAGAAGGAACCAACTACCCAGAGTCTGCTTCCGATTGCCCTTGTTCTCCACCTCCCTCTATCCTAATCAGCCGCAAACAAGAGTTCAGATTTGAAAGCCTTGTTATCACCTCATTCCCTTCAATTAGCCAGCTGCTCTGGCAGATGACATCAGTTCCTTCCCGCTCCCAATATTCCTGCTCCTAACCTGGTTAGCCATAGCCCGGAAGCTGAATCTCAGGAGAACGCCTTTGGGCTGGGAAGGGCTCATCTTTTCTGGGCCTCTTCTCCCCCTCGGGAAGGAGTGCTTGGCTCCTGGCCTGTGAAATGTGCTCAAAATGTAAAGATGCCTTCTTTCCAGGGAGCCAAGGAAGAAGGGTGGAATTTGAAATACCTCCAAACCTTCCCATGTCAGAGATGCAGGAGTTGCGTCACCTCCAACTTCCTCAGGGATGAAGCAGCTACGAAAAACGAAACATCCCACCTGGGCACGGTTTCTGAGAGAGCAACAGCAGAAGACCCAGACTCTGGCAAGATGAGCATTTGCCCAGTGGATTCTGGCCGGTCCATGAGGGCAGACAGGGGATGGCTGCGGTGGCTGCCAGCCCCTTCCCACTCCATCTCAGATACAGAACGCATTTGCTCTGCCACTCCTTGGCTCGGGCGCCACCTACTGTTGGCTTCCTTGCCTTCCACCCTCCCAGTCCCAATGAGCACCATCCACCCCTGGTCCAGAGGCGCAGAGCAGTAGTTAGGTGATCTTGCGCCCCGGCAGAACCGTCCAGATTGCGCCCCCTAGCCACGGACAAGTTAGCTCTTCTTTCCTCCGCTCCTCCAACCCGCCCCCCTCCATACATTCAATTCACCCTGGAAGTACAAGTATCGAAAAGTAAAATGTTAGAGGTTCCCCCCCACCCCATAGCAATATAATTGGATTCAGCTAGCTGGTCAGTCTACTTTCGGTTTCACTCCTGGCTCCTTGTTAAATTAATACTGCATCAGAAACCTCCCAAGCAGATATCCAAAGTTCTTTGGCATTTCGCCAGTTGTTAATGAGATGTCTCTTCTAGTCCAGGGGAGTCTTTTGATCTTCTTCCAGAAAACCAAGAGTCGAAAGCCTTGATTTTCCCTTTTTTTCTTTTTTCCAGTCATTTCCACACAGTTAGTCATTATTAGAGTTATTAAAACCTTATTATATCAACAAATGCAAAATTTTTAGTCTCCCTTGCTTTCCTGCTGACCTTCAGCTTAAAGACAAACTGCTCTGGAGTGAGAAAAACCCATCACACTCGAAAAGCCCAGCTGGAGGGACCTGGAAGTGTGTGGGGAAGAGCAATTTTGTAGTTTGTTGCACAGGAGCACCAAGTTCACTAACTGGCTGATTCAGATTGAATCCCATTCAAAAAGAGTGCAATGGTGTGTGTTTCAGCCAGCCATCCAGCTGCTGCAACTATTCCCTGGGTGCCACCACACTGTCCTGTCTGTGTGTTTGGCAGGGAATGGGAGCTATGCTCCCCCCGGAGACACTCCACTCCTTCTTGCTTAGCTGTGCGGCTCAACATTTGAGGCAACCTTCACAGTTCTGGGATGCCGAGGAAGCGAACCAATAGTCACGTTCATCTGTACTGGCTCAGTATGACCTATTCTGACAGATGCTGCCTTTCATAGTCACGCCCAAGAGCCTTTCCGCTCCAGAGATCTGGGGCTGAACCCGGGATCTGCACGCAAAGGCTGGAGTAAGAAAGAGCCCTTGCCAGCTGGCCACGTTGGGCGCCTGCCTGGAGAGTGGAAGCCGGGGGTTGGAGGGACATCGTGCTGCTCCTGGCAACCCCCACCCAACCCGACGTCCTCCTCCGCCTGAATCCCGCTTCCCTCGGGACGCACTTCCCATCCTGGAGCGGCTGGGGTGGGGGCTAAGCTGGCCCAAGGACTGGCCCAAGGTAGCTCAGCCAAGTTGCCAAGGCCAGCATTTAAGACCGCGCATCCTTTCCCCTCAGATGAGAAAGCCGGGATGAGTCATGCTAGCAGCCTGTGGCCTTGATGGGCTTTGTGGCAGCCCAGCCCAGCTGCTATAGTCCGCCTCTGAACCGAGGAAGCGCAACTGGAGAGACAGAGCCCAGCACTTTTCTCACGGGACAGAAGCGCACGACTTCCCCCTCCCACTTGCCGCCCGCCCCAGTCTTTCTCCGGCGGCTCAGTTTAGTGCGCCAAGCGGCTCATCCCAGGTGGGAATTCGGGTGGCGCTGCTTGCAGAAGGAGAAGCGGCTGGCGCTAGCGGACACTCCCATTGTTCTTCTCAGGTAGGACTTCCGGGATCCAGACGAACGTTTTACCAAAAAGTATGGCTCGACTACTGATTTCCCATTTAAAGGAAGGCAAAACGACCTAAGTTTGGAGGACAGGTGAAAAAACCCACGAATTACATTTAAAGTTCTGCGAGATGCAAAGGAAAGCTTGTGTTTTAAACTTGTATTTGACAGCTTGTTGCTTGGTGCGGTTAACGGAATGGGGATATTGAGAAAGAAGAGACTTGGAATTAGAAGGTTAGGATTTAAGGTAAGGTTACCAGATTTTTTTTCAAAGAATCCGGGGACGCCCAGCCAGCAGCTTTCCTCCTGACCGTTTCACTGCTGCTGTCACTGCTTCCCCCTTCGGGGGGGCTAGCTGCAACTGACCTCCCTTCCGTTCCTCCACTCTCCGATGGAGGCGTGGTCAGCCCTGACTCCCTCTCTGGAGGAGACGCTGGCCCTGACACATGTGACTCTTCCCCCCCACTACGCTCTGGTGGGGAAACTGGTCCCGATCCTCCACTGCTGTTTTGGGGTTCCCCTCTGGCTCCTTGTTTCTGGTGCGTCCCCCCTGGGACCCCCCTTGCCCTGACCATCGGCGCCCCCTTCTGGGAATCTTCTGATTCGCTGGAGAAGCTCATGGAATCTCTCGGGCCACTGTCATACTCCCCTACGCTGCCCTCGGATTCTTCCCCTTCGCTCTCCCATTCCTCTCTCCCCATTGCTCCTGCTCCTGATTCCCTGACAGTTCCTTTTTCAGTAAATGCAAGATTTTCTTCCTCTTCTCCGGGGAGTTAAATCCATGAATATTCCAACTTAATAATTGCAGAGACATGATGTAGTTATTCTATTTTCCTCCAACTGCTCCCAAAAGTTCTTCTTGTTCTGACGGTGGTATCACTTCTTTTTGTTTTTCCAGTCCCAAAGGTGGTGGTGCTATGTCTAGTACTCCTGCTCTTAAAGCTCTTAATTCTTCTATCACTTCTTTTTGCAGGTCTTCTTCGTGGTCTTTCAAAAAATTTTCCTTATCTTCCAACGATCTTATTTTGAACTTTTTCCCTTTCAAGTTAAAGGATAATCCCTGGGGGAATTCCCACCTGAAAACAATTCTGTTTCTTCTCAGTAGGGTCACCAGATCACCGTAGTTAGATCTAAGGTCCAATAGATGTTTCGGTATATCCTTAAAAATCTCCACTCTCGAGTCGTTTATCTCCAAAGTCTTCTGGAAGTGCGCACTCAGTATTTTATCTCTCTCTTCTTTCGTTCGAAGGGTAACCAGACAGTCTCTCACCCAGTTTTTCCTTCCTCCTCTTCCAAGTCTAAACGCACTTACTATCTTAAAGTCTTTCTCCAACTCCAAATTCCAAAATTTTCCAAATTCCTGCGTAAGATAGTCACTTAAATTATCCTTTTCAAGTTCTGGTACTGCCCTGATCCTTAAATTAATCTGTTTCTCCCTCAGTTCAATCATAGACAGAAGTGACTGATGATCCCCAATCTGTTTACGCATAGGTTTTATTTCTTCCTCTACAGCCACTGCTTTTTCTCTTGCTTCTTCAGCTATTTTTCTATTAGACGCAGATTCTTCCAACAGTTTTCAATAGATTCTGTATTAGAATTCACCTTCTGTCCCAAATTGTCTATTTTAGTTGATTGTTCCGTAACTTGTTTGCTTAGGCCTTCCAATTTTTCAAAAATTTTATTTAGCACAGAGGTAAAATCCCCTTCTGATGCCATTCCTTTTGGCTCAACTTGTGCAAAGTCTTCCCCCTGTGTCACAGGAGGGCCAGGAACAGATGGTCTGCGTTGCTGGGAAACTGTGCTGGGCTGCTGCACTCTGGCCTTTCCCGAACGTGTTGTTCCATCCGTCATCCCACCTCTGTCTATGCGTCAAGGTTGTTCCCACAGACAGATCTTGCTGTGGAAAATCCCCAAAGTCCAGAGTGGAAAAATCCCCTAGCTGGATGTACAACTTCAGTATTCCTCTAGGGGGATACTGTAGCAGTCCTTCAATTTACAGTAGTAAAAAAGTCTTTTCCAACTTTCTTAAACCCCCTCAAGAAAAAAGAGAAAAAGCAAGCAAGAGTTTCAAGTCCAGAGGAGACCTTCAACAAGTATCTCCTTTGCAGAGTTAACCATTAAAAAGTTACAATGTCCATAGAAAGTGCAACTCTCAATGCAACAGTTCTAATGCACCTGGCAGTCCGTCCCAGGAGTTAGGCAATTGTCTCTATTTTCCCCAGAAGAAACAAAGTCACTTTCCCCTCTTCCCCCCCCCTCTCCACTATCCTGGGGGGGGGGGGAGTTCTTTCGCTTTAATGTCCGGATTTAGAAGTTTAAAAGCTCCGCTCTCCAGGTCTGAGCTTAGAAACGTCTTTGCTTTGATCTGTGTACAAAAACGGAAGGTGGACTTCCTGTTTACACCTTCCCGCTTCAGTGTCAAATTGATCCCTTTTTTTTCCTTTAGTCCCAATTTCTTAAGCTTCACCTACTCACGGGTAGTTGTTTAGCAGCCGAATTGTCACAGGAAAAAGGTCAGCGCTCTCCGGCAACAGCTGTGCGGCTTCGCCCCACGGAAGTAGCAATCGACTCTCAGCACCGCGCCTCCCGTTACGCTCCGGGACCCCTTACGGGGTTCCTTTGGCAATTCGGGGGGCGCTAAAGGTGCCCGCCGAGTCCCACGCTCACAGGCTTCTCCTGCCTGTGATTTTTGGAAGGGTCTCCGCTTCGCCGTAGCGGACAGACCCACTTTCCGCAGAGCTTCTCCCTCCCGGTTAGAAGGAGACCGCCATTGCCGTTGGTGCCGCCTCCGGAAGCAGCCTTCTGTGTTTCCATGCTGGCCGTGAAGGAATGGGCATTCCCGACTCTGAAAACAGCACAGAAATACAGCCTGTCTAGTAAAGGGGTAAAAAGAGCAAGCGAAACAGCCTCTGTAAAACAGTAGCATCTGAAGCTGCTAACCACATACTGATAAACATATCATAAAAGGAGACATGAAAAACAAATGGCCACTGGGTACTACTAACAGTGGGACATGGGTGGCGCTGTGGGTTAAACCACAGAGCCTAGGACTTGCAGATCAGAAGGTCGGCGGTTTGAATCCCCACGACGGGGTGAGCTCCCGTTGCTCGGTCCCTGCTCCTGCCAACCTAGCAGTTCGAAAGCACGTCCAAGTGCAAGTAGATCAATAGGTACCACTCTGGTGGGAAGGTAAACGGTGTTTCCGTGTGCTGCTCTGGTTCGTCAGAAGCGGCTTAGTCCTGCTGGCCACATGACCCAGAAGCTGCACGGCAGCTCCCTCGGCCAGTAAAGCGAGATGAGCGCCGCGACCCCAGAGTCGGCCCTCTAGATGTTGTTGGATTCCATCACCCCTGACCGTCGGCCATGCTGGCTGAGGCAGAAGGCCATTGGATCTGGCAATATCTGGGAGCCCACAAGATTCCCAGCCTCCGCCCTACACAAACAACCAGGCACTCAGCTGTGAGGCACGCTTCTTACCGGAGGGAGGGTCACTCCAGAGGCAGCTGTGGCATGAGGGTGCTGGATCATGCCTTTGTGGGCACATCTGAGGATTAAAGAGGACCCCCTAGGAAGCGTGCTTGGAGATCTTCCTTACCACGTGGCTCTCTGGCAAAAACACAACAGTACTAACGGCCATATGGAACCACACCTCAAAGCTGGATCAGACTTCCCAGATCCTGTAGCCTACATCAGGAGGAAGACTGGGGCAGAGGGGCCTAGAGTGGGAGTCAGAGCTGCTCTTAGGGCTGCATGTCTGAAGCATGGGCAGAAATCTTTGGGTGTGAGGTTGCATGGGGCTGTCTCTTTGTGTTTTGGTGATGCCAAGCCGCCAGCCAGCCAGAGGCAGACAACCAACTGGCTTCAGGGGCAAGCTCCTTTGCAAAGCCAGTCTGACTTCACCAAATGCAATGGCAGAGTGACCATTCGGCCCATGTTCTGCTTCGCTGTGAAATTGCGTGTGTTCCTCAACCCAGAGAACCTCTTTTTCAACGTCAAGCTGGTCTAAGGAAGAAAAGCATAAGAGTTAGTCTTGAATCCCCCCACACATGTGCTGGGAGATGCCTGCACACCGCACACGTAAAGCACATCTCCTCCCACCCACACCCCAAAAGTCCTGGGAACAATGGTTTGTTAAGGGTGCTGGGAATCGTAGCACTGTGAAAGGAAAACTAAGGTTCTTAGGATTCTTTGGAGGGGGTGGAATGTTGAATACACAGCGGCCACATGGACACACACACACACACACCCCAGCATAGCTTCAACTTTTAGCACAAAAAGTCTTCAGCCAGATGTCATGCAACCCTTTGGCAGGGGCAACTTATCATTTTATTGATTTTCCATAACAATTAAAAAGGTGGCCAATCTTGCAAAGGAGTGTTGCCATTTAAACTGCTGGTGTGACGTAGGAACCCGAACAAAGAGAAGGAACCAACTACCCAGAGTCTGCTTCCGATTGCCCTTGTTCTCCACCTCCCTCTATCCTAATCAGCCGCAAACAAGAGTTCAGATTTGAAAGCCTTGTTATCACCTCATTCCCTTCAATTAGCCAGCTGCTCTGGCAGATGACATCAGTTCCTTCCCGCTCCCAATATTCCTGCTCCTAACCTGGTTAGCCATAGCCCGGAAGCTGAATCTCAGGAGAACGCCTTTGGGCTGGGAAGGGCTCATCTTTTCTGGGCCTCTTCTCCCCCTCGGGAAGGAGTGCTTGGCTCCTGGCCTGTGAAATGTGCTCAAAATGTAAAGATGCCTTCTTTCCAGGGAGCCAAGGAAGAAGGGTGGAATTTGAAATACCTCCAAACCTTCCCATGTCAGAGATGCAGGAGTTGCGTCACCTCCAACTTCCTCAGGGATGAAGCAGCTACGAAAAACGAAACATCCCACCTGGGCACGGTTTCTGAGAGAGCAACAGCAGAAGACCCAGACTCTGGCAAGATGAGCATTTGCCCAGTGGATTCTGGCCGGTCCATGAGGGCAGACAGGGGATGGCTGCGGTGGCTGCCAGCCCCTTCCCACTCCATCTCAGATACAGAACGCATTTGCTCTGCCACTCCTTGGCTCGGGCGCCACCTACTGTTGGCTTCCTTGCCTTCCACCCTCCCAGTCCCAATGAGCACCATCCACCCCTGGTCCAGAGGCGCAGAGCAGTAGTTAGGTGATCTTGCGCCCCGGCAGAACCGTCCAGATTGCGCCCCCTAGCCACGGACAAGTTAGCTCTTCTTTCCTCCGCTCCTCCAACCCGCCCCCCTCCATACATTCAATTCACCCTGGAAGTACAAGTATCGAAAAGTAAAATGTTAGAGGTTCCCCCCCACCCCATAGCAATATAATTGGATTCAGCTAGCTGGTCAGTCTACTTTCGGTTTCACTCCTGGCTCCTTGTTAAATTAATACTGCATCAGAAACCTCCCAAGCAGATATCCAAAGTTCTTTGGCATTTCGCCAGTTGTTAATGAGATGTCTCTTCTAGTCCAGGGGAGTCTTTTGATCTTCTTCCAGAAAACCAAGAGTCGAAAGCCTTGATTTTCCCTTTTTTTCTTTTTTCCAGTCATTTCCACACAGTTAGTCATTATTAGAGTTATTAAAACCTTATTATATCAACAAATGCAAAATTTTTAGTCTCCCTTGCTTTCCTGCTGACCTTCAGCTTAAAGACAAACTGCTCTGGAGTGAGAAAAACCCATCACACTCGAAAAGCCCAGCTGGAGGGACCTGGAAGTGTGTGGGGAAGAGCAATTTTGTAGTTTGTTGCACAGGAGCACCAAGTTCACTAACTGGCTGATTCAGATTGAATCCCATTCAAAAAGAGTGCAATGGTGTGTGTTTCAGCCAGCCATCCAGCTGCTGCAACTATTCCCTGGGTGCCACCACACTGTCCTGTCTGTGTGTTTGGCAGGGAATGGGAGCTATGCTCCCCCCGGAGACACTCCACTCCTTCTTGCTTAGCTGTGCGGCTCAACATTTGAGGCAACCTTCACAGTTCTGGGATGCCGAGGAAGCGAACCAATAGTCACGTTCATCTGTACTGGCTCAGTATGACCTATTCTGACAGATGCTGCCTTTCATAGTCACGCCCAAGAGCCTTTCCGCTCCAGAGATCTGGGGCTGAACCCGGGATCTGCACGCAAAGGCTGGAGTAAGAAAGAGCCCTTGCCAGCTGGCCACGTTGGGCGCCTGCCTGGAGAGTGGAAGCCGGGGGTTGGAGGGACATCGTGCTGCTCCTGGCAACCCCCACCCAACCCGACGTCCTCCTCCGCCTGAATCCCGCTTCCCTCGGGACGCACTTCCCATCCTGGAGCGGCTGGGGTGGGAGGCTAAGCTGGCCCAAGGACTGGCCCAAGGTAGCTCAGCCAAGTTGCCAAGGCCAGCATTTAAGACCGCGCATCCTTTCCCCTCAGATGAGAAAGCCGGGATGAGTCATGCTAGCAGCCTGTGGCCTTGATGGGCTTTGTGGCAGCCCAGCCCAGCTGCTATAGTCCATCTCTGAACCGAGGAAGCGCAACTGGAGAGACAGAGCCCAGCACTTTTCTCACGGGACAGAAGCGCACGACTTCCCCCTCCCACTTGCCGCCCGCCCCAGTCTTTCTCCGGCGGCTCAGTTTAGTGCGCCAAGCGGCTCATCCCAGGTGGGAATTCGGGTGGCGCTGCTTGCAGAAGGAGAAGCGGCTGGCGCTAGCGGACACTCCCATTGTTCTTCTCAGGTAGGACTTCCGGGATCCAGACGAACGTTTTACCAAAAAGTATGGCTCGACTACTGATTTCCCATTTAAAGGAAGGCAAAACGACCTAAGTTTGGAGGACAGGTGAAAAAACCCACGAATTACATTTAAAGTTCTGCGAGATGCAAAGGAAAGCTTGTGTTTTAAACTTGTATTTGACAGCTTGTTGCTTGGTGCGGTTAACGGAATGGGGATATTGAGAAAGAAGAGACTTGGAATTAGAAGGTTAGGATTTAAGGTAAGGTTACCAGATTTTTTTTCAAAGAATCCGGGGACATTTTTTTTTTTTTCCAAAAGAGAAACAAATGTTATTTTTTAAAAATCATTTTTTAAAAAAATAACAAGTAATATCTTCTCTTCTGGGTCTCCTCTGTCGCGTGGCCTTCCTCTGGGCCCCAGCCTGATCTCTTGGAGTGCTATCTGCCCTGGAGTAGGCTCGGGTCGGGCCTTGGCTCGGCCCCGTGTCCTTGCCCTCCTGGTGCTCTCCTACCTTTCTTCCTCAGCGGCCGCAAGGTCGGGGCTCCCCTCTTTTTTCTCCTTCCTCTTTCTCTCTCTTCCTTCTCCTTCTCCCTGGGTTGGCTCCGGGGTTTTTACTGGCCCTGGAGCGACGCTGGGCAGTCGGCCACATGGCCGGGCGCTCTCGCTCCCGCCTCAATTTGGGTCCGGGGGGTGTGTGTCAGCGGTTCCCCCAGTTGACGCGCTGGGCATCCCTGGTTCCCCCTCGGCAGTGGCAGCGGCAGCGGTAGTCTCAGCAGCCCGGAGCCAGCCTGGTAGTGCACTTGGCTCTGGCTGGCTTCAGGAGCTGCTCATTGCCGTGGCACCCGCCATTTTGCCTAGTCATAAGTCCCCATATGATGTGTCTTGTGCCGTTGAACCAATCACGCAACATTCCTTCCCTACTAATAAATCTACAAATCTACAATCTGTTGGGGACAGATTTGTAAATCCAGGGACTGTCCCCGGGAGACGGGGACATCTGGCAATCATTCCGTAATAGGTCTTCTCCTGCCTTTGCCAGTATGTCAGCTTTCTCCGCCTCCTTAAAGAGGGCGTTCAGAAGCACTTGTATGTCTGGCCATATGGGATTGTGAGTGGAGAAGGTGGAGCAGTCTGGATGAGTCCCTCTGTCTTGCTCTTTGGTCACTGTGACCGAGCACCATTTGGGGCCGATCAGGATCTATGGGGAAGGGGGTCCACCCAGAAGTTGTGGAGGGAATGGGAAGAGAAGCTTGGTCAAGAGACTGGCTCATGTCAGAAGGAGGCCTGACTGCATCCTTGGCGAAGCCCAGGGCAGGGCAGGAAGGCAGCATTGCCCAGCGGGAAGGCATTCGGAGGCAAATCATCAGCAAGGAGCAGAAAATCCCCTCCCCTTCCCTCAAGAAGACTGAAGAATCTCTAGTCGGCCTTCAGGTGAGTTCAGCATCCCAGGTCTCTGGGGTGTTCCTGTCCATTACAAAGCTGACTCGAGGCTCCGTCAACTGAGCCCCTACACTCCTTGCGTACATGAAAGGGGCACAGAAAGGATGGGAGGCAGCCTTTTCCTGGAGCCGTCTTACCTGCAGCAGTTCACTCGCTGGCTGCTGACCCTTTTCCTCCATCACCTGGATGATCCTCTCTCTCTCTCTTTTTTTAAAATAATTTTTATTAACTGGCCAATCACATTAAATTAAATCACATCACATAATTACAAAGCCAAATTTTTAAATTTTGTTGGGGGAACCCATACTTCAAGATCCAAAGGGGGATTCAAATCATCTTCTTATTACTGCGTTAATGTCCAAATCAGTCCCATTCCACATCATATCTTGTTCATATAATTTCTATTTTTCCTTTACGATCTCTTCTGTTAGTCTCCTTAAGCCGATAAGCAAAATAATAATCCTGTGTGGATTTCCCGTTCCTCCACTAAGTCCAGATGGTTTCCATATATCTCCTTCGTAGATAGCATCGCTCTTTCCATCATGAATTTGGCATTTGTCGCTCTTAAGTCCCACCGAGGAGTTGATCCATGATATGTAAACAACTCTATTTCTCTCTTTCTCCTCCCAGACCCAAGAGCTCCAACAATGCCTCCCAAAATGGCGACGGCATTTTTAACTGCGTCATTCCAAAACTCTTAGCTTTCCAGCTTCATCTTGAAACATTGCTTTGGTTCGAAAGTTTATCTCCACACAGCCTTAAATCCACAGCTTAAGTCCTTAGTTTCTGACTCATTAGGGGAGGGGATTCTTGTTAAATCACATAAGAAAAAGGAAGGCAGGTTTTTTCCCCCCTCCCCCCTCAGTCATTTGTCATACCGTATCTTGACGTATCTTCTCATATTTTATTCTTGTCTTGTTATCAGAGATCTCTTCTGTCAGCAGTCTTTACTCCCCTTTTTTCTTGAAGCATGTGCAATTTATCTCGTCCAAATTGTTTCTTTTGAAGATGCTTGCAACTAGCGGCGCGAATCAGGGACGGCATCCAGGAGTGCCGGAATCCCACAGGAGGGCTTTGTGCCTAGTGCCCCCACCCCCACAAATTCGGGGGTGGTATAGGGCACAGCAGGCAAGGGCCGTCCCCCCCACAATCCTGGGGGGGTTAAGGAGGCTAATTACCCCCATCATAGCCTCCAAATTACCTCGTATGGGTCGGAGAGATGTTATTGTCAGCCATCTTCCGATGCGCCACCTAGTGGCCCCCACCTGGATGATCCTCTCAAGAGAGGAGAGTTTCCTGCAGAGTCTGGCCAGCTGCTCATCCCTTCTCCCTGCAATCTCCTTCTCCACCTCTTCCACATGATTCAGCAGACGCTTTTCTTCTTCTTCTTCTTCTTCTTCTTCTTCTTCTTCTTCTTCTTCTTCTTCTTCCTCTTCCTCTTCCTCTTCCTCTTCCTCTTCCTCTTCCTCCTCCTCCTCCTCCTCCTCCTCCTCCTCCTGGAACTGGCGCAGGTGTCTCAACTTCTCCACAGTCTCCTCTCCGGTTCATAGCAGGTCTGAGTGAGGAAGATGGTCAGCCTTCAAAACATCGGCAAGAGAATTAGGATTTGAATTGAACTGCTTCCACCCTCTCAGCTCACAAGTCCTCAGGGTTCTCCTTGACTGCTTTTCTGCCCGGGAGGACTCCCCTGAGTGAGTGCCTGAGGGCCCTGCTCTTGCCACTTACCACCTGGCCTGGGGCGGGGCCTGAAGCCTCATAAGGACTGCGTGCTGCTTGCTGCCTGCTGCCTGCTGCCCAGGAGGACTCCCCTGAGTGAGTGCCTGAGGGCCCTGCTCTTGCCGCTTACCACCTACCTGGCCCAGGGTGGGGCCTGAAGCCTCACAAGGACTGCTTGCTGCCGCTGCCCAGGAGGACTCCCCTGAGTGAGTGCCTGAGGGCCGTGCTCTTGCCACTTACCACCTGGCCCAGGGCGGGGCCTGACAGGCCTCACTAGGACAGTTGTTACTGCCGGAGGGGCACAGAGTGTTTTTAAATGTTTTTTTTAAAAAATTCTTTTGGATTTTTTGTATGTGGGGGGTGGGGGTGGGATGGATGTTTGGTTGGGCTTGGGGAATTATTTTTTATTTTGATGTTTTTGTAATTTTTACATTTTTTTGTTTGTATTGTTTTATTGGTTTTATTTGTTTGTTTAAGGTGTTATTTTGTTGTTAGGGGGAGGGGTCAGGGCTGCCGGGGAGTGGGCCCCAGCCCACAAAATGGCTGGGGCATGTCCCGCAGGGGGGGATGCCCTGGGGCAACCGATCTCAGTGATCACGGGTAGGAGGAGGAGTTACGCTAAGACTAGACCATGTCATTACAGAGGGGGCAGGTTTAGTCGTTGTCTGAGGACTATTCCTGCCTCCGGGTCTGGTCCTGACCGGATGGATACTAGAATCAGCAAGGGATACCCACATGACCTGAAGGTGCTGCTGTGCAATGCCAGGTCAATGATTCAGAAGACCACTGCCATCCATGACTTGATCATGGATGGAGGATTTGACCTGGCATGTGTGACAGAGACTTGGTTGGATGAAGCAGATGGGCCTGTCCTTGCCACTGCTTGTCCACCAGGTTTCTCTTACGCACAGCAACCCAGGCCATGTGGGCGGGGAGGGGGGGTTGCAGTGATTTTTAGGAAGTCATTAGTTTGCACCAGGCGTCCTATTGGGAAGACCCAGTTTTCCGAGTGCATGTTCTGGAAGTTGGGCAATAGGGGCAGTACAGGATTCCTTTTGGTGTACCGACCTCCCCGCTGCACCAAGGATTCCCTGCCCGAGCTGCTTCAGGTCGTGGCGGATGTTCTCCTGGAGACACCTAGCTTGGTCGTCCTAGGGGATTTTAACATCCATGCCGACACGACCTTACAAGGGGCCGCTCAGGACTTCGTGGAAAGCATGGCCTCCATGGGGCTGTCCCTGAATAAGTCTGGCCCAACCCATAGCCGCGGACATGCCTTGGACCTGGTGTTTACCTCTATGGATGTTGGTGATCTGACACTAAGTAAAAGCGAAACGAAAGAAGTGCCATGGTCAGATCACTTCCTGGTGCAACTGGACTTCTCTGCGACCCATCCCCTCTGCAGGGAGGTGGGACCAATTCGGATGGTCCGCCCCCGCCACTTAATGGATCCAAATGGTTTCCAGAGAGTGGTAGGGGATGCTTTATCCCATGTTGATGGCCTTTCAGCTGATTCCCTGGTGGCCCGCTGGAATGTGGAGTTAACCAGGGCTATTGACTGTTTGGCTCCGAAGCGCCCTCTCCGATTGCATGGAGCCCGGACAGCCCCGTGGTTTTCCACGGATCTGAGAGCAATGAAACAATCGTTGAGACGCTAGAGCGCCAGTGGCGGATAACTCATTCCGAATCTGACCGGACACAGGTTAGAGCTCAACGTCGAGCCTACCAAGTGGCGATAGCGACGGCGAAGAAGAATTTCTTCGCCGCCTCTATTGCATCTGCAGAAAACAGCAGCAGGAGACTTTTTCAGGTGGTTCACAATTTAGCGGAACCACCTGCAACATCGGGGCCCAGTACGGGCCACATGTTCTCCTGCAATGATTTTGCAAAGTTTTTTGCAGATAAAATCGCTCAGATTCGGGAAGAAGTAGACTCCACCGTGGGAGCAGGGCCGGGGCGGGAGAGTGCTAGAGTTCTGTCTAGTCAAGTTGAGTGGGATCAATTCCAATCTGTTACCTCCGAGGATGTGGACAGGCTGCTTGGACGAGTGAAACCAACCACCTGTCTCCTGGATCCTTGCCCATCCTGGCTTATAAAAGCTAGCCGGGAAGGACTGGGCGATGGGCTTCGTGGGGTGGTGAATGCTGCCCTCCGTGAGGGAGCCTTCCCAGACCCGCTGAAAGAGGCGGTTATTAAACCGCTTCTTAAAAAACCATCTTTAGATGCGGCCACGATGGCCAACTATCGCCCAGTCTCAAATCTTCCATTCTTGGGCAAGGTGATTGAGCGAGCGGTTGCCGAACAACTCCAGGCACGCCTGGAAGAAGCGGACCATTTGGATCCCTTCCAGTCGGGATTCAGGCCTCATCATGGGACTGAAACTGCCTTGGTCGCACTGGTTGATGATCTCCGGCGGGCTAGGGACAAAGGTGAGAGCTGTTTCCTAGTTCTGCTGGATCTCTCAGCGGCGTTTGATACCATCGACCATAACATCCTTCTGGACCGTCTTCAGGGTCTGGGAGCTGGAGGCACTGTCATACAGTGGTTCCGCTCCTTCCTCCTGGGCCGTGTTCAGAAAGTGGTGGTGGGGGATGAGTGTTCAGACCCCTGGGCTCTCACTTGTGGGGTGCCTCAGGGTTCTGTCCTCTCCCCCATGCTTTTCAACATTTACATGCAGCCGCTGGGAGAGATCATCAGGAGGTTTGGGCTGGGTGTTCATCAGTATGCGGATGATACCCAGCTCTACCTCTCTTTTAAATCAGAACCAGTGAGGGCGGTGAAGGTCCTGTGTGAGTGTCTGGAAGCGGTTGGAGGATGGATGGCGGCTAACAGATTGAGGTTGAATCCTGACAAGACAGAAGTACTGTTTTTGGGGGGACAGGAGGCGGGCAGGTGTGGAGGATTCCCTGGTCCTGAATGGGGCAACTGTGCCCCTGAAGGACCAGGTGCGCAGCCTGGGAGTCATTTTGGACTCACAGCTGTCCATGGAGACACAGGTCAAATCTGTGTCCAGGGCAGCTGTTTACCAGCTCCATCTGGTACGTAGGCTGAGACCCTATCTGCCTGCGGACTGTCTCGCCAGAGTGGTGCATGCTCTGGTTATCTCCCGCTTGGACTACTGCAATGCACTCTACGTGGGGCTACCTTTGAAGGTGACTCGGAAACTACAACTAATCCAGAATGTGGCAGCTAGACTGGTGACTGGGGGCGGCCGCCGAGACCATATAACACCGGTCTTGAAAGACCTACATTGGCTCCCAGTACGTTTCCGAGCACAATTCAAAGTGTTGGTGCTGACCTTTAAAGCCCTAAACGGCCTCGGTCCAGTATACCTGAAGGAGCGTCTCCACCCCCATCATTCTGCCCGGACGCTGAGGTCCAGCGCCGAGGGCCTTCTGGCGGTTCCCTCATTGCGAGAAGCAAAGCTACAGGGAACCAGGCAGAGGGCCTTCTCGGTAGTGGCGCCCGCCCTGTGGAACGCCCTTCCAGCAGATGTCAAAGCGATAAACAACTACCTGACATTCAGAAGACATCTTAAGGCAGCCCTGTTCAGGGAAGTTTTTAACGTGTGATATTTTGCTGTATTTTTGGTTTCTATGGAAGCCGCCCAGAGTGGCTGGGGAGGCCCAGCCAGATGGGCGGGGTATAAAGAATATATTATTATTATTATTATTATTATTATTATTATTATTATTATTATTATTATTATTTTCACATAATGAACAACAATGGGAAATAAACTCCATTTAGCTGCATTCAAAGGAGAACTTACCTAATTCGCATTTCTTGGAAAAATATGGAGACCAAAACAGCAATCTTTTGAAATTCACACCTCTGAATTTCTCAAGGTTGACCCAGCCAGGTAATGTTCACAAAAAATGAATTTATGAGGGTAAAGCACGTATCAAAATCTTTATACGAGAAGGTAGCCACCCTAGCATTTGATTCATTTTCAGAATAATAAATAAATAACAAACTGATATGGAGAAAGATGAAATGGGGAGAAGTTGAAATGGGCAGATTTCCCCCTCCCTCCTCAGTCCGGACTTGCTTCTTGAAGTGCTTGTTCCCTCACTAGTAACAAGAGGGACACTTCCAAGGAGGTCTTTGCTTTCCTTGTCCAGGTCTGCTTGATAGGCCAGAATTTCCCCTCTCGCTTTCCTCCGAATCTCCAGGCGGCGACAAAGAGAGGAGATGAATATTCTACTGGCTTCTTGGGTCCAGTGGCCTTGCTATAATAGGAAAGTAATTGACTGGAGGAAAGAAAAGTACAGAGGTTTTCAACCTTTTGGGGTCCACGGCTCCCTGGACCAACTCCCTTCTTTCTGCGGCACCCCTGTGGGGCTCAGGAGACCAGTTAGGTCCCCCCTTGCTTGCCTCCCCTCCCCCTTTCTTGAACAGCCTCCCTTGCGGAGTGCTCTCTCAGCCTCCTCTCCCCTCTCCTTAGGAGTCCTCCTCTTGGTCTCTGAGCTGCCCCCGCTGCCCCCCAGGGGCCTGGGACTTGCCTGTCCATTCCCAACAGCAAGGGCCCCTCGCCAGTTGGCTTGCTTCCTCTGAGGCCGCCTCAGCTCCTGGCAGCCCACACCCCCTGGCCAGCCCCAGAGGCACCATTCTCTGGGGGAGAACAGCTGGGCAAGCCTTGGGGAGGCAGAGATGGCATCCGAGGAGGGAGGGAAGGAAAGAGGGACAGAGGCCAGTGTCTCCCGCGGCACCCCGACCATCATTCAAGGCACCCCAGCTGCCACAGCACACTGCTTGAAAACCACTGCAGAACTGGGATGGGAAAGGTTTCTAGTCCAACTAACTGGTCTGGAGAAGAGGAAAGGCAGCCATGCTTGCTCCTTTGTCTTCTCCGAGGAGACTTCCAGCCTGACTTCTCATCTTGAGGCCCCAGCGAGAAGTGGGAAGAGGAGGAGGAGGAGGAGGAAGCATCCCAAGAAGAAGTGTGCTCCCCACCAGTAGGTGCTTCCACCCCCCACTCCTAAATCTGCTTCCAACAGATACTGGGGGGGGGGCATCCTGCACCATCTGGTCAATTCCTGGTGTTAGGAGAATTAGAAGGTCTAAGATATAAACACATACATAAATACCGTAAGTAGTTCTCATCACAAAAGAATATGCAGGTAAACCCATGAACAGACAGGTAAACCCATCAACAGGTTTCCTGCCAGACAGGAGTCTGCTGTAGGCCGCCCCTTCTGTGATGTATGTATGATGTATGGAGGGGTGGTCTTGGGCTCCAGGGTGGGCAATTTCAAATGTCTATAGAAGGACTTGGTTTGGGGTCTCTTCCTCCCTCCTGCGTGGGGGGGGGGGTGAGACCCTGTTGCAACAGGTAATAAAGATCTGGCTTACTAGCTGCTTTGCTTCTCAGTATTCTCTGGTTGGCCTCTGTTATTTTCTCCTACCGACAGAGAAGCTACCAAAGGACTCTATGTGGGCTCTGAGGTACCCCAGAAGGGAAAAGGAGCCGTTTTTTCCTTATAACACTGGCCACCAGTCCCCACCCCCTTGCAGCTGACCCCTTGCTGCTATCTGCTTTGCAGGGTATTGAGGAGGCATCCTGCTAGTCAAAGGAGACATGGACTTAGTTGTTGTAATGGTTATAGGGGTTGCTCGTGTGTAAGTTGCCGCCACTCCTGGCTAGGTTACCTGGTTGAACCCTTTCTGTCTGGACAGCCCTTCACTTCGTGGCTGTTTCAGTCGCTGGCAGAATCCGTCAGTGGGCGTTTCTTGAACTTCTTCCAGCAAAGAAGTTCTTTGACGCCAAGTCTCCTCCTACTCTCCCTGCGCGGAAGTCTTCTGCGCAGGGAGGGTGTGGGCAGCGGAGCACCCGTGCTCTCCCCGCTGGTCTCCGGTGAAGAGTCCTGGAGCCTCCTCTCCGATTCCCCCATCTGCCCCCTTTCTCCACTGGTGTTACGCAGATTTCCTTCCCCAGCAGATGGGCTGCCTCTCTGCCTGCTGGGACCCTCTCCGGCATCCCTCTGGAGCCTTCCCTCCGCCTCTGGCTCCGATGGCAGTTCCCTGACATCCACCTCCCCCCCAGGACCCCCTCCACCCCCGGCCCGACTCCTCTGAGGATTCAAAACCCGCTTCCCACCCGCTCCGATCTCTTCCCGCGGGGTGGGCCTCCCAGTCTGATTCTTCTCCCTCTGACACCTCCCCTCCTTCCTCTTCGGAGGCAGGAAAACCAACAAAGTCCTCTTCGTCGTCTGTGGTTCCAAATTCTTCCTCCCAGAATCTTGCTAGTGGTTTTGGTTTATCTGGGAACAGGCTGTGGAACTCTTAACCAGATACCCGTCATTGATTGCCTCAGCGGGAACCCACGTGTTTTCTGACCTGGGTTCTCCCTCCCAAGCTACCAAGTACTCCACCTGGCGCCCTCGCCACCTTGAATCGAGTATTTCTGTGGCTTGGTTGTGGTGTTCCCTCTCCTCTACCCGCGGGTGGGTGGTGACTCCTCCCTTCCGCCCTGGAAATTCCCGCGCCTCCCTGTACGGTGAGAGTAGGGACCTATGGAACACCGGATGTATCTTCATGCTGTCAGGCAACTTGAGCTTGAATGCCACGGGGTTCACCTGCTGTGTTACCTCAAAAGGTCCCAGCCGCCTCGGCTGCAACTTCTTGCACCCTCCCTTAAGGGGTAACCCTTGGGTTGACAACCACACTCGGTCTCCCACCCGTATGGCCTCCCCCTCCCGACGGTGCTTGTCTGCCTGCCTCTTGTAAACTTCCTTGGCCCGCTCCAAGTTCATCTTGAGTTGCTGGTGCAAGGCTTCCATTTCTTCCACAAACTGCTCTGCCGCAGGTAATAATAATAATAATAATTTATTATTTATACCCCGCCCATCTGGCTGGGCCTCCCCAGCCACTCTGGGCGGCTTCCATAAAAACCAAAACTACAATAAAATATCACACGTTAAAAACTTCCCTGAACAGGGCTGCCTTAAGATGTCTTCTGAATGTCAGGTAGTTGTTTATCGCTTTGACATCTGCTGGAAGGGCGTTCCACAGGGCGGGCGCCACTACCGAGAAGGCCCTCTGCCTGGTTCCCTGTAGCTTTGCTTCTCGCAATGAGGGAACCGCCAGAAGGCCCTCGGCGCTGGACCTCAGCGTCCGGGCAGAATGATGGGGGTGGAGACGCTCCTTCAGGTATACTGGACCGAGGCCGTTTAGGGCTTTAAAGGTCAGCACCAACACTTTGAATTGTGCTCGGAAACGTACTGGGAGCCAATGTAGGTCTTTCAAGACCGGTGTTATATGGTCTCGGCGGCCGCCCCCAGTCACCAGTCTAGCAGCCGCATTCTGGATTAGTTGTAGTTTCCGAGTCACCTTCAAAGGTAGCCCCACGTAGAGTGCATTGCAGTAGTCCAAGCGGGAGATAACCAGAGCATGGACCACTCTGGCGAGACAGTCCGCAGGCAGATAGGGTCTCAGCCTACGTACCAGATGGAGCTGGTAAACAGCTGCCCTGGACACAGATTTGACCTGTGCCTCCATGGACAGCTGTGAGTCCAAAATGACTCCCAGGCTGCGCACCTGGTCCTTCAGGGGCACAGTTACCCCATTCAGGACCAGGGAATCCTCCACACCTGCCCGCCTCCTGTCCCCCCAAAACAGTACTTCTGTCTTGTCAGGATTCAACCTCAATCTGTTAGCCGCCATCCATCCTCCAACCGCTTCCAGACACTCACACAGGACCTTCACCGCCCTCACTGGTTCTGATTTAAAATAGAGGTAGAGCTGGGTATCATCCGCATACACCCAGCCCAAACCTCCTGATGATCTCTCCCAGCGGCTGCATGTAAATGTTGAAAAGCATGGGGGAGAGGACAGAACCCTGAGGCACCCCACAAGTGAGAGCCCAGGGGTCTGAACACTCATCCCCCACCACCACTTTCTGAACACGGCCCAGGAGGAAGGAGCGGAACCACTCCTTCCTTCCTCCCCCCTCCACGGGAAGGCCCTGGGGTGACACCCATAATTGGCCATGAACGGGCTCATTCCCGTGGACACATGTTCAGCGTTATTGTATGCAAATTCAGCCAACGCTAGTTTCTCTACCCAATCGTTCTATCTCTCGCTGACATAGCAGCGTAGGTATTGCTGGAGTATACTGTTCGCTCTTTCTGCTTGCCCGTTGGTTTCCGGGTGTCTCGCCGTCGAGAAGCCCACCTCGACCTGCAGCAAGCTCATGAGCTTCCTCCAGAACCGGGAAGTAAATTGTTTCCTGCTGTCAGGGACTCAGGAGCAGGAGCACTGGGGAGAGAGGAAATGGAGAGCGAAGGGGAAGAATCCGAGGGCAGCGTAGGGGAGTATGACAGTGGCCCAAGAGATTCCATGAGCTTCTCCAGCGAATCAGAAGATTCCCAGAAGGGGGCGCCAACGGTCAGGGCAAGGGGGGTCCCAGGGGGGACGCACCAGAAACAAGGAGACAGAGGGGAACCCCAAAGCAGCAGTGGGGGATAGGGACCAGTTTCCCCACCAGAGCGTAGTGGGGGGGAAGAGTCACATGTGTCAGGGCCAGCGTCTCCTCCAGCAGGGAGAGAGAGTGAGTCAGGGCTGACCACGCCTCCAACGGAGGGGAGGTCAGTTGCAGCTAGCCCCCCCCCAGAGGGGGAAGCAGTGACAGCAGCAGCAGTGAAACGGTCAGGAGAAAAGTTACCGGCTGGGCGCGCGCGCCGAGTTCAAATGTACAGGCGCGGGGAACAGCAGGAGACCCGGATGGGGAACCAGCTCCTAAAGCCCGCTGGAGGGAGGGGGAAGGCTCAGGGGACTCAGCGTCAGAAGAGTCTAGAAAGGGCGAGACCCCAACGGCCAGGCGGAATCAGAGGCGGAAGGAACTGAGGAAGAGGTGGAGTAAGGCTAGAATCTTAAATTGGTGTCAGGGGGGAGGAGACTCAGACGGAGCATCGGCGGTCTAACAGTTGAGACGTAGAGCTGCGCGCTGCGGCTCTGGAAGTGAAACTGAACTTCAATAAAGTCTTTGTACCTAACAACGAAGCAGCGTTGGTCCTTTGTGAGCTGGGACCTTGGGCAGCTCTGACACCCGCGATCTGAGATGACCCTTGAGGGAGCTCCATACAGCCTGAAGATGTGATCCACAAACAACCTGGCTGTTTCCTCTGCCGTCACCGCATGTGAGCAAGCTATGAAATGGCACATTTTCGTCAGTAGATCGACTACTACCATGACTGCTGTCTTCCCCCTTGACTTGGGCAATTTGGAGAAATTTACTGGCAGCTTCGCTTGCCCACGGAGCCCACACGCTTCCGCCTGCGTGTCTCTGCTCCGGACCCCCAGTTGCAGTTAGCAGAGCTTAGCACAGCGACAGAAGCAAGAGCCGATGATGCCTTGTGTGCTCAATAAATCAAGTCGACGCTCAGTTTCTTCCTTATCTTACAAATAGCTTTATTCTCTTACAAAAACAACAAATCGTTACTTCCCCGGAGACACGGCTCCCATCTTGATCCTCTCCCGGATCTGGCTAGACTCACTCTGCGTGTCAGCGTAGTCAGACACTCCCAGTGTTCTATGCCCGCCTCTGAATGTGAGACGTCACTCAGAACTTCTTAACCCTGTAAGTTCTGACTCTCTCCATACCCCCTCTCGTATCACATTCTGAGAGGACTTGTGAACACACCTTTACAGACTTCTGTGTGTCCCACACCTTCCCACCTGCCTGTTGAGTCTCCTCACAAATCTCTGGTTCGCACTGTGCGAGACCGACCCACACATTTGTGACTCGAAACCTCTCAGGTGGAATTCCCTTTGTTGCCCGTGAAGACCGCCTGGGCACAAACTGGGGTTCTTCTTCTGACCCACTGGGGCCAGCAAGTGCGTCTTCTTCATCAGACGACTCCCCCTCTGACTTGACCCGTCTGTGAGCTTTCTCCATCACTCTAACAGGAGATGAGGGCTCACTCTTGGACACTCCTTTCACAACCTGTGGAGACGCCTCCCCCTGGTGCTGATCCTGATCATCGAACAGATCACCATTACCTGGCTCTCCCTCCTCCTCAGATTCGGACAGACAATCTGAGACAATGTCATGGCTGACTTTGCGCCTTGACCTACTTCCCTGCTGCTCATTGAACTCAGCATGCTTACTGACCAGAAGCTTGGTCTGATCACCTTCTGGGTATGCAAATCTCCACCCCTTTGTCGCGGGCTCATACCCACAGAAGATCATTTCCTGGTACCTTGGACCACCCTCTTGCTGCAGACACTTTGGTACAGGCACCAAGGCTCTGCAACCAAACGAACGGAAGAAATGCACCTGCGGCTTCTGTCCGTTGAGCAAGAAATACGGGGTGTCACCTACCACTGCATTGTAGCACCTGTTCATCGTGAAATTGGCCGTTTTTACTGCCTCCCCCCAGAAACTGTGAGGCAACCCAGAGTCACACAATAGGATCTCTGTCGCTTGGACCAGAGCTTTACTCCTCAGCTCTGCCACGCCACTCTCCTGAGGCGAAGTCACCTTGTGACGTATCCCCCTCTGGCGAAAGAAACTCTTTAGAGCAGACCCAGTGACCTCTGAACCACGGTCACACTTGAATCCCTGCACCTTGGTGGAGAACCTCTGTTCCACCTCCACAACCCAATCCCTGATTAGTTGCGTTGCTTCCTCCTGCGTTTTCAGCGAAAAAGCCCAGGAGTTCTGAGTAAAATCATCTGCCAAAATCAGCAGAAACCTGGCTTTGCCCAGACTTGGCTGAGGCATAGGCCCAAACAGGTCTGCGTGCACAAGCTCAAAAGGCTTTGTGGTTACTCTCTCCACCCTGGGATAACTGTATCCCTTGTTCTTGGCTTTCCTGCAAGCCCTGCAATTTAGGGTTTTACCACATTCTCTTACCTTGCACCCTTTGGTGCATTCTGATAACATCTGCAAGTCATCACAAGACCCATGTGCAATCCTCTTGTGCCACACGCATGCACATGAAACATGAGTGTGAATGTTAGCTTTCCCAGCTTTCCCAGCATTCCCCACTCCCACTTCCTCCAGTGGAGTTTCTAGAACAAAGAGGTTGTTCTGATTTCTCTCAACACGTACCAGTTGCTTCCCCCCTCTGGAAATTGTACAGACATTGTTCTCAAAACAAACCATATACCCCTCCTGTAAAAGACACGGTACAGATAAAAGACAATGTTTCAGTCCCGGCGCCACGTAGACATCCAGCTGCGCCTGCAAGAAAGAAACAAAAACATTCCCGGCTTTTGTTACAAGCCTCTGTGACCCATCAGCAAAACACACTGATTTCCCAGCTGAAACAGCTCTGCAGTTCATTATCTGGACACCAGGTGTCTCAGGCACGAGATGTCTGTTAGCAGCAGAGTCAATGACCCAACGTAGCACATTGTCCTTCGTTGCCTTAGCAACAGAGTTCCTTCTGCCCCCCTCCTTGGGGCCTTTACAGGTGTCTTTCAAAACAGCCATGGAAGCAGACAGCTGATAAGCACCTCCTTCCCCTTCCGGCCGTCCCTGCGACTTCCCACGCTGGCCTCTTCTCCCGGGCTGGTTCCCATGGGAAATGTCCTTGGGACTTTCCTGCCCTTTCTCTCTCTGTGGACAGCAGCGGCGCAGGTGTTCAGGGGAACCGCAAACATAACAGCGACGAGTGGAAAAAGCCTGAACTGAGCACTCTGCTGGTCTGGCCCCTCTGGATCCTGAAGAGCCGCCCGTACCAGCTTTGCCCTCTCTGATGCGTCGTTCTTCTTCATCCCCCAAACGTCCTGCGATGTACTCCATCGTCAGCTGTTGTGGGTCCATCGACTCCAGAGTTAGACACAGATTGTCGTAACTCTTGTCCAGAGAGCTGAGCAAAATATACACTTTCAGCTCCTCTGAAAAATCCACTTGCAGCAATCTCAGCTGGTTGAACACAGAAATCATCTCGGTTACATGCTTTCTGATGCTTACCCCAGGACGCAGCTTCATCTCAAACAAGCGTCTGGTGGTGTGTATCTTTTGGGACCTTTGCTGGCAGCTTCCTTGCCCCATGGAGTCCACACGCTTCCGTGGCGTGACTCTGCTGAAGTCTCCGGGCAACAGCTCCAGCTAGCAGAGATTAACACAGCGTCAGAAGCAAGCCTCTGTGTGCAGCAATAACTCAGGCAGACGCTCGGTTTCTTCCTTATCTTACATGTAGCTTTAATCTCGTACAAAAACAACAAATCGTTACTCTCCCGGTGACAGCGCACACATCTTGACCCTCTTCCGGATCTGGCTAGACTCACACTGCGTGTGTCTTTTCCTCTCTCTCAGAGATACCGACCACTCCCACTTCCGTGTTCTAAACACACCTCTAGGAATGTGAAGCGTCACTCAGAACTTCTTAACCCCGTAAGTTCAGACTCTCTCAACACCCCCTCTCGCATCACATTCTGAGAGGACTGGTGAACACACCTTTACAGACCTCTGTGTGTCCCTCACCTTCCCACCTGCCTGTTGAGTCTCCTCACAAATCTCTGGTTCGCACTGTGCGAGACCAACCCACGCATTTGTGACTCGAAACCTCTCAGGTGGAATTCCCTTTGCTGCCTGTGAAGACCGCCTGGGCACAAACTGGGGTTCTTCTTCTGACCCACTGGGGCCAGCAAGAGCGTCTTCTTCATCAGACTCCTCCCCCTCTGACTTGACCCGTCTGTGAGCTTTCTCCATCACTCTAACAGGAGATGAGGGCTCACTCTTGGACACTCCTTTCACAACCTGTGGAGACGCCTCCCCCTGGTGCTGATCCTGATCATCGACCAGATCACCATTACCTGGCTCTCCCTCCTGCTCAGATTCGGATTCAGACAAACAATCTGAGACGATGTCATGGCTGACTTTGCGCCTTGGACTATTTCCCTGCTGCTCTTTGAACTCAGCATGCTTACTGACCAGAAGCTTGGTCTGATCACCTTCTGGGTACGCAAATCTCCACCCCTTTGTCGCGGGCTCATACCCACAGAAGATCATTTCCTGGTACCTTGGACCACCCTCTTGCTGCAACCACTTTGGTACAGGCACCATGGCCCTGCAACCAAACGAACGGAAGAAATGCACCTGTGGCTTCTGTCCGTTGAGCAAGAAATATGGGGTGTCACCTACCACTGCATTGTAGCACCTGTTCATCGTGAAATTGGCCGTTTTTACTGCCTCCCCCCAGAAACTGTGAGGCAACCCAGAGTCACCCAATAGGACTTCTGAAACTTGAACCAGAACCCTACTCCTCAGCTCTGCCACGCCACTTTCCTGAGGCGAAGTCACCTTGTGACGTATCCCCCTCTGGCGAAAGAAACTCTTTAGAGCAGACCCAGTGACCTCTGAACCACGGTCACACTGGAAACCTTGCACCTTGGTGGAGAACCTCTGTTCCACCGCCGCAACCCAATCTTTGATCAGTTGCGTTGCTTCCTCCTGCGATTTCAGGGTAAAAGCCCAGGAGTTCCTAGTATAATCATCGATCAAAATCAGCAGATGCCTGGCTTTGCCCAGACTTGGCTGAGGCATAGGCCCAAACAGGTCTGCGTGCACAAGCTCAAAAGGCTTTGTGGTTACCCTCTCCACCCTGGGATAACTGCATCCCTTGCTCTTGGCTTTCCTGCAAGCCCTGCAATTTAGGGTTGCACCACATTCTCTTACCTTGCACCCTTTGGTGCATTCTGATAACATCTGCAAGTCATCACAAGACCCATGTGCAATCCTCTTGTGCCACACGCATGCACATGAAACATGAGTGTTCCCCACTCCCTTTTCCTCCAGTGGAGTTTCCAGAACAAAGAGGTTGTTCTGATTTTTCTCAACACGTACCAGTTGCTTCCCCCCTCTGGAAATTGTACAGACATTGTTCTCAAAACAAACCATGTACCCCTCCTGTAAAAGACACGGTACAGACAAAAGACAACAATTCAGTCCCGGCGCCACGTAGACTTCCAGCTGCGCCTGTAGGAAAACAAGGTAAACATTCCCAGACTTTTTTACAAGCCTTTGTGATCCATCAGCAAAACACACTGTTTTCTCAGCTGAAACAGCTCTGCAGTTTTTTATCTGGACATCAGGTGCCTCAGGCACGAGATGTCTATTTGCAGCAGAGTCAATGACCCAACGTAACACATTGTCCTTCGTTGCCTTTGCAACAGAGTTCCTTCTGCCCCCCTCCTTAGGGCCTTTACCGGCGTCTTTCAAAACAGCCATCGACGCAAACATCTGATAAGCGCCTCCTTCCCCTTCCGGCCGACCCTGGGACTTTCCACGCTGGCCTCTTCTCCCGGGCTGGTTCCCATGGGAAATGTCCTTGGGACTTTCCTGCCCTTTCTCTCTTTGTGGGCAGCTTCGGCGCAGGTGCTCCGGAGAACCGCAAACAAAACAGCGACGAATGGAAAACTTTACAAACTTGCCTTTGGACGTCAGTGCCCCCCCACTCTTGCCAGCAGCACTCCTAGAGGCTTCTCTGCATTGAGGCTTGGGGACGTGGCTTTTGGCTTCCAGCTCTGTGGTTTCTCTGCAAACCTTCTCCAGCTCCTGCCAAACAGCCTTGGCACTCTCAAGACCCTTGGACTGGCCTTTCTGGCCTGCACCCCCAAACTTAGGTGCACAGCCTCCAGAGGAACAGCTAGCCACTGCTTTCCTCTTCCCAGCTTTCAGCAGCTTTCCAGCACACGGCTGCCTGTCACTTTGGCGTGTCAAAGCATCGCAGCAGCTTCCTGACACGGCTCCATCCCACTTTGGGCTTCCAGGGCGTCCCACAGCCCCTCCTTGACTCTCTGGGCGTTCCCCAGCTTCTGTGCAGCATCTGGCCCCCTCTGGGCGTCCCTCAGGCTGGCGTCTAGCCCCCTCTGGTCTGGCTCCCACTTTCTTCAGTGCCTGCCACTCGACCCAGGGCTCCTTCCCGTCTGCCTCCTCAAAAAGGACTGCACGCGACTCATGGCTCTCTGCCATCTTCTCCCCCGGGGCCCAGCTTACTTACGACCAGTAGCAGCTTCTCCCGGCACCCGGTATCAGCACAGCTCCTCCCAGCGAGCTCCTTGCCTCATGATCAAAGGCACAGCTCCCCAGCTGGCTGGCTTTCCTCTCAGCGTCTCGGCTTTTCGGCTTTTTCTCCACTGCCCTCTTCCTTGGCAGGAGATCACACAGCACACATCGGCACGAACCTGGCTTGCTTCACAGCGTCAGCTGATCTTCCATAACCTTTTGGGACCTTTGCTGGCAGCTTCCTTGCCCCATGGAGTCCACACGCTTCCGTGGCGTGACTCTGCTGAAGTCTCCGGGCAACAGCTCCAGCTAGCAGAGATTAACACAGCGTCAGAAGCAAGCCTCTGTGTGCAGCAATAACTCAGGCAGACGCTCGGTTTCTTCCTTATCTTACATGTAGCTTTAATCTCGTACAAAAACAACAAATCGTTACTCTCCCGGTGACAGCGCACACATCTTGACCCTCTTCCGGATCTGGCTAGACTCACACTGCGTGTGTCTTTTCCTCTCTCTCAGAGATACCGACCACTCCCACTTCCGTGTTCTAAACACACCTCTAGGAATGTGAAGCGTCACTCAGAACTTCTTAACCCTGTAAGTTCTGACTCTCTCAACACGTTCTTCTTCATCCCCCAAACGTCCTGCGATGTACTCCATCGCCAGCTGTTGTGGGTCCATCGACTCCAGAGTTAGACACAGATTGTCGTAACTCTTGTCCAGAGAGCTGAGCAAAATATACACTTTCAGCTCCTCTGAAAAATCCACTTGCAGCAATCTCAGCTGGTTGAACACAGAAATCATCTCGGTTACATGCTTTCTGATGCTTACCCCAGGACGCAGCTTCATCTCAAACAAGCGTCTGGTGGTGTGTATCTTTGCCCCAGCTGTTGTTCTATGATGCACTCTCTCCAGTGCACGGTAGGCCTCCTGCGCAGTCTCAAGCCCCTCAACCAATGGCAGTTGCGACCCCTCCAAACTGAGCACTATAGCTCCCAGGGCCTTTTGATTCTTTCTCTGCGACGCATGTGCGCTCGCAATATCTGCTGCCGAAGCTCCGGCTGCTGGTTGGGGTAACGGAGGCTGTTGGACGGCTTCCCACAGACCCTTGGCGACCAGCCAGGCCTTGAGCTTCCTACTCCACTCCTCCCAGTTCTTGCCGTCCAGCTTTTCAAAAGGGACGGAGTACGATTCATGGCTGTCTGCCATCTTCTTCCCCGGGGCCCAGCTTACTTACAAACAGTAGTAGCTTCTCCAGCACCCGGTACAGCACAGCTCCTCCAGCGAGCTCCTTGCCTCACGATCTAGGCACAGCTCCCAGCTACAGCTGGCTTCAGCGTCTCGGCTTTCAGCTTTCCTCCCTGGCAGGAGATTGCAGCACGCACACACCGGCACGGACTTGGCTTGCTTCACAGCGTCAGCTGACCCCCATAACCTTTGGAGAAATTTACTGGCAGCTTCGCTTGCCCACGGAGCCCACACGCTTCCGCCTGCGTGTCTCTGCTCCGGACCCCCAGCTGCAGTTAGCAGAGCTTAGCACAGCGACAGAAGCAAGAGCCGATGATGCCTTGTGTGCTCAATAAATCAAGTCGACGCTCAGTTTCTTCCTTATCTTACAAATAGCTTTATTCTCTTACAAAAACAACAAATCGTTACTTCCCCGGAGACACGGCTCCCATCTTGATCCTCTCCCGGATCTGGCTAGACTCACTCTGCGTGTCAGCGTAGTCAGACACTCCCAGTGTTCTATGCCCGCCTCTGAATGTGAGACGTCACTCAGAACTTCTTAACCCTGTAAGTTCTGACTCTCTCCATAGGCAAATCTGTCATAAAATCGATGGACACCACCTCCCAGGGTCTTCCCGGCGTGGGTAAGGGTTCCAGTAACCCTGCGGGGGCCGCCCTCTCCCCCTTTGCCCTCTGACAGCGGTCGCACCCCCGTACATATTCCCATACATCTTCCCTCACCCTTGGCCACCAGAACTGCCTGGTGACAAGCAGCATGGTTTTGTGCTGTCCAAAGTGCCCCGCTGTTGGGTTGTTGTGGAGTTGTTTGAGTACCTTCCCCCTCAAGGTCTCCCCCGGTACGTACAGCGCCCCCTTATAGTACAGTAGCACTTCGTTTTCCTCAAACCCTCCATGGTTTTCCCTTCCGTCCCGGAGTTCCCTGATTTTAGTTTGAGCGAACCCGTCGTTTCTAGTAAGCCCGACCAGTTCTCGTTTCCCAACCAACGCTCCCCCACACACCCATCGGTTCTCGGGGAACACGTGTCGGATCTCCGGCGGTCCCTCTCCTTCCATGTACTCCGGCTTCCGGGAGAGAGCATCTGCTCTTACGTTTTCCTCTCCCGGCACGTATCGGATCTCGAAGGAAAACTTGGAGAACTCCTGTGCTCATCGAATCTGTCTCTGGTTGAGTACTCGCTCAGTCCTCCAGTATTCCAAGTTCTTGTGATCCGTACAAACCTGGATCTTGTGCTGCGCCCCTATTAACAGATGTCTCAATCGGCGAAACGCTGCATAGATCGCAAGCAGTTCACGGTCATACACCGTGTAGTTTTGCTCCGACTTGCTCAGCTTCCTCGAGAAAAAGGCACACGGCCTCCAGCCCTGCTGGGCCCCTGGCTGCAATAGTACCGCTCCGATGGCTCGGTCTGACGCGTCGGTCCCCAGCCTCATGGGCTTCTGCAGATCAACGTGCAGGAGCTGCTCTTCCGAAGCGAACACCTTCTTCAGTCTTTCAAAGGATTGCTGAGCACTTTCTGTCCAGGTGAACTTCTTTTTGCTACTGAGACAATCTGTGATGGGCGCTGTCAAGTGGGCGAAGTTCTTGATGAACTTCCTGTAGAAGTTGCTGAACCCTAGGAACCTCTGCACGTCCTTCCGGGTTTTGGGGGCCTTCCATTCCAGCACCGCCTGTACTTTGCTTGGGTCCATAGCTAGGCCCTTGTCTGACAACTTGTACCCCAGAAACTCGACCTCTCTGGCATGAAATTGGCATTTTTCCAGCTTGACCCACAACTGGTGCTTCTGCAGTCTCTTTAGCACTTCCCTGACGTCTCTGACATGTTGCTTCTCATTGTCCGAATAGATTAAGACGTCGTCCAAAAAGGCTACGCAGTTCTTGTACAGCAGGGACCCCAACACGTGGTGCATGAAAGCTTGAAAGCAGGCGGAGCCCGACTGTAATCCAAATGGCATAACTAAGTACTCAAAGGCCCCCAGGGGGGTGAACATGGTGGTTTTCCATTCGTCCCCCTCCCTCATCCTAATCAAATTGTACGCTCCCCTGAGGTCCAGCTTGGTAAAAATTTTCCCCTGCCTCACCCGTGTTAAAATGTCGTCAATCCTGGGCATTGGGAAAGTCACGGGTTCTGACACCAGGTTGATGCCCCGGTAGTCCACAACGAGCCTGGGCTGATTAGTATCCTTTTTGTCCACAAAGAACACCGGACTGCCCCCCACCGCCTTTGATTCTTTTATGAACCCTCTCTTCAGGTTCTTGTCAATAAATTGCCGCAACTCCTGCATCTCCTGGTCAGACATGGCATACAGCTTACCCACCGGCAGCTGAGCCCCTGGGAGTAAGTTGATTTGGCAGTCAAAGGGCCTATGGGGGGGTAGTCTATCCGCCTCCTTCTCGCTGAAGACTTCCTTCAGGTCAGCATATTGTGGTGGCACCTCCCCTTTTGGCTCCACAGCCAGCCCAGCCACCCTGGCCACTGTCATCCTTGGGTTCTCCCCCCCCCCCCAGACAGTGTTCCAAGCAGTAAGCTGACCCAAAGGTGACTGACCGCTGATGTCATGACACTACTGGATCATGCAGTGCCAGCCAGCTCATCCCCAGTATTATTGGGGGTCCTGCCAGTGTGGCTACATGAAAGGCAATGGTCTCCATGTGCCTGGAAACCCTCATTCGCATTGGTGGGGTCTGGTGTGTCACTTCCCCTCCCAGAAGTTCCCTGCCATTGATGGTGGTCACTTGCAAGGGAAAATCCAGGGGCAGCAGGTGGAGTTGGTGCTCTAGAGCGAAGTCCCTGCTGAAGAAATTGCAGGAGCTGCCTGAATCCAGCGGCCCCTCCACCTTGACTGGGTGCCCATTCGGGAGTTCTAGCACCACTTCTATGGCTATAGCTGCCCTGGGAGGGTCAGGCTGGGGCACTTCTATTGGTTGCTGGCCTGGCTGCTGGCCCCGCTGGTTGGCAGCTAGGCGTTGCCGTTTCCCTGCGCCTGCCCTTCTCCCCCCTTCTCCTCACAGCCAGCAGCTCCCACTATCCCTTGCCAGGCCTTTCTTTGAGGGCAGACCCTGGCAAAATGTCCTGGCCGTTGGCAGAGGAAACACTTCTTGGTGGTTTTCCAATCCTTTCCCTCCCTCTTGCGACCTTCACTGGAGTTTGAAACCTCGCGCGCGCGCCATCTATTTCCATTGGCTCAGCCGCCTGGGAAAGCTGTCTCGGTATTTCAGGAATGCGGTAGTCATGGCAACGTTCCCCTCTCACTTCGCGTTTCTCCTGAGCCCGCGCTTCCTGCCGCACTCCAATCGCAAGCACAGCCTTGGTCAGCTGATCCATCGACTGCGGGCGGGGCGCGCGGGACAGCTCGTCCTTCACAGTTGGGGACAACCCCTCCTCAAACAACATTTGAATGGGTTCAGAGTCCAGATCCCACCCGAGCCGGTGGATCAACATCGCAAAGCGCGACCAGTAGTCTCTAACTGATTGGCTCCCCTGCTTGCACCCCATCAATTCCCGTCGAGTCACACTTTGCTCCACTTCACTGGAATACATCACATCCATCACTTGGAAAAATTACCTAAGGTCCTTCAAGGCAGCAGTTTGCGTCGCCATTAGGGGCCTGATCCATTCCCGTGCCCCATCCTCTAGATGCCCCACAATATAGGCCACCCTTTCCCCATCATCAGAAAAGTCATTATGCTGCAGTTCCAAAGCGTACTCTATTTCCGTTCGGAACGCGTTGTAGTCCTGGGGCTTCCGCCCAAACTTGTGTACCACCCCCGTTACCTTCCTTGCGATGGGGGTGGGTCTGACCTGTGCATCCGGAGTCCGTCTTTTGTCCAGCCGCGCTGTCAGGAGAGCCACATGCTGTTCCAAATCTCGGTTCCTCTCTACCAGATTTTGCACTCCAGCTGCTTGCTCCGTCCCTCCGGCTTCTCTGGTTTGGCTCATTATGCTGCCTCCCTGTAGCTGCGCACAAGCAACGTCGGGGACTGACGGATTGCTGTAATGGTTATAGGGGTTGCTTGTGCGTAAGTTGCCGCCACTCCTGGCTAGGTTACCTGGTTGAACCCTTTCTGTCTGGACAGCCCTTCACTTTGTGGCTGTTTCAGTCGCTGGCAGAATTCGTCAGTGGGCGTTTCTTGAACTTCTTCCAGCAAAGAAGTTCTTTGACGCCAAGTCTCCTCCTACTCTCCCTGCGTGGAAGTCTTCTGTGCAGGGAGGGTGTGGGCAGCGGAGCACCCGTGCTCTCTCCGCTGGTCTCCAGTGAAGAGTCCTGGAGCCTCCTCTCCGATTCCCCCATCTGCCCCCCTTCTCCACTGGTGTTACGCTGATTTCCTTCCCCAGCAGATGGGCTGCCTCTCTGCCTGCTGGGACCCTCTCCGGCATCCCTCTGGAGCCTTCCCTCCGCCTCTGGCTCCGATGGCAGTCCCCTGACAGTTGTGTATGTGCAATTCACATTTGTAGTGTTCTAAATATGTACAAAGCAACCTTGCTGGGGGATGTGGATGAGGTTAACCCTTTCTCTCCCTGCCATGGTCCCATGAAGCTGCTGTATTTCAAAGGGAAGATCCCTTGGCCCCCCTGGCAGAGAGAAAGACTTTGACTCCCTCCTCCCAGCCATCCCAGCAGCCCTCAGGCTTCCCCTTGGCTGCTTCTAAGGTAATAAACAACCACCTATTAATACCATGCCTACTCTGGATCTGAGAATTAAGAAGATAACCTGCCAAGAAGAATACACAGCTATTTCTCCCCCTCAAGGTACCTTGTATTCCTCGACAGCCTCTTCCAGAGGAATCACCTCGTGGTGTTGGTGCTTCTTGGATCTGCCCCAAACCACACAGATGGGGGCTTCATCCTCCTTGCAAAAGAGTTTCAGGGGCTCCTGGTGCTTCTCACAGACTCCTCCTTTCCCTCTGGAAGACTGAGAGTCTTGGCTACTTCGACAAAGGTAGCCAATTGCCGATTGCGGATGAGGCTCCTTCTCTGGACTCCAACTCGGCCTTGAGGACAGGAAGCCAGCCTCCTTTTTGCCCCGCTGCACTGGATCAGGCCGGACCGGCAAAAGTTGTGCCCACACTCTGGGATGGTCCCTGTGTCGTAAGAGAGTCAGGGTCAGAGAGGGGAATGAAGGAGAAGGACCCTACCAATATCAAATAGATCATATTCTGCCTTCACACCCTACAAGAAGGTCAATGGTGCCTTGGGGAATGGATCCTTTTTCGCTGTATCGTATTGTATCCTTTTTGCTGTATCTTTCTCATTGACTTTAAGAATGGATCTGAATGTATTTTTCCTCAAAATGCTGTACTTTTCTAAATGTATCCAAATGTATCCGAATGGGTTTTTGTATTTCCCCCCAAACTCATCGCCTAGAGAATGTTCCTTAAATGTAACAATCACTTGTTCCAAATGTATTTGATACAAATGTATTCGAGTGTATACTTTTATGGGGAAACGTAGCTAGGAAAATGTGGCGAGATATATATATCTTGCTTATAGTGCCTTTGAACGGTCAACGTTCCACCCTCTATCCTTTCACGAGCTGCCAAAAACACTCTCCACACCACACTGCCATCTACTGGGTCTACAAATAATACCATGAATACACACAAATACAAGCTCTAGAATAACTTAGTTTTATTTTCCCATAAGTATGCAAACATAAGACTATCACACCCGAATTGATAGCTATGCAGAACAGGATTTCCCTCCCTCCCTCCATCGGATAGCTGCCTGCGCGGCTGTCTTTGAGGGGGGTGGAGGGAGGAACGGGCGGGATCGACATCGGATAGCTGCCTGCCTGCCTGCCTGCCTGCCTGAACATGCCGTGCACCCGGGGGGCGCTGCGACCGGCGCCCATTGGGAAGGAACAAGACAGGAAAAGGAAGGAAATGGGAGAGGTATTTTTAAGGCCCCACTTTTCACATGGTGTCCTGTTGTGTGGTCAGAAAGTACTCTTTATTGTTTGATTTGGGTTAATGTCGGAATAAAAGCGAGTTCCTTCAAAATAACACATTCCTTTTTATCTTACCAATTTCTCATATTGTAAGAAGCGGAAGAAGAAACCATAGAGAGCATTCATATTTTCCTTCTGATCAATGAAGTCAAACGTTACAATTATCCATTTTAGAATGAGCACCTATAGGGAGAAGACAGATCTCAGTAAGCCAAAGCAAGGCCAAGACAACAAACCCCTTCTGGAATATGCTCAGCGTGTACAACATCTAGCTGAATCATCACCAGGATAACTAAGTCAGACTGGGGGAAATATCATTCTTCAGAACCAAGACATCATTACCATGCTTTCCAAGTTACCTGAAAGTCACTAGAACACTTGCGAGCACAGAGCCAAGACACAGCTGAAAGAAGAGAATCCTCTGTTATTACGGAAATGGGAATCAGAGTCTTCAGTAGCCTAGTGCTTATCACTGTGCCTGCAAGACATTGAAAGACACTGCTTAACATTCTGAACATCTTCACTCTTGATAATTTCTCACAAGCTCGAAGCAGCCCCGGTTCTTGTTAAGGGAGAAGGCAGGGCAATGCAGCTCCGTTGACATACTTTGTTGCCAAGGGGAAAGAGAAGCCCAAACATGTTTTCTTTACCAAGCTTGGCACTGAGTGCGATGTTCAGCAAGTTATGAATTTCTTCTGGTGCCAAGCCTCTCTCTTGCGCAATCTTTTCCACAGTCTCCAAAGGACTCTGCAAAGCTCCCTGCTTCCGTGAGGCACTATCTTGAATTAGAAAAAAGGCAAAGTGTGATTCAAATCCATTCAAAAAACTGTCCTCATGCATGATGGCCTGTCCAATGGCTTGCTTTACCATCAATTGGCAAGGGAGCCCCATTGAGATGCCATGGCATTTGGAAAACTCTGGAATGCTGAACTTGCCTTTTGCTTTCTTGCTCCTTCGTTCAGTGGGTAGGTAGGTGTAGGTAGGGGTAAGTCGAAAGCTTCCTTGAAATTCCTCAGCCCCGAAGACTTCCGGTCAGCGCCAGCGATTAATGGCGGATTTTCCCCCGAGCTCCGGGGGAAGTCTGCTCAGCGGGTTCGGGTCCTGCCGCTACGGCAAAGCGGGGACCCCTAAAAATCACAGGCGCGGAAGCCTGTGAACGAGGAGACCCGGCGGGCACCTTTTGCGCCCCCCAAAACCGCAAAGGAGCCTTTTTAAAGGCTTCGGAGCGGCAGCGGGTGAGCGGCGCGGTGCTGAGGGTCGTCTACCCAGCCTGTTGAGTGAAGCCGCATCGCCATGATCGGAGAGCGCTGATTTCTTCCCAAGAATTTGGACTTAAAAGCAACTACTCGTGAGTAGGATTAACGGACTTAAATTGAAATTAAATTAACAAGAATTTTGGCACTAGCACGGGAAAGGTACAAAAAGGAAGTCTGCCTTCCCGTTGTGTAGACAATCTAAAGCAAAGTGACTGTAAGCTGTAACTTAAGAGTGAATATTTTCTTGAAATTAGTAATCTATCGTTTGGAAGAGCATTTCTCCCCACCGTTTGGCAGGAGCGAAGGGGGGTGGAAATTGAACTTTTTATGCCTGTAAGAAAGGAACGAATTTAAAAAGAACATCCGCTGCCTTGATCTCTGGAGTCGGACTGCCTTGACAGGGAAACTGAATGGTGGACTGTCAGCACATTGGGATTGTTTGTAGCAGTAACTCTGTGTAAAGATACAGTGTCTTTGGATGGACTTTTACATAAAATAGCATTGAAGATAAATTGGAAACTGTGGCTAATTGGAGAAAAGGGGTTTTTTAAAGAGACATTGGTTATAAAATTTCAAAGTGAAGTTGGAACTTTTCCCCCTAGTGGAGACTTTGTTGCAACAATAACAACTAAGCCACTAGAAGTGAGAGCCAGTGGAAATTTCCTTTCTAAAACAAAAGTACAAGTTTAGGACGTGACCTTGGCTCTGAATGAGAGTGTTATGGATAAAGAAAAGGGGAAATTTGAAGAAAGAAGCTTAAGATCTGGTAGACAATACAAGACTGATATTTCCCACCAGCGGAGAGCTTCAACATCCGGAGGCACGGGTGCAGCTGCTGCCTCTCAAACAAAAGTAAGAGCTATGTCAACAGAAGATGCTCTGGCACAGGCACTTGGCAAAATTAATGTATCTTTGGAATACTTAACGAAGCAGGGAACAGAGACAAGTAAACAAGTTGCGGAAACTAATAAACAAGTGGCTGAGGTCTCAGCAAAAATTGACCTGAACACGAAAAGTATCGATGAATTGGGAAGGAAGGTAAATTCTAATACAGAGACTATTGTAAGACTTTTGGAGGACTCGGCTACAACTCGAAAGATTGCTGAGGAAGCAAAGGAAATTGCCGCTGCTACCCAGGAGAGGATACCACCGGTCATTAAGAAATTGGAGGATCATGATCTGACTTTGTCTATGATCGAATTGCAAAGAAAAGAGAGAAACTTAAGGATCAGATCAGTTCCGGAAAGTGAGAGAGATAACTTGGCGGACTTCCTGACAAAAGAATTTCTGGACTTTTGGCAACAGGGCCTAGAGAAGGATGAATTCAAGATAGTGAGTGCATTTAGGCTTGGTACAAGACAAAGGAAGAATAAGGCAAGAGACTGCTTGATAACATTAAGATCAAAAGAAGAGTTACAGATAGGTAGCCGTGTTGGCCAATCACCCATTCCCACCACCCTTCTGAGTAATACCCCTCCCCACCTTCTCACTATATAGAAGGATCTGGCAACTTCTGTTTCAGTGTATCTGAAGAAGTGTGCATACACACGAAAGCTCATACCAAGAACTAACTTAGTTGGTCTTTAAGGTGCTACTGGAAGGAAAAAAAATTTTTTTGTTTTGACTATGGCAGACCAACACGGCTACCTATCTGTAACTGGAACTATGGAAGGCACCACATTTTGAGCCGCATGAAATGGAAGTCCATCAACCTCACCAAGAAACTTGCACAGGTACAGACTGATATCTTCTTTCTTACTAAATGCAAGAACCTGGACATTATACCCAAGGGTCTTAGAATTAAGAACCCTCTACAATCCACGTATCCCACTGAATATGCAAGAAAACTATGCAACACTTTCTCTAAGAAGCTGCTCAAACATCTGATCAGCGTTCTCTACTCTAAACAGAAGCTAATAAAGGAGGAACTCCTTGTATTGGACAACTCTATCAGGAACCACCAAGCTTGGCAAGAGTTCCAAAAGGAAAAACAAAACATTTACCACTCTCAACTGGAGCTACTGAAAAAACAGAAAAACAAGAAACTCTCTAACCTTTCCAACCTACAGGCTACTAAGCAAAACAAGATCAACAATATTGTCAATCTCTCACAGCAAGCACTCAGCCCAGCTGAGGAATCAGTCCTTTCACATGGACTGTCATTCTGCCCTGCCAAATCCCCCACACATGATTCAGTTCTACGGGGACTTGGAAGCATTTTTCCGCCGTTTACGCCTGATGGAGTATTTTCAACACACACAACAACAAGACAAAGCAGAACAAGCAACAACTCCACAACACAACACCTCTCAACCCACTGGAGAACAACAACCACCCTCCCAACAGAACACTGACCACCAACTACCACCGAAAAAGTGTTACACAAAAAGGGACTCCACATGGACCCCTTCTGATGGACGCAATACCACACTGGACTTGTACATTGACTGCTTCCGCCACAGAATCCAAACAGATGTGACCAGAAAACACCATCGCTTACAACAAAATCTAAACCATGCTGAAAGGAGAGCCATAGATTATCTCAGAAACAACCCAGACATTATAATTAAAGAAGCAGACAAAGGTGGAGCTGTCGTCATCATGAACAAAACTGACTACATTCAGGAGGCTCACAGACAACTTTCCAATACCGCCTTTTACATAAAATTGGACTCAGACCCCACACAAGAATACAAAAAAGAACTGAACAAGATTGTTAAGGAGCTACCCCCACACATCCAAGAACAGATCCTCACCAACACACCAACAGAACCTCGACCAGGAACTTTCTATCTTCTACCTAAAATACACAAACCAGGAAATCCAGGACGCCCCATCATTTCAGGTATTGGCACTATTACAGTGGGTGTCTCCGGTTATATGGACTCTGTTCTGAAACCATATGCCATCAGTGCTCCCAGCTATGTACGTGACACCACAGATTTTCTGAGGAAAATACAATCTTTAAATAATCTTCCCAACAACACTATACTAGCTACTATGGATGTGGAATCTCTGTATACCAACATCCCACACAACGATGGTTTACAAGCTATAAGGAACACAATTTCAGATAAAACCACAGCGGACTTTGCCACCAAACTCTGCCAATTTGTCGTTACCCACAACAACTTCAAATTCGGTGATGACCTGTTCCTTCAGATCAGCGGCACAGCAATGGGCACCCGCATGGCCCCACAGAATGCCAACATCTTCATGGCAGATTTAGAACAACGTTTCCTAAACTCCTACCCACTCAAACCTCTCTTGTACCTGCGATACATTGACGATATTTTTATCATCTGGACACATGGTCAACAGACCCTGGACACCTTCCACCAGAAATTCAATGATTTTCACCTCACAATTAACCTAACAATGAATCAATCTATGCAAGAAACACATTTTTTGGACCCTACTATAAAAATACAGGATGGACGCATAGACACCACCTTATACCGTAAACCAACTGACCGACAAACATATCTACATGCCTCTAGCTACCATCCCAAACATACCAAACAGTCCATTGTATATAGCCAGGCACTACGTTACAGCCGTATCTGTTCCAATTCTACAGACAGAGACTCTCACCTAAGAGATCCACAGCAAACCTTTTTAGAACTAAAATACCCAGCAGATGAAGTTAGACAACAGATCAACAGAGCCAGACAGATACCCAGAGAGAACTTGCTGCAAGACAGACCCAAAAAAGAAAATAACAGAACACCTCTAGTCATCACATACAGCTCCCAAGTTAAAACAGTACAACGCATCATCAGAGATCTACAACCTCTCCTGGACAATGACAGTTCTCTTTCTCAAGCTCTGGGAGGAAGACCTTTCATTGCCTACAGACAGCCACCCAATCTTAAACAACTCCTAACCCACAATAATACTACAACCAGACGTAACACGGACACTGGCACCAGAGCCTGCAATAAACCCAGATGCCAACTTTGCTGCCACATACACCCGGACAACACCATTACTGGCACCAACAACATCACACATACCATCTCAGGACTATTTAATTGCTCATCGTCTAACATTGTATATGCCATCAAATGCCAACAGTGTCCTTCAGCTCTCTATATTGGACAAACGGGCCAAACCTTACGCCAAAGAATAAACGGACATAAATCGGACATCAAGAATCACAAGACAGAGAAACCAGTAGGAGAACACTTCAATCTCCCAGTACATTCTATACAAGATCTCAAAGTAGCTGTATTACTACAAAGGAATTTCAGAAATAGACTGGAAAGAGAAGCTGCTGAATTGCAACTCATTACCAAACTTAAAACCATGGAGAGACCTGGTCTGAACAAAGACATTGGATCTTATCTCATTATACATGACAAAGCCATTTTTCACCTTCTCACCCCTTGCTTTTTCCTGTAAGACCTATTGCAGTCGTTAAGAGTCGTCAACAGGCTCATCACAGCTATCTGCCTATCACCCATTCCCACCACCCTTCTGAGTAATACCCCTCCCCACCTTCTCACTATATAGAAGGATCTGGCAACTTCTGTTTCAGTGTATCTGAAGAAGTGTGCATGCACACGAAAGCTCATACCAAGAACTAACTTAGTTGGTCTTTAAGGTGCTACTGGAAGGAAAAAATTTTTTTTTTGTTTTAAGGGAACCCTGCCACACTAGGACTCCCCTCGCCCCGTCACAACGTTGTACCAAGCACCGCACAAAAGTCCAAAACCCCGAGAAGAAAGCGCCATTTCTGACCCCGTATCCCGATGCTATACACGATCGATGTATTTGATGAATGAACAATGTATTTGCATGAGGATGCGTTCTAGCCAATCAGATGGCATTGAATGTAGCCCTTCAGCCAATCGCAGCAATGCCATGACTCTGCAGAGGCAGCTCAGCTCCAGCTGTTTTGCACGCTCCACTGAGCGCTGACAAGGTGATGACAGCTCCCGCTGCGAAAACAACGGACTGAGTCAATCGAAACCTCGTTACCCTGTTAATCCAATCAAAACTAGATGTTGTTTAGTCGTTTAGTCGTGTCCGACTCTGCGTGACCCCATGGACCAGAGCACGCCAGGCCCTCCTGTCTTCCACTGCCTCCCGCACTTTGCTCAAACTCATGCTGGTAGCTTCGAGAACACGATCCAACCATCTCGTCCTCTGTTGTCCCCTTCTCCTTGCGCCCTCCATCTTTCCCAGCATCAGGGTCTTTTCCAGGGAGTCTTCTCTTCTCATGAGGTGGCCAAAGTCTTGGAGCCTCAGCTTCAGGAACTGTCCTTCCAGTGAGCACTCAGGGCTGATTTCCTTAAGAATGGAGAGGTTTGACTTTTTGCAGTCCATGGGACTCTCAAGAGTCTCCTCCAGCAGCAGAATTCAAAAGCATCAATTCTTCGGCGATCAGCCTTCTTTATGGTCCAGCTAGATACAATGTAGCAATGTCAGGCCAGGCCACTTCCGAAAAGAACCGTCTGTATTAAAAAAGCCTAAAAACACTTGGAAATTCATAGAAAACCACTGGTTTCACCAATTCTCTTCATTCCACCGCCAGTCTGCGTCGTTGGCCAAGGACTTGGGAACCCCTCAGTCCCTGCCAGAATTCCCCAAGCGGGAGGTCACCTACTCACAGGAAGATACTTTACCCGTAGGTGACAATCGCTGGGCAAAAGCTCTCCTCCGGACTTACCCAGGCGGCAGACTATGCAAACCAAAGTTCTATTGTCCTCTTGCAGTAGGTCCTTAGAATGTACTTGGGTGTCGAGACCCCGCAGCCCCCTCCCCTCGTTGGAAATGACTCACACAAGGACACAGATATTAGGTTTATGTTACTGGGCAAATTTTGGCCACAACTTTATTGAAATTAAAGAATGTGAGTGGTATTGGCTTAGGCATTGATTGGACCTGACTATATCTGACTCCTGCAGGAAGTCCCAGTAAGGGTAAGCCACCGGTAGGGAGAGCCCTGTCGATGCGAACCAACTCAAGCTCCCCCTGGTGTTCCCGTCGGGGTCGTGTCAAGGCCTTAGCCCCCCAGCTGGGCTTCAGACTAGATCAACACCCCCGGATTCCTTTAACAGAATACTCTTAAGCATGGAGGGGCAGGTGATGGCCACATCTCCCCTCCCCCACACAAGGTCAAACAATGCCTAACCGCAACCCTAACAAAGTTGTGACGATTGCTACGAGGTAGGCGAAAACCAAGTGTCCAGTGCCAATTTGCCAAGTGGTAAAATTCCTACCAGGCCACTCGGACAACCAAGGCGACCAACCAAAGTCCACAGCAAGGCCATTGCCTAACCTGCAAAATAGGGAGGGAGGGCGGGTGATTGAGGAAGCGAGCCAAAGAGGAAGTCCTCTGGGGGTTGGCTGGCCCGGCTCTGATGTGGCCGGGATCCCATAGGCAACGGGGGACAGAGTCCCCCACCCCTGGTGGGGAGTGGGTGGCCACGTGGTCCACCACAACTCCTCCCCACAGGGAAGTGGAGCGGATTTCCCAAGACATATCCTGTATTTGCATGTTACCCCAACACATTCCTCCTATGTTAACCATGTATAACCCTCCCCTTTTCTGATGGAGTGGTGATGTTTAGCGAACTGTCTGCTGGGATAAGATAGGAACTTTTAAAAGTCCTTGTCACCCCGTTCTCGGGGTTCAATTCCTCTCTGAACCCGTTGCGCAATTGTCAGAGCCGCCCGAGGTCCCAGCTCACAAAGGACCAACGCTGCTTCGTTGTTAAGTACAAAAGTCTTTATTGAAGTTCAGTTTCACTTCCAGAGCCGCAGCGTGCAGCTCTACGTCTCAACTATCAGACCGCTGATGCTCCGTCTGAGTCTCCTCCCCCCAGACACCAGTTTAAGATTCTAGCCTTACTCCACCTCTTCCTCTGTTCCTTCCGCCTCTGGTTCCGCCTGTCCGTTGGGGTCTCGCCCTTTCTAGACTCTTCTGACGCTGAATCCCCTGAGCCTTCCCCCTCCCTCCGGCGGGCTTTAGGAGCTGGTTCCCCATCCGGGTCTCCTGCTGTCCCCCGGGCCTGTACATTTGAACTTGGCGCGCGCGCCCAGCCAGCAACTTTCCTCCTGACCGTTTCACTGCTGCTGTCACTGCTTCCCCCTCAGGGGGGGCTAGCTGCAACTGACCTCCCCTCCGTTGGAGGTGTGGTCAGCCCTGACTCACTCTCTCTCCCCGCTGGAGGAGACGCTGGCCCTGACACATGTGACTCTTCCCCCCCACTACGCTCTGGTGGGGAAACTGGTCCTGATCCCCCGCTGCTGCTTTGGGGTTCCCCGCTGGCTCCTTGTTTCTGGTGCGTCCCCCCTGGGACCCCCCTTGCCCTGACCGTCGGCGCCCCCTTCTGGGAATCTTCTGATTCGCTGGAGAAGCTCATGGAATCTCTCGGGCCACTGTCATACTCCCCTACGCTGCCCTCGGATTCTTCCCCTTCGCTCTCCATTTCCTCTCTCCCCTGTGCTCCTGCTCCTGAGCCCCTGACATCCATCCCCCCCCTCGAAGCCCCCCTTCCCCGCTCCCCCTCTTTGGGTGTGGGTTCCGGGTGCTCCGGTGCTGTGGGTGTGAGTGCGGGATACCAGTCTTCCCCCCCCCGGTGTGCAGCCGGCCCGCGGGATCCGGCCAGACCGCAATGGGCTCGTCGACGTCGATTTCTTCTGCTTCCATCTCTCTGCTGTTGTGCTCGAATCCAGGATCCTCCCCCAAAACGTCCATGTCCTTCCCTCCCCCGGGTACCTCGGGTGAGACTGCATGTAAGGGTCCCCGCAGCAGTTCCCTGCGCCACCCCACCTCCGGTTGAGTGTCCCACCAATAGGAGCGGTCTGTGGCAAACCCCGAGAGTGACCCCTCCGGGGAGCTTGTTTCCGGCGTCGTCTCTTCAGCTGATGAAAAACCCTGGAACGTACTGGCTGAAAGTGTGGGTGTGAAAAGCCAGTCGTTGAAATACTCTGCCGGCATAGGTCTGTGTGGGAAGAGTGCATGGAACTCGTCTTTGAGGTAGTGCTCCTCCACGGCATAGCACGGTACCCATCTGTTGGCGCTGGCTGGGGTACCTTCCCTGGCGAGGAGATATTCCACCCCCTCTTCCCCCCACCTCGAGTCCAAAATCTCCGTGACCTCGTTGAGTGGCGTCGCCCTCCGTGACCCCTCCCTCTTTGGAGATTCGTTAAGTGGGTCTGGCGCGTTCCCTGGCGCCTGAAACCTGTGGGGTGCCCTGTAGGGTGTGAGCACTGACCTATGAAAGACTGGATGCATTCTGGAGCCCTCCGGGAGTGTCAACCGGAAGGCCACTGGATTGATTTGTGCCGCGACCTGGTAAGGCCCCAGCTGCTTGTGTTTGAGCTTCCTCTTAGCTAACGTCCTGGCCGGCACTGCCTGGGCTGCTAACCAGACCCAGTCCCCCACCTGGATGTCTTCCCTAACTCTCCTGTGCTTGTCTGCCTGCATTTTGTACGCATGTTTCGCCAGTTCCAAGTGCCTTCGGAGTTGCTCGTGGACCTCCTGTAACTCTGCTGCTAAGTGCTCTGCTCCCCGTGGCTCCCCCTCCCCCTTCGTCTCTAACCCCGGGAAGGTTCTAGGATGACGCCCATTGTTGGCGAAGAACGGTGTCACCCCTGTAGACGCGTGCTTCGTGTTGTTGTAGGCAAACTCGGCCAGCGGTAGGTAGTCCACCCAGGTCGAGGGTTGTTGATTCGCGTAGCATCGCAGGTACTGCTGCATGATGGCGTTGACCCTCTCCGCCTGTCCGTTGGTCTGCGGATGTCGTGCCGACGCTAAGTTGATCTTGTACGAGTACGGCTGTTTTGCCTCGCGAACTGGGCAGATCTGTGACAAAGTCCAGGGCCACTCTCTCCCACGGTTCGAACGGCGTCTGTAGGGGTTCTAGCAGACTCGCCGGCTTCCTGTGTACTGGCTTGGCCCTTTGGCAGGTATCACACCTGGAGACGTAATCCGCGACTTCTCCTCTCATCTTGGGCCACCAAAAGTCTCTGGTTACCAATTCCGCCGTCTTGTCCTTGCCGAAGTGCCCAGCGCGGGGCGCGTCGTGTAGCTGCTGCAAGACTTTCGCGCGGAGGTCGTCTCCGGGCACGTAGAGAGCCCCTTTGCGGATGAGCAGTCCGTCTCGTAACTGGAACTCGTCGTCCTTCGCTGTGCCTCTTCGCACCTTGGATTGTGCGAACGAATCCGTCTGCAGCACTCGACGCACCGCGTCCAGTTCCACTGCGGCTGAGGTGCACGCCCACGCTTTCGGTGCGAAAATGTGTTTGGCCGCCACCGGTGCTGCTTCCTTGAGATACTGCGGCTTCCTGGATAGTGCATCCGCCATGACGTTGGTGTCTCCCGGGACGTATTCTATCCGGAAATCGAAATCCGCAAAGAACTCCGCCCAGCGGATGTGTCTCTGGTTCAGGAACCGCGCCGTGCGCCAGTACTCCAGGTTCTTATGGTCCGTGCGGACCTGCACTGTGTGTCTGGCTCCGACGAGGAAGTACCGCCACGCCTTGAAGGCTGCATGAATGGCCAGCAACTCCCTGTCCCAGATGGTGTAGTTCTGTTCCGACTTGCTGAGTTTCCTGGAGTAGAATGCGCACGGCCTCCAGTTCCCTTGCGGATCTTACTGCAACAGGACCGCCCCCACCGCTCTGTCCGAGGCGTCCGTCTCAACCCTCATTGGCTTGCTGGGGTTTACGTGTAGCAGCTGTTCTTCGGACGCGAAGAGACGCTTGAGTCTCCTAAAGGACTGCTCCGCCTGGTCCGTCCAGGTGAACTTCTTCTTCTTGGAGCTGAGGGTGTCCGTGATGGCCGCCGTCTCCTTCGCGAACCCTTTGATGAACTTGCGATAAAAGTTGGCGAAGCCGACGAACTTCTGGACCTCCTTTTGATTGCGCGGGCTCTTCCAGTCCAACACCGCGCGGACCTTGGTGCTGTCCATGGCGAGTCCCTTGTCGGACAGCTTGTAGCCCAGGAAATCCACCTCCGTCATGTCGAACTGGCACTTCTCTAGTTTGGCGTAAAGTCTGTTCTCCCGTAGCCTCTGCAGGACCTCCTTGACGTCCCCCTCGTGAGCCTCCTGCGATTCCGAGAAGACCAGGATGTCGTCCAGGAAGCAGACGCACTTCTTGTAGAGGAGTCCCGCTAACACGTGATGCATGAAAGCTTGGAATGTATGGGAGCCATTTTGTAGACCAAACGGCATTACGCGATATTCATAGGTGCCTAAAGGTGTAAACATGGCCGTCTTCCACTCATCGCCCTCCCGCATGCGTATAAGGTTGTACGCCCCTCATAGATCCAACTTGATGAAGAGTCGTCCCTTCCTCACCGTCGCGAGCAGGTCGTCGATCTTGGGCATGGGGAATGTTGTGGGCTTTGTCCTGGAATTGATGATCCTATAATCAACTACGAGCCTGCGTTGGGGCGTGTCTTTCTTCTTCACGAAAAACACGGGACTGCCCCCCACTGCTTTGGATTCTTGGATGAATCCCCGCTTCAAGTTGTGATCTATGAACTCCCTGAGTTCTTGCTGTTCGTCCTCAGACATGGAATACAGTTTTCCAGTCGGCAGCGTCGCCCCCGGCAGGAGGTCAATCTTGCAGTCGTAGGGCCTGTGGGGAGGCAGCTTATCCGCTTCCCTCTCGCAGAAGACCTCCAAAAACTCCTTGTACTTGTTGGGTACAGCTTGCACCATGCCTAGGTGTAACTGCGGTTCATCATCTTGCCCCTCGTCCTCCTGGCTGGTCCGGATGCAGTGTTCTGCGCAGTAGGAGGAGCAGAAGGTCAATTGCCGCTGGTACCATGCTAATGCCGGGCTGTGCCTATCCAGCCAACTCATACCCAACACTATGGGCGTGTCCGACAGGTGGGTGACGTTGAAGCTGATGACTTCGCGGTGGTTTCCAATTTGCATTACCATAGGCGGTGTTTGCTGTACCACCTCTCCTCCCAGTATCTATGCGTGCAATAAAACCCCTGCGTCCAGTCACGCTTCCTTTGCGCAGCTCTGTTGGAAGCTGACCTGGCAGGAGAGCAGAGTCGCAGCGGTCCTGTCCGTGTGAGATGAGGGATAAATCAAGTCCAGAGACAGTTCGGTTCTTATTTCTAGAAGCGTTTATTTACAAGCCATAAATCAGTCTCCTCCATCGGAACTTGGAGGCATTCTCAGCCGTGCTTCCAAAAGCACACACTCGCAGCTTCTGTGCCAAGCTGCTGCTCAGTGAGAAGTGAAAGGAAGTCTGGAAGCAGAGAGACGCTGTGCGTCACTGCTCTGCGACGAGCTCCTCCTTCTACTCCTCCCAGATACAGGACACTTCGGAGTTCTGACCCTGTCAGTTCCAAACTCCACACCCCCTCTTGTCCTGGATCTGGGGACAATAGCCAACAATGCTTTCCCCATACACAGACCCTCACAGAACTCCTCGTGCTTCTGGAAGGTTAATGGCTTTGTGAAACCATCAGCGAGGTTCTTTGTTGAGGGACAGTATTTTAGAGCAACTAGCCCCTCATGAACGCTCTGACACACATTTCGGAAGCGTATGTCCAAATGTTTGGTCCTCGCCTTGAATTGCCCTGTCTCAGCTAATTTAAGGCATGGTTGATTGTCTTCATGCACCACCACGGGCTGACAATTCTCTCCACAGATTTCCTCGACCAAACACACATAGAACTCCAGTTCTCTGCAAACCTCTGATAGCGCACTGAACTCAGCTTCAGTAGATGAAAGCGCTATGAGACTTTGCTTTCGGGACCTCCACCCAGTCACTGAGTCCCCAAACTTCACCACTAGGCCTGACACTGATTTGCGGTCCTCAAGGTTAGCCCAATCCGAATCCACCCAGGCAGTCAGCTTGACATCACCCTCAGCTGACATCTTGAGGCAAAAGTCTTTGGTATCTTGCAGGTAGCGTAGCACCCGCTTAACACCATTCCAGGCCTGCACACTAGGACTTGAAGCTTCTCTACTGAGCAGATTGACAGCAAACGCTATGTCTGGTCTGCTCCACTGTGACAGATACAACAGACTACCCAGAGCTGACTGAAAGAGTTCAGTGTTTTCGAACACCACGCGTTCTACTTGCTGACACTCCTTCACGTACCCAGTCTCCATGGGTGATCTGGCACCTGCACATTCAGACATCCTGAACTTCTCAAGCAACTGCTCAATCTTACCTTTCTGGCGAAGCAAAAAGCTTCCATCACTTGCTCTTGTGATCTCTACGCCTAGATAGGACTTGACATCCCCAAGTTGCTTCAGCTTGAACCGTTTACCAAGCTCCTTAGCAAACTTCTCCACCTGTTCATTTGTTCTTGTCATCAGCAAGATGTCATCAACAAACACCTGTGCCACTTGCTGTTGCAAGCCTGAGTCTCTAATGTAAAGACAACTGTCTGCAAGAGACCTCTTAAAACCTAGCTTTTCTAAGGCTTCATGTAGGCACATATTCCAATTCCTGGCAGATTGGCGTAATCCATAGATGGATTTGTGCAACCGCCACACGACGCCTGGCTCACTGACTTCAAACCCTGGAGGAGGACGCATGTACAACTCCTCCTGGAGATCTGAGTTCAGGTAGGCGACATCTACGTCAAAATGGTTCACCTTCCAACCTCTTTGTGCTGCTATTGCCAAAAGCATTCTCAAAGTCTCCGCCCTTGAAGTCGGCGAATAGACCTCTGTGAAGTGGACTCCGCGTCTCTGTGTAAATCCACGCGCCACTAACCTCGCTTTGTACTGTGGTTCTCCTGCTTCTGTGGGTTTAAGACGGTAGACCCATCTGCAGCCTACAGCTTGCTGGTTAGCCGGCAGCCGTGTGAGTGAGAACACTCCAAGAGACTCCATTGAGTTCATCTCCTTCTGCATCGCCTCATGCCATTTGCTGGCTTCTTCCCGAGGCAACTTCTGAACATCCTCAAAGGATTCAGGTTCACATCTAGCCACACCAACCCAGACACTTGTGGCTTCATACCTTTCAGGTGGCTTCCCTTTGGTTGATCTTGCTGACCTCCTCAGCGTGAATTCTGGAACTGCGCCTGATTCACCTGGATCAACCCCCCTATCTTCCATGTCAGCATCATCCCCCTCTGACCTGCTGCGCCGTTTAGGGCGAACAGCTGGTTCTGCTGGCGGGGATGGTTCACTCCTTGGCTCAGACTTGACAGAGACCTGCGGAGGGGTCCTGGGACTCCCTTTTGGAGAGATACGGAGCCTCTCCCTTGGAGATCCCGGCTCTGGGCTCTGTGGCTGTGGACTGTGCTCACCAGCAACAGGTTCAGCCTCACCCTCTTCCTCTTCCTCATCTGATTCTACCAGAATATCCGGATTTCCGTGAAGCCGCTTCCACCCACTCTGCTCGCAAAACTCAGCACTGCCACTAATAAGCAGCTTGGACTGGTTGCCAGCAGGGTATGCAAAGCGCCACGCTTTTGAACCCGGCTCATAGCCTACAAAGATCATTTTCCTGGATCTTGGCTCACCTTTTCTGCGCATAGCCTTTGGAATCAGAACCCAAGCTGTTGACCCAAAAGTGCGCAGAAAATGTACCTTGGGCTTTTTCCCATGAAGCAGAAAAAATGGTGTGTCTCCTACACTGGAATTGAACACTCTATTCTGCAGGAAACATGCTGTTTTATAACTCTCAGCCCAAAAGCGCTGTGGCAGACCTGAGTCTGCTAGCATAGCATTCGCTGACTCCTGTAGCGTGCGAAACTTCCTCTCTGCAACCCCATTTTGTTGCGGAGAGTGGGGGGCCGTCAGTCGATGACTGATACCCTTCTGCCTGAAGAACGATTGCAGCGCAGAACCGGTAAACTCCCCCCCCCCGATCAGATTGAAAGGAAATTACTTTGGTAGAGAACCGTAGCTCTACTGCTGTGATCCAATCCCTGATCAATGCAGCTGCCTCTGACTTCTGTTGCAGCGCAAAAATCCATGAATGTTTAGAAAAATCATCAAGCAGAAGCAAAACCCACTTAGAACCAGCTAACGAAGGTGTCGGCATGGGTCCCGACAAATCTGCATGCACAAGTTCAAAGGGTTTACTGGTTTTCCTCTCAGACCTGGGGTATGAGCATGTTGTGACCTTTGATTGCTTACAGGCTTGACAATCTAGGTATTTGTCACATGCTTTGAACCTGCACCCAATGGTGTTGTCTGTGGCCTTCCTCACATATGACCACCCTACGTGCCCAAACCTCCGATGCCATAAGTGTACACAATCATGGTGTGGTGGGACATTTGCACACTGCCCTTGGGCTTCTACAATGGACTCTCCACTAGCCCCATCTTCCAACAGCCCCATTTTCCCACCAGCCCCATCTTCAATGGGCATCTCGACCAGAAAGAGCGTGCCTCTTCTCTGGACACTGTGGATCTTCTTCCCATTCCTGTAGAAGGAACACACATTGTTAGAAAACAAAACATCAAACCCAGCAGCCATAAGGGCTGGCACACTTAAAAGAGAGTGAGCAAGCTCTGGTACCACAAAAGCTTGCAACCAATGATCCAAAAAGGAACAATAAAGAAGCCCAGTTTCAGTCAGTGGTCTTTGAGACCCATCTGCTAAAGTAACATAGCGTCCAGTTTTAACTGTCTTGCAGTTCCTCAGGAGCCCTCTGGAGGTCACCAGACAATGCGAAGCTCCGGAATCGACGACGAGAGATAAAGAGTGTCTCTGGCTGTTTTCCAAAGATGCCATGCCGTTGCTCACGTTCCCATCAGTTGCCATGGCCACAGCCTTCCCCCGACTGAGGCTCTTGCTTTTTCTCAGAGATGCCATCGCAGCTGTGAGATGATAAGACGCCTTGTCTTTGTTTTTCTCCTGGCCTGCTGCTTTCCCACGTCTTTGCTGGGAACCGGCCCTGGGAACCTGCTTTGTTGACATTCCACGCCGGCCAGTGTCCTTGGCAGCCTGGGCCTCTAGCGGATGCTTCCCAGCGCTGTTGGACGTCGTCTCAAAGCACAAACAACTTTCGAAGACTTTCACTTTCTCAGAGCTCTTGGAATGGCCTGCCTGGCCTGCCCCCCCACTGCCTCTTGGGGTGCAGCCTTTGCCCTGTTCCACAGCTCTCAGCTGCTCTCCAGCACCATCACACAGACGTGTCGAAGCATAGAAACAGCTTCCCGGAACAGCCCCCTCTGGTCTGGCTCCCTCTGGGCATCCTCTAGCCCCCTCTGATCTGGCTCCCACTTCGGCCTGGGGCTTGCTCCCTTGGCCCTCGGCTTTCTCCCGGCCCTTGGCTCCTGCTGAGCTTTCGCACAAACTCCTCAGCACCTGCCACGCGGCCTCAGCCGATTTAACGCCCTCCAGGTGGGGCAACAGCAAAGCGTCCACACTTGCTTTCAAGAAGCAAAGCTCTCTCTGCCCTCTCTCACTCAGCAGAGCAGCATGCATGGGTGGGGCCGGCTCCTTCTGGACTGGACTCCAGAGCCCTGTGGCCACAAACCACCCCCTTGCTCTTCTTGACCAGGCCTCCCAGTTGGCCCCATTCAGCCTCTCACCGGGGTAGCTCTCTTGGCTCTGCTGTGCCTGTGCAGCAGCCATTCTTCCTCCCCCCGGGGCTTCAGCGTACTCACAAGTTTGCCAGCAAGCCGGACCTTTGAAGCAGCCGTTTCTCCTGGCTCTTGGCTTCGCTCTCCGGCATTCTCCTGGCAGGAGATCACAGCAACACGTCGCTGGCAGCCTTCTCCCTTCTCACACTTGTCAGGAAACGCGATACTCCCATAACCTATGCGTGCAATAAAACCCCTGCGTCCAGTCACGCTTCCTTTGCGCAGCTCTGTTGGAAGCTGACCTGGCAGGAGAGCAGAGTCGCAGCGGTCCTGTCCGTGTGAGATGAGGGATAAATCAAGTCCAGAGACAGTTCGGTTCTTATCTCTAGAAGCGTTTATTTACAAGCCATAAATCAGTCTCCTCCATCGGAACTTGGAGGCATTCTCAGCCGTGCTTCCAAAAGCACACACTCGCAGCTTCTGTGCCAAGCTGCTGCTCAGTGAGAAGTGAAAGGAAGTCTGGAAGCAGAGAGACGCTGTGCGTCACTGCTCTGCGACGAGCTCCTCCTTCTACTCCTCCCAGATACAGGACACTTCGGAGTTCTGACCCTGTCAGTTCCAAACTCCACAGTATCTTCCTGCCATCGACCGTGACGACGTTTAGGGGCATCGTGGCTGGTAGGAGTGCTATGCGATGTTGCTTGATGAAGTCCACTCCTACAAAGTCTGCGTTGCTCCCAGAGTCAATGGTGATTGGGACTTCCAGGGTGAGCCCATTGGGCAGCTGGAGCGATGCGGTGAGTTGCACCACTGGTTTGGGTGGGAGGGGGTCTGTGGGCTGTAAAATCTCTGGGGACTGCTTCACTGACTCGCCTGGCTGGGCCCCAGTGCTTCCGTTTCCAACCAGGCTTCTTCTTTTCCCTGCAGCTGTTCTTGCTGCTGAACTGCTCCCTTTACTGTTGCTGAGGCTGCAGTGTGCTTCTGGATCCTCTGGGGACCCTCTTTGGCCATGTGCTGTGCACTGTCGCAGATGTAACACTTCCTGCTCCCTCTATGAGTCTTCGCCTTGACTGCTCCTAGTGTTTGGGCTCTGCTTGCTGTCTGAGCCCTGGCACCACCTATCTCCATCGGCTCTTCTCCCCTCCCCAGTGGAGGCGTGGATAGCGCGCGCCCTGTCTCTTTGGGTAGGAAGGGAGTTGTTCTGGCTGGAGTGCTTGCCCTACGTCCCTCCTCTCTGCTCCAAGGGCGGTCTTCCAGGCGCACCCCTATCGCCAGTGCTCTTTGGACGACCTCTGTGGTGCCTTTAGGTCTTTCTCCCCTTGCCAGCTCATCTTTCACGGCCCCATTCAGTCCCTCCCAGAACAGATCTCTGACGGCAACGGAGTCTTTCTCCCAGCCCAGCACGTTCACTAACGCAAAAAAGCGTGAGTGATATTGTCTCACCGTGGCTTTCCCCTGCTGCAGCCCATGCATTTCCCTCCTGGCCACATCCACATCTACCGTTGATTTAAAACAAGCGTCCATAGCTTTGATAAATGCGTCGGCATCTTGGAGGGCGGGATCATTTTCGCGCCACAAATTCCGCAGCCACGATTTAGCTTCCCCATGCAGATGAGTAATTATTAATCCCACTTTCTCTTCCTCATCTCTAAAGTCTTTCCGAAGCAAATTGAGCGCGTAAACTATGTCGGCTCTGAAGTTAGGGTACTGCTGCAGGTTCCCGTCGAAGTGGGCTACTATGCTGCCCCCCCTCTTCCCGAGGCCAACTCCCTCTGGCTTGGGTCCTGGCAGCCCCTCTTTGCCCCAACGTTCCCACCTGGTTTGTAGATCCCGGCAGAGCGCTACTGCTTCTTCTTCTCTTTTCCTGGATGCTTCTACTTCTGCATACAGCCTCGTGACTGCGTTTTGCAGTTCTTTCACCTTGTCCTCTGTAGTCATCTTTGCCTATCTTCGTGAGCTCGCAAAACGCCAAGTCTTGCCCCTCGCTGCACCAACTCACGCTGCGAGGGTTAATTCAAAGCAGACGGAGCATACTGTCAGAGCCGCCCGAGGTCCCAGCTCACAAAGGACCAACGCTGCTTCGTTGTTAAGTACAAAAGTCTTTATTGAAGTTCAGTTTCACTTCCAGAGCCGCAGCGTGCAGCTCTACGTCTCAACTATCAGACCGCTGATGCTCCGTCTGAGTCTCCCCCCCCCAGACACCAGTTTAAGACTCTAGCCTTACTCCACCTCGTCCTCTGTTCCTTCCGCCTCTGGTTCCGCCTGTCCGTTGGGGTCTCGCCCTTTCTAGACTCTTCTGACGCTGAATCCCCTGAGCCTTCCCCCTCCCTCCGGCGGGCTTTAGGAGCTGGTTCCCCATCCGGGTCTCCTGCTGTCCCCCGCGCCTGTACATTTGAACTTGGCGCGCACGCCCAGCCAGCAACTTTCCTTCTGACCGTTTCACTGCTGCTGTCACTGCTTCCCCCTCTGGGGGGGCTAGCTGCAACTGACCTCCCCTCCGTTGGAGGCGTGGTCAGCCCTGACTCACTTTCTCTCCCCGCTGGAGGAGACGCTGGCCCTGACACATGTGACTCTTCCCCCCCCCCCTACGCTCTGGTGGGGAAACTGGTCCTGATCCCCCGCTGCTGCTTTGGGGTTCCCCGCTGGCTCCTTGTTTCTGGTGCGTCCCCCCTGGGACCCCCCTTGCCCTGACCATAGGCGCCCCCTTCTGGGAATCTTCTGATTCGCTGGAGAAGCTCATGGAATCTCTCGGGCCACTGTCATACTCCCCTACGCTGCCCTGCTCCTGAGCCCCTGACAGCGATAAACTTTGGTCTCCGCTATTTGCTCCGGTTGGTGGCTGGACTCCTTCTTTGTTCCGCAGGGACCCACGGGCTCTGAGCAGCCTCCCACCTGGATTTTTCCGTAACAACAGAAACTCGACTAACCCTCTTGAGAGAAGAAAGGTGGCTTTTGCTCCCACTGCAATGTTGTAATCTAAATAAGCACATCTTCCTACAAGTGAATAGTAGCCACCTATCTGGGGGGAAATAAAGTGGTATGCTGAGAGACATGGTTACGGTGGAGAGCAAATCTGTGTTCCACAATCCGAACATCCCGAGAGAAACCAGATGGCAGCTTTTTTTTACTGTGTCCACAGAACTCAATGAAAGCCAACCAGTGGTTTGGGTCAGGTTAAGTAGAAGCATGTTGAAATCTGCAGATGGCACAAAGTTCAGCAGCAGTAAATCAGAAAGAGGGGCAGTCCTTAAACAGCTGAAGAGAAGGGGATAAACCTCAACTGAGCATCCAAGTATTAACATCCTGACGGTAAGGGCCTTACCCAACCCTAGTCACATGTAAACACCATTTTAAAGTATGGCTTGATGAGCTAAAAGATGAAGAGGAGTACCCATTCAGAAGCACATCATATTGGAAACAATGCAGTTCAGTACTAACACTCCAATATGCACCAGCTTTATTCCCAGTTTGTGATCCAGCAAGAGACAAACGTACTGGAGCTGATTTATATGTCTTGTTCTTCTCTGCTGGATTGGGGCATAAGCACTGAGCCCTATCTTTCTTTTTACCTTTATTCAAACGGGTCAAGGCTTCTTCAATGGAAAGTCGGTCATCTTCTGTCTCTTCTGGTTTGTTTACTACCAGTAGCCAGCAAAGCTTGTTCTGGCACCTTAGAATTCTCGTGTCTCTTCATTTTTTTCTTATTCCAGAAAAGACACAAGACACAAGACAAGGTCAGCTTTTTTCCCCTTTTCTTTTGCTAGTATTTACCTGTCCTCCGATAATCAAGTTTGGTGCAGAAAAGGAATGGAGAGCTTTGTTGTTGTTGTTTAGTCGTGTCCGACTCTTCGTGACCCCCTGGACCAGAGCACGCCAGGCCCTCCTGTCTTCCACTGCCTCCCGCAGTTTGGTCAAACTCATGTTGGTAGCTTCGAGAACACTGTCCTACCATCTCGTCCTCTGTCATCCCCTTCTCCTAGTGCCCTCCATCTTTCCCAGCATCAGGGTCTTTTATAATTCCTCATAGTAATCCCATCTGATCGCTACATCTCTGGATATTTGCACTCCTACATAGGCTGAGCCTGTGACCTGGCTCAGGAACTAAGTCTTTGTCATTACAAAAGACTGGCCAGGCTCCCCAGGGAACCCAATCAAGTGAGCACTAGCAGGTAACCTGCCAGACAGGAGGTAAACAACGCACTCAGATGTCTGTTGTAGATCGCCCTTTCTGTGATGTAGGTACGATTTATCTGGGGGGTGGTCTTGAGCTACAGCCCTTTCTGTGATGTAGGTATGATGTTTCTGGGGGTGGTCTTGGACTCCAAGGCGGGCAATTTAAAATGTCTCTATAAGGGCAGGCACATCTTTGTTGTGGGTCCTCCTCCTCCTCTTGCCTGTGGGGGGAGCACCCTGTTGCAACAGTTCAATAAAGATCACGCTTACTAGCTGCTTTGCTTCTCAATCTTCTCTGCTTGGCCTCTGTTATTTTCTCCGAACGATGGAGAACCTACAAAGGACTCTAGAAGGGCTCTTGTGTTCCCCATAAGGGAATAAGGGCAGATTTTTGTTTATTACAATATGCAGGAGTAGGCTGCAGAAGACGGAGTTTGGCCTCATTAGGTCCCCCTACCATCAACTCCTTGGGTGGGCCACCCTGCGCCCGCCTCGGCATCGCGCCTCGCTATTCTGCAACTCGAGATAACACTGAACTGCTCTGCAGGGTTGTTTTTTTATATATATAATTGTCAGAGCTGCCCAAGGTCCCAGCTCACAAAGGACCAACGCTGCTTCGTTGTTAGGTACAAAGTCTTTATTGAAGTTCAGTTTCACTTCCAGAGCCGCAGCGTGCAGCTCTACGTCTCAACTGTTAGACCGCCGATGCTCCGTCTGAGTCTCCTCCCCCCTGACACCAATTTAAGATTCTAGCCTTACTCCACCTCTTCCTCAGTTCCTTCCGCCTCTGATTCCGCCTGGCCGTTGGGATCTCGCCCTTTCTAGCCTCTTCTGACGCTGAGTCCCCTGAGCCTTCCCCCTCCCTCCGGCGGGCTTTAGGAGCTGGTTCCCCATCCGGGTCTCCTGCTGTTCCCCGTGCCTGTACATTTGAACTCGGCGCGCGCGCCCAGCCGGTAACCTTTCTCCTGACCGTTTCACTGCTGCTGCTGTCACTGCTTCCCCCTCTGGGGGGGGGGCTAGCTGCAACTGACCTCCCCTCCGTTGGAGGCGTGGTCAGCCCTGACTCACTCTCTCTCCCCGCTGGAGGAGACGCTGGCCCTGACACATGTGACTCTTCCCCCCCACTACGCTCTGGTGGGGAAACTGGTCCCAATCCCCCACTGCTGCTTTGGGGTTCCCCTCTGTCTCCTTGTTTCTGGTGCGTCCCCCCTGGGACCCCCCTTGCCCTGACCATAGGCGCCCCCTTCTGGGAATCTTCTGATTCGCTGGAGAAGCTCATGGAATCTCTCGGGCCACTGTCATACTCCCCTACGCTGCCCTCGGATTCTTCCCCTTCGCTCTCCATTTCCTCTCTCCCCAGTGCTCCTGCTCCTGAGTCCCTGACAATAATATTTTTATTCATTTTCAAATACAAGTTTCTATAACCCATATCAGAATTTATCACATAACCTTCTTTTTTTTTACTTCCCCCAGCTTCTCTGCCAATCTTCCATTTTGTTTATTTATTCACACATTTTCTAATTTTAATATTGCCTTTGAAATATAACCTCCCCAATCTTATTCCCTTTTTGACAATATTCCTCATATTTTCACAGAACATCTTGAAAACCTACAAGCGTTGTCTGTTCATCACATATACTTTTCAGATAATCTGTAAATTTTCCCCAGTCCTCGGTGAACTTCTGGTCTCGCAAATATCGAATCTTCCCCGTTAGTTTATCCAGTTCTGCAAAGTCCGTCAATTTCAATCTCCATTCTTCGACCGTCGGTAATTCTTCCTGTTTCCATTTTTGGGCCATGAGTATTCTCGCCACTGTTACTGCGTATTGGAAAAGTTTACAATCTTTTTTACATATTTCATTTCCTACAATTCCTAAAAGTATGGCCTCCGGTTTCTTAACAAATGTATATTTCAACATCTTTTTCAATTCATTATAAATCATTTCCCAGTAGCCTTTCACCTTTTTACATTCCCACCACATATGGTAAAATGTCCCTTCTTTTTCTTTACACTTCCAACACTTATTACACGTTTTGTACATTTTTGCAAGTTTTACTGGTGTGATATACCATCTATATACCATTTTCATAACGTTTTCCTTTAACGCAGTACATGCTGTAAATCTTAATCTTTCATTCCATAATTTTGTCCAGTCATCAAATTGTATATTATATCCAAAATCTCTGGCCCAATGTACCATCACCGATTTAACTTCTTCGTCTTTTGTATACCATTCCAGCAGCATTTTATACATTTTTGATAAGATTTTATAATCATTACTTAGTATTTCTGCTTGGAATTTTGAATCTTTTTCCACATACCCACACTCTTTAATATCCTTTTTAAACATTTCATTAACCTGATAATAATGCAACCAATCATATACATACTCTTTTACCTCTTCATATGGTTTTATTTTCCATTTCCCTGCTTCTTTAATTATCAACTCTCCATATGTTATCCATCTCCCCCTCATATTGATCTTTTTAACACTCATCACCTCTAATGGAGATAGCCAGTGAGGAAGTTTTGGTTCTAATAGGTTTTTATACCTATCCCATATTTCTATAAGAGATCTACGGAAAATGTGGTTTTCAAAACCTTTATGTATTTTCTTCTTTTCACACCATAAGTATGCGTGCCAACCAAATCTGTTGTCAAAACCTTCCAAATCTAACAACTCTCCATTTTCTAATTTTATCCACTCTTTTAACCCAACAGAGGCATGATGCTTCATAATATAGTTTCAAATCTGGCAGAGCGAAGCCCCCTCTTTCTTTCGCATCCGTTAATAACTTAAATTGAATTCTTGGCTTCTTACCCTGCCAGATATACCTTGAGATTACTCTTTGCCATTCTTTAAGTATTGATGCCCCCTTGATTATAGGAATTGTCTGAAACAAAAATAACATCTTTGGCAGCACACTCATCTTTATCGTTGAAATTCTCCCCCACAATGATATCTTCATCCTTCCCCACACCTCCAGATCTCTTTTTATTCCATTCCACACTGGTATATAATTATTCTGAAACAGATCAATACTCTTGGGGGTTAACCATATTCCCAAATATTTGATTTTCTTTACCACTTCTATCTCTATTTGTTGTTGCATTGTTTCTATCATCTCTTGATTCATATTTTTGGCGATTATTTTAGTCTTTTTCTTATTCAGTATAAACCCTGCCACTTGACTGAACTGCTCTATCTCTTCCAATATTTTTTTTTTTTACACTTTTCAATGGTTCTTCCACTGTTAGTACCAGATCATCGGCAAAAGCTTTAACCTTATATTCATTTTGACCTACTGTCACCCCTTTTATTTCTCCATTTTTCCTTATTGATTTCAGAAAGACCTCCAGTACCAAGATGAATAACAATGGGGAAAGAGGACATCCCTGCCTTGTACCCTTGGTTATTCTTATGTCTTCTGTAGTAATATTATTTACTATCAGCTTTGCTCTCTGTTCTGTATATATAGCCTTTATTCCATTAAAAAATTCTTTTCCCACATCCATCAATTCCAAATTTTTTAACATAAATTGCCATGATATATTATTGAAGGCCTTTTCTGCGTCCACAAATATTAACATAGCTTGTTTCTCATTCCTGGCAGTCAAATATTCTAAAATATCAATTATATTTCTTATATTGTCTTTCATCTGCCTGCCCGGAAGAAAACCCGCTTGATCTTTGTGTATAATTTCTTGTAATACCTTTTTCATCCTCATTGCCAATATACTTGCAAAGATTTTATAGTCTGTATTCAACAATGAAATAGGCCTATAATTTTTAACTTGTGTTAAATCGGAATCTTGTTTTGGAATAAATGTGATAAAGGCTTCTTTCCAGGTTTCCGGGATTTCTCTTTCTTTCATAATGTTATTCATAACTTCTTTCATTGGTACAAGTAGGATGTGTTTCATTTCTTTATAGTAACTTGCCGTAAATCCATCTGGTCCTGGAGCTTTCCCTTTTTTCAGTTCTTTTATTGCCTCTTTTATCTCTTCAGCTTCTATTGGGGCGTTCAGTCTGTCTTTTTTTTCTGTCGAGATCTTCTGCACCTCTTTTTCTTTTAAAAATCTTTCTATTTTCCTCATATTATTCTTTTCTCTACTTTTGTATAGATGTCTGTAAAAGTCCAAGAATCCCTTTCTAATCCCTTTCGGATCATCTATTTCTGTACCTTCAATGATGATTTTATTAACAGTATTCTGTTCCTTCCTTTTCTTAATCTGCCACGCCAGCCATTTTCCTGATTTATTAGCGAATTCAAAGTTCCTTTGTCTCATTTTTTTAATATTCCATTCCACTTCTTTATTTATTATCATTGCAAATTGTTTTTGCAAAACCTTTATACCCTGTCTTATTTTCAAATTGTTAGGTTTTTTTATTAATTTTTGTTCATTGTCCATTACAGTGGTGCCTCACAAGACGAAATTAATCCGTTCCACGAGTCTCTTCGTCTTGCGGTTTTTTCGTCTTGCGAAGCACAGCTATTAGCGGCTTAGCGGCTTAGTGGCTATTAGCGGCTTAGCGCCTTAGTGGCTATTAACGGCTTAGCGGCTTAGCGGCTTTAAGAAAAAGGAAACAAACTCGCAAGAACTCGCAAGACGTTTCGTCTTGCGAAGCAAGCCCATAGGGAAAATCGTCTAGCGAAGCGACGCAAAAACCGAAAAACCCTTTCGTCTTGCGCGTTTTTCGTTTTGCGAGGCATTTGTCTTGTGGGGCACCACTGTATTTGCTTTAAAATTTCCTTTTTTCCTTTCTCTCTGCTTTTATTTTTCAATGAATTCTGCTGGATAAAAAATCCTCTCATCACAGCTTTGCTGGCATCCCATACTGTCTTCATTTTCGTGCCCTTGTTACAATTATTTACAAAATAATCTGTCAAATACTTTTGTGCCCTATTAATGATTTTTTGATCATCTAGAAGGTAATCATTAATTCTCCATCTGAAGGTTCTTTCCTCATATCCTTTTATTTCAAATTTTATTGCACTGTGATCCGAAATTACTCTTGGTTGAATTTCATTATCCAGTATTCTCGGAGTTAATTCATTGGATACCCATACTTGATCTATTCTTGACATTGATTGATTTGGCTCAGGATGAAATGTGAACTCCTTTCCCAACGGGTGTCTAAGTCTCCAAATGTCTATTAAATTACAATTCTTTGTCATCGAAAAAAAAAGTCTTAGGTAATTTTCCATCCTTACTCATCCCTGTTGCTCTCAGTCTGTCCATTTCCATTGACAACACTCCATTCATATCTCTCATTATTACTATGTTTTGGTCCATATATTCAAACAATTTTTCTTCTAAATTTTTGTAAAAATCAGTCTTATTATGTGTTCCCCATAAAGGAATAAGGGCAGATTTTTGTTTATTACAATATGCAGGAGTGGGCTGCAAAAGACGGAGTTTGGCCTCATTAGGTCCCCCTACCATGAACTCCTTGGGTGGGCCACCCTGCGTCCGCCTCGGCATCGCGCCTCGCTATTCTGCTACTCGAGATAACACTGAACTGCTCTGCAGGGTTGTTGTAAGGATTGCAAGTCAAGGCATCCAAAGTGCCTTTGAACATTGAAAAGCCCCTAGTCAATGCTTTGAACTACTGTCGCTTTAAAAAGGAAACTCTGATTAGTGAAAGTTTGGGGAATTAAAAATTGTTTTGTTCTGGGGGCGCTGAAGCTGTGTTCTGGCTTGAAAACCCAGTGAGACCACTGGGCCATCTACTTCTGTATGGTCTGCCACAGCCAGCAGCTGCTCTCCAGGATTTCAGAGCTCTCTTTCCCATGAATGGGTTGAAACTGCCGCTTTTTGCATCATGTGCCTCTCCCAGTGGGCCACCCAGAGCCATTTCCTGTATAGCGTTCTACATCCCATGTAGTCCTGCTTCTTCCAGCTCAGTTCAGTTCATTCTGCAACTGTGCAAGTTAGGCCGCATCTGCTTTATGCATTCAAAGCACCATCATGCCCCTTGACATGCTAACAGTTGCATCTTTGTATTCAGTCCCTTCAGCACCTTGGACAGCAGTCTCTCAAGGCTCAGCCACAGGTACCTGGTGCCCCATGCTTCCTAGGCCCAGGTCCGTGCTTTAAAGGCACTGTGTCCGAGTGTTTTGTTGTCCCAGGGCTGTCTAATTCTTTTTTTTATTTTAATTTATTTATTCAAAGTTATAACAAAACATATTTTCCAAAAACATATCCTTATTTCCCCACCCCCTGTTTTTCCTCCCTCCCCCCTCCCCCCCACAAAACCCATCCTCCCACCCCACCCCCCGACTTCCCTCAGTTCCAGTCTTTGGTTTCTCCAATAACGCTATTTTCTGCATGTTACAGAATTGTGTAGATCTTCAAACTGTTTAGCGAATTATTATCAGTAAAAAAAAATGTGAATGTTTATTCAAAACCTGCCAAGGAGTCCAGTTCGCTTTGTTGCGTCTTCAAATACTTTGTAAAAGGTTCCCATTCATCCTTAAAGTCACAGTTCTCCTTGTCCCGTAACCTATATGTCAGTTTTGCCAGTTCTGCATAATCCATCAACTTTTCTTGCCGTGATTCTTTAGTTGGGGTTTCTTCAGTCTTCCATCCTTGTGCTACCAGAACTCTTGCGGCCGTTGTCGCATACATGAAAATGTTTTTCAACTTTTTTGGCAGATCTTTCCCTACAATCCCCAACAAAAAAGCCTCAGGTTTTTTAACAAATGGTAAATGGAACATTTTCTTCAATTCATTGTATATCATTTCCCAAAATTTTTAATTACTTTACAATCCCACCACATATGATAAAATGTTCCCTCCTTTTCCTTACACTTCCAACATATATTTGAACTAGTTTTGTACATTTCCCCTAACTGCACTGGTGTTGTGTACCATCTGTACATCATCTTCATGTAATTCTCCTTCAGTAGGGAACAATCTGTAAATTTTAAGTCAGTTTTCCATAATTTAACCCAATCTTCCATCATAATGTTGTGACCTACATCTTGTGCCCATTTAATCATAACTGATTTTACCTCTTCATCTTTCGTCTCCCATTCTAATAATATGCTATATGCGGCCTTCAATAGTTTCACTTTCCCTTCAATCACTTCCGTTTGAAACCTAGATCTAGTATAACTAAATCCTTTCTTACTGTCTTCTTTATATGTTTCATGTAGTTGTCGATAATGCAACCAACTCTGAAAGTGGTCTTTGATCTCATCATAATCTCTTAATTTCCATTTCCCCTCATGTTCCTTTAATAAATCAACATATGTGAGCCATTTTCCTTTCTTTCCAAGTGGTTTGAGCAGTAATGCTTCATGTGGTGAAAGCCACCACGGAGTCTTTTGTTCCAATAAGTCTTTATATCTCTCCCATACTCTCATTAATGATTTCCTGATTATATGGTTGTAAAAGCTTCTATGAATCTTCCCTTTCCCGTACCATAAGTATGCGTGCCAGCCAAATCTGTTGTCATGTCCTTCTAGTTCTAATGCCTCTTGCTTGTCCAATCTCATCCAGTCCCTGATCCATACCAAACAAGCAGATTCGTAATACAATTTAAGGTCTGGGAGGGCAAACCCGCCTCTATCTTTTACATCTGTAAGTATTTTATGTTTTATCCTTGGCCTTTTGCCCCCCCCCCCCCCAGATAAATCTTAAAATCTCTTTCTGCCATTTTTTAAAGCATTCTTCTTTCAGGATGACTGGTATAGATTGAAAAAGAAATAACATTTTTGGCAACACATTCATTTTAATCGCTGATATTTTTCCTAACATTGAGAGATTCATTCTGCTCCATATTTCTAAATTTCTTTTTACCTCAAGCCAGATTTTTTCATAGTTATTTTTAAATAGGTTTATATTTCTTGATGTTAACCAAATCCCTAAATATTTAACCTTTTTATGGACTTCAATCTCAATGTTTTGTTCTAATTCGGTTCTTTCTTCTTCCTTCATGTTTTTAACTAATAATTTAGTTTTATTCCTATTTAGCTTAAATCCTGCCACTTCCCCAAAATTCTGAATTTTGTCTATTACTTTAGGGAGTGAAGTTTTAGGTTCTTCCACTGTTATCACTAGGTCATCTGCATACGCTTTTAACTTGAATTCACTTTTCCCAGTTTTTACACCTGTAATCTCTTTATTTGCTCTTATGTTTTTGGCAAGTACTTCCAAGACCAGAATAAACAATAATGGTGATAATGGGCATCCTTCTCTTGTTCCTTTTTGGATCTTACAGTCATCCGTAATCACCTGATTTATAATTAGTTTAGCTTTTTGTTCTGAGTAGATTGCTGCTATTGCTTTTAAAAACTTAGGACCACTTCCGATTTGTTCTAACAGCTTTGTCATGAACTTCCAAGATACATTAGCAAAGGCTTTTTCAGCATCTATAAACATCATTGCCACTTTCTTTTCATTTTTAGCCTCCAAATATTCTATTATATTCAGAATATTCCTTATATTCTCCTTCATTTGTCTTCCTGGTAGGAACCCGACTTGATCTTGATGTATATATTCATTTAATATTTTTTTAAGTCTGTTAGCTAAGATATTTGCAAACAATTTGTAGTTATTATTTAACAAGGAAATAGGCCTATAGTTTTTAATTCGCAGCACATCTGCATCTTGTTTTGGAATTACTGTTATATAGGCCTGTTTCCATGTTTCTGGGATTTCGCCTGTGTTCAGTATTTCATTCATGACATCTTTCAATGGGTTCACTAATTGTTCATTTAATATCTTGTAATATTTTGCTGTAAAGCCATCTGGGCCTGGGGAATTGCCATTTTTAGAGCTTTTTATTGCGTCAAGTATTTCTTGCATTGTTATCTGGGAATTAAGGGTGTTCCTTTGTTCTTCTTTTAAATATGGCATATTGCTATTTCTGATGTACTCTTCTATCTTAAATGTTTTTTTTTCTTTCCCTTGTCTATACAACTCAGAAAAATATTTAACAAACCCTTCTCGTATTTCCTTCAGCTTGTCTGTAATTCTGCCATTTATGTTAATTTTATTTATGGAGTTCCTTTGTTCACTTTTATTCAACTGCCAGGCTAACAACTCCCCCGGCTTATTTGCATGCTCAAAATATTTTTGTTTTATTCTTTTTATTTTCCAGCTGATTTCCTCGTTTATAATCATTGAGTATTGGGTTTGTAATGTTTTGATTGCCTGTTTTACTGCCTCTTTATTTGCTTTGTTTGGCAACTGTTTCTCCTTTTTCCTAATTTCCTCTAATATTTCTATTTTCTTTTTCTCTCTCAATTTCCTTTTAAATGAATTTTGTTGTATAAAGAGTCCTCTCATTACAGCCTTGCTTGCATCCCAGACCATCTGTAACTTTGTTAGCCCATGACTGTTTATTTCAAAATAATCCATCAAGGTCTTTTTTGCTTTTTCCACAAATTTGTGATCGTCTAATAAATCATCATTTAGTCTCCATCTAAAAGAGATTTGGTTTTCTTTTTGTAATTCCATAGTCAGGGAGTTATGGTCTGAAAAGGTTCTGGGATTGATTTCAATTCTTTTGACTCTTGTTTCCAATTCTTTGGAGATCCATATGGAGTCTATTCTCGAACTGTTGTCATGTACATAGCTGTAAAAAGTATACTCTCTATCAAACATATGTCTCACTCTCCAGATATCTATCAGCTTTAGATTTTGAGTCATGTCAGCTGCTCTTCAGGATTTCAGAGCTCTGTTTCCCATGAATGGGTTGAAACTGCCGCTTTTTGCATCATGTGCTTCTCCCAGTGGGCCACCCCGAGCCATTTCCTGTATAGCGTTTTACATCCCATGTAGTCCTGCTTCTTCTAGCTCAATTCAGTTCATTCTGCAACTGTGCAAGTTAGGCCGCAACTGCTTTATGCATTCAAAGCACCATCATGCCCCTTGACATGCTAACAGTTGCATCTTTGTATTCAGTCCCTTCAGCACCTTGGACAGCAGTCTCTCAAGGCTCAGCCACAGTTACCTTGTGCCCCATGCTTCCTAGGCACAGGTCCGTGCTTTAAAGGCACTGTGTCCGAGTGTTTTGTTGTCCCAGGGCTGTCTAATTGTGACTCATGTTCAGCATCCCTTTCCAGGGCAGCTTTATTTATTTCATGTCTTTAAGGAGTCCTCTGTGCGGGGCAAAGGCTTGTTGCTGGGACAATAGGAGGCTGCCTTATACTGAGTCCCACTATGGCTCTATCTAGCTCAGTCTTGTCCACAATGGATGGCAAAAACTCTCCAGGGTTTCAGAAAGAGGACATTCTAGCTGGAGATACAACACATTGAACCGGAGAGCTTCTGCATGTAAGCAGCTGCTTTACCACTAAGCTATGGCCCTTCTCCCATTGCTTCTGCCCTGAATGAACTGCAAGCCTGTCCTCCAGTCCTCCCAAAACTCTCTTTTGTGGCTACACGCTGCAGGAGGTCATTGGTTGCAGAAGTTGAGCTGTCTGCACAAGTGACTGAATCCATGAGAAGGCTGATCTGTAATGAAATGCTGACTTTCAGGCATCTCTTGAAGACCTTTTTTATGCCAACAGCTCTGTGCTATCATTTAAACATTTCTTGAGCACCCAGACATTTGAATTCTTTGGACTGATTTTAATGTCCACCCTCCACCCGCTTTTGTACATTGCTGTCTTTTATGACATGCCCTAGCTTCTGAGAAGCCTTTCGCTCAAACCAGTTAGACATGACATGAATTAGTCGTTTTATCCACCCGGCATGTATGGAACAGACCCTGACGAATCAAATGACAAGGCATAATTAATCCCTCAGCTGAACTGAACAGGGAGCAGCAGCTGGGGTAGAACATGCAAACAAGAAATTATTAGTTCAAGGTACAGAAGCCCCAGAACACCCCAGCCACATGGAGTTAAGAATAGCAATTCCAGATTAAAGGGCTTGCATCTGAGACATTTGTTCCTTCCTTTTTTCCAAGACAGGTGATGTTCCTACGAATACATGGGAAATTTTGAAAGGACCGTGGGCATTTCCCCTCCGCAGCTGAAGATCCAGAGCTATCTGAAGAGGGGGAAATACCAGGTCTTGCTCAGCTGGAGATGTCTTATTTCCTTTGAAGATATAAGCTGATTAGAATTTTAGGCTGCCGGGGCTGGGGCAAAATCTGAGGATGGGAAAAATGATATCACTGGCAGTCACATGGGAGGCTGCTGAAAATGCACATGGAGAAACAATGGGTCCTTGAACTGAGGGGACTGTTTGACCTGCAGGAGGAAGCCAGTTGTTGAAATGGAACATGGATCTGAGAAGGAGCTTAGAGGGAGATTTCAACATCCAGCTGGAGCCATCAATGGCAGTTCATCACTAGTTTGGAGTTGGGGACTCTTTTTCAGTCTTAAGGGCCATATTCTCCTCTGGGAAGCCTTCCAGGGGCCATGTACCTGTGGTGGGAGGGGCCACAGGTGAAAGTGGGTGGAGTGATGAATGTAAACTTCCTAAGGGAGGCTGGTTTCTACACACATTCAACTCTCCACTCTCTGTCCTTCATGACTCAAGGTTGCGAGGGGAGGGGTAGTACCTCTGGTGGGGGGCACGTTGTGCTCCCTCTGGGGTAGTTTGTCCACCTTTGGTCACTACAGCTCTCACCTGTGGCTCTTAGAAACTGTCAGCCTGAAGCAGCAGCCACACCCCAGGAATGGCTTCAACTGGCGGGCTAACCAGGTGAGGGGAGTTGATGGGTCTCAAACCCTCAGTGAGTTAGGGGCTTCCCCTGCATGCAAAGCTAGTGTCGGGTACTGGCTAGAGGAGGAGGAATGGTGGGCGGCTACAGCCAGGGAACCCCCCAGGGAAGCATCAAAGTGGGAAGGCCCCAAGCCAGGAGACTGCTGGTGGGATGCAGGAGACAGGTCAGAAGAAGAAGAAGAAGGGGGAGCAGATGGCTTGGAGGCTAAACAAGCAACAGGTTTAAGGGAGACTGAGGCAGCTGAGGAGGAGCAGGAGAAGGAGGTGGAGGCTGAGGCTGCAACAGATCCCCAGGCACCTGCCATGTCCACTGTTCCCTTCTCCCCTCCTCCTCTGTCCCCAGGAACAAGGGAGGCATTACATGGAGCAGAACAAAAGGCACAGAGAGCCCCTCCACGACTGTTGGGAAGTCAGCCGACTGAGGAGGAGCCTTAGGATAGGGATGCCATATTTCTAAAAGTAGAAACCAAGACACCCCGAAAGCTGTGGAGCTATTTTTAGGAAGACCCCCAAATTGTTGAGCTTCTTAAAGGAAGACCCAGAAGCTGTTGATGTCTGATAGCCCTACCTTAGGAGGAGGCTAAGATCCTCCGTTCTGGCAACTGGGGCTAGTCCTGCCTGTGGAGTTTCTCTGTCGGGTTTTGTCTCTCTGAAGAAAGAGTCCACCTTACTGCTCATCTCTGAGTTTTGATGCTGAACTGCAGCTGAATCAGCCCTGACAGCCAGGCTCCGGACAATTGAGCAGATGAGACCACTAGGGGGTCCAACAGTCAAGAAGGTGGTTTCTGCCCGTGCTGTAGAGGGAAGTGACGAGCAGTGGGGCTCATCCACCTGGGAAGGTAGCTCATTTAAGAGAAGGAAGTCCCTGATCCTAAACCTGATTGATCCATTTAGCCCAGTATTGCCCACTTCCAGCCTGAGTGGCAGAAGCTCTCCAAGGTCTTGGGCAGAGAGAGGCTCCTACCTACATTGAGCTTCTAACTGCAGGTGCTAGGGACTGCACCTGGGACCTTCTGGAGCAATGCAGGTGCTGACACACTGAGGCTATGGTGCCTCCACAAAACCTTCAGGTATGGGCAGGAGGTGTTGGGATACTGCCAGGGAGATAATGTCCATCATGACTCCACATCGTCTCCGGACGTCCATCGATCTCCCGTAGACGCGCAGTATCAGCAATTAGCGACACGAGCTCCAGAAATAGATTGCCACATTCCTGGGCTCATGCACACTCTATCAGCAGATAATGCACAGCAAAAGTCGCACTCAGGAGAGCATTATTTACAAGTTTTATTCAGCGTTGATCAGAACAAAAAAAAACATGACTGCCTGCTTCAGTGTCTTCGACACCAAGAAGAAAAACGAAAGCAACAGAAAACATAAACATCCTGTGAACAGGAAATGCGCAGGCTGTGACACAAACATCCTGCTCCCTTTTAAGGTGGAACGGAAATATCCTAACATCCTCCCCCTTTCCGTATAACCTGTAGTACCTGTGGTTCAACCCAATTGCAACCTTTGTACGTAAACCTTAAGTTGTTCTCTGTTAACAACCTTAGACAATAGATCAGCAGGAATTTCATTTCCTGCCATGTAGGACACCTGAATGAGTCCTTTCTGAATACACTCTCTTGCACGATGTAGCTTAATCTGCAAGTACTTGGTTCTTTGCTTGCAACTCTCTGAGTTCAGCAAAGCCAAACAGGATCTATTGTCTTGATACACTTGTATAGGACATTTCACAGAAACTCCGATGTCCTTAAACAGTTGCACCAACCATTCACAATCCATGAGTGAAAATGACAGAGCATTGAGTTCTGCTTCACAGGAACTTAGGCTAACTGTCGTCTGCTTTTTGCACAGCCAGTCAAACAAACAGTGGTTGTGCATGTAGCATACTCCAGAAGTGCTTGTACCATCCGTGGTGTCACTTCCAAAACTTGCATCTGCAAAGATTTCAAGACCTCCAGTCTTCTGACTGGTGAACCTCAGCCTGTAGTGCATAGTCCCTTTCAAATAGCGGGCTATGCGCTTCAGAGCTTTCCAATCCTGAACAGTAGGATTATTAGCATGTCTGCTAAGCAGTTTAGTGCTTACAGCTATGTCAGCTCTTGAACATCTAGCAATGAAATTCAACTTGCTTAGAATGCATCTGTACAGCGTAGTGTCAGAAAACGCTTCAGCAGTACTATCTACCTGGTAACCTGTCACCATCGGTGTGTCTGCTGGGTTTGCATCAACCAAATTCAACCTGGTTAATACATCAGCAATTTTCTGTGTTTGGTGTACCAGAAAATTACCTGCTTGGTCCCTCTCCACCTGCAGAGAAAGATAGTTGGATACCTCACCAAGATCCTTCATGTCAAAGTGCTCCTTCAGCTGAGCTAGGGTGCTTTGGTAGAAAGCCTGATTCTTCCAAAACATCAGAAGATCATCAACAAAACATAAACAATAAAGTTTGTTTTGCCCCTCCTCTTTGACAAACACACACGGATCAGCTTTGCCCTGGTGAAAACCTAGAGAAAGCAACGTCTCAGTGAGTTTTGTGTTCCAACACCTGGCACTCTGCTTGAGACCATATAAGGATTTCCGCAGTTTACAGACCATTCCCTTCTGTATCTGCATTCCATCAGGTGGAAGCATGTACAGCTCCTCCCCCAAAATCCCGTACAAAAAAGCTGTATTAATGTCATGATGGGAAACATGCAGTTTCTCCTCTGCAGCGATTTTGAGCATCAGCCGAATGCTCTCATATTTGACGGTGGGCGAGTAGGTCTCGTGGTAATCCTGTCCTGGTACCTGTGAAAAACCTCTGGCAACCAATCTGGCTTTGTGTCTGACAACCTTGCCATTCTGGTCTGTCTTGGCCTTGAAGACCCATTTGCTGCCAACCAGTCTCATTCCTGGGACTACCGGTACCAGTTCCCAAGTTTAATAATAATAATATAATAATAATATCTTTATTGTCATTGCCCCCTCTCAGGGACTAATTAAAACAATACAGTATAGTACAGCAAGGAAGATTAGATGACTTTCAAAGTCCAGGCTTCCCATTCAGGGCTGAGATCGCTCTGGAGAAGAAGCTGTTCTTAAGACGGCTCGTTCTTGTCTTCATCGTCCTGTATCTCCGTCCCGACGGCAGGAGCTCGAAGAGACAGTGACCAGGATGCGATGGATCTTTTACTATGTCCAGTGCCTTCCTATGGCACCTTGTGGCATAAATCTGCTCTAATGTGGAAAGTGGGCAGCCAACAATGCTCTCTGCTGCCTTAACAACTCTGCACAACCCCATCCTGTCCTGGGTAGTACAGCTTCCGTACCACACACATAAGCCATAAGTGAGCATGCTCTCAATGGCACAGTGATAGAAAGCAAGCAGCAGTTTCTGCGGAAGATGGTTTTTCCTTAGAATTCTCAAAAAGTACAGTCTCTGCTGCGCCTTCTTCACAAGCCCCCTTGTGTTGACACTCCAGGACAGATCCTCTTGTAATTCAATGCCCAAAAATCTGAACGTTGTTACCCTCTCCACACAGACCCCATCAATCAAAAGTGGCTGGATATTGCTCTTCTGTCTCCTGAAGTCCACCACAAGCTCCTTTGTCTTCCTTGTATTTATGAGCAAGTTGTTAGCTCTGCACCACTCTGTCAGCCGCTCCACCTCATCTCTATAGTCCGTTTCACCCTCCCTTTCAGGGATGAGCCCAATCACGGTTGTGTCATCTGCAAATTTGACAACCCTATTACTAGGGTGAGCAGCGACACAATCGTACGTGTAGAGAATATAAAGGAGCGGACTGAGTACGCATTCCTGTGGTGTTCCTATGTTAGTCTTAAGCATTTTAGAGGTATAAGGGCCCAACCGAACCCTCTGGGAGCGGTCTGACAAAAAGTCCAGTATCCACCCACAAAGTGATAACGGAAGCCCCAGATCTTCCAGTTTAGACATCAGACGTTGTGGTAGAATGGTATTAAATGCCGAGCTGAAATCTAAAAAAAGCAGTCTGGCATAACCCCCCCGCTGCTCCAAATGTGCAAGGACGGCATGGAGGGCAATCGCCACAGCGTCCTCTGTCGATCTTTTTGTTTTATAAGCAAATTGGAATGTGTCCAGTCCCTCTGGTAGGCAGGCAATGACATGATTTCGTACCAGCTTTTCAAAGCACTTCATGATTATAGGTGTGAGTGCTACTGGACGAAAGTCATTCAGATCTTCTGGGTTAGGTTTTTTTGCTATTGGAACGATAATAGAGGACTTTAGGCAGGATGGAACAATAGCCTGGGCTAGGGATCGATTTAAAATCCCAGTGAAAACTCCTGCTAGTTGATCTGCACAGTCTCTCAATACCCTTCCAGCTACCCCATCTGGCCCTGTGGCCTTCCTTGGGTTGATTCCCTTCAACACCTTCCTCATCTCTTCTTTTTCCACAGAGACTGCTACATTCCTTTGTACTGATGATGGTGATGGTAGTGATGATGGCAAAGCCTTCCCAGGGAGTGGTGGTGGTGGTGGTAAAGCCTCAGCAGGTGTTGCTGCAGATGTTACTTCAAAACGGGCAAAAAAGGCATTCAAATCCTCTCCGAGGGATGCCCCTCCCTCGTCTGCCAGGGAATCCTTGGATTTATACCCTGTTAATTCTTGTACACCTTGCCACACCTGCCTGGTGTTGTTACTTTGTAGATGATTCTCCAGCCGCTGTCTATACGCCTCCTTTGCTACACGGATACCTCTCTTTAGATCCGCTCTAGCTAAGCTGTACAGTGACTTATTTCCACTTCTGAAAGCAGTATTTCTTGCCTTTAGCAACCCCTGGACCTCCCTTGTCATCCAGGGCTTCCTGTTTGGGTAGATCTTTATCCGGCGCCTCTGTGTTACATTGTCAGTGCAGAACCTGATATAGTCCAACACTTGCTCAGTATGAGTCTCTATATCCTGTTGGGCGAATACCTCCCAATCGGTGTCATGAAAACAGTCTTGTAGTTGTTGGGATGCTTCAGCTGGCCATATTGTAATATCCCTCTTTATAGCTGGAATCCGTTTCCTCAATGGAATATATTCAGGAGTCAGAAGCAGGAACACATGATCAGATTGGCCTAGATGTGCCAATGGTTCGGCCTTATAGGCCTGTTTGACATTTGTATACAGCCTGTCCAGAGTCTTTTCTCCCCTGGTTGCACACTTTATGTGTTGATAGAATTTAGGTAGAACCACTTTCAAATCTGCCTGGTTGAAATCCCCGCATACAAGAAATGCAGCCTCGGGATACTTGCCTTGTTGTCTGCTAATGGCATCATGCAGAAGACCCATTGCCTCTTTGGTGTTCGCATCAGGTGCAATGTATACTATAGTTATCAGTACTGCTGTAAATTCTCGGGGGATATATATAGGTCTGCATTTAAGCATCATAAATTCCACAGTTGGAGAGCAGTGGCTAGCTATCACAGCGTGGTTTGTGCACCAGCTGTTATTCACGTATGCACACAAACCTCCCCCCCTTCTTTTACCAGAGTCCTCTGTTCTATCATGGCGGAACACTGTATAGCCCGTTAGTTCTATGGCTGAGTCAGGAGTAATTGGTGTCAGCCAAGTTTCTGTAAGCAGCAGAAGACAGCATTCACTCACAGTTTTCTCCGTTGCTATCCACAATTTCCACTCCTCCAGCTTATTCCCCAAAGATCTCACGTTCGCATAGAAAATGCGGGGAAGCGGTAAGTTATAATGTTGTGTCTTTAGCCTTAATTGCCTTAATCGCCTTCCTCCTCTGCAGCCTCTCTTCTGTTTACGGTCTCTCCTGTGTCTCTTTACTCCCCAGTTCTTTGAAGTCAAAAAATCTTCCTTGCAGACGCGGAGACACTCACAATTTGTGCAGCACTCACTCCGTAGCCGAATAGATAACATGTCCTGCCGACTATAAACAAGTCTATTTTGGCAGGACAAAAAAGCCAAATTCTGAGTTAAGGAGCAACCAGCCGCTGCATCTACACGCGCCGCCATCTTAGTTTGGTTCCTGTTCAAGGAATCAACTTCAGCCTTCATGGCATTAAGCCAAGGCTCAGCATCTTTAGAGGTTAACTCCTGAACCTCTTTGAAGCTTGAAGGTTCCCACACCTTCTCTAAGCTACTAAGAACAGCAGTTGCCGTCTTAGCAAACTCATCAGCAAATCTCTTTGGAGGTCTGCCTTTGGTCGCCCTTTCAGACCTGCGAACCAGACGCAAGTCTTCTGGACTCATCTCCTCCTTCTTAGGAGAAAAGTGACCAATGGTGAACAGTGGTTCTTCCAGTTCATTGTCAGATGCATCAGATGGTCTGACTGAGGCCTTTGCGCTCTTGTAGTCTGCTGTGTCATCACTGTCGCTGACACCAGCAGCAGCGCCGCCCACTGAACTGGAATCCGAACTCTGATCATCACCACCACCACCACCATCATCATCCTCATCCTCATCCTCAGCTTTCTCAGCTTTCTCAACATTATCTGCCTTTTTCACATCACCTTCATCCTCCTCTGGGTAACTCTGGAAAATTCCCACATTTTCCCCCCACTTAGGATTGTACTCAACACTCTTTGTGAACTTAATGGACTTAGAGTTAGTCATCCATACTCTGTATGCACCTTTTTCGTACCCCATGAACAAACCATGTGCCCCACGCTTCCCAAGCTTGTTGCTCTGTGGGGTGTGTACCCACATGTCAGAACCAAAGATTCTCATGTGCTTGACGTTCGGTTTCTTACCAAACATCTTCTCGTAGGGAGTACAACCAATAGGTGATGACAGTCTGCGATTATAGGAATAAACAAACGTCGACAGAGCTTCCCCCCAAAACTTCTCAGGGAGGTTGGCATCATGCAACAAGGTTTTCAGGCCTTGAAGCAAAGTCTGATTTGCTCGCTCCGCAAGTCCATTCATCCATGGCGATCTAGGCGTTGACAAGTCATGCTGGATTCCCTTCTCAGTCAGGAAAGCTTCAAACTGCTGAGAAGTGAACTCCCCGCCCCGATCAGTAAACAAACAGCCGATACGTTTACTGTGAACATTCTCCAACCAAGCACAGAATGCCTTGAACCTAGGAAACACTTGCGATTTCTGCTCAAGCATAAACACATGAATGTACCTAGAAAAAGAATCAATTAGAACCATGAAGTACCTTGCTCCACCCAAAGAGGGCGCAAGTGGACCAACCAGGTCTGCGTGCACTAGCTGGTAGGGTTTGGAAGCCTGCCTGCTAGACTCCTTGCCTTTTGGAGCAACCTTCACCTTGTTCTCTGCACAAGATACACATTTCATGTGAAACTTACAGGGTTTGATGTTCAAACCTTCAACCAACTCAGGCATCTTGGCCAGCGCCTGCGAAGACATGTGACAAAATCTTCGATGTTGATCATGAATACATCCTGCATGGAGAACTTTGTTAGTTTGAGCAACACAACAAGAATCAACATTAGACATAATAGCATTGTCATCATAAGTTATACAGAATAAGCCATCCATAAACTTTGCAAGCAAAATGTCCTCTTTGCCTTTCCTGATGACACAGGCGCTCCTCTTGAAGGAAATCTCAAAACCACGCCCAGTCAGCTGTGGGACACTAAGCAAATTGTCCGCAGCACCTGGAACAAAAAGTACATCTCTGATGGTAGTGTGCAGACTTGCCAGTTTCACAGTCCCTACTCCTGCAATTTGCAACGTCCTTCCATCAGCCAGGTGGATCGCTCCATCTTGAGGTGTGAAGGAGATAAACAGGTGCTTATCTTTTGACAAATGGCGGCTCGCACCAGAGTCCACAATAAATCTGGCCTTGGCCTTTGGAGCAGCTTTTCCACTAAGCAAAACCTTGTTTTCCACCGGCGTGGGCTTTTGCTGCTTGCCCCCCTGCTCCTGGCCATCAAACTTGCCTTTAGCCTTTGGTGAAGCTGTGCCAGCAAACAAAGCCTTGTTTTCCACTGGCGTGGGCCTTTCACCCCCCTTCTGCTTCGGGCCATCTGCAGGCATCTGTCTCTGTTTACTTCTGGCCTTCCGGCCTCTGCAAAGTTGACCTTGGCTCCCATGGGAAACAGAGCTCTCAGCTGCCGACTCCTTGGCTTCCCCTGGAGGCTGGAATGCTGCCTGGGATGACATCACAGTCAGCTCCCCCTACAGCTTGCAACCGGTGCCCTCGGCACCCCTGCATTCACTCGCATTCTGGGAAACAGCCAGGACCTCCGATGCAGTCAAACTCTGGGCTGGGATGACTGGCAGATGAGCAACTTTCAAAGCATTCCACATCTGACGTGCAGTCGTGTTGCCAGCTAGCGTAGCAATTTCCTCCAGAGAGACGGACAAGACTATTACGTCTACGGCTTTCGAATTCTGAGCCTTCCATCTATCTGTCAGAGGAACTGGAGGGGCTTCACACACAGTATGCCACACTCCAAACTGACGCAGCAAACTCTCACACCATTTTGCCCAGGTCTCATAATTGTGCCTGTTTAACTTTGGGCACTCAGCAGCTTCAGAGGCATGGAAAAACTCCATTCCAGCTCTTTACTTGAGCCGTGAGTCTTTTTCACTTCAGAGACTCCTTATCTTGGCACCCATAAATCACGAAGCCTGCTTGGCTCGGCTCCCAGGCCAATTAGGCCAGCCGGACATCAGAGACTCTTGCCGCGGCAAACAGAAAAGCCTCATTTGCTTTTGCTTTCCCACACATACCTCAGCAGTCTATTGCAGTCTTACTCTCCTGTAAGTGCCGTGAATCTGGGCCCGAAACCTGTTGTTGGGATACTGCCAGGGAGATAATGTCCATCATGACTCCACGTCGTCTCCGGACGTCCATCGATCTCCCGTAGACACGCAGTATCAGCAATTAGCGACACGAGCTCCAGAAATAGATTGCCACATTCCTGGGCTCATGCACACTCTATCAGCAGATAATGCACAGCAAAAGTCGCACTCAGGAGAGCATTATTTACAAGTTTTATTCAGCGTTGATCAGAACAAAAAAAAACATGACTGCCTGCTTCAGTGTCTTCGACACCAAGAAGAAAAACGAAAGCAACAGAAAACATAAACATCCTGTGAACAGGAAATGCACAGGCTGTGACACAAACATCCTGCTCCCTTTTAAGGTGGAACGGAAATAACCTAACAGGAGGCACTACTCGGCATCCTTATATTCCACCTTTCCTCCCAAAGGAGTCCAGGGCAGCAAAGACACAACAGTTAAACAACCAAAACATCCAAAAACAGTTCCTACACAGAAGCAGACTAAGAAAAATCTCTCCTTAGAAGGCTTCTTGAAAGAGGAAGAGGAAGTAGGCATTGAAAAGATAGCAGAGAAGGGACCCCCGATAAGATGGTACCTGCAGGAAGCCGTCATCTGCAGAGCAGAGCCATCCATTGGGTATATAAGGGGTGATATGATTTTTCAGGTGCCTTAGCCTCAACCAATACCTCAAACTATCAGTCAACCTCCTCAGTCTCCTTTATGCTTCTGATGAAATAGGCTATGCCTGCATAAGTTTTTGTTATGTTGTCCTAAAATACCACTACTCTTTTGTCTCTTCCTTCTGAAGGATCCCGGTGAACAAGCAAAAAGCCCTTGAAAACACACACACACACACACACACAAGGACAAGACAAGACAGGGCTGTGCACCACAAACCATCCCAAAATAAGCCTCCATTCCCCATCAATCAATATTGGGCTAAAATCTATAGAACACAAAGCTAAATGCATCTAAAAACTGGTTTTGAAATAGCCTTGGTCTTGCCTAGTCCTTCAGCATTGTGAGTTTAGGAGCTAGTCTGCAAGGGTGAAAATCTAATGGACGATTCCATTGTTGAATTAACCAAGCAAGGGTCATAGTTGCCACCTATGTACCTTGTGGTTGCTCTGTGCCAGAGGGCAAATGAGGGTGGGCCTCCTCCCTCGCCTGGCTGGGAATGAGAAAGGAAAAGGTCAGAGTTGTGTGAGAGAGCTGGGCTGGAAGTTGGCAGAAGTCACAGAGAGAGAGCCATGCCTGATTTCTTCTTGATTCGAAGGCTGTAACTGGAAGAAGCAAGACCTTCTGGGGCGTTAATGCTGTGAGCCTCTCCATCTTCGGCTCAGGTTGTATATGTGTGTGAATAAACCATATATCATAAAGACACCACAGTCTCTGCTGAGCCTCATTCCAAGGAAACTTGCTCTAACAACCTCACTAATGCAGCCCCTTCAGTCCTTTATTCTAGTTCCCCTTTCCATGCCGTACCATACAAGGCTTTGCCAGTATTTTCAGGGTCATCTTCCACGACAATTTAGGGTTGCCATATGTCTGGGGAAACCCGGACATGTCCTCTTTTGGGGGACCAACATGCCTATCTGGGCGATTTTTTACATTTTAAAGGAAATGTCCAGGTTGAGGGGGAGTTGGTGGGGTCTCGGGCTCAGGTGGCTCGGGAGTGGGCTGCTCTGCCCGTCATGGCCCCTGCCAGCCCGAGCTGGGGAAAGGGGCATGGCAGTGGCGACCCCGCCCACCTCTTTTCCCAGCTCAGGCTGGCAGTGCCTCAGGCTGTCCTCTTTTTTTGCTCTTGTACCTTCGTTTTCAAACTGCTTAGTTCTTGAACGTTTTGGCTCCCGGAACTGATTCCATTCAACTTCCAAGGTACGACTGTAATCAAAATAAAAACAACAACCACCCAGTAACCCACAATTGGATGACCCCATTGGGTTTTGGAATTATGGAGGGATGAAAAACTTACCGCATTCCACTTTCTCTACACTATGCGTGTACCCCTGACCGTGTCCTCCCTTACTCATTTCCCCCCTAAACTAGAAAGCCCCAAATGTTTTAGCTTCTCATCTGGGAGTTGCTCCAGCCCCTTGATAATTTTGGTTGCCCTCTGCTGAACATTCCTGCCCCCGCCCCCCAAGCTCTGCCTTCAACTGCAAACGTGGCAGACAATGCCTTCCCTGCAGTTGCACTGCCAAAAAAGTTCAGTTTTACTTTTAAGGACAGGAAATTCTCCTGCAGGCCATCTGTGCTAAAGAGAGGGTGCAGACCACCCAATTTGCATAAAAATAAGACAAGATTAAAAGTGTTGAGTTTTCCCCACCCCATGGAAAAGGAGCAAATGAAAAATCCTCTCCTGAGCTGTGGCTGCTACTTCCTGAGCATGAGAGATGAAAAGGGCCTGTATGGATTTGGCAAAGTCAGCATTCACAGTTCGAGAATCACACTTGGCTCATGACCAAGGGTGTCCAAAAATAGCAAAAGCCAAACCTTTGGCTCAGAGTTGAAATGCTGACGTTCCTCTTCTCTATGGCCTGCTGGTCAGCGGATGCCTTGACCAAGACCTGGTTGTCTAACTTTAGATCTTTCGCCTACACCTGCTGTTCTGGGCTATGAAACAACAGCAGCAATTCAGCCCTTGGCTCACTGCAAATCATGTGTGCAAACACAGAACCTTGCTTGGGGCTGCTTTGCCTCTGACTTACTTTGCAACATCCTCTCCCTCCAGAGGAATCTTGCTTTGAACAAAAGTAACCCACAGTGGAACGGGACGCGGGTGGCGCTGTGGGTAAAACCTCAGCGCCTAGGACTTGCCGATCGCATGGTCGGCGGTTCAAATCCCCGCAGCGGGGTGAGCTCCCGTCGTTCGGTCCCAGCTCCTGCCCACCTAGCAGTTCGAAAGCACCCTTAAGTGCAAGTAGATAAATAGGTACCGTTTTATAGCAGGAAGGTAAACGGCATTCCGTGTGCTGCTCTGGTGCTGGCTCGCCAGAGCAGCTTCGTCACGCTGGCCACGTGACCCGGAAGTGTCTGCGGACAGCGCTGGCTCCCGGCCTCTAGAGTGAGATGAGCGCACAACCCTAGAGTCTGTCAAGACTGGCCCGTACGGGCAGGGGTACCTTTACCTTTATCTTTTTAACCCACAGTGGAGGATCAACTTCACTTTATAAGCCCTGCCCCCCCCCCCACTCCACCCCACATATGGGGAAAATAATACTGTTATAACTGACCTCTCCTGAGGATCCCTTGCTGTTATTCTGTGAGGTCCAAAGCTTTTTGTGACTCCACCAAGCCCCAAACAATGTGGTCCTTAAAAAAATATATGCCTGCACCCGCTTTTACACTTCAGTGGCACTTACTTTGACATGTTGACCATGAATCAGTGTGGCCCTCAGCCTGAAATGGGATCAGCTATCGCTGGTCTGCCCCTTAACTCAGAAGTTGCTGGATCCACATTTCAAAGCCTGCCTTAAGACAGTAAAGCATATTTTTCTACAGCTGAGGTGGGGAATCTGTGTCCCTCCAGATTTTGCTGGTCTCCAATGCCCATCACCATCATGACCAATGGTCTGGGGTTATAGGATCTGGAGTCCAGAAACACCTGGAGGGCCTGAGCTTGAAATTAGGAGTGTCAGTTTTTCACTCTGGGCCTGTGACATTCTGAACAAAGGGACAGTCTCTGCAAGAGCGCTCCAATGCTGAAATGAAAAATATGGCATGTCAAACAATGGCTTGGGATCACACATCCGCTCTGGAAGTCCTAAGGCCAGATGTGTGGGAGCTGTTTGGGCTTACTCACTGATCAGAGGAAGGAGTTCTGGGCACATCATTTTTTTAAAAAAAAAACATTCCCTTTTTAAATTTATGCGAGTGGGTTCTGAAACAAAACATTGCAGCTTGGCGAGTACTTATTCCCAAGGCAAGCCTAAGACATTTTGCTGCCTGAGGGAAAGGACAAAATGCACTGAGGTCAGCTGGGTTGTTAAAAAGGTAGCGGGCAAGGCACGTGACAGCTCTCTTCTCCCACAGAAGCCGCCTAGTCAGGAGGAAGAGCTGAGGGGAATACTTTGCTGATAAATCTCATGGTAGTAATGTGCCTAGATAATTAACATTTTCTGTACAAGTATGAAATTGGTATTGTTTAAACAGTTGAACAAAAATATATATTTCCTAATAACATCAACTCTGATTTGGACCTATTTATAGTATATCCTGAGATTTTACCAAGACATCTATATTTTGCATTATTCTCCAGACATGCCTGGAGTTGTTCAGTGACCATCCGTTCAATCACCTTGCCCAGGAATGGTAAGTTTGAGACTGGACAATAATTGGACATAATGGCCAGGTCCAAATATGTCTTTTTAATAAGCAGTTGAACAATCACTTCTTCAGGTGGTAGGTTTCACTCGTTCAAGTCTGTCCACATCCTCAGAGGCAACAGGTTGTAATGGATCGCATCCAACTTGACTAGACCCAGTGGCGTAGTGGGCTGCGGGGGCACAGGGGCAGTCGCCCCAGGCACAAAATTGTTAGTGCTGCCTCAATACAGCTGCACGCTTCCATCACTGGGGTCCGATGACAACGGCTTGTCCATGCAATCAGGTAAGTGACCTCTCCAGACAATGGGATGGCTCTTCTTTTCTTATCTCTGTGGCTGTGATCCCCTGGGTGATGTGGATGCCATTAGGCAGTCAAATGCGCATGCATACTCCGTCTGTTTCCCTCCCTCCTACCCCCTCCTCCACGTGGCCCCGGGAACTGGCAAGCCATACTATGTCTCTGACTAGGCAGAGCTCTGGCACCCTCCTCCCTTGGTGGAGTCTACCTCTTTTTATCTGCAGAAAAACTCATGACAGGAGTCATTACAGGAGATCTTGGACTCTGTATCAGACCCTGATGGCAAAGGTGGTTCTGTTAGACTGTGAACCACCTGAAAGAGTCTCCTGGTACTGTTTTCACCAACAGATCCAGCAACAATGGTCCTCCTCACCGTCGCTATCGCCACTTGGTAGGCTCGACGTTGAGCTCTAACCCGTGTGTGGTCTCATTTGAAGTGGGTTTTTCACCACCAGCACTTTAGCTGTCTCAGGAATTGTTTCATCACCCTCAGCCCCAGGGGTAGAACCACAGGGTCATCCAAGTGCCATGCCATTGGAGAGGGTGCTTTTTAAGGTTTGTGGAGCAGCACCCTCTTATTCCCCACCACCAAATGTGCTTTCCATGTGTTTGGCCGCCGTCTATCGGGTCTCCCCAGATGAATTTGCTATTAGAAGGAGGCATGTGAAGCCATCATCCTGGAAAGAGATTCTGGAGAGAAGCACTCGACCCAATTTTAGCCTTTGGTTCTGTGAGAGGCGCCCAGTGCTTGGTCTTACTAGCTGCAGCTCAACTTTAACTATGTTTACAGCAGAGGAGCAAGTCCTGGAGGGCTGGCTTCCTATTCTGCCTCTATGGGTGAGTTGGCATTGATGAGGAAAATTCCGGGGTGTGAGGCTACTCAACAGCCCAGCTCGTCGGGCAGAGCCCGTGGGTACTTGCGGTCAGAAATGAAGGAGATTCCAGCCACAAATTGGAGCAAAACAGCGGTCAGGAGACCAAGATCTTTTTTTGTTGCGCAACAGGTTCCCACAGGAGTAAGAACCCCGAACATGGGGTGACATTGACTTTTAAAACTTCCCACGGTCACCCAGAATACATTGCATACAGACCCAATCGCCTTCTCAATCGCTGGTCCAGGAATCAGCGTGTTTTAACATGAGTAGAATGTATCCTCTTACTCAAAATGCATCTCTGGGTTATTTGTGGGGCATAGGAATCTGGGCTGGGACAAACTTCCTCTACATGTGACTAAAGGTGGGTGTGGCCTCACCTGTGCAGGTAACAACAAAAGCACAGGGCAGGGCAGCCATCTCTCTCTCTTTCACCACATGCATCGAAGAAGCAACATCTGCTTAGCCAAAGATGCCCTCTTGGCCTCCAGCCAAGAGAGGACAAAGGGACTGTCTTCTTATGGAATAGTTTTCAAGTGTATGTTACTAAGTCTGCCTTCTGGGATCCGATTGTGAACAGAATGTGAGTAAACTCTTTTTATACTTTTATGGAAGACTGTGTCGTGTCTTATCTTTTATGAGGGAATAAGGGGAAAATACCAGAACAGTTATTATAGAGGCTTTAGCGAGCCTGAGCAAACGCATCCGCTGCCAATTTTAGAAGAGGGGAATGTTACTCTGCTAAATTGTGGAACTTGTTAAGACAAGTTGGATAAGGATATAATCAGACAATATATCCTCTCCTGCATCCTGAACATTCCCACAGGTCTGAGGGACGGTGGACAGGCCATAGGCAAACATGTCCAGACTTCTCACTCAGTACAAGCTTAACACAGGCAAACATGTGAAGGCACCTCTTAAGTAAAGCTGAAGGTAAAGGGAGCCCTGACCATTAGGTCCAGTCGTGACCGACTCGGGGTTGCAGCGCTCATCTCACCTTATTGGCCGCCGAGGGAGCCGCCATAAAGCTTCCGGGTCATGTGGCCAGCATGACTAAGCCGCTTCTGGCGAACCAGAGCTGCGCACGGAAACGCCGTTTACCTTCCCGCCGGAGCGGCACCTATTGATCTACTTGCACTTGGACGTGCTTTCGAACTGCTAGGCTGGCAGGAGCTGGGACCGAGCAACGGGAGCTCAGCCCGTCGCGGGGATTCGAACCGCCGACCTTCCGATCTGCAAGCCCTAGGCTCTGTGGTTTAGACCACAGCGCCACCCGCGCCCCTCCTGCACATCCATACCCTGGTGCAAGTCTGGTGATGGGCTCTTGGTTTCTTTGGCCAACTAACTGCTCAGTAATTGTCACCTTTGGGCACTTCCCTGGGTGTACACGTGTCCTCACACTTGAGGGATTATGGCGGGAGATAGAGGGGGAAAGAGTCCTTTCCTTAAGGGCAAGAATGGCGTTGGAATGGAGGAAATTGATGCAGGGGGTGGATTTTCTGAAGTGAGGGGCTTTTCCTAAGCCGGCAGTCCATAAGGGAAGTGGCTTGACAGATTTCTTGCAACAAAGGATCACTTTTGGCAATAGAAACCAGTTAATGGGCTTTTGATGGACTGAGTCCATTGTTCTCTCAGCAGGCGGCCACTCAGGAGCTCAGTCACGCTGGCAAGGCTCCACTGCTCCGCAGAACGGAAACAGGCAGCGGCACAAGAAAGATTCTGTCCACTAGAGGCCGCTATCCGCTATTGGCTAGCTGTCCAAATCCGATGCTTTTGATTGGGCTATACGCAGCAGTATGTAAATACAGAGTTCATGCCCAAGTCCCCGTTCATATTGATACGGTTTCATACCAGAAAGAGGGAAGCAGGGTCTTTTCTTCATAAAAAAAGATGTGGTGCTTGGTGCGACAGGGGAAGGAAAGGGCTTTCTCGAGCTCATTGTCTCGCGCCCTAGGTATGTGGAGGGGTTTCTGGGGAAGGCGAGATCCCTAGCGAATTTCCCCCTCGGAAATTCCGTATAGCATATTCTTAAAAAAGGGGGGGAAAGGAAAAAGGAGGGGGGGGGGAGAGAAAAGACTGAAAGGGAAGAAAGGTTTCCTCTGTTCCCCTCCACTCTTCCAAAAGAATTCCGAGCTGAGGTGCAGAGCTCTTTCCTCCCTTGTGACCTCCCCACCCTCCTCCTCCTCCCTTCCACATAACTGGCTGTGTCACCTTGCCTGCCAATCATACCTCCCTTTGAACTGAAGCAGAGTTCCATCCCTGTTTGTGCCAGTTCTGGAGTCTAAAAGCCGAGGACCTAAATCAGCCAAAGGAAAATGACACCCTTCCTACCCACGCAAAAATGCAACTTTCATTGGTCTGTTTGCTACTGGACGTGGTCGCCAAGCTTGGCAAAAGGGGTTTGTTTTTTTTTATTTTGGTTTAAGAAGCGAAGCAATAGTTCATTTGCTTGCGAGTGTGGGAGTCTGCAATCCTTGGTGTTCCAGGGCTTTTTGCAAGTTGGAGTTGCCTCCAGTCCACCCCGGATGTAAGAACAGTCCTTCTGGATTAGACCAATGGATGATCTAGTCCAGCACCTTGTTCCCCATAGTTGCCCAGCAGAGGCTCACAACAAGCCCATAAGCAGGACCTGAGTGCAATGGCCCTCTCCCACTCATATTCCCAAGCAGGGCCGGACCTCTGATGAGCCAGAGTGAGGCAGCTGCCTCAGGCGGCCGATGCTGAGGTGAGGGGATTGAGCTGGGAGTGGCCTGTGGCCTGTCCTGTACCCCTACGTTAGCTGACTGCTCTCAAGTGCAGGGAAAGCTCCTGTCCTTTCCAAAGTACTTGGAAGAAGATTCAACAGTCAATCCAATTGGCTTCGGTACCGGAAAGATTTTGGGGTGTTTTACTGTTTTGGATGTTTCAATTTGCTGGGAGCGCCCAGAATGGCTGGGGCAACCCAGTCCGATGGACAGCATAGAAATCTCAACGTTGAATTTGTCTGATTTCCTTTCAGAGCCATTCAAGTTGGTACTTTTCAGCACCTATGGGTGTAGTGGCATCTGGACCATGGACCTCTCAGCTGGTGACTTGTGGGAGTCAGTCTGCAGCTCACCACACCTCAGCCAGTGGGATGTATCACCAGAGATTACAGAACCCCAGCCGAGTCTTCAGAGATGTCCTGCTCTCAGCAGAACAGCTTCTTCCAGAGCAGTGGCGGAGCAGGGTGGGGGCGGTCCGCACTGGGTGTCATCCTGCGGGGGGGGGGGGGGGGACATTCACTGGTGGCTTGGGAAGCTGGGGGTCGTGGGTGGGCGCTCCCAGCTGGAGGAGGCAGGCAGGGGAGAGGACGGGAAGGAGGCAGGTGAGCAAAGAACGGAGGGGGGCAGGAAGGGGAGAGGAAGGAAGCGGGATCGGTGGGTGCGCCTTTCATTCTACCTGGAAGACCAGCGCCTACAGCTGGACTATCAAGTGGATTGAAAGGGTCACTTTGGGGGCAGCGCTGCAAATGCAGAAGGGATCTTGGCCGGTTTCTAAAAAGGGAAAGTGAGTTTCCCTCTGACGAACACTTTCTGCCTCCCCTCTGCAAAGCTCCACATGTTTTCGCCCCACCCTGTCCTCAGCCAACCCCCCACTTAGAAGCCACTCTTGGGTTATTGACTTCTGTGTGCTTGTGTATCTGTGTCTCCCGTGTGGGGTTCCTCTCTGCGTAAAGTCTTCAAGCTGTGCCTGTGTGCACCTGACAAATCTGCCCCATTGCCTTTCCCTCGTCAAAATTTATCTTTCCCCCCACCTCCAGTCTCCGTTGTTGTGGGTCCTGGCTGAATTCCCCATGACTAAAACCTCCCCTTCCGTAGTTTCTGCCAGGAGTGTGGGATGTAAACACAGGAGCAGTCAATGGGGAGGGATGTCTGTCTAGCAAGCAGGTAAACTTCCTGGGGACGGACTTCCTCCGCATGTGACCAGAGGTGGGTGTGGCCTCACCTGTGCAGGTAAATGATAAAAGCACAGGGCAGGCAGCCATATCTCTCTCTCTGCCATCTTCCTTCGATGAGGAAACATCTAAGGATGCTCTCTTGGCTCCCAGCCAAGAGAGGAGGTAAGAACTATCTTCGTATAAGATAGATTCTAAGTGTATGTAACTTTTTAAAGTCTGTCTGCCTTCTGGGATCATATTGTGAACAGAACGTGAGTAAACTCTTTTATACTTTTATAAAGACTGTGTCGTGTCTTGTATTTTAAGAGGGAACAAAGGGGAAATTACCAGAGTAATTATTATAGAGGTTCTAGCGAACCTGTGCAAGCGTTACCTTTGCGAACTTAAAGTGGAATGTCTATAAACTCTGCTGATATTTTGGGAACTTGTTAGCAGAAATTGGATTAGGATATAATCTCACAATATATCCTCTCCTGCACCCCTGAACATTCCCACAAAGGGTTAGTGGCCCCAGTATTGCATATTTCTGCGTATTTTTGAAGGATTGCGTTGGATTGTGATTTTGAGTTGAGTAATATTTTTCTGAGTTAACTTCCTGGTAAGCACATGGTCCTTTGTTCCATAGTGCAGTGGGGATTAAGCAACCCCCCCCCTTCCCTCAGAGTTCACAGTGACCCAAGGCAGTGAAGAATTGTTTTGTATTTTGAGATTTTTGAGATTTTGAGTTTTGAAATTTTGAGAAATTTTTGAAATTTTGAAGAATTTTCAAATTTTGGATTTTAAGATGGTTAGAGCAGCTTTTGATAGTGATGCAAAGCTAGGAATGCCTGTGCTGAATGAACACAATTTCATACACTGGAAGCAGCGCTTGATAGCATGTTTAGATTATATAAGACATTTTGGAAGCTTTAGACCCTCAACCTACAGGATTGTCTGAGGGAGATTTAGCCAAGATAAGTGCTTGGAAACGCATGAACAGCAAAGCTAGACACATAATTTTGAGTGGACTTCGTGATGAGCAGCTATCATTAATAAATAGTACAGAGGATGCGTCTCAAATCTTAAAAGATATTGAGCGCGTGTATGGAGAATCTAGCATAAACTGCTTCGGAAACTTGGTGTGTAAATTAACCAGAGTGAGGATGAATTCAAAAGAGGAATTCACAGAGCACATCAACAAGTTTACTGAGATTATTCAAAGAATTGATCTGACTCCCAAAGCTTTTGATGAAGATACAAAGATAGCATTTTTGTTATCATCGCTTGGACCACGCTTTAGCGCTTTTATAAGTTTGATGGACCATAGACAAGGTCTGACTTTTAAAGACTTGATTGGTTATTTAAAAGAAGAATGCAGAGATAGAGCTGAATCTCCAGTGAGAAATGCTAGAAGCATGGACAGCAGTTATGCATCTAGGCAATGTACAAAGTCCAAAGAGATGCCTAAGAAAGTGATTTGTTTCAATTGTAACAAAGAAGGACATATTGCAAAGAATTGCAGGGCTCCTAAAGCAAAGTAACCCCACCCCTTTCAGCCAAAAGGGGAAAAGAAGGGGAAATGTGAATGCACATGGCTACTGCAAGAAAGGAATTTAACTGTCCAAAATCGTGAGAATAGACGTAATAAATGGATAATTGATTCAGGAGCGAGCTCGCATTTTTCATATAAAAAGGACTATTTTAATGAGATAAATGATGAAGAAGGATCTGAAATTGAAATTGCAGATGGCAACATTGTTAAAGCAAAAGGTGCAGGTTCCATGAGTCTGAAATGCAATATAAACAATGAATGCATTGAGAACACAATCTCTAGAGTTTTGTATGTTCCAGAGCTGAGCTGCAATTTAATCAGCGTGTCCACTTTGGACAAGAAAGGTTTCCAGATCACATTTGGAAATGGAGAATGCAAGGTGACTAAAAATGGCAAAGTGGTTGCTCAAGCAAAGCTAATCAATGGTGTATATGAGCTTGATCTTTCAGAGAACCAGTCTGCAAAAGTGGCACATTCCAGCCAGAAGGATGAAGCAGATCTGGACCTATGGCACAGAAGGCTTGGACATAGGGATACCAACGTCATTCTGGATCTACAGAAAAGAGAACTTGTAAGAGGTTTGCAGGTAAAGCAGAGCAACAAAGCTCCAGCAAAGTGCATAAGCTGTATTACTGAGAAGGCTGTAAAACCTTCATTTCCACGTTGTGCAGAACAAAGAAGCAACAAAGTGCTTGACATAGTGCACACTGACATATGTGGACCCATGAATGTTCCCTTACTGGGAAAGAATGGATATATTTTAATATTTCTGGATGACTTTTCGAGATCTTGTGTTGTATATTTCCTCAAAGAGAAGAGTGAGACAGTGGACAAGCTCCAGGAATATATTGCCATGGTCAAGAATAAATTCCAGAGAGCTCCAGCTGTGTTAATGAGCGACAATGGAGGTGAGTACTGCTCAAATGAAATGCAGGCTCTCCTGGCCAAGGAAGGAATTGCACACGTAACCACAATTCATAGAATCATAGAGTTGGAAGAGACCACAAGGGCCATCGAGTCCAACCCCCTGCCAAGCAGGAAACACCATCAGAGCACTCCTGACATATGGTTGTCAAGCCTCTGCTTAAAGACCTCCAAAGAAGGAGACTCCACCACACTCCTTGGCAGCAAATTCCACTGTCGAACAGCTCTTACTGTCAGGAAGTTCTTCCTTATGTTTAGGTGGAATCTTCTTTCTTGTAGTTTGGAACCATTGCTCCGTGTCCGCTTCTCTGGAGCAGCAGAAAACAACCTTTCTCCCTCCTCTATGTGACATCCTTTTATATCTTTGAACATGGCTATCATATCACCCCTTAACCTCCTCTTCTCCAGGCTAAACATGCCCAGCTCCCTTAGCCGTTCCTCATAAGGCATCGTTTCCAGGCCTTTGACCATTTTGGTTGCCCTCCTCTGGACACGTTCCAGTTTGTCAGTGTCCTTCTTGAACTGTGGTGCCCAGAACTGGACACAGTACTCCAGGTGAGGTCTGACCAGAGCAGAATACAGTGGCACTATTACTTCCCTTGATCTAGATGCTATACTCCTATTGATGCAGCCCAGAATTGCATTGGCTTTTTTAGCTGCCGCGTCACACTGTTGGCTCATGTCAAGTTTGTGGTCAACCAAGACTCCTAGATCCTTTTCACATGTACTGCTCTCAAGCCAGGTGTCACCCATCTTGTATTTGTGCCTCTCATTTTTTTTTGCCCAAGTGCAATACTTTACATTTCTCCCTGTTAAAATTCATCTTGTTTGTTTTGGCCCAGTTCTCTAATCTGTCAAGGTCGTTTTGAAGTGTGATCCTGTCCTCTGGGGTGTTAGCCACCCCTCCCAGTTTGGTGTCTTACACACCACAGCAGAATGCCATAGCTGAGAGAAAATTTAGGTCCATTATGGATATGACAAGGTGCATGCTAAAGGATGCATGTTTGCCACAGAAGCTGTGGGCCGAAGGAGTATACACGTCGGTCTATTTGCAGAATAGCCTGCCAACTAAAGGTGCAGAGCGCACACCATTTGAACTTTGGCATGGGAAAGCTCCCAATCTGTCGCACATACGTGTGTTTGGAAGTCCGTGTTACTTCCACGTGCCCAAGGAACACAGACACAAGCTTGACTCCAGGGCAAAAGCAGGTATCCTTGTGGGATACGCCTCTGGAGGCAAAGGATACAGAATTATGGACTTACAAACTGGTAAGACAAATGCATACCATGCGGTTTATTTTGATGAATATGGAAAAGTAGACATTAAGAACACTGTTGTGGATTCTTCCGAGGAGTCAGAAAGGACTAAAGAATTTGTATATTTCCCTTTTGAGACCCCACAAAGTAATAATCTGCCTTCGAGTGTTACAGCGCCCCCTACAGGCAACGCACCAGAAGACACAGAGGACCAGAACCCTGGCGGCACCAGAGACGAAGAGGAGGACTCAGATGGGGACATGCCTGCGTTGGAGGAGGATGAGGAAGCTGATGCGGTCGCAGAACCAGAGGTCAGGCGCTCGTCCAGAACCAACAGAGGTGTCCTACCATTACGGCTGTCCTACTTTGCAGGGTCGGCAAAGAAGAGATACAGGAGATACATTTGGGAAGAGATACAGGAGATGCCAGCTGCAGAAGCCAGTCTCTGGAGGAAGGCCGCGCAGGAGATGGATGCACTGCATCAGAACAAGACCTGGACACTCACTGAGCTGCCTCCCGGTAAGAAGGCCATTGGCAGTAAATGGGTTTTCAAGGTTAAGAAGGGGTCAGAAGGAGAAGTGCAGCGCTACAAAGCTAGACTTGTAGCACAGGGATTTTCACAGCGTTTTGGTGAAGACTATGATGACGTTTTTGCACCAACCGTGAGGTACAGCAGCGCAAGAATGCTTTTGAGCATTGCAGCCTCCAAGAAAATGAGGGTGAAACACATTGACATTGCTACCGCTTTTCTACATGGGCAGATTTCTGAGGAAATTTATATGAAACAGCCCAAAGGTTTTGTAAAACCACATGAGGCACATTTAGTGTGCAAACTCCAGAAAGGACTTTACGGACTCAAACAGGCTGCTAGAGCCTGGAACCAGAAGTTGCATAAAATGCTGACGCAACTTGGGTACAAGCAAGGCGACGCTGACAAGTGCTTGTACAGTAAGTCAAATAATGGACAATTCTCATATATCTTAGCTTTTGTCGATGACCTGATTATTGCCACAGCAAGTGAAAAAGACTATACACAGATAGTAAAACTCCTTAGCAAAGAGGTGGAGGTCAAGGAGCTAGGAGATGTCCAGTACTACCTCGGGATCCAGGTGGAAAGAGAAGAGGATGGCTCATTTCTTCTCAGCCAAAGACAGAAGATCCACGAGCTAGTTGAGCACATGCAGATGCAAGACGCACATCCAGTTGCTACACCGATGGCTACTGACTTCCTGAAGAATCAGCAGGATTCGAAGCAGTTGCCAGACAACAATGACTACAGGTCGGCGATTGGTAAACTTTTGTATTTAGTTACCACATGTAGACCTGACTTAGCTAATGCTGTGGGGATTCTTAGCAGAAAGGTGAATTCTCCCACTGAGCATGATTGGGCAGGTGTAAAGAGGGTGGTGCGATATTTGAAGGGTACCATGAATTGTAAATTAAGGTTACCATCCGTCAGAGACCCTAAGTTGGTTGGGTATACTGATGCGGATTGGGCTGGGGATAATGCTGACTATAAATCAACAAGTGGTCATGTTTTCATGTTTGGGGATGGACCTGTTGCATGGGGCAGTTATAAACAGAGCTGTGTAGCATTATCTTCCACAGAATCAGAATACGTTGCAGCAACAGAAGCCTGCAGAGAGATCGCCTGGCTTGATCAACTCATAAAGGACTTTGGGTTGGTGAGAAAAGGGCCTGTCAGCTTGCTAGAGGACAATCAAAGTTGCCTGAAGCTGACGCAGAGTGAGAAGTTCCTAGCCAGAACAAAACACATTGGGGTTAAATACCACTACGTACGCCAGATGATCCAGGATGGACTTGTGGAACTATCCTACTGCAGCACCCAAGAGATGACTGCTGACATCCTGACGAAACCCCTACCAAGAGAGAGTTTGCAGAGTCTACGTGTCAAGCTGGGACGCTGGGTGGTTGAATAAAGTTGTTTATGTTTTGTATGTGTTGTATTGCCTGAGAAGGGGTATGTGGGATGTAAACACAGGAGCAGTCAATGACAACATTCCTAGAATGTACATGTTAGAACATGGGGAGGGATGTCTGTCCAGCAAACAGGTAAACTTCCTGGGGACGGACTTCCTCCGCATGTGACCAGAGGTGGGTGTGGCCTCACCTGTGCAGGTAAATGATAAAAGCACAGGGCAGGCAGCCATATCTCTCTCTCTGCCATCTTCCTTCGATGAGGAAACATCTAAGGATGCTCTCTTGGCTCCCAGCCAAGAGAGGAGATAAGAACTATCTTCGTATAAGATAGATTCTAAGTGTATGTAACTTTTTTAAGTCTGTCTGCCTTCTGGGATCATATTGTGAACAGAACGTGAGTAAACTCTTTTATACTTTTATAAAGACTGTGTCGTGTCTTGTATTTTAAGAGAGAACAAAGGGGAAATTACCAGAGTAATTATTATATATATATATTTTTAAAATAATATTTATTAAAGTTTCAAAGAAGTTACAAAAATGAAAAGAAGAAAAAAAAAGAAAACAAAAAATACAAAATACAGAAAAATAAAAACAATTAAAAACAAATCACTCTTTCCATGTCTTATCATTCATTTGCTTGTTTCCCTGACCTCCTGACGCCTCCCTTTTTTGTATTCTAGTTCAATAGTTGTTTCAGCAAGTCCTTACCATTTTTGCTTTTATCTTGATATTTTATCTTGATATATTGTAACTTTACATTTTTACCTGTTAACAATCCATTTTTACATACCACTTTATAACATTATTGCTAAAACCACATAACTTCATTCCAGCATCCTTCTAACATTCCTTAATTTTACAGTGTTTCTTTAGATAATCTTTAAATTTCTTCCAATCTTCTTCTACCGACTCTTCTCCCTGGTCTCGGATTCTGCCAGTCATTTCCGCCAGTTCCATGTAGTCCATCAACTTCATCTGCCATTCTTCCCGGGTGGGTAAATCTTGTGTCTTCCAATACTTTGCGATGAGTATTCTTGCTGCTGATGTTGCATACATAAAGAAAGTTCTATCCTTCTTTGGCACCAGTTGGCCGACCATGCCCAGGAGAAAGGCCTCTGGTTTCTTCAGGAAGGTATATTTAAATACCTTTTTCATTTCATTATAGATCATCTCCCAGAAAGCCTTAATCCTTAGGCACGTCCACCAAAGGTGAAAGAATGTACCTTCATTTTCTTTACATTTCCAACATTTATTATCGGGCAAATGATAGATTTTTGCAAACTTGACTGGTGTCATGTACCACCTGCATATCATAACATTATGTTGGCTGACTGGGAACAGTTATGGACCACAGGTATGAAATTTATGGCATGTAATGCCTTAAGAGAGAATACCAGAGTAATTATTATAGAGGTTCTAGCGAACCTGTGCAAGCGTTACCGTTGCGAACTGAAAGTGGAATGTCTATAAACTCTGCTGATATTTTGGGAACTTGTTAGCACAAGTTGGATTAGGATATAATCTCACAATATATCCTCTCCTGCACCCCTGAACATTCCCACAAGGAGTTCAGCCTACACTCGAGTAGCACCCTGGCAGAGACACGTGCCCGACTGGCATGTTCCCTCCCTCCTGGTCGATCGTTTGGGAGCTTCATAAGCTTTCTTCAGCCCGAACATCACAGCGACCGATGCCAAGCGACACCGGCACACTTAGGGATCCGCAGAGTTTGTGCATCATGCGTGACAGACCTCAGTAACTCAGCATTTTGGCTAATCGACTTTATTTACATATCAACACACACACGGAGCACTGCAACATGGCTCCCTCTCTCTCGAGCATCAGACAGCAAAGAGAAAAAGAACAAAGGACAATAGTCCCACTTCACGGAACACAGGAACACAAACATCCTGTCGCCGTCACTTCCCACTCTGTAGAGTCAAAACATAGACAACAATCCCATGACTGCAATCATGGAGCTGGAATTCTAACAGTTTCAAGCGCTACCACAGGTTCCGCAGAATATCTGTACTGCATGGTTTAGTGTGGCAGCACCTGCCCTTTGGAACTCCCCGCCTCTTGCAACAAAGCACGTGCCTTTGCTAGACACTTTTCAGGCACCTGCTAAAAGCATTCTTGTTTAGGCAAGCATACCTAGGAGCTTAGGAAGTTGAAGAAATTTTCATCTCTTTTAATATTTTAGCTTTTGTATGTTTTAAAGTAGGATTGTTGATTTTTCTTGATTTTACTGCTGTGGTGGTTTTTTGGTTTTTTGTTTTGGTAAACTACTTTGCAGGCTTTTTAAAATAAATTTTATTAAATAAAGAAGCAATACATAGAACTCAGAATAGAAATATATAGGAAAATATATACCCCCCCATTTTCTTTATTTTTCCTTCTCCTCCTCCTGCTGCTGCTCCTCCTCCTCGTGTTCCTCACCTGAAGGAAAAGGCAAAGAACCACCATTAAAATTGGTGCCTGGTATGTGCAACCATATGCTGTATTTTTATTCTTTTTGGCAAGAAAATGGGCACACAAGGAGGCAGCAAACCTTTGTGCCCTTCCGAGGCACATGCGCAGTCTGCTACTGGCCTCTGGTCTCCTGCGCATGGGGTGGGGGTGGGGGGGAGGCCACCCCTTCCACGCAGCGAAGGCGACCTTGGCATGGCTACCAGCTGCCCACAAAGGCGCACTGAACTGGGCTCCAGACTGTGGTGGGACTCCCCTAAGCCCCAGCCAACATGGCCAGCGCTCATCAGGGATGATGGGACTTGAAACCCATTGGGAGGGAGGGCCATGTGAAGACAGGATTCTCAAAAATACCTCTGGCTTGCGGCTGCTGGAGTGTTGCTGGCAACGCCTGGAGTTTCTCTTCAAGCTCCCAGAGCTTCAAACGGAATACTTCAGCTTCCTTAAATACTGTTTCAGCTGCATGCCACACCTCAGCCAAAAGAGCTGCTTTAACTCAGAAAAAGAAGGGAGCATCTGTGCATGTCATTCCGGTCAAGTTGCACCAAAGTGGGACTTGTTCATCTGAGCTCCCCAAGCTGGTTTTTCTAATTGTTTGACTGGGGTTGTTTGTTGGTTTTTCTTTAATTTGGAGCAAGGCCTCTTTATGTGCCCTTTCAATCCCCAAGAGCCAGCACTGTAAATCAGTTTTAAGGGAGTCTTAGAAGCACAGCTGCCGCCACCCCCCACCCCCCACACCTCAACATCACCAGCAGTTACACATACAGGCTTTTAAAACTTATTTAATATCTTTTTAAAAAAGTTAACCTTGTAATTCCTAAATCATTTTAAACACTTTGAAATACTTCCTAAAATTCTGCTTTTTAACATTTAGGTAAATGATGTAATAAAGGAACCCAAATGGCCAGATATTTCCCTGTTTCAGTTTTATCCCATAATGTATCCATTTTGCTACATGCCAACAATACGGTGTTGTTAGCACAAACATTCTGAGCGTCTGCACATGCGCGAGCAGTGAAACCTGGAAGTAACCCGTTCCGTTACTTCTGGGTCGCCGCGGGACGCAACCTGAAAAGACGTAACCTGAACCGAGCGGAAGAAGAGGTATGACTGTATTTGAGGATTTGCTTCTCTGATAGGAGTACCGGGTCTCATCAGATGACAGCCTCGGCCTTGAAGGCATCAAGATCTGCACAAGCAATTCTTAGCTTTACCAGAACTGAAGGCGGCAATGGGATTGCCCCTGCTCTGAGAAGATATACAGTGGTACCTCGGAAGTCAAACGGAATCCATGCCAGAAGTCCGTTTGACTTCCAAAACATTCGGAAACCAAGGCGCAGCTTCCGATTGGCTGCAGGAGCTTCCTGCACTCGATCCAAAGCCGCGGAAGCCCCGTCGGACATTTGGGCTCCAAAGAACATTCACAAACCGGAACACTCACTTCCGGGTTTGTGGCGTTCGGGAGCCAAAACATTCGAGTCGCAAGGCGTTTGGGATCCAAGGTACGACTGTATTGGTAAGGGGTCCCCACAGGTAACATGGGGGGGGAGAATGATGGGGGGATCGGGAGAGACAGGGAAGCCCGGAGGGAACGCCCCACCTAGCCCAGCTCCCACCCCAAGCCAATATCACCAGCGGCTGGGGCAAAAGAGCAGAGGAACCATGCACCGGGGACCGGCTCAGGGCTAGAAGAACGCGGCGTGGACCCTCCCCTGCCAGTGCAGGGGGGCACAGCAAAAACCATGCTTTATCTTATTTAGTTTATTTTCAGTCCATTTCTTCTCCGTATTTTAAAACCCTAGGAACCCAGGTAGGCGGCCTGAACCACTGGAGCTCATTTCCTGGAACTGCCACCTCAGCCCTGAACTAGGGACCCAACACCAAGCCCTGGGGGTCCCACGGGAGAATTCAAACTGCCCCTTTTTCTTGTTCCCTTCTCTCTCTCTCTCTCTCTCTCTCTCTCTCTCTCTCTCTCTCTCTCTCCTCCTTCTTCTTTAGTTATACAAACAACCCTCCCTTTTTTATTAATACATTATTACTCATTATTCATCCATTTCTATTCACTTCTTACTCATTTACTCATTTTCATTATTATTACTTTCTCTTTTTTTTAAAAAAAAAGTTTTTTTTAAATTTCTCATTAAAGAATTCTCTATATATATCTACTTTTCCATCCCCACTCCCCCCTTTTTCTATTTACTTATTAAAATGGTTTTTTTCTTTTCCTTCTCTTTTCTGAACAAACAATTTTCAGTAGGATTTTTTATGTTTTCTTTTTCTTTCTTTCTTCTTTTTCTCTCTATCTCTTTTCTCTCTTTCTTATCTTTTCTTTTCCATCTTGTCTTTTGTCTCACACTATAACTTGAACCACCACAGCGACTTTTGATTTTTAAATAGAATTCCATTAGCCTTTACATTTTTAACTTTTGACTCTTATCTGCAAACCCGCAGCCCCACCTCCCCACCTTAACACTGGGAGGGCCATGTCCCCGGAATTTGTGAAGACAGGATTCTCAAAAATACCTCTGGCTTGCGGCTCCTGGAGTGTTGCTGGCAACAGCTGGAGTTTTTCTTCAAGCTCCTGGACCTTCATACGCAATGCTTCATCATCCTTAAGTACTGCTTCCGCCCCCATCTTAGGGCTATTGGGCGCCTTCTTCAGTATTTCAACATCCTGGAGAGGACAGACACTTCCTGCTAGACATTTACTCCAGACATTTACAGAAGGCACAGAGGCACTGGTTGAAGAAGTTGGGAATGAGCAGACAGTGCTATTGCTGAGAAGGAGCTCCACCCCAGGGTGAGAAAGAGCTCTTTCCCTAGCCTGCAGGTGCCAGAAGGCCAAGCACTGGTGTTCCAGTGGTGGTACTTCAGAGGAGTATGAGAAAAGGCTGCTCTGGATTCTGGGTATATAAATGGCCTTGCCTGAAGCTGTGGATTGTGCTCTGCATTAGCAGAGAGGCTATACTTAGTTGCAAATGAAGCACATTTCAGTCATTATAGAAACCGGTGTTTCCATGCATGCTTGTTCAGGAACTTTGTGAACTAGACAGCCGCTGTTTTAAACTAACCCTTTTTCTGGCAGGTTAAATGATTAAAGTTGACTTGATTCACTTCATCCGCCAACTACCCTTCTAAGCAACCAGAGCAATTACAAATAAAAGGATCTCCAACCGTGCGCTATCCCTATCTGCAAGCGAGCTCTCCCACAAAATGGGGGGGGGGGACAGGGGATCCCCTCTGCTGTGCTTTGCCTCAACGCCCCAAAGACAAGCCGTCCAGCTGGAGAAAAGGGGGGAGGGGTGTACGCCACAGGAACGGCCAAGAACGCTGCTTTTTGCTCAGCAATGAGACGTTAAAGCAGACATACCTTCCTCTGGGTGTGCTCTCTCGGGTCTGGCTCTCCCTCTCCTCAGCGGCGGCAGCTGCAGCAAGGTCGGGGCACCCCCCCAGCCAGCGGATTGGCTGGCTGGAACTGGCTGGAATGTCCCCGGATTTAATTAATGTCCCCGGATGTAGTCGGGACCTCCGATGCTGCTTGCTGCCATGGCGTCAGCCATGTTGCAGCGCAGGAAGTCCCCAGGCGTAAATCCAGGGACATTCCGGGGACAAATTTCTGCCGGGGACAGATTGCTGAATCCGGGGACTCTCCCTGGCAACCAGGGACGCCTGGTAAGCCTCCTTCTGGCCTTACCTGAGCAGCAAGTGCAGCTTGTCCTGGATCACCGTGGATCCCTTCAGCTGCCATCAAGCTCCCAGGTGTGGATCTGTTGTCCTGACCTGATTTTTAAATAGAATTCCATTAGGTGTTACATTTTTAACTTTTGACTCTTTATCTGCAAACCCGCAACCCCACCTCCCCACCTTAACACTGGGAGGGCCATGTCCCCGGAATTTGTGAAGACAGGATTCTCAAAAATACCTCTGGCTTGCGGCTCCTGGAGTGTTGCTGGCAACGCCTGGAGTTTCTCTTCAAGCTCCCAGAGCTTCACAAGGAATCTTTGAGTTTCCTGAAATACTGTTTCAGCTCCTTGCCACACCCCAGCCAAAAGACCTGCTATCACTGAGAAAAAGAAGGGAGCATCTGTGCATGTCATTCCGGTCAAGTTGCACCAAAGTGGGACTTGTTCATCTGAGCTCCCCAAGCTGGTTTTTCTATTTGTTTGACTGGGGTTGTTTGTTGGTTTTTCTTTAATTTGGAGCAAGGCCTCTTTATGTGCCCTTTCAATCCCCAAGAGCCAGCACTGTAAATCAGTTTTAAGGGAGTCTTAGAAGCACAGCTGCCGCCACCCCCCACCCCCCAACATCACCAGCAGTTACACATACAGGCTTTTAAAACTTATTTAATATCTTTTTAAAAAAGTTAACCTTGTAATTCCTAAATCATTTTAAACACTTTGAAATACTTCCTAAAATTCTGCTTTTTAACATTTAGGTAAATGATGTAATAAAGGAACCCAAATGGCCAGATATTTCCCTCTTTCAGTTTTATCCCGTAATGTGTCCATTTTGCTACATGCCAACGATATGGTGTTGTTAGCACAAACGCAAGTGGGTATGAGGCGATTACTAAAGAACTTTGGGAGACTGTGTCGTAACAAAGATTTGAATACAAATTATTCCAAGACAAAAGCCGTAGTATTGGGGGCACAGCCCAGGAAGGAGAAATGGCTCCTAAATGGACAAGCCATTGAACAAGTCAGGCATTTCAACTACAGTGGTACCTCTGGTTGCGAACGGGATCCATTCCGGAGCCCCATTCGCATCATGAGCAGAACGCAACCCGCGTCTGCGCGTGTGTGGGTCGCGATTTGCCGCTTCTGCGCATGCGCGTGACATCATTCTGTGCGTCTGCACATGCGCGAGCAGCGAAACCTGGAAGTAACCCGTTCCATTACTTCCGGGTCGCCGCGGGACGCAACCTGAAAAGACGTAACCTGAACCGAGCGGAAGAAGAGGAATGACTGTATTTGAGGATTTGCTTCTCTGATAGGAGTACTGGGTCTCATCAGATGACAGCCTCGGCCTTGAAGGCATCAAGATCTGCACAAGCAATTCTTAGCTTTACCAGAACGGAAGGCGGCAATGGGATTGCCCCTGCTCCGAGAAGATATACAGTGGTACCTCGGAAGTCAAACGGAATCCATGCCAGAAGTCCGTTTGACTTCCAAAACATTCGGAAACCAAGGCACGGCTTCCGATTGGCTGCAGGAGCTTCCTGCACTCGATCCAAAGCCGCGGAAGCCCCGTCGGACATTTGGGCTCCAAAGAACATTCACAAACCGGAACACTCACTTCCGGGTTTGTGGCGTTCGGGAGCCAAAACATTCGAGTCGCAAGGCGTTTGGGATCCAAGGTACGACTGTATTGGTAAGGGGTCCCCACAGGTAACATGGGGGGGAGGAGAATGATGGGGGGATCGGGAGAGACAGGGAAAGCCGGAGGGAACGCCCCACCTAGCCCAGCTCCCACCCCAGGCCAATATCACCAGCGGCTGGAGCAAAAGAGCAGAGGAACCATGCACCGGGGACCGGCTGGGGGCTAGAAGAACGCGGCGTGGACCCTCCCCTGCCAGTGCAGGGGGGCACAGCAAAAACCATGCTTTATCTTATTTAGTTTATTTTCAGTCCATTTCTTATCCGTATTTTAAAACCCTATGAACCCAGGTAGGCGGCCTGAACCATTGGAGCTCATTTCCTGAAACCGCCGCCTCAGCCCTGAACTAGGGACTCGACACCAAGCCCTGGGTCCCACGGGAGAAATCAAACTGCCCCTTTTTCTTGTTCCCTTCTCTCTCTCTCTCTCTCTCTCTCTCTCCTCCTTCTTCTTTAGTTATACACACAACCCTCCCTTTTTTATTAATACATTATTACTCATTATTCATCCATTTCTATTCACTTCTTACTCATTTACTCATTTTCATTATTATTACTCATTTTTCTCTTTTTTTAAAAAAGGTTTTTTTAATTTCTCATTAAAGAATTCTATATATATATCTACTTTTCCATCCCCACTCCCCACCCCCTTTCCTCAAAAATACCTCTTGCTTGCGGCTCCTGGAGTATTGCAGGCAATGTCTGGAGGTTTTCTACAAGCTCCTGGACCTTCATACACAATGCTTCATCATCCTTAAGTACTGTTTCCGCCCCCGTCTTAGGGCTATTGGGCGCCTTCTTCAGTATTTCAACATCCTGGAGAGGACAGACACTTCCTGCTAGACATTTACTCCAGACATTTACAGAAGGCACAGAGGCACTGGTTGAAGAAGTTGGGAATGAGCAGACAGTGCTATTGCTGAGAAGGAGCTCCACCCCAGGGTGCTAAAGAGCTCTTTCCCTAGCCTGCAGGTGCCAGAAGGCCAAGCACTCGTGTTGCAGTGGTGGTACTTCAGAGGAGAATGAGAAAAGGCTGCTCTGGATTCTGGGTATATAAATGGCCTTGCCTGAAGCTGTGGATTGTGCTCTGCATTAGCAGAGAGGCTTTACTCAGTTGCAAATGAAGCATATTTCAGTCATTATAGAAACCGGTGTTTCCATGCATGCTTGTTCAGGAACTCTGTGAACTAGACAGCCGCTGTTTTAAACTGGCCCTTTTTCTGGCAGGTTAAACGATTAAAGTTGACTTGATTCACTTCATCCGCCAACTACCCTCCTAAGCAACCAGAGCAATTGCAAATAAAAGGCTCTCCAACCGCACGCTATCCCTATCTGCAAGCAAGCTCTCCCACAAAGTGGGGGGGGACAGGGGATCCCCGCTGCTGTGCTTTGCCTCAACGCCCCAAAGACAAGCCGTCCAGCTGGAGAAAAGGGGGGAGGGGTGTACGCCACAGGAACGGCCAAGAACACTGTCTTTTGCTCAGCAATGAGGCATTAAAGCAGACATACCTTCCTCTGGGTGTGCTCTCTCGAGTCGGGCTCTCCCTCTACTTAGCGGCAGCGGCTGCAGCAAGGTCGGGGCACCCCCCCCAGCCAGCGGATTGGCTGGCTGGAACTGGCTGGAATGTCCCCAGATTTAATTAATGTCCCCGGATGTAGTCGGGACCTCCGATGCTGCTTGCTGCCATGGCGTCAGCCATGTTGCAGCGCAGGAAGTCCCCAGGCGTAAATCCGGGGACATTCCGGGGACAAATTTCTGCCGGGGACAGATTGCTGAATCCGGGGACTCTCCCTGGCAACCGGGGATGCCTGGTAAGCCTCCTTCTGGCCTTACCTGAGCAGCAAGTGCAGCTTGTCCTGGATCACCGTGGATCCCTTCAGCTGCCATCAAGCTCCCAGGTGTGGATCTGTTGTCCTGACCTGATTTTTAAATAGAATTCCATTAGCCTTTACATTTTTAACTTTTGACTCTTATCTGCAAACCCGCAGCCCCACCTCCCCACCTTAACACTGGGAGGGCCATGTCCCCGGAATTTGTGAAGACAGGATTCTCAAAAATACCTCTGGCTTGAGGCTCCTGGAGTGTTGCTGGCAACGCCTGGAGTTTCTCTTCAAGCTCCTGGAGATTCACGCGGAATGTTTGAGTTTCCTTAAATACTGTTTCAGCTGCATGCCACACCTCAGCCAAAAGAGCTGCTATCACTCAAAAAAAGTTTTAAAAGTTTTTTTTAAAATTTCTCATTAGAGAATTCTATATATATATATAAGTACTTTTCCTTCCCCACTCCCCCAGTTTTTCTATTTATTTATTACAATGTTTTTTTTCTTTTCCTTCTCTTTTCTGAACAAACAAACAAACCATTTTCAGTAGGATTTTTTGTGTTTTCTTTTTCTCTCTATCTCTTTTCTCTCTTCCTTATCTTTTCTTTTCCATCTTGTCTTTTGTCTCACACTATAAGTTGAACCACCACAGCGACTTTTGATTTTTAAATAGAATTCCATTAGCCTTTACATTTTTAACTTTTGACTCTTATCTGCAAACTCCCAACCCCACCTCTCCACCTTAACACTAGGAGGGCCATGTCCCCGGAATTTGTGAAGACAGGATTCTCAAAAATACCTCTTCCTTGTGGATCCTGGAGTATTTCTGGCAACAGCTGGAGTTTTTCTTCAAGCTCCTGGACCTTCATACGCAATGCTTGATCATCCTTAAGTACTGTTTCCGCCCCCGTCTTAGGGCTATTGGGCGCCTTCTTCAGTATTTCAACATCCTGGAGAGGACAGACACTTCCTGCTAGACATTTACTCCAGACATTTACAGAAGGCACAGAGGCACTGGTTGAAGAAGTTGGGAATGAGCAGACAGTGCTATTGCTGAGAAGGAGCTCCACCCCAGGGTGCTAAAGAGCTCTTTCCCTAGCCTGCAGGTGCCAGAAGGCCAAGCACTCGTGTTGCAGTGGTGGTACTTCAGAGGAGTATGAGAAAAGGCTGCTCTGGATTCTGGGTATATAAATGGCCTTGCCTGAAGCTGTGGATTGTGCTCTGCATTAGCAGAGAGGCTCTACTTAGTTGCAAATGAAGCACATTTCAGTCATTATAGAAACCGGTGTTTCCATACATGCTTGTTCAGGAACTCTGTGAACTAGGCAGCCTCTGTTTCAAACTGGCCCTTTTTCTGGCAGGTTAAACGATTAAAGTTGACTTGATTCACTTCATCCGCCAACTACCCTTCTAAGCAACCAGAGCAATTACAAATAAAAGGCTCTCCAACCGTGCGCTATCCCTATCTGCAAGCAAGCTCTCCCACAAAGTGGGGGGGGGGGACAGGGGATCCCCGCTGCTGTGCTTTACCTCACAGCCCCAAATACAAGCCATCCAGCTGGAGAAAAGGGGGGAGGGGTGTACGCCACAGGAATGGCCAAGAACGCTGTTTTTTGCTCAGCAATGAGACGTTAAAGCAGACATACCTGTGAGGAGAACCTGAGCTTACAGGGTTAAACAGCTCAGAATGTACGCCCTGCCTACTATTGGGAGGGGGGAGATTCTGCGTCATATCCGAGAGTCTCCAGCCTTTGTTCTTTCTCTCTACTTTCGCTTTTGAGGAGAGTGCATGTGTTTTCACGATGCTGTTCGACAATGGATAGTTTCTGCTTAAATAAAACTGCTTTTAGCTGCTAAGATCCTGAGTGGACTTTATTTAAGCACACTGAAGGAAAGCACTTGAGTTTGCAGCTTTCTCTGACCGCTGCTTAACTCTGCGTTTGCTCAGAGCTTCGGAATGTGGCCCTTTGAAGTGCGGAGGCCTGGGCGGTAGCTGCGCAGCCGAAGCGGGCTGGACGCCAGGACTTATCTGAGCAATAAATCTTCTTCAGGTTATGGGCGACAGTTACTGCAATTAGAGGAAGCTTCTTTGAAGCCTGCTTTGAAGTACTGTGTGCTTTAAAAGGCTGTGAAACTTGAGAAGCTGCTGTTTTTTGCTTCCCGTCACTGTGGCTCCCCCTCCCATCTTGTGAGAGAATGTCCAGTGGAGGCACAGGAACAGCCGAAGGCCGTCTCCCGTAGCAACCAGATAAAGGGCTCTTCTTCAAAGCGTGGGAAAGGCAAGCCGAAGGCAGCTGGCAGAGACACTGAACATAAACATTTGGCAGCCTCTATGGCTGCAGTCAAGAGTTGTCAACAGGATGCTGTGCTGGCTTTTGTGATCGACAGTGGAGCGTCCCATCACCTAGTGCCATCTGCAGGATTCCTGGAGAACTGCACCTCTGTATCTTCTGGGAAGACTGTCTGTTTAGCAGATGGGACTCGACACCCACTCACGCAGACTGGCTCACTGTTTTGTTCTTTCTTACAGGATTCAATCCAGGCTTTTGTTGTTCCAGGACTGTCCTGCACATTGCTGTCTGTCAGCGCCCTTCTTGCTGAGAACTACAGAGTGTGTTTTGAGAACAATAAGTGTTCTATTTCTAAGAATGGACAGCAACTAGTCAGTGTTGAATGTAAAGACAGGTTGTTTGTGATAGATGCTTCTTTTGCAGGTACAGGTGACACGGAGGTGGCTCAAGCACAGTGTGCCAACGTTCCAGTTCATGATGCGTGTGCTCACTTATGGCACCGACGCATGGCTCACGTGTCCTGGGGGTCAGTGAAGAAGATCCCAGAGTGTACGCAAGGGTGCAAAATGAAATCATGTGCTAAGTTTCTAGATTGCAGAGCGTGCAAGTCTGCAAAGGTAAAAATGTGCACATACCCTAGGTCTGAGAGGGTGACCACTAGGGCTTTTCAGTTAATTCATGCAGATTTGTGTGGTCCGATGTCTGTGACCAGTATGGGCGGAGCCAAATATGCGCTGGTTCTGATTGATGACCATACACGCAACTCCTGGATCTTCACGATCCAACACAAAAATGAAGCTGCGCCGCTAATTAAAGACTGGATTGCGGCTGTGGAACTGCAGTTTTCCACACGGGTGCAAAACTTTCAGAGCGATCGCGGTGGGGAGTTCACCGGGTCTGCACTGCAAAGTTTCTTCCGCAAAAAGGGGATTCAACACCGATTGTCCTCTCCACACAGTCCCCAACAAAACGGGATTGCGGAAAGACAGAACAGGACTCTAGGGGAGATGTCCGCAGCTCTTTTGTTTGATGCCGGGCTCCCACAGCGCTTTTGGGGGGAGGCTTGGCGAACGGCCAACTTTATTCTGAACAGGTCGTTCAATTCAGTGGTAGGTGACACACCCTACTTCTTGCTGCATGGAAAGAAGCCGAAAGTGCACTACTTCCGCGTTTTTGGCTGTGAGGCTTGGGTCCTCATACCAAAGGCCAAACGCAAGAAAGGTGAACCCAAGTCCCAAAAGATGATTTTCTGTGGGTATGAGCCAGGGACCAAGGGGTGGAGGTTTGCTTATCCGTCAGGGAATCAGTCCAGGATTCAGCTCAGCAACAGTGCTGAATTCTGTGAGCAGAGTGGCTGGGCAAGGATACATGGGAACCCTGACATCCTGTCAGAGAGTCTGCTTGACTCTGCCGATGAAGGAGAGGAAGAGGTTGAACCTGCTACTGAGGCCCAGAGTCCAGACCCAGTGCAGGCAGAGGGGAGAACTTCTCCCAAGGCTGTGAAGATTGAGCAACGCAGTGCTATATCTTCCCCCACAGGTTCGGCTGAGAAGTCCAGAAGGCGCAGTAAGTCAGAGGGGGAGCTCTCTGATGCCAAGGACGTTCTGGCTGGCCCCAGTGGGTCAGAGGGGGTTCCTGAAGTAGTGCTGCGCCGTTCAGCTCGGACGACCAAGGGGAAACCTCCTGAAAGGTTTGCCGTCACTAGCGTGTGGGTCGGAATGGCACAGTGTGAACCCGAGAGTTTTGAGGATGTTCAGAAACTGCCTCAGGAAGAAGCCAGAAAATGGCATGAGGCGATGCAGAAGGAAATGAGCTCAATGGAGTCTCTAGGTGTGTTCTCCCTCACGAAGTTGCCGGTGGGCAAACAGGCCGTGGGTAGCCGCTGGGTTTACCGTCTTAAGCCCACAGCGACAGGAGAACCGCAGTATAAGGCCAGATTAGTGGCGAGAGGATTCACGCAGCGCAGGGGGTTGCATTATACGGAAGTTTATGCTCCCACCTGTAGGAGTGAATCTCTACGTTTGCTCTTGGCCGTTGCTGCACAAAGAGGTTTGCTGGTGCATCATTTTGATGTGGATGTTGCTTACTTGAACTCAGACCTCCAGGAGGATTTGTACATGCTTCCTCCTCCAGGGTTTGAGGGCAATGAGCAAGGTACTGTGTGGAAACTTCACAAGTCAATTTACGGCCTGAAGCAGTCGGCCAGGAATTGGAACTTGTGCCTGAATGAAGCTTTGGAGAAGCTAGGTGTAATGGGAATTGGGGTTGCTTGTGCGTAAATTCCAAACTGCTCCCAGCTGTTGGGGTAGCTAAACCTTTCCCTGATTTGACAGCCCTTACAAGGCGACTGTCTCAGTCACTGGCAGAATCCGTCAGTGGGCGTTCCCTAAACTTCTTCCAACATAAAAGCTGTTTGACGCCAAGTCTCCTCCTAGCCTCCCTGCGCGGAAGTCTCCTGCGCAGAGTGGGCATGGCCAGCGGAGGTCCTGGGCTCTCCCCGCTGGACCCTGTGGAAGGGTCTTGGAGCCCTCTCTCTGAAGACCTTCCCTCCTCCCCTTCTTTCCTGGTGTCACGCCGATTTCCTTCCCCAAGGGAAGTGTTCTCCCTCTCCCTGCTGGTCCCTTCTCCTGCATCGTTGGAGAGCCCTACCTCCACTCTGGGCTCCGATGTCAGTTCCCTGACACTAGGTTTCAGGAAGAGTCTTGCTGACAGTTGCCTGTTCCTTAGAGGATCAGGAGACTCACAGGAACTGGTGTTATTTTACGTTGATGACATCATCCATATTGGAAAGGCAGACAAACAGGTGCAGAAGTTTGCCAAAGAGCTTGGGAAGCGGTTTCAGCTCAAGAACCTGGGTGCAGTAAAGATCTACCTAGGCGTCCAGATAGCGAGAACTGAGGATGGTAGCTTCTTGCTCAGTCAGAAAGGCAAGATTGAGCAGTTGCTTGAGAAGTGCAGAATGTCCGATTGTGCAGGAGTTCAGACACCCATGGAGACGAACTTCGTGAAAGAGAGCCAGCAAGCAGAAAGTGCCGAGTTTGAGAATGCTGAGCTCTTTCAGTCAGCTCTAGGTAGTCTGTTGTATCTGTCCCAATGGAGCAGACCAGACATTGCCTTTGCTACCAACCTGCTAAGTAGGGAAGCGTCAAAGCCCAGTGTGAGTGCTTGGCACGGTATCAAGCGGGTACTGCGCTACCTGCAGCATACCAAAGACTTCTGTCTTAAGCTGCCAGCTGAAGGTGAGCCGAAGCTCACATGCTATGCGGACAGTGACTGGGCAAATTCGCAGGACCGCAAGTCTGTGTCTGGGTTGGTGGTAAAGTTTGGGAAGTCACTAGTTGGGTGGAAGTCCCGGAAGCAAAGTCTCATTGCGCTGTCTTCTACTGAGGCTGAATTCAGCGCACTGTCAGATTTGTGACGGGAACTAGAGTTCTATAGATGCTTGGTGCAAGAGATCAATGGGGATTGTAGCTTGCCCATCACGGTTTGGGAAGACAATCAACCTTGTTTGAAATTGGCTGAATCTGCGCAATTTAAGGCCAGAACCAAGCATCTGGACATACGTTTCCAAAATGTGTGTCAGAGTGTTCAGTCAGGTTTGATTCGGCTGAAGTCTTGTGCCAGTCACAGTAACTTGGCCGATGGATTTACCAAGCCTTTAAGCTTCCAGCGTCATGGGGAGTTTTGTGGTGGTTTGGAGTTGGGGGTAAGTTCTGTACATACTTTCCCCACAGTAGCGCAGGGCGAGAGGGGGTGTGAGGAGAACCTGAGCTTAGAGGGTTAAACAGCTCAGAGTGTACGCCCTGCCTACTATTGGGAGGGGGGAGATTCTGCGTCATATCCGAGAGTCTCCAGCCTTTGTTCTTTCTCTCTACTTTCGCTTTTGAGGAGAGTGCACGTGTTTTCACGATGCTGTTCGACAATGGATAGTTTCTGCTTAAATAAAACTGCTTTTAGCTGCTAAGATCCTGAGTGGACTTTATTTAAGCACACTGAAGGAAAGCACTTGAGTTTGCAGCTTTCTCTGACCACTGCTTAACTCTGCATTTGCTCAGAGCTTCGGAATGTGGCCCTTTGAAGTGCAGAGGCCTGGCCGGTAGCTGCGCAGCCAAAGCTGGCTGGACGCCAGGACTTATCTGAGCAATAAATCTTCTTCAATACCTTCCTCTGGGTCTCTTCTCTCTCGGGTCAGGCTCTCCCTCTACTCAGCGGCAGCGGCTGCAGCAAGGTCGGGGCACCCCCCCCCCAGCCAGCGGATTGGCTGGCTGGAACTGGCTGGAATGTCCCCGGATTTAATTAATGTCCCCGGATGTAGTCGGGACCTCCGATGCTGCTTGCTGCCATGGCGTCAGCCATGTTGCAGCGCAGGAAGTCCCCAGGCGTAAATCCGGGGACATTCCGGGGACAAATTTCTGCCGGGGAGAGATTGCTGAATCCGGGGACTCTCCCTGGCAACCGGGGACGCCTGGTAAGCCTCCTTCTGGTCTTACCTGAGCAGCAAGTGCAGCTTGTTCTGGATCACCGTGGATCCCTTCAGCTGCCATCAAGCTCCCAGGTGTGGATCTGTTGTCCTGACCTGATTTTTAAATAGAATTCCATTAGCCTTTACATTTTTAACTTTTGACTCTTATCTGCAAACCCGCAGCCCCACCTCCCCACCTTAACACTGGGAAGGCCATGTCCCCGGAATTTGTGAAGACAGGATTCTCAAAAATACCTCTGGCTTGAGGCTCCTGGAGTGTTGCTGGCAATGCCTGGAGTTTCTCTTCAAGCTCCTGGACCTTCATAGGCAATGCTTGAGTTTCCTTAAATACTGTTTCAGCTGCATGCCACACCTCAGCCAAAAGAGCTGCTATCATTCAAAAAAAGTTTTAAAAGTTTTTTTTTTTACTGTCTCATTAAAGAATTCTATATATATATAACTACTTTTCCCTTTTTCTATTTACTTATTACAATGGTTTTTTTCTTTTCCTTCTCTTTTCTGAACAAACAAACAAACCATTTTCAGTAGGATTTTTTGTGTTTTCTTTTTCTTTCTTTCTTCTTTTTCTCTCTATCTCTTTTCTCTGTTCCTTATCTGTAATGGTTCTAGGGGTTGGTCGTGCGTAAATCGACGCCACACCTGGCTGGGTTACCTGGGTGAAACCTTTCAGTCCGGACAGCCACTCACCCGTGGCTGTCTCAATCGCTGGCAGAATCCGTCAGTGGGCGTTTCTTGAACTTCTTCCAGCAAAGAAGCTCTTTGACGCCTAGTTGCCGCCTACTCTCCCTGCGCGGAAGCCTTCTGCGCAGGGAGGGTGTGGGCAGCGAAGGACCCGTGCTCTCCCCACTGGTCTCCGGCGAGGAGTCATGGAGCCACCTTGCCGATTCCCCCATCTGCCCCCCTTCTCCACTGGTGCTACGCTGAATTACTTCCCCAGAAGATGGGCTGATTCTCTCCCTCCCGAGACGCTCTCCGGAACCCCTCTGGAGCCTTCCCTCTCCCTCTGGCTCCGATGGCAGTTCCCTGACATTATCTTTTCTATTCCATCTTGTCTCTTGTCTGACACTATAACTTGAACCACCACAGCGACTTTTGATTTTTAAATAGAATTCCATTAGCCTTTACATTTTTAACTTTTGACTCTTATCTGCAAACTCCCAACCCCACCTCCCCACCTTAACACTGGGAGGGCCATGTCCCCGGAATTTGTGAAGACAGGATTCTCAAAAATACCTCTTCCTTGCGGATCCTGGAGTATTTTTGGCAACAGCTGGAGTTTTTCTTCAAGCTCCTGGACCTTCATACACAATGCTTCATCATCCTTAAGTACTGTTTCCGCCCCCGTCTTAGGGCTATTGGGCGCCTTCTTCAGTATTTCAACATCCTGGAGAGGACAGACACTTCCTGCTAGACATTTACTCCAGACATTTACAGAAGGCACAGAGGCACTGGTTGAAGAAGTTGGGAATGAGCAGACAGTGCTATTGCTGAGAAGGAGCTCCACCCCAGGGTGCTAAAGAGCTCTTGCCCTAGCCTGCAGGTGCCAGAAGGCCAAGCGCTGGTGTTGCAGTGGTGGTACTTCAGAGGAGTATGAGAAAAGGCTGCTCTGGATTCTGGGTATATAAATGGCCTTGCCTGAAGCTGTGGATTGTGCTCTGCATTAGCAGAGAGGCTCTACTTAGTTGCAAATGAAGCACATTTCAGTCATTATAGAAACCGGTGTTTCCATGCATGCTTGTTCAGGAACTCTGTGAACTAGACAGCCGCTGTTTTAAACTGGCCCTTTTTCTGGCAGGTTAAACGATTAAAGTTGACTTGATTCACTTCATCCGCCAACTACCCTCCTAAGCAACCAGAGCAATTACAAATAAAAGGATCTCCAACCGTGCACTATCCCTTTCTGCAAGCGAGCTCTCCCACAAAGTGGGGGGGGACAGGGGATCCCCACTGCTGTGCTTTGCCTCAACGCCCCAAAGACAAGCCGTCCAGCTGGAGAAAAGGGGGGAGGGGTGTACACCACAGGAACGGCCAAGAACGCTGTTTTTTGCTCAGGAATGAGGCGTTAAAGCAGACATACCTTCCTCTGGGTCTCTTCTCTCTCGAGTCGGGCTCTCCCTCTCCTCAGCGGCGGCGGCTGCAGCAAGGTAGGGGCACCCCCCCCCCCAGCCAGCGGATTGGCTGGCTGGAACTGGCTGGAATGTCCCCGGATTTAATTAATGTCCCCGGATGTAGTCGGGACCTCCGATGCTGCTTGCTGCCATGGCGTCAGCCATGTTGCAGCGCAGGAAGTCCACAGGCGTAAATCCGGAGACATTCCGGGGACAAATTTCTGCCGGGAAAAATTGCTGAATCCGGGGACTCTCCCTGGCAACCGGGGACGCCTGCTAAGCCTCCTTCTGGCCTTACCTGAGCAGCAAGTGCAGCTTGTCCTGGATCACCGTGGATCCCTTCAGCTGCCATCAAGCTCCCAGGTGTGGATCTGTTGTCCTGACCTGATTTTTAAATAGAATTCCATTAGCCTTTACATTTTTAACTTTTGACTCTTATCTGCAAACCCGCAGCCCCACCTCCCCACCTTAACACTGGGAGGGCCATGTCCCCGGAATTTGTGAAGACAGGATTCTCAAAAATACCTCTGGCTTGCGGCTCCTGGAGTGTTGCTGGCAACGCCTGGAGTTTCTCTTCAAGCTCCTGGACCTTCATAGGCAATGCTTGAGTTTCCTTAAATATTGTTTCAGCTGCATGCCACACCTCAGCCAAAAGAGCTGCTATCACTCAAAAAAAGTTTTAAAAGTTTTTTTAAAAAATTTCTCATTAAAGAATTCTATATATATATAACTACTATTCCATCCCCACTCCCCCCTTTTTCTATTTACTTATTACAATGGTTTTTTTCTTTTCCTTCTCTTTTCTGAACAAACAAACAAACCGTTTTCAGTAGGATTTTTTGTGTTTTCTTTTTCTTTCTTTCTTCTTTTTCTCTCTATCTCTTTTCTCTGTTCCTTATCTTTTCTTTTCCATCTTGTCTTTTGTCTGACACTATAACTTGAACCACCACAGCGACTTTTGATTTTTAAACAGAATTCCATTAGCCTTTACATTTTTAACTTTTGACTCTTATCTGCAAACCCGCAGCCCCACCTCCCCACCTTAACACTGGGAGGGCCATGTTCCCGGAATTTGTGAAGACAGGATTCTCAAAAATACCTCTGGCTTGCGGCTCCTGAAGTGTTGCTGGCAACGCCTGGAGTTTCTCTTCAAGCTCCTGGACCTTCATAGGCAATGCTTGAGTTTCCTTAAATACTGTTTCAGCTGCATGCCACACCTCAGCCAAAAGAGCTGCTATCACTCAAAAAAAGTTTTAAAAGTTTTTTTAAAAAAATTCTCATTAAAGAATTCTATATATATATAACTACTATTCCATCCCCACTCCCCCCCTTTTTCTATTTACTTATTACAATGGTTTTTTTCTTTTCCTTCTCTTTTCTGAACAAACAAACAAACCATTTTCAGTAGGATTTTTTGTGTTTTCTTTTTCTTTCTTTCTTCTTTTTCTCTCTATCTCTTTTCTCTCTTCCTTATCTTTCCTTTTCCATCTTGTCTTTTGTCTGACACTATAACTTGAACCACCATAGCGACTTTTGATTTTTAAATAGAATTCCATTAGCCTTTATATTTTAAACTTTTGACTTTTACATTTTTAACTTTTAACTTTTGACAAGCTCCCAGGTGTGGATCTGTTGTCCTGACCTGAATACAAAAGAAGTGATTTTACATCTCCATTCCAACACGAAACGAAAGCCCAGAGCCTGGCTTCATGCTCCCCCTCATCTGGAATATGGTCACTTCCAGCCCCCTCCCAGCCCAAGGATCTCCTTGTAGAGGACTGCTTGTATGACAGAGAGGTTTTCTGTGGAGTGCTGCCTCCCTCTGCTGGTGCAAGCTGTTTCTCCAGCAGAAAAATGCTTCCTGGTAGATTGGAAGTGGCCACCCCTCTTTCCTGAACCCATTCCATATGCATCCCGACCCCAACTATCAGGATTTGCCATCTGGCCTGACTCTACAGTGCTGCTGATACACAAGATAGGCAATAGCCTGCCACTCACTAACCTAACTGCAGCCTTGCAGGAAAAGAATATAAGAGCAGCCAGAGATTTTGTAGTCCAGCCTATTCACATAAGCAGACCAGTCCCCTGCAGCGCACACCCTCCTACTCAAAACCAAGTCAGCTCACCGCCATAAACTGGGCCTCTTTCTCCTGCTTCACTTCTGAGATATTTCAGGGCAGGCTGGATTAAAGTCGGCTCACATTCCTGGCAAGGCTGTTTTCGTCCACGGAGTTTGTTCTATGAGACACATGAGCCAAATAGCCGAGGAGACAGTTTTTTAGCTGCCTGTCATTCATACACTTTATATTGAAAGGATTTCAGGGGCAGATGCTCTTTTTCTGCATGGAGGGTGGGGGTTTCCAAAGGGGCACTATTCAGACCTGCATTCATGGCTTATGAGTCGTAGCCGTGTGACAACTGCACATCATGCTGATGTGTTGAAGGGCTGATGTTGCACTTCCAGGTAGAAGAGCTCGTTGGCATTATTTTAGGCTCTCTGTCAATTGACTTTGTGACATGATGGGGGGGGGGAGTTCTTATTTTTAGAGTATTTACCTGCAACCTATTATGTGGGAATCTCAAGGTACTTTACAACTAGGTCTGAAAATAGGCAAACATTGAAATGCAGCAGAATAAACAGGCCTACAGTAAAAAAATATCTTTCAAAGCCCATATTGGCTGGCAGCAGCATCCCCCCAAATCCATGATGGATAAACACTTTCCCCACATGGAGCAGAATTGCACCCATGTTGGCAAAGGCCTCCTTTCTAGAAGGGGGAGCAGAGGCTGCCCCCACCCACTGCTCTCTTCTCCCAGGCATCTGAAGAGACAAACAGCTCCCCTTCTCTACCTGGCTCCATCTCTCACCAGGCCCAAGCAGTATGGCCAGGGGTCAGGGATGGGGGCAGTTGTCCAAACCAGCTGGAGAGACTCAAGGAGGCATTACAGCCTCAAAGCCCTTTCCCTACCTCTCAATCTGGACTTACCTGGCCTTGCCCCTGGCCGCCTTTAGCCAGATCAGCTGTGCTCGGAGCTGGGACAGACCCCTCTGGAGACTTAGAGGTAGAGGAAACAGCCTGGGTCCCCGCAAAGGTGATCACACTTTTCCTACTCCCAGACTGCAGGCTAGAGAATGTCGCTGCATGCTGGTGACCCGTTCCCTGGGTGGTGCACTGGGAAGAAGAAACCTCATCCAGTGATGGGAGGGAAGGACTTTGGCCAGTGCCATGGGGCCTTTCTTCGGAAAGCTGCTCGGGGACCTGCAATGGAGCACTCCCCAAGGAGGAGGAAATGTGGGAGGCCTGCTGGGAAGGCTGCTGGGACCCCAACTCTTCCTGGCTAAGGGAAGCAGCTCTTCCAGTGGTATCTCTGGGAACAGAGGGCATCAAAGTGAGCTGGCAATGAGAAGGCTCAGCCAGGTGGGAGCCGGAGGTCTCTGGGGTCGCACCCAGGGATTCGTTGGGCGAACTTTTCTTCTCCATTCTGTGGACACGAAGGCAAGTCTTCTGACCACTGTACCAGCTGGTTTCAAAGGCTATTTTTTATGAAAGCTTGAAAAACAAAGAAAACACAGTGTCAGATAGCAAGCATTTTGAAAACATAAAAATGAAAAGAAACAGAAGACGAAAAGCTTTCTTCTTTGTTGCAAAGTAATGCCCAAGAATAAGCCCAGAGTAGGTAGGCCTTTTTACTCCTGGGGAAATCACCGGCAATTTCATGCCAAATGCAGCAGAGGGAAGGGGCACAGGAGCTGCTATGAAACAGACGATCCTCAAATCACAGCTGTTTGATGCAGGGATGGAATCAATCCTTTTGCTTCAGTAAAAACCTCAAGGGTCGTAGGTTGTGCTTAAATGAAGTGGATGGTGTTACAAAGGATCTCAAAATGAAAGACCGTTTTTCAATTTGAAAACTGTTGAATGATCTTTACCTATCCTGGGAACAGTACATGAAGAACTACATGAAGATGATGTACAGATGGTATACAACACCAGTGCAGTTAGGGAAAATGTTCAAAACTAGTTCAAATATATGTTGGAAGTGTAAGGAAAAGGAGGGAATATTTTATCATATGTGGTGGGAGTGTAAGGTAATTAAAACATTTTGGGAAATGATATACAATGAATTGAAGAAAATTCCCCATTTAACATTTGTTTAAAAACCCGAGGCATTTTTGTTGGGGATTGTAGGGAAAGATCTGCCAAAAAAGTTGAAAAACATCTTCATGTATGCGACAACGGCCGCGAGAGTTCTGGTTGCACAAGGATGGAAGACTGAAGAAACCCCAACTAAAGAATCATGACGAGAAAAGTTGATGGACTATGCAGAAGTGGCAAAATTGACATATAAGCTACAGGACAAGGATAACTGTGACTTTAAGGATGAATGGGAACCTTTTACAAAGTCTCTGAAGACGCAACAAAGTGAATTGGACTCCTTGGCAGGTTTTGAATAAACATCCACAATTTTTTTTTACTGATAATAATCAGCTCTACAGTTTGAGGATCTATACAACTTTGTAACATGCAGAAAACAGCAATATTAGAGAAATCAAAGACTGGAACTGAGGGAAGTTGGGAGGTGGAGTGGGGGGGTGGGTTCTGGGGGGGAGGGGGAAGGGGGAGGGAGGAAAAATGGGGGGGACTAAGGATATGTTTTTGGATAATATGTCTTGTTATAACTTTGAATATATATATTTTTTTAATATCCTGGGAACAGTACACCGCAGTGGTGGGCAGTTCCACAGACCCTCCTCCTCTGCTCAAAATGCATACAGACCCATCTTTGCGCGGGGAAGATCCAGACAAAAGGAGTCTGTTTTCAAAGTACCCGCGGAGGGGTTTCCATCCTCTTGCCTCCCCCGCCCCCCGATCACTGTTTCACTCCGGAAGGCGTCTCAGACCTGGGTGGAGCAGCCACAAATGACAGGCAAAGAGACAAGGTCCTGCCCAGATTCAGGCTTCCTCATGATCGTGTGGAATCTGTACACGTTTCTGTTGGCGCTTCCACTAGTGATTTATCTGTACAATATCAGACTTCATTTCAGCCAACCACATCCTTCCTCTTCCCCCGACAGCATACTAGAGTTCATACGGATTTCAAAGCATGCTTTGGGAACTTGTATGCTTAGCTTTAAACTCCACAAAATTAGCCTATGGCTAGGATGCTATTTATCAAAGTCTGTGTCCATTAAGATATGGTCAGATACAAGTATGCTTTCCCCCTTGTTATACAAATATTATTTTTAAAATTGCATTCAACCATTTACTATTTAAACAGCTTATACACCACTTGACTATAATCATCTCTGAAGTGACACACGAGAAATACATTGCCGAAAAAGTTAACATTGAAGACATCAGACTTCCGTTACAAAGACCTGCTGGCATAAAAAAAGGATTTGGTAGGTGCTGGGTGCTCTGCCTGATGCTCTCAACTGACAAGATGTAGGTGTGGTTGAATCAAATGGGAACAGTGACCACAGTGCTATCAAATTCAACATACACAGTATGGAAGTGGACAATTGCTAAGGAAATCCAGAACAGTCACATTTGACTTCAAAAGAGGAGACTTCCTCAAAATGAGGGATTGGGTAAAAAGGCAGTTGAAGGGGGAAAGTCAAGGATGGTGAGCCCTTCTGTGCTCCAGAGGGCCTGGGTGGCCTCATTCCCCTCTTGTTCTGAGCACTGCAGAGGGAGGCAAACATGTCCTTCCTGGGGGCTGGTCCCTCCCCGCCCTGTTCCTGGAGGGCAGCAGGAGGAGGGGGCTGCTGCAGCTGCCTCCTTTGGGGGCATGGCTCACCTTGCCTGCTCCTGCCCTCCTCCAACACACACAACCTTACCTGCCTCAGCCATCCATGGGGGCTTGAGAGTGTGTGAGCAGACTTTGTCATGGGAGGAGGCAGGCCTTGCAGAGGAGGAATGCTGGGGGCAGGCATTCAAACTCAGCCCTGAAGCTCACTGGGTGACCCTGGGCCAGGCACTCACGCTCAGCCTAACCTACCTCAAAGGGTTGTTGTGAGGATAAAATGGGGGGGGGGAGAGAACTCTGCACACCAACTTGACCTCCTTGCAGGAAATGGGGGCTATAAATGTAATTGTGTTATTTGTACCCCACCCACCTCACTGGGTTTCCCCAGCCTCTCTGGGCGGCTTCCAACACATATTAAAACAACAAACATTCAAAGCCCCCCTATAAAGGGCTGCCTTCCAGAGGTTTGATAGTTGCTCATCTCCTTGTCACCTGTAGGGAGGGCGTTCCACAGAGAGGCTGCCACCACCGAGAAGGCCCTCCCTCTGCCTGGTTCCCTGCAACCTCGCTTCTCGCGGGGAGGGAACCACCAGAAGACCCTCGGAGGAGGACCTCCGGGCTGAAGGATGGGGGTGGAGATGCTCCTTCAGGTATACTGCGCTGAGCTTCCTGACCTAACATTTGCCTCGCTTAACATAATTAATTAGTAAGTGATGTTTTCCTCTTCCATTCAAGCAGTACAGGAAGTAAGAACGTGCAAAAAGGAGTACTACTTCTAGAATTCCCAGCTCCTGACATAAAACAGCACAAAGGTTGCCTTTTCTTGACCATCAATCACCTGCGCAAAGTCCCTACACCACCCCCTATTGTGCTTCATTACAGCCCCATCGGTCAGGCCGGACACTGAGGTCCAGCGCTGAGGGCCTTCTGGTGGTTCCCTCATTGCGAGAAGCGAAGTTACAGGGAACCAGGCAGAGGGCTTCTCGGTAGTGGCGCCCGCCCTGTGGAATGCCCTCCCACCAGATGCCAAAGAAATAAACAAGTATACGACATTTAGAAGACACCTGAAGGCTGCCCTGTTTCGGCAAGCTTTTAATGACTGATGTTTTAATGTATTTTTAATCTTTTGCTGGAAGCCACCCAGAGTGGCTAGGGAAACCCAGCCAGATGGGCCGGGTAGAAATAATTAAAAAATATAATTATTAAATTATTATACGCGTTAGAAACAGAATTTGAAGGGGCAGTCTTTTCTGGCATTGCCAAATGAAGCTGCTGACCCATTTCTAAGTCCTAAAATCCACAATTTCTCTGAATGCCTGAAAAACCCAGTGGTGCAGGACCTCCTAGCATGCCATCTGCTGGGGAACATTTCCTAGCACTTGGCTGGGAGCTGCTGCAGCGCTATAGTCAGGAAAGGCTTTCTGTATATCGGTAAGTCCCAACAGTTGAATAGGAACCTTCAAAAACAATGTATGTATTTGTATCTCATATGTTTTAAGCTATTTCACATGTCCACCAAGCACGAGAAACTGTCCCTTCATCTTCTTGACATTTCCAACAAATATTTGGTATGTTTACATGTATTCTAAATAACTTCTCGGGAGTTAGATGCCAACAATACTGAAATATATATATATTTAAAAGTCTATTTTAAGTCATAACTCAATTATTATTTTAACTCTTTAGTCCACATATGTTACCACTATTCCAACGGTACAATATAACCAAAAAAAGAGAAAATCTTGCCCCTTTAATCATGCACTTTTTAATCTGTTCCTCTTCCATTTAGGATTTCAACAAAAGTTTGTACATTTTTGATATCACATGATGTGCACAATTGTATCTCAAAACCCGTCTTCCACTCTTCCGTACCCCAAGTCTTCATTTCCAACTAGAATCTCTCAATCAATCAATCAATCAATCAATCATTTATTTGTATGTTGCCTTTCCAAATTTCAAACCATGTGCAAGGCAGCTTACAAAAAAATTAAAATATTACATAACTGCAAACATAACAAAACTAGTCGTAAACAATGAACAAAATATCAAAAAGTACACAACGAAATTGAAAAAAAATCCACATAAATAATAAGATTCCATGGAAATCATATAATCCAAACTAAAGAGATAAAAAATTATCATCAGCAACAGCAACCCCCCCCCCCCCGGAAAAAGAACCCATAAACAACACCCCAACCCTCTTTTATTAAGTGTAAAAGAGAAACCCCTTGTTTAAATTTTACAATCTCCCCGTTTCCACTTTAAGAACTCTCAGTAGATTAACCATTTCTCTTTATCCGTCACCCTTTTGTCTATAAAAAGGGTCTTCTGGTGAAACAGAGCCTTTGTGTATAAACTAACTTTATATCTATTTTCAGATTCTTAATACGCCACACACGTCTAATACAGTGGTTCTCAAGGTGCGCATTTACTCTGACTTGATCTACCACAAATATCCAAGCCATCTAACCCTGAAATCCTAACCTTCTAATTCCAAGTCTCTTCTTTCTCAATATCCCCCATTCCGTTAACCGCACCAAGCAACAAGCTGTAAAATGCAAGTTTAAAACGCAAGCGTTCCTTTGCATCTCGCAGAACTTTAAATGTAATTCGTGGTTTTTTCACCTGTCCTCCAAACTTCGGTCTTTTTGCCATCCTTTAAATGGGAAATCAGTAGTCGAGCCATACTTTTTGGTAAAATGTTCGTCTGGATCCCGGAAGTCCTACCTGAGAAGAACAATAGGAGTGTCCGCTAGCGCCAGCCACTTCTCCTTCTGCAAGCAGCGCCACCCGAATTCCCGCCTGGGATGAGCCGCTAAACTCAGCCGCCGGAGAACGACTGGGGCGGGCGGCAAGTGGGAGGGGGAAGTTGTGTGCTTCTGTCCCGTCAGAAAAGTGCTGGTCCTCCCCGGAGGCAGCCTGCTTGCAGAAAAGGGGGCTGGGCTGCCTCAAAGCCCGTCAAGGCCACAGGCTGCTAGCATGACTCATCCCGGCTTTATCATCTGAGGGGAAAGGGTGCGTGGTCTTAAATGCTGGCCTTGGCAACTTGGCTGAGCCATCTTGGGCCAGCTTAGCCTCCCTCACAGAGGGTTGTTCTGAAGATACACTCAGGAAAACACCCGAGGCATGAAGAAGAAGAACGAGGAGAGTCTGGAAAGGGGGGTGGGGAGCGCTCCCACCCCAGCCGCTCCAGGATGGGAAGTGCGTCCCAGGGGAAGCGGGATTCAGGCGGAGGAGGACGTCAGGTTGGGTGGGGGTTGCCAGGAGCAGCACAATGTCCTTCGAACCCCCGGCTTCCACTCTCCAGGCAGGCACCCAATGTGGCCAGCTGGCACTCCAGCCTTGGCGTGCAGATCCCGGGTTCAGCCCCAGATCTCTGGAGCGGAAAGGCTCTTGGGCGTGAATATGAAAGGCAGCATCTGTCAGAATAGGTCATACTGAGCCAGTACAGATGAACGTGACTATTGGTTCGCTTCCTCTGCTATCTGCCTTTTTGGGCACCTCAGAGGTGGCAGAGAGAGGCAGGGGAGAGACTCCGGCCTCTACAGAAGGCTGCACCCCTTTCCTCCATGTCCCCACCCCAACTCTTAGGACCAGAAGCAAGAGACAGCTTTGCTGAGCACGTGCCCCTTCCCAGGGAGATGCAACTCTGCACTACTGTTCCCTGAATTGCTTGCGAAGCCATACTCCAGGCTCCAGGCTCTTATTGTCACAGCCCTGCAGGATCAGACCAAGGCCCATCTAGTCCAGCTCTCAGCAGCCCAGCAGATGTCCAAGGGAAGCCCCAAGCAGACTCCAAATGCAGCCCCACTCTCCCCACTGGGGACACCCGCAACTGGTAAGCAGAGGTAGAGTGCCTCTGCGGCTGGAGGTGCAACATGGTCTAACCCTCCATGAATTTGACGAATCCTTTCTTAAAGCCATCCCCGTCAGTGCCTCTGGAAGGAGGAAATTTCAGTGTCACTAGGCACTCTGTGTCTGGCCTGAATCTGCCATCATTCCGCTTTCTTAAAGAGATCCAGGTTCTGATATTATGAGGAGGAAACATCGCTCTGCACCTTTCCCACATCATGCATACTTCTATGATGTCCCCACTTTCCCCCCCTCGCAAAGCCCCAAAGCCTCCTACATTGTAAGCCTTCCTTACAGGGGAATCATCAGAACCACCTGTGCTGCAGAGCTTCTGGCTGCAGGCGACTCATGGAGATTTGCATTGACTGCTGCAATGCACCCCTAATGATTCAGATTGTATCATTATAGTGTCATTGTGTTGATTTGTTATTGATATATTAAAGGGGCCTGGGACTTGCCTGTCCATTCCCAACAGCAAGGGCCCCTCGCCAGTTGGCTTGCTTCCTCTGAGGCCGCCTCAGCTCCTGGCAGCCCACACCCCCTGGCCAGCCCCAGAGGCACCATTCTCTGGGGGAGAACAGCTGGGCAAGCCTTGGGGAGGCAGAGATGGCATCCGAGGAGGGAGGGAAGGAAAGAGGGACAGAGGCCAGTGTCTCCCGCGGCACCCCGACCATCATTCAAGGCACCCCAGCTGCCACAGCACACTGCTTGAAAACCACTGCAGAACTGGGATGGGAAAGGTTTCTAGTCCAACTAACTGGTCTGGAGAAGAGGAAAGGCAGCCATGCTTGCTCCTTTGTCTTCTCCGAGGAGACTTCCAGCCTGACTTCTCATCTTGAGGCCCCAGCGAGAAGTGGGAAGAGGAGGAGGAGGAAGCATCCCCAGAAGAAGTGTGCTCCCCACCAGTAGGTGCTTCCACCCCCCACTCCTAAATCTGCTTCCAACAGATACTGGGGGGGGGGCATCCTGCACCATCTGGTCAATTCCTGGTGTTAGGAGAATTAGAAGGTCTAAGATATAAACACATACATAAATACCGTAAGTAGTTCTCATCACAAAAGAATATGCAGGTAAACCCATGAACAGACAGGTAAACCCATCAACAGGTTTCCTGCCAGACAGGAGTCTGCTGTAGGCCGCCCCTTCTGTGATTTATGTATCGTTTTTCGCTGTATCGAATCGTATCCTTTTTGCTGTATCTTTCTCATTGACTTTAAGAATGGATCTGAATGTATTTTTCCTCAAAATGCTGTACTTTTTCTTGGTCAAATTTGAAGCTTTCCTTGTTGGGTCGAATTGCAGCTATAAAGATGAATGTATTGCCTAGAATGCTGTTTTTGTTTCAAACACTGCAAATTGTGGACAAGATGGATTGTTTCAAGAAGTGGCAGAAAGATATCTCTAGATTTGTCTGGCAGGGCAAGAAGCCCAGAATAAAATTTAAGATATTAACTGATGCAAAGGAAAGGGGTGGATTTGCCCTGCCAGACTTTAAACTTTACTATGAATCAGCAGCATTCTGCTGGTTGAAAGACTGGCTGCTTCTTGAGAACACAGACATTTTGGATTTAGAAGGTTTTAACAATGTTTTCGGGTGGCATGCATATTTGTGGTATGACAAGGTTAAAGCACATAAAGCATTTAAGAACCATATTGTCAGGAAAGCTTTGTTCAATGTTTGGATAAGATATAAGGATCTATTGGAAAACAAAACACCAAGGTGGCTGTCACCAATGGAAGCAAAAGCCCAGAAAAAGCTCAGTATGGAGGCCAAATGGCCGAAATATTGGGAAATTTTGGAACAAGAGGGAGATAGACTAAAACTGCAGAGTTTTGAGAAACTAAAAAACAAAGTGCGAGATTGGCTTCATTACTATCAGATAATGGAGGCATATCATTTGGACAAGAAAACTGAAAACTGTATATCATGAAAATGATATACAGGTGGTACATGACCCCAGTCAAGCTTGCAAAAATATATCACTTGCCCGATAATAAATGTTGGAAATGTAAAGAAAATGAAGGTACATTCTTTCACCTTTGGTGGACGTGCCCAAGAATCAAGGCTTTCTGGGAGATGATATATAATGAAATGAAAAAGGTATTTAAATATACCTTCCTGAAGAAACCAGAGGCCTTTCTTCTGGGCATTGTCGGCCAATTGGTGCCAAAGAAGGACAGAACTTTTTTTATGTACGCTACAAGAGCAGCAAGAATACTTATTGCAAAGTATTGGAAGACACAAGATTTACCCACTTTGGAAGAATGGAAGATGAAGATGATGGACTATATGGGATTGGCAGAAATGACTGGCAGAATCCGGGACCAGGGAGAAGAGGCGGTGGAAGAAGATTGGAAGAAATTTAAAGACTATCTACAGAAATATTGCAAAATTAATGAATGTTAGAATGATGTTGGATAGAAATTAAGTGGTTTCCAGCTGTAATGCTTTAAGAATATGGAAGAAGGGTATGGTGTTGGATTGGAAATAAGTGGTATTAGTAACAAAGTTAATAAGAATATGCAAAAATGAATTGATAATGGATGAAAATACTGAGTTATAAAATGTCAAGATATAGAGATAAGATAAATGAAAGAGGGTAAGGATTTGCTGATTTGATTATTTAAATGGGAATACAAGAAGGGGAGGTGTGAGGAAGTCAAAGAAACAAGCAAATGAGTTTTAAATTATGAAAAAGAATTGTTTTTAATTTTTTGTATCTTTTTTGTGTGTGTTTATTCTTATTTTTTTCTTGTTTTTTTATTATGTGTTTCTGCATATCTGTTTTTTGTAAAATCTTAATAAATATTTCTTTAAAAAAAAATGCTGTACTTTTCTAAATGTATCCAAATGTATCCGCATGGGTTTTTGTATTTCCCCCCAATCTCATCGCCTAGAGAATGTTCCTTAAATGTAACAATCACTTGTTCCAAATGTATTTGATTCAAATGTATTTAAGGCCCCACTTTTCACATGGTGTCCTGTTGTGTGTTCGGAAAGTACTCTTTATTGTTTGATTTGGGTTAATGTCAGAATAAAAGCGAGTTCCTTCAAAATAACACATTCCTTTTTATCTTACCAATTTCTCATATTGTAAGAAGCGGAAGAAGAAACCATAGAGAGCATTCATATTTTCCTTCTGATCAATGAAGTCAAACGTTACAATTATCCATTTTAGAATGAGCACCTATAGGGAGAAGACAGATCTCAGTAAGCCAAAGCAAGGCCAAGACAACAAACCCCTTCTGGAATATGCTCAGCGTGTACAACATCTAGCTGAATCATCACCAGGATAACTAAGTCAGACTGGGGGAAATATCATTCTTCAGAACCAAGACATCATTACCATGCTTTCCAAGTTACCTGAAAGTCACTAGAACACTTGCGAGCACAGAGCCAAGACACAGCTGAAATAAGAGAATCCTACAAACTTCGGGGTTTGTAGATGGTTGTAAAGGTTGCTGAAAGGTTCCTAGTTCACTAGTTGGAAACAGCTTCCAGGCTAGGCAGGACCAAGGTTGCTTTGTAACTGTTCCTGTCTGCCTGCTTGCCATCGTGCATATTTGTAAACCATTTCTGCCAAAATATATCCATCTGCAATAGTAGTTTCTGGAAGCAGACCCTGCAAGAGTGCACACTCCATGAAGTCCATTTGAAGAGTGTTACGGAATGGAGGGGGGGCATATGAACGAAGTCTTACTCCCGAGTAAGAGACGTAGAGCCCGAGGCGATGACCTCAAGGGAACCCTGCCACACTAGGACTCCCCTCGCCCCGTCACAACGTTGCACCAAGCACCGCACAAAAGTCCAAAACCCTGAGAAGAAAGCGCCATTTCTGACCCCGTATCCCGATGCTATACACGATCGATGTATTTGATGAATGAACAATGTATTTGCATGAGGATGCGCTCTAGCCAATCAGATGGCGTTGAATGTAGCCCTTCAGCCAATCGCAGCAATGCCATGGCTCTGCAGAGGCAGCTCAGCTCCAGCTGTTTTGCACGCTCCACTGAGCGCTGACAAGGTGATGACAGCTCCCGCTGCGAGAACAACGGACTGAGTCAATCGAAACCTCCTTACCCTGTTAATCCAATCAAAACTAGATGTTGTTTAGTCGTTTAGTCGTGTCCGACTCTGCGTGACCCCCTGGACCAGAGAAGAAGAAGAAGAAGAAGAAGAAGAAGAAGAAGAAGAAGAAGAAGAAGAGGAGGAGGAGGAGAAGGAGGAGGAGTTTGGATTTCATATCCCGCCTTTCACTCCCCTTCAGGAGTCTCAAAGCGGCTAACAATCTCCTTTCCCTTCCTCCCCCACAACAAACACTCTGTGAGGTGAGTGGAGCTGAGAGACTACAAAGAAGTGTGACTGGCCCAAGGTCACCCAGCAGCTGCATGTGGAGGAGCGGAGACTCGAACCCGGGTCCCCAGATTACGTGACTACCGCTCTTAACCACTACACCACGCCAGGCCCTCCTGTCTTCCACTGCCTCCCGCACTTTGCTCAAACTCATGCTGGTAGCTTCGAGAACACTGTCCCACCATCTCGTCCTCTGCCGTCCCCTTCTCCTAGTGCCCCCCATCTTTCCCAACATCAGGGTCTTTTCCAGGGAGTCTTCTCTTCTCCTGAGGTGGCCAAAGTCTTGGAGCCTCAGCTTCAGTATCTGTCCTTCCAGTGAGCACTCAGGGCTGATTTCCTTCAGAATGGATAGGTGTGATCTTCTTGCAGTCCATGGGACTCTCAAGAGTCTCCTCCAGCAGCAGAATTCAAAAGCATCAATTCTTCGGCGAATGTGAGCGGTATTGGCTTAGGCATTGATTGGACCTGACTATATCTGACTCCTGCCCATTGTGCAGGAAGTCCCAGTAAGGGTAAGCCACCGGTAGGGGGAGCCCTGTCGATGCGAGCCAACTCAAGCTCCCCCTGGTGCTCCCGTCGGGGTCGTGTCAAGGCCTTAGTCCCCCAGCCGGGCTTCAGACTAGATCAACACCCCCGGATTCCTTTAACGGAATACCCTTAAGCATGGAGGGGCAGGTGATGGCCACACCTCCCCTCCCCCACACAAGGTCAAACAATGCCTAACCGCAACCCTAACTAAGTTGTGACGATTGCTACGAGGTAGGCGAAAACCAAGTGTCCAGTGCCAATTTGCCAAGTGGTAAAATTCCTACCAGGCCCCTCGGACAACCAAGGCGACCAACCAAAGTCCACAGCAAGGCCATTGCCTAACCTGCAAAATAGGGAGGGAGGGCGGGTGATTGAGGAAGCGAGCCAAAGAGGAAGTCCTCTGGGGGTTGGCTGGCCCGGCTCTGATGTGGCCGGGATCCCATAGGCAACGGGGGACAGAGTCCCCCGCCCCTGGTGGGGAGTGGGTGGCCACGTGGTCCACCACAACTCCTCCCCACCGGGAAGTGGAGCGGATTTCCCAAGACATATCCTGTATTTGCATGTTACCCCAACACATTCCCCCTATGTTAACCATGTATAACCCTCCCCTTTTCTGGTGGAGTGCTGATGTTTAGCGAACTGTCTGCTGGGATAAGATAGGAACTTTTAAAAGTCCTTGTCACCCCGTTCTCGGGGTTCAATTCCTCTCTGAACCTGTTGCGCGATAAACTTTGGTCTCCACTATTTGCTCCGGTTGGTGGCTGGACTCCTTCTTTGTTCCGCAGGGACCCACGGGCTCTGAGCAGCCTCCCATCTGGATTTTTCCGTAACAACAGAAACTCGACTAACCCTCTTGAGAGAAGAAAGGTGGCTTTTGCTCCCGCTGCAATGTTGTAATCTAAATAAGCACATCTTCCTACAAGTGAATAGTAGCCACCTATCTGGGGGGAAATAAAGTGGTATGCTGAGAGACATGGTTACGGTGGAGAGCAAATCTGTGTTCCACAATCCGAACATCCCGAGAGAAACCAGGTGGCAGCTTTTTTTTACTGTGTCCACAGAACTCAATGAAAGCCTGTGGGATGTAAACACAGGAGCAGTCAGTGACAACATTCCTAGAGTGTACATGTTAGAACATGGGGAGGGATGTTTTTCCAGCAAGCAGGTAAACTTCCTGGGGACGGACTTCCTCCGCATGTGACCAGAGGTGGGTGTGGCCTCACCTGTGCAGGTAAATGATAAAAGCACAGGGCAGGCAGCCATCTCTCTCTCTTGCCTCTTGCCTCTCTCATCTTCATCTTTCAAAGAAGCAGGATGCCCTCTTGGCTCTCAGCCAAGAGAGGAGGATAGGATTATCTTCCTGTAAGATAGATTCTAAATGTATTTTACCTTTTTAAGCCTGTCTGCCTTCTGGGATCATATTGTGAACAGAACGTGAGTAAACTCTTTTATACTTTTATAAAGACTGTGTCGTGTCTTGTATTTTAAGAGGGATCAAAAGGGGGAAATTACCAGAGTAATTATTATAGAGGTTCTAGCGAACCTGTGCAGACGTTACCGTTGCGAACTTAAAAGGGGGAATGTTATAAACTCTGCTGATATTTTGGGAACTTGTTAGCACAAGTTGGACTAGGATATAATCTCACAATATATCCTCTCCTGCATCCCTGAACATTCCCACAAAGCCAACCAGTGGTTTTGCAGTTGCTTTCCATGGACATTTTGCAACCAAGCACAGAATTCCTTGAACCTCGGAAACGCTTCTGATTTCTGCTTGAGCATGAACACATGAATGTACCTGGAAAAAGCATCAATCAATACCATGAAGTACTTTGCTCCACCTAGAGAGGTTGCAAGTGGACCAACAAGGTCTGCGTGGACAGTCTGGTAGGCTTTAGATGCCCACCTGCCAGAAACCTTGCCCTATTGAACTGTGTGTCATCATGATGGCCTTGGCCGGTTGTGAGTTGTGAAGGCCGCTTCCTGCAAGGCCCTTTCCACCTGGCCTGGGGGGCAGGGCCCAGACACCAGCTCTACTAAAGAGGCTCCTGGTGAGACCAGAGGGACATCGCTCGGCCTGACAAGAAGCCCAAACTATTGGATTCTTTTGCCCCATCTTTTTGTGCCTGCTAAACAGCCGTGTCATGCTTATGATCATATTTTATTCTCTTGGGAATTCTGCTGTTTTAAATGTGCATTTTATATTTGACTTTACTTAGCAATGTTGTTGTTTTTTGGGGGGGGGTGCTTAAGTTTTTTGTTTTGTTTTTGTTAACTTTGTGTTAAATATGTATTCTGTAGTTGACTTCCTTTGTAATGTTTTATTTTGAAATCTTTAATATTTCAGTTTTTGGTTAACTATGTTGCTTTAACTGTATACTCTATATTTGACATTCTTCAGATTGTTTTATTTATGTTTTAATATGCTGTAAACTGCTTTGAAGTTTTTCTTGAAAATATAAAGCACTATAGAAATGAAATAAATAATAATAATAATAATAATAATAATAATAATAATAATAACAACAACAACAATAACGTTCATTGAAATGTTGTGTCCAAAGACTGCAGCCGATGGAGAGATCACCCCTCCCTCAATTTTCTATCAGATTATTTAGATTTGGTAAATAATTCTTAATGCTATTCTTATTGTATTGATTATTATAATTGATTTATGTAGTTCTGACGGTTTAGCTGCCTTGAGCATGAAAATAGAAAGGCAGGATACAAACCTAATCTAATAAAGAGCCCTCCTCCTCCTCCTCCTCCTGAGCCTGGGGCAGGACCGTAGCCTGAGAGAGAGAGGGTTGCACAGTTCCCCAATTATTTTGGAGGAATTCCACACCACACATTTAAAGCTCCTACACCACTTGAAAGAGTCCAGGCTTTCCCTCAAGAATCCTGGGAACTGTAGTTTGACAAGGGTGCTGAGAGATGTTAGATCTGTAGCAAACAGAGGTTCCCAGGATGTGTTGGGTGAATCTGTGACTCTTAGTGCAATGCTTTTTGAAATGTGTGGTTGTGACCATTGTCCTCATAACAGCACTGGGGTTCGGATTGCAGTGTGTGTGTGTGTGTGTGTGTGTGTGTGTGTGTGTGTTGCAGAATGGTTTAATTAGCTCATTCTCCTCCTAGCACATCGTCTTCATTCAACTCTGGCTGTTGACTGAATGCTTTCTTATAATTATTCTTATGTTTAAGTCGGCTTTGGCCTCCTTCCAGACAGCAGCTTGAAAGGGAAGCAGAGGAAAGCTCAAATGATGACAGAAGGCAGGGGCATCCAACAAGCAAGAGTTTTGGTTTGGATGTGACACTTTTAGACTTCCCCAGGCCATCCCGAAGCCCCAATTTCACTCGGCCCCATTTCACTCTGGTCCATCTGAGTATCTCCTTTCCACCTATGCCTCCCCTCCCCCCCAAATATTCACAATTAAGAAATCAGAAAACAACCCCCACCTCTCTTTCGACAGAACTAGATGGAATGATCAGGCATAGCAACTCCTGCAGAGAGGATAAAACCAAAATGTTTCCAAGGGACACATTTATCAAACAAGCTATCTGCCCATAGCTCAGTCAGTAGTGTGAGACTCTGCATCTCAGGGTCGTGGGTTGGAGCCCCACGTTGGGCAAAATATTCCTGCATTGCAGGGGGTGGACTAGATGACTCTTGTGGTCCCTTCCAACTCTACAATTCCATGATATCCTGTGAGGAGTAGTCTGAAGTGAAGGCACAAGACAGGAGTTGATCATCATGTGAGCTGCGCACAGGTGGGCTGAAGCGAGCTGCTGACCAGTCCTGTGGAGCCTCCTTTTATTGAGACAAATATGCAAGCTAGGCAGATACATTTTGGGCTGTGACCTTTACACACCTTTGGTCCCAAGATCGTGGGGTGGTACAAAGTTATTTTGGCACCTGTTTCCACCGCGTCATTTTCCCCTTGCACAGTGTATGACGAAGGAGACAAAAGGTCTCAGGGACAAAGGTTACAGACAGGACACCGCAGACTGCTGGGACCGCAAAAGGTCAGACAGAGGGAACGATGTTCCAGACAGCCATGACTTTGTCTGTGAGGGGGAGTATGCTACGCACCCCAGGGTGACGCGTGCAGGCAGACTGTGGCTGCCTGCTGGTGGGGAGTGTGCTCCCTCTGGACCCCACTGCCCACTCCGCGATTATCCCTACAGTAGTCAACTGACTTTTACTCAGAAGAGATGCGTCAAAATCAACACAGCCATGTAATTTGTGCCCATCAATTTAAATAGGTCTGCTGTGGAAAGGACTGATGTTGACTACAACCCTGATGTTTTCTGATTATTTTATAGAGCGTTTCCCTCAATACCAAAAAATGGAGGCAGAGACAATTTACTGAATTTCAAAACCACCGAAGCTTTATTGAATGAACAAATCAATTTATTACAGCCACAAACCAGAATATGGACTTATACAGAGATAGAGAACATGTAGAAGAAGAAGAAGAGTTTGGATTTGATATCCCGCTTTATCACTACCCTAAGGAGTCTCAAAGCGGCTAACATTCTCCTTTCCCTACCCCCCCCCCCAACAAACACTCTGTGAGGTGAGTGGGGCTGAGAGACTTCAGAGAAATGTGACTGGCCCAAGGTCACCCAGCAGCTGCATGTGGAGGAGCGGAGACGCGAACCCGGTTCCCCAGATTACGAGACTACCGCTCTTAACCACTACACCACACTGGCTCTCATATATATGTAGGTTAAAATTAAAATCTATAAGCTAGAACACAGTAAAGAATACAGATGTGAAACTATTAAAATGTGTAGTTTAAGACCTTAACCGCTAATTTTAAATATGCATGTCAATGCTTTATTATAATTAAGGCAGGTAAAATAATTATTACTCTTAATAGTGTTCATTGCTATGAGGCTTCTTGAAGCAATTCAGAATACAATCAACATTAGCAGAACACTTTCCTTTACAAGGACAATTTAAAAAGCAACAATTTAAAAGCAATAAAAAAGTAATATTGCATAGGAAAGAATTCTAAAACAACAGCAATGATCACAATTAGCAACAACACACAATGAAACAGCAAGCAAAAATTGCCACTCCATCATCGCTGAGTCTTGAAACTTGTGTCTTCTCCCCATAATCGAAACTGACATCAAGTCTTATGTCATCTGGAAGAGAATGAAGGAGAAGAGAGATGAATTTCTGCCACATTTACTGATTCACCAAATTGACCTGGCCCCCATTCCACCCTATTTACAAGGAGGCTTTATGGATCCTGTCTTTGGTGGCAACGACTCCTTCCAAGCCTGCAGTATGGCCATCTTTGTGCTGTGGCAGGATTTCACAGCCACATGACCCAGGAGGTCTGCATCAAGCAAGGATGCTGCAGCTACTGAGTGGGCTCTCCTTAGTCTGGAAAGTACGACTGAGGGAATTGGCTGGCTCAGGGGGCGTGACCAGCCCTATTTATCGCTGGCGCGGCCGGGGATCTCCCTCTTTTGCCGGACTTGGTTTTTCGCCTACCTGGGGGGGGGGGGGTTGCGAGTTGATGTGCATCAGCAGGACTCCCTCTACTGGTGGTTAACCCTTCCCGGACTTCAAGCGGACAGGCTGAAGCCGGATAGTCAGTTAGGACCAATGCCTAAGCCAATACCACTCATCACCTGTAACCAATAAAGTTGTGGCCATATTTAGCCCATTAACCTGAAATAATTGTGTCATGTGTCTTTATTTCCACTTTGGAACTCGCCACGCAATAGGGCTCTTTTTGTTTTTTTATGCACCCACAGACCCCAAACGGCTCTCCACAGGAACACAGTGGTGCATCTCATGTATGGGGGGGGGGGATTCCAACACTCCCCCCACCCCCAGCAAAGGAAAGATAAGAGAAGCATTTCCAGCATTTAAAAGAGCCCTCAGCATAATGCTTTTAGGACAGCAGCCCTGCCTGGAGAGCGAAGGGGGCTGCTAGGAAGGTCGTCAAAGCATCAAGGCATAGATGAGCCAAAGAATGCAATGAAAACTCTCTTAGAGTCAGAGTGACTGACAGGAAGACTGACAGAACCCCTGTCTGTTGCAGTTGATGGCTGAAGAGTTGAGAAACGGAGAAGGGGTAGAGAGAGGGGGGTGTATAGTGGCTAGAATTCTGGACTAGGAGGACCTGGGAGATCCGAGTGCAAATCCCCACTCAGTCATGAAGTGCACTGTTTGATGTTGGGTCCAGTCACTCTCATCCTAGCCTGCCTAACAGGTTTGTTGTGAGGGGGAAAACAGGGGGAAAGGCAAGCCATAAATGCCACCTTGAACTGCTTGGATGAAAAGTGGGCTACGAATGTAATAAAAAGCATCCCAAAATAATGATCATGGAAGGTACCCTGGGGATCATCTAGTCCAACCCCCTGCAATGCAGGAATATGCAGCTGTACCTTATGGGAATCGAACCTGCAACCTTGGTGCTATCTGCAGCTCCCTCTAACCAGCTGAGCTGCAATGAGATTTGAGGGAGAATGGGAAGGCAGGTGGGAAGAGAAGTTAAGCTGTTCAGGAAGGGGTTGAATTCCATGGGGATGCTGGCCGTGTGGGGGACCCCAAACCCTCGCCCCAGAAGATTACAAAAAAGAAGCAGTCGAAATCCTACTTACAGATTCACGATGCTGGCCATCTCTTCAGGTGAAATCCCCTCCTGTTTAAACTCAACTGCTTTAAAATGCTCACACAACACTAACTCTGACCCTTGCCTCTAACCCTATTGCTACTCCTCTCTGTCTAAAACATACAGGAAAATATGTGCACAAAATATACAGATGAAAATGAAATGATAAAGTGAAAGCATTTGTTGAAATACAGTAGAGAACTCACGCCTCCCGAGTTGAGGGAGGCCTTGCTTTGCATGCAGGAGATCCCAGGTTCAGTCCAGGATCTCCACCAGACAGGGCTGGGACTGCCCCCTGTTTGAAAACCCTGCAGCGCTGCTGCCAGTCAGTGTAGGCAGTGCTAAGCTAGATTGACTCTGTCAAGTGCAACTTCCTATGAATGCTCCTCTTATACGATTTCTCGAAACACAAGCAAGCTACCTTATCAACGAGTTGTGAGAGTTCATTCATGGCTTTTAACAAACAGCAGAAACCATTTTATTATTTCTATGTGAGTACAGAAATCCTGAATATGAAAGGAAGGAAACTTCCTGCCTCTGCAATAAAGGCAGCTGCACTGCTAGGTGAGCTGTCCCGATGCCAACTGAAACAGACCCTCCAAAGATTCAAAGGTGAAAAGGGAATTTTGAGCATCTGAGCACAACTGGGCCGTCTTCTGCGTTAACGTGAAGTGCAGGAAGTGATTGCCTTGAGCAGGGGTAGGCAACCGAAGGCCCGGGGGCCGGATGCGGCCCAATCGTCTTCTCAATCCGGCCCACGGACAGTCCGGGAATCAATGTGTTTTTCCATGAGTAGAATGGGTCCTTTCATTTAAAATGCACCTCTGGGTTCTTGGTGGGGCATAGGAATTCGTTCATTTTCTCTCTCCAAATTATAGTCCGGCCCCCCACATGCTGTGAGGGACGGTGGACCAGCCCACGGCTGAAAAAGGTTGCTGACCCCTGGCCTTGAGCCTCCTCAGGACTGGCGCAGGGGCCGTGCATTTCAGGGTGCCAGCCAAGGCCCCTGCCCCAGTACTGATTGCTGATTCTACTGAGTCCATCAGTATATTGTTGTGAAGTGACCTGGCATTTTTAATGAAGTGCAATATAGGCTTGTCTTACATCTTTAACAACAACAACAACACAGTAAATTGCACAGAAGAATTCCATGTTGCCTGTGGGAGCGGCTGGGTAGACCTCTTTGCAGCTGCATGATCCAGGCATTTGATCTATAAGCAACTGGTCAATCTTCATAATTGGCTCTGACTTCGTGTAGGAGATGGAACGCATTCTTCTATTTCTCACCCCCGTATTCCACCCCCACCCCCCTCCTCCTATACTCGGACGGTGCCGACTACTCATCTCTACAGAGTGAAATGTTTATGAGTCCTGCAGATCTAGTCTCAGACGTCAAACCTCTACCCCAAAGACGGGGGAGCCTGTGACCTTCTAGAGCATACATTTCTTTGGACTGCTATATGCTGAAGTGAACAAATGTTTTGTCTGAAACCCTTGAGAGCTTCTGTGGGCCGCCCGAGAGAGCACTGGGCTAGAGGGATCATGGGGATGACTTGTTCCACAACAGCAGATGGCATGCAGAAATTTAAACTGTAGCAAAGGGAGGTAAACTGTCTAGCTAGCTAGCTAGCTATGTCTTGCTGAAAGTGCATGCACTCCTCTTAGCCAAAGCCCCAATAACTGCAAGCGTGAAGCCACACAAACACGCCTGATCTCAACACTGTCTTGGGGGAAACTCCCGATGCTGGAAAATTCATGTGCTCAATTTCTGCACATTGAGACAGGAGCCAAAGAAAGCACACGCAGAGTAGGGGGGCTCATAAAAAAGGTTTCTTTGGGAGGGGGTGGGTTGAGGTTTGCTCCGATGTGAAAGCTAAAGAGCAGGCTTTCACAGAGAAAGGAGCAGAGTGAGGCGGAAACTACCGGGACCCGTGCTTTCCAGGCACGCTGACGGGAGGGATGAGTCCAGCATTGCATTGTTGGGTCGTATTTTCAGTGACAACTATTTATGACAGAGGTTTACAGAAAATTGATCTAAAACCTCTGCTTGTAAGAGGCTATGGGCATTTGAAGAAGCCCATCATAATCTTTACATGAAATGTATCTTTAGAACACCGGTGGCGTCATGTCCCCATTTGTTGCCTTAGTTTCTCCATCAATGCACCACCCACAATTTGCCATCATATTGGCATCAGGTGTTTTCCAGGCCAGTGAATGTCAGCAACCCCTTCTTCTAAAGCTGCTTCCCCAGTTTCATCCAAAATAGAAAGAAATGCCATTTGGTAGCCCATTGAGAAGCTTTGGGAAGTAATGAAATACATTTCTGAAAGTTATTTATGGATGCACAAGGTCACCACATCTTTGCTTAAGGTGAATGGAAAGGAACATTTCCCCAGGCGGCACACCACTGTCCCCGAATCTTGTCCGCTGCTTGGTCATTTCAACAGATTGTGTGTCTTAGTAAGATTTTGTACATTTCAGAAAGCTTTCCCTTGCCTACAAATGAAGTGCATGATTTTTCAAAAACTTATTAATGCCCCGTGCTTTTACTTCTGGTGTGGTAAAAAATTGCAGAATCTGGCTATCATTTAAAGCAGTGTAAGACGCTGGTTTACGTTTCCCCTCACATTTGGTGACTAGGTAGGGATATGCAGTTTTGTGTTTTGTTTTTTGAAGAGTTCCTAAGGAGTCCTGCTGCTTCCGAGTTTTATTTTGGGGGTTGTTGTTGTTTTTGTTTACAAAAAGGTAATCCAGTTGTAACCTTTTTCTAGGTACAATTCTGTACATTCTGGTACTACCTGTTCACTCATGGTCCCTCCAAATCCCTTTGTTTCTTTTAGCAATGTGTCCTTGTGTATCTGCTACCTTTGCTTACAGAATTTCTCCTGAGGGGCGCTTTGAACATGTCCCGTAATACATGTGGATAAAAGGAATCGCCTTTGTTAATTTCAAAAGCCATTTTATTTCTTCCATGATTTTCTTCTGTTGTTAATTTATTTTGCAAACGCAAGTGGGGTTTAGTCACCAGAGAGGTGGAGTCTGTGGTTTTGCTCAATAGGTCATGGTCATTTCAAGAGCCATAGGGCCTGAGATGGTTCCAGCTCTAATTTACGTGTAAGATTAGGAGTCCAAGAATGTGGAATCAGTACTGCAGAAGGTCAGTTCTGACATACTTCCCCCCTAAATAGTGGGTGAAGTCCTTTTGGAAAGGACTCAAAGGTTTCAAAGTGTCAAGTTTTGCTGTACTGAAGGACTGTCCATATCTAATCTATTAGAACATTGAACCCTCCTCCCCACTCCAGGAATTTTGCTATCCAAAGTGGGTTTGAATTTGGATAATAAAAGTTTCCAGTCGAGTAGATTTATATATTTTAGTGAAGGTAAGCAACTTAAAATGACCACAGACCCAGTAAAACTCATTACAAAGAGAAGAGAAACAACATTTAAAAGCAGATACAAATAATGAGGCATTATTCTTTTCTCAAGAAACCAGCAAAATTTCACTTTTCCTGTTTTATTTTAAGCATGCTTTTTATTCAAGTTTTTAACAAACAACAAGGGGGTAAGCTGCTGACTATAGGCAGACTATCCTTTCTCAAGGGCCATTCCAAATGTGTACAATTGATGGCTCCAAAGTAAGCTGCACTCTGTGAGTCCAGAGGGCAACTGGTGCCATTGTCCCTGTTAGCATTTTGTAAGAAAGGGCACCAAGATTTCATCAAGCTGTCTGCCTTGATGAGACTTGCAGTGAGGATCCCTTTGATAAGCCATCGGCAATGCATAAAGGAGGGCAGGTGGCTTGGTGAGCAGGGAAAGTCTTTCAAAGATTTGGACCAGCGATGTGCCTTTGCTTCGGGCAAAGGGTGATGGTGGATGGATCATAGCTACCTAACTCAGCACTGTCTGTACTGATTGGCAGTGGCTCTACAAGGTTCCAGGCAGGTGATGTTTTCAGTTTCACCTGGAGATGCTGGAGACTGTTCTGGGACCTGCATCACCAGTGAGCTCTGGTCCTCCCTTAAGGAGTTCGGCGGCTCAATGGTCTGACTCTGTGGAAGGCACCATGCTATTCCCCTTTAAATTAGCCATTTCGACAGAAAACATGAGAACTGGAATTTTGCTCTTGAATTGATTTTTGGATCGCCTGCATGCCAAGCACATACTTCTACCACTGGGCCAGCACCCTTCCTCAGTGACTGAGGTCTCATTGCACACAGCCATCCAGCAAGCAAAAAAATGGTATTGTTAGAAGGGCAGAGTGGGGAGCAAGAGATTCAGGGGCCGGTTTTAGACCCACAGTGCTCGGGTTTATTCTGCTGCCTGCTTGACATTGTGCCTCCTTTCCCCCTACCTTTTATTCCTATGAAAGTTTCACAGTGTCGCTGCTTGGGATTCTGGATAATCTATGGTGTTTTTCTTTTCAGTTTTTTTAATTAATTTTCCAAAAAAATTTTAAGACAAACAAACAAACAAACAAACTGAAATATACTCAGAGTCGCAAAGTGATTTCATGCTCTTTATTCAGCTCATAGTGGTGAGGAGGAATGAATGAATGTCTCCTCAAAGTATCTGCTTTATATACATTATTTACACAATGGGCTGCACATGATTGGCTAATTCCGGAATTCTACTGTAAGCCAATCAGGTTGTGGATTCACTTCTATCTGGAGCATGATTGGGTGGTTCCTGCCAACCAATCATACTGCTGCATTGTTCTAGGACCAATCAGACTGCTGTATTCTGAATCCTATTGTTCTAGGACCAATCAGACTGCTGCCTTTTGGATCCTATTGTTCTAGGACCAATCAGACTGCTGCAGTTTGGATCCTATTGAACTCAGTACATAACACAAACAAACATACATCCTAATTGTAATTAAACCAATCTTGATAACATTGTTAAGTGACTTCCTCAAATCCCCCTGGTTGAATTTCATTGTATTTCATTTTAACAGTTTTCCAAAATCAATCTTCTTTAAAAAAAAAATATAACTTGATCACTTCACATCTTTCATTCTTTCTAATCTAGCTTGAAACATCTTAATTCCTATCCTTACATATTTAAACCCTAAGCCTATCTCATATTTGCAAGCTTTTCCAGTTAGGTTATCTTGACATATTTAGCTAAATAATCTTTGACTTTTGTCCATTCTTCCTGGTACTCCTCCTCCTTCTGGTCGCGGACTCTTCCCGTCAGGTGGGCTAGCCCCGGGATTCTGGAGAATCTATGTGACTAGATGCTTGTAACGTATGCCAGGCAATCTGGCACAAGTGGGTAGGGTTGCCATCCGCCGGGATTTGGCTGTTGGAAACAAGTGTCCATGCGGGAAACGCTTGAATGTCCAGGAAAATCCCAAGGTATAGCAATTCTACACGTGGGGAGTAGGGACGCAAGCGCAAATCAGAATAAAGCAAAGGCTGGGAAAGTTCAGACAGAAACACACACACACACACTATTCCTCAAGACACAGGATCATAGAATTGTGGAGTTGGAAGGGACACCGAGGACCATCTAGTTCCGTTATTCCCAATCAGGGGTCCGTGGCCCCATCCCTTGCCTCCCTCCAACTAATTTTCTCTCATATTGGCATGGCAATAGCATACATTTTATGGGTGGTCTTGTTGTTTTTAGTATACTTAAAATCCTTTGCTTATTACCCCACATTTTGTTCAAAAAATTGCTTTGCAGAGGTAACTACCATAGAGTTATCAATTTTTTCAAAAGTAGGGGGTCTGCGGCTTGGCTTTTGAAAAATAAGGGGTCCTCAGTAATTAGCCAATTAGGAACCACTGATCTAGTTCAATCCCCTACAATGCAGGAATAATGCAGTTGGCCTATACAGGGATCAAACTTATGACCTTGGCATTATCAGCACCCCGCTCTGAACATCTGCGTCACCTTCAGAGTTGTTGTTGTGGGAGCTGTAGTTCACCAAAGTAAATATTGAAAGGATCCTCTTTTCACATCAAGGACAGACCATGCCAAACATCTACCTTATGCACAAAATTGACTCCCCAAGCTCTTCTTGTGTTTTAAGACGCTGGGATGTGGGGAGCCGGAAATTCCACTGGGCTGGCAGAAGCCCCTTTTGTGACTCAATCGAGCTCTGTCTTCAACCCCCATTTTAGTTTGGAAAACTCCTCCCTTTTCCTTTAACACACTCCCCTCCCCCCACTTTCCTGCATTCCACTCTTTTTCATATCGAAAGCAATTTCTAATGTCCACTGCCAGGACCAGCTGAGGATGTTCTTGCTTGAGGCAGAAACACCCTGAGCCTTGCCTCTGCTTCTCCTTTAGGAAAGGAGGCTGGAGAGGAGCAGGTTGTGTTGGCGAAACCCTCACAAGGGCCTGACCGTGGTCACAATAGTGGCATGGCTGCAAGCATGGTGCTCTATGGACCTTGATCTGCCCCCCCTTGAGCCAATGGCCTCGCAACGCCTCATGCGCAGGTTGGCCCTGCCAATTCCTAGGGTGCCCAGTTGGATTATTTCAGTGGGGAAGGGGGAAGTTCCCAATCCCGTTCCACTGCTCAGCACCTGCTTCCCCCCCCCTCAAAGTGATCCATCTAGCCTCCACTCCATCCCACTTCAAATGAAAATAAGTAATAAAAGAGCTCCCATCCAGACTCTGCAGTCTCCATAGCTGCTCTCAGAGCTCCAGTCTCCTTTGGTCATTTTTGGGACTCCCTTGAGAAGAACAAGTGGACATCTAGGAGTTGCTGTTGGTGGTGGTGGCGGGAGCAGGGCTCAGCTCCTCCTGCTCTTAAGTGTGCTCTGCTCAGTTCTGCAGCCTTATCCCTTGGCACCAGGTGCACATATGCTCTCATAACCCCCTCAAGCCAAGCCCAGTTCTTTTTCTTCCTCTGCTCTCCCTCCTACCACTGAGCCCTGGAGACAAAGCTTAATGGGGAGAGGGGAGGGCAGACCTCCCCTCAAGAGTCTATTCAATAATTCGCAGCCAGCTGCTGCTGGGCTGAAACTTGCAAGCTGCAAGCAGTATGAGGAAGGAAAGCAATTGAGAAACACCTTGGGGAAGCAATGTAGCCCTCTTTCTGCACCTGCAAGCCTTGTTGTGAAGAGCGAAGTCAGATTCCATGGTATCTGCACAACCTGATGCCCCATGCAGCACCCCCTCTCCACAGCCTCTCCCTCATGTGTGCTGCGAGGGCCCAAGGCGGCTACATTTGGAAAGTCTGGCTGAGCTTCAGAGCAGTGGAGAAACCAGCCAAGGCAAGTGTAGCTCCCCTCCAAACACCAGAACAATCTCTGCACAACGGATCTTTCATTTTGAAACAACCGCTTCCCAATAAATTAAGAGTGTGTGTGCACCAAGTACAGGAACCCAGGACAGAAAAGCAGAAAGACAAAGTTGCAGAACTTGGGGTCGGGTGGGGAGCCCAACCCAACCCAGCTGTACCCACTGCCTCAGCTCCCCTCCTGCTTCCCAGCCTGCTCCCCCTCCTCCTCCCTGGTCCCTTTAGGCAGTGCTTAGTGTCTCATGAAGAATGAACACCCTAGAACTCTACTTGGCAGAATGGGGACAGATAGCTGAACTATAGAGAGCAGGCTAAGGCGTACGTGGGCCACAGTGGCTGCCCTGCCCCTTCTTGATGAGCATCAAGGCTGGGGGGACAGAGAAAGAGGTCCTGCAATCCCAGGACAGGCCAGGAATCCTTATGCCTGGTACCCACCAAGAGTAGCACATGCTCAGCTGCAGCAGAAGGGGAGAGCGTGGACTACTGCGCAGGGACTGAGAGCAGCAGTGGTGGTAGTAGGATGGGCAGGGGAATGACTGTCCTCCAACAGGGTCCCTCCCCAAGCACCCTGAACCTGCTGCCAATGCCCTGGAACCATGTGGAAAGCCAAGTGTGCAACCGTGTCAGGAGTCAAGAGGAAAAGGTGGAAAAGGCAAAGCACAGGGAAGGGAGCTGGCACATGGCAAGATGGCACAAGGGGAAGGGCAGGCACCAGAGAACAGAGGCTGGGCCTTGCCTCTTCCCTCCCCACTTCGTCTCCAGTCACGCTTGGCACCTTTCGCAGTCATCCACCCCCAGCAGGAAGCCCAGGAGGAAGCCGATGGCACTCGGCAGAACGTTGGGCAGAGGCCGTAGCAGGAGGCTGGCGAAGAGGGTGGCTGCAGGGAAGCGAAAACATTTGCATGAGAGGAGGCGGGAGCAGGAGGATGGCCAGCTCCCAGCCAGGACAGGCAGGCCTTACCTAGCATGTTGCCACTGACATTGTTGCTCTCAGAGTATTTCAGCAGCTCCCGCAGGAAAGCCACCACGAAGCGGAACACGTTCTGGTGCGACCGCGGCAACTGGCAGATCACCTGCAAGACAGGGAGGGGCGGTTTGGAGTTTCAGTGCAGAGCTTTGCTAGAGGAGGGGCATGGATCACTAGCACGGTGTACTTGTTATGTTTGCAGGTTTAGACCTGGCATAAAAAAAAAAAGAATGTTTAAAATGGTAACCGGACTAGAACTCTGCTGGGAACTTTGGGGAATAATGCAACTGCAGAGTCGGAAGGGACCACAAGGGTTAACTAATCGAACCCCCTGCAATGCCTAAGGTGGGACTCGAACTCAGGACACTGAGATGAAGAGTCTTATGCTCTACCAACTGAGATATCTTGGGGGAAGGGCCATAGCTCTGCAGTAAACCACCTGCTTTTCATGCAGAAAGTCTCAGGCTCCACCCCCAGCATCTCCCAGGAGGGTAGGGAACATCCCTTGTCTGAAATCCTGGAGAGCCACTGCTTGTCAATTTCAACAATACTGAGCTAGATGGCCCAGTATATGGCCGCTTCCTGGGTTGGAAATTCAAGCGAGGTTCACTGAAACAGGTGGGCTATTGTTACAAGTCCTGGTCAGAAAGCAAAAAGGCAACATGTGCGCACCCCACCCCCCTCCACAACGGAGAGGGATGGTTATCAAAGGAGACATCAGCAACCTCTGCAGTTAACAAGGCTTCCCAGACCAGACTAGCCCTCCTGCCAGTGTGCCGGTTTACTGGCTTTCAGGGATGTTTTAGTGGATTTCCTGTTACTCGCGGCAACATTTGGACTAGATGACTTTGGAAATCCCTTCTGATTCTATGCTTCTGTACACACCACAGACCAGCCAGGAAGAGATGGGGCTCTGGGGCCGACCTGGCAACAGAGGTGGCTGTCATGTGAGCACTCAAGGCAGCGCTGATACAGTTCATAGCAAAGGACTGGTTCTGGCACTGCCTCCAGGAAGATGAGCAGAGCTTCGGCCACCGAGTGGTCACTGCCAGCTATTGACAGCCTGGCAAGGGAAATGTTCTGTCCTGTTACCTGCAGCCTGCCTCCTTCCCAGGCTGGTCCAAAGCAAGAAGCTTGGTCCTTATACATCTGGGCCCACCTTGCAAGTTTCCCCTTTTGGCGCAAGGTGGACCTTGAACCCGCAGCCCTGAGATTAAGAGTGTCACGCTCTACCAACTGAGCCACCCCACTGTAATTATCCCACACCTCCCCTCTTGACGAAGCTGCCTGCAAAGCTGATCTGCCGAGGAAATGTCCTTCTGCAGGCATGGTTTCAATCCAAACAGCAAATACTAGTGGTCAACTCCAAAAGTGCGGTCAACAAACCCTGCTTGCCAAAGAACAATTGAACGCACCCTTGAAGCTCCTTTGCAGCCATGTCTTTACCTTGACACCACGTATGATGCTAGATGTGGGGCCTGCGGGCCTGTCAAGATTCCCCACCTCTGCTCTATCTAGCCAGGCTGATGTTTTCAAATGGGGGTTAAAGCTGTGAAGCTGTTTGGATGCATGACTGGACTTGACTGTGGGCATTTCATTGTGCTGTGTCCCAGAGCCTTAAGGATGGGCTGGCCTAGGAACCTAAGCCACCAGGTATATAAAAGTGAGGTCCACTCCAGCCAAGAGCGAAAGAAAACCACCAAGCAGCCCTGCTCCCCAACAATGTCCCCCAGAGAGGATACGGATCGTCTCGGAAATGCTGGTGTCCAGGCACTCAGTTATCTCCTGCAGCTCGTCCTGCGTCCCCGGGGTCTGGAAGAGGTCCTCCTGAAGCAGAGTATCACCCATGCGTTCGGAAGGGATGAGGTACATCCTGGATAGCATGAAGAACAATCCAGCCCTGGGGTGCATAATGTGAGGTCGAGGAATGCCACAGTGGAGAGAAGCCCATCACCAAGAGAGCTGGCGCAAGGGCTGAGAATTGTATCCCGCCTGCTTTCCACAGTAGCATTCCTACTACCCTTCTCCTGATTTGGGGCAATGGGAGAGTGAAATCATTCCCCGCTTCTTCTAGTGGCCAGTCTCAGAGAGCCGCTTTGCTAGGGAGAGACAGACAATGGTTGGGAACACTTGGGTTCTTCTGAGCCGCTCTAAGGAAGACCGTATGCTGGATGTCCCACCCGCTGCCGCTCCACCAAGGTGCCACTATACTCACAGCAGGAGTTTGTAAGAGCGAGTCGGTAGCTAAGATATAAATCAATTGGGACGTTTGGAACCTGCACACCCCAAAACTGGTACTGGATTCCAGCCCACACCCATCCTTTCAATGGTACCGTCCCCCTCAGCTCACCTGGTGGCAGGCATTCTTGAAGAGGTGGTCCACCAAAAGGCAGATCTCCTTGGCCGCTCAGTGGAGTCATCACCATCCTGGGGTACGATATCCAGAAACTGCTTCTCCTGGAGGTCCAATGACAAGGGGGACTGGCATGAGAGCCTGACAGAATGTGTGCCTGTATGCATTCTTTCCTTGCTCCAGCTGGGTGGACAAGTCTTGCCCTCTGAGGCCACAACTAGGGCTGGGTGATAGCTGGCTTTCAACACAGTGATATATCACTAGCTAAACATTGCAATACACCAATATATCACGATGTCTGAAATAAGATGGAGCTATGTAGAGGCATTCGCTGGCTTCACGGTTTCCCCCGCATTGTGATTTCTGCTGCCCCCTGCAGGAGGGCAGGGGAAAGCTGAACCGGCAGAGTCCACAGGGGCTGCAGGAATCTAGAGAAGCATTGTCTGGCTTCACAGTTTCCCCCCACATGGTGTTTTTTGCATAGTACACACACACATCATGATTTGCAATATATTGCCAGGTCAGAAATTATGAAACCAGTCTCACTATCTAGACTTCAAGCTGATTTGAAAATATATCTATATTGACGTATTGCCCGGCCCTAGCCACAGCAAGCATCTCAAGGGGGAAAACAAAAAACAAATTGCTCGCACCCCAAATCCAAGCTCCCCCTCCCCCTATTAATATGCAGCTCGTAATCCTCCCACTCCGGATGTGCAGTTCACCCAAAAGCTTACTGAATATGCAGCTGTGGTCATGAGGTTTGGCTAACATTTTATTTAAATTGCTGGAACCTGCCCTGGGACCTTAGGGTGAAGGGCAGGAAATAAGTAACAAAAACAGCAACAGAACATGGATGGGCCTTCATAGGTTGATGGGCTGCAGCCCCAGCCAGCATGATGAGATGATGGGGTCACATGTTCACCACCCCTTGTCTAGAGCACGTTGCAGAGGCAGTGGTAGAAACTGAGCAACAGCTGGAGCCCCAGCCCACGACTTTGTCTGGGCAATGCAGCACACAGCAGCTGGTGAACCATGCCTCCTGCCTCCTTCCCATCTTCCTCTCCAGAAATGTTCAGGGTGGTTAGTTCTATCTCAAGCTACCACATTCAAGAGAAAGAGAAAGAGAGGAGGGGGGAGCAAGAGAGCTTTAGGAGCACAGCAGTGGCAAGCAGCCCATCACTAAAAGGAGTTGACAAGGATGGAGAATTTGATCCCCTCATCCCCAGGGCAGCTGTTGATTAGGACCCAGTTCATCCCGCCACCAATACTCCCCGCCCCTGTCGAGAGAGAGAGAGAGAGAGAGAGAGAGAGAGAGTATTGATGTGGGGAATGACACATACTGTATCAGAGTCTTAGTGCAAGAGTAGCTGGTGCATGCTAAAATACACAGGAGCCTTGCTGGGTTAGATCAGCATTTTGTTCCCAGAATGGCCAACCACATGCCCTTGGGAGTCCATAGGGACACGGGGACAAGAGCACTCTGTCCATCATGTTCCCCAGAAACTGGTAATCAAAAGCATGTGGTTTGTGATAATAGTGGCAAGAAATAGCCCTGACCGGTAGCCACTGATAAACATATCCTCCATGATTCTCAATGTCTACAGCTGTCCAAATTGACAGTCACCACTGTCTCCTTGTGGCTAGGATAATACACCCAAGTATATCTGATTTCGAGAGGAGTGACATTTCCCTGAGCCACCCCAAAGCAGCCACTACCGCTTCCCAAATGCCAGTGCTCAGGTGGTAAGAGTAAGCCAGAGTGGCATAGCCTGTGCAGCAGTGGCTGAGCACAGAAACAAGGAGAAAACTGGCTCTTGGGGCCAGAGGGGGCTGGCGCCTGCATCATGAGACTGGGCTTTCTGCCTCCCGTGCTGCCAATCGCAAGCGGACCCAGAGTCAAGCAGCGCAAAATCAGTTACAAGCAGTGCTGGCAAATTCTGGTTTCGTCTCCGTTCTCCTCTGCCGAGTTCTACAAGGGCCACGTTGAGACTAGGGAAGAGAAAAACGCAGAGAGCTAGAGTCACCACCTGGACTGGATTTGAGTCAGAAGGCAGGCAGGTGAGGTTGGTGGGGTAGTGCCTGGTTTGCCCTAAGGGACCAGCTGCCACTGCATGGAGCAGCTGCTGATCGTTGACAAGGGCAACTCCATTTACGTGCCTTCGAGGCACATGCACACTGCCGCAAAGCTGGAAGGGGCACTTGAAGGGGCAAAAATGTCCCCCCCCCCCAAGAGCACAAAAGCGGCAAAGTGGCATGGAAACAGCATCTCGACTCCCTCCCAGGAGCTTTGGCACCGACCTCTCAGGCCTGTGGAGAGTTGGAGCAAGGAGTTTTGCAGGGAGGCTGCTGGTTTTCAAAAGGCCTTTCCAAAGGGCTTCCGGAAGTTTAGAGGGTGTTTGCAGGCTTTTCCAATGCTGTCCCCAATATACGCAATTTCATTTAAACGCACGGTACCTCGGAACGCAACCCCCGTGTAAACGGGGCGTTGCCTGTACCTGATTTGAGCCCGCTACAAGAACATCTAGAGGATAGCAAACCAACTGTTACCTTTTCTAGGAAGCTGTCTTCTCCCTGAGATCAGAGGAGGAAGGCAAGAGCAAAAGACAACCAAGGGTGTTAATGGCACAGGCCCTGAGAAGAGAAAGAAACAGCCCGTTGGCTGAACAGTATCTGGGCAGATGGCAGGGAAATGCACACGGTTCAGTGGCCCTGCGAAAGGGCAGGTGGGAGGACCAGAACCTGGGATGACTCAGTCAAGGCAAACAAAGGGCATGAACAGCACACAGGAAGCGGATGCACAGCTACAGAAGCTGAAGCGGAATGCAGCGGAGGACCCCCAGCCCCCACATTTCTGAGTGGAAGAGCAGCTGTTTTTCAAGCAGGGAAGCAGGGTGGGAAGGGTAGACATCCAGCACAAGGCTTCCAAGGAGGTCCCGAAGCAGCTTGGTAGGTAGCTCCCACTGATGGTGAGGAAATAGTCCTTGCCACGGTCAAGGTGAAGGACAAAGATAGCCTCAATCTTCTCTTCCTTGCTGACGTACACATCCAGGGAAATGTCCACCGTCTCACCTAAAACGGGAGGAGGTCAGGTAGATACACTCTTTGGCACAGCCAGGTTTGCTTGTCTGTAAATTAAAAGTGAAGACAGTGAAGAATTGAACAGAAGGACACAATGCGAGCCTGCTGGATCAGGCCAATGGCCCATCTAGTACAGCATCCTGTTCTCACAGGTGTATGGGGGAAACCTTAACTTCAAGAATTAGGAGAAGAAGCGACTCAGTCCCCCCCCCCCACTTTCCTCTCTAGTCCTCCAAAGCAGCAGCTGCACAGAAGATGGTGACAGGATACTGGAGGGTAAGAGAAAGTGATCCTAACAAAAGAATATAAAAAGGGAAAGGATTTTTGCGCCCCCAATGTAACTTTCTTTTTTAGTTTACATTTCATTGAGTTTTTAAAAGTTTGGCTAGTTCTATATGTTCCCCAAGATATTTTTGTGCCTCCACAACATAAAAATACGCATTGTTTTAAAAAAGTAATTTTTGGACGGACTGCTCTCACTGGTTCCCTGCGATGCCAAAAGGTGTTTGGGGACCCTCCAGCATTGTTTGGCTTCAATTCATTTGTGTGTGTGTGTTTGTTTAAAGCTGGCCACACACACTTTTACACTTTGGGCTCCGCTGCTTTGACGTGTGGCCCTTGGAGGCTTGAGCATGGGGCAATGCAGCCCACAAATGTTAAGCCTCCCCTGCTCTACCAAACTCCCAAGGTTTGAGGGAGGAGGGTTGGGAAGAGGAGGAGAAAAGGAAGGCCTTCCCTAGATGACCCTTGGGGTCCCTTTCCAACTCTACAGTTCTCTGATTCCAGAGAGAGACGCGCTGGGCTCCAAGTATCCCTCGCAGGGCTCAGCGCAAAGCCATGGCTTCCAATACTGGCTGTCACTGAGCTTGGGGATAAAGGAGAAGTGGAGGGTGACCTGCCCGTTGTTTGTGATCTGGAACTTCTCCTTCTGCAGCTGCCGGAACTTCACATTCTCAAACGGAAACTGCAGAGCAAAAGGGGGGGGGGAGGAAAGAGAGTGCTTGCCTTCAGCAGAGGCAAGGAAACGTGCTCCAGGGGGAAGTTTGTCCTTGGCCCCGGGCTCTCATTTAGGGGACTGCACATGCAACAGGTCCACGTGGGGCTCTCCAGATATTGCTGCACTTGCCACTGGCCATGTTGGCTGGGGATGATGGGAGTTGTAGTCCAGCATCTGGAGGGCACCACGCTGGCTACCCCTGGAGTCTTTGCCTGCGAGGAAGAGGAAGAGGCTGCCGCTCAGTGGAAGGGCATCGGCCTTGCATGCAAAGGTCCCAGGTTCTATCCCCAGCATCTCCAGGTAGGGCTGGGAGAGATCACCCGGAAATCCTGGGGAACCGCTCAAGACTGAGCTAGATGGGCCAAGGGCTTCTTTCCCCCCTGGTCTTTTTGCAGCAAACCCTCTTTAAGGGGTTGGAGAGGATCCTATTCGTCTTTACCTCCCTCCAGGGAGGGAAGGAATTCGTTCTCCATCCTGTCCATCAACTGAACAATATCCTCAAACACTTTCCGGTACCGTCGGTCAGCCACAACCTTCACCTATGGGGGGGGGCAGAGCACATTTGTTGGAGCTATGGACTGAAAGGGGGGGGCATGAGTTAAGAGCAGAAAGGCCTGATGCACCCCCCTGTTCCCAGCCCTGAAAGAGGCAAGTACTGTAACTCTGAGAGCTTCCCCAGGATGGCAGCGGCTGTGACTTCCAGAGCCAATGGGCTGAAGCCAAATGCTCCAAGCCAAGTACCACAGAAGCTCCATTGCATGAATGGAGCCAACGGTTAAGGTATACAGTTCATCCCATGTGGTCTGCCATGCCTGCAGGAGCAGCGTGTACTCAGAAGAGTGGAGAATGGAAGCCTAGGGATTTAACAGAGCCAAAACCTGCCCACTCCTTGCACCGGAAGTCATTGGCCAAGGAGGAGCTCTGTGGAAAGGGGCCTGGTTGTTGGTCAGGGCCTGCCCAGATTCAAGGAGGTGCCACATAGCAGGCAACTAAAAACCCTGAATAGACGATAGCCCTGGCCAGGGCAGGTCTTACCCCTGTGAGGAAGAGGGAGCTGACGGGCTTGTGGTCGCTCCTTTTCAATTCCATGTGGCTTCGGTAGCTGAGCTGATTCACGCTGCCTCCTCTCCAGAGGATTGGCTCACACCATGCTGGCACACGGCACTTCCCACTGCAAGGAGACAGTTGGACTGGCTGAGGCAACACACAAGGCTCACACAGTCCAACTTTGGCTCCACACACGGCCTGTGATCTTGACCACGGTTAAGAGCTGGAGATGATGGGGCTTGGGAGTCCAACTTCTGAAGGGGCGGACCTTGCAGGTGTGCAGGCATTTTGCCTCATGGAGAGAGTTGTCAGGAAATCAAAAGCTGCCATCTACCAGGTCAGAATGAATTTCTGACCTCCCCCAGTTTGGATTCCTACATTGCAGGGGGTTGGACTAGATGACCCTCGTGAAACCCTTCCAACCCCACAATTCATTAATTAAGTCTCCTCTGGCTGGCAGCAGCTCTCTGTGGCCCAATCCTTTTTCAGGTGGAGGTGCCTTTCAACTTGAGACTCTGCATACAAAGCATATGGCACACCACCAAATGATGATCCTTCCCCAAAGCAAGGGGCCCCGTTATTCTTGTTCAGACACTATTTTTTCAGTGATCCAAAAGACCTTTTCTGGCACCTGAAATGCTGCCCAAAGGAGCCTGCCCTTTTCCGGCTTCGTCACTACATGTTCCGCCTGTCCTTTTGATTTCCCCATTACCACAGCAAGAGCAATGAAACTAGCAGGCCTAGGTGGCTTCTGACAGTTGTCAAGAACCACAAGAATATGCCAAATCATGGATGGTGAGGCTCAATGGCTACTAGCCATAATGGCCACAGAACATACTCCACCAAGAGAAGCAGTATGGCTTGGAGGAGGGGAGCGTGCTGTTGCACCCAGGTCCTGTTTGTGGGCTCCCCAAGAGGCATCTCATTGGCCAATGTGAGAACAGGATGCTGGGCCAGATGGACCAATGGCCTGATCCAGCAGGGCTGCTCTCATGCTCTTATGAGAGAGCACCAAGTCTAATTCCCAGACTTCCTTGACACAAAGAGGATTCTCATTCAGCCTGCTGCACCTTTCAAGGAACTGCAACACTGCTTATACACACCACGAAACAGAGGATGCTGATTATCAGGACAAATGTGGGGAAAAGGAGCCAAAACATTTCCAGAGCAGGGATGGCTTGAGGAAGACAACATATCACAGCCTTGCATTTCACAACTCGCCTAGCAGCCTTTGGCAACCCGGAATTCCATGCAAGCAAAGTGAGCAGGTGAAGGAGAGCTGGATCTCTCTCTTCCTCTGTGGCTTGGTGTCCATTCTGGCTGCAGAGGAAAGGAAGTCCGTCCAGCCCTCAACTCTAGCCCTCCTCCAACAGCTTGCTTAGCAGAAAGCCATGTTTAAAATATATGTTTTACTAGCCTGCTCAGGAGGATGGAAAGGCAGGACACTACTAGCATCTCAGCAGACTAGGAAAAACAAACAAGCCTTGCAGAAGAATGTTTGAGAGGACTTACTTACAAAGGCTCAACTATCAAGCAGGATCTGTTTTAGAGTCAAATTTGTACGTCGGGATGAACTTGATCTCTCCCTCTGTGAAATCAGCAAAAGCTGTCTTTTGGGTACGCTGAATGTTTAGCTAAAGCCAAAAAGAAATCGCTTATCAGCAGAGAAGCAAAAGACCCCCTGTTGCCTGACAATGGAATCTATTAACAGCCACTGTTGTGCTGGAAGACCAAGGTGAAGTACTAGTAGGTTAAAGGTAAAGGGACCCCAGGTTGGACAGTGTTCTCGAAGCTACAAACATGAGTCTGACCAAACTGCGGGAGGCAGTGGAAGACAGGAGTGCCTGGCGTGCTCTGGTCCATGGGGTCACGAAGAGGCGGACACGACTAAACGACTAAACAACAACAACAACTACAAAGGGACCCCTGACCATTAGGTTCAGTTGTGACCGACTCTAGGGTTGCGGCGCTCATCTCGCTTTATTGGCCAAGGGAGCCGGCATACAGCTTCCGGGTCATGTGGCCAGCATGACTAAGCCGCTTCTGGTGAACCAGAGCAGCACACAGAAACGGTGTTTACCTTCCCGCCAGAGCGGTACCTATTTATCTACTTGCACTTAGACGTGCTTTCGAACTGCTAGGTTGGCAGGAACAGGGACCGAGCAAGGGAAGCTCACCCCGTCGCGGGGATTCGAACTGCCGACCTTCTGATCGTCAAGCCCTAGGCTCTGTGGTTTAACCCACAGCGCCACCCGCGTCCCTACTAGTAGGTTAGCCAAGTGCAAAAAAAGGGGTATACCTGCTGAAATCCTATCTTATACACAATTATTAAAGGTACAGGATGCTTGTGCATTTTTGCCCCATGTCATCTTAAATTACTTTGCTGCATCACACGACAGGAAAATCCTCTAACTCAGGAGCAGCAGACACGTGGCCCTCACAATGCTGCAGAACTACAATTCCCATCATCCCTGATTACTGGCCATGATGGCTGGAGCCAACAGGAACTGCAGCTCAGTAACATCTGGCAGACCACAGGTTAGCCATACCTACAATATGCAATGTTATATGTACCAATAATCCATACAAACTGTTAACAACCACCAGAATACACCCCGACACTATGAGCAACTGCAAAACCATCCTTTCGCATCCTACGTTGGCTCCCAGGACGTTTCTGAGCACAATTCTGAGTGTTGGTGCCAACCTTTAAAGCCCTAAATGGCCTCAGCCCTGAAAGAGTGTCTCCATCCCCATTGTTCAGCCCAGGCATCAGGGTCCAGCACCGAGGGCCTTCTGGCGGTTTCCTCACTGTGAGAAGCAAAGTTACAGGGAAGCAGGCAGAGGGCCTTCTGAGTAGTGGCACCTGCCCTGTGGGACACCCTCCCGTCAGATGTCAAGGAGATAAGTAACTATACAGCCTTTAGGGAAGTTTTTAATGTTTTATGATGGTTTTGCGTATGTTGGAAGTCTGAGGCTGCCCCCCCTTGCCTTCCTTGCAGCATCCTTCTCAAAGGGCTAAGGCATGACTACGCTCACAGAGTTTAAATCCACCATAAGGTGCAGCAATCAGGCCTCTGTTTCAACACAAAATACCAATGATCCTTATGCCAAGTGGGAGAAAGGTCGTCAACATGATGAACACACAAACCTTGGAGAGAAAAATGTAAAACAAAAAGCACCAGCAATTTAATTGGACTTAATGGAAGTATCTGCTGATAAGAACATGTGAGCAATGCAGATTTTCCAGACAGATGCAAAACCTAGAGCAGGAAACCTTAGACCTTTAGATATTGCTGGACAGCAGCTATGCTGGGGCTGATGGGAGTCCAACAACATCTGGAGCGTGTGCTGAGCTAGGAAAGCCCTCTAACTGGGAAACTGCAGAGCAGTCCTACTTATTCCAAGGCAACCCTCCAACTTAATTGGGACTTGCTTCTAATTCAGGTTGCACAAACCTGCAACCTTAAAAAGCATTTGTAGAAGTCGCAGTCATCCTATGTTCTTTGCTCCTAACTGCCTGAAAGTGGCTTCTCTAGCCTAGGCTGGGGTATCCCAGACAAAGGAAATAAACAGGGCAATATCCTAAACCACCACATATAACACAAAGATGTCTCTCACCTGGTCGTAGGTCAGAAGTCTCTGAAGCTCATTTTTAGTGATCAGATGACAATGCTGGAAAAAAGCAAAGCAACCACAGCTACAGGCTAGCTCACGGGGTCGGGGGGCGGGGGGGCAGCCTGCTGCCACTTCCTGCAATATGTAGTAAGACTGATAACTAGGATTGGGCAGTATGATCATATTAGGCTAGTGCTCTGTGAACTAGACTGGCTCTTGAACTGCTTCCAGGCCCAATTCAGAGCATCCCATTTGGCCTTTCAAGTGTTTCAAGGTTTGGGAAAAGGGTACCAGAAGAAGGCCCACTTATGTTTGCACTGCCTCTCCACTGACTAGAATCCCTTTCCCAGGGAACTCCTGCTCTTTCAAGCATGGCAGGGCCTTTTCAGTCATGGCACCCGACCTTTCAGAATAATCTCCCAAAGAGGTTCACCTGGCCCCTGCTTTGATGTCCTTTCAGCAAAGACTTTTCGAATTTCCCCTGGTACGTTAATTCATGGGCAGGGCGCTTGTGGCCCTCCAAACCCTGCTGTAGTACACAGGAACATAGGAAGCTACCTTATATTGAGGCAGACCATTGACCCATCAAGCTCAGGACTGACTACATGGACTGGCAGCAGCTTTCAGGCAGAGATCATGCCCAGCCCGATCTGCACACACTGGTGACTGAGCCTGGAACCTTCTCCATGCAAAATGGCCGCTCTGCTTTCGCCTTACTGCCCTTAACAAACTGCAACTCCCACCCCGATCACTGGAGAAGTTGCCCACATTTGCTATAATCTAATCTAATACATCTCTGCCACTCGCTTTATGTTGCTCTCTACTGGCTGCTCTAGTAGAAACCTTAGTGGTGCAGCTGCAGCAGCAGGGATCGCCGACACTGCACCCTCCTGGTGTTGCTGAAGTGGAACTCTCATGAGCCCCAGTCAGCAAGGCCAATTCTTAGCAATTATGGGAATTTTGGTCTATCAACATTTGGAGAGCATTATGCTGCCTGCCATAAAGAAGGCTGATCACCGAAGAATGGATGCTTTTGAATTCTGGTGCCGGAGGAGACTCTTGAGAGTCCCATGGACTGCAAGAAGATCCAACCTCTCCATTCTGAAGGAAATCAGCCCTGAGTGCTCACTGGAAGGACAGATCGTGAAGCTGAGGCTCCAAGACTTTGGCCACCTCATGAGAAGAGAAGACTCCCTGGAAAAGACCTTGATGTTGGGAAAGATGGAGGGCACAAGGAGAAGGGGACGACAGAGGACAAGATGGTTGGACCGTGTTCTCGAAGCTACTAGCATGAGTTTGACCAAACTGCGGGAGGCAGTGGAAGATAGGAGGGCCTGGCGTGCTCTGGTCCAGGGGGTCACGAAGAGGCGGACACGACTAAACAACTAAACAACAACAAATGCTGCCTACCCTGAGCTACACACAGGCAGGAAAGTTACAGAAACATGACTCAGTTTGCTTCTCCAGATAGCGGAGACCAACAAGTTACATCAGCCAAGGCTCTCTCCCTCCAAGCCCTCAAAACGCACTCGTTTTCATGATTGTCAGCTGCGGCAGACCCTGGTCAGGGGGCAGGAAGCTCATCTGGGCACAGATATCCTTGTAATCCTGGTTTCGGCGCTCAAAGTCTTCCACGTGGGCAGCAAGGTGGGAATTGACCATGCAGAAGCTGGTATTGTTGCAGACAAACCTCGCGGCCACACACCCCTTGTTACCCTGCAGGGGCGGAGCAAAGATGGCTGTTAGTGAGCAAGCAGGAAAGAGGGGGGAACTGGTTGGCAGAGATTAGAAAAACAGATAGACAGACAGAAAGATAGACGTGGGGAATTCCGCTGTCAGGGTCTACTCCCCATCTTCCCCATGATGCCTGTGCCCACTGTCTCCCTCATCACTTCCTTGATGCGGCTGAGCTGGTCCTTCCTGACAAAGATGAGCACCAGCTGCACCTAGAAGATGCAAGGTACTGGGATGTCTATCAGCTCTGTTCATTGCTTGCTGTCCTGGGCCGGCTGGATGCAGATAGGAGTGGCAGGTGGCACCAACTGGGGATCCCCCAAGGGAAGAAGGCTCAGAGCCAGGGAACTGGTGGGGGGTCGTCAGAGGGAGAAGAGGGAGCAGACTGTGAGCAAGAGGAGGTGTTGGAAACTGAAGAGGCAGGAGGGCAGGAAGATTCTACGGCAAACAGCAGTCCAGAATCCGAGGCAGAAGTGGAGGCTTGAGGCGGGGGTCAAGAGGCAGAGATCAGGCAGGCTGCTGAAGAAGCCAGGGGGTCTCCCCATCCTGCTGCGATCAGCTCCCCTCCCTGCTGGTCTCCCAGAACACAGAGAAATTAAGAGGATGGAGCAAAGACAGGCAAGGTGTCAGAGTCTCAGGTTGCTTGGGAAGGACCAGGGGGAGGAGGAGACTTCAGAGAGTGGTGGGAGGGTAGCAACCTTCAGCCTTCACAACTACCTCACTGGGGCAAGACCTGTTGGGAAAGGTTTCTGTGATCACTAGGCCTGCACGGTTTGGGTTTCTTTGAATAAAGAATGTTGGCTTCTTTTGAATAAAACACCACTGACACCAGGAGTTTTTTCTTGCTGACCTCCTCCTCCTCCTCCTCACTCCAGCTCCTGACAGCTGTCTGGCTGCTGAAGAAATGGGTGGGGTTGGACTTACTTTCTTGTACTTGGATTTGGAACGCAAAGCCTTTCCCACAGCTGTCAGCCACTCTTGCTCCTTTGTCGAGTCCAAGTAGAAGAAAGCCTCTGTGCTCAGGTCCAGCTCCTGGAACCGAATGCCCAAGTGCCAAAGAGAAGGATGTGGAACTGCAGGAATAGGACTCCCATCGGAACAGACGTGCTGGTTAAATATGCAAAGACAACCGGAGTGTGCAAGGGCAGGCAAGATCAGGACCAAGAACAAACAAGTAATACCAGCCACTTCCTCCTCAGCTTAGCTATTCGGGGCCCCAAAGGAGCTTTGCTAATGAAAGAAAAAAAGCCTTTTCCTTGTATTTTTTAAGATGTGTCAGCCAGCCTGATATCTAAGCACTATCCCAGTAGCCACAGGCAACCAGAAATTCTTTGAAGGCAAGTGAGTTGGTTGATCTTTCCATTCTTCCTTCACCTGGCAACCTGGTTTCCAGGCTGGCTTTCCGGGAGCAGAAACCCACCTCTCAGATCTGCTGTGCCAAGCTTGTTTGCTAGAAGATTACCCCGTAACACCCTTGTCCTCTTTGCAAACCTCCTAAATGGCTAGCCTTCTGTGTTTCCATTTATTTTTTTTAAAGATATTTATTGGAGTTTTACAAAGATATAAATTTAAAAGATCATATAAAAAGAAAAAAATACAATAAAAGAAACATAGAAAAATACATAAAGTAAGAAAAGGAAAATAAAAACAAATCCATTTTTGTAACCCTAACTCGTTATCTTATTTCCTTGGCCTCCTCACACCTCCCCTTTTTGTATTCCCATTTAAATAATCAAGTCAGCAAATCCTTACCCTCTTTCGTTTATCCTAACTCTATATCTTAACATATTATAACTCTATATTTCCATCCATTTATCAATTCATTTTTGCATATTCTTATTAACTTTGTTGCTAATGCCACTTATTTTCAGTCCAACATCATTTTAAGATTCATTAATTTTACAATGTTTCTGAAGATAGTCTTTAAATTTCTTCCAGTCTTCTTCCACCAACTCTTCTCCCAGGTCACGGATTCTGCCAGTCATTTCCGCCAATTCCATATAATCCATCACCTTCATCTGCCACTCTTCCAGGGTGGGTAGCTCTTGTGTCTTCCAATGCTTTGCAATAAGTATTCTTGCTGCTGTTGTTGCATACATAAAGAAAGTTCTATCCTTAGAAGATCTACCCACCGTGGAAGAATGGCAGATGAAGGTTATAGACTATATGGGACTGGCAGAAATGACCGGCAGAATCCGAGACCAGGGAAAAGAGACGGCGGAAGAAGATTGGAAGAAATTTAAGGACTATCTTAGGAAACATTGTAAAATTATTGAAGGTTAGAACGATGTTGATTCAGAAATTAAGTGGTTATAAGCTGTAATGATTATGTGATTAAGAAAAGAAAGGTTAAAAATTATACAGAAATTAGGGGAAGGATTTGCTGAATTGAATTAATTAGAGATTGGAATACAGAAAGGGGAGGTATGAGGAGGTCGGGAAAGTAAGTTTTATGAATATAAGGGATTGAAATTATACTTGTTGTTGTATGTGTTTTGTATGTTTTGTATGTATTTTTACTGTTTTTGTTTTTTGTTTTGTTTTTTCTATTTTATATAAACTTTTAAAACCTTAATAAATATTTTATAAAAAAAAAAAGAAAGTTCTATCCTTCTTTGGCACCAATTGGCCGACTATGCCCAGGAGAAAGGCCTCTGGTTTCTTCAGGAAGGTATATTTAAATACCTTTTTCATTTCATTATATATCATCTCCCAGAAAGCCTTAATCTTTGGGCACGTCCACCAAAGGTGAAAGAATGTACCTTCATTTTCTTTACATTTCCAACATTTATTATCGGGCAAATGATAAATTTTCGCAAGCTTGACTGGGGTCATGTACCACCTGTAAATCATTTTCATAATATTCTCTCTTAAGGCATTACATACCGTAAATTTCATACCGGTGGTCCACAACTGTTCCCAGTCATAGAATCATAGAATCATAGAATCATAGAGTTGGAAGAGACCACAAGGGCCATCGAGTCCAACCCCCTGCCAAGCAGGAAACACCATCAGAGCACTCCTGACATATGGTTGTCAAGCCTCTGCTTAAAGACCTCCAAAGAAGGAGACTCCACCACACTCCTTGGCAGCAAATTCCACTGTCGAACAGCTCTTACTGTCAGGAAGTTCTTCCTAATGTTTAGGTGGAATCTTCTTTCTTGTAGTTTGGATCCATTGCTCCGTGTCCGCTTCTCTGGAGCAGCAGAAAACAACCTTTCTCCCTCCTCTATGTGACATCCTTTTATATATTTGAACATGGCTATCATATCACCCCTTAATCTCCTCTTCTCCAGGCTAAACATGCCCAGCTCCCTTAGCCGTTCCTCATAAGGCATCGTTTCCAGGCCTTTGACCATTTTGGTTGCCCTCCTCTGGACACGTTCCAGTTTGTCAATGTCCTTCTTGAACTGTGGTGCCCAGAACTGGACACAGTACTCCAGGTGAGGTCTGACCAGAGCAGAATACAGTGGCACTATTACTTCCCTTGATCTAGATGCTATACTCCTATTGATGCAGCCCAGAATTGCATTGGCTTTTTTAGCTGCCGCGTCACACTGTTGGCTCATGTCAAGTTTGTGGTCAACCAAGACTCCTAGATCCTTTTCACATGTAGTGCTCTCAAGCCAGGTGTCACCCATCTTGTATTTGTGCCTCTCATTTTTTTTTGCCCAAGTGCAATACTTTACATTTCTCCCTGTTAAAATTCATCTTGTTTGTTTTGGCCCAGTTCTCTAATCTGTCAAGGTCGTTTTGAAGTATGATCCTGTCCTCTGGGGTGTTAGCCACCCCTCCCAGTTTGGTGTCATCTGCAAATTTGATCAGGATGCCCTTGAGTCCATCATCCAAGTCGTTGATAAAGATGTTGAATAAGACCGGGCCCAAGACAGAACCCTGTGGCACTCCACTAGTCACTCTTCTCCAGGATGAAGAGGAACCATTGATGAGCACCCTTTGGGTTCGGTCAGTCAGCCAGTTACAAATCCACTGAGTGGTAGCATAGTCAAGACCGCATTTTACCAGCTTCTTTACAAGAATATCATGGGGCACCTTGTCAAATGCCTTGCTGAAATCAAGGTAGGCTACATCCACTGTGTTCCCTTCATCTACCAGGCTTGTAATTCTGTCAAAAAACGAGATCAGGTTAGTCTGACATGACTTATTTTTCAGAAATCCGTGCTGACTATTGGTGATCACAGCATTCCTTTCTAGGTGCTCACAGACTGTTTGCTTAATGATCTGCTCCAGAATCTTCCCTGGTATTGATGTCAGACTGACTGGGCGGTAATTATTTGGGTCCTCTCTTTTCCCCTTTTTGAAAATAGGGACAACATTTGCCCTCCTCCAGTCTGCCGGGACTTCGCCTGTTCTCCAGGAATTCTCAAAGATGACTGCCAGTGGTTCTGAGATCACATCTGCCAGTTCTTTTAATACTCTTGGATGCAGTTCATCTGGCCCTGGAGACTTGAATACATCTAGACTAGCTAAGTATTCTTGTACTATCTCCTTAGTTATTCTGGGCTGTGTTTCCTCTGCTGAATCATTTGCTCCAAATTCTTCAGGTCGGGCATTGTTTTCTTTATCGGAGAAGACTGAGGCAAAGAAGGCATTGAGGAGTTCAGCCCTTTCTGTGTCCCCTGTTTGCATTTCACCATCTTCTCCTCTGAGTGACCCCACTGTTTCTTTGTTCTTCCTTTTGCTACGAACATACCCATAAAAGCCTTTTTTGTTGCTTTTAACCTCTCTAGCAAGCCTGAGTTCATTCTGTGCTTTAGCTTTTCTGACTTTGTGTCTACACGTGCTGGCTATTTGTTTGAATTCCTCTTTGGTGGTTTCCCCCCTTTTCCATTTTTTGTACACATCCTTTTTTAATCTTAACTCAGTTAAAAGTTCTTTAGATAGCCACCCTGGCTTCTTTAGGCACCTTCCATGTTTCCGTCTCATTGGTATTGCCTGAAGTTGTGCTTTTACTATCTCCCTCTTAACAAACTCCCAGCCATCATGAACTCCCTTTCCTTTTAGTATTACTGTCCATGGGATCTCACCAAGCACTTCCCTAAGTTTTATGAAGTCGGCTTTCTTAAAGTCGAGAAATTGAGTCCTAGTATGCTTGGCTGCTCCTTTCCGCTGTATAGTAAACTTCAGAAGAGCATGATCACTCGCGCCTAATGATCCTTCCACTTCTACCCCACTAACCAGGTCATCAACATTGGTTAGGACCAGATCTAAAATGGCTGTTCCTCTTGTTGCTTCTCCCACTTTCTGGACAATGAAGTTGTCTGCAAGGCCAGCGAGGAATCTGTTTGACCTTATGCTCTTGGCTGAGTTTGACATCCAACAAATATCCGGGTAATTGAAGTCCCCCATTACTACTATCTCCCTTCCTTTTGCATGCTTGGCCATCTGTTCCAGGAAGGCATCATCTATGTCCTCCGTTTGGCTTGGGGATCTATAGTAAACTCCCACAATGAGGTCACTGTTATTCTTCTCTCCCTTAATTTTGACCCAAATGCTCTCACTTTGGCTTTGAGGTTCTAAACCTTGGATCTCTTCACAGGTATACACCTAAGGTGTGAAACCTAAGACGCTGGCAAGTTAGCAATGTCATGTGACTTTAAGTAGTCAAGCTCGTTAAGTTGTTAAGTTGCTCAGTATATAAAGAGTGTTTGTTTTCTCTGCCTGTGGGGCGTGAAGCAAAAATGTCTGAAAGCTCCGGAGGTGTTTCTGTTATCTTTCTGCAATAAACCTGTCTTTGGAAAGACAGGCTTCCCTGTGTCGTTATTTCTTTGCTGCTGAGACTTTGAAGCTTGTACTGCAACAAGAATATCTGCACTGGACTTAGTTAATGCTCTGCAAAGAGAACTGTTGCTGGTGGCGCAGCGGAAGCGTTTACTGGACCAGTACACAGACTCTCTTAGGTTATGGCTCCTTCTACGTTTCTACAGCTGTATTGTGTGCAGAGAAAGTGAAAGCAGCTTTCGGATGAGAGAAGACCAGCTTGGTCGTAAATCCAGCTCTTAAAGGAACTGAGAGGCTGCAGAAAGTTGAGAGAGCTGCGTAAGTGAAGATTTACAGCTTCATTAGCTGCAAAAGGCTAGCTTGACCTCCCGTTGTGTTTTTGTTTTGTTAATAAAAACAGAGAACGGTGGTAGGTTGCTAGTGAAGAGACGGAGGGAAAAAAGTTTAAAAGGCGTCAGAGGAGGCTGGAGGTGTCTGAAAAGTGAGTAAAACAAATCCCAAGGGGAAAGAGAAGCAAGGGCACACAGAGGGAGTAGCAGCAAACCCCAAGAATGGCAGTGGAAAATTTCCAGGTTCCCTTTACAAAGTTGAACTCTGCTAATTACGTGCAGTGGTCTAAGAGGGCTCAAGTCTGGTTGGAAGCCAAAGAAGTGTGGGCTGACTATGTCCAGAGGCGAAAGCCGTTTATGGCTGTTGCAGCAGATGCCACAGCAGAGCAACAGGCTGCTGCACATGCTCAGAACAGGGAACATGATAAAATGGACACTAAAGCTAGGTGCATGTTGATGGTATCGATAGACGATTCCCAATTACCTCATGTGGAAAATTTAAGGTCTGCATTTGAAATTTGGGAAGCTCTTAGGCGAATTCACCATAGAGCCACGCCCGGAGAGAAGGTGAACATTATACATGCTTTGTATGAGTTGAAACTGAAGCCAGGGGATAGTGTGGTTGAACACACGTCACAGATGACTGAGTATTTCAACCGACTGTCATCTCTAGGTGTGAATTTTCCTGAAAATATTAAAGTTTATACTCTGCTTAGCAGCCTGCATGCGGGGTTTGAAAACTTAGTACTAACTTTACAAGTTTTGCCAGAGGACCAGCTGAATATGAATTATGTGACTGGTAGATTGTGTGAGCAAGAATATCAACATCATCGAAAACGTATTGATAATTCAAATACCCCAAGGGTTGGATGTTCAGATAATTCCCAGTGTGGGGGAACTAGCAGGTAGAGCTGTAAGGAAGCCTCACAAGTGTCTGCTATGGCCAGCAAGTCATGTTTTCGATGTGGCAGCAGGTTTCATTTGATAGCAAAGTGTCCAGAAAAGCAACAGGAATTTCAACAGTCCAAGGCCAGTTTCCGGAGCTACAGGGGAAGACGACGTGAGAACTACAAGAATCAACGATCCAGAGGGGGAGCAGGTGCTGATAAGGGACTATCTGCAATGGCAGCACAACAGAGTCCTAAAAGGAGCCAACAAACCTTGAAGTGGATAATTGACAGTGGAGCAAGTCACAGTTTAGTTCCAGCGACATCTAGTGGCAGCTTGATGAACTGCAAGACATTGCCAGTTGCAAAAACTGTGACTATAGCAGACAATAGTAAACGAGAAATGAACCTTAAAGGCACAATTTATGTTAATTGTTTGCAAACTAACCTTCCTGTTTTTGTTCTTCCAGGAATGAAGAATGGACTTTTGAGTGTGTCATGCCTGGTAAAAAGTGGTTTTAAGGTCGAGTTTGAAAATGATGTGTGCACCATTTCGAAACAGGGGAAGGAGCTAGTTAAAATTCCCTGTGAGGATGGGCTTTTTGTTTTGGATGAAGAGCAGTTAGCAGCAGGTAGATGTTCAACAGGTGAAGCGCAAGCTAAGTGTGTAAATAAGGCTCCTCATACAGGTTGTGCACATCTACTACACAGAAGGTTAGCTCATATATGCTTTAAGTATGTAAGCAAGATGCCAGATTTAGCTGAGGAGTGTAACATTAAACCCTGTCCAAATTTTCTGGATTGTTGTGCTTGTAAACATGCTAAGGTTAAGACATGTAACTATCCTAGATCTGATAGAGTAAGCAAAAAACCCTTTGAACTTGTGCACACAGACGTGTGTGGCCCTATGCCAGTCAAATCGCTTGGAGGTGCGAGATTTATGCAAATTTTGGTGGATGATTTTTCAAGGGCTAGTTGGGTTTTCTTTCTGAAAGAAAAATCACAAGCAGCTTCCATCCTGATGGATTGGATTGAAGAAGTCGAATGTAAATTTGACACCAGGGTACGTAAAATACAATCAGATCATGGTGGGGAATATGTGAACCACACGCTGGAGACGTGGTTAAAAAGGAAAGGTATAGTTCATAGACTTACCAATCCCTATTCACCACAGGAGAATGCAGTTGCCGAAAGAAAATTTCGTACATTACAGGAAGCCATTGCTGCTTTGCTGTTTGATTCTGGACTTCCACAGCGTTTTTGGGCTGAGGCTGCACTGTATGCGAATTATACTTTTAACAGAGTATACAATAGCACAGTAGGCAACACTCCTTACTTCATGCTATTTGGGAAAAAACCAAAAATTGATCATCTAAGAGTTTTTGGATGTCGTGCTTATGTGCTGGTGCCTAGGGCACAACGTAGGAAAGGCGATCCTAGATCTAAAGAAATGTTTTTCTGTGGTTATCAAGCAAACACAAAAGGTTGGAGATTTGTCAATGTAGAAGGCAATCAAACGAAAATCACAATCAGCAGAAGTGCAGAATTTTGTGAACAGGATGGTTGGAATAAAATTCATGGAAATCCTGACATACTATTTGATGTGGTGAACAGTAACAATGAAACTCAGGCCCCTGGGCAGGTATTAGTTCCAGAACAGGCTGAGGAATTTGAGTCTAAGGACGAGGGTGAGAAATCGTCTAGTTCACCCAAGTCTGTAAAGTCAGAATCTTCTAGCTCTAAAAGTTCACCTGCACAGCAAGAGAGACGTGTAAAGTCAGAATCAGAAAGTTCTTCAACTACTAGTGACAAACAGGTGACGACTAGTGATTCTGGGTCAGAGGGAGAAACTGAAGGAACATCGCAGGAACTGTTAAGGCGTTCCAAGCGTACCAACAAAGGTAAACCTCCTGAAAGGTACCAAGCTATTAGTGTTTGGGCTGGTTTGGCAAATTGCGAACCTGAAAGTTTTGAGGAGGTTGAGCAATTACCCCAGGAGGAGGCCAGTAGGTGGCGTGAGGCCATGCAAAAAGAGTTGAATTCTATGAAAGAACTAGGTGTGTTTTCCATCACCAAACTGCCAGAAGGTACCAAGGCAGTAAGTTGTAGGTGGGTGTACAGGATAAAGACAACAGCGATGGGGAAACCAGAGTACAAAGCAAGGCTTGTAGCTCGAGGTTTTACGCAAAGAAAGGGGTTACATTATTCCGAAGTCTATGCACCCACTTCAAGGAGTGAAACCCTACGGGCACTATTAGCAGTTGCTGCTCAGAAAGGGTTCAAAGTGAATCAATTTGATGTCTCTACAGCTTATCTTCATTCAGACTTGGCTGAAGAACTCTATATGGAGCTACCGCCAGGATTGAAAGTTGGTAAATCAAATCAGGTATGGAAACTACATAAATCTATTTATGGACTCAAGCAATCTGCTCATAATTGGAATGAGTGTTTGAATGACGTTTTGGTAGGCATTGGTTTTAGCAGGAGCAAGGCTGACAACTGCTTATATTTCAGAGGTTCAGGAGATGCTCAAGAATCTTTGCTTGTTTATGTAGATGACCTGATTTATACTTCAAAGACACAAGAACAAGTAAAAAAACTAGCCAAAGAGTTAAATAAACACTTCAAAGTTAAGAATCTTGGTGATGTGAAGGTCTATCTTGGTGTTCAGATAGATAGGACCAAAAATGGCAGTTTTCTACTGAATCAAAAAGGCAAGATATTGCAAATGTTGAAAAAATTTGGCATGACGGAGTGTGCAGGTGTTAGAACACCAATGGAAATGGGTTTTGTAAAAGACAATGAGTTCAAGGATAGTGCTGAATTCAAGCGTGCTGAAATCTTTCAGTCAGCACTGGGAAGCTTACTTCATCTTTCGCAATGGAGTAGACCAGATATTGCTTACGCTGTTAACTTACTCAGCAGAGAAGCTTCAAAACCTAGTGTAAATGCATGGAAAGGAATTCAAAGAGTGTTAAGATATTTACAATACACCAAAGATTTTTGCCTTGAATTATCTTCTGAAGGACAAGCACAGATTACTTGTTGGGCAGATAGTGATTGGGCAAATTTAAAAGATAGAAAATCAGTGTCTGGCTGTGTAATAAAATTTGGTAACTCTCTGATTGGGTGGAGATCCAAGAAACAGAACCTGATTGCTTTGTCGTCAACAGAAGCTGAGTTCTGTGCCTTATCTGAGTTATGTAGAGATCTAGAATTTTACAAATGCTTGGCACAAGAGATGTATGAAAAGGCCATCACTCCAATCACTGTATGGGGTGATAATCAACCGTGTCTTAAGTTAGCACAAAATGGGCAGTTTAAAGGTCGTACAAAACATTTGGATATCCGCTTTCAAAATGTTTGTCAAACGGTAAAAGCAGGAATTGTTAAATTAAATTACTGTCCCAGTCATGAAAATCAAGCTGATGGTTTTACGAAACCGCTTGGGTTTCAGCGGCATGAAAACTTTTGTGAAGAAATGGGTCTGAAGTAATTTTGTTTTTGCATTGCCAGCGAGAGGGGGTGTTAAGGTGTGAAACCTAAGACGCTGGCAAGTTAGCAATGTCATGTGACTTTAAGTAGTCAAGCTCGTTAAGTTGTTAAGTTGCTCAGTATATAAAGAGTGTTTGTTTTCTCTGCCTGTGGGGCGTGAAGCAAAAATGTCTGAAAGCTCCAGAGGTGTTTCTGTTATCTTTCTGCAATAAACCTGTCTTTGGAAAGACAGGCTTCCCTGTGTCGTTATTTCTTTGCTGCTGAGACTTTGAAGCTTGTACTGCAACAAGAATCTCTGCACTGGACTTAGTTAATGCTCTGCAAAGAGAACTGTTGCTGGTGGCGCAGCGGAAGCGTTTACTGGACCAGTACACAGACTCTCTTATCCCTGACATATAACGCCACTCCTCCTCCTTTCTTGTCTGGTCTGTTTCTCTGAAATAGATTGTATCCCTCCATTATTACATTCCAATCGTGGGACTTATCCCACCAGGTTTCAGTGATTCCTATTATGTCATATTTAGTTTGCTGTACCAAGAGCTCAAGCTCATCTTGTTTATTTCCCATGCTTTGCGCATTAGTGTACAGACATTGAAGTCCATTAATCATTCCCCCGTGTCTCTTATTTAAGGATTTTTTCCTCCCACCACTAGGTCTGCGTGCTGTTTGCTCCATTCGGTCTATGACATTTGGATGATCATCTTCATCAATTGATAGACTCCTACCTTCAGGAGCACTGTCTCCCTCCCCCACATTAGTCAGTTTAAAGCCCTCCTGATGAGGTTTCTGAGATTTTTTGCAAAAACATTCTTCCCAACCGTTGTGAGGTGCAGCCCATCGCTTGCCAGAAGTCCATCTTCAAGAAACTGCATTCCGTGATCTAAGAATCCAAACCGTTCCTGTTTACACCATTTGCGAAGCCAGTTGTTCACTTCCACTATTTTTCCCTCTCTCCCTGGGCCACGTCGTTCAACTGGGAGGACAGATGAGATGACAATTTGTGCATTTAATTGCTTCAATTTCCTGCCCAGAGCCTCGTAATCTCTTTTGATCTTCTGGAGGCTATTGCTTGCAGTGTCATTGGTTCCCACATGAACCAAGAGGAAGGGGTATTTGTCAGTGGGTTTTATGATTCCTTGCAGTCGTTCAGTTACATCTTGGATCTTAGCCCCGGGGAGACAGCACACTTCCCGAGACATCTTGTCAGGCCCACAGATCACTGCTTCTGTTCCCCTCAGTAGGGAATCCCCTATCACCACTACACGCCTCCTCTTAGGTCTGGTCGGGGTTCTTCCGTGAGCTGTCCGTTCCAAGGTCGCCTGCACATTCCCTGAGGACTGCCTTTGCTGCTCGTCTTCATATACCTGATCAACTGTAATGAGGGAGAGATCCTCAAATGGAGTCTGCTCTTCGTCTTCCATGCTAGGGGAAAGGACCTCAAAGCGATTGCGTATTTCTAAACAATCAGAGCGAACCCTGGGCCTCCTACTTCTTTGAGTCACGTTTCTCCATATATCTGGCTCCTGTGTTGGTGAACTAGCCTCCTTCTCAGGGGAGTCCCCTGTCTCCTCCTTGGTGGAGACGGTGTGCTCTGTTGCTTCCAAGAAGAGTTCCAGCTCTCTAATTCTTTGGAGCGTAGCTACACGTTCCTCCAGTTGCTGGACTTTGTCTTTTAAGAGGGCAATCAACATGCAATTGCTGCAGGTAAAGCTGCCTGCAACCTTTGGCAAGATGGCAAACATTGCGCAGGAACCACAGGCGACTGCAGCTGTTCCCTCACCCTCCATCTTGAGAAGGTGTCGTTGGGGGTGACTACAGCGGTCCTCCACCATAAAAAGCGTGAAGACAGGACAAATAAATCCCCCCAAATAAACCTATATCTCCCCCAACAAACGTTTGAGACTAGCTCCCCTAAATCTAAAAGATGGATCAAACTGCGCGCGCCACTAGGCGCGCGCCGCTGCCCTACAAGCTCTGACAAGCTCCTCCAACAGCTTATCACCTACCTCAACAGAAGCCCTGCCCCCTCTGACCTTTGCACAGAGAAAGCAGCTAATCAGCCACAAGAAACTCACACAAGAAAACCCTTTTTGTTCCTTCTTCAGCTGCTGCCCTACAAGCTCTGACAAGCTCCTCCCACAGCTAATCACCTACCTCAACAGAAGCCCTGCCCCCTCTGACCTTTGCACAGAGAAAGCAGCTAATCAGCCACAAGAAACTCACACAAGAAAACCCTTTTTGTTCCTTCTTCAGCTGCTGCCCTACAAGCTCTGACAAGCTCCTCCCACAGCTAATCACCTACCTCAACAGAAGCCCTGCCCCCTCTGACCTTTGCACAGAGAAAGCAGCTAATCAGCCACAAGAAACTCACACAAGAAAACCCTTTTTGTTCCTTCTTCAGCTGCTGCCCTACAAGCTCTGACAAGCTCCTCCCACAGCTAATCACCTACCTCAACAGAAGCCCTGCCCCCTCTGACCTTTGCACAGAGAAAGCAGCTAATCAGCCACAAGAAACTCACACAAGAAAACCCTTTTTGTTCCTTCTTCAGCTGCTGCCCTACAAGCTCTGACAAGCTCCTCCCACAGCTAATCACCTACCTCAACAGAAGCCCTGCCCCCTCTGACCTTTGCACAGAGAAAGCAGCTAATCAGCCACAAGAAACTCACACAAGAAAACCCTTTTTGTTCCTTCTTCAGCTGCTGCCCTACAAGCTCTGACAAGCTCCTCCCACAGCTTATCACCTACCTCAACAGAAGCCCTGCCCCCTCTGACCTTTGCACAGAGAAAGCAGCTAATCAGCCACAAGAAACTCACACAAGAGAACCCTTTTTGTTCCTTCTTCAGCTGCTGCCCTACAAGCTATCAAACATAATGTTGTGACCAATATCTTGTGCCCATTCAATCATAGCAGATTTAACCATTTCATCCTGCGTATTCCATTTCAACAGCAAGTTATACATTCTTGAAAGTATCTTAGTTTTGGGGTCTAACAATTCTGTTTCCAATTTTGATTTTTCCACCTGGAAGCCAATTTTTTTGTCCAAATTATAGGCCTCTCTTATTTGATAATAATGAAGCCAGTCTCGCACTTTATCTTTTAATTTCTCAAAACTCTGCAATTTCAATTTATCTCCTTCTTGTTCCAAAATTTCCCATTATTTCGGCCATTTGGCCTCCATATTGAGCTTTTTCTGAGCCTTCGCTTCCATTGGTGACAACCACCTTGGGGTTTTATTTTCCAATAAGTCTTTATATCTTATCCAGACATTGAACAATGCTTTCCTGACAATATGGTTTTTAAATGCTTTATGTGCTTTAACCTTGTCATACCACAAATATGCATGCCACCCAAAAACATTATTAAAACCTTCTAAGTCCAAAATGTCTGTGTTCTCAAGAAGCAGCCAATCTTTTAACCAGCAGAATGCTGCTGATTCATAGTACAATTTAAAGTCCGGCAGGGCAAATCCACCTCTTTCCTTTGCGTCAGTTAGTATTTTAAATTTTATTCTGGGCTTCTTGCCCTGCCAGACAAATCTAGAAATATCTTTCTGCCACTTCTTGAAACAGTCCATCTTGTCCAAAATTTGCAATGACTGAAACAGAAATAACATTTTTGGCAATACATTCATCTTTATAGCTGCAATTCGACCCAACAAGGAAAGCTTCAAATTTGACCATATTTCTAAATCTTTTTTCACTTCTGTCCAGCATTTCTCATAGTTATCTTTAAATAAGTTTAAGTTCTTAGCAGTCATATTAACCCCCAAGTATTTTACTTTCTTAGCTATTGTCAAACCAGTCTCCTTCTGAAACCTCTCTTTCTCAATCGGTGTTAAGTTTTTCTCAAGAACTTTAGTTTTTGACTTGTTCAGTTTAAATCCTGCCACATGACCAAATTCTTGAATCAGTTCTAATACTCTTTTCGTACTAGATTCTGGCTCCTGTAACGTCAAAACTAAGTCATCTGCAAAAGCCTTCAGTTTGTATTGTTTGGCTCCAACCTGAATACCTTTAATCAGACGGTCCCTTCTAATCATATTTAACAAAACCTCCAGGACCGAAATAAAAAGCAATGGGGAAATTGGGCAGCCTTGTCGTGTCCCTTTCTCTATCTTAAATTCCTCTGTCATCACATTATTGACTATTAGCTTAGCTTTTTGCTCTGAATAAATTGCACTTATACCATTTTCAAACCCTTGGCCCACCCCCATTCCCTGAAGATTTTTCTTCATAAAATTCCAAGAAATATTGTCAAAAGCTTTTTCCGCATCTATAAAAATTAAAACTGCTTTGGTATTGATATTCACTTGCAGCTTCTCCAAAATATTAATTATGTTCCTCGTATTGTCAGACAAATGTCTACCTGGAAGAAAGCCGGCTTGATCTTTATGTATCTCTTCAGTTAATACCTTTTTTAATCTGTTAGCCAAAATATCAGCAAAAATTTTGTAATGCACATTAAGCAGGGATATGGGACAGTAGTTCTTAAGTTGTGTCTTTTCAGACTCAGTTTTCGGTATGAGTGTAATGTCAGCTTCCTTCCACGACTCTGGCGCCTTTTTCCCCTCCAGAATTTCATTACAAACCTCCTTTAGTGGCTGAATTAACCAATCTTTCAGAGATCTATAGTATTTGGAGGTAAGACCATCCGGCCCTGGAGATTTGCCCAACTGCATATTCTGAATGGCACCTTCAACCTCCTGTTCTGTAATTTTGTGATTCAACATTATCTTATTTTCTTTTTTTTCAATAAATATTTATTAGATTTTCCAATTTTATATAAACACAAAAAGAAAAAGAAAAAGAAAAATATTAAAAACAAGTCAATTTCCATAACAATTTTTCAATAACATGTTTCTTTGACTTCCTCGTACCTCCCCTTCTTGTTTTCTAGTTCAACTTGTTAATCCAGCAAATCCTAATCTCTTAACATTCCTTTTAAAATAACACCTTATTTTCCACTCAACTTTTTTAAATTTAGTGACTTAAACAATTTTAATCCCTATTATCTTTATCATAACAGCTAGAGACCACAAAAATTCAATCCAACATCTTTTCAGAGTTCATTAATTTTGTAGTATTTCTGTAAATAGTCCTTAAATTTCTTCCAATCTTCTTCTGCTGACTCTTCTCCCTGGTCGCGGATTCTGCCGGTCATTTCTGCCAGTCCCATACAGTCAATCAACTTCATCTGCCATTCTTCCAGAGTGGGTAGATCTTGAGTCTTCCAGTACTTTGCTATAAGTATTCTTGCTGTCGTTGTAGCATACATAAAAAAAGTTCTGTCCTTCTTTGGCACCAAATGGCCGACTATGCCCAAGAGAAAAGCCTCTGGTTTTTTCAGGAAGGTATACTTAAATACCTTTTTCATTTCATTATAAATCATTTCCCAGAAAGCCTTAATCTTTGGGCACGTCCACCAAAGGTGAAAGAATGTACCTTCAACCTTCTTACATTTCCAGCATTTATTATCGGGAAAATGATATATTTTTGCAAGCTTGACTGGGGTCATGTACCACCTGTATATCATTTTCATAATATTCTCTCTCAAGGCATTACATGCCGTAAATTTCATACCTGTGGTCCATAACTGTTCCCAGTCAGCAAACATGATGTTGTGTCCAAGATCTTGTGCCCATTTAATCATAGCTGACTTAACCGTTTCATCCTGTGTGTTCCATTTCAGCAGCAAGTTATACATTTTTGACATAATTTTAGTTTTAGGTTCTAGCACTTCTGTTTCTAATTTAGATTTTTCCACCTGGAAGCCAATTTTCCTGTCCAAATTGTAAGCCTCCATTATCTGAAAATAATGAAGCCAGTCTCGGACTTTATTTTTTAGTTTCTCAAAGCTCTGCAGTTTCAGTTTATCTCCTTCTTGTTCCAAAATTTCCCAATATTTTGGCCAATTGGCCTCCATATTGAGCTTTTTCTGAGCTTTCGCTTCCATTGGTGACAACCACCTTGGGGTCTTATTTTCCAATAAATCCTTGTATCTGATCCAAACATTAAACAGAGATCTCCTAACAATATGATTTTTAAATGCTTTGTGAGCTTTAACCTTATCATACCACAAATATGCATGCCATCCAAAAACATTGTTAAAACCTTCTAAATCCAAAATGTCCGTGTTTTCAAGAAGCAGCCAGTCTTTCAACCAGCAGAATGCTGCTGATTCATAGTACAGTCTGAAGTCTGGCAGGGCAAAGCCACCCCTTTCTTTTGCGTCAGTTAAAATCTTATATTTTATCCTGGGCTTCTTGCCCTGCCAGACAAATTTAGAGATATCTTTCTGCCACTTCTTAAAACAGTCCATCTTGTCCACAATTTGTAATGTTTGAAACAAAAATAACATTTTAGGCAATACATTCATCTTTATAGCTGCTATTCGACCCATCAAGGAAAGCTTCAAATTTGACCATGTTTCGAGATCTTTTTTCACTTCTGACCAGCATTTCTCATAATTATTTTTAAATAAGTTCCCATTTTTAGAAGTCATGTTGATCCCCAGATATTTCACCTTCTTCACCACAGACAGACCTGTTTCATTCTGAAATTTCTCTTTTTCAAACAATGTCATATTTTTCTCTAAAACCTTAGTTTTGGTCTTGTTCAATTTAAATCCTGCCACCTGACCAAATTCTTGAATTAATTCTAAAACTCTTTTGGTACTAGATTCAGGCTCCTGTAACGTCAAGACTAGATCATCTGCAAATGCTCTCAATTTATACTGTTTAGCTCCGACCTGTATGCCTTTAACCAACCGGTCCCTTCTAATCATATTCAGCAAAACCTCCAGGACCGATATAAAAAGTAAAGGGGAGATTGGGCACCCTTGTCGTGTCCCTTTTTCAATCTTAAATTGTTCCGTAACCACATTATTTACAATTAATTTAGCCTTTTGTTCAGAGTATATTGCACTTATACCATTTTCAAAACCTTGGCCTACCCCCATACCCTGTAAGTTCTTTTTCATAAAACTCCAAGAAATGTTGTCAAAGGCTTTCTCCGCGTCCACAAATATCAAAACAGCTTTAGTATTTATGTTCACATCTAACTTTTCCAAGATGTCAATTACATTCCTCAAGTTATCAGATATGTGTCTTCCCGGCAGAAAGCCCGCTTGGTCCTTACATTATCTTATTTTCTTGAGAGATTTTTTGTAATCCATTTGTTCTTAAAAATTGGTCTATATCAGTCTCTTTCTGTGGCCCTTGTGTATATAGTTGTTTAAAATATCTCTGGAAACACTTTCTAATCTCCAATGGATTCTGTATATTCTTTCCTTCCACATCCAGATTTGTAATAGTATTTAATTTTTGTCTTTTTTTCATCTGCCAAGCTAGCAGTTTCCCACATTTATTAGCTGATTCAAATGTCTTTTGTCTCATCTGCTTAATTTTCCATTCAACTTCCTGATTTATCATTTTCATGTATTGTACTTGATATAATTTTATTTCTCTCAGAATCTCTTGCGACTTTGGTTTCGCTCTTAATTTCTTCTCTCCTTCTTTTATTTTTTCCAAGATTTTATCTTTTTTCTCATTTTGTATTCTCTTCTTTAATGCATTCTGTTGAATCAGAAACCCTCTCATAACCGCTTTGCTTGCGTCCCAGATTACTCTTTTTTCAACCGTAGTCTTCAAATTTATCTCAAAATAGTCTCTCAGGATTTTTTGGGCCTTCTTAGTGACCTCTTGATCTCTAAATAAGGTGTCATTCATCCTCCATCTGAAGGAACCGATTGGTGTTAATTTCATCTCCATCTTCACTGCATTGTGGTCGGAGCAGGTTTTTGGGCAAATTTCCGCTTTTCGAATCTTAGGTGCCAGTCCTCTAGTTATCCATATTTGGTCAATTCTTGTCCATGTCATGTTGGCTTCAGAGAAGAATGTTCCCTCTCTTCCAAGGGGGTTCTTGGATCTCCAAATGTCAATCAAGTCCATATTGTCAGTCAGTTCAAAAAAGGTTTTTGGTAGTCTGCCATCTTTAGTTACAACTTGTCTCTGCGACTTATCCATATTTGTAGATACCACTCCATTCATATCTCCCATCAGGATAATATTATAGTCCATGTAGTCAAGCAATGTCTCTTGCAATTTCCTAAAAAAATCAGATTTCCCCTCATTTGGTGCACAATCAAAAATTTTTCTCCTTGTGATTGAATTTCAATTGCCCCCCATCTTCCTTGTTCATCTTTAAAAACAAATTTCGGTGATAGGCTCTCTTTAGCATAAATAACAACTCCTCTCTTTTTAACCTTGTCCGATGAAATAAACTCTTGACCCAATCTTTTATTAATCAGTACTTTCCTGTGAAGCCTTATCACATGAGTTTCCTGTAAACAAATTAAGTCCAATTGTTCCTGTCAGAGCTACCCTAGGTCCCAGCTCACAAAGGACCAACGCTGCTTCGTTGTTAAGTACAAAAGTCTTTATTGAAGTTCAGTTTCACTTCCAGAGCCGCAGCGCGCAGCTCTACGTCTCAACTGTCAGACCGCTGATGCTCCGTCTGAGTCTCCTCCCCCTTGACACCAATTTAAGATTCTAGCCTTGCTCCACCTTTTTCGCTGCTCTTTCCTCCTCTGGGTCCGCCTGCCCGCCGGGGTCTCACCCCTTCTAGCCTCCTCTGAGGCTGATTCCCCAGAGCCGTCTCCCTCCCTCCGGCGGGCTTTAGGAGCTGGTTCCCCATCCGGGTCTCCTGCTGTCCCGCGCGCCTGCACATTTGAACTTGGCGCGCGCGCCCAGCCAGCAGCTTTCCTCCTGACCGTTTCACTGCTGCTGTCACTGCTTCCCCCTTCGGGGGGGCTAGCTGCAACTGACCTCCCTTCCGTTCCTCCACTCTCCGATGGAGGCGTGGTCAGCCCTGACTCCCTCTCTGGAGGAGACACTGCCCCTGACACATGTGACTCTTCCCCCCCCACTACGCTCTGGTGGGGAAACTGGTCCCGATCCTCCACTGCTGTTTTGGGGTTCCCCTCTGGCTCCTTGTTTCTGGTGCGTCCCCCCTGGGACCCCCCTTGCCCTGACCATCGGCGCCCCCTTCTGGGAATCTTCTGATTCACTGGAGAAGCTCATGGAATCTCTCGGGCCACTGTCATACTCCCCTACGTTGCCCTCGGATTCTTCCCCTTCGCTCTCCCATTCCTCTCTCCCCATTGCTCCTGCTCCTGATTCCCTGACATCCATCCCCCCCTCGAAGCCCCCCCTTCCCCCCTCCCCCTCTTCGGGTGTGGGTTCCGGGTGCTCCAGTGCTGTGGGTGTGAGTGCGGGATACCATTCTTCCCCCCTGGTGTGTAGCCGGTCCGCTGGATCCGGCCCAACCGCAACGGGCTCGTCGACGTCGATTTCCTCTGCTTCCATCTCTCTGCTGATGTGCTCGAATCCAGGATCCTCCCGCAACACGTCCATGTCCTCCCCTCCCCCGGGTACCTCTGGTGAGACTGCTTGCAAAGGTCCCCGCAGCAGCTCCCTGCGCCACCCCACCTCCGGTTGAGTGTCCCACCAATAGGAGCGGTCTGTGGCAAACCCCGAGAGTGACCCCTCCGGGGAGCTAGTTTCCGGCGTCGTCTCTTCAGCTGATGAAAAACCCTGGAACGTACTGGCTGACAGTGTGGGTGTGAAGAGCCAGTCGTCGAAATACTCTGCCGGCATAGGTCTGTGTGGGAAGAGTGCATGGAACTCATCTTTAAGATAGTGCTCCTCCACGGCATAGCACGGTACCCACCTGTTGGCGCTGGCTGGGGTACCTTCCCTGGCGAGGAGGTATTCCACCCCCTCTTCCGCCCACCTCGAGTCCAAAATCTCCATGACCTCGTTGAGTGGCGTCGCCCTCCGTGACCCCTCCCTCTTCGGAGATTCGTTAAGCGGGTCTGGCGCGTTCCCTGGCGCCTGAAACCTGTGGGGTGCCCTGTAGGGTGTGAGCACTGACCTATGAAAGACTGGGTGCATTCTGGAGCCCTCCGGGAGCGTCAACCGGAAGGCCACTGGATTGATTTGCGCCACGACCTGGTAAGGCCCCAGCTGCTTGTGTTTGAGCTTCCTCTTGGCTAGCGTTCTGGCCGGCACTGCCTGGGCAGCTAACCAGACCCAGTCCCCCACCTGGATGTCCTCCCCGACCCTCCTGTGCTTGTCTGCCTGCACTTTGTAGGCGTGTTTCGCCAGTTCCAATTGCCTTCGGAGTTGCTTGTGGACCTCCTGTAACTCTGTTGCTAAGTGCTCTGCTCCCCTTGGCTCCCCCTCCCCCTTCGTCTCTAACCCCGGGAAAGTTCTGGGATGCCGCCCATTATTGGCGAAGAACGGTGTCACTCCTGTAGACCCGTGCTTCGTGTTGTTGTAGGCAAACTCGGCCAGCGGTAGGTAGTCCACCCAGGTCGAGGGTTGTTGATTGGCATAGCATCGCAGGTACTGCTGCATGATGGCGTTGACCCTCTCCGCTTGCCCATTGGTCTGCGGGTGTCGTGCCGACGCTAAGTTGATCTTGACGTTCAGGATGCCCAGCAGCTTCTGCCAGAAGCTCGAGACGAATTGGCGACCCCGGTCGGACAGGATGGACCGCGGCAAGCCGTGAGCTTTGAACACGTGGTCTATGAACAGCTTGGCGGTCTGTTCCGCTGTGGCCACCTTCGCACACGGAATAAAGTGCGCCATCTTGGTGAACATGTCTACGACCACGAGTACCGCTGTTTTGCCTCGCGAACTGGGCAGATCTGTGACAAAGTCCAGGGCCACTCTCTCCCACGGTTCGAACGGCGTCTGTAGGGGTTCTAGCAGACCCGCCGGCTTCCTGTGTACTGGCTTGGCCCTTTGGCAGGTGTCACACCTGGAGACGTAATCCGCGACTTCTCCCCTCACCTTGGGCCACCAAAAGTCTCTGGTTAATAATTCCGCCGTCTTGTCCTTGCAGAAGTGCCCAGCGCTGGGCGCGTCGTGTAACTGCTGCAAGACTTTCGCGCGGAGGTCGTCTCCGGGTACGTAGAGAGCCCCTTTGCGGATGAGCAGTCCGTCTCGTATTTGGAACTCGTCGTCCTTCGCTGCGCCTTTTCGCACCTCCTCCATCTTGGATTGCGCGAACGAATCCGTCTGCAGCGCTCGACGCACCGCGTCCAGGTCCACGGCAGCTGAAGCGCACGCCCACGCTTTCGGTGCGAAAATGTGCTTGGCCGCCACAGGCGCCGCTTCCTCGAGATACTGCGGCTTCCTGGATAGTGCATCCGCCATGACGTTGTTGTCTCCCGGGATGTATTCTATCCGGAAATCGAAATCCGCAAAGAACTCCGCCCAGCGAATGTGTCTCTGGTTCAGGAACCGCGCCGTGCGCCAGTACTCCAGGTTCTTATGGTCCGTGCGGACTTGCACTGTGTGCCTGGCTCCAACGAGGAAGTGCCGCCACGCCTTGAAAGCTGCATGAATGGCCAGCAACTCCCTGTCCCAGATGGTGTAGTTCTGTTCCGCCTTGCTGAGTTTCCTGGAGTAGAATGCGCACGGCCTCCATTCCCCTTGCGGATCTTGCTGCAACAGGACGGCCCCCACCGCTCTGTCCGAGGCGTCCGTCTCAACCCTCATTGGTCTGCTGGGGTTTACATGTAGCAGCTGTTCTTCGGACGCGAAGAGACGCTTGAGTCTCCGAAAGGACTGCTCCGCCTGGTCCGTCCAGGTGAACTTCTTCTTCTTGGAGCTGAGGGTGTCCGTGATAGCCGCCGTCTCCTTCGCGAACCCTTTGATGAACTTGCGATAAAAGTTGGCGAAGCCGGCGAACTTCTGGACCTCCTTCCGATTGCGCGGGCTCTTCCAGTCCAACACCGCGCGGACCTTGGTGCTGTCCATGGCGAGTCCCTTGTCGGACAGCTTGTAGCCCAGGAAATCCACCTCCGTCATGTCGAACTGGCACTTCTCTAATTTGGCGTAAAGTCTGTGCTCCCGTAGCCTCTGCAGGACCTCCTTGACGTCCCTCTCGTGAGCCTCCTGCGATTCCGAGAAGACCAGGATGTCGTCCAGGAAGCAGACGCACTTCTTGTAGAGGAGTCCCGCTAACACGTGATGCATGAAAGCTTGGAAGGTATGGGAGCCATTTTGCAGACCAAAAGGCATTACGCCATATTCATAGGTGCCTAAAGGTGTAAACATGGCTGTCTTCCACTCATCGCCCTCCCGCATGCGTATAAGGTTGTACGCCCCTCGTAGATCCAACTTGGTGAAGATCCGTCCCTTCCTCACCATCGCGAGCAGGTCGTCGATCTTGGGCATGGGGAATGCTGCGGGCTTTGTTTTGGAATTTATGATCCTATAATCAACTATGAGCCTGCGTTGGGGCGTGTCCTTCTTCACGAAAAACACGGGACTGCCCCCCACTGCTTTAGATTCTTGGATGAACCCCCGCTTCAAGTTGTGATCTATGGACTTCCGGAGGCGGCGCCAACGGCAATGGCGGTCTCCTTCTGAGTAGGAGGAGAAGCTCCATAGAAAGTGGGTCTGTCCGCTACGGCGAAGCGGAGACCCGACCAGAAATCGCAGGCAGAAAGAGCCTGCGAGCGTGGGACCCAGCAGGCACCTTTTGTGCCCCCCGTTTCAGCGAGGGAGCCCCGCAAGGGGTTCCGGTGCGCAGCGGGAGCAGCGCGGTGCTACGGGTCGATTGCTGCGTCTATGGAGCGAAGCCGCGTAGCTGTTGCCGGAGAGCGCTGACCTTTTTCCTGTGAAATTCGGCTGCAAAAAGAACATCCGTGAGTAGGGGAATTTAAGAAATTTGGCCTTGAAGACTAAAAAATAAGTGAATTTGGGCTCCAAAGCGGAAAGGTGTAAACAGGAAGTCCGCCTTTCCGTTTTGTAAAAGATCAAAGCAAAGACATTCCAACGCTATTATCTTAAAGCGGACTGTAAAGTTTTAATTCCAAGCATTAAAAGAAAGAACTCCCCCCTTAGAGGAGAGGGGGGAAGCTTAAGAAAGTGACTGTATTTCTTCTGGGGATCTTCTGGGAACCCAATAGACTGTTTGTGGAATCCCTGGGAACGGACTGTCAGACTTATGAGGATTGCTACATTCGGGCTCGCACTGACTGTGGATACTGTAAATATTTAAGATCGAACTCTGCAAGGAGATACATTTAGAAAGTCTCCCTTGGACTGAATTACTTGTTTCAACTAAAGAGGGGGCACGGAAAGTTACAAAAAGACTTTGTTCTTTGGTTACTGAGAATTCAATGGTGGTTACTGTGTCCCCCTAGAGGACTACTGAAGTCTGTTTCTGACTGGGGGAATTTTCCACTGCTAACTTTGGGGACTTTCCATTGCAAGGCTTGGCTGTGGGAACTGACCTTGACAGAAGATAAAGGGGAATGACTGAACAAAGAGCAACAAGATCTAAGGTCAGAGTGCAACAGCCCACTTTAGTCTCCCAGCAACGCAGAGCATCTGTGCCTGGCCTCCCTGTGACTCAGGAGGAAGACTCAGGGCAAATTGAGATAAAAGGAATGGCCTCAGAAGGGGAATTTACATCTGTATTGAATAAAATATATGAGAAATTGGAAGGCCTAAGTAAACAGGTAGCAGACCAGTCAACTGAAATTAAAGGGAACACAGCTAGTATCAACTCAAATACAAAAGCTATAGAAAAACTGTTGGAGGAATCTGCGACTACCAGGAAAATAGCTGAGGAAGCAAAAGAAAAAGCTGTGGCTGTGGAGGAAGAAATCAAACCTATGCGTAAACAGATTGGGGACCATCAGGCCTTATTGTCTATGGTCGAATTGAGAGAGAGACAGACAAACCTGAGGATCAGGGCGGTGCCAGAACTTGAGAAAGATAACTTGAGTGACTATCTTTCACAGGAATTTGTGAAATTTTGGAATCTGGAGCTGGAAAAAGATTTTAAGATAGTGAGCGCCTTTAGACTTGGAAGAGGAGGGAGGAAAAACAGGGTGAGAGACTGTTTGGTGACCCTCCGTTCGAAAGAGGAACGAGATAAAATATTGGGTGCTCACTTCCAGAAGACCTTAGAGATTAATGAGTCCAGAGTGGAGATTTTTAAGGATATACCGAAACATCTTTTGGATTTGAGAACTAACTACGGAGACTTGGTGGCCTTGCTGAGAAGGAATTCTATTGCTTTCAGATGGGAGTTCCCCCAGGGACTGTCCTTTACATTTAAAGGAAAAAAGTTTAGAATTAGATCAGTGGAAGATAAGGAAAAATTTCTGAGAGACTTTGAAGAAGATTTACAAAAAGAAGCGACAGATGTGCTAAAAGCCTTGAGACCAGGAGTAGACACAGCACTACCACCTTCGGGACTTGACAAATCGAAAAAGAAGATACCACCGCAAGAACTTGACGAGCTTTTGGGAGCGGCCGGAGGAAACTAAAATAATTACATCATGTCTCTGCAATTATTAAGTTGGAATATTCACGGTTTTAACTCTCCGGAGAAGAGGAGGAAAGTCTTTCATATATTGAAAAAGGAACAATTGGATTTAATTTGTTTGTAGGAAACCCATGTGGTAAGGCTCCATAGAAAAGTTCTTATTAATAAAAGACTGGGCCAAGAATTTATCTCATCGGACAAAGTTAAAAAGAGAGGAGTTGATATTTACGCCAAAGAGAGCCTATCACCGAAATTTGTTTTTAAAGATGAACAAGGAAGATTTGTTGCAATTGAGATCCAACTACAAGGTGAAAAATATTTGATCGTAGGAGTATATGCACCAAATGAGGGGAAATCTGAATTTTTTAAGAAATTGCATGAGACATTGTTGGATTATCTGGACTATAACATCATTATGATGGGAGATATGAATGGGGTGGTATCTACAAACATGGATAAGTCGCAGAGACAGGTGGTAACTAAAGACGGCAGACTACCAAAAACCTTTTTTGAACTAGTTGACAATATGGACCTTACTGATATTTGGAGAACTAAGAACCCCCTCGGAAGAGAGGGGACATTCTTCTCTGAAGCCAATATGACCTGGACAAGAATTGATCAAATATGGATAACTAGAGGACTGGCACCTAAGATACGAAAAGTGGAAATTTGTCCAAAAACTTGCTCCGACCACAATGCAGTGAAGATGGAGATGAAACTAATGCCAATCGGTTCTTTTAGATGGAGGATGAATGACACCCTGTTCAGAGACCAGGAGGTGACTAAGAAGGCCCAAAAAACTTTGAGAGACTATTTCGAGATAAATTTGAACACTACGGTTGAAAAAAGAACAATCTGGGACGCAGGCAAAGCGGTCATGAGAGGGTTTTTGATCCAACAGAATGCAATAAAGAAGAGAACTCAAAATGAGAAAAAAGATAAAATTTTGGAAAAAATAAAAGAAGGAGAGAAGAGACTAAGAGCGAAACCAAAATCTCAAGAGATTCTGAGAGAAATTAAGTTATATCAAGTACAATATATGAAAATGATAAACCAGGAAGTGGAATGGAAAATTAAGCAGATGAGACAAAAGTCTTTTGAATCGGCTAACAAATGTGGGAAACTGCTAGCATGGCAGATGAAGAAAAGACAGAAATTAAATACTATTACAAATTTGGAGGTAAATGGAAAGATCATACAGAATCCACTGGAAATTAGAAACTGCTTCCAGAGATATTTTAAACAACTCTACACACAAGGGCCACAGAAAGAGGTCGAGTTAGACCAATTCCTGAGGAAAAATGGATTACAAAAAATTTCTCAAGAAAAAAAGACAATGTTGAGTGACAAAATTACAGAACAGGAAGTGGAGGGTGCCATTCAGAATATGCAGTTGGGTAAATCTCCAGGACCAGACGGCTTAACCTCCAAATATTATAGAGTTTTGAAAGATTGGTTAATTCGGCCACTAATGGAGGTGTGCAATGAGATATTAGAGGGGAAAAAGGCGCCGGAGTCGTGGAAGGAAGCCTACATTACACTTATACCGAAAACTGAGTCTGAAAAGACGCAACTTAAGAACTACCGCCCCATATCCCTACTTAATGTGGATTACAAAATATTTGCTGACATTTTGGCTAATAGGTTAAAAAAAGTACTATTGGAAGAGATTCATAAGGACCAAGCTGGCTTTCTCCCGGGTAGACACTTGTCGGACAATACGAGGAACATAATTAACATTTTGGAGAAGTTGCAAGTGAATATAAATACTAAAGCAGTTTTAATTTTTATAGATGCGGAGAAAGCCTTTGACAACATTTCTTGGAGTTTTATGAAGAAAAATCTTCAGGGGATGGGGGTGGGCCAAGGGTTTGAAAATGGTATAAGTGCAATTTATTCAGAACGAAAGGCTAAATTAATTGTTAATAATGTGGTGACAGAGGGATTTAAGATAGAGAAAGGTACACGACAAGGCTGCCCAATTTCCCCATTGTTGTTTATTTCAGTCCTGGAGGTACTATTGAACATGATTAGAAGGGACCGTCTGATTAAAGGCATTCAGGTCGGAGCTAAGCAATATAAATTGAAAGCATTTGCAGATGACTTAGTCTTAACACTACAGGAGCCAGAATCTAGTTCGAAAAGAGTTTTGGAAGTGATTCAAGAATTTGGGGAGATGGCTGGTTTTAAGTTGAACAAGTCAAAAACTAAAGTTCTTGAGAAAAATTTAACACCGATTGAGAAAGAAAGGTTTCAGAAGGAGACAGGCCTAACAATAGTAAAGAAAGTTAAATATTTGGGGGTCAACATGACTGCTAAGAACTTAAACTTATTCAAAGATAACTATGAGAAATGTTGGTCAGAAGTGAAGAAAGATTTAGAGATATGGTCAAACCCGAAGCTTTCCTTGTTGGGCAGAATTGCGGCTATAAAGATGAATGTATTGCCAAAGATGTTATTTTTGTTTCAATCTTTGCAAATTTTGGACAAGATGGACTGTTTCAAGAAGTGGCAGAGAGATATCTCTAGATTTGTCTGGCAGGGCAAGAAGCCCAGAATAAAATTTAAAATATTAACTGATGCTAAAGAAAGAGGTGGATTTGCCCTGCCAGACCTGAAACTTTATTATGAATCGGCCGCATTTTGTTGGCTGAAAGAATGGCTGCTTCTTGAAAACACAGACATTTTGGATTTAGAAGGTTTTAATAACGTTTTTGGGTGGCATGCATATTTGTGGTACGACAAGGTTAAAGCTCATAAAGCATTTAAAAACCATATTGTCAGGAAAGCATTGTTTAATGTCTGGTTAAGATATAAAGACCTACTGGAGAATAAAACCCCAAGGTGGTTGTCACCAATGGAAGCAAAGGCACTGAAAAAGTCCAATATGGAGGCCAAATGGCCGAAATATTGGGAAATATTGGAACAAGAAGGAGATAAATTGAAATTGCAGAGTTTTGAGAAATTAAAAGACAAGGTGCGAGATTGGTTGCACTATTTTCAAATAAGAGAGGCTTATAATTTGGATAAAAAAATAGGTTTCCAGGTGGAAAAATCAAAATTGGAAACTGAATTGCTAGAACCCAAAACTAAAACACTTTCAAGAATGTATAACTTGCTGCTAAAATGGAACACGCAGGATGAAACAGTTAAATCTGCTATGATTAAATGGGCACAAGATGTTGGTCATAACATCATGTTTGCTGACTGGGAAAAGTTGTGGACCACAGGTATGAAATTTACGGCATGTAATGCCCTAAGAGAGAATATTATGAAAATGATATACAGGTGGTACATGACACCAGTCAAGCTTGCAAAAATCTATCATTTGCCCGACAATAAATGTTGGAAGTGTAAAGAAAATGAAGGAACATTCTTTCACCTTTGGTGGACATGCCCAAAGATTAAGGCTTTCTGGGAGATGATTTATAACGAAATGAAAAAAATATTTAAATATACATTCCTTAAGAAGCCAGAGGCCTTTCTCTTGGGCATGGTCGGCCAATTGGTGCCAAAGAAGGACAGAACTTTCTTTATGTATGCAACAACAGCAGCAAGAATTCTCATCGCAAAGTATTGGAAGACACAAGAGCTACCCACCTTGGAAGAGTGGCAGATGAAGCTGATGGACTATATGGAATTAGCAGAAATGACTGGCAGAATTCGAGACCTGGGAGAAGAGTTGGTGGAAGAAGACTGGAAGAAATTTAAAGACTATCTTCAGAAACACTATAAAATTAATGAATGTTAAAATTATGCTTGGATTGGTAATAAGTGGTAATTAGTGACAAAAGTTAATAAGATTATGTAAAATAGGTATTGATAAATGGTTAAAAATATCGACGTAAAATATGTTATGGTATACAGTTAAAATATTTGAAAAAGGGTAAGAATTTGCTGAATTAAGTATGTAAACGGGAATACAAAAGGGGGGAGGTGTGAGGAGGTCAAGAACATAAGCATATGAATTTGAGGATACTGGGAAAAATGGATTTGTTTTATTTCTTTTTCTAAATTTAGCTTTCTTAATTAGCTGTTGTTTTTCCTTTGTGTCTTTTTTTGTGTTTTCTCTTTTGTAATGTTCACTTTTATCCATGGCTTTTTGTTTTGTGAATTTTTATTTTTCTCTTTTGTAAAACTTTAATAAAAATTTATTTAAAAAAAAAAAAAACAAGTTGTGATCTATGAACTCCCTGAGTTCTTGCAGTTCGTCTTCAGACATGGAATACAGTTTCCCAGTCGGCAGCGTCGCTCCCGGCAGGAGGTCAATCTTGCAGTCGTAAGGCCTGTGGGGAGGCAGGTTATCCGCTTCCCTCTCGCAGAAGACCTCCAAAAACTCCTTGTACTTGTTGGGTACTGCTTGCACCATGCTTAGGTGTAACTGCGGTTCATCCTCTTGCCCCTCCTCCTCCTGGCGGGTCTGGATGCAGTGTTCTGCGCAGTAGGAGGAGCAGAAGGTCAATTGCCGCTGGTACCATGCTAATACCGGGCTGTGCTTATCCAGCCAACTCATACCCAACACTATGGGCGTGTCTGACAGGTGGGTGACGTTGAAGCTGATGACTTCGCGGTGGTTTCCAATTTGCATCACCATCGGTGGTGTTTGCTGTACCACCTCTCCTCCCAGTAGCTTCCTGCCATCGACCGTGACGACATTTAGGGGCATGGTGGCTGGCAGGAGTGCTATGCGATGTTGCTTGATAAAGTCCACTCCTACAAAGTCTGCGTTGCTCCCAGAGTCAATGGTTATTGGTACTTGCAGGGTGTGCCCATTGGGCAACTGGAGCGATGCGGTGAGTTGCACCACTGGTTTGGGTGGGAGGGGGTCTGTGGGCTGTAAAATCTCTGGGGACTGCTTCACTGACTCGCCTGGTTGGGCCCCAGTCCTTCCCCTTCCAACCAGGCTTCTTCTTCCCCCTGCAGCTGTTTCGGCTGCTGACCTGTTCCCTTTACTGTTGCTGAGGCTGCAGTGTGCTTCTGGAGCCTCTGGGGACACTCTTTGGCCATGTGCTGTGCACTGTCGCAGATGTAGCACTTCCTGGTCCCTCTAGGAGCCTTCGCCTTGACTGCTCCCGGTGTTTGGGCTCTGCTGGCAGTCTGAGCCCTGGCACAACCTATCTCCATCGGCTCTTTTCCCCTTCCCAATGGAGGCATGGATAGCGCCCGCCCTGTCTCTCTGGATAGGAAGGGGGTTGTCCTGGCTGGGGTGCTTGCCTTACCTCCTTCCTCCCTGCTCCAAGGGCGTCCTTCCAGGCGCACACCAATTGCCAACGCTCTTTGGGTAACTTCTTGGGTACTCCGGGGTCTTTCCCCCCTTGCCAGCTCATCTTTCACGGCCCCACTTAGCCCCTCCCAGAACAGGTCTCTGACGGCAATAGAGTCCTTCTCCCAGCCCAGCACGTTCAGTAAGGCAAAAAAGCGTGAGTGATATTGCCTCACCGTCGCTTTCCCTTGCTGTAGTCCATGCATTTCCCTCCGAGCAACATCTACATCTACCGTTGATTTAAAGCAAGCGTCCATAGCTTTGATAAATGCATCGGAATCTTGGAGGGCGGGGTCATTTTCGCGCCACAAATTCCGCAGCCACGCTTTAGCTTCCCCATGCAAATGAGTAATTATGAAACCCACTTTCTCTTCCTCATCTCTAAAGTCTTTCCGAAGCAAATTGAGCGCGTAAACCACGTCAGCTCTGAAGTTAGGGTATTACTGCAGGTCCCCGTTGAAGTGGGCTACTAGGCTGCTCCCCTCTTCCCGAGGCCAACTCCCTCCGGTTTGGGTCCTGGCAGCCCCTCTTTCCCCCAACGGTCCCACCTGGCCTGCAGATCCCGGCAGAGCGCTACTGCTTCTTCTTCTCTCTTCCTGGATGCTGCTACTTCTGCGTAAAGCGTCGTGACTGCTTCTTGCAGTTCTTTCACCTGGCTCTCTGTAGTCATCTTTGCCTATCTTCGTGAGCTCGCAAAACACCAAGTCTTGCCCCTCGCTGCACCAACTCACGCTGCGAGGTTTTTAATGGAGACGGAGCATACTGTCAGAGCTACCCTAGGTCCCAGCTCACAAAGGACCAACGCTGCTTCGTTGTTAAGTACAAAAGTCTTTATTGAAGTTCAGTTTCACTTCCAGAGCCGCAGCGCGCAGCTCTACGTCTCAACTGTCAGACCGCTGATGCTCCGTCTGAGTCTCCTCCCCCTTGACACCAATTTAAGATTCTAGCCTTGCTCCACCTTTTTCGCTGCTCTTTCCTCCTCTGGGTCCGCCTGCCCGCCGGGGTCTCGCCCCTTCTAGCCTCCTCTGAGGCTGATTCCCCAGAGCCGTCTCCCTCCCTCCGGCGGGCTTTAGGAGCTGGTTCCCCATCCGGGTCTCCTGCTGTCCCGCGCGCCTGCACATTTGAACTTGGCGCGCGCGCCCAGCCAGCAGCTTTCCTCCTGACCGTTTCACTGCTGCTGTCACTGCTTCCCCCTTCGGGGGGGCTAGCTGCAACTGACCTCCCTTCCGTTCCTCCACTCTCCGATGGAGGCGTGGTCAGCCCTGACTCCCTCTCTGGAGGAGACGCTGGCCCTGACACATGTGACTCTTCCCCCCCACTACGCTCTGGTGGGGAAACTGGTCCCGATCCTCCACTGCTGTTTTGGGGTTCCCCTCTGGCTCCTTGTTTCTGGTGCGTCCCCCCTGGGACCCCCCTTGCCCTGACCATCGGCGCCCCCTTCTGGGAATCTTCTGATTCGCTGGAGAAGCTCATGGAATCTCTCGGGCCACTGTCATACTCCCCTACGTTGCCCTCGGATTCTTCCCCTTCGCTCTCCCATTCCTCTCTCCCCATTGCTCCTGCTCCTGATTCCCTGACAGTTCCTTTTTCAGTAAATGCAAGATTTTCTTCCTCTTCTCCGGGGAGTTAAATCCATGAATATTCCAACTTAATAATTGCAGAGACATGATGTAGTTATTCTATTTTCCTCCAACTGCTCCCAAAAGTTCTTCTTGTTCTGACGGTGGTATCACTTCTTTTTGTTTTTCCAGTCCCAAAGGTGGTGGTGCTATGTCTAGTACTCCTGCTCTTAAAGCTCTTAATTCTTCTATCGCTTCTTTTTGCAGGTCTTCTTCGTGGTCTTTCAAAAAATTTTCCTTATCTTCCAACGATCTTATTTTGAACTTTTTCCCTTTCAAGTTAAAGGATAATCCCTGGGGGAATTCCCACCTGAAAACAATTCTGTTTCTTCTCAGTAGGGTCACCAGATCACCGTAGTTAGATCTAAGGTCCAATAGATGTTTCGGTATATCCTTAAAAATCTCCACTCTCGAGTCGTTTATCTCCAAAGTCTTCTGGAAGTGCGCACTCAGTATTTTATCTCTCTCTTCTTTCGTTCGAAGGGTAACCAGACAGTCTCTCACCCAGTTTTTCCTTCCTCCTCTTCCAAGTCTAAACACACTTACTATCTTAAAGTCTTTCTCCAACTCCAAATTCCAAAATTTTCCAAATTCCTGCGTAAGATAGTCACTTAAATTATCCTTTTCAAGTTCTGGTACTGCCCTGATCCTTAAATTAATCTGTTTCTCCCTCAGTTCAATCATAGACAGAAGTGACTGATGATCCCCAATCTGTTTACGCATAGGTTTTATTTCTTCCTCTACAGCCACTGCTTTTTCTCTTGCTTCCTCAGCTATTTTTCTATTAGACGCAGATTCTTCCAACAGTTTTCAATAGATTCTGTATTAGAATTCACCTTCTGTCCCAAATTGTCTATTTTAGTTGATTGTTCCGTAACTTGTTTGCTTAGGCCTTCCAATTTTTCAAAAATTTTATTTAGCACAGAGGTAAAATCCCCTTCTGATGCCATTCCTTTTGGCTCAACTTGTGCAAAGTCTTCCCCCTGTGTCACAGGAGGGCCAGGAACAGATGGTCTGCGTTGCTGGGAAACTGTGCTGGGCTGCTGCACTCTGGCCTTTCCCGAACGTGTTGTTCTATCCGTCATCCCACCTCTGTCTATGCGTCAAGGTTGTTCCCACAGACAGATCTTGCCGTGGAAAATCCCCAAAGTCCAGAGTGGAAAAATCCCCCAGCTGGATGTACAACTTCAGTATTCCTCTAGGGGGATACTGTAGCAGTCCTTCAATTTACAGTAGTAAAAAAGTCTTTTCCAACTTTCTTAAACCCCCTCAAGAAAAAAGAGAAAAAGCAAGCAAGAGTTTCAAGTCCAGAGGAGACCTTCAACAAGTATCTCCTTTGCAGAGTTAACCATTAAAAAGTTACAATGTCCATAGAAAGTGCAACTCTCAATGCAACAGTTCTAATGCACCTGGCAGTCCATCCCAGGAGTTAGGCAATTGTCTCTATTTTCCCCAGAAGAAACAAAGTCACTTTCCCCTCTCCCCCCCCCCCTCTCCACTATCCTGGGGGGGGGGGGAGTTCTTTCGCTTTAATGTCCGGATTTAGAAGTTTAAAAGCTCCGCTCTCCAGGTCTGAGCTTAGAAACGTCTTTGCTTTGATCTGTGTACAAAAACGGAAGGTGGACTTCCTGTTTACACCTTCCCGCTTCAGTGTCAAATTGATCCCTTTTTTTCCCCCTTTAGTCCCAATTTCTTAAGCTTCACCTACTCACGGGTAGTTGTTTAGCAGCCGAATTGTCACAGGAAAAAGGTCAGCGCTCTCCGGCAACAGCTGTGCGGCTTCGCCCCACGGAAGTAGCAATCGACTCTCAGCACCGCGCCTCCCGTTACGCTCCGGGACCCCTTACGGGGTTCCTTTGCCAATTCGGGGGGCGCTAAAGGTGCCCGCCGAGTCCCACGCTCACAGGCTTCTCCTGCCTGTGATTTTTGGAAGGGTCTCCGCTTCGCCGTAGCGGACAGACCCACTTTCCGCAGAGCTTCTCCCTCCCGGTTAGAAGGAGACCGCCATTGCCGTTGGTGCCGCCTCCGGAAGCAGCCTTCTGTGTTTCCATGCTGGCCGTGAAGGAATGGGCATTCCCGACTCTGAAAACAGCACAGAAATACAGCCTGTCTAGTAAAGGGGTAAAAAGAGCAAGCGAAACAGCCTCTGTAAAACAGTAGCATCTGAAGCTGCTAACCACATACTGATAAACATATCATAAAAGGAGACATGAAAAACAAATGGCCACTGGGTACTACTAACAGTGGGACATGGGTGGCGCTGTGGGTTAAACCACAGAGCCTAGGACTTGCAGATCAGAAGGTCGGCGGTTTGAATCCCCACGACGGGGTGAGCTCCCGTTGCTCGGTCCCTGCTCCTGCCAACCTAGCAGTTCGAAAGCACGTCCAAGTGCAAGTAGATCAATAGGTACCACTCTGGTGGGAAGGTAAACGGTGTTTCCGTGTGCTGCTCTGGTTCGTCAGAAGCGGCTTAGTCCTGCTGGCCACATGACCCAGAAGCTGCACGGCAGCTCCCTCGGCCAGTAAAGCGAGATGAGCGCCGCAACCCCAGAGTCGGCCCTCTAGATGTTGTTGGATTCCATCACCCCTGACCGTCGGCCATGCTGGCTGAGGCAGAAGGCCATTGGATCTGGCAATATCTGGGAGCCCACAAGATTCCCAGCCTCCGCCCTACACAAACAACCAGGCACTCAGCTGTGAGGCACGCTTATTACCGGAGGGAGGGTCACTCCAGAGGCAGCTGTGGCATGAGGGTGCTGGATCATGCCTTTGTGGGCACATCTGAGGATTAAAGAGGACCTCGTAGGAAGCGTGCTTGGAGATCTTCCTTACCACGTAGCTCTCTGGCAAAAACACAACAGTACTAACGGCCATATGGAACCACACCTCAAAGCTGGATCAGACTTCCCAGATCCTGTAGCCTACATCAGGAGGAAGACTGGGGCAGAGGGGCCTAGAGTGGGAGTCAGAGCTGCTCTTAGGGCTGCATGTCTGAAGCATGGGCAGAAATCTTTGGGTGTGAGGTTGCATGGGGCTGTCTCTTTGTGTTTTGGTGATGCCAAGCCGCCAGCCAGCCAGAGGCAGACAACCAACTGGCTTCAGGGGCAAGCTCCTTTGCAAAGCCAGTCTGACTTCACCAAATGCAATGGCAGAGTGACCATTCGGCCCATGTTCTGCTTCGCTGTGAAATTGCGTGTGTTCCTCAACCCAGAGAACCTCTTTTTCAACGTCAAGCTGGTCTAAGGAAGAAAAGCATAAGAGTTAGTCTTGAATCCCCCCACACATGTGCTGGGAGATGCCTGCACACCGCACACGTAAAGCACATCTCCTCCCACCCACACCCCAAAGGTCCTGGGAACAATGGTTTGTTAAGGGTGCTGGGAATCGTAGCACTGTGAAAGGAAAACTAAGGTTCTTAGGATTCTTTGGAGGGGGTGGAATGTTGAATACACAGCGGCCACATGGACACACACACACACACACCCCAGCATAGCTTCAACTTTTAGCACAAAAAGTCTTCAGCCAGATGTCATGCAACCCTTTGGCAGGGGCAACTTATCATTTTATTGATTTTCCATAACAATTAAAAAGGTGGCCAATCTTGCAAAGGAGTGTTGCCATTTAAACTGCTGGTGTGACGTAGGAACCCGAACAAAGAGAAGGAACCAACTACCCAGAGTCTGCTTCCGATTGCCCTTGTTTTCCACCTCCCTCTATCCTAATCAGCCGCAAACAAGAGTTCAGATTTGAAAGCCTTGTTATCACCTCATTCCCTTCAATTAGCCAGCTGCTCTGGCAGATGACATCAGTTCCTTCCCGCTCCCAATATTCCTGCTCCTAACCTGGTTAGCCATAGCCCGGAAGCTGAATCTCAGGAGAATGCCTTTGGGCTGGGAAGGGCTCATCTTTTCTGGGCCTCTTCTCCCCCTCGGGAAGGGGTGCTTGGCTCCTGGCCTGTGAAATGTGCTCAAAATGTAAAGATGCCTTCTTTCCAGGGAGCCAAGGAAGAAGGGTGGAATTTGAAATACCTCCAAACCTTCCCATGTCAGAGATGCAGGAGTTGCGTCACCTCCAACTTCCTCAGGGATGAAGCAGCTACGAAAAACGAAACATCCCACCTGGGCACGGTTTCTGAGAGAGCAACAGCAGAAGACCCAGACTCTGGCAAGATGAGCATTTGCCCAGTGGATTCTGGCCGGTCCATGAGGGCAGACAGGGGATGGCTGCGGTGGCTGCCAGCCCCTTCCCACTCCATCTCAGATACAGAACGCATTTGCTCTGCCACTCCTTGGCTCTGGCGCCACCTACTGTTGGCTTCCTTGCCTTCCACCCTCCCAGTCCCAATGAGCACCATCCACCCCTGGTCCAGAGGCGCAGAGCAGTAGTTAGGTGATCTTGCGCCCCGGCAGAACCGTCCAGATTGCGCCCCCTAGCCACGGACAAGTTAGCTCTTCTTTCCTCCGCTCCTCCAACCCGCCCCCCTCCATACATTCAATTCACCCTGGAAGTACAAGTATCGAAAAGTAAAATGTTAGAGGTCCCCCCCCCCCACCCCATAGCAATATAATTGGATTCAGCTAGCTGGTCAGTCTACTTTCGGTTTCACTCCTGGCTCCTTGTTAAATTAATACTGCATCAGAAACCTCCCAAGCAGATATCCAAAGTTCTTTGGCATTTCGCCAGTTGTTAATGAGATGTCTCTTCTAGTCCAGGGGAGTCTTTTGATCTTCTTCCAGAAAACCAAGAGTCGAAAGCCTTGGTTTTCCCTTTTTTTCTTTTTTCCAGTCATTTCCACACAGTTAGTCATTATTAGAGTTATTAAAACCTTATTATATCAACAAATGCAAAATTTTTAGTCTCCCTTGCTTTCCTGCTGACCTTCAGCTTAAAGACAAACTGCTCTGGAGTGAGAAAAACCCATCACACTCGAAAAGCCCAGCTGGAGGGACCTGGAAGTGTGTGGGGAAGAGCAATTTTGTAGTGGGTTTGTTGCACAGGAGCACCAAGTTCACTAACTGGCTGATTCAGATTGAATCCCATTCAAAAAGAGTGCAATGGTGTGTGTTTCAGCCAGCCATCCGGCTGCTGCAACTATTCCCTGGGTGCCACCACACTGTCCTGTCTGTGTGTTTGGCAGGGAATGGGAGCTATGCTCCCCCCGGAGACACTCCACTCCTTCTTGCTTAGCTGTGCGGCTCAACATTTGAGGCAACCTTCACAGTTCTGGGATGCCGAGGAAGCGAACCAATAGTCACGTTCATCTGTACTGGCTCAGTATGACCTATTCTGACAGATGCTGCCTTTCATAGTCACGCCCAAGAGCCTTTCCGCTCCAGAGATCTGGGGCTGAACCCGGGATCTGCACGCCAAGGCTGGAGTAAGAAAGAGCCCTTGCCAGCTGGCCACGTTGGGCGCCTGCCTGGAGAGTGGAAGCCGGGGGTTGGAGGGACATCGTGCTGCTCCTGGCAACCCCCACCCAACCCGACGTCCTCCTCCGCCTGAATCCCGCTTCCCTCGGGACGCACTTCCCATCCTGGAGCGGCTGGGGTGGGAGGCTAAGCTGGCCCAAGGACTGGCCCAAGGTAGCTCAGCCAAGTTGCCAAGGCCAGCATTTAAGACCGCGCACCCTTTCCCCTCAGATGAGAAAGCCGGGATGAGTCATGCTAGCAGCCTGTGGCCTTGATGGGCTTTGTGGCAGCCCAGCCCAGCTGCTATAGTCCATCTCTGAACCGAGGAAGCGCAACTGGAGAGACAGAGCCCAGCACTTTTCTCACGGGACAGAAGCGCACGACTTCCCCCTCCCACTTGCCGCCCGCCCCAGTCTTTCTCCGGCGGCTCAGTTTAGTGCGCCAAGCGGCTCATCCCAGGTGGGAATTCGGGTGGCGCTGCTTGCAGAAGGAGAAGCGGCTGGCGCTAGCGGACACTCCCATTGTTCTTCTCAGGTAGGACTTCCGGGATCCAGACGAACGTTTTACCAAAAAGTATGGCTCGACTACTGATTTCCCATTTAAAGGAAGGCAAAACGACCTAAGTTTGGAGGACAGGTGAAAAAACCCACGAATTACATTTAAAGTTCTGCGAGATGCAAAGGAAAGCTTGTGTTTTAAACTTGTATTTGACAGCTTGTTGCTTGGTGCGGTTAACGGAATGGGGATATTGAGAAAGAAGAGACTTGGAATTAGAAGGTTAGGATTTAAGGTAAGGTTACCAGATTTTTTTTCAAAGAATCCGGGGACATTTTTTTTTTCCAAAAGAGAAACAAATGTTATTTTTTAAAAATCATTTTTTTAAAAAATAACAAGTAATATCTTCTCTTCTGGGTCTCCTCTGTCGCGTGGCCTTCCTCTGGGCCCCAGCCTGATCTCTTGGAGTGCTATCTGCCCTGGAGTAGGCTCGGGTCGGGCCTTGGCTCGGCCCCGTGTCCTTGCCCTCCTGGTGCTCTCCTACCTTTCTTCCTCAGCGGCCGCAAGGTCGGGGCTCCCCTCTTTTTTCTCCTTCCTCTTTCTCTCTCTTCCTTCTCCTTCTCCCTGGGTTGGCTCCGGGGTTTTTACTGGCCCTGGAGCGACGCTGGGCAGTCGGCCACATGGCCGGGCGCTCTCGCTCCCGCCTCAATTTGGGTCCGGGGGGTGTGTGTCAGCGGTTCCCCCAGTTGACGCGCTGGGCATCCCTGGTTCCCCCTCGGCAGTGGCAGTGGCAGCGGTAGTCTCAGCAGCCCGGAGCCAGCCTGGTAGTGCACTTGGCTCTGGCTGGCTTCAGGAGCTGCTCATTGCCGTGGCACCCGCCATTTTGCCTAGTCATAAGTCCCCATATGATGTGTCTTGTGCCGTTGAACCAATCACGCAACATTCCTTCCCTACTAATAAATCTACAAATCTACAATCTGTTGGGGACAGATTTGTAAATCCAGGGACTGTCCCCGGGAGACGGGGACATCTGGCAATCATTCCGTAATAGGTCTTCTCCTGCCTTTGCCAGTATGTCAGCTTTCTCCGCCTCCTTAAAGAGGGCGTTCAGAAGCACTTGTACGTCTGGCCATATGGGATTGTGAGTGGAGAAGGTGGCGCAGTCTGGATGAGTCCCTCTGTCTTGCTCTTTGGTCACTGTGACCGAGCACCATTTGGGGCCGATCAGGATCTATGGGGAAGGGGGTCCACCCAGAAGTTGTGGAGGGAATGGGAAGAGAAGCTTGGTCAAGAGACTGGCTCATGTCAGAAGGAGGCCTGACTGCATCCTTGGCGAAGCCCAGGGCAGGGCAGGAAGGCAGCATTGCCCAGCGGGAAGGCATTCGGAGGCAAATCATCAGCAAGGAGCAGAAAATCCCCTCCCCTTCCCTCAAGAAGACTGAAGAATCTCTAGTCGGCCTTCAGGTGAGTTCAGCATCCCAGGTCTCTGGGGTGTTCCTGTCCATTACAAAGCTGACTCGAGGCTCCGTCAACTGAGCCCCTACACTCCTTGCGTACATGAAAGGGGCACAGAAAGGATGGGAGGCAGCCTTTTCCTGGAGCCGTCTTACCTGCAGCAGTTCACTCGCTGGCTGCTGACCCTTTTCCTCCATCACCTGGATGATCCTCTCTCTCTCTCTTTTTTTAAATAATTTTTATTAACTGGCCAATCACATCAAATTAAATCACATCACATAATTACAAAGCCAAATTTTTAAATTTTGTTGGGGGAACCCATACTTCAAGATCCAAAGGGGGATTCAAATCATCTTCTTATTACTGCGTTAATGTCCAAATCAGTCCCATTCCACATCATATCTTGTTCATATAATTTCTATTTTTCCTTTACGATCTCTTCTGTTAGTCTCCTTAAGCCGATAAGCAAAATAATAATCCTGTGTGGATTTCCCATTCCTCCACTAAGTCCAGATGGTTTCCATATATCTCCTTCGTAGATAGCATCGCTCTTTCCATCATGAATTTGGCATTTGTCGCTCTTAAGTCCCACCGAGGAGTTGATCCATGATATGTAAACAACTCTATTTCTCTCTTTCTCCTCCCAGACCCAAGAGCTCCAACAATGCCTCCCAAAATGGCGACGGCATTTTTAACTGCGTCATTCCAAAACTCTTAGCTTTCCAGCTTCATCTTGAAACATTGCTTTGGTTCGAAAGTTTATCTCCACACAGCCTTAAATCCACAGCTTAAGTCCTTAGTTTCTGACTCATTAGGGGAGGGGATTCTTGTTAAATCACATAAGAAAAAGGAAGGCAGGTTTTTTCCCCCCTCCCCCCTCAGTCATTTGTCATACCGTATCTTGACGTATCTTCTCATATTTTATTCTTGTCTTGTTATCAGAGATCTCTTCTGTCAGCAGTCTTTACTCCCCTTTTTTCTTGAAGCATGTGCAATTTATCTCGTCCAAATTGTTTCTTTTGAAGATGCTTGCAACTAGCGGCGCGAATCAGGGACGGCATCCAGGAGTGCCGGAATCCCACAGGAGGGCTTTGTGCCTAGTGCCCCCACCCCCACAAATTCGGGGGTGGTATAGGGCACAGCAGGCAAGGGCCGTCCCCCCCACAATCCTGGGGGGGTTAAGGAGGCTAATTACCCCCATCATAGCCTCCAAATTACCTCGTATGGGTCGGAGAGATGTTATTGTCAGCCATCTTCCGATGCGCCACCTAGTGGCCCCCACCTGGATGATCCTCTCAAGAGAGGAGAGTTTCCTGCAGAGTCTGGCCAGCTGCTCATCCCTTCTCCCTGCAATCTCCTTCTCCACCTCTTCCACATGATTCAGCAGACGCTTTTCTTCTTCTTCTTCTTCTTCTTCTTCTTCTTCTTCTTCTTCTTCCTCTTCCTCTTCCTCTTCCTCTTCCTCTTCCTCCTCCTCCTCCTCCTCCTCCTCCTCCTCCTCCTCCTCCTCCTGGAACTGGCGCAGGTGTCTCAACTTCTCCACAGTCTCCTCTCCGGTTCATAGCAGGTCTGAGTGAGGAAGATGGTCAGCCATCGGCAAGAGAATTAGGATTTGAATTGAACTGCTTCCACCCTCTCAGCTCACAAGTCCTCAGGGTTCTCCTTGACTGCTTTTCTGCCCGGGAGGACTCCCCTGAGTGAGTGCCTGAGGGCCCTGCTCTTGCCACTTACCACCTGGCCTGGGGCGGGGCCTGAAGCCTCATAAGGACTGCGTGCTGCTTGCTGCCTGCTGCCCAGGAGGACTCCCCTGAGTGAGTGCCTGAGGGCCCTGCTCTTGCCACTTACCACCTGGCCTGGGGCGGGGCCTGAAGCCTCATAAGGACTGCGTGCTGCTTGCTGCCTGCTGCCCAGGAGGACTCCCCTGAGTGAGTGCCTGAGGGCCCTGCTCTTGCCGCTTACCACCTACCTGGCCCAGGGTGGGGCCTGAAGCCTCACAAGGACTGCTTGCTGCCGCTGCCCAGGAGGACTCCCCTGAGTGAGTGCCTGAGGGCCCTGCTCTTGCCACTTACCATCTGGCCTGGGGCGGGGCCTGAAGCCTCATAAGGACTGCGTGCTGCTTGCTGCCTGCTGCCCAGGAGGACTCCCCTGAGTGAGTGCCTGAGGGCCCTGCTCTTGCCACTTACCACCTGGCCTGGGGTGGGGCCTGAAGCCTCATAAGGACTGCGTGCTGCTTGCTGCCTGCTGCCCAGGAGGACTCCCCTGAGTGAGTGCCTGAGGGCCCTGCTCTTGCCGCTTACCACCTACCTGGCCCAGGGTGGGGCCTGAAGCCTCACAAGGACTGCTTGCTGCCGCTGCCCAGGAGGACTCCCCTGAGTGAGTGCCTGAGGGCCCTGCTCTTGCCACTTACCACCTGGCCCAGGGCGGGGCCTGACAGGCCTCACTAGGACAGTTGTTACTGCCGGAGGGGCACAGAGTGTTTTTAAATGTTTTTTTTTAAAAAAAATTCTTTTGGATTTTTTGTATGTGGGGGGTGGGGGTGGGATGGATGTTTGGTTGGGCTTGGGGAATTATTTTTTATTTTGATGTTTTTGTAATTTTTACATTTTTTTGTTTGTATTGTTTTATTGGTTTTATTTGTTTGTTTAAGGTGTTATTTTGTTGTTAGGGGGAGGGGTCAGGGCTGCCGGGGAGTGGGCCCCAGCCCACAAAATGGCTGGGGCATGTCCCGCAGGGGGGGATGCCCTGGGGCAACCGATCTCAGTGATCACGGGTAGGAGGAGGAGTTACGCTAAGACTAGACCATGTCATTACAGAGGGGGCAGGTTTAGTCGTTGTCTGAGGACTATTCCTGCCTCCGGGTCTGGTCCTGACCGGATGGATACTAGAATCAGCAAGGGATACCCACATGACCTGAAGGTGCTGCTGTGCAATGCCAGGTCAATGATTCAGAAGACCACTGCCATCCATGACTTGATCATGGATGGAGGATTTGACCTGGCATGTGTGACAGAGACTTGGTTGGATGAAGCAGATGGGCCTGTCCTTGCCACTGCTTGTCCACCAGGTTTCTCTTACGCACAGCAACCCAGGTCATGTGGGCGGGGAGGGGGGGTTGCAGTGATTTTTAGGAAGTCATTAGTTTGCACCAGGCGTCCTATTGGGAAGACCCAGTTTTCCGAGTGCATGTTCTGGAAGTTGGGCAATAGGGGCAGTACAGGATTCCTTTTGGTGTACCGACCTCCCCGCTGCACCAAGGATTCCCTGCCCGAGCTGCTTCAGGTCGTGGCGGATGTTCTCCTGGAGACACCTAGCTTGGTCGTCCTAGGGGATTTTAACATCCATGCCGACACGACCTTACAAGGGGCCGCTCGGGACTTCGTGGAAAGCATGGCCTCCATGGGGCTGTCCCTGAATAAGTCTGGCCCAACCCATAGCCGCGGACATGCCTTGGACCTGGTGTTTACCTCTATGGATGTTGGTGATCTGACACTAAGTAAAAGCGAAACGAAAGAAGTGCCATGGTCAGATCACTTCCTGGTGCAACTGGACTTCTCTGCGACCCATCCCCTCTGCAGGGAGGTGGGACCAATTCGGATGGTCCGCCCCCGCCACTTAATGGATCCAAATGGTTTCCAGAGAGTGGTAGGGGATGCTTTATCCCATGTTGATGGCCTTTCAGCTGATTCCCTGGTGGCCCGCTGGAATGTGGAGTTAACCAGGGCTATTGACTGTTTGGCTCCGAAGCGCCCTCTCCGATTGCATGGAGCCCGGACAGCCCCGTGGTTTTCCACGGATCTGAGGGCAATGAAACAATCGTTGAGACGCTAGAGCGCCAGTGGCGGATAACTCATTCCGAATCTGACCGGACACAGGTTAGAGCTCAACGTCGAGCCTACCAAGTGGCGATAGCGACGGCGAAGAAGAATTTCTTCGCCGCCTCTATTGCATCTGCAGAAAACAGCAGCAGGAGACTTTTTCAGGTGGTTCACAATTTAGCGGAACCACCTGCAACATCGGGGCCCAGTACGGGCCACATGTTCTCCTGCAATGATTTTGCAAAGTTTTTTCAGATAAAATCGCTCAGATTCGGGAAGAAGTAGACTCCACCGTGGGAGCAGGGCCGGGGCGGGAGAGTGCTAGAGTTCTGTCTAGTCAAGTTGAGTGGGATCAATTCCAATCTGTTACCTCCGAGGATGTGGACAGGCTGCTTGGACGAGTGAAACCAACCACCTGTCTCCTGGATCCTTGCCCATCCTGGCTTATAAAAGCTAGCCGGGAAGGACTGGGCGATGGGCTTCGTGGGGTGGTGAATGCTGCCCTCCGTGAGGGAGCCTTCCCAGACCCGCTGAAAGAGGCGGTTATTAAACCGCTTCTTAAAAAACCATCTTTAGATGCGGCCACGATGGCCAACTAGCGCCCAGTCTCAAATCTTCCATTCTTGGGCAAGGTGATTGAGCGAGCGGTTGCCGAACAACTCCAGGCACGCCTGGAAGAAGCGGACCATTTGGATCCCTTCCAGTCGGGATTCAGGCCTCATCATGGGACTGAAACTGCCTTGGTCGCACTGGTTGATGATCTCCGGCGGGCTAGGGACAAAGGTGAGAGCTGTTTCCTAGTTCTGCTGGATCTCTCAGCGGCGTTTGATACCATCGACCATAACATCCTTCTGGACCGTCTTCAGGGTCTGGGAGCTGGAGGCACTGTCATACAGTGGTTCCGCTCCTTCCTCCTGGGCCGTGTTCAGAAAGTGGTGGTGGGGGATGAGTGTTCAGACCCCTGGGCTCTCACTTGTGGGGTGCCTCAGGGTTCTGTCCTCTCCCCCATGCTTTTCAACATTTACATGCAGCCGCTGGGAGAGATCATCAGGAGGTTTGGGCTGGGTGTTCATCAGTATGCGGATGATACCCAGCTCTACCTCTCTTTTAAATCAGAACCAGTGAGGGCGGTGAAGGTCCTGTGTGAGTGTCTGGAAGCGGTTGGAGGATGGATGGCGGCTAACACATTGAGGTTGAATCCTGACAAGACAGAAGTACTGTTTTTGGGGGACAGGAGGCGGGCAGGTGTGGAGGATTCCCTGGTCCTGAATGGGGTAACTGTGCCCCTGAAGGACCAGGTGCGCAGCCTGGGAGTCATTTTGGATTCACAGCTGTCCATGGAGGCACAGGTCAAATCTGTGTCCAGGGCAGCTGTTTACCAGCTCCATCTGGTACGTAGGCTGAGACCCTATCTGCCTGCGGACTGTCTCGCCAGAGTGGTGCATGCTCTGGTTATCTCCCGCTTGGACTACTGCAATGCACTCTACGTGGGGCTACCTTTGAAGGTGACTCGGAAACTACAACTAATCCAGAATGCGGCAGCTAGACTGGTGACTGGGGGCGGCCGCCGAGACCATATAACACCGGTCTTGAAAGACCTACATTGGCTCCCAGTACGTTTCCGAGCACAATTCAAAGTGTTGGTGCTGACCTTTAAAGCCCTAAACGGCCTCGGTCCAGTATACCTGAAGGAGCGTCTCCACCCCCATCATTCTGCCCGGACGCTGAGGTCCAGCGCCGAGGGCCTTCTGGCAGTTCCCTCATTGCGAGAAGCAAAGCTACAGGGAACCAGGCAGAGGGCCTTCTCGGTAGTGGCGCCCGCCCTGTGGAACGCCCTTCCAGCAGATGTCAAAGCAATAAACAACTACCTGACATTCAGAAGACATCTTAAGGCAGCCCTGTTCAGGGAAGTTTTTAACGTGTGATATTTTATTGTAGTTTTGGTTTTTATGGAAGCCGCCCAGAGTGGCTGGGGAGGCCCAGCCAGATGGGCGGGGTATAAATAATAAATTATTATTATTATTATTATTATTATTATTATTATTATTATTATTATTATTTTCACATAATGAACAACAATGGGAAATAAACTCCATTTAGCTGCATTCAAAGGAGAACTTACCTAATTCGCAATTCTTGGAAAAATATGGAGACCAAAACAGCAATCTTTTGAAATTCACACCTCTGAATTTCTCAAGGTTGACCCAGCCAGGTAATGTTCACAAAAAATGAATTTATGAGGGTAAAGCACGTATCAAAATCTTTATACGAGAAGGTAGCCACCCTAGCATTTGATTCATTTTCAGAATAATAAATAAATAACAAAACAAATATGGAGAAAGGAGAAATGGGGAGAAGTTGAAATGGGCAGATTTCCCCCTCCCTCCTCAGTCCGGACTTGCTTCTTGAAGTGCTTGTTCCCTCACTAGTAACAAGAGGGACACTTCCACCCCACAAGTGAGAGCCCAGGGGTCTGAACACTCATCCCCCACCACCACTTTCTGAACACGGCCCAGGAGGAAGGAGCGGAACCACTCCTTCCTTCCTCCCCCCTCCCCGGGAAGGCCCTGGGGTGACACCCATAATTGGCCATGAACGGGCTCATTCCCGTGGACACATGTTCAGCGTTATTGTATGCAAATTCAGCCAACGCTAGTTTCTCTACCCAATCGTTCTATCTCTCGCTGACATAGCAGCGTAGGTATTGCTGGAGTATACTGTTCGCTCTTTCTGCTTGCCCGTTGGTTTCCGGGTGTCTCGCCGTCGAGAAGCCCACCTCGACCTGCAGCAAGCTCATGAGCTTCCTCCAGAACCGGGAAGTAAATTGTTTCCCGCTGTCAGGGACTCAGGAGCAGGAGCACTGGGGAGAGAGGAAATGGAGAGCGAAGGGGAAGAATCCGAGGGCAGCGTAGGGGAGTATGACAGTGGCCCGAGAGATTCCATGAGCTTCTCCAGCGAATCAGAAGATTCCCAGAAGGGGGCGCCGACGGTCAGGGCAAGGGGGGTCCCAGGGGGGACGCACCAGAAACAAGGAGACAGAGGGGAACCCCAAAGCAGCAGTGGGGGATTGGGACCAGTTTCCCCACCAGAGCGTAGTGGGGGGGAAGAGTCACATGTGTCAGGGCCAGCGTCTCCTCCAGCAGGGAGAGAGAGTGAGTCAGGGCTGACCATGCCTCCAACGGAGGGGAGGTCAGTTGTAGCTAGCCCCCCCCCCCCAGAGGGGGAAGCAGTGACAGCAGCAGCAGTGAAACGGTCAGGAGAAAAGTTACCGGCTGGGCGCGCGCGCCGAGTTCAAATGTACAGGCGCGGGGAACAGCAGGAGACCCGGATGGGGAACCAGCTCCTAAAGCCCGCCGGAGGGAGGGGGAAGGCTCAGGGGACTCAGCGTCAGAAGAGGCTAGAAAGGGCGAGACCCCAACGGCCAGGCGGAATCAGAGGCGGAAGGAACTGAGGAAGAGGTGGAGTAAGGCTAGAATCTTAAATTGGTGTCAGGGGGGAGGAGACTCAGACGGAGCATCGGCGGTCTAACAGTTGAGACGTAGAGCTGCGCGCTGCGGCTCTGGAAGTGAAACTGAACTTCAATAAAGACTTTGTACCTAACAACGAAGCAGCGTTGGTCCTTTGTGAGCTGGGACCTTAGGCAGCTCTGACACCCGCGATCTGAGATGACCCTTTAGGGAGCTCCATACAGCCTGAAGATGTGATCCACAAACAACCTGGCTGTTTCCTCTGCCGTCACCGCATGTGAGCAAGCTATGAAATGGCACATTTTCGTCAGTAGATCAACTACTACCATGACTGCTGTCTTCCCCCTTGACTTGGGCAATTTGGAGAAATTTACTGGCAGCTTCGCTTGCCCACGGAGCCCACACACTTCCGCCTGCGTGTCTCTGCTCCGGACCCCCAGCTGCAGTTAGCAGAGCTTAGCACAGCGACAGAAGCAAGAGCCGATGATGCCTTGTGTGCTCAATAAATCAAGTCGACGCTCAGTTTCTTCCTTATCTTACAAATAGCTTTATTCTCTTACAAAAACAACAAATCGTTACTTCCCCGGAGACACGGCTCCCATCTTGATCCTCTCCCGGATCTGGCTAGACTCACTCTGCGTGTCAGCGTAGTCAGACACTCCCAGTGTTCTATGCCCGCCTCTGAATGTGAGACGTCACTCAGAACTTCTTAACCCTGTAAGTTCTGACTCTCTCCATAGGCAAATCTGTCATAAAATCGATGGACACCACCTCCCAGGGTCTTCCCGGCGTGGGTAAGGGTTCCAGTAACCCTGCGGGGGCCGCCCTCTCCCCCTTTGCCCTCTGGCAGCGGTCGCACCCCCGTACATATTCCCATACATCTTCCCTCACCCTTGGCCACCAGAACTGCCTGGTGACAAGCAGCATGGTTTTGTGCTGTCCAAAGTGCCCCGCTGTTGGGTTGTTGTGGAGTTGTTTGAGTACCTTCCCCCTCAAGGTCTCCCCCGGTACGTACAGCGCCCCCTTATAGTACAGTAGCACTTCGTTTTCCTCAAACCCTCCATGGTTTTCCCTTCCGTCCCGGAGTTCCCTGATTTTAGTTTGAGCGAACCCGTCGTTTCTAGTAAGCCCGACCAGTTCTCGTTTCCCAACCAACGCTCCCCCACACACCCATCGGTTCTCGGGGAACACGTGTCGGATTTCCGGCGGTCCCTCTCCTTCCATGTACTCCGGCTTCCGGGAGAGAGCATCTGCTCTTACGTTTTCCTCTCCCGGCACGTATCGGATCTCGAAGGAAAACTTGGAGAACTCCTGTGCTCATCGAATCTGTCTCTGGTTGAGTACTCGCGCAGTCCTCCAGTATTCCAAGTTCTTGTGATCCGTACAAACCTGGATCTTGTGCTGCGCCCCTATTAACAGATGTCTCAATCGGCGAAACGCTGCATAGATCGCAAGCAGTTCACGGTCATACACCGTGTAGTTTTGCTCCGACTTGCTCAGCTTCCTCGAGAAAAAGGCACACGGCCTCCAGCCCTGCTGGGCCCCTGGCTGCAATAGTACCGCTCCGATGGCTCGGTCTGACGCGTCGGTCTCCAGCCTCATGGGCTTCTGCAGATCAACGTGCAGGAGCTGCTCTTCCGAAGCGAACGCCTTCTTCAGTCTTTCAAAGGATTGCTGAGCACTTTCTGTCCAGGCGAACTTCTTTTTGCTACTGAGACAATCTGTTATGGGCGCTGTCAAGTGGGCGAAGTTCTTGATGAACTTCCTGTAGAAGTTGCTGAACCCTAGGAACCTCTGCACGTCCTTCCGGGTTTTGGGGGCCTTCCATTCCAGCACCGCCTGTACTTTGCTTGGGTCCATAGCTAGGCCCTTGTCTGACAACTTGTACCCCAGAAACTCGACCTCTCTGGCATGAAATTGGCATTTTTCCAGCTTGACCCACAACTGGTGCTTCTGCAGTCTCTTTAGCACTTCCCTGACGTCTCTGACATGTTGCTTCTCATTGTCCGAATAGATTAAGACGTCGTCCAAAAAGGCTACGCAGTTCTTGTACAGCAGGGACCCCAACACGTGGTGCATGAAAGCTTGAAAGCAGGCGGAGCCCGACTGTAATCCAAATGGCATAACTAAGTACTCAAAGGCCCCCAGGGGGGTGAACATGGTGGTTTTCCATTCGTCCCCCTCCCTCATCCTAATCAAATTGTACGCTCCCCTGAGGTCCAGCTTGGTAAAAATTTTCCCCTGCCTCACCCGTGTTAAAATGTCGTCAATCCTGGGCATTGGGAAAGTCACGGGTTCTGACACCAGGTTGACGCCCCGGTAGTCCACAACGAGCCTGGGCTGATTAGTATCCTTTTTGTCCACAAAGAACACCGGACTGCCCCCCACCGCCTTTGATTCTCTTATGAACCCTCTTTTCAGGTTCTTGTCAATAAATTGCCGCAACTCCTGCATCTCCCGGTCAGACATGGCATACAGCTTACCCACCGGCAGCTGAGCCCCTGGGAGTAAGTTGATTTGGCAGTCAAAGGGCCTATGGGGGGGTAGTCTATCCGCCTCCTTCTCGCTGAAGACTTCCTTCAGGTCAGCATATTGTGGTGGCACCTCCCCTTTTGGCTCCACAGCCAGCCCAGCCACCCTGGCCACTGTCATCCTTGGGTTCTCCCCCCCCCCAGACAGTGTTCCAAGCAGTAAGCTGACCCAAAGGTGACTGACCGCTGATGCCATGACACTACTGGATCATGCAGTGCCAGCCAGCTCATCCCCAGTATTATTGGCGGTCCTGCCAGTGTGGCTACATGAAAGGCAATGGTCTCCATGTGCCTGGAAACCCTCATTCGCATTGGTGGGGTCTGGTGTGTCACTTCCCCTCCCAGAAGTTCCCTGCCATTGATGGTGGTCACTTGCAAGGGAAAATCCAGGGGCAGCAGGTGGAGTTGGTGCTCTAGAGCGAAGTCCCTGCTGAAGAAATTGCAGGAGCTGCCTGAATCCAGCGGCCCCTCCACCTTGACTGGGTGCCCATTCGGGAGTTCTAGCACCACTTCTATGGCTATAGCTGCCCTGGGAGGGTCAGGCTGGGGCACTTCTATTGGTTGCTGGCCTGGCTGCTGGCCCCGCTGGTTGGCAGCTAGGCGTTGCCGTTTCCCTGCGCCTGCCCTTCTCCCCCCTTCTCCTCACAGCCAGCAGCTCCCACTATCCCTTGCCAGGCCTTTCTTTGAGGGCAGACCCTGGCAAAATGTCCTGGCCGTTGGCAGAGGAAACACTTCTTGGTGGTTTTCCAATCCTTTCCCTCCCTCTTGCGACCTTCACTGGAGTTTGAAACCTCGCGCGCGCGCCATCTATTTCCATTGGCTCAGCCGCCTGGGAAAGCTGTCTCGGTATTTCAGGAATGCGGTAGTCATGGCAACGTTCCCCTCTCACTTCGCGTTTCTCCTGAGCCCGCGCTTCCTGCCGCACTCCAATCGCAAGCACAGCCTTGGTCAGCTGATCCATCGACTGCGGGCGGGGCGCGCGGGACAGCTCGTCCTTCACAGTTGGGGACAACCCCTCCTCAAACAACATTTGAATGGGTTCAGAGTCCAGATCCCACCCGAGCCGGTGGATCAACATCGCAAAGCGCGACCAGTAGTCTCTAACTGATTGGCTCCCCTGCTTGCACCCCATCAATTCCCGTCGAGTCACACTTTGCTCCACTTCACTGGAATACATCACATCCATCACTTGGAAAAATTACCTAAGGTCCTTCAAGGCAGCAGTTTGCGTCGCCATTAGGGGCCTGATCCATTCCCGTGCCCCATCCTCTAGATGCCCCACAATATAGGCCACCCTTTCCCCATCATCAGAAAAGTCATTATGCTGCAGTTCCAAAGCGTACTCTATTTCCGTTCGGAACGCGTTGTAGTCCTGGGGCTTCCGCCCAAACTTGTGTACCACCCCCGGTACCTTCCTTGCGATGGGGGTGGGTCTGACCTGTGCATCCTGAGTCCGTCTTTTGTCCAGCCGCGCTGTCAGGAGAGCCACATGCTGTTCCAAATCTCGGTTCCTCTCTACCAGATTTTGCACTCCAGCTGCTTGCTCCGTCCCTCCGGCTTCTCTGGTTTGGCTCATTATGCTGCCTCCCTGTAGCTGCGCACAAGCAACGTCGGGGACTGACGGATTGCTGTAATGGTTATAGGGGTTGCTTGTGCGTAAGTTGCCGCCACTCCTGGCTAGGTTACCTGGTTGAACCCTTTCTGTCTGGACAGCCCTTCACTTTGTGGCTGTTTCAGTCGCTGGCAGAATTCGTCAGTGGGCGTTTCTTGAACTTCTTCCAGCAAAGAAGTTCTTTGACGCCAAGTCTCCTCCTACTCTCCCTGCGTGGAAGTCTTCTGTGCAGGGAGGGTGTGGGCAGCGGAGCACCCGTGCTCTCTCCACTGGTCTCCAGTGAAGAGTCCTGGAGCCTCCTCTCCGATTCCCCCATCTGCCCCCCTTCTCCACTGGTGTTACGCTGATTTCCTTCCCCAGCAGATGGGCTGCCTCTCTGCCTGCTGGGACCCTCTCCGGCATCCCTCTGGAGCCTTCCCTCCGCCTCTGGCTCCGATGGCAGTCCCCTGACAGTTGTGTATGTGCAATTCACATTTGTAGTGTTCTAAATATGTACAAAGCAACCTTGCTGGGGGATGTGGATGAGGTTAACCCTTTCTCTCCCTGCCATGGTCCCATGAAGCTGCTGTATTTCAAAGGGAAGATCCCTTGGCCCCCCTGGCAGAGAGAAAGACTTTGACTCCCTCCTCCCAGCCATCCCAGCAGCCCTCAGGCTTCCCCTTGGCTGCTTCTAAGGTAATAAACAACCACCAATTAATACCATGCCTACTCTGGATCTGAGAATTAAGAAGATAACCTGCCAAGAAGAATATACAGCTATTTCTCCCCCTCAAGGTACCTTGTATTCCTCGACAGCCTCTTCCAGAGGAATCACCTCGTGGTGTTGGTGCTTCTTGGATCTGCCCCAAACCACACAGATGGGGGCTTCATCCTCCTTGCAAAAGAGTTTCAGGGGCTCCTGGTGCTTCTCACAGACTCCTCCTTTCCCTCTGGAAGACTGAGAGTCTTGGCTACTTCGACAAAGGTAGCCAATTGCCGATTGCGGATGAGGCTCCTTCTCTGGACTCCAACTCGGCCTTGAGGACAGGAAGCCAGCCTCCTTTTTGCCCCGCTGCACTGGATCAGGCCGGACCGGCAAAAGTTGTGCCCACACTCTGGGATGGTCCCTGTGTCGTAAGAGAGTCAGGGTCAGAGAGGGGAATGAAGGAGAAGGACCCTACCAATATCAAATAGATCATATTCTGCCTTCACACCCTACAAGAAGGTCAATGGTGCCTTGGGGAATGGATCCTTTTTCGCTGTATCGTATTGTATCCTTTTTGCTGTATCTTTCTCATTGACTTTAAGAATGGATCTAAATGTATTTTTCCTCAAAATGCTGTACTTTTCTAAATGTATCCAAATGTATCCGAATGGGTTTTTGTATTTCCCCCCAAACTCATCACCTAGAGAATGTTCCTTAAATGTAACAATCACTTGTTCCAAATGTATTTGATACAAATGTATTCGAGTGTATACTTTTATGGGGAAACGTAGCTAGGAAAATGTGGCGAGATATATATATCTTGCTTATAGTGCCTTTGAACGGTCAACGTTCCACCCTCTATCCTTTCACGAGCTGCCAAAAACACTCTCCACACCACACTGCCATCTACTGGGTCTACAAATAATACCATGAATACACACAAATACAAGCTCTAGAATAACTTAGTTTTATTTTCCCATAAGTATGCAAACATAAGACTATCACACCCGAATTGATAGCTATGCAGAACAGGATTTCCCTCCCTCCCTCCATCGGATAGCTGCCTGCGCGGCTGTCTTTGAGGGGGGTGGAGGGAGGAACGGGCGGGATCGACATCGGATAGCTGCCTGCCTGCCTGCCTGCCTGAACATGCCGTGCACCCGGGGGGCGCTGCGACCGGCGCCCATTGGGAAGGAACAAGACAGGAAAAGGAAGGAAATGGGAGAGGTATTTTTAAGGCCCCACTTTTCACATGGTGTCCTGTTGTGTGGTCAGAAAGTACTCTTTATTGTTTGATTTGGGTTAATGTCAGAATAAAAGCGAGTTCCTTCAAAATAACACATTCCTTTTTATCTTACCAATTTCTCATATTGTAAGAAGCGGAAGAAGAAACCATAGAGAGCATTCATATTTTCCTTCTGATCAATGAAGTCAAACGTTACAATTATCCATTTTAGAATGAGCACCTATAGGGAGAAGACAGATCTCAGTAAGCCAAAGCAAGGCCAAGACAACAAACCCCTTCTGGAATATGCTCAGCGTGTACAACATCTAGCTGAATCATCACCAGGATAACTAAGTCAGACTGGGGGAAATATCATTCTTCAGAACCAAGACATCATTACCATGCTTTCCAAGTTACCTGAAAGTCACTAGAACACTTGCGAGCACAGAGCCAAGACACAGCTGAAAGAAGAGAATCCTCTGTTATTACGGAAATGGGAATCAGAGTCTTCAGTAGCCTAGTGCTTATCACTGTGCCTGCAAGACATTGAAAGACACTGCTTAACATTCTGAACATCTTCACTCTTGATAATTTCTCACAAGCTCGAAGCAGCCCCGGTTCTTGTTAAGGGAGAAGGCAGGGCAATGCAGCTCCGTTGACATACTTTGTTGCCAAGGGGAAAGAGAAGCCCAAACATGTTTTCTTTACCAAGCTTGGCACTGAGTGCGATGTTCAGCAAGTTATGAATTTCTTCTGGTGCCAAGCCTCTCTCTTGCGCAATCTTTTCCACAGTCTCCAAAGGACTCTGCAAAGCTCCCTGCTTCCGTGAGGCACTATCTTGAATTAGAAAAAAGGCAAAGTGTGATTCAAATCCATTCAAAAAACTGTCCTCATGCATGATGGCCTGTCCAATGGCTTGCTTTACCATCAATTGGCAAGGGAGCCCCATTGAGATGCCATGGCATTTGGAAAACTCTGGAATGCTGAACTTGCCTTTTGCTTTCTTGCTCCTTCGTTCAGTGGGTAGGTAGGTGTAGGTAGGGGTAAGTCGAAAGCTTCCTTGAAATTCCTCAGCCCCGAAGACTTCCGGTCAGCGCCAGCGATTAATGGCGGATTTTCCCCCGAGCTCCGGGGGAAGTCTGCTCAGCGGGTTCGGGTCCTGCCGCTACGGCAAAGCGGGGACCCCTAAAAATCACAGGCGCGGAAGCCTGTGAACGAGGAGACCCGGCGGGCACCTTTTGCGCCCCCCCAAAACCGCAAAGGAGCCTTTTTAAAGGCTTCGGAGCGGCAGCGGGTGAGCGGCGCGGTGCTGAGGGTCGTCTACCCAGCCTGTTGAGTGAAGCCGCATCGCCATGATCGGAGAGCGCTGATTTCTTCCCAAGAATTTGGACTTAAAAGCAACTACTTGTGAGTAGGATTAACGGACTTAAATTGAAATTAAATTAACAAGAATTTTGGCACTAGCATGGGAAAGGTACAAAAAGGAAGTCTGCCTTCCCGTTGTGTAGACAATCTAAAGCAAAGTGACTGTAAGCTGTAACTTAAGAGTGAATATTTTCTTGAAATTAGTAATCTATCGTTTGGAAGAGCATTTCTCCCCACCGTTTGGCAGGAGCGAAGGGGGGTGGAAATTGAACTTTTTATGCCTGTAAGAAAGGAACGAATTTAAAAAGAACATCCGCTGCCTTGATCTCTGGAGTCGGACTGCCTTGACAGGGAAACTGAATGGTGGACTGTCAGCACATTGGGATTGTTTGTAGCAGTAACTCTGTGTAAAGATACAGTGTCTTTGGATGGACTTTTACATAAAATAGCATTGAAGATAAATTGGAAACTGTGGCTAATTGGAGAAAAGGGGTTTTTTAAAGAGACATTGGTTATAAAATTTCAAAGTGAAGTTGGAACTTTTCCCCCTAGTGGAGACTTTGTTGCAACAATAACAACTAAGCCACTAGAAGTGAGAGCCAGTGGAAATTTCCTTTCTAAAACAAAAGTACAAGTTTAGGACGTGACCTTGGCTCTGAATGAGAGTGTTATGGATAAAGAAAAGGGGAAATTTGAAGAAAGAAGCTTAAGATCTGGTAGACAATACAAGACTGATATTTCCCACCAGCGGAGAGCTTCAACATCCGGAGGCACGGGTGCAGCTGCTGCCTCTCAAACAAAAGTAAGAGCTATGTCAACAGAAGATGCTCTGGCACAGGCACTTGGCAAAATTAATGTATCTTTGGAATACTTAACGAAGCAGGGAACAGAGACAAGTAAACAAGTTGTGGAAACTAATAAAACAAGTGGCTGAGGTCTCAGCAAAAATTGACCTGAACACGAAAAGTATCGATGAATTGGGAAGGAAGGTAAATTCTAATACAGAGACTATTGTAAGACTTTTGGAGGACTCGGCTACAACTCAAAAGATTGCTGAGGAAGCAAAGGAAATTGCCGCTGCTACCCAGGAGAGGATACCACCGGTCATTAAGAAATTGGAGGATCATGATCTGACTTTGTCTATGATCGAATTGCAAAGAAAAGAGAGAAACTTAAGGATCAGATCAGTTCCGGAAAGTGAGAGAGATAACTTGGCGGACTTCCTGACAAAAGAATTTCTGGACTTTTGGCAACAGGGCCTAGAGAAGGATGAATTCAAGATAGTGAGTGCATTTAGGCTTGGTACAAGACAAAGGAAGAATAAGGCAAGAGACTGCTTGATAACATTAAGATCAAAAGAAGAGTTACAGATAGGTAGCCGTGTTGGCCAATCACCCATTCCCACCACCCTTCTGAGTAATACCCCTCCCCACCTTCTCACTATATAGAAGGATTTGGCAACTTCTGTTTCAGTGTATCTGAAGAAGTGTGCATGCACACGAAAGCTCATACCAAGAACTAACTTAGTTGGTCTTTAAGGTGCTACTGGAAGGGGAAAAAATTTTTTTGTTTTGACTATGGCAGACCAACACGGCTACCTATCTGTAACTGGAACTATGGAAGGCACCACATTGAGCCGCATGAAATGGAAGTCCATCAACCTCACCAAGAAACTTGCACAGGTACAGACTGATATCTTCTTTCTTACTAAATGCAAGAACCTGGACATTATACCCAAGGGTCTTAGAATTAAGAACCCTCTACAATCCACGTATCCCACTGAATATGCAAGAAAACTATGCAACACTTTCTCTAAGAAGCTGCTCAAACATCTGATCAGCGTTCTCTACTCTAAACAGAAGCTAATAAAGGAGGAACTCCTTGTATTGGACAACTCTATCAGGAACCACCAAGCTTGGCAAGAGTTCCAAAAGGAAAAACAAAACATTTACCACTCTCAACTGGAGCTACTGAAAAAACAGAAAAACAAGAAACTCTCTAACCTTTCCAACCTACAGGCTACTAATCAAAACAAGATCAACAATATTGTCAATCTCTCACAGCAAGCACTCAGCCCAGCTGAGGAATCAGTCCTTTCACATGGACTGTCATTCTGCCCTGCCAAATCCCCCACACATGATTCAGTTCTACGGGGACTTGGAAGCATTTTTCCGCCGTTTACGCCTGATGGAGTATTTTCAACACACACAACAACAAGACAAAGCAGAACAAGCAACAACTCCACAACACAACACCTCTCAACCCACTGGAGAACAACAACCACCCTCCCAACAGAACACTGACCACCAACTACCACCGAAAAAGTGTTACACAAAAAGGGACTCCACATGGACCCCTTCTGATGGACGCAATACCACACTGGACTTGTACATTGACTGCTTCCGCCACAGAATCCAAACAGATGTGACCAGAAAACACCATCGCTTACAACAAAATCTAAACCATGCTGAAAGGAGAGCCATAGATTATCTCAGAAACAACCCAGACATTATAATTAAAGAAGCAGACAAAGGTGGAGCTGTCGTCATCATGAACAAAACTGACTACATTCAGGAGGCTCACAGACAACTTTCCAATACCGCCTTTTACATAAAATTGGACTCAGACCCCACACAAGAATACAAAAAAGAACTGAACAAGATTGTTAAGGAGCTACCCCCACACATCCAAGAACAGATCCTCACCAACACACCAACAGAACCTCGACCAGGAACTTTCTATCTTCTACCTAAAATACACAAACCAGGAAATCCAGGACGCCCCATCATTTCAGGTATTGGCACTATTACAGTGGGTGTCTCCGGTTATATGGACTCTGTTCTGAAACCATATGCCATCAGTGCTCCCAGCTATGTACGTGACACCACAGATTTTCTGAGGAAAATACAATCTTTAAATAATCTTCCCAACAACACTATACTAGCTACTATGGATGTGGAATCTCTGTATACCAACATCCCACACAACGATGGTTTACAAGCTATAAGGAACACAATTTCAGATAAAACCACAGCGGACTTTGCCACCAAACTCTGCCAATTTGTCCTTACCCACAACAACTTCAAATTCGGTGATGACCTGTTCCTTCAGATCATCAGCACAGCAATGGGCACCCGCATGGCCCCACAGAATGCCAACATCTTCATGGCAGATTTAGAACAACGTTTCCTAAACTCCTACCCACTCAAACCTCTCTTGTACCTGCGATACATTGACGATATTTTTATCATCTGGACACATGGTCAACAGACCCTGGACACCTTCCACCAGAAATTCAATGATTTTCACCCCACAATCAACCTAACAATGAATCAATCTATGCAAGAAATACATTTTTTGGACCCTACTATAAAAACACAGGATGGACGCATAGACACCACCTTATACCGTAAACCAACTGACCGACAAACATATCTACATGCCTCTAGCTACCATCCCAAACATACCAAACAGTCCATTGTATATAGCCAGGCACTACGTTACAGCCGTATCTGTTCCAATTCTACAGACAGAGACTCTCACCTAAGAGATCTACAGCAAACCTTTTTAGAACTAAAATACCCAGCAGATGAAGTTAGACAACAGATCAACAGAGCCAGACAGATACCCAGAGAGAACTTGCTGCAAGACAGACCCAAAAAAGAAAATAACAGAACACCTCTAGTCATCACATACAGCTCCCAAGTTAAAACAGTACAACGCATCATCAGAGATCTACAACCTCTCCTGGACAATGACAGTTCTCTTTCTCAAGCTCTGGGAGGAAGACCTTTCATTGCCTACAGACAGCCACCCAATCTTAAACAACTCCTAACCCACAATAATACTACAACCAGACGTAACACGGACACTGGCACCAGAGCCTGCAATAAACCCAGATGCCAACTTTGCTGCCACATACACCCGGACAACACCATTACTGGCCCCAACAACATCACACATACCATCTCAGGACTATTTAATTGCTCATCGTCTAACATTGTATATGCCATCAAATGCCAACAGTGTCCTTCAGCTCTCTATATTGGACAAACAGGCCAAACCTTACGCCAAAGAATAAACGGACATAAATCGGACATCAAGAATCACAAGACAGAGAAACCAGTAGGAGAACACTTCAATCTCCCAGGACATTCTATACAAGATCTCAAAGTAGCTGTATTACTACAAAGGAATTTCAGAAATAGACTGGAAAGAGAAGCTGCTGAATTGCAACTCATTACCAAACTTAAAACCATGGAGAGACCTGGTCTGAACAAAGACATTGGATCTTATCTCATTATACATGACAAAGCCATTTTTCACCTTCTCACCCCTTGCTTTTTCCTGTAAGACCTATTGCAGTCGTTAAGAGTCGTCAACAGGCTCATCACAGCTATCTGCCTATCACCCATTCCCACCACCCTTCTGAGTAATACCCCTCCCCACCTTCTCACTATATAGAAGGATCTGGCAACTTCTGTTTCAGTGTATCTGAAGAGGTGTGCATGCACACGAAAGCTCATACCAAGAACTAACTTAGTTGGTCTTTAAGGTGCTACTGGAAGGAAAAAATTTTTTTTTGTTTTAAGGGAACCCTGCCACACTAGGACTCCCCTCGCCCCGTCACAACGTTGTACCAAGCACCGCACAAAAGTCCAAAACCCCGAGAAGAAAGCGCCATTTCTGACCCCGTATCCCGATGCTATACACGATCGATGTATTTGATGAATGAACAATGTATTTGCATGAGGATGCGTTCTAGCCAATCAGATGGCATTGAATGTAGCCCTTCAGCCAATCGCAGCAATGCCATGACTCTGCAGAGGCAGCTCAGCTCCAGCTGTTTTGCACGCTCCACTGAGCGCTGACAAGGTGATGACAGCTCCCGCTGCGAAAACAACGGACTGAGTCAATCGAAACCTCGTTACCCTGTTAATCCAATCAAAACTAGATGTTGTTTAGTCGTTTAGTCGTGTCCGACTCTGCGTGACCCCATGGACCAGAGCACGCCAGGCCCTCCTGTCTTCCACTGCCTCCCGCACTTTGCTTAAACTCATGCTGGTAGCTTCGAGAACACGATCCAACCATCTCGTCCTCTGTTGTCCCCTTCTCCTTGCGCCCTCCATCTTTCCCAGCATCAGGGTCTTTTCCAGGGAGTCTTCTCTTCTCATGAGGTGGCCAAAGTCTTGGAGCCTCAGCTTCAGGATCTGTCCTTCCAGTGAGCACTCAGGGCTGATTTCCTTAAGAATGGAGAGGTTTGACTTTTTGCAGTCCATGGGACTCTCAAGAGTCTCCTCCAGCAGCAGAATTCAAAAGCATCAATTCTTCGGCGATCAGCCTTCTTTATGGTCCAGCTAGATACAATGTAGCAATGTCAGGCCAGGCCACTTCCGAAAAGAACCGTCTGTATTAAAAAAGCCTAAAAACACTTGGAAATTCATAGAAAACCACTGGTTTCACCGATTCTCTTCATTCCACCGCCAGTCTGCGTCGTTGGCCAAGGACTTGGGAACCCCTCAGTCCCTGCCAGAATTCCCCAAGCGGGAGGTCACCTACTCACAGGAAGATACTTTACCCGTAGGTGACAATCGCTGGGCAAAAGCTCTCCTCCGGACTTACCCAGGCGGCAGACTATGCAAACCTAAGTTCTATTGTCTTCTTGCAGTAGGTCCTTAGAATGTACTTGGGTGTCGAGACCCCGCAGCCCCCTCCCCTCGTTGGAAATGACTCACACAAGGACACAGATATTAGGTTTATGTTACTGGGCAAATTTTGGCCACAACTTTATTGAAATTAAAGAATGTGAGTGGTATTGGCTTAGGCATTGATTGGACCTGACTATATCTGACTCCTGCAGGAAGTCCCAGTAAGGGTAAGCCACCGGTAGGGGGAGCCCTGTCGATGCGAACCAACTCAAGCTCCCCCTGGTGTTCCCGTCGGGGTCGTGTCAAGGCCTTAGCCCCCCAGCTGGGCTTCAGACTAGATCAACACCCCCGGATTCCTTTAACAGAATACTCTTAAGCATGGAGGGGCAGGTGATGGCCACATCTCCCCTCCCCCACACAAGGTCAAACAATGCCTAACCGCAACCCTAACAAAGTTGTGACGATTGCTACGAGGTAGGCGAAAACCAAGTGTCCAGTGCCAATTTGCCAAGTGGTAAAATTCCTACCAGGCCACTCGGACAACCAAGGCGACCAACCAAAGTCCACAGCAAGGCCATTGCCTAACCTGCAAAATAGGGAGGGAGGGCGGGTGATTGAGGAAGCGAGCCAAAGAGGAAGTCCTCTGGGGGTTGGCTGGCCCGGCTCTGACGTGGCCGGGATCCCATAGGCAACGGGGGACAGAGTCCCCCACCCCTGGTGGGGAGTGGGTGGCCACGTGGTCCACCACAACTCCTCCCCACAGGGAAGTGGAGCGGATTTCCCAAGACATATCCTGTATTTGCATGTTACCCCAACACATTCCCCCTATGTTAACCATGTATAACCCTCCCCTTTTCTGGTGGAGTGCTGATGTTTAGCGAACTGTCTGCTGGGATAAGATAGGAACTTTTAAAAGTCCTTGTCACCCCGTTCTCGGGGTTCAATTCCTCTCTGAACCTGTTGCGCGATTGTCAGAGCCGCCCGAGGTCCCAGCTCACAAAGGACCAACGCTGCTTCGTTGTTAGGTACAAAGTCTTTATTGAAGTTCAGTTTCACTTCCAGAGCCGCAGCGTGCAGCTCTACGTCTCAACTGTTAGACCGCCGATGCTCCGTCTGAGTCTCCTCCCCCCAGACACCAGTTTAAGATTCTAGCCTTACTCCACCTCTTCCTCTGTTCCTTCCTCCTCTGGTTCCGCCTGTCCGTTGGGGTCTCGCCCTTTCTAGACTCTTCTGACGCTGAATCCCCTGAGCCTTCCCCCTCCCTCCGGCGGGCTTTAGGAGCTGGTTCCCCATCCGGGTCTCCTGCTGTTCCCCGCGCCTGTACATTTGAACTTGGCGCGCGCACCCAGCCAGCAACTTTCCTCCTGACCGTTTCACTGCTGCTGTCACTGCTTCCCCCTCAGGGGGGGCTAGCTGCAACTGACCTCCCCTCCGTTGGAGGCGTGGTCAGCCCTGACTCACTCTCTCTCCCTGCTGGAGGAGACGCTGGCCCTGACACATGTGACTCTTCCCCCCCACTATGCTCTGGTGGGAAAACTGGTCCTGATCCCCCGCTGCTGCTTTGGGGTTCCCCGCTGGCTCCTTGTTTCTGGTGCGTCCCCCCTGGGACCCCCCTTGCCCTGACCGTCGGCGCCCCCTTCTGGGAATCTTCTGATTCGCTGGAGAAGCTCATGGAATCTCTCGGGCCACTGTCATACTCCCCTACGCTGCCCTCGGATTCTTCCCCTTCGCTCTCCATTTCCTCTCTCCCCTGTGCTCCTGCTCCTGAGCCCCTGACATCCATCCCCCCCCTCGAAGCCCCCCTTCCCCGCTCCCCCTCTTTGGGTGTGGGTTCCGGGTGCTCCAGTGCTGTGGGTGTGAGTGCGGGATACCAGTCTTCCCCCCCGGTGTGCAGCCGGCCCGCGGGATCCGGCCAGACCGCAATGGGCTCGTCGACGTCGATTTCTTCTGCTTCCATCTCTCTGCTGTTGTGCTCGAATCCAGGATCCTCCCCCAAAACGTCCATGTCCTTCCCTCCCCCGGGTACCTCGGGTGAGACTGCGTGTAAGGGTCCCCACAGCAGTTCCCTGCGCCACCCCACCTCCGGTTGAGTGTCCCACCAATAGGAGCGGTTTGTGGCAAACCCCGAGAGTGACCCCTCCGGGGAGCTTGTTTCTTGCGTCGTCTCTTCAGCTGATGAAAAACCCTGGAACGTACTGGCTGAAAGTGTGGGTGTGGAAAGCCAGTCGTCGAAATACTCTGCCGGCATAGGTCTGTGTGGGAAGAGTGCATGGAACTCGTCTTTGAGGTAGTGCTCCTCCACGGCATAGCACGGTACCCATCTGTTGGCGCTGGCTGGGGTACCTTCCCTGGCGAGGAGATATTCCACCCCCTCTTCCCCCCACCTCGAGTCCAAAATCTCCGTGACCTCGTTGAGTGGCGTCGCCCTCCGTGACCCCTCCCTCTTTGGAGATTCGTTAAGTGGGTCTGGCGCGTTCCCTGGCGCCTGAAACCTGTGGGGTTCCCTGTATGGTGTGAGCACTGACCTATGAAAGACTGGATGCATTCTGGAGCCCTCCGGGAGTGTCAACCGGAAGGCCACTGGATTGATTTGTGCCGCGACCTGGTAAGGCCCCAGCTGCTTGTGTTTGAGCTTCCTCTTAGCTAACGTCCTGGCCGGCACTGCCTGGGCTGCTAACCAGACCCAGTCCCCCACCTGGATGTCTTCCCCAACTCTCCTGTGCTTGTCTGCCTGCATTTTGTAGGCGTGTTTCGCCAGTTCCAAGTGCCTTCGGAGTTGCTCGTGGACCTCCTGTAACTCTGCTGCTAAGTGCTCTGCTCCCCGTGGCTCCCCCTCCCCCTTCATCTCTAACCCCAGGAAGGTTCTAGGATGACGCCCATTGTTGGCAAAGAACGGTGTCACCCCTGTAGACGCGTGCTTCGTGTTGTTGTAGGCAAACTCGGCCAGCGGTAGGTAGTCCACCCAGGTCGAGGGTTGTTGATTCGCGTAGCATCGCAGGTACTGCTGCATGATGGCGTTGACCCTCTCCGCCTGTCCGTTGGTCTGCGGATGTCGTGCCGACGCTAAGTTGATCTTGTACGAGTACGGCTGTTTTGCCTCGCGAACTGGGCAGATCTGTGACAAAGTCCAGGGCCACTCTCTCCCACGGTTCGAACGGCGTCTGTAGGGGTTCTAGCAGACCCGCCGGCTTCCTGTGTACTGGCTTGGCCCTTTGGCAGGTGTCACACCTGGAGACGTAATCCGCGACTTCTCCTCTCATCTTGGGCCACCAAAAGTCTCTGGTTACCAATTCCGCCGTCTTGTCCTTGCCGAAGTGCCCAGCGCTGGGCGCGTCGTGTGGCTGCTGCAAGACTTTCGCGCGGAGGTCGTCTCCGGGCACGTAGAGAGCCCCTTTGCGGATGAGCAGTCCGTCTCGTATCTGGAACTCGTCGTCCTTCGCTGTGCCTCTTCGCACCTTGGATTGTGCGAACGAATCCGTCTGCAGCACTCGACGCACCGCGTCCAGTTCCACTGCGGCTGAGGCGCACGCCCACGCTTTCGGTGCGAAAATGTGTTTGGCCGCCACCGCTGCTGCTTCCTTGAGATACTGCGGCTTCCTGGATAGTGCATCCGCCATGACGTTGGTGTCTCCCGGGACGTATTCTATCCAGAAATCGAAATCCGCAAAGAACTCCGCCCAGCGGATGTGTCTCTGGTTCAGGAACCGCGCCGTGCGCCAGTACTCCAGGTTCTTATGGTCCGTGCGGACCTGCACTGTGTGTCTGGCTCCGACGAGGAAGTACCGCCACGCCTTGAAGGCTGCATGAATGGCCAGCAACTCCCTGTCCCAGATGGTGTAGTTCTGTTCCGCCTTGCTGAGTTTCCTGGAGTAGAATGCGCACGGCCTCCAGTTCCCTTGCGGATCTTACTGCAACAGGACCGCCCCCACCGCTCTGTCCGAGGCGTCCGTCTCAACCCTCATTGGCTTGCTGGGGTTTACGTGTAGCAGCTGTTCTTCGGACGCGAAGAGACGCTTGAGTCACCTAAAGGACTGCTCCGCCTGGTCCGTCCAGGTGAACTTCTTCTTCTTGGAGCTGAGTGTGTCCGTGATGGCCGCCGTCTCCTTTGCGAACCCCTTGATGAACTTGCGATAAAAGTTGGCGAAGCCGACGAACTTCTGGACCTCCTTCCGATTGCGCGGGCTCTTCCAATCCAACACCGCGCGGACCTTGGTGCTGTCCATGTCGAGTCCCTTGTCGGACAGCTTGTAGCCCAGGAAATCCACCTCCGTCATGTCGAACTGGCACTTCTCTAGTTTGGCGTAAAGTCTGTGCTCCCGTAGCCTCTGCAGGACCTCCTTGACGTCCCCCTCGTGAGCCTCCTGCGATTCCGAGAAGACCAGGATGTCGTCCAGGAAGCAGACGCACTTCTTGTAGAGGAGTCCCGCTAACACGTGATGCATGAAAGCTTGGAATGTATGGGAGCCATTTTGTAGACCAAACGGCATTAGGCGATATTCATAGGTGCCTAAAGGTGTAAACATGGCCGTCTTCCACTCATCGCCCTCCCGCATGCGTATAAGGTTGTACGCCCCTTGTAGATCCAACTTGATGAAGAGTTGTCCCTTCCTCACCGTCGCGAGCAGGTCGTCGATCTTGGGCATGGGGAATGTTGTGGGCTTTGTCCTGGAATTGATGATCCTATAATCAACTACGAGCCTGCGTTGGGGCGTGTCTTTCTTCTTCACGAAAAACACGGGACTGCCCTCCACTGCTTTGGATTCTTGGATGAATCCCCGCTTCAAGTTGTGATCTATGAACTCCCTGAGTTCTTGCTGTTCGTCCTCAGACATGGAATACAGTTTTCCAGTCGGCAGCGTCGCCCCCGGCAGGAGGTCAATCTTGCAGTCGTAGGGCCTGTGGGGAGGCAGCTTATCCGCTTCCCTCTCGCAGAAGACCTCCAAAAACTCCTTGTACTTGTTGGGTACAGCTTGCACCATGCCTAGGTGTAACTGCGGTTCATCCTCTTGCCCCTCGTCCTCCTGGCTGGTCCGGATGCAGTGTTCTGCGCAGTAGGAGGAGCAGAAGGTCAATTGCCGCTGGTACCATGCTAATGCCGGGCTGTGCCTATCCAGCCAACTCATACCCAACACTATGGGCGTGTCCGACAGGTGGGTGACGTTGAAGCTGATGACTTCGCGGTGGTTTCCAATTTGCATTACCATAGGCGGTGTTTGCTGTACCACCTCTCCTCCCAGTATCTTCCTGCCATCGACCGTGACGACGTTTAGGGGCATCGTGGCTGGTAGGAGTGCTATGCGATGTTGCTTGATGAAGTCCACTCCTACAAAGTCTGCGTTGCTCCCAGAGTCAATGGTGATTGGGACTTCCAGGGTGAGCCAATTGGGCAGCTGGAGCGATGCGGTGAGTTGCACCACTGGTTTGGGTGGGAGGGGGTCTGTGGGCTGTAAAATCTCTGGGGACTACTTCACTGACTCGCCTGGCTGGGCCCCAGTGCTTCCGTTTCCAACCAGGCTTCTTCTTTTCCCTGCAGCTGTTCTTGCTGCTGAACTGCTCCCTTTACTGTTGCTGAGGCTGCAGTGTGCTTCTGGATCCTCTGGGGACCCTCTTTGGCCATGTGCTGTGCACTGTCGCAGATGTAACACTTCCTGCTCCCTCTATGAGTCTTCGCCTTGACTGCTCCTAGTGTTTGGGCTCTGCTTGCTGTCTGAGCCCTGGCACCACCTATCTCCATCGGCTCTTCTCCTCTCCCCAGTGGAGGCGTGGATAGCGCGCGCCCTGTCTCTTTGGGTAGGAAGGGAGTTGTTCTGGCTGGAGTGCTTGCCCTACGTCCCTCCTCTCTGCTCCAAGGGCGGTCTTCCAGGCGCACCCCTATCGCCAGTGCTCTTTGGACGACCTCTGTGGTGCCTTTAGGTCTTTCTCCCCTTGCCAGCTCATCTTTCACGGCCCCATTCAGTCCCTCCCAGAACAGATTTCTGACGGCAACGGAGTCTTTCTCCCAGCCCAGCACGTTCACTAACGCAAAAAAGCGTGAGTGATATTGTCTCACCGTGGCTTTCCCCTGCTGCAGCCCATGCATTTCCCTCCTGGCCACATCCACATCTACCGTTGATTTAAAACAAGCGTCCATAGCTTTGATAAATGCGTCGGCATCTTGGAGGGCGGGATCAATTTCGCGCCACAAATTCCGCAGCCACGATTTAGCTTCCCCATGCAGATGAGTAATTATTAATCCCACTTTCTCTTCCTCATCTCTAAAGTCTTTCCGAAGCAAATTGAGCGCGTAAACTATGTCGGCTCTGAAGTTAGGGTACTGCTGCAGGTTCCCGTCGAAGTGGGCTACTATCCTGCCCCCCCTCTTCCCGAGGCCAACTCCCTCTGGCTTGGGTCCTGGCAGCCCCTCTTTGCCCCAACGTTCCCACCTGGTTTGTAGATCCCGGCAGAGCGCTACTGCTTCTTCTTCTCTTTTCCTGGATGCTTCTACTTCTGCATACACCCTCGTGACTGCGTTTTGCAGTTCTTTCACCTTGTCCTCTGTAGTCATCTTTGCCTATCTTCGTGAGCTCGCAAAACGCCAAGTCTTGCCCCTCGCTGCACCAACTCACGCTGCGAGGGTTAATTCAAAGCAGACGGAGCATACTGTCAGAGCCGCCCGAGGTCCCAGCTCACAAAGGACCAATGCTGCTTCGTTGTTAAGTACAAAAGTCTTTATTGAAGTTCAGTTTCACTTCCAGAGCCGCAGCGTGCAGCTCTACGTCTCAACTATCAGACCGCTGATGCTCCGTCTGAGTCTCCTCCCCCCAGACACCAGTTTAAGACTCTAGCCTTACTCCACCTCTTCCTCTGTTCCTTCCGCCTCTGGTTCCGCCTGTCCGTTGGGGTCTCGCCCTTTCTAGACTCTTCTGACGCTGAATCCCCTGAGCCTTCCCCCTCCCTCCGGCGGGCTTTAGGAGCTGGTTCCCCATCCGGGTCTCCTGCTGTACATTTGAACTTGGCGCGCGCGCCCAGCCAGCAACTTTCCTCCTGACCGTTTCACTGCTGCTGTCACTGCTTCCCCCTCTGGGGGGGCTAGCTGCAACTGACCTCCCCTCCGTTGGAGGCGTGGTCAGCCCTGACTCACTTTCTCTCCCCGCTGGAGGAGACGCTGGCCCTGACACATGTGACTCTTCCCCCCCCCCCTACGCTCTGGTGGGGAAACTGGTCCTGATCCCCCGCTGCTGCTTTGGGGTTCCCCGCTGGCTCCTTGTTTCTGGTGCGTCCCCCCTGGGGCCCCCCTTGCCCTGACCTTTGGCGCCCCCTTCTGGGAATCTTCTGATTCGCTGGAGAAGCTCATGGAATCTCTCGGGCCACTGTCATACTCCCCTACGCTGCCCTGCTCCTGAGCCCCTGACAGCGATAAACTTTGGTCTCCGCTATTTGCTCCGGTTGGTGGCTGGACTCCTTCTTTGTTCCGCAGGGACCCACGGGCTCTGAGCAGCCTCCCACCTGGATTTTTCCGTAACAACAGAAACTCGACTAACCCTCTTGAGAGAAGAAAGGTGGCTTTTGCTCCCACTGCAATGTTGTAATCTAAATAAGCACATCTTCCTACAAGTGAATAGTAGCCACCTATCTGGGGGGAAATAAAGTGGTATGCTGAGAGACATGGTTACGGTGGAGAGCAAATCTGTGTTCCACAATCCGAACATCCCGAGAGAAACCAGATGGCAGCTTTTTTTTACTGTGTCCACAGAACTCAATGAAAGCCAACCAGTGGTTTGGGTCAGTTTAAGTAGAAGCATGTTGAAATCTGCAGATGGCACAAAGTTCAGCGGCAGTAAATCAGAAAGAGGGGCAGTCCTTAAACAGCTGAAGAGAAGGGGATAAACCTCAACTGAGCATCCAAGTATTAACATCCTGACGGTAAGGGCCTTACCCAACCCTAGTCACATGTAAACACCATTTTAAAGTATGGCTTGATGAGCTAAAAGATGAAGAGGAGTACCCATTCAGAAGCACATCATATTGGAAACAATGCAGTTCAGTACTAACACTCCAATATGCACCAGCTTTATTCCCAGTTCGTGATCCAGCAAGAGACAAACGTACTGGAGCTGATTTACATGTCTTGTTCTTCTCTGCTGGATTGGGGCATAAGCACTGAGCCCTATCTTTCTTCTTACCTTTATTCAAACGGGTCAAGGCTTCTTCAATGGAAAGTCGGTCATCTTCTGTCTCTTCTGGTTTGTTTACTACCAGTAGCCAGCAAAGCTTGTTCTGGCACCTTAGAATTCTCGTGTCTCTTCATTTTTTTCTTATTCCAGGAAAGAAACACAAGACAAGGTCAGCTTTTTTCCCCTTTTCTTTTGCTAGTGTTTACCTGTCCTCCGATAATCAAGTTTGGTGCAGAAAAGGAATGGAGAGCTTTGTTGTTGTTGTTTAGTCGTGTCCGACTCTTCGTGACCCCCTGGACCAGAGCACGCCAGGCCCTCCTGTCTTCCACTGCCTCCCGCAGTTTGGTCAAACTCATGTTGGTAGCTTCGAGAACACTGTCCTACCATCTCGTCCTCTGTCATCCCCTTCTCCTAGTGCCCTCCATCTTTCCCAGCATCAGGGTCTTTTATAATTCCTCATAGTAATCCCATCTGATCACTACATCTCTGGATATTTGCACTCCTACATAGGCTGAGCCTGTGACCTGGCTCAGGAACTAAGTCTTTGTCATTACAAAAGACTGGCCAGGCTCCCCAGGGAACCCAATCAAGTGAGCACTAGCAGGTAACCTGCCAGACAGGAGATAAACAACGCACTCAGATGTCTGTTGTAGATCGCCCTTTCTGTGATGTAGGTACGATGTATCTGGGGGGTGGTCTTGAGCTACAGCCCTTTCTGTGATGTAGGTATGATGTTTCTGGGGGTGGTCTTGGACTCCAAGGCGGGCAATTTAAAATGTCTCTATAAGGGCAGGCACATCTTTGTTGTGGGTCCTCCTCCTCCTCCTGCCTGTGGGGGGAGCACCCTGTTGCAACAGTTCAATAAAGATCACGCTTACTAGCTGCTTTGCTTCTCAATCTTCTCTGCTTGGCCTCTGTTATTTTCTCCGAACGATGGAGAACCTACAAAGGACTCTAGAAGGGCTCTTGTGTTCCCCATAAGGGAATAAGGGCAGATTTTTGTTTATTACAATATGCAGGAGTGGGCTGCAGAAGACGGAGTTTGGCCTCATTAGGTCCCCCTACCATCAACTCCTTGGGTGGGCCACCCTGCGCCCGCCTCGGCATCGCGCCTCGCTATTCTGCAACTCGAGATAACACTGAACTGCTCTGCAGGGTTGTTTTTTTATATATATAATTGTCAGAGCTGCCCAAGGTCCCAGCTCACAAAGGACCAACGCTGCTTCGTTGTTAGGTACAAAGTCTTTATTGAAGTTCAGTTTCACTTCCAGAGCCGCAGCGTGCAGCTCTACGTCTCAACTGTTAGACCGCCGATGCTCCGTCTGAGTCTCCTCCCCCCTGACACCAATTTAAGATTCTAGCCTTACTCCACCTCTTCCTCAGTTCCTTCCGCCTCTGATTCCGCCTGGCCGTTGGGATCTCGCCCTTTCTAGCCTCTTCTGACGCTGAGTCCCCTGAGCCTTCCCCCTCCCTCCGGCGGGCTTTAGGAGCTGGTTCCCCATCCGGGTCTCCTGCTGTTCCCCGCGCCTGTACATTTGAACTCGGCGCGCGCGCCCAGCCGGTAACCTTTCTCCTGACCGTTTCACTGCTGCTGCTGTCACTGCTTCCCCCTCTGGGGGGGCTAGCTGCAACTGACCTCCCCTCCGTTGGAGGCGTGGTCAGCCCTGACTCACTCTCTCTCCCCGCTGGAGGAGACGCTGGCCCTGACACATGTGACTCTTCCCCCCCACTACGCTCTGGTGGGGAAACTGGTCCCAATCCCCCACTGCTGCTTTGGGGTTCCCCTCTGTCTCCTTGTTTCTGGTGCGTCCCCCCTGGGACCCCCCTTGCCCTGACCATAGGCACCCCCTTCTGGGAATCTTCTGATTCGCTGGAGAAGCTCATGGAATCTCTCGGGCCACTGTCATACTCCCCTATGCTGCCCTCGGATTCTTCCCCTTCGCACTCCATTTCCTCTCTCCCCAGTGCTCCTGCTCCTGAGTCCCTGACAATAATATTTTTATTCATTTTCAAATACAAGTTTCTATAACCCATATCAGAATTTATGACATAACCTTCTTTTTTTTTACTTCCCCCAGCTTCTCTGCCAATCTTCCATTTTGTTTATTCACACATTTTCTAATTTTAATATTGCCTTTGAAATATAACCTCCCCAATCTTATTCCCTTTTTGACAATATTCCTCATATTTTCACAGAACATCTTGAAAACCTACAAGCGTTGTCTTTTCATCACATATACTTTTCAGATAATCTGTAAATTTTCCCCAGTCCTCGGTGAACTTCTGGTCTCGCAAATATCGAATCTTCCCCGTTAGTTTATCCAGTTCTGCAAAGTCCGTCAATTTCAATCTCCATTCTTCGACCGTCGGTAATTCTTCCTGTTTCCATTTTTGGGCCATGAGTATTCTCACCACTGTTACTGCGTATTGGAAAAGTTTACAATCTTTTTTACATATTTCATTTCCTACAATTCCTAAAAGTATGGCCTCCGGTTTCTTAACAAATGTATATTTCAACATCTTTTTCAATTCATTATAAATCATTTCCCAGAAGCCTTTCACCTTTTTACATTCCCACCACATATGGTAAAATGTCCCTTCTTTTTCTTTACACTTCCAACACTTATTACACGTTTTGTACATTTTTGCAAGTTTTACTGGTGTGATATACCATCTATATACCATTTTCATAACGTTTTCCTTTAACGCAGTACATGCTGTAAATCTTAATCTTTCATTCCATAATTTTGTCCAGTCATCAAATTGTATATTATATCCAAAATCTCTGGCCCAATGTACCATCACCGATTTAACTTCTTCGTCTTTTGTATACCATTCCAGCAGCATTTTATACATTTTTGATAAGATTTTATAATCATTACTTAGTATTTCTGCTTGGAATTTTGAATCTTTTTCCACATACCCACACTCTTTAATATCCTTTTTAAACATTTCATTAACCTGATAATAATGCAACCAATCATATACATACTCTTTTACCTCTTCATATGGTTTTATTTTCCATTTCCCTGCTTCTTTAATTATCAACTCTCCATATGTTATCCATCTCCCCCTCATATTGATCTTTTTAACACTCATCACCTCTAATGGAGATAGCCAGTGAGGAAGTTTTGGTTCTAATAGGTTTTTATACCTATCCCATATTTCTATAAGAGATCTACGGAAAATGTGGTTTTCAAAACCTTTATGTATTTTCTTCTTTTCACACCATAAGTATGCGTGCCAACCAAATCTGTTGTCAAAACCTTCCAAATCTAACAACTCTCCATTTTCTAATTTTATCCATTCTTTTAACCCAACAGAGGCATGATGCTTCATAATATAGTTTCAAATCTGGCAGAGCGAAGCCCCCTCTTTCTTTCGCATCCGTTAATAACTTAAATTGAATTCTTGGCTTCTTACCCTGCCAGATATACCTTGAGATTACTCTTTGCCATTCTTTAAGTATTGATGCCCCCTTGATTATAGGAATTGTCTGAAACAAAAATAACATCTTTGGCAGCACACTCATCTTTATCGTTGAAATTCTCCCCCAAAATGATATCTTCATCCTTCCCCACACCTCCAGATCTCTTTTTATTCCATTCCACACTGGTATATAATTATTCTGAAACAGATCAATACTCTTGGGGGTTAACCATATTCCCAAATATTTGATTTTCTTTACCACTTCTATCTCTATTTGTTGTTGCATTGTTTCTATCATCTCTTGATTCATATTTTTGGCGATTATTTTAGTCTTTTTCTTATTCAGTATAAACCCTGCCACTTGACTGAACTGCTCTATCTCTTCCAATATTTTTTTTTTACACTTTTCAATGGTTCTTCCACTGTTAGTACCAGATCATCGGCAAAAGCTTTAACCTTATATTCATTTTGACCTACTGTCACCCCTTTTATTTCTCCATTTTTCCTTATTGATTTCAGAAAGACCTCCAGTACCAAGATGAATAACAATGGGGAAAGAGGACATCCCTGCCTTGTACCCTTGGTTATTCTTATGTCTTCTGTAGTAATATTATTTACTATCAGCTTTGCTCTCTGTTCTGTATATATAGCCTTTATTCCATTAAAAAATTCTTTTCCCACATCCATCAATTCCAAATTTTTTAACATAAATTGCCATGATATATTATTGAAGGCCTTTTCTGCGTCCACAAATATTAACATAGCTTGTTTCTCATTCCTGGCAGTCAAATATTCTAAAATATCAATTATATTTCTTATATTGTCTTTCATCTGCCTGCCCGGAAGAAAACCCGCTTGATCTTTGTGTATAATTTCTTGTAATACCTTTTTCATCCTCATTGCCAATATACTTGCAAAGATTTTATAGTCTGTATTCAACAATGAAATAGGCCTATAATTTTTAACTTGTGTTAAATCGGAATCTTGTTTTGGAATAAATGTGATAAAGGCTTCTTTCCAGGTTTCCGGGATTTCTCTTTCTTTCATAATGTTATTCATAACTTCTTTCATTGGTACAAGTAGGATGTGTTTCATTTCTTTATAGTAACTTGCCGTAAATCCATCTGGTCCTGGAGCTTTCCCTTTTTTCAGTTCTTTTATTGCCTCTTTTATCTCTTCAGCTTCTATTGGGGCGTTCAGTCTGTCTTTTTTTTCTGTCGAGATCTTCTGCACCTCTTTTTCTTTTAAAAATCTTTCTATTTTCCTCATATTATTCTTTTCTCTACTTTTGTATAGATGTCTGTAAAAGTCCAAGAATCCCTTTCTAATCCCTTTCGGATCATCTATTTCTGTACCTTCAATGATGATTTTATTAACAGTATTCTGTTCCTTCCTTTTCTTAATCTGCCACGCCAGCCATTTTCCTGATTTATTAGCGAATTCAAAGTTCCTTTGTCTCATTTTTTTAATATTCCATTCCACTTCTTTATTTATTATCATTGCAAATTGTTTTTGCAAAACCTTTATACCCTGTCTTATTTTCAAATTGTTAGGTTTTTTTATTAATTTTTGTTCATTGTCCATTACAGTGGTGCCTCACAAGACGAAATTAATCCGTTCCGCGAGTCTCTTCGTCTTGCGGTTTTTTCGTCTTGCGAAGCACAGCTATTAGCGGCTTAGCGGCTTAGTGGCTATTAGCGGCTTAGCGCCTTAGTGGCTATTAACGGCTTAGCGGCTTAGCGGCTTTAAGAAAAAGGAAACAAACTCGCAAGAACTCGCAAGACGTTTCGTCTTGCGAAGCAAGCCCATAGGGAAAATCGTCTAGCGAAGCGACGCAAAAACCGAAAAACCCTTTCGTCTTGCGCGTTTTTCGTTTTGCGAGGCATTTGTCTTGTGGGGCACCACTGTATTTGCTTTAAAATTTCCTTTTTTCCTTTCTCTCTGCTTTTATTTTTCAATGAATTCTGCTGGATAAAAAATCCTCTCATCACAGCTTTGCTGGCATCCCATACTGTCTTCATTTTCGTGCCCTTGTTACAATTATTTACAAAATAATCTGTCAAATACTTTTGTGCCCTATTAATGATTTTTTGATCATCTAGAAGGTAATCATTAATTCTCCATCTGAAGGTTCTTTCCTCATATCCTTTTATTTCAAATTTTATTGCACTGTGATCCGAAATTACTCTTGGTTGAATTTCATTATCCAGTATTCTCGGAGTTAATTCATTGGATACCCATACTTGATCTATTCTTGACATTGATTGATTTGGCTCAGGATGAAATGTGAACTCCTTTCCCAACGGGTGTCTAAGTCTCCAAATGTCTATTAAATTACAATTCTTTGTCATCGAAAAAAAAGTCTTAGGTAATTTTCCATCCTTACTCATCCCTGTTGCTCTCAGTCTGTCCATTTCCATTGACAACACTCCATTCATATCTCTCATTATTACTATCTTTTGGTCCATATATTCAAACAATTTTTCTTCTAAATTTTTGTAAAAATCAGTCTTATTATGTGTTCCCCATAAGGGAATAAGGGCAGATTTTTGTTTATTACAATATGCAGGAGTGGGCTGCAAAAGACGGAGTTTGGCCTCATTAGGTCCCCCTACCATGAACTCCTTGGGTGGGCCACCCTGCGTCCGCCTCGGCATTGCGCCTCGCTATTCTGCTACTCGAGATAACACTGAACTGCTCTGCAGGGTTGTTGTAAGGATTGCAAGTCAAGGCATCCAAAGTGCCTTTGAACATTGAAAAGCCCCTAGTCAATGCTTTGAACTACTGTCGCTTTAAAAAGGAAACTCTGATTAGTAAAAGTTTGGGGAATTAAAAATTGGTTTGTTCTGGGGGCGCTGAAGCTGTGTTCTGGCTTGAAAACCCAGTGAGACCACTGGGCCATCTACTTCTGTATGGTCTGCCACAGCCAGCAGCTGCTCTCCAGGATTTCAGAGCTCTCTTTCCCATGAATGGGTTGAAACTGCCGCTTTTTGCATCATGTGCCTCTCCCAGTGGGCCACCCAGAGCCATTTCCTGTATAGCGTTCTACATCCCATGTAGTCCTGCTTCTTCCAGCTCAGTTCAGTTCATTCTGCAACTGTGCAAGTTAGGCCGCATCTGCTTTATGCATTCAAAGCACCATCATGCCCCTTGACATGCTAACAGTTGCATCTTTGTATTCAGTCCCTTCAGCACCTTGGACAGCAGTCTCTCAAGGCTCAGCCACAGGTACCTGGTGCCCCATGCTTCCTAGGCCCAGGTCCGTGCTTTAAAGGCACTGTGTCCGAGTGTTTTGTTGTCCCAGGGCTGTCTAATTCTTTTTTTTATTTTAATTTATTTATTCAAAGTTATAACAAAACATATTTTCCAAAAACATATCCTTATTTCCCCACCCCCTGTTTTTCCTCCCTCCCCCCTCCCCCCCACAAAACCCATCCTCCCACCCCACCCCCCGACTTCCATCAGTTCCAGTCTTTGGTTTCTCCAATAACGCTATTTTCTGCATGTTACAGAATTGTGTAGATCTTCAAACTGTTTAGCGAATTATTATCAGTAAAAAAAAATGTGAATGTTTATTCAAAACCTGCCAAGGAGTCCAGTTCGCTTTGTTGCGTCTTCAAATACTTTGTAAAAGGTTCCCATTCATCCTTAAAGTCACAGTTCTCCTTGTCCCGTAACCTATATGTCAGTTTTGCCAGTTCTGCATAATCCATCAACTTTTCTTGCCGTGATTCTTTAGTTGGGGTTTCTTCAGTCTTCCATCCTTGTGCTACCAGAACTCTCGCGGCCGTTGTCGCATACATGAAAATGTTTTTCAACTTTTTTGGCAGATCTTTCCCTACAATCCCCAACAAAAAAGCCTCAGGTTTTTTAACAAATGGTAAATGGAACATTTTCTTCAATTCATTGTATATCATTTCCCAAAATTTTTAATTACTTTACAATCCCACCACATATGATAAAATGTTCCCTCCTTTTCCTTACACTTCCAACATATATTTGAACTAGTTTTGTACATTTCCCCTAACTGCACTGGTGTTGTGTACCATCTGTACATCATCTTCATGTAATTCTCCTTCAGTAGGGAACAATCTGTAAATTTTAAGTCAGTTTTCCATAATTTAACCCAATCTTCCATCATAATGTTGTGACCTACATCTTGTGCCCATTTAATCATAACTGATTTTACCTCTTCATCTTTCGTCTCCCATTCTAATAATATGCTATATGCGGCCTTCAGTAGTTTCACTTTCCCTTCAATCACTTCCGTTTGAAACCTAGATCTAGTATAACTAAATCCTTTCTTACTGTCTTCTTTATATGTTTCATGTAGTTGTCGATAATGCAACCAACTCTGAAAGTGGTCTTTGATCTCATCATAATCTCTTAATTTCCATTTCCCCTCATGTTCCTTTAATAAATCAACATATGTGAGCCATTTTCCTTTCTTTCCAAGTGGTTTGAGCAGTAATGCTTCATGTGGTGAAAGCCACCACGGAGTCTTTTGTTCCAATAAGTCTTTATATCTCTCCCATACTCTCATTAATGATTTCCTGATTATATGGTTGTAAAAGCTTCTATGAATCTTCCCTTTCCCGTACCATAAGTATGCGTGCCAGCCAAATCTGTTGTCATGTCCTTCTAGTTCTAATGCCTCTTGCTTGTCCAATCTCATCCAGTCCCTGATCCATACCAAACAAGCAGATTCGTAATACAATTTAAGGTCTGGGAGGGCAAACCCGCCTCTATCTTTTACATCTGTAAGTATTTTATGTTTTATCCTTGGCCTTTTGCCCCCCCCCCCCCAGATAAATCTTAAAATCTCTTTCTGCCATTTTTTAAAGCATTCATCTTTCAGGATGACTGGTATTGATTGAAAAAGAAATAGCATTTTTGGCAACACATTCATTTTAATCGCTGATATTTTTCCTAACATTGAGAGATTCATTCTGCTCCATATTTCTAAATTTCTTTTTACCTCAAGCCAGATTTTTTCATAGTTATTTTTAAATAGGTTTATATTTCTTGATGTTAACCAAATCCCTAAATATTTAACCTTTTTATGGACTTCAATCTCAATGTTTTGTTCTAATTCGGTTCTTTCTTCTTCCTTCATGTTTTTAACTAATAATTTAGTTTTATTCCTATTTAGCTTAAATCCTGCCACTTCCCCAAAATTCTGAATTTTGTCTATTACTTTAGGGAGTGAAGTTTTAGGTTCTTCCACTGTTATCACTAGGTCATCTGCATACGCTTTTAACTTGAATTCACTTTTCCCAGTTTTTACACCTGTAATCTCTTTATTTGCTCTTATGTTTTTGGCAAGTACTTCCAAGACCAGAATAAACAATAATGGTGATAATGGGCATCCTTCTCTTGTTCCTTTTTGGATCTTACAGTCATCCGTAATCACCTGATTTATAATTAGTTTAGCTTTTTGTTCTGAGTAGATTGCTGCTATTGCTTTTAAAAACTTAGGACCACTTCCGATTTGTTCTAACAGCTTTGTCATGAACTTCCAAGATACATTAGCAAAGGCTTTTTCAGCATCTATAAACATCATTGCCACTTTCTTTTCATTTTTAGCCTCCAAATATTCTATTATATTCAGAATATTCCTTATATTCTCCTTCATTTGTCTTCCTGGTAGGAACCCGACTTGATCTTGATGTATATATTCATTTAATATTTTTTTAAGTCTGTTAGCTAAGATATTTGCAAACAATTTGTAGTTATTATTTAACAAGGAAATAGGCCTATAGTTTTTAATTCGCAGCACATCTGCATCTTGTTTTGGAATTACTGTTATATAGGCCTGTTTCCATGTTTCTGGGATTTCGCCTGTGTTCAGTATTTCATTCATGACATCTTTCAATGGGTTCACTAATTGTTCATTTAATATCTTGTAATATTTTGCTGTAAAGCCATCTGGGCCTGGGGACTTGCCATTTTTAGAGCTTTTTATTGTGTCAAGTATTTCTTGCATTGTTATCTGGGAATTAAGGGTGTTCCTTTGTTCTTCTTTTAAATATGGCATATTGCTATTTCTGATGTACTCTTCTATCTTAAATGTTTTTTTTCTTTCCCTTGTCTATACAACTCAGACGCTTTTTGCATCATGTGCTTCTCCCAGTGGGCCACCCCGAGCCATTTCCTGTATAGCGTTTTACATCCCATGTAGTCCTGCTTCTTCTAGTTCAATTCAGTTCATTCTGCAACTGTGCAAGTTAGGCCGCAACTGCTTTATGCATTCAAAGCACCATCATGCCCCTTGACATGCTAACAGTTGCATCTTTGTATTCAGTCCCTTCAGCACCTTGGACAGCAGTCTCTCAAGGCTCAGCCACAGTTACCTTGTGCCCCATGCTTCCTAGGCACAGGTCCGTGCTTTAAAGGCACTGTGTCCGAGTGTTTTGTTGTCCCAGGGCTGTCTAATTGTGACTCATGTTCAGCATCCCTTTCCAGGGCAGCTTTATTTATTTCATGTCTTTAAGGAGTCCTCTGTGCGGGGCAAAGGCTTGTTGCTGGGACAATAGGAGGCTGCCTTATACTGAGTCCCACTATGGCTCTATCTAGCTCAGTCTTGTCCACAATGGATGGCAAAAACTCTCCAGGGTTTCAGAAAGAGGACATTCTAGCTGGAGATACAACACATTGAACCGGAGAGCTTCTGCATGTAAGCAGCTGCTTTACCACTAAGCTATGGCCCTTCTCCCATTGCTTCTGCCCTGAATGAACTGCAAGCCTGTCCTCCAGTCCTCCCAAAACTCTCTTTTGTGGCTACACACTGCAGGAGGTCATTGGTTGCAGAAGTTGAGCTGTCTGCACAAGTGACTGAATCCATGAGAAGGCTGATCTGTAATGAAATGCTGACTTTCAGGCATCTCTTGAAGACCTTTTTTATGCCAACAGCTCTGTGCTATCATTTAAACATTTCTTGAGCACCCAGACATTTGAATTCTTTGGACTGATTTTAATGTCCACCCTCCACCCGCTTTTGTACATTGCTGTCTTTTATGACATGCCCTAGCTTCTGAGAAGCCTTTCGCTCAAACCAGTTAGACATGACATGAATTAGTCGTTTTATCCACCCGGCATGTATGGAACAGACCCTGACGAATCAAATGACAAGGCATAATTAATCCCTCAGCTGAACTGAACAGGGAGCAGCAGCTGGGGTAGAACATGCAAACAAGAAATTATTAGTTCAAGGTACAGAAGCCCCAGAACACCCCAGCCACATGGAGTTAAGAATAGCAATTCCAGATTAAAGGGCTTGCATCTGAGACATTTGTTCCTTCCTTTTTTCCAAGACAGGTGATGTTCCTACGAATACATGGGAAATTTTGAAAGGACCGTGGGCATTTCCCCTCCGCAGCTGAAGATCCAGAGCTATCTGAAGAGGGGGAAATACCAGGTCTTGCTCAGCTGGAGATGTCTTATTTCCTTTGAAGATATAAGCTGATTAGAATTTTAGGCTGCCGGGGCTGGGGCAAAATCTGAGGATGGGAAAAATGATATCACTGGCAGTCACATGGGAGGCTGCTGAAAATGCACATGGAGAAACAATGGGTCCTTGAACTGAGGGGACTGTTTGACCTGCAGGAGGAAGCCAGTTGTTGAAATGGAACATGGATCTGAGAAGGAGCTTAGAGGGAGATTTCAACATCCAGCTGGAGCCATCAATGGCAGTTCATCACTAGTTTGGAGTTGGGGACTCTTTTTCAGTCTTAAGGGCCATATTCTCCTCTGGGAAGCCTTCCAGGGGCCATGTACCTGTGGTGGGAGGGGCCACAGGTGAAAGTGGGTGGAGTGATGAATGTAAACTTTGGTTTCCTAAGGGAGGCTGGTTTCTACACACATTCAACTCTCCACTCTCTGTCCTTCATGACTCAAGGTTGCGAGGGGAGGGGTAGTACCTCTGGTGGGGGGCACGTTGTGCTCCCTCTGGGGTAGTTTGTCCACCTTTGGTCACTACAGCTCTCACCTGTGGCTCTTAGAAACTGTCAGTCTGCAGCAGCAGCCACACCCCAGGAATGGCTTCAACTGGCGGGCTAACCAGGTGAGGGGAGTTGATGGGTCTCAAACCCTCAGTGAGTTAGGGGCTTCCCCTGCATGCAAAGCTAGTGTCGGGTACTGGTTAGAGGAGGAGGAATGGTGGGCGGCTACAGCCAGGGAACCCCCCAGGGAAGCATCAAAGTGGGAAGGCCCCAAGCCAGGAGACTGCTGGTGGGATGCAGGAGACAGGTCAGAAGAAGAAGAAGAAGGGGGAGCAGATGGCTTGGAGGCTAAACAAGCAACAGGTTTAAGGGAGACTGAGGCAGCTGAGGAGGAGCAGGAGAAGGAGGTGGAGGCTGAGGCTGCAACAGATCCCCAGGCACCTGCCATGTCCACTGTTCCCTTCTCCCCTCCTCCTCTGTCCCCAGGAACAAGGGAGGCATTACATGGAGCAGAACAAAAGGCACAGAGAGCCCCTCCACGACTGTTGGGAAGTCAGCCGACTGAGGAGGAGCCTTAGGATAGGGATGCCATATTTCTAAAAGTAGAAACCAAGACACCCCGAAAGCTGTGGAGCTATTTTTAGGAAGACCCCCAAATTGTTGAGCTTCTTAAAGGAAGACCCAGAAGCTGTTGATGTCTGATAGCCCTACCTTAGGAGGAGGCTAAGATCCTCCATTCTGGCAACTGGGGCTAGTCCTGCCTGTGGAGTTTCTCTGTCGGGTTTTGTCTCTCTGAAGAAAGAGTCCACCTTACTGCTCATCTCTGAGTTTTGATGCTGAACTGCAGCTGAATCAGCCCTGACAGCCAGGCTCCGGACAATTGAGCAGATGAGACCACTAGGGGGTCCAACAGTCAAGAAGGTGGTTTCTGCCCGTGCTGTAGAGGGAAGTGACGAGCAGTGGGGCTCATCCACCTGGGAAGGTAGCTCATTTAAGAGAAGGAAGTCCCTGATCCTAAACCTGATTGATCCATTTAGCCCAGTATTGCCCACTTCCAGCCTGAGTGGCAGAAGCTCTCCAAGGTCTTGGGCAGAGAGAGGCTCCTACCTACATTGAGCTTCTAACTGCAGGTGCTAGGGACTGCACCTGGGACCTTCTGCATGCAATGCAGGTGCTGACACACTGAGGCTATGGCGCCTCCACAAAACCTTCAGGTATGGGCAGGAGGTGTTGGGATACTGCCAGGGAGATAATGTCCATCATGACTCCACGTCGTCTCCGGACGTCCATCGATCTCCCGTAGACACGCAGTATCAGCAATTAGCGACACGAGCTCCAGAAATAGATTGCCACATTCCTGGGCTCATGCACACTCTATCAGCAGATAATGCACAGCAAAAGTCGCACTCAGGAGAGCATTATTTACAAGTTTTATTCAGCGTTGATCAGAACAAAAAAAAACATGACTGCCTGCTTCAGTGTCTTCGACACCAAGAAGAAAAACGAAAGCAACAGAAAACATAAACATCCTGTGAACAGGAAATGCGCAGGCTGTGACACAAACATCCTGCTCCCTTTTAAGGTGGAACGGAAATATCCTAACATCCTCCCCCTTTCCGTGTAACCTGTAGTACCTGTGGTTCAACCCAATTGCAACCTTTGTACGTAAACCTTAAGTTGTTCTCTGTTAACAACCTTAGACAATAGATCAGCAGGAATTTCATTTCCTGCCATGTAGGACACCTGAATGAGTCCTTTCTGAATACACTCTCTTGCACGATGTAGCTTAATCTGCAAGTACTTGGTTCTTTGCTTGCAACTCTCTGAGTTCAGCAAAGCCAAACAGGATCTATTGTCTTGATACACTTGTATAGGACATTTCACAGAAACTCCGATGTCCTTAAACAGTTGCACCAACCATTCACAATCCATGAGTGAAAATGACAGAGCATTGAGTTCTGCTTCACAGGAACTTAGGCTAACTGTCGTCTGCTTTTTGCACAGCCAGTCAAACAAACAGTGGTTGTGCATGTAGCATACTCCAGAAGTGCTTGTACCATCCGTGGTGTCACTTCCAAAACTTGCATCTGCAAAGATTTCAAGACCTCCAGTCTTCTGACTGGTGAACCTCAGCCTGTAGTGCATAGTCCCTTTCAAATAGCGGGCTATGCGCTTCAGAGCTTTCCAATCCTGAACAGTAGGATTATTAGCATGTCTGCTAAGCAGTTTAGTGCTTACAGCTATGTCAGCTCTTGAACATCTAGCAATGAAATTCAACTTGCCTAGAATGCATCTGTACAGCGTAGTGTCAGAAAACGCTTCAGCAGTACTATCTACCTGGTAACCTGTCACCATCGGTGTGTCTGCTGGGTTTGCATCAACCAAATTCAACCTGGTTAATACATCAGCAATTTTCTGTGTTTGGTGTACCAGAAAATTACCTGCTTGGTCCCTCTCCACCTGCAGAGAAAGATAGTTGGATACCTCACCAAGATCCTTCATGTCAAAGTGCTCCTTCAGCTGAGCTAGGGTGCTTTGGTAGAAAGCCTGATTCTTCCAAAACATCAGAAGATCATCAACAAAACATAAACAATACAGTTTGTTTTGCCCCTCCTCTTTGACAAACACACACGGATCAGCTTTGCCCTGGTGAAAACCTAGAGAAAGCAACATCTCAGTGAGTTTTGTGTTCCAACACCTGGCACTCTGCTTGAGACCATATAAGGATTTCCGCAGTTTACAGACCATTCCCTTCTGTATCTGCATTCCATCAGGTGGAAGCATGTACAGCTCCTCCCCCAAAATCCCGTACAAAAAAGCTGTATTAATGTCATGATGGGAAACATGCAGTTTCTCCTCTGCAGCGATTTTGAGCATCAGCCGAATGCTCTCATATTTGACGGTGGGCGAGTAGGTCTCGTGGTAATCCTGTCCTGGTACCTGTGAAAAACCTCTGGCAACCAATCTGGCTTTGTGTCTGACAACCTTGCCATTCTGGTCTGTCTTGGCCTTGAAGACCCATTTGCTGCCAACCAGTCTCATTCCTGGGACTACCGGTACCAGTTCCCAAGTTTAATAATAATAATATAATAATAATATCTTTATTGTCATTGCCCCCTCTCAGGGACTAATTAAAACAATACAGTATAGTACAGCAAGGAAGATTAGATGACTTTCAAAGTCCAGGCTTCCCATTCAGGGCTGAGATCGCTCTGGAGAAGAAGCTGTTCTTAAGACGGCTCGTTCTTGTCTTCATCGTCCTGTATCTCCGTCCCGACGGCAGGAGCTCGAAGAGACAGTGACCAGGATGCGATGGATCTTTTACTATGTCCAGTGCCTTCCTATGGCACCTTGTGGCATAAATCTGCTCTAATGTGGAAAGTGGGCAGCCAACAATGCTCTCTGCTGCCTTAACAACTCTGCACAACCCCATCCTGTCCTGGGTAGTACAGCTTCCGTACCACACACATAAGCCATAAGTGAGCACGCTCTCAATGGCACAGTGATAGAAAGCAAGCAGCAGTTTCTGCGGAAGATGGTTTTTCCTTAGAATTCTCAAAAAGTACAGTCTCTGCTGCGCCTTCTTCACAAGCCCCCTTGTGTTGACACTCCAGGACAGATCCTCTTGTAATTCAATGCCCAAAAATCTGAACGTTGTTACCCTCTCCACACAGACCCCATCAATCAAAAGTGGCTGGATATTGCTCTTCTGTCTCCTGAAGTCCACCACAAGCTCCTTTGTCTTCCTTGTATTTATGAGCAAGTTGTTAGCTCTGCACCACTCTGTCAGCCGCTCCACCTCATCTCTATAGTCCGTTTCACCCTCCCTTTCAGGGATGAGCCCAATCACGGTTGTGTCATCTGCAAATTTGACAACCCTATTACTAGGGTGAGCAGCGACACAATCGTACGTGTAGAGAATATAAAGGAGCGGACTGAGTACGCATTCCTGTGGTGTTCCTATGTTAGTCTTAAGCATTTTAGAGGTATAAGGGCCCAACCGAACCCTCTGGGAGCGGTCTGACAAAAAGTCCAGTATCCACCCACAAAGTGATAACGGAAGCCCCAGATCTTCCAGTTTAGACATCAGACGTTGTGGTAGAATGGTATTAAATGCCGAGCTGAAATCTAAAAAAAGCAGTCTGGCATAACCCCCCCGCTGCTCCAAATGTGCAAGGACGGCATGGAGGGCAATCGCCACAGCGTCCTCTGTCGATCTTTTTGTTTTATAAGCAAATTGGAATGTGTCCAGTCCCTCTGGTAGGCAGGCAATGACATGATTTCGTACCAGCTTTTCAAAGCACTTCATGATTATAGGTGTGAGTGCTACTGGACGAAAGTCATTCAGATCTTCTGGGTTAGGTTTTTTTGCTATTGGAACGATAATAGAGGACTTTAGGCAGGATGGAACAATAGCCTGGGCTAGGGATCGATTTAAAATCCCAGTGAAAACTCCTGCTAGTTGATCTGCACAGTCTCTCAATACCCTTCCAGCTACCCCATCTGGCCCTGTGGCCTTCCTTGGGTTGATTCCCTTCAACACCTTCCTCATCTCTTCTTTTTCCACAGAGACTGCTACATTCCTTTGTACTGATGATGGTGATGGTAGTGATGATGGCAAAGCCTTCCCAGGGAGTGGTGGTGGTGGTGGTAAAGCCTCAGCAGGTGTTGCTGCAGATGTTACTTCAAAACGGGCAAAAAAGGCATTCAAATCCTCTGCGAGGGATGCCCCTCCCTCGTCTGCCAGGGAATCCTTGGATTTATACCCTGTTAATTCTTGTACACCTTGCTACACCTGCCTGGTGTTGTTACTTTGTAGATGATTCTCCAGCCGCTGTCTATACGCCTCCTTTGCTACACGGATACCTCTCTTTAGATCCGCTCTAGCTAAGCTGTACAGTGACTTATTTCCACTTCTGAAAGCAGTATTTCTTGCCTTTAGCAACCCCTGGACCTCCCTTGTCATCCAGGGCTTCCTGTTTGGGTAGATCTTTATCCGGCGCCTCTGTGTTACATTGTCAGTGCAGAACCTGATATAGTCCAACACTTGCTCAGTATGAGTCTCTATATCCTGTTGGGCGAATACCTCCCAATCGGTGTCATGAAAACAGTCTTGTAGTTGTTGGGATGCTTCAGCTGGCCATATTGTAATATCCCTCTTTATAGCTGGAATCCGTTTCCTCAATGGAATATATTCAGGAGTCAGAAGCAGGAACACATGATCAGATTGGCCTAGATGTGCCAATGGTTCGGCCTTATAGGCCTGTTTGACATTTGTATACAGCCTGTCCAGAGTCTTTTCTCCCCTGGTTGCACACTTTATGTGTTGATAGAATTTAGGTAGAACCACTTTCAAATCTGCCTGGTTGAAATCCCCGCATACAAGAAATGCAGCCTCGGGATACTTGCCTTGTTGTCTGCTAATGGCATCATGCAGAAGACCCATTGCCTCTTTGGTGTTCACATCAGGTGCAATGTATACTATAGTTATCAGTACTGCTGTAAATTCTCGGGGGATATATATAGGTCTGCATTTAAGCATCATAAATTCCACAGTTGGAGAGCAGTGGCTAGCTATCACAGCGTGGTTTGTGCACCAGCTGTTATTCACGTATGCACACAAACCTCCCCCCCTTCTTTTACCAGAGTCCTCTGTTCTATCATGGCGGAACACTGTATAGCCCGTTAGTTCTATGGCTGAGTCAGGAGTAATTGGTGTCAGCCAAGTTTCTGTAAGCAGCAGAAGACAGCATTCACTCACAGTTTTCTCCGTTGCTATCCACAATTTCCACTCCTCCAGCTTATTCCCCAAAGATCTCACGTTCGCATAGAAAATGCTGGGAAGCGGTAAGTTATAATGTTGTGTCTTTAGCCTTAATTGCCTTAATCGCCTTCCTCCTCTGCAGCCTCTCTTCTGTTTACGGTCTCTCCTGTGTCTCTTTACTCCCCAGTTCTTTGAAGTCAAAAAATCTTCCTTGCAGACGCGGAGACACTCACAATTTGTGCAGCACTCACTCCGTAGCCGAATAGATAACATGTCCTGCCGACTATAAACAAGTCTATTTTGGCAGGACAAAAAAGCCAAATTCTGAGTTAAGGAGCAACCAGCCGCTGCATCTACACGCGCCGCCATCTTAGTTTGGTTCCTGTTCAAGGAATCAACTTCAGCCTTCATGGCATTAAGCCAAGGCTCAGCATCTTTAGAGGTTAACTCCTGAACCTCTTTGAAGCTTGAAGGTTCCCACACCTTCTCTAAGCTACCAAGAACAGCAGTTGCCGTCTTAGCAAACTCATCAGCAAATCTCTTTGGAGGTCTGCCTTTGGTCGCCCTTTCAGACCTGTGAACCAGACGCAAGTCTTCTGGACTCATCTCCTCCTTCTTAGGAGAAAAGTGACCAATGGTGAACAGTGGTTCTTCCAGTTCATTGTCAGATGCATCAGATGGTCTGACTGAGGCCTTTGCGCTCTTGTAGTCTGCTGTGTCATCACTGTCGCTGACCCCAGCAGCAGCGCCGCCCACTGAACTGGAATCCGAACTCTGATCATCACCACCACCACCACCATCATCATCCTCATCCTCATCCTCAGCTTTCTCAGCTTTCTCAACATTATCTGCCTTTTTCACATCACCTTCATCCTCCTCTGGGTAACTCTGGAAAATTCCCACATTTTCCCCCCACTTAGGATTGTACTCAACACTCTTTGTGAACTTAATGGACTTAGAGTTAGTCATCCATACTCTGTATGCACCTTTTTCGTACCCCATGAACAAACCATGTGCCCCACGCTTCCCAAGCTTGTTGCTCTGTGGGGTGTGTACCCACATGTCAGAACCAAAGATTCTCATGTGCTTGACGTTCGGTTTCTTACCAAACATCTTCTCGTAGGGAGTACAACCAATAGGTGATGACAGTCTGCGATTATAGGAATAAACAAACGTCGACAGAGCTTCCCCCCAAAACTTCTCAGGGAGGTTGGCATCATGCAACAAGGTTTTCAGGCCTTGAAGCAAAGTCTGATTTGCTCGCTCCGCAAGTCCATTCATCCATGGCGATCTAGGCGTTGACAAGTCATGCTGGATTCCCTTCTCAGTCAGGAAAGCTTCAAACTGCTGAGAAGTGAACTCCCCGCCCCGATCAGTAAACAAACAGCCGATACGTTTACTGTGAACATTCTCCAACCAAGCACAGAATGCCTTGAACCTAGGAAACACTTGCGATTTCTGCTCAAGCATAAACACATGAATGTACCTAGAAAAAGAATCAATTAGAACCATGAAGTACCTTGCTCCACCCAAAGAGGGCGCAAGTGGACCAACCAGGTCTGCGTGCACTAGCTGGTAGGGTTTGGAAGCCTGCCTGCTAGACTCCTTGCCTTTTGGAGCAACCTTCACCTTGTTCTCTGCACAAGATACACATTTCATGTGAAACTTACAGGGTTTGATGTTCAAACCTTCAACCAACTCAGGCATCTTGGCCAGCGCCTGCGAAGACATGTGACAAAATCTTCGATGTTGATCATGAATACATCCTGCATGGAGAACTTTGTTAGTTTGTGCAACACAACAAGAATCAACATTAGACATAATAGCATTGTCATCATAAGTTATACAGAATAAGCCATCCATAAACTTTGCAAGCAAAATGTCCTCTTTGCCTTTCCTGATGACACAGACGCTCCTCTTGAAGGAAATCTCAAAACCACGCCCAGTCAGCTGTGGGACACTAAGCAAATTGTCCGCAGCACCTGGAACAAAAAGTACATCTCTGATGGTAGTGTGCAGACTTGCCAGTTTCACAGTCCCTACTCCTGCAATTTGCAACGTCCTTCCATCAGCCAGGTGGATCGCTCCATCTTGAGGTGTGAAGGAGATAAACAGGTGCTTATCTTTTGACAAATGGCGGCTCGCACCAGAGTCCACAATAAATCTGGCCTTGGCCTTTGGAGCAGCTTTTCCACTAAGCAAAACCTTGTTTTCCACCGGCGTGGGCTTTTGCTGCTTGCCCCCCTGCTCCTGGCCATCAAACTTGCCTTTAGCCTTTGGTGAAGCTGTGCCAGCAAACAAAGCCTTGTTTTCCACTGGCGTGGGCCTTTCACCCCCCTTCTGCTTCGGGCCATCTGCAGGCATCTGTCTCTGTTTACTTCTGGCCTTCCGGCCTCTGCAAAGTTGACCTTGGCTCCCATGGGAAACAGAGCTCTCAGCTGCCGACTCCTTGGCTTCCCCTGGAGGCTGGAATGCTGCCTGGGATGACATCACAGTCAGCTCCCCCTACAGCTTGCAACCGGTGCCCTCGGCATCCCTGCATTCACTCGCATTCTGGGAAACAGCCAGGACCTCCGATGCAGTCAAACTCTGGGCTGGGATGACTGGCAGATGAGCAACTTTCAAAGCATTCCACATCTGACGTGCAGTCGTGTTGCCAGCTAGCGTAGCAATTTCCTCCAGAGAGACGGACAAGACTATTACGTCTACGGCTTTCGAATTCTGAGCCTTCCATCTATCTGTCAGAGGAACTGGAGGGGCTTCACACACAGTATGCCACACTCCAAACTGACGCAGCAAACTCTCACACCATTTTGCCCAGGTCTCATAATTGTGCCTGTTTAACTTTGGGCACTCAGCAGCTTCAGAGGCATGGAAAAACTCCATTCCAGCTCTTTACTTGAGCCGTGAGTCTTTTTCACTTCAGAGACTCCTTATCTTGGCACCCATAAATCACGAAGCCTGCTTGGCTCGGCTCCCAGGCCAATTAGGCCAGCCGGACATCAGAGACTCTTGCCGCGGCAAACAGAAAAGCCTCATTTGCTTTTGCTTTCCCACACATACCTCAGCAGTCTATCGCAGTCTTACTCTCCTGTAAGTGCCGTGAATCTGGGCCCGAAACCTGTTGTTGGGATACTGCCAGGGAGATAATGTCCATCATGACTCCACGTCGTCTCCGGACGTCCATCGATCTCCCGTAGACATGCAGTATCAGCAATTAGCGACACGAGCTCCAGAAATAGATTGCCACATTCCTGGGCTCATGCACACTCTATCAGCAGATAATGCACAGCAAAAGTCGCACTCAGGAGAGCATTATTTACAAGTTTTATTCAGCGTTGATCAGAACAAAAAAAAACATGACTGCCTGCTTCAGTGTCTTCGACACCAAGAAGAAAAACGAAAGCAACAGAAAACATAAACATCCTGTGAACAGGAAATGCACAGGCTGTGACACAAACATCCTGCTCCCTTTTAAGGTGGAACGGAAATATCCTAACAGGAGGCACTACTCGGCATCCTTATATTCCACCCTTCCTCCCAAAGGAGTCCAGGGCAGCAAAGACACAACAGTTAAACAACCAAAACATCCAAAAACAGTTCCTACACAGAAGCAGACTAAGAAAAATCTCTCCTTAGAAGGCTTCTTGAAAGAGGAAGAGGAAGTAGGCATTGAAAAGATAGCAGAGAAGGGACCCCCGATAAGATGGTACCTGCAGGAAGCCGTCATCTGCAGAGCAGAGCCATCCATTGGGTATATAAGGGGTGATATGATTTTTCAGGTGCCTTAGCCTCAACCAATACTTCAAACTATCAGTCAACCTCCTCAGTCTCCTTTATGCTTCTGATGAAATAGGCTATGCCTGCATAAGTTTTTGTTATGTTGTCCTAAAATACCACTACTCTTTTGTCTCTTCCTTCTGAAGGATCCCGGTGAACAAGCAAAAAGCCCTTGAAAACACACACACACACAAGGACAAGACAAGACAGGGCTGTGCACCACAAACCATCCCAAAATAAGCCTCCATTCCCCATCAATCAATATTGGGCTAAAATCTATAGAACACAAAGCTAAATGCATCTAAAAACTGGTTTTGAAATAGCCTTGGTCTTGCCTAGTCCTTCAGCATTGTGAGTTTAGGAGCTAGTCTGCAAGGGTGAAAATCTAATGGACGATTCCATTGTTGAATTAACCAAGCAAGGGTCATAGTTGCCACCTATGTACCTTGTGGTTGCTCTGTGCCAGAGGGCAAATGAGGGTGGGCCTCCTCCCTCGCCTGGCTGGGAATGAGAAAGGAAAAGGTCAGAGTTGTGTGAGAGAGCTGGGCTGGTCCGGTTGGCGCCAGCGCTTAATGGCGGTCTCCCGCTGAGCTCCGCTCAGGGAGACTGCTCCACGAGTTCGGGTCTGACCGCTACGGCGAAGCGGGGACCCCTAAAATCACAGGCGCAAAAGCCTGGGAACACGGAGACTCGGTGGGCACCTTAAGCGCCCCCCTTTACCGCAAAGGAGCCTTTTTAAAGGCTCCGGAGCGGCATCGGGTGAGCGCGGAGCTGAGAGTCGCTACCCAGCCCGTGGAGCGAAGCCGCGTCGCCATTAGCGGAGAGCGCCGATTCCTTCCTGACATTTGGACTGAATTGGATTACCCGTGAGTAAGACGGAAAGATATTATTAAAAGAAATTTCAAGAATTTGGCTGAAAACGGAGAAGGCAAAAAATAAGGAAGTCTGCCTTCCTCGGACTGCATGTAAACAAAGCAATGAAATAGGAAGCTGCAATTTGACAGGAAGCAGCTTTAAACTTAACGGACTCAGACATTGGACTTAATTCCCCCCCGCAGCAGGCAGGGGCAGGGGGGGGGGAATTGTGAACTGTTATACCTGCACGGAAGAAGCATAGAAGGGGAGACTTCTGCCGTTCTGAACCCTTGGGGAGAACTGCCTGGAAAGTGAGTCACCGGGACGGAGAGCTGTCATTTAGAGACTGGTAACAAAGTTGGCTCTTTACACCTTTTGCAACAAGTAAACACTTTATTGGATACAAATGGGCACTCTGGAAAGATACATCTGAGTATATTTGGAGAATATTGGAATAGTCTGTTACTATTGTTTTTCTTTTGAAGGGAACTTTTTGTTTTTGGTACTTGGAACTTTGAGCGGCTCCCTCTAGAGGCCGCAGAAAAATTGTTACAATTGCTGCAATTTTTACTGTGAGAAACAGGCCTGTGGAATTTCCCATTTGAAAGCTATTCCCGTGGGAATGACCTTGGGACATGAGTGGCCCAATAGAAGCAAGAGTAACGAGAGCTAAAGGAAAAGTGGAACAAAAGAGAAGGGCCTCAGTAACAAATCCAGTTGCACCTGTTATGACTTCTCCCATGGATGCTGCAGCTGTGGCCAATGCATTAGTTAGAATAAACGAATCTCTGGAAGCGCTTACGAAGCAGAGCACTGAAAATTCTAAACAGCTGAATGAACTGTCAACAAAAATAGATAAAAATACAGAGACAATAAATAAATTAGTTCAAGAAAGTGAGGCAACCAGAAAGATTGCAGAGGAAGCGAAAACCTCTGCAGAAGAAGCGAAAGTTTCTGCAGAAAATACACAGGAAAAGTTGGTGCCAGTCTGTAAAAAGCTAGAAGAACATGATGCTGCCCTGTCTTTATTGGAATTACAGAGGAAAAACAGAAATCTAAGATTAAGATTGATTCCAGAAAATGAAAAGGACAATCTGACAGAATATCTTACAAAAGAATTTCTGGAATTTTGGCAGGACAGCTTGAAAGAAGAGGAATTTAAGATAACAACTGCTTTCAGACTGGGCAGGAAACAAAACAGAAAGAGCCCTAGAGATTGTTTAATAACTTTGAGATCTCAGGAGGAGAGGGACAAGATACTAAATTTACATTTTCAAAGAGCTCTTGAGATTGGAGATTTTCGTGTTCAGATTTTTAAAGATATTCCTAAATATATCTTGGAAGTCAGGACCTACTATAAGGATTTGGTCACTTTACTGAGAAAGAACAACATACCATTCAGATGGGAGTTCCCGCAAGGCCTGTCCTTCAATTACAAAGGAAAGAAAATCAAGATAAAAACAGTGCTAGATAAAGAACAATTTTTGGCAAGGAACGAGGAGGACCTTCAGAAGGAAACGGTGGAAACTACAGACTCAGCAAAAATACCGGATATTTCAAACTTATCTTTTGGAGCTAAAACATTAACAGAAGAAGGTTTACTTGGAGCAGTTGGAGGAGTATCTAAGTAAAAAAAACAAGATGTCTCTGCAAATTTTAAGCTGGAATTGTAATGGACTGAACCATCCTAGAAAAAGGAGGGAGGTGTTTCATATTTTGAAAAAAGAACAATTAGACTTGATTTGCTTACAAGAAACTCATGTGACCAGAATACATCGAAAACTACTCATTAATAAAAGATTAGGACAAGAATTTATTTCATCTGACAAAGTGAAGAAAAGAGGAGTGGTAATTTATGCAAAGGAAAGATTGGTACCTAAACTAAAATTTAAAGATGAACAAGGAAGATATTTGGCAATTGAAATTCAAGTTCAAGGAGAAAAATTATTGGTAATAGGAGTCTATGCACCGAATGAAGGGAAGTCAGAATTCTTTAAGAAATTGCACGAGACACTAATGGACTATCTAGACTATAATGTAATTTTAATGGGAGACATGAATGGAGTGGTCTCTACAAATATGGATAAAGCACAAAGACAGGTGGTCTCCAAGGATGGGAGACTACCTAAGACCTTTTTGAAATGACTGACAACATGAACCTGATTGACATTTGGAGAACAAGAAACCCTCTTGAGAGAGAGGGAACTTTTTTCTCTGAGGCAAAAATGACTTGGACTAGAATTGGATATCTAGTGGGATGGCACCAAAGATTAAAAAAGTGGAAATCTGCCCAAAGACTTGTTCCGACCATAACGCCGTAAAGATGGAGATGAACCCAACAACAGCTGGTTCCTTTAGATGGAGGATGAATGACTCCCTGTTTAGAGATGAAGAGGTGTACAAAAAGGCCCAGAAAGCAATAAAGGATTACTTTGAGATAAACCTGAGAACAGAAGTGGAAAAAAGAGTAATTTGGGACGCAAGTAAAGCCGTCATGCGAGGTTTTTTAATACAACAGAATGCCATAAAAAGGAAGAGACAGAATGAGCAAAAGGATAAGATTTTGGAAAAGATAAAAGAAGGAGAAAAAAGACTGAGATCTAAACCAAAGTCACATGAAATTTTGAGAGAAATTAAGTTTTACCAGAGACAATATATGGAATTGATGAACCAAGAGATAGAATGGAAAATAAAACAAATGAGACAAAGGACATTTGAATCGGCAGATAAATGTGGGAAATTTCTGGCATGGCAATTGAAGAAGAGACAAAAACAGAATACGGTTACCAATTTAGAAGTGGAGGGAAAGAACATTTATAAACCAAATGAGATTAGAAACTGTTTTCAGAGTTATTTCAAGAGACTTTATGCACAAGGGCCGGTGAATGAAAAAGAAATAGAAGAATTTCTTAAAAAATATGGATTACAAAAAATTTCTGAACAAAGTAGAGTGATTTTGAACCAGAAGATAACTGACCAAGAAATTGAGGGAGCCATTCAAAATATGCAATTGGGAAAATCTCCAGGACCTGATGGACTGACCTCCAGATATTACAAAGCTTTGAAAGAATGGCTTATGCAACCGTTGAAGGAGGTCTGCAACGAAATTTTAGAGGGGAAGAAGGCACCTGAATCGTGGAAAGAAGCTTACATTACACTTATACCAAAGACAGAGACTGAAAAAAACCAGGTTAAGAACTACCGCCCTATATCACTACTCAATGTGGATTACAAAATTTTTGCAGACATTTTGGCAAAAAGACTGAAAAGAGTTTTGGTGGGGGAGATTCATAAGGACCAAGCGGGCTTTCTTCCAGGAAGACATTTGTCAGACAATGTGAGAAACATAATAGACATTATGGAGTTATTGGAAGTTAATATTAACACTAAGGCAGTTTTAATATTTGTGGACGCGGAGAAGGCCTTTGACAACATTTCTTGGAAGTTTATGAGAAAGAATCTTCAAGGGATGGGGGTAGGCCAAGGTTTTGAAAATGGTATAAGTGCAATTTATTCTGAACAAAAAGCAAAATTGATTGTAAATAATGTGGTTACAGAAGAGCTTGCTATTGAGAAAGGGACACGACAGGGATGCCCAATATCCCCACTACTTTTTATATCGGTCCTGGAGGTCTTATTAAACATGATTAGAGAGGATCAGCTGGTTAAAGGGATTCAGGTCGGAGCTAAACAGTATAAACTGAGAGCATTTGCAGATGACCTAGTTTTAACCTTGCAAGAGCCAGACACTAGTACGAAAAGAGTCTTAGAATTAATACAAATATTTGGTCAAGTAGCAGGTTTTAAGCTGAACAAACAGAAAACGAAAGTACTGGATAAAAATTTAACAGCTGTTGAAAGGGAGAAGTTTCAGAGTGAAACTGGTCTGACAGTAGCAAAGAAGGTGAAATACCTAGGGATTAATTTGACATCTAAGAATGTGAACTTAGTTAAAGACAATTATGAGAAATGTTGGTCAGAAGTTAAGAAAGATCTAGAAACATGGTCAAATTTGAGACTTTCCTTGTTGGGCAGAATTGCAGTTATCAAGATGAACGTCTTGCCGAGAATGCTGTTTTTGTTTCAAACATTGCAGATTTTGGACAAAATGGAATGTTTCAAGAGGTGGCAGAAAGATATATCTAAATTTGTCTGGCAGGGCAAAAAGCCCAGAATAAAATTTAAGATATTAACAGATGCAAAAGAAAGAGGGGGGTTTGCCCTGCCGGACTTAAAGCTTTATTATGAATCAGCGGCTTTCTGCTGGCTGAAAAACTGGCTGCTTCTTGAAAATACAGACATTTTGGATCTGGAAGGGTTCAATAATAGATTCGGCTGGCATGCGTATATATGGTATGACAAGGTTAAAGCTCATCAAGGTTTTAAAAACCATATTGTTAGGAAAGCATTATATAATGTGTGGACCCGGTATAAAGATTTGTTAGAAAACAAAACCCCTAGGTGGTTGTCACCAATGGAAGCTAAGGAAGTGAAAAAACTTAATATGGAATCAAAATGGCCAAAATATTGGGAAATTATAGAATATGAGGAGGGAAAAGTGAAATTGCAGAGTTACGAGAAACTGAAGTCAAAAGTAAGAGATTGGTTACATTACTATCAGATAAATGAAGTTTTTAAACAGGACAGGAAAATTGGATTCCAGGTGGAGAGGTCAAAATTAGAAACAGAGCTTTTGGAACCCAGTACTAAAAATTTGTCAAGAATGTATAACTTGCTGTTGAAATGGAATACACAGGATGAGACGGTTAAATCAGCTATGATTAAATGGGCACAAGATATCGGTCATGACATTATGTTTGCTGACTGGGAACAGCTATGGACCACCGGTATAAAGTTTACGGCATGTAATGCCTTAAGAGAAAACATTATGAAAATGATCTATAGGTGGTACATGACTCCAGTCAAGCTTGCAAAAATTTACCACATGCCCAATAATAAATGTTGGAAATGTAAGGAAACTGAAGGTACCTTTTACCACCTTTGGTGGACGTGCCCAAGGATTAAGGTCTTCTGGGAAATGATTTATAATGAAATGAAGAAGGTGCTTAAATGCACATTTGTGAAGAAACCGGAAGCCTTTCTCCTGGGCATGGTGGGCCAATTGGTATCAAGGAAAGATAGGATGTTTTTTATGTATGCTACAACAGCAGCAAGAGTACTTCTAGCAAAGTACTGGAAGACACAAGAACTACCCACACTGGAAGAATGGCAGACCAAGGTGATTGACTACATGGGACTGGCGGAGATGACTGGCAGAATCCGTGACCAAGGGAGAGAGACGGTGGAAGAAGATTGGAAGAAATTTAAAGTTTATCTCAAGAACTGTTGCAAAATTAATGAGTGCTAAAATGTTTTGGGTCAGGTAAAACAGAATTGCGGGGAAAAATAATTGGATATGAGAAAAAGGATTCAAAGGGAAAAAAAGTGTTATAAGTTGACATTGGGGCTTGCTGGAAAACCTTAAAACAGGGATGCAGAAAGGGGAGGTATGAGGAAGTCGATGAAAGAAGGTTTAAGAAAAAATGTGAAGAAATTATACGTGTTTATATGTTTGTTTGTTTCTGTATTGTTTTGTATTGTCTATTATTAAGTGTTAAAAAACCAATAAAAATTTTATAAAAAAAAAAAAGAGAGAGCTGGGCTGGAAGTTGGCAGAAGTCACAGAGAGAGAGCCATGCCTGATTTCTTCTTGATTCGAAGGCTGTAACTGGAAGAAGCAAGACCTTCTGGGGCGTTAATGCTGTGAGCCTCTCCATCTTCGGCTCAGGTTGTATATGTGTGTGAATAAACCATATATCATAAAGACACCACAGTCTCTGCTGAGCCTCATTCCAAGGAAACTTGCTCTAACAACCTCACTAATGCAGCCCCTTCAGTCCTTTATTCTAGTTCCCCTTTCCATGCCGTACCATACAAGGCTTTGCCAGTATTTTCAGGGTCATCTTCCACGACAATTTAGGGTTGCCATATGTCTGGGGAAACCCGGACATGTCCTCTTTTGGGGGACCAACATGCCTATCTGGGCGATTTTTTACATTTTAAAGGAAATGTCCAGGTTGAGGGGGAGTTGGTGGGGTCTCGGGCTCAGGTGGCTCGGGAGTGGGCTGCTCTGCCCGTCATGGCCCCTGCCAGCCCGAGCTGGGGAAAGGGGCATGGCAGTGGCGACCCCGCCCACCTCTTTTCCCAGCTCAGGCTGGCAGTGCCTCAGGCTGTCCTCTTTTTTTGCTCTTGTACCTTCGTTTTCAAACAGCTTAGTTCTTGAACGTTTTGGCTCCCGGAACTGATTCCATTCAACTTCCAAGGTACGACTGTAATCAAAATAAAAACAACAACCACCCAGTAACCCACAATTGGATGACCCCATTGGGTTTTGGAATTATGGAGGGATGAAAAACTTACCGCATTCCACTTTCTCTACACTATGCGTGTACCCCTGACCGTGTCCTCCCTTACTCATTTCCCCCCTAAACTAGAAAGCCCCAAATGTTTTAGCTTCTCATCTGGGAGTTGCTCCAGCCCCTTGATAATTTTGGTTGCCCTCTGCTGAACATTCCTGCCCCCGCCCCCCAAGCTCTGCCTTCAACTGCAAACGTGGCAGACAATGCCTTCCCTGCAGTTGCACTGCCAAAAAAGTTCAGTTTTACTTTTAAGGACAGGAAATTCTCCTGCAGGCCATCTGTGCTAAAGAGAGGGTGCAGACCACCCAATTTGCATAAAAATAAGACAAGATTAAAAGTGTTGAGTTTTCCCCACCCCATGGAAAAGGAGCAAATGAAAAATCCTCTCCTGAGCTGTGGCTGCTACTTCCTGAGCATGAGAGATGAAAAGGGCCTGTATGGATTTGGCAAAGTCAGCATTCACAGTTCGAGAATCACACTTGGCTCATGACCAAGGGTGTCCAAAAATAGCAAAAGCCAAACCTTTGGCTCAGAGTTGAAATGCTGACGTTCCTCTTCTCTATGGCCTGCTGGTCAGCGGATGCCTTGACCAAGACCTGGTTGTCTAACTTTAGACCTTTCGCCTACACCTGCTGTTCTGGGCTATGAAACAACAGCAGCAATTCAGCCCTTGGCTCACTGCAAATCATGTGTGCAAACACAGAACCTGGCTTGGGGCTGCTTTGCCTCTGACTTACTTTGCAACATCCTCTCCCTCCAGAGGAATCTTGCTTTGAACAAAAGTAACCCACAGTGGAACGGGACGCGGGTGGCGCTGTGGGTAAAACCTCAGCGCCTAGGACTTGCCGATCGCATGGTCGGCGGTTCAAATCCCCGCAGCGGGGTGAGCTCCCGTCGTTCGGTCCCAGCTCCTGCCCACCTAGCAGTTCGAAAGCACCCTTAAGTGCAAGTAGATAAATAGGTACCGTTTTATAGCGGGAAGGTAAACGGCATTCCGTGTGCTGCTCTGGTGCTGGCTCGCCAGAGCAGCTTCGTCACGCTGGCCACGTGACCCGGAAGTGTCTGCGGACAGCGCTGGCTCCCGGCCTCTAGAGTGAGATGAGCGCACAACCCTAGAGTCTGTCAAGACTGGCCCGTACGGGCAGGGGTACCTTTACCTTTATCTTTTTAACCCACAGTGGAGGATCAACTTCACTTTATAAGCCCTGCCCCCCCCCACTCCACCCCACATACGGGGAAAATAATACTGTTATAACTGACCTCTCCTGAGGATCCCTTGCTGTTATTCTGTGAGGTCCAAAGCTTTTCGTGACTCCACCAAGCCCCAAACAATGTGGTCCTTAAAAATATATATGCCTGCACCCGCTTTTACACTTCAGTGGCACTTACTTTGACATGTTGACCATGAATCAGTGTGGCCCTCAGCCTGAAATGGGATCAGCTATCGCTGGTCTGCCCCTTAACTCAGAAGTTGCTGGATCCACATTTCAAAGCCTGCCTTAAGACAGTAAAGCATATTTTTCTACAGCTGAGGTGGGGAATCTGTGTCCCTCCAGATTTTGCTGGTCTCCAATGCCCATCACCATCATGACCAATGGTCTGGGGTTATAGGATCTGGAGTCCAGAAACACCTGGAGGGCCTGAGCTTGAAATTAGGAGTGTCAGTTTTTCACTCTGGGCCTGTGACATTCTGAACAAAGGGACAGTCTCTGCAAGAGCGCTCCAATGCTGAAATGAAAAATATGGCATGTCAAACAATGGCTTGGGATCACACATCCGCTCTGGAAGTCCTAAGGCCAGATGTGTGGGAGCTGTTTGGGCTTACTCACTGATCAGAGAAAGGAGTTCTGGGCACATCATTTTTTTTTAAAAAAAACATTCCCTTCTTTTCCTTTTTTAATTTATGCGAGTGGGTTCTGAAACAAAACATTGCAGCTTGGCGAGTACTTATTCCCAAGGCAAGCCTAAGACATTTTGCTGCCTGAGGGAAAGGACAAAATGCACTGAGGTCAGCTGGGTTGTTAAAAAGGTAGCGGGCAAGGCACGTGACAGCTCTCTTCTCCCACAGAAGCCGCCTAGTCAGGAGGAAGAGCTGAGGGGAATACTTTGCTGATAAATCTCATGGTAGTAATGTGCCTAGATAATTAACATTTTCTGTACAAGTATGAAATTGGTATTGTTTAAACAGTTGAACAAAAATATATATTTCCTAATAACATCAACTCTGATTTGGACCTATTTATAGTATATCCTGAGATTTTACCAAGACATCTATATTTTGCATTATTCTCCAGACATGCCTGGAGTTGTTCAGTGACCATCCGTTCAATCACCTTGCCCAGGAATGGTAAGTTTGAGACTGGACAATAATTGGACATAATGGCCAGGTCCAAATATGTCTTTTTAATAAGCAGTTGAACAATCACTTCTTCAGGTGGTAGGTTTCACTCGTTCAAGTCTGTCCACATCCTCAGAGGCAACAGGTTGTAATGGATCGCATCCAACTTGACTAGACCCAGTGGCGTAGTGGGCTGCGGGGGCACAGGGGCAGTCGCCCCAGGCACAAAATTGTTAGTGCTGCCTCAATACAGCTGCACGCTTCCATCACTGGGGTCCGATGACAACGGCTTGTCCATGCAATCAGGTAAGTGACCTCTCCAGACAATGGGATGGCTCTTCTTTTCTTATCTCTGTGGCTGTGATCCCCTGGGTGATGTGGATGCCATTAGGCAGTCGAATGCGCATGCATACTCCGTCTGTTTCCCTCCCTCCTACCCCCTCCTCCACGTGGCCCCGGGAACTGGCAAGCCATACTATGTCTCTGACTAGGCAGAGCTCTGGCACCCTCCTCCCTTGGTGGAGTCTACCTCTTTTTATCTGCAGAAAAACTCATGACAGGAGTCATTACAGGAGATCTTGGACTCTGTATCAGACCCTGATGGCAAAGGTGGTTCTGTTAGACTGTGAACCACCTGAAAGAGTCTCCTGGTACTGTTTTCACCAACAGATCCAGCAACAATGGTCCTCCTCACCGTCGCTATCGCCACTTGGTAGGCTCGACGTTGAGCTCTAACCCGTGTGTGGTCTCATTTGAAGTGGGTTTTTCACCACCAGCACTTTAGCTGTCTCAGGAATTGTTTCATCACCCTCAGCCCCAGGGGTAGAACCACAGGGTCATCCAAGTGCCATGCCATTGGAGAGGGTGCTTTTTAAGGTTTGTGGAGCAGCACCCTCTTATTCCCCACCACCAAATGTGCTTTCCATGTGTTTGGCCGCCGTCTATCGGGTCTCCCCAGATGAATTTGCTATTAGAAGGAGGCATGTGAAGCCATCATCCTGGAAAGAGATTCTGGAGAGAAGCACTCGACCCAATTTTAGCCTTTGGTTCTGTGAGAGGCGCCCAGTGCTTGGTCTTACTAGCTGCAGCTCAACTTTAACTATGTTTACAGCAGAGGAGCAAGTCCTGGAGGGCTGGCTTCCTATTCTGCCTCTATGGGTGAGTTGGCATTGATGAGGAAAATTCCGGGGTGTGAGGCTACTCAACAGCCCAGCTCGTCGGGCAGAGCCCGCGGGTACTTGCGGTCAGAAATGAAGGAGATTCCAGCCACAAATTGGAGCAAAACAGCGGTCAGGAGACCAAGATCTTTTTTTGTTGCGCAACAGGTTCCCACAGGAGTAAGAACCCCGAACATGGGGTGACATTGACTTTTAAAACTTCCCACGGTCACCCAGAATACATTGCATACAGACCCAATCGCCTTCTCAATCGCTGGTCCAGGAATCAGCGTGTTTTAACATGAGTAGAATGTATCCTCTTACTCAAAATGCATCTCTGGGTTATTTGTGGGGCATAGGAATCTGGGCTGGGACAAACTTCCTCTACATGTGACTAAAGGTGGGTGTGGCCTCACCTGTGCAGGTAACAACAAAAGCACAGGGCAGGGCAGCCATCTCTCTCTCTTTCACCACATGCATCGAAGAAGCAACATCTGCTTAGCCAAAGATGCCCTCTTGGCCTCCAGCCAAGAGAGGACAAAGGGACTGTCTTCTTATGGAATAGTTTTCAAGTGTATGTTACTTTTCTAAGCTAAGTCTGCCTTCTGGGATCCGATTGTGAACAGAATGTGAGTAAACTCTTTTTATACTTTTATGGAAGACTGTGTCGTGTCTTATCTTTTATGAGGGAATAAGGGGAAAATACCAGAACAGTTATTATAGAGGCTTTAGCGAGCCTGAGCAAACGCATCCGCTGCCAATTTTAGAAGAGGGGAATGTTACTCTGCTAAATTGTGGAACTTGTTAAGACAAGTTGGATAAGGATATAATCAGACAATATATCCTCTCCTGCATCCTGAACATTCCCACAGGTCTGAGGGACGGTGGACAGGCCATAGGCAAACATGTCCAGACTTCTCACTCAGTACAAGCTTAACACAGGCAAACATGTGAAGGCACCTCTTAAGTAAAGCTGAAGGTAAAGGGAGCCCTGACCATTAGGTCCAGTTGTGACCGACTCGGGGTTGCAGCGCTCATCTCACCTTATTGGCCGCCGAGGGAGCCGCCATAAAGCTTCCGGGTCATGTGGCCAGCATGACTAAGCCGCTTCTGGCGAACCAGAGCTGCGCACGGAAACGCCGTTTACCTTCCCGCCGGAGCGGCACCTATTGATCTACTTGCACTTGGACGTGCTTTCGAACTGCTAGGTTGGCAGGAGCTGGGACCGAGCAACGGGAGCTCAGCCCGTCGCGGGGATTCGAACCGCCGACCTTCCGATCTGCAAGCCCTAGGCTCTGTGGTTTAGACCACAGCGCCACCCGCGCCCCTCCTGCACATCCATACCCTGGTGCAAGTCTGGTGATGGGCTCTTGGTTTCTTTGGCCAACTAACTGCTCAGTAATTGTCACCTTTGGGCACTTCCCTGGGTGTACACGTGTCCTCACACTTGAGGGATTATGGCGGGAGATAGAGGGGGAAAGAGTCCTTTCCTTAAGGGCAAGAATGGCGTTGGAATGGAGGAAATTGATGCAGGGGGTGGATTTTCTGAAGTGAGGGGCTTTTCCTAAGCCGGCAGTCCATAAGGGAAGTGGCTTGACAGATTTCTTGCAACAAAGGATCACTTTTGGCAATAGAAACCAGTTAATGGGCTTTTGATGGACTGAGTCCATTGTTCTCTCAGCAGGCGGCCACTCAGGAGCTCAGTCACGCTGGCAAAGCTCCACTGCTCCGCAGAACGGAAACAGGCAGCGGCACAAGAAAGATTCTGTCCACTAGAGGCCGCTATCCGCTATTGGCTAGCTGTCCAAATCCGATGCTTTTGATTGGGCTATACGCAGCAGTATGTAAATACAGAGTTCATGCCCAAGTCCCCGTTCATATTGATACGGTTTCATACCAGAAAGAGGGAAGCAGGGTCTTTTCTTCATAAAAAAAGATGTGGTGCTTGGTGCGACAGGGGAAGGAAAGGGCTTTCTCGAGCTCATTGTCTCGCGCCCTAGGTATGTGGAGGGGTTTCTGGGGAAGGCGAGATCCCTAGCGAATTTCCCCCTCGGAAATTCCGTATAGCATATTCTTAAAAAAGGGGGGGAAAGGAAAAAGGAGGGGGGGGAGAGAAAAGACTGAAAGGGAAGAAAGGTTTCCTCTGTTCCCCTCCACTCTTCCAAAAGAATTCCGAGCTGAGGTGCAGAGCTCTTTCCTCCCTTGTGACCTCCCCACCCTCCTCCTCCTCCCTTCCACATAACTGGCTGTGTCACCTTGCCTGACAATCATACCTCCCTTTGAACTGAAGCAGAGTTCCATCCCTGTTTGTGCCAGTTCTGGAGTCTAAAAGCCGAGGACCTAAATCAGCCAAAGGAAAATGACACCCTTCCTACCCACGCAAAAATGCAACTTTCATTGGTCTGTTTGCTACTGGACGTGGTCGCCAAGCTTGGCAAAAGGGGTTTGTTTTTTTTTATTTTGGTTTAAGAAGCGAAGCAATAGTTCATTTGCTTGCGAGTGTGGGAGTCTGCAATCCTTGGTGTTCCAGGGCTTTTTGCAAGTTGGAGTTGCCTCCAGTCCACCCCGGATGTAAGAACAGTCCTTCTGGATTAGACCAATGGATGATCTAGTCCAGCACCTTGTTCCCCATAGTTGCCCAGCAGAGGCTCACAACAAGCCCATAAGCAGGACCTGAGTGCAATGGCCCTCTCCCACTCATATTCCCAAGCAGGGCCGGACCTCTGATGAGCCAGAGTGAGGCAGCTGCCTCAGGCGGCCGATGCTGAGGTGAGGGGATTGAGCTGGGAGTGGCCTGTGGCCTGTCCTGTACCCCTACGTTAGCTGACTGCTCTCAAGTGCAGGGAAAGCTCCTGTCCTTTCCAAAGTACTTGGAAGAAGATTCAACAGTCAATCCAATTGGCTTCGGTACCGGAAAGATTTTGGGGTTGTTAACGGAAACGCAGAGGGCTCTCTTGGACGAAATGAAGACACCAACCAGAGCAAAATCAGAGCAAAACAGCAGCCAGTAGGCTTGGTCTTTATTAGCAAAGACTGTCGCGACAGGGCCCCCACCGCCCACGAGGTGAAGCAAGATGGAAGCCCCGAACAAAAGGAGACCTTCACTTTTATTACTTGCTAATCCCCTTGGATACACCCTCAAATTACATCATATTTACATCATGATTACATAGAGAACAGGAGGAGTCAAGGGAGGAGTCGGGCAGGTAACTCGAGCATCTTCACACCTGGCGAATGCCCCCGTCCCCCTTACTAGTGGAGAAACAAAGGGAAGGGGCGCCGCTTCCTGCCCCCTGGAGGGAACCCGGTCATAGTCCTTTTGTTATGACCGAAGCCGAATACACGATCATATGCAGGCTATTGTGTCTTCCGTCGGTTGGCCGTCTAAGCCCATCAAGCCGGCTATCAAGGTGTTCAGGTCATCCGGGTGGAGCGCTGTGTACGTGCCTGCTCGGTCGGGGGATTATGGCTGGTTGGTATCAAGCCACCCCCCTTTGATAGTCCTTGTGATTTGGAGCCGAATAAAAGTGGTCCGATGAAAATCCAAGGTACCGTTGATTTTTGGTGAATTTCCGAAGAAAGGGTTGTTGAAGTTCAAAGCACTTCCCAAATTTAGATACAATGTAGCAACATTTGATTAGATCAGTCACGGTCAATTGAGTCCGGAAACATTGTATTAGTGAGCTGTCAAAGTAGGGAAGCGGTGGATGCCGGCTGCAGTACCAGCGTAGCCGCCACTAGGGGCGCTGTTCGCTAACGCTGATTGGTCGAGACGGCAGCCGGCTGACCTCGAGTTCGTTCGCCCGGTCTACTGAAGGGAAATGCATGAAGGAAGATCGGGATTCTATATAGTTTTGTCAAAATAGCGCTTCCTTATTTACGGAAGGCTTTGTTTAAGGAAGACAACCCTCTAAAGGGTCGTCTCCTGGATGGGGATAGGTGTGTGTGTGTGCGTGTGGTGCTTGTGCATTACAGGTGAGCGTGTGGAAAAGACGGGGGGGGGGGTTTCCGGCCACAGTTCCCCCCTTCGGAGATAAGATTGCGAAGGTGCAAGACCGCGCAATCCTTCTCTCCGCACAAATCAATAAAAGTCTGACAAATCATACCTAGGACTTAGGCTCTGCGTGTTCTTCAGGGGTCCCATTTCGATGAGGGTTGATGAGGTCCTTGGGGCAGGCATGGATGTTCGCGGACGGAGAGCTGAAGCGCAAGAGCCGCAGTTTTGACAGCACATCGGGAAGCAGTGAATGGCGCAGCAAAAAACAGCAATGCAGATGGTAACAGTGATCAGAATCAGGAGTCCGTTTCCCATGAGTTGTTTTATCCACGCGGACCCCGGCAGCCAATTCCAGAACTGAGCATCCGACAGTCCCTCATGCTGAATGTCCTTTAGTTCATCTGTTAGTTTATGAATATTGTTGAGGTGTCCAGTAATATTTAGGGTTTGATCGGAGATGTATGTGCAGCATTCGGTTCCCACAAGGGCACATACTCCTCCGGTCGAAGCAAGAACATAGTCCAAAGCCAAGCGGTTCTGGATCGCCGTTTGTCTGACCTCTGTTCATTCCGTTAGGATAGATTGGGTGGCAGCATTTGACTCTTCCATAAAATTTAGGAGAATGTCCGTTAGCTTGAGAATGTCAACATGGTTGGAACCAGCCCCGTAGGCGGGAAAAAGGGCCCGGCCATAAGTTTCTCCATTGGCTGTCACGTCGGAGAGTTTCGACAAGTCCTTAGCCCTTTTGTTTCGCCTTCTTCCGGGAGGGAGATCGCGGGTGACTCGGATCCCAGGCAAGATCAGTCCGAGGTAGCAAGTTCCTTGGGAATGGGGGCTGGCCCATACATAGCCACGGTGGCCACATACCCAGAACAACCCTTGCAGGCACGAGTCTATACGACCGGTAAGGAAGGTGCGAAAGAAGCATTGGGAGACGGGGGAGGGGTCCCAGGAGTCGGGCAAACTCATAACGCGCCTCCACGCAGACAGCAGGCTGGGATGGGTGGAGGGGTTGCCTTGTTGCCATAGGGTGATTCTGCCAGTCAAAGTAATATCAATGGTGTACTTACAGGTGCTCTCGCCAATGACTTTGTCTTTGCCGCTGAACTTCCGGCAGAGGTCGCCTTTAGTGGGTCCGTTGAGGTAGATGTACTGGTGGGTCAGATTCACAGCGGTCAGGTTCCAAGACCGTATGTCCGCGGAGAGATGTTGTTGCAGAGTAAGGGGTATTCCGAGGAATGGTATGCCACTGTGGAGGTGTGCGGGGGCATTGGCACAGATCCAGCAATTGTCCGTGGTAGTTTGTTTGGCAATTTGAGAGATTAGTTTTACGTAGGTATTTGAATGCCAGGTGGACAGAAGGTCATTATGGGTGGTGGGGTTTTCAGATATTGACAGTTCCCCCCTTTGTCGAGGTGCGGTCCCAGCAGGGTGAAGTGGATCTTGTCGGAGCAAGTAGGTGAGGTTTGTGGTCAAACCTCCGCATCTTTGTGGCCCGGTGGTATCCCATTGAGCTGGTGGTGCAGTGGAGTGATGCCAGCCTTCTAGGTATGCCTTGCCGTCCCAGGTGGCAGCGGTGCCAATGTCCCAAATGCAACAATATCGTCGGAGACAGACTCCCTGTAAGGTGGTGTGACGGGGGGCAGTGTCGACTCTCTGGCAATAGAAGCCGTAGATTAGGTGGTCTGTGGGGTGATTTTTGTCAGTATAGACCGACTCACCGCCACCATTGTCCAGAAGTGTCCAGTTAATTGTTTGTTGGGGGGTGCCGTCGGAAAAGGTTGTATAAGAGCCATTGATGCAGTGGGCGCGGTACCACGGGCCATCTCGGGTGAGGATGAGTTTTCCGAGTGGCGTGTAGGAGGTAGAGCGAATAAAGAGTTCCCAGGATTGGTGTGTAGCAAGAGTCGGTAGTACGGAGTGTCGGAGAAGGGTGCGGGTCTCAGGTAGACAGAAGTCGAAGTCCCCCAAGCGATCCAATGTTCCGGGTTTCACCATGTCAATAATCCCGAAATGAAGATATTTGTATTGAGTTTGTAATCCAGGGCATGATGCATGTGAGGCGGTGGTGGGATGGGAAAGAGTGGTTGCGATGAGGATGGAGAAGAGGAAGAGTTTGGGTGCGTTGGTGTCCATAGCGTGTCAGTTGGTGAAGCTGTCAAATGGAGCTGTCAAATGGAGCTGTCAAATGGAGCTGTCAGATGGAGCTGTCAAATGGAGCTGTCAGATGGAGCTGTCAAATGGAGCTGTCAGATGAAGCTGTCAAATGGAGCTGTCAAATGGAGCTGTCAGATGAAGCTGTCAAATGGAGCTGTCAAATAAAGCTGTCAAATGGAGCTGTCAGATGGAGCTGTCAAATGGAGCTGTCAAATGGAGCTGTCAAATGGAGCTGTCAGATGGAGCTGTCAAATGGAGCTGTCAGATGGAGCTGTCAAATGGAGCTGTCAGATGGAGCTGTCAAATGGAGCTGTCAGATGGAGCTGTCAAATGGAGCTGTCAGATGAAGCTGTGGGGATTTTACGGAGTCGGAGGCGGATTGAAGGTTGCTCTGCGTTTTCTGTAGTCGTGATGAGTTCAGAAGACCAATGGGCGGGTGAAGTTGGTGGTTCGGGTCCGGTCTGTTGGGCCCGATTCGTGCCCCGATCAGGTCCGGTCTGTTGGGCCCGATTCGTGCCCCGATCAGGTCCGGTCTGTTGGGCCCGATTCGTGCCCCGATCAGGTCCGGTCTGTTGTTCCTCTGAGTCGGTATCGCCGTCCCGCGGTGTAGTTGGGGTGCAGTAGGGTGAGTCGTCCGTGGAAGGCTCGGGTGGCAACGCGGGCTTGCAGCGGGTATGGTGTATCCAAGCTGTCTTTTCCGCTACCTTAACAGAAGTTGGGGTGGTTAAAAGTACTTGGTAGGGGCCCTCCCAGGTGGGCTGCAGGGGTACCTTTTGATAGGTTTTGGCTAGTATCCAGTCACCTGGCTGGTATGGGTGAACATTCTCATCCAGTGGGATGTTCTGGCTTGCAGCTGCATATTTGTGAAGAAGGGTTAGTTGCTTCTGGAGTTGCGTTACATATTTGGTTAGTTCAGATTCACCGACCTCCAATTCTGAGGTAGGGAATTGAGTGTTGTATACGGGAGAGGGTCTGCCAAACAGTAATTCATATGGTGATAGTTTAAGGCTACCGCGGGGGCATGCCCTTAAATTATGTAGGACTAAGGGAAGAGCATTTAACCATTTAATCCCTGTGTCCGTACAGAGTTTTCCTAATTGGGACTTTAGTTGTTGGTTCATTCTCTCCACCTGCCCGGAAGAAGGGGGGTGGTATGGGGTATGGAGCTTCCATTTTACTCCTAGAGCGGTGGCTACCTGTTGAATTATATCGGATGTGAAATGTGAACCCCTGTCGCTGTCTATATGTCTGGGGACACCGAACCTTGGTATTATTTCTTGTAATAGGATCTTTGCGACTATCTGGGCAGTTGTTCTGCGGGTAGGGAAGCACTCTACCCACCCTGTTAATTGATCGATGATGACCAGAGCGTGTTTGTAGCCGTGGCAGGGGGGTAGATCTATGAAATCTACTTGGAGACTTTCGAAAGGGACGAAAGCCCATGGCCTGGCTCCCGGAGGGCACCTAGCGGCGTGTTTTGGGTTAAAGGCTTGGCAAGTATGGCAATTTTTGACGGCAGCTTTAGCAGCCTGGGTGAGCCCAGGGGCATACCAACAGCGCTGCATTGTATCAATAAGTTTGTCTCTTCCCCAATGTGTACGTTGGTGTAATATTCTCAAATGCTTGGGTACCCACAATCTGGGCATTATGAGTCTCTTGTCTGGGAAATACCAAACACCATTTTGTAAGTGGGCTCCTTGCTCTTCCCAACCTGTAATCTCTTCTGGGGTCGCTGTTTTGTACATCTCGGTAAAGTCTATATCTGATGGGACTTGGGGTCCTTGGAATTCGTTGTCTGTAGTGAGGGGTAGGAGGGCTGCTTCTTGCGCTGCCCGGTCGGCACATCGATTCCCTATGGAGACCTGGTCTCGCCCCTTAGTATGTGCTTTACAGTGGACTACCGCGATGGCTTCGGGTAGGTGTATGGAGTTCATAAGTCGCTGCACTAAGGGAGCGTGTGCAATTTGGGTACCGGCTGCCGTCAGGAAGCCTCTCTGTAACCAGATTTGGCCAGTGGCATGCACTAATCCAAAACAATACTTTGAGTCTGTGTAGATATTGATTCGTTGCCCTGCGCCTAATTCACAAGCTCTGATTAGGGCGATAAGTTCGGCGGCCTGTGCGCTGTATTTTGGGTGCACAGGTCGTGCCTCTAGGGTCTCGCTGTCAGTCACTACAGCATATCCAGTTTTCCGCTCGCCATCTACAATCTTGGAGCTTCCGTCAGTGTATAAAATGAGGTCGGGATTGGGTAAAGGGAGGTAGTCGAGGTCTTCTCGTGGTTTCTCCATATGGCGGACTATTTGTGAGCAGTCGTGGTGCGGGGTACCATCGTCGGGAAGGGGCAAGAGGGTTGCGGGGTTAAGCGTGTTCACTCTCCTTATGGTCACGTTAGACGGGCTCAGGAGGATGGCCTCGTATTTGTTTAAGCGTTGTATGGTGAAGCGTTGACACCCTTGTAAGCTAAGGAGGGTGGCGACAGCATGGGGGACGTTGACGGTTAAGTTGTGCCCCAGAACAGTCTCCTGTGCTTTCTCTAGGAGCAGTGCCGCTGCTGCTACTGCTCTAAGGCAACCCACATGCCCTAGTACAGTGGTGTCTAGCTGAAGGCTGTAGTAAGCGACGGGTCTGTTTTTTCCTTGAAAGGGTTGGGTAAGGACCCCGGAGGCTACCCCTTTGTTTTCGTGTACGTACAAGGAAAAGGGGAGCCTATAGTCTGGGAGTCCAAGGGCAGGTGAGGTCCTCAGTTCCCTTTTAATGGACTCAAAAGCCTCGAGTGCCTCTGCCGACCATCGAAGTTGGTCGGGGGAATCTTCGTGTGTCATTGCTGTAAGTGGCCGGGTGAATTCTCCATAGCGGGGAATCCATGCGCGGCAAAACCCACTCATTCCGATGAAGCCCCGAAGTTGTCTTTTAGTTTTTGGCAGGGGTAATTTTGTTATTGCCTCGATTCTGTCTGTGGTTAGAGCACGAGTGCCCTCTCCTAGGATGTGGCCAAGATATTTGACTTCCTTTTTGCAAAACTGTATCTTTTTTGGGGATACTTTGTGTCCCTTCTGTGCTAGTATGTTTAGGAGAGTTATAGTGTCGGTTTGGCAGGATTCGAAGTCTTGAGCACAGAGTAAGATGTCGTCTACGTAAAGCCTGAGAGCGGAGCCTTTTGGCAGTGTCACGTCAGCTAAATCTTGATGAAGTATAGATGAGAAGATTGCTGGGGACTCTACATATCCTTGGGGTAATCGAGTCCACGTTAGTTGTCCTGTCTGCCATGTAAAGGCGAATAGGAATTGGCTGTCTGGGTCTACGGGGATGCTGAAGAAAGCTGAGCATAGATCTATGACGGAGTATACCACAGTTCTCTCCGGAATCGTGCTCAAGAGGTGGTGTGGGTTAGCTACCACAGAGTGCCTGGGGATGACGAAGGCATTCACGAGCCTAAGGTCTTGTACTAAACGCCATTTGATGGGATTGGTATTTGGTTTCTTGACGGGGAGGAGGGGAGTGTTGCATGGGGAGGCGCATGGAACTAGAACTCCCATTTTCAGGAATTCATCGATCATCGGGGTCAACCCATCTATGGCCTCTTGAGGAAGGGGATATTGTTTGGTGCACGGGAAGGGTTGATCTTTCCTGTAGTTTACTTTTACCGGGGTTGCAGATTTTAAGAGTCCTACTGAGGTTGACTCAGTTCCCCATAGAGAAGGGGAGACGCTATTTAAGAGTTCAGGCGGAAGGTCAATGGTGGGATTGTGGGCTTCTTGTAACATTCCTTGGAAGCCGAAGATGGATTCATTAGGCATGTGCAAATAGATTCCCTCTTGTCCGCATTGAATGGTAGCGTTTAATTTACAGAGCAGATCCCTACCCAAAAGGTTGACGGGGCTAGATGTGAGCAGGAAAGTATGTTTGACAGAAAGGGGGCCGACGGAGACCCTTGCAGGTTTGGAAAGAGGGCAACTCCTGGGAATTCCATCCAGTCCCATTACGGTTCTGGTTTGTTCCCCGGGGGTCAGATGACTATTTGTTAGGGTGGAATAGGTAGCTCCAGTGTCCAGGAGGCAATCATAGGGTTGCCCGTCTATTTGCATGGTGCAAATAGGATCGGAGGAGGATAGTTGTAAGACGGGACAGAGAAAGGGGAAAGAGGCGGGATCTGCTTTTAATTGTCAATGCTCTTGATATTCTTGTACGGCCATTTCGCGGGCTGGGCTGACGGGGTTGGCGGCCGGTTTGAAGGGGTTGAGAGGATCCTGAGCGTGATTCCTGGGCCTTGGTTGTGGGGGAGCGAAGTTAGTTCGATGTTGCGTTTGGACCGTTGGTGGTATATGTCCGTATGGAGGGTATGATTCCCTAGACTTGGGGTGTGACGGTTCACGGTAGTCTGGTCTGTGTGGCCGCGGGTCTGTGTACTCGGGTCTTGTATTTTCTGGCAGGAGGGGGCAAAATCTCCTGACGTGTCCTACATCCTCGCAGTTATAGCAGATACGCTTGTCTCGGTACTCTGGACCGTTTGGTTTGTTTCTATCCTTGTATGGTGGGACCCCTCCTGCATATGCTAATACCCTCGGAGAGTCGGGTTTTAAATCCTTTCTCCTCCGCTCGTCCCTCGAATTAAAGACGGATTTGGCGATGGAAAGGATTTCGCTAATGGTCTTTCCGTCGTATCCAAGGTGTGCGTTTAGGGCTTTTCTAATATCCGCTGTGGCTTGGTCTTTGAAGAAGCCTTTAACTATGACCTCATGTTGGGGGCTTTCTGGGTCTATACCACCCCAGGTTTTTATTGCAGAGACTAAACGGGAATAATAGTCGGACGGATGTTCCTCTGGTCCTTGAAGGACGGCTTGGACTTTAGTCCAATTTACGGTTCGCTGGCCAGCAGCTTTAATTCCATCTAGGATAGCCTTCTTGAAAATTTTTAGGGCCCATATGCCATCGGTGGAGTTGTAGTCCCATTCCGGGTCGTTAAGTAATGTCTGGGCAGTCAAGGGGGCCATGGAGGCAGGTCTATTTAATTGATAGTTTTCGCGGTTTAGAGCCTCTCCTGCCTTCGATAATATTTCTCTCTTCTCGGCCTCGTTGAAGAGGGCTCCGAGTAGCATGTGGACGTCTGCCCATGTGGGGTTGTGTGTCGAGAAGATGGTGGCCACCTGGCGGTGGCACTTATCGGGGTCGTCTCTCAAGGAGGGCATTTTGTCGGACCAGTTCATCAGGTCCGACGTAAGGAAAGGTTGATGTGTGAAGACCATGCGAGGCGGGTCTCCTTCCTTCACGGGGGGTATGGGCAATGCTCTTAAGGGAAATGCGCCCTCTACATCTCCGTTGAGTAATGTCTCCCTAGTCCGCGTTCGACTGGCAACCGGTCCATCTGACCCCCCATTAGTGTGTTGTCCGTTGGGAAGGGCCGGTACATCCAAAATAGGATGGTCCTCTCCTGTTTTTGAGGTGCCAGCGGAAAAGTCCGGCCGAGATACGGTCGCTTCCACTCGGGGTAGGGTAGTGACTGGGGAAGTGGTCGTGTCTTCTCCCGGTCCGGTGCTCCCCCCAGCGGGCCTCGCCCTGCCCTCCGGTAACTGCGGGGCTCTAGGTTCGGGGTAGTAGAAGGGGACAAGAGTCCTATCCAGTTGCTCTTCCTGAGCCCTGATTTCGTCATATGGGGGAGGTCGGGCTGTTTTTAAAACGGCCATTTGGCGGACGATATGCGTTTGCTGGTCCCTAAACAACTCGCGAGCCTCGACAAAGAGATTGAGGTAATAGATTTGGCGAGGCTTCTCGTCGGCCAGATAGGATTTAAGTGCTTGCATCTTCACAAGGTTGAAGGAACCATGCGGTGGCCATTGGGCAGGCGGTTCCAGATGATGGGTAAAAGCGACCCACGAGATGTTGCAGAGATCCCTCAGTCTGGATTTTGAGAGTCCCTTTCTCCCTCTCAATTCCTTCCAATTCAAAAGAACGAAATTCAGAGGGGTATCAGGGTCTTCCTCAGTACGGAAAGGCTTCGTGGAAGCCTTGCCGCCCTGAGGAGCCCAATCAGAGTGTTGGGAAGCGTGAGCTCCCATCTCTCTGATACACAAGGATGGGGTATTTCGCTAGCGGTGCGCACTATAACAAACAAAGAACGAAAAACAAGGGGGACGAGGGAGGGAGGAAGGATAGGGAGGGATAGAGAAAAAAATAGTGTTTGGTCAGGGAAATAGTTATCTTATAGCATAAGGGATTTATTTCGTCAAAACGGCTCTATTTATTCCTACTTAAACTTGATCCTGTCTACCATTTAACTGTACTCAACATACTACTCTGGAACCTCAAACATTTGCCTTAAAGTCACGGGTCTCTCTCTCTACCCGATACCCAGTCACAATTTCTAAATTCTACCTCAGTACCATGCGCGCAACTAGTCCTAGTGTGGGGCCCCAATTCGTGAACCACCCCTCTAACCCCACGACAGCCTCCTGCCTAGCCTTTCGGACTAAGTTCGGAATTCCCTACTGAACGCTTGCGCAATGCAATGCCAGATCGGGGTCCGAGAAACAGATCAAGTTATGAAGGGAAGCAAATGACCTTGCGTTCTCACATACCCGGGTCATCCTCAACAAGAGTCGCCAGGCAGGAGGGGCGGCTTCATTTGCATATTTAGGACAGGGAGAGTGAGAGAGTATTTTGAAGGACGCCTCCGGACGACTCCGAGGGAGGGACGTCAGGGAAGACAGTAAAGAGCCACGCTTTCCCGGACTCAATTCCAAGACGGAAAACGGGGGAGAACAGGAGAGAGTATGAGAATTAGCGCTCCCGGGCGACTCCGAGGGGTAGCGCTGGAAACAAAGTACCACAATTTCCCCGGCCACGCTCCGAAAAGGAAATTGGGGGAGAGAAAGGGAAAGTGATAGGCATACCCGGACGACTCCGAGGGGTAACGCCGGAAAACAGTAAAGGGGTCACAATTTCCCCGGCCACATTCCGAAAGGGAAATTGGGAGAAAAGGGAAAGTTTTAGACGTACCCGGGCGACTCCGAGGGGTAATCGTCTGATAGTAAAGTTCCGCGACCTCCCTGGCCACACTCCGAGGGGGAGAATCGGGGGAGAAAAGAAGAGTGTTTAAGGCGCACCCGGACGACTCCGAGGGGTAACGCTAGAAATGAAAGAAGGAAAGTCTGGCTGTCGTGGAGACGTAACTTTACCTCCCCCCTCCCAGTGTGTTTTCTTCAAACCATACTCACGTTCGAAGATGTCCCCCGCAGATCCCGGGATCCTTTCCTTTAGCCGGCTTTACCTCGCCTTTGCTCTCCCTGGTTGGGCTTCTGGTGACGGTTGATTACCGCCCACAAAGAGGAGGCAGGGAGAGGAAGAAAAGGGATCCCTGAGCTAAAGATGCCCAGTGGCGCCCGATCCCCCTCTATCTCCCCTCTCACCTTTGCAGGAGAACCAAGTGTCCCTGAGCACGGTCGCCAAACTGTTAACGGAAACGCAGAGGGCTCTCTTGGACGAAATGAAGACACCAACCAGAGCAAAATCAGAGCAAAACAGCAGCCAGTAGGCTTGGTCTTTATTAGCAAAGACTGTCGCGACAGGGCCCCCACCGCCCACGAGGTGAAGCAAGATGGAAGCCCCGAACAAAAGGAGACCTTCACTTTTATTACTTGCTAATCCCCTTGGATACACCCTCAAATTACATCATATTTACATCATGATTACATAGAGAACAGGAGGAGTCAAGGGAGGAGTCGGGCAGGTAACTCGAGCATCTTCACACCTGGCGAATGCCCCCGTCCCCCTTACTAGTGGAGAAACAAAGGGAAGGGGCGCCGCTTCCTGCCCCCTGGAGGGAACCCGGTCATAGTCCTTTTGTTATGACCGAAGCCGAATACACGATCATATGCAGGCTATTGTGTCTTCCGTCGGTTGGCCGTCTAAGCCCATCAAGCCGGCTATCAAGGTGTTCAGGTCATCCGGGTGGAGCGCTGTGTACGTGCCTGCTCGGTCGGGGGATTATGGCTGGTTGGTATCAAGCCACCCCCCTTTGATAGTCCTTGTGATTTGGAGCCGAATAAAAGTGGTCCGATGAAAATCCAAGGTACCGTTGATTTTTGGTGAATTTCCGAAGAAAGGGTTGTTGAAGTTCAAAGCACTTCCCAAATTTAGATACAATGTAGCAACATTTGATTAGATCAGTCACGGTCAATTGAGTCCGGAAACATTGTATTAGTGAGCTGTCAAAGTAGGGAAGCGGTGGATGCCGGCTGCAGTACCAGCGTAGCCGCCACTAGGGGCGCTGTTCGCTAACGCTGATTGGTCGAGACGGCAGCCGGCTGACCTCGAGTTCGTTCGCCCGGTCTACTGAAGGGAAATGCATGAAGGAAGATCGGGATTCTATATAGTTTTGTCAAAATAGCGCTTCCTTATTTACGGAAGGCTTTGTTTAAGGAAGACAACCCTCTAAAGGGTCGTCTCCTGGATGGGGATAGGTGTGTGTGTGTGCGTGTGGTGCTTGTGCATTACAGGTGAGCGTGTGGAAAAGACGGGGGGGGGGGGTTTCCGGCCACAGGGTGTTTTACTGTTTTGGATGTTTCAATTTGCTGGGAGCGCCCAGAATGGCTGGGGCAACCCAGTCCGATGGACAGCATAGAAATCTCAACGTTGAATTTGTCTGATTTCCTTTCAGAGCCATTCAAGTTGGTACTTTTCAGCACCTATGGGTGTAGTGGCATCTGGACCATGGACCTCTCAGCTGGTGACTTGTGGGAGTCAGTCTGCAGCTCACCACACCTCAGCCAGTGGGATGTATCACCAGAGATTACAGAACCCCAGCCGAGTCTTCAGAGATGTCCTGCTCTCAGCAGAACAGCTTCTTCCAGAGCAGTGGCGGAGCAGGGTGGGGGCGGTCCGCACTGGGTGTCATCCTGCGGGGGGGGGGGGACATTCACTGGTGGCTTGGGAAGCTGGGGGTCGTGGGTGGGCGCTCCCAGCTGGAGGAGGCAGGCAGGGGAGAGGACGGGAAGGAGGCAGGTGAGCAAAGAACGGAGGGGGGCAGGAAGGGGAGAGGAAGGAAGCGGGATCGGTGGGTGCGCCTTTCATTCTGCCTGGAAGACCAGCGCCTACAGCTGGACTATCAAGTGGATTGAAAGGGTCACTTTGGGGGCAGCGCTGCAAATGCAGAAGGGATCTTGGCCGGTTTCTAAAAAGGGAAAGTGAGTTTCCCTCTGACGAACACTTTCTGCCTCCCCTCTGCAAAGCTCCACATGTTTTCGCCCCACCCTGTCCTCAGCCAACCCCCCACTTAGAAGCCACTCTTGGGTTATTGACTTCTGTGTGCTTGTGTATCTGTGTCTCCCGTGTGGGGTTCCTCTCTGCGTAAAGTCTTCAAGCTGTGCCTGTGTGCACCTGACAAATCTGCCCCATTGCCTTTCCCTCGTCAAAATTTATCTTTCCCCCCACCTCCAGTCTCCATTGTTGTGTGTCCTGGCTGAGAGGAAAAACAGAAGGCGGGGGGCCATCGGTCAGGGATAGTCTACTTGAGATTCCTGCATTGTCCCAGGGGGTTGGCTTGATGACCCTCAGGGGTCCCTTCCAGCTCCACTCTTCTCTGGTGCAGGCTTGTGCAGAGTTCTAGGTACAAGTTGGGTGCAAGGGGTGCAGCCCATCTTATGCACCGCCGGCTCGGGAAGAAGTCCCACTGATCATGATGAGACTCGCAGGCGAGTAGATTGCTGCTGTGCAGGCCTGCTGTTGAAATCAATGTTTTCCTTTTCAGAGCATGGTGAATTCCCCATGACTAAAACCTCCCCTTCCGTAGTTTCTGCCAGGAGTGTGGGATGTAAACACAGGAGCAGTCAATGGGGAGGGATGTCTGTCTAGCAAGCAGGTAAACTTCCTGGGGACGGACTTCCTCCGCATGTGACCAGAGGTGGGTGTGGCCTCACCTGTGCAGGTAAATGATAAAAGCACAGGGCAGGCAGCCATATCTCTCTCTCTGCCATCTTCCTTCGATGAGGAAACATCTAAGGATGCTCTCTTGGCTCCCAGCCAAGAGAGGAGGTAAGAACTATCTTCGTATAAGATAGATTCTAAGTGTATGTAACTTTTTAAAGTCTGTCTGCCTTCTGGGATCATATTGTGAACAGAACGTGAGTAAACTCTTTTATACTTTTATAAAGACTGTGTCGTGTCTTGTATTTTAAGAGGGAACAAAGGGGAAATTACCAGAGTAATTATTATAGAGGTTCTAGCGAACCTGTGCAAGCGTTACCTTTGCGAACTTAAAGTGGAATGTCTATAAACTCTGCTGATATTTTGGGAACTTGTTAGCAGAAATTGGATTAGGATATAATCTCACAATATATCCTCTCCTGCACCCCTGAACATTCCCACAAAGGGTTAGTGGCCCCAGTATTGCATATTTCTGCGTATTTTTGAAGGATTGCGTTGGATTGTGATTTTGAGTTGAGTAATATTTTTCTGAGTTAACTTCCTGGTAAGCACATGGTCCTTTGTTCCATAGTACAGTGGGGATTAAGCAACACCCCCCCCTTCCCTCAGAGTTCACAGTGACCCAAGGCAGTGAAGAATTGTTTTGTATTTTGAGATTTTTGAGATTTTGATTTTGAAATTTTGAAGAATTTTCAAATTTTGGATTTTAAGATGGTTAGAGCAGCTTTTGATAGTGATGCAAAGCTAGGAATGCCTGTGCTGAATGAACACAATTTCATACACTGGAAGCAGCGCTTGATAGCATGTTTAGATTATAAGCACATTTTGGAAGCTTTAGACCCTCAACCTACAGGATTGTCTGAGGGAGATTTAGCCAAGATAAGTGCTTGGAAACGCATGAACAGCGAAGCTAGACACATAATTTTGAGTGGACTTCGTGATGAGCAGCTATCATTAATAAATAGTACAGAGGATGCGTCTCAAATCTTAAAAGATATTGAGCGCGTGTATGGAGAATCTAGCATAAACTGCTTCAGAAACTTGGTGTGTAAATTAACCAGAGTGAGGATGAATTCAAAAGAGGAATTCACAGAGCACATCAAGAAGTTTACTGAGATTATTCAAAGAATTGATCTGACTCCCAAAGCTTTTGATGAAGATACAAAGATAGCATTTTTGTTATCATCGATTGGACCACGCTTTAGCGCTTTTATAAGTTTGATGGACCATAGACAAGGTCTGACTTTTAAAGACTTGATTGGTTATTTAAAAGAAGAATGCAGAGATAGAGCTGAATCTCCAGTGAGAAATGCTAGAAGCATGGACAGCAGTTATGCATCTAGGCAATGTACAAAGTCCAAAGAGATGCCTAAGAAAGTGATTTGTTTCAATTGTAACAAAGAAGGACATATTGCAAAGAATTGCAGGGCTCCTAAAGCAAAGTAACCCCACCCCTTTCAGCCAAAAGGGGAAAAGAAGGGGAAATGTGAATGCACATGGCTACTGCAAGAAAGGAATTTAACTGTCCAAAATCGTGAGAATAGACGTAATAAATGGATAATTGATTCAGGAGCGAGCTCGCATTTTTCATATAAAAAGGACTATTTTAATGAGATAAATGATGAAGAAGGATCTGAAATTGAAATTGCAGATGGCAACATTGTTAAAGCAAAAGGTGCAGGTTCCATGAGTCTGAAATGCAATATAAACAATGAATGCATTGAGAACACAATCTCTAGAGTTTTGTATGTTCCAGAGCTGAGCTGCAATTTAATCAGCGTGTCCACTTTGGACAAGAAAGGTTTCCAGATCACATTTAGAAATGGAGAATGCAAGGTGACTAAAAATGGCAAAGTGGTTGCTCAAGCAAAGCTAATCAATGGTGTATATGAGCTTGATCTTTCAGAGAACCAGTCTGCAAAAGTGGCACATTCCAGCCAGAAGGATGAAGCAGATCTGGACCTATGGCACAGAAGGCTTGGACATAGGGATACCAACGTCATTCTGGATCTACAGAAAAGAGAACTTGTAAGAGGTTTGCAGGTAAAGCAGAGCAACAAAGCTCCAGCAAAGTGCATAAGCTGTATTACTGAGAAGGCTGTAAAACCTTCATTTCCACGTTGTGCAGAACAAAGAAGCAACAAAGTGCTTGACATAGTGCACACTGACATATGTGGACCCATGAATGTTCCCTTACTGGGAAAGAATGGATATATTTTAATATTTCTGGATGACTTTTCGAGATCTTGTGTTGTATATTTCCTCAAAGAGAAGAGTGAGACAGTGGACAAGCTCCAGGAATACATTGCCATGGTCAAGAATAAATTCCAGAGAGCTCCAGCTGTGTTAATGAGCGACAATGGAGGTGAGTACTGCTCAAATGAAATGCAGGCTCTCCTGGCCAAGGAAGGAATTGCACACGTAACCACAATTCATAGAATCATAGAGTTGGAAGAGACCACAAGGGCCATCGAGTCCAACCCCCTGCCAAGCAGGAAACACCATCAGAGCACTCCTGACATATGGTTGTCAAGCCTCTGCTTAAAGACCTCCAAAGAAGGAGACTCCACCACACTCCTTGGCAGCAAATTCCACTGTCAAACAGCTCTTACTGTCAGGAAGTTCTTCCTTATGTTTAGGTGGAATCTTCTTTCTTGTAGTTTGGAACCATTGCTCCGTGTCCGCTTCTCTGGAGCAGCAGAAAACAACCTTTCTCCCTCCTCTATGTGACATCCTTTTATATCTTTGAACATGGCTATCATATCACCCCTTAACCTCCTCTTCTCCAGGCTAAACATGCCCAGCTCCCTTAGCCGTTCCTCATAAGGCATTGTTTCCAGGCCTTTGACCATTTTGGTTGCCCTCCTCTGGACACGTTCCAGTTTGTCAGTGTCCTTCTTGAACTGTGGTGCCCAGAACTGGACACAGTACTCCAGGTGAGGTCTGACCAGAGCAGAATACAGTGGCACTATTACTTCCCTTGATCTAGATGCTATACTCCTATTGATGCAGCCCAGAATTGCATTGGCTTTTTTAGCTGCCGCGTCACACTGTTGGCTCATGTCAAGTTTGTGGTCAACCAAGACTCCTAGATCCTTTTCACATGTACTGCTCTCAAGCCAGGTGTCACCCATCTTGTATTTGTGCCTCTCATTTTTTTTTGCCCAAGTGCAATACTTTACATTTCTCCCTGTTAAAATTCATCTTGTTTGTTTTGGCCCAGTTCTCTAATCTGTCAAGGTCGTTTTGAAGTGTGATCCTGTCCTCTGGGGTGTTAGCCACCCCTCCCAGTTTGGTGTCTTACACACCACAGCAGAATGCCATAGCTGAGAGAAAATTTAGGTCCATTATGGATATGACAAGGTGCATGCTAAAGGATGCATGTTTGCCACAGAAGCTGTGGGCCGAAGGAGTATACACGTCGGTCTATTTGCAGAATAGACTGCCAACTAAAGGTGCAGAGCGCACACCATTTGAACTTTGGCATGGGAAAGCTCCCAATCTGTCGCACATACGTGTGTTTGGAAGTCCGTGTTACTTCCACGTGCCCAAGGAACACAGACACAAGCTTGACTCCAGGGCAAAAGCAGGTATCCTTGTGGGATACGCCTCTGGAGGCAAAGGATACAGAATTATGGACTTAAAAAACTGGTAAGACAAATGCATACCATGCGGTTTATTTTGATGAATATGGAAAAGTAGACATTAAGAACACTGTTGTGGATTCTTCCGAGGAGTCAGAAAGGACTCAAGAATTTGTATATTTCCCTTTTGAGACCCCACAAAGTAATAATCTGCCTTCGAGTGTTACAGCGCCCCCTACAGGCAACGCACCAGAAGACGCAGAGGACCAGAACCCTGGCGGCACCAGAGACGAAGAGGAGGACTCAGATGGGGACATGCCTGCGTTGGAGGAGGATGAGGAAGCTGATGCGGTCGCAGAACCAGAGGTCAGGCGCTCGTCCAGAACCAACAGAGGTGTCCTACCATTACGGCTGTCCTACTTTGCAGGGTCGGCAAAGAAGAGATACAGGAGATACACTTGGGAAGAGATACAGGAGATGCCAGCTGCAGAAGCCAGTCTCTGGAGGAAGGCCGCGCAGGAGGAGATGGATGCACTGCATCAGAACAAGACCTGGACACTCACTGAGCTGCCTCCCGGTAAGAAGGCCATTGGCAGTAAATGGGTTTTCAAGGTTAAGAAGGGGTCAGAAGGAGAAGTGCAGCGCTACAAAGCTAGACTTGTAGCACAGGGATTTTCACAGCGTTTTGGTGAAGACTATGATGAAGTTTTTGCACCAACCGTGAGGTACAGCAGCGCAAGAATGCTTTTGAGCATTGCAGCCTCCAAGAAAATGAGGGTGAAACACATTGACATTGCTACCGCTTTTCTACATGGGCAGATTTCTGAGGAAATTTATATGAAACAGCCCAAAGGTTTTGTAAAACCACATGAGGCACATTTAGTGTGCAAACTCCAGAAAGGACTTTACGGACTCAAACAGGCTGCTAGAGCCTGGAACCAGAAGTTGCATAAAATGCTGACGCAACTTGGGTACAAGCAAGGCGACGCTGACAAGTGCTTGTACAGTAAGTCAAATAATGGACAATTCTCATATATCTTAGCTTTTGTCGATGACCTGATTATTGCCACAGCAAGTGAAAAAGACTATACACAGATAGTAAAACTCCTTAGCAAAGAGGTGGAGGTCAAGGAGCTAGGAGATGTCCAGTACTACCTCGGGATCCAGGTGGAAAGAGAAGAGGACGGCTCATTTCTTCTCAGCCAAAGACAGAAGATCCACGAGCTAGTTGAGCACATGCAGATGCAAGACGCACATCCAGTTGCTACACCGATGGCTACTGACTTCCTGAAGAATCAGCAGGATTCGAAGCAGTTGCCAGACAACAATGACTACAGGTCGGCGATTGGTAAACTTTTGTATTTAGTTACCACATGTAGACCTGACTTAGCTAATGCTGTGGGGATTCTTAGCAGAAAGGTGAATTCTCCCACTGAGCATGATTGGGCAGGTGTAAAGAGGGTGGTGCGATATTTGAAGGGTACCATGAATTGTAAATTAAGGTTACCATCCGTCAGAGACCCTAAGTTGGTTGGGTATACTGATGCGGATTGGGCTGGGGATAATGCTGACTATAAATCAACAAGTGGTCATGTTTTCATGTTTGGGGATGGACCTGTTGCATGGGGCAGTTATAAACAGAGCTGTGTAGCATTATCTTCCACAGAATCAGAATACGTTGCAGCAACAGAAGCCTGCAGAGAGATCGCCTGGCTTGATCAACTCATAAAGGACTTTGGGTTGGTGAGAAAAGGGCCTGTCAGCTTGCTAGAGGACAATCAAAGTTGCCTGAAGCTGACGCAGAGTGAGAAGTTCCTAGCCAGAACAAAACACATTGGGGTTAAATACCACTACATACGCCAGATGATCCAGGATGGACTTGTGGAACTATCCTACTGCAGCACCCAAGAGATGACTGCTGACATCCTGACGAAACCCCTACCAAGAGAGAGTTTGCAGAGTCTACGTGTCAAGCTGGGACGCTGGGTGGTTGAATAAAGTTGTTTATGTTTTGTATGTGTTGTATTGCCTGAGAAGGGGTATGTGGGATGTAAACACAGGAGCAGTCAATGACAACATTCCTAGAATGTACATGTTAGAACATGGGGAGGGATGTCTGTCCAGCAAGCAGGTAAACTTCCTGGGGACGGACTTCCTCCGCATGTGACCAGAGGTGGGTGTGGCCTCACCTGTGCAGGTAAATGATAAAAGCACAGGGCAGGCAGCCATATCTCTCTCTCTGCCATCTTCCTTCGATGAGGAAACATCTAAGGATGCTCTCTTGGCTCCCAGCCAAGAGAGGAGATAAGAACTATCTTCGTATAAGATAGATTCTAAGTGTATGTAACTTTTTTAAGTCTGTCTGCCTTCTGGGATCATATTGTGAACAGAACGTGAGTAAACTCTTTTATACTTTTATAAAGACTGTGTCGTGTCTTGTATTTTAAGAGAGAACAAAGGGGAAATTACCAGAGTAATTATTATATATATATATTTTTAAAATAATATTTATTAAAGTTTCAAAGAAGTTACAAAAATGAAAAGAAGAAAAAAAAAGAAAACAAAAAATACAAAATACAGAAAAATAAAAACAATTAAAAACAAATCACTCTTCCCATGCCTTATCTTTCATTTGCTTGTTTCCCTGACCTCCTGACGCCTCCCTTTTTTGTATTCTAGTTCAATAGTTGTTTCAGCAAGTCCTTACCATTTTTGCTTTTATCTTGATATTTTATCTTGATATATTGTAACTTTACATTTTTACCTGTTAACAATCCATTTTTACATACCACTTTATAACATTATTGCTAAAACCACATAACTTCATTCCAGCATCCTTCTAACATTCCTTAATTTTACAGTGTTTCTTTAGATAATCTTTAAATTTCTTCCAATCTTCTTCTACCGACTCTTCTCCCTGGTCTCGGATTCTGCCAGTCATTTCCGCCAGTTCCATGTAGTCCATCAACTTCATCTGCCATTCTTCCCGGGTGGGTAAATCTTGTGTCTTCCAATACTTTGCGATGAGTATTCTTGCTGCTGATGTTGCATACATAAAGAAAGTTCTATCCTTCTTTGGCACCAGTTGGCCGACCATGCCCAGGAGAAAGGCCTCTGGTTTCTTCAGGAAGGTATATTTAAATACCTTTTTCATTTCATTATAGATCATCTCCCAGAAAGCCTTAATCCTTAGGCACGTCCACCAAAGGTGAAAGAATGTACCTTCATTTTCTTTACATTTCCAACATTTATTATCGGGCAAATGATAGATTTTTGCAAACTTGACTGGTGTCATGTACCACCTGTATATCATAACATTATGTTGGCTGACTGGGAACAGTTATGGACCACAGGTATGAAATTTATGGCATGTAATGCCTTAAGAGAGAATACCAGAGTAATTATTATAGAGGTTCTAGCGAACCTGTGCAAGCGTTACCGTTGCGAACTGAAAGTGGAATGTCTATAAACTCTGCTGATATTTTGGGAACTTGTTAGCACAAGTTGGATTAGGATATAATCTCACAATATATCCTCTCCTGCACCCCTGAACATTCCCACAAGGAGTTCAGCCTACACTCGAGTAGCACCCTGGCAGAGACACGTGCCCGACTGGCATGTTCCCTCCCTCCTGGTCGATCGTTTGGGAGCTTCATAAGCTTTCTTCAGCCCGAACATCACAGCGACCGATGCCAAGCGACACCGGCACACTTAGGGATCCGCAGAGTTTGTGCATCATGCGTGACAGACCTCAGCAACTCAGCATTTTGGCTAATCGACTTTATTTACATATCAACACACACACGGAGCACTGCAACATGGCTCCCTCTCTCTCGAGCATCAGACAGCAAAGAGAAAAAGAACAAAGGACAATAGTCCCACTTCACGGAACACAGGAACACAAACATCCTGTCGCCGTCACTTCCCACTCTGTAGAGTCAAAACATAGACAACAATCCCATGACTGCAATCATGGAGCTGGAATTCTAACAGTTTCAAGCGCTACCACAGGTTCCGCAGAATATCTGTACTGCATGGTTTAGTGTGGCAGCACCTGCCCTTTGGAACTCCCCGCCTCTTGCAACAAAGCACGTGCCTTTGCTAGACACTTTTCAGGCACCTGCTAAAAGCATTCTTGTTTAGGCAAGCATACCTAGGAGCTTAGGAAGTTGAAGAAATTTTCATCTCTTTTAATATTTTAGCTTTTGTATGTTTTAAAGTAGGATTGTTGATTTTTCTTGATTTTACTGCTGTGGTGGTTTTTTGGTTTTTTGTTTTGGTAAACTACTTTGCAGGCTTTTTAAAATAAATTTTATTAAATAAAGAAGCAATACATAGAACTCAGAATAGAAATATATAGGAAAATATATACCCCCCCATTTTCTTTATTTTTCCTTCTCCTCCTCCTGCTGCTGCTCCTCCTCCTCGTGTTCCTCACCTGAAGGAAAAGGCAAAGAACCACCATTAAAATTGGTGCCTGGTATGTGCAACCATATGCTGTATTTTTATTCTTTTTGGCAAGAAAATGGGCACACAAGGAGGCAGCAAACCTTTGTGCCCTTCCGAGGCACATGCGCAGTCTGCTACTGGCCTCTGGTCTCCTGCGCATGGGGTGGGGGTGGGGGGGAGGCCACCCCTTCCACGCAGCGAAGGCGACCTTGGCATGGCTACCAGCTGCCCACAAAGGCGCACTGAACTGGGCTCCAGACTGTGGTGGGACTCCCCTAAGCCCCAGCCAACATGGCCAGCGCTCATCAGGGATGATGGGACTTGAAACCCATTGGGAGGGAGGGCCATGTGAAGACAGGATTCTCAAAAATACCTCTGGCTTGCGGCTCCTGGAGTGTTGCTGGCAACGCCTGGAGTTTCTCTTCAAGCTCCCAGAGCTTCAAACGGAATACTTCAGCTTCCTTAAATACTGTTTCAGCTGCATGCCACACCTCAGCCAAAAGAGCTGCTTTAACTCAGAAAAAGAAGGGAGCATCTGTGCATGTCATTCCGGTCAAGTTGCACCAAAGTGGGACTTGTTCATCTGAGCTCCCCAAGCTGGTTTTTCTAATTGTTTGACTGGGGTTGTTTGTTGGTTTTTCTTTAATTTGGAGCAAGGCCTCTTTATGTGCCCTTTCAATCCCCAAGAGCCAGCACTGTAAATCAGTTTTAAGGGAGTCTTAGAAGCACAGCTGCCGCCACCCCCCACCCCCCACACCTCAACATCACCAGCAGTTACACATACAGGCTTTTAAAACTTATTTAATATCTTTTTAAAAAAGTTAACCTTGTAATTCCTAAATCATTTTAAACACTTTGAAATACTTCCTAAAATTCTGCTTTTTAACATTTAGGTAAATGATGTAATAAAGGAACCCAAATGGCCAGATATTTCCCTGTTTCAGTTTTATCCCATAATGTATCCATTTTGCTACATGCCAACAATACGGTGTTGTTAGCACAAACATTCTGAGCGTCTGCACATGCGCGAGCAGTGAAACCTGGAAGTAACCCGTTCCGTTACTTCTGGGTCGCCGCGGGACGCAACCTGAAAAGACGTAACCTGAACCGAGCGGAAGAAGAGGTATGACTGTATTTGAGGATTTGCTTCTCTGATAGGAGTACCGGGTCTCATCAGATGACAGCCTCGGCCTTGAAGGCATCAAGATCTGCACAAGCAATTCTTAGCTTTACCAGAACTGAAGGCGGCAATGGGATTGCCCCTGCTCTGAGAAGATATACAGTGGTACCTCGGAAGTCAAACGGAATCCATGCCAGAAGTCCGTTTGACTTCCAAAACATTCGGAAACCAAGGCGCGGCTTCCGATTGGCTGCAGGAGCTTCCTGCACTCGATCCAAAGCCGCGGAAGCCCCGTCGGACATTTGGGCTCCAAAGAACATTCACAAACCGGAACACTCACTTCCGGGTTTGTGGCGTTCGGGAGCCAAAACATTCGAGTCGCAAGGCGTTTGGGATCCAAGGTACGACTGTATTGGTAAGGGGTCCCCACAGGTAACATGGGGGGGGGGGAGAATGATGGGGGGATCGGGAGAGACAGGGAAGCCCGGAGGGAACGCCCCACCTAGCCCAGCTCCCACCCCAAGCCAATATCACCAGTGGCTGGAGCAAAAGAGCAGAGGAACCATGCACCGGGGACCGGCTGGGGGCTAGAAGAACGCGGCGTGGACCCTCCCCTGCCAGTGCAAGGGGGGCACAGCAAAAACCATGCTTTATCTTATTTAGTTTATTTTCAGTCCATTTCTTATCCGTATTTTAAAACCCTAGGAACCCAGGTAGGCGGCCTGAACCACTGGAGCTCATTTCCTGGAACTGCCACCTCAGCCCTGAACTAGGGACCCAACACCAAGCCCTGGGGGTCCCACGGGAGAATTCAAACTGCCCCTTTTTCTTGTTCCCTTCTCTCTCTCTCTCTCTCTCTCTCTCTCTCTCTCTCTCTCTCTCTCTCTCCTCCTTCTTCTTTAGTTATACAAACAACCCTCCCTTTTTTATTAATACATTATTACTCATTATTCATCCATTTCTATTCACTTCTTACTCATTTACTCATTTTCATTATTATTACTTTCTCTTTTTTTTTAAAAAAAAGTTTTTTTTAAAAATTTCTCATTAAAGAATTCTCTCTATATATCTACTTTTCCATCCCCACTCCCCCCTTTTTCTATTTACTTATTAAAATGGTTTTTTTCTTTTCCTTCTCTTTTCTGAACAAACAATTTTCAGTAGGATTTTTTATGTTTTCTTTTTCTTTCTTTCTTCTTTTTCTCTCTATCTCTTTTCTCTCTTTCTTATCTTTTCTTTTCCATCTTGTCTTTTGTCTCACACTATAACTTGAACCACCACAGCGACTTTTGATTTTTAAATAGAATTCCATTAGCCTTTACATTTTTAACTTTTGACTCTTATCTGCAAACCCGCAGCCCCACCTCCCCACCTTAACACTGGGAGGGCCATGTCCCCGGAATTTGTGAAGACAGGATTCTCAAAAATACCTCTGGCTTGCGGCTCCTGGAGTGTTGCTGGCAACAGCTGGAGTTTTTCTTCAAGCTCCTGGACCTTCATACGCAATGCTTCATCATCCTTAAGTACTGCTTCCGCCCCCATCTTACGGCTATTGGGCGCCTTCTTCAGTATTTCAACATCCTGGAGAGGACAGACACTTCCTGCTAGACATTTACTCCAGACATTTACAGAAGGCACAGAGGCACTGGTTGAAGAAGTTGGGAATGAGCAGACAGTGCTATTGCTGAGAAGGAGCTCCACCCCAGGGTGCTAAAGAGCTCTTTCCCTAGCCTGCAGGTGCCAGAAGGCCAAGCACTCGTGTTGCAGTGGTGGTACTTCAGAGGAGAATGAGAAAAGGCTGCTCTGGATTCTGGGTATATAAATGGCCTTGCCTGAAGCTGTGGATTGTGCTCTGCATTAGCAGAGAGGCTCTACTTAGTTGCAAATGAAGCACATTTCAGTCATTATAGAAACCGGTGTTTCCATGCATGCTTGTTCAGGAACTCTGTGAACTAGACAGCCGCTGTTTTAAACTAACCCTTTTTCTGGCAGGTTAAATGATTAAAGTTGACTTGATTCACTTCATCCGCCAACTACCCTTCTAAGCAACCAGAGCAATTGCAAATAAAAGGCTCTCCAACCGCTCGCTATCCCTATCTGCAAGCAAGCTCTCCCACAAAATGGGGGGGGACAGGGGATCCCCGCTGCTGTGCTTTGCCTCAACGCCCCAAAGACAAGCCGTCCAGCTGGAGAAAAGGGGGGAGGGGTGTACGCCACAGGAACGGCCAAGAAAGTTGTTTTTTGCTCAGCAATGAGACGTTAAAGCAGACATACCTTCGTCTGGGTCTCTTCTCTCTCGAGTCGGGCTCTCCCTCTACTCAGCGGCGGCGGCTGCAGCAAGGTCGGGGCACCCCCCCAGCCAGCGGATTGGCTGGCTGGAACTGGCTGGAATGTCCCCGGATTTAATTAATGTCCCCGGATGTAGTCGGGACCTCCGATGCTGCTTGCTGCCATGGCGTCAGCCATTTTGCAGCGCAGGAAGTCCCCAGGCGTAAATCCGGGGACATTCCGGGGACAAATTTCTGCCGGGGACAGATTGCTGAATCCGGGGACTCTCCCTGGCAACTGGGGATGCCTGGTAAGCCTCCTTCTGGCCTTACCTGAGCAGCAAGTGCAGCTTGTCCTGGATCACCGTGGATCCCTTCAGCTGCCATCAAGCTCCCAGGTGTGGATCTGTTGTCCTGACCTGATTTTTAAATAGAATTCCATTAGCCTTTACATTTTTAACTTTTAACTCTTTATCTGCAAACCCGCAACCCCACCTCCCCACCTTAACACTGGGAGGGCCATGTCCCCGGAATTTGTGAAGACAGGATTCTCAAAAATACCTCTGGCTTGCGGCTCCTGGAGTGTTGCTGGCAACGCCTGGAGTTTCTCTTCAAGCTCCCAGAGCTTCACAAGGAATCTTTGAGTTTCCTTAAATACTGTTTCAGCTCCTTGCCACACCCCAGCCAAAAGAGCTGCTATCACTGAGAAAAAGAAGGGAGCATCTGTGCATGTCATTCCGGTCAAGTTGCACCAAAGTGGGACTTGTTCATCTGAGCTCCCCAAGCTGGTTTTTCTAATTGTTTGACTGGGGTTGTTTGTTGGTTTTTCTTTAATTTGGAGCAAGGCCTCTTTATGTGCCCTTTCAATCCCCAAGAGCCAGCACTGTAAATCAGTTTTAAGGGAGTCTTAGAAGCACAGCTGCCGCCACCCCCCACCCCCCAACATCACCAGCAGTTACACATACAGGCTTTTAAAACTTATTTAATATCTTTTTTAAAAAGTTAACCTTGTAATTCCTAAATCATTTTAAACACTTTGAAATACTTCCTAAAATTCTGCTTTTTAACATTTATGTAAATGATGTAATAAAGGAACCCAAATGGCCAGATATTTCCCTCTTTCAGTTTTATCCCGTAATGTGTCCATTTTGCTACATGCCAACGATACGGTGTTGTTAGCACAAACGCAAGTGGGTATGAGGCGATTACTAAAGAACTTTGGGGGACTGTGTCGTAACAAAGATTTGAATACAAATTATTCCAAGACAAAAGCCGTAGTATTGGGGGCACAGCCCAGGAAGCAGAAATGGCTCCTAAATGGACAAGCCATTGAACAAGTCAGGCATTTCAACTACAGTGGTACCTCTGGTTGCGAACGGGATCCATTCCGGAGCCCCATTCGCATCATGAGCAGAACGCAACCCGCGTCTGCGCGTGTGTGGGTCGCGATTTGCAGCTTCTGCGCATGCGCGTGACATCATTCTGTGCGTCTGCACATGCGCGAGCAGCGAAACCTGGAAGTAACCCGTTCCATTACTTCCGGGTCGCCGCGGGACGCAACCTGAAAAGACGTAACCTGAACCGAGCGGAAGAGGAGGAATGACTGTATTTGAGGATTTGCTTCTCTGATAGGAGTACCGGGTCTCATCAGATGACAGCCTCGGCCTTGAAGGCATCAAGATCTGCACAAGCAATTCTTAGCTTTACCAGAACTGAAGGCGGCAATGGGATTGCCCCTGCTCCGAGAAGATATACAGTGGTACCTCGGAAGTCAAACGGAATCCATGCCAGAAGTCCGTTTGACTTCCAAAACATTTGGAAACCAAGGCGCGGCTTCCAATTGGCTGCAGGAGCTTCCTGCACTCGATCCAAAGCCGCGGAAGCCCCGTCGGACATTTGGGCTCCAAAGAACATTCACAAACTGGAACACTCACTTCCGGGTTTGTGGCGTTCGGGAGCCAAAACATTCGAGTCGCAAGGCGTTTGGGATCCAAGGTACGACTGTATTGGTAAGGGGTCCCCACAGGTAACATGGGGGGGAGGAGAATGATGGGGGGATCGGGAGAGACAGGGAAGCCCGGAGGGAACGCCCCACCTAGCCCAGCTCCCACCCCAGGCCAATATCACCAGCGGCTGGAGCAAAAGAGCAGAGGAACCATGCACCGGGGACCGGCTGGGGGCTAGAAGAACGCGGCGTGGACCCTCCCCTGCCAGTGCAAGGGGGGCACAGCAAAAACCATGCTTTATCTTATTTAGTTTATTTTCAGTCCATTTCTTATCCGTATTTTAAAACCCTAGGAACCCAGGTAGGCGGCCTGAACCACTGGAGCTCATTTCCTGGAACTGCCACCTCAGCCCTGAACTAGGGACCCAACACCAAGCCCTGGGGGTCCCACGGGAGAATTCAAACTGCCCCTTTTTCTTGTTCCCTTCTCTCTCTCTCTCTATCTCTCTCTCTCTCTCTCTCTCTCTCTCTCCTCCTTCTTCTTTAGTTATACAAACAACCCTCCCTTTTTTATTAATACATTATTACTCATTATTCATCCATTTCTATTCACTTCTTACTCATTTACTCATTTTCATTATTATTACTTTCTCTTTTTTTTAAAAAAAAGTTTTTTTAAAAATTTCTCATTAAAGAATTCTCTCTATATATCTACTTTTCCATCCCCACTCCCCCCTTTTTCTATTTACTTATTAAAATGGTTTTTTTCTTTTCCTTCTCTTTTCTGAACAAACAATTTTCAGTAGGATTTTTTATGTTTTCTTTTTCTTTCTTTCTTCTTTTTCTCTCTATCTCTTTTCTCTCTTTCTTATCTTTTCTTTTCCATCTTGTCTTTTGTCTCACACTATAACTTGAACCACCACAGCGACTTTTGATTTTTAAATAGAATTCCATTAGCCTTTACATTTTTAACTTTTGACTCTTATCTGCAAACCCGCAGCCCCACCTCCCCACCTTAACACTGGGAGGGCCATGTCCCCGGAATTTGTGAAGACAGGATTCTCAAAAATACCTCTGGCTTGCGGCTCCTGGAGTGTTGCTGGCAACAGCTGGAGTTTTTCTTCAAGCTCCTGGACCTTCATACGCAATGCTTCATCATCCTTAAGTACTGCTTCCGCCCCCATCTTACGGCTATTGGGCGCCTTCTTCAGTATTTCAACATCCTGGAGAGGACAGACACTTCCTGCTAGACATTTACTCCAGACATTTACAGAAGGCACAGAGGCACTGGTTGAAGAAGTTGGGAATGAGCAGACAGTGCTATTGCTGAGAAGGAGCTCCACCCCAGGGTGCTAAAGAGCTCTTTCCCTAGCCTGCAGGTGCCAGAAGGCCAAGCACTCGTGTTGCAGTGGTGGTACTTCAGAGGAGAATGAGAAAAGGCTGCTCTGGATTCTGGGTATATAAATGGCCTTGCCTGAAGCTGTGGATTGTGCTCTGCATTAGCAGAGAGGCTCTACTTAGTTGCAAATGAAGCACATTTCAGTCATTATAGAAACCGGTGTTTCCATGCATGCTTGTTCAGGAACTATGTGAACTAGACAGCCGCTGTTTTAAACTAACCCTTTTTCTGGCAGGTTAAATGATTAAAGTTGACTTGATTCACTTCATCCGCCAACTACCCTTCTAAGCAACCAGAGCAATTGCAAATAAAAGGCTCTCCAACTGCTCGCTATCCCTATCTGCAAGCAAGCTCTCCCACAAAATGGGGGGGGGACAGGGGATCCCCGCTGCTGTGCTTTGCCTCAACGCCCCAAAGACAAGCCGTCCAGCTGGAGAAAAGGGGGGAGGGGTGTACGCCACAGGAACGGCCAAGAAAGTTGTTTTTTGCTCAGCAATGAGACGTTAAAGCAGACATACCTTCGTCTGGGTCTCTTCTCTCTCGAGTCGGGCTCTCCCTCTACTCAGCGGCGGCGGCTGCAGCAAGGTCGGGGCACCCCCCCAGCCAGCGGATTGGCTGGCTGGAACTGGCTGGAATGTCCCCGGATTTAATTAATGTCCCCGGATGTAGTCGGGACCTCCGATGCTGCTTGCTGCCATGGCGTCAGCCATTTTGCAGCGCAGGAAGTCCCCAGGCGTAAATCCGGGGACATTCCGGGGACAAATTTCTGCCGGGGACAGATTGCTGAATCCGGGGACTCTCCCTGGCAACTGGGGATGCCTGGTAAGCCTCCTTCTGGCCTTACCTGAGCAGCAAGTGCAGCTTGTCCTGGATCACCGTGGATCCCTTCAGCTGCCATCAAGCTCCCAGGTGTGGATCTGTTGTCCTGACCTGATTTTTAAATAGAATTCCATTAGCCTTTACATTTTTAACTTTTAACTCTTTATCTGCAAACCCGCAACCCCACCTCCCCACCTTAACACTGGGAGGGCCATGTCCCCGGAATTTGTGAAGACAGGATTCTCAAAAATACCTCTGGCTTGCGGCTCCTGGAGTGTTGCTGGCAACGCCTGGAGTTTCTCTTCAAGCTCCCAGAGCTTCACAAGGAATCTTTGAGTTTCCTTAAATACTGTTTCAGCTCCTTGCCACACCCCAGCCAAAAGAGCTGCTATCACTGAGAAAAAGAAGGGAGCATCTGTGCATGTCATTCCGGTCAAGTTGCACCAAAGTGGGACTTGTTCATCTGAGCTCCCCAAGCTGGTTTTTCTAATTGTTTGACTGGGGTTGTTTGTTGGTTTTTCTTTAATTTGGAGCAAGGCCTCTTTATGTGCCCTTTCAATCCCCAAGAGCCAGCACTGTAAATCAGTTTTAAGGGAGTCTTAGAAGCACAGCTGCCGCCACCCCCCACCCCCCAACATCACCAGCAGTTACACATACAGGCTTTTAAAACTTATTTAATATCTTTTTTAAAAAGTTAACCTTGTAATTCCTAAATCATTTTAAACACTTTGAAATACTTCCTAAAATTCTGCTTTTTAACATTTATGTAAATGATGTAATAAAGGAACCCAAATGGCCAGATATTTCCCTCTTTCAGTTTTATCCCGTAATGTGTCCATTTTGCTACATGCCAACGATACGGTGTTGTTAGCACAAACGCAAGTGGGTATGAGGCGATTACTAAAGAACTTTGGGGGACTGTGTCGTAACAAAGATTTGAATACAAATTATTCCAAGACAAAAGCCGTAGTATTGGGGGCACAGCCCAGGAAGCAGAAATGGCTCCTAAATGGACAAGCCATTGAACAAGTCAGGCATTTCAACTACAGTGGTACCTCTGGTTGCGAACGGGATCCATTCCGGAGCCCCATTCGCATCATGAGCAGAACGCAACCCGCGTCTGCGCGTGTGTGGGTCGCGATTTGCAGCTTCTGCGCATGCGCGTGACATCATTCTGTGCGTCTGCACATGCGCGAGCAGCGAAACCTGGAAGTAACCCGTTCCATTACTTCCGGGTCGCCGCGGGACGCAACCTGAAAAGACGTAACCTGAACCGAGCGGAAGAGGAGGAATGACTGTATTTGAGGATTTGCTTCTCTGATAGGAGTACCGGGTCTCATCAGATGACAGCCTCGGCCTTGAAGGCATCAAGATCTGCACAAGCAATTCTTAGCTTTACCAGAACTGAAGGCGGCAATGGGATTGCCCCTGCTCCGAGAAGATATACAGTGGTACCTCGGAAGTCAAACGGAATCCATGCCAGAAGTCCGTTTGACTTCCAAAACATTTGGAAACCAAGGCGCGGCTTCCAATTGGCTGCAGGAGCTTCCTGCACTCGATCCAAAGCCGCGGAAGCCCCGTCGGACATTTGGGCTCCAAAGAACATTCACAAACTGGAACACTCACTTCCGGGTTTGTGGCGTTCGGGAGCCAAAACATTCGAGTCGCAAGGCGTTTGGGATCCAAGGTACGACTGTATTGGTAAGGGGTCCCCACAGGTAACATGGGGGGGAGGAGAATGATGGGGGGATCGGGAGAGACAGGGAAGCCCGGAGGGAACGCCCCACCTAGCCCAGCTCCCACCCCAGGCCAATATCACCAGCGGCTGGAGCAAAAGAGCAGAGGAACCATGCACCGGGGACCGGCTGGGGGCTAGAAGAACGCGGCGTGGACCCTCCCCTGCCAGTGCAAGGGGGGCACAGCAAAAACCATGCTTTATCTTATTTAGTTTATTTTCAGTCCATTTCTTATCCGTATTTTAAAACCCTATGAACCCAGGTAGGCGGCCTGAACCATTGGAGCTCATTTCCTGGAACCGCCGCCTCAGCCCTGAACTAGGGACCCGACACCAAGCCCTGGGGGTCCCACGGGAGAAAGCAAACTGCCCCTTTTTCTTGTTCCCTTCTCTCTCTCTCTCTCTCTCTCTCTCTCTCTCTCTCTCTCTCCTCCTTCTTCTTTAGTTATACACACAACCCTCCCTTTTTTATTAATACATTATTACTCATTATTCATCCATTTCTATTCACTTCTTACTCATTTACTCATTTTCATTATTATTACTCATTTTTCTCTTTTTTAAAAAAAGGTTTTTTTAATTTCTCATTAAAGAATTCTATATATATATCTACTTTTCCATCCCCACTCCCCACCCCCTTTCCTCAAAAATACCTCTTGCTTGCGGCTCCTGGAGTATTGCAGGCAATGGCTGGAGGTTTTCTACAAGCTCCTGGACCTTCATACACAATGCTTCATCATCCTTAAGTACTGTTTCCGCCCCCGTCTTAGGGCTATTGGGCGCCTTCTTCAGTATTTCAACATCCTGGAGAGGACAGACACTTCCTGCTAGACATTTACTCCAGACATTTACAGAAGGCACAGAGGCACTGCTTGAAGAAGTTGGGAATGAGCAGACAGTGCTATTGCTGAGAAGGAGCTCCACCCCAGGGTGCTAAAGAGCTCTTTCCCTAGCCTGCAGGTGCCAGAAGGCCAAGCACTGGTGTTCCAGTGGTGGTACTTCAGAGGAGTATGAGAAAAGGCTGCTCTGGATTCTGGGTATATAAATGGCCTTGCCTGAAGCTGTGGATTGTGCTCTGCATTAGCAGAGAGGCTCTACTTAGTTGCAAATGAAGCACATTTCAGTCATTATAGAAACCGGTGTTTCCATGCATGCTTGTTCAGGAACTCTGTGAACTAGACAGCCGCTGTTTTAAACTAACCCTTTTTCTGGCAGGTTAAACGATTAAAGTTGACTTGATTCACTTCATCCGCCAACTACCCTTCTAAGCAACCAGAGCAATTACAAATAAAAGGCTCTCCAACCGCACGCTATCCCTATCTGCAAGCAAGCTCTCCCACAAAGTGGGGGGGGGGGACAGGGGATCCCCTCTGCTGTGCTTTGCCTCAACGCCCCAAAGACAAGCCGTCCAGCTGGAGAAAAGGGGGGAGGGGTGTACACCACAGGAACGGCAAAGAACACTGTCTTTTGCTCAGCAATGAGGCGTTAAAGCAGACATACCTTCCTCTGGGTGTGCTCTCTCGAGTCGGGCTCTCCCTCTACTTAGCGGCAGCGGCTGCAGCAAGGTCGGGGCACCCCCCCCCAGCCAGCGGATTGGCTGGCTGGAACTGGCTGGAATGTCCCCGGATTTAATTAATGTCCCCGGATGTAGTCGGGACCTCCGTTGCTGCTTGCTGCCATGGCGTCAGCCATGTTGCAGCGCAGGAAGTCCCCAGGCGTAAATCCGGGGACATTCCGGGGACAAATTTCTGCCGGGGACAGATTGCTGAATCCGGGGACTCTCCCTGGCAACCAGGGACGCCTGGTAAGCCTCCTTCTGGCCTTACCTGAGCAGCAAGTGCAGCTTGTCCTGGATCACCGTGGATCCCTTCAGCTGCCATCAAGCTCCCAGGTGTGGATCTGTTGTCCTGACCTGATTTTTAAATAGAATTCCATTAGCCTTTACATTTTTAACTTTTGACTCTTATCTGCAAACCCGCAGCCCCACCTCCCCACCTTAACACTGGGAGGGCCATGTCCCCGGAATTTGTGAAGACAGGATTCTCAAAAATACCTCTGGCTTGAGGCTCCTGGAGTGTTGCTGGCAACGCCTGGAGTTTCTCTTCAAGCTCCTGGAGATTCACGCGGAATGTTTGAGTTTCCTTAAATACTGTTTCAGCTGCATGCCACACCTCAGCCAAAAGAGCTGCTATCACTCAAAAAAAGTTTAAAAAGTTTTTTTTAAAATTTCTCATTAGAGAATTCTATATATATATATAAGTACTTTTCCTTCCCCACTCCCCCAGTTTTTCTATTTATTTATTACAATGTTCTTTTTCTTTTCCTTCTCTTTTCTGAACAAACAAACAAACCATTTTCAGTAGGATTTTTTGTGTTTTCTTTTTCTCTCTATCTCTTTTCTCTCTTCCTTATCTTTTCTTTTCCATCTTGTCTTTTGTCTCACACTATAAGTTGAACCACCACAGCGACTTTTGATTTTTAAATAGAATTCCATTAGCCTTTACATTTTTAACTTTTGACTCTTATCTGCAAACTCCCAACCCCACCTCTCCACCTTAACACTGGGAGGGCCATGTCCCCGGAATTTGTGAAGACATGATTCTCAAAAATACCTCTTCCTTGTGGATCCTGGAGTATTTCTGGCAACAGCTGGAGTTTTTCTTCAAGCTCCTGGACCTTCATACGCAATGCTTGATCATCCTTAAGTACTGTTTCCGCCCCCGTCTTAGGGCTATTGGGCGCCTTCTTCAGTATTTCAACATCCTGGAGAGGACAGACACTTCCTGCTAGACATTTACTCCAGACATTTACAGAAGGCACAGAGGCACTGGTTGAAGAAGTTGGGAATGAGCAGACAGTGCTATTGCTGAGAAGGAGCTCCACCCCAGGGTGCTAAAGAGCTCTTTCCCTAGCCTGCAGGTGCCAGAAGGCCAAGCACTCGTGTTGCAGTGGTGGTACTTCAGAGGAGAATGAGAAAAGGCTGCTCTGGATTCTGGGTATATAAATGGCCTTGCCTGAAGCTGTGGATTGTGCTCTGCATTAGCAGAGAGGCTCTACTTAGTTGCAAATGAAGCACATTTCAGTTATTATAGAAACCGGTGTTTCCATACATGCTTGTTCAGGAACTCTGTGAACTAGGCAGCCTCTGTTTCAAACTGGCCCTTTTTCTGGCAGGTTAAACGATTAAAGTTGACTTGATTCACTTCAGCCGCCAACTACCCTTCTAAGCAACCAGAGCAATTACAAATAAAAGGCTCTCCAACCGTGCGCTATCCCTATCTGCAAGCAAGCTCTCCCACAAAGTGGGGGGGGGACAGGGGATCCCCGCTGCTGTGCTTTACCTCACAGCCCCAAATACAAGCCATCCAGCTGGAGAAAAGGGGGGAGGGGTGTACGCCACAGGAACGGCCAAGAACGCTGTTTTTTGCTCAGCAATGAGACGTTAAAGCAGACATACCTGTGAGGAGAACCTGAGCTTACAGGGTTAAACAGCTCAGAATGTACGCCCTGCCTACTATTGGGAGGGGGGAGATTCTGCGTCATATCCGAGAGTCTCCAGCCTTTGTTCTTTCTCTCTACTTTCGCTTTTGAGGAGAGTGCACGTGTTTTCACGATGCTGTTCGACAATGGATAGTTTCTGCTTAAATAAAACTGCTTTTAGCTGCTAAGATCCTGAGTGGACTTTATTTAAGCACACTGAAGGAAAGCACTTGAGTTTGCAGCTTTCTCTGACCGCTGCTTAACTCTGCGTTTGCTCAGAGCTTCGGAATGTGGCCCTTTGAAGTGCGGAGGCCTGGGCGGTAGCTGCGCAGCCGAAGCGGGCTGGACGCCAGGACTTATCTGAGCAATAAATCTTCTTCAGGTTATGGGCGACAGTTACTGCAATTAGAGGAAGCTTCTTTGAAGCCTGCTTTGAAGTACTGTGTGCTTTAAAAGGCTGTGAAACTTGAGAAGCTGCTGTTTTTTGCTCCCCGTCACTGTGGCTCCCCCTCCCATCTTGTGAGAGAATGTCCAGTGGAGGCACAGGAACAGCCGAAGGCCGTCTCCCGTAGCAACCAGATAAAGGGCTCTTCTTCAAAGCGTGGGAAAGGCAAGCCGAAGGCAGCTGGCAGAGACACTGAACATAAACATTTGGCAGCCTCTATGGCTGCAGTCAAGAGTTGTCAACAGGATGCTGTGCTGGCTTTTGTGATCGACAGTGGAGCGTCCCATCACCTAGTGCCATCTGCAGGATTCCTGGAGAACTGCACCTCTGTATCTTCTGGGAAGACTGTCTGTTTAGCAGATGGGACTCGACACCCACTCACGCAGACTGGCTCACTGTTTTGTTCTTTCTTACAGGATTCAATCCAGGCTTTTGTTGTTCCAGGACTGTCCTGCACATTGCTGTCTGTCAGCGCCCTTCTTGCTGAGAACTACAGAGTGTGTTTTGAGAACAATAAGTGTTCTATTTCTAAGAATGGACAGCAACTAGTCAGTGTTGAATGTAAAGACAGGTTGTTTGTGATAGATGCTTCTTTTGCAGGTACAGGTGACACGGAGGTGGCTCAAGCACAGTGTGCCAACGTTCCAGTTCATGATGCGTGTGCTCACTTATGGCACCGACGCATGGCTCACGTGTCCTGCGGGTCAGTGAAGAAGATCCCAGAGTGTACGCAAGGGTGCAAAATGAAATCATGTGCTAAGTTTCTAGATTGCAGAGCGTGCAAGTCTGCAAAGGTAAAAATGTGCACATACCCTAGGTCTGAGAGGGTGACCACTAGGGCTTTTCAGTTAATTCATGCAGATTTGTGTGGTCCGATGTCTGTGACCAGTATGGGCGGAGCCAAATATGCGCTGGTTCTGATTGATGACCATACACGCAACTCCTGGATCTTCACGATCCAACACAAAAATGAAGCTGCGCCGCTAATCAAAGACTGGATTGCGGCTGTGGAACTGCAGTTTTCCACACGGGTGCAAAACTTTCAGAGCGATCGCGGTGGGGAGTTCACCGGGTCTGCACTGCAAAGTTTCTTCCGCAAAAAGGGGATTCAACACCGATTGTCCTCTCCACACAGTCCCCAACAAAACGGGATTGCGGAAAGACAGAACAGGACTCTAGGGGAGATGTCCGCAGCTCTTTTGTTTGATGCCGGGCTCCCACAGCGCTTTTGGGGGGAGGCTTGGCGAACGGCCAACTTTATTCTGAACAGGTCGTTCAATTCAGTGGTAGGTGACACACCCTACTTCTTGCTGCATGGAAAGAAGCCGAAAGTGCACTACTTCCGCGTTTTTGGCTGTGAGGCTTGGGTCCTCATACCAAAGGCCAAACGCAAGAAAGGTGAACCCAAGTCCCAAAAGATGATTTTCTGTGGGTATGAGCCAGGGACCAAGGGGTGGAGGTTTGCTTATCCGTCAGGGAATCAGTCCAGGATTCAGCTCAGCAACAGTGCTGAATTCTGTGAGCAGAGTGGCTGGGCAAGGATACATGGGAACCCTGACATCCTGTCAGAGAGTCTGCTTGACTCTGCCGATGAAGGAGAGGAAGAGGTTGAACCTGCTACTGAGGCCCAGAGTCCAGACCCAGTGCAGGCAGAGGGGAGAACTTCTCCCAAGGCTGTGAAGATTGAGCAACGCAGTGCTATATCTTCCCCCACAGGTTCGGCTGAGAAGTCCAGAAGGCGCAGTAAGTCAGAGGGGGAGCTCTCTGATGCCAAGGACGTTCTGGCTGGCCCCAGTGGGTCAGAGGGGGTTCCTGAAGTAGTGCTGCGCCGTTCAGCTCGGACGACCAAGGGGAAACCTCCTGAAAGGTTTGCCGTCACTAGCGTGTGGGTCGGAATGGCACAGTGTGAACCCGAGAGTTTTGAGGATGTTCAGAAACTGCCTCAGGAAGAAGCCAGAAAATGGCATGAGGCGATGCAGAAGGAAATGAGCTCAATGGAGTCTCTAGGTGTGTTCTCCCTCACGAAGTTGCCGGTGGGCAAACAGGCCGTGGGTAGCCGCTGGGTTTACCGTCTTAAGCCCACAGCGACAGGAGAACCGCAGTATAAGGCCAGATTAGTGGCGAGAGGATTCACGCAGCGCAGGGGGTTGCATTATACGGAAGTTTATGCTCCCACCTGTAGGAGTGAATCTCTACGTTTGCTCTTGGCCGTTGCTGCACAAAGAGGTTTGCTGGTGCATCATTTTGATGTGGATGTTGCTTACTTGAACTCAGACCTCCAGGAGGATTTGTACATGCTTCCTCCTCCAGGGTTTGAGGGCAATGAGCAAGGTACTGTGTGGAAACTTCACAAGTCAATTTACGGCCTGAAGCAGTCGGCCAGGAATTGGAACTTGTGCCTGAATGAAGCTTTGGAGAAGCTAGGTGTAATGGGAATTGGGGTTGCTTGTGCGTAAATTCCAAACTGCTCCCAGCTGTTGGGGTAGCTAAACCTTTCCCTGATTTGACAGCCCTTACAAGGCGACTGTCTCAGTCACTGGCAGAATCCGTCAGTGGGCGTTCCCTAAACTTCTTCCAACATAAAAGCTGTTTGACGCCAAGTCTCCTCCTAGCCTCCCTGCGCGGAAGTCTCCTGCGCAGAGTGGGCATGGCCAGCGGAGGTCCTGGGCTCTCCCCGCTGGACCCTGTGGAAGGGTCTTGGAGCCCTCTCTCCGAAGACCTTCCCTCCTCCCCTTCTTTCCTGGTGTCACGCCGATTTCCTTCCCCAAGGGAAGTGTTCTCCCTCTCCCTGCTGGTCCCTTCTCCTGCATCGTTGGAGAGCCCTACCTCCACTCTGGGCTCCGATGTCAGTTCCCTGACACTAGGTTTCAGGAAGAGTCTTGCTGACAGTTGCCTGTTCCTTAGAGGATCAGGAGACTCACAGGAACTGGTGTTATTTTACGTTGATGACATCATCCATATTGGAAAGGCAGACAAACAGGTGCAGAAGTTTGCCAAAGAGCTTGGGAAGCGGTTTCAGCTCAAGAACCTGGGTGCAGTAAAGATCTACCTAGGCGTCCAGATAGCGAGAACTGAGGATGGTAGCTTCTTGCTCAGTCAGAAAGGCAAGATTGAGCAGTTGCTTGAGAAGTGCAGAATGTCCGATTGTGCAGGAGTTCAGACACCCATGGAGACGAACTTCGTGAAAGAGAGCCAGCAAGCAGAAAGTGCCGAGTTTGAGAATGCTGAGCTCTTTCAGTCAGCTCTAGGTAGTCTGTTGTATCTGTCCCAATGGAGCAGACCAGACATTGCCTTTGCTACCAACCTGCTAAGTAGGGAAGCGTCAAAGCCCAGTGTGAGTGCTTGGCACGGTATCAAGCGGGTACTGCGCTACCTGCAGCATACCAAAGACTTCTGTCTTAAGCTGCCAGCTGAAGGTGAGCCGAAGCTCACATGCTATGCGGACAGTGACTGGGCAAATTCGCAGGACCGCAAGTCTGTGTCTGGGTTGGTGGTAAAGTTTGGGAAGTCACTAGTTGGGTGGAAGTCCCGGAAGCAAAGTCTCATTGCGCTGTCTTCTACTGAGGCTGAATTCAGCGCACTGTCAGATTTGTGACGGGAACTAGAGTTCTATAGATGCTTGGTGCAAGAGATCAATGGGGATTGTAGCTTGCCCATCACGGTTTGGGAAGACAATCAACCTTGTTTGAAATTGGCTGAATCTGCGCAATTTAAGGCCAGAACCAAGCATCTGGACATACGTTTCCAAAATGTGTGTCAGAGTGTTCAGTCAGGTTTGATTCGGCTGAAGTCTTGTGCCAGTCACAGTAACTTGGCCGATGGATTTACCAAGCCTTTAAGCTTCCAGCGTCATGGGGAGTTTTGTGGTGGTTTGGAGTTGGGGGTAAGTTCTGTACATACTTTCCCCACAGTAGCGCAGGGCGAGAGGGGGTGTGAGGAGAACCTGAGCTTAGAGGGTTAAACAGCTCAGAGTGTACGCCCTGCCTACTATTGGGAGGGGGGAGATTCTGCGTCATATCCGAGAGTCTCCAGCCTTTGTTCTTTCTCTCTACTTTCGCTTTTGAGGAGAGTGCACGTGTTTTCACGATGCTGTTCGACAATGGATAGTTTCTGCTTAAATAAAACTGCTTTTAGCTGCTAAGATCCTGAGTGGACTTTATTTAAGCACACTGAAGGAAAGCACTTGAGTTTGCAGCTTTCTCTGACCACTGCTTAACTCTGCATTTGCTCAGAGCTTCGGAATGTGGCCCTTTGAAGTGCAGAGGCCTGGCCGGTAGCTGCGCAGCCAAAGCTGGCTGGACGCCAGGACTTATCTGAGCAATAAATCTTCTTCAATACCTTCCTCTGGGTCTCTTCTCTCTCGGGTCAGGCTCTCCCTCTACTCAGCGGCAGCGGCTGCAGCAAGGTCGGGGCACCCACCCCCCCCAGCCAGCGGATTGGCTGGCTGGAACTGGCTGGAATGTCCCCGGATTTAATTAATGTCCCCGGATGTAGTCGGGACCTCCGATGCTGCTTGCTGCCATGGCGTCAGCCATGTTGCAGCGCAGGAAGTCCCCAGGCGTAAATCCGGGGACATTCCGGGGACAAATTTCTGCCGGGGAGAGATTGCTGAATCCGGGGACTCTCCCTGGCAACCGGGGACGTCTGGTAAGCCTCCTTCTGGTCTTACCTGAGCAGCAAGTGCAGCTTGTTCTGGATCACCGTGGATCCCTTCAGCTGCCATCAAGCTCCCAGGTGTGGATCTGTTGTCCTGACCTGATTTTTAAATAGAATTCCATTAGCCTTTACATTTTTAACTTTTGACTCTTATCTGCAAACCCGCAGCCCCACCTCCCCACCTTAACACTGGGAGGGCCATGTCCCCGGAATTTGTGAAGACAGGATTCTCAAAAATACCTCTGGCTTGCGGCTCCTGGAGTGTTGCTGGCAATGCCTGGAGTTTCTCTTCAAGCTCCTGGACCTTCATAGGCAATGCTTGAGTTTCCTTAAATACTGTTTCAGCTGCATGCCACACCTCAGCCAAAAGAGCTGCTATCATTCAAAAAAAGTTTTAAAAGTTTTTTTTTTTAATTTCTCATTAAAGAATTCTATATATATATAACTACTTTCCCCTTTTTCTATTTACTTATTACAATGGTTTTTTTCTTTTCCTTCTCTTTTCTGAACAAACAAACAAACCATTTTCAGTAGGATTTTTTGTGTTTTCTTTTTCTTTCTTTCTTCTTTTTCTCTCTATCTCTTTTCTCTGTTCCTTATCTGTAATGGTTCTAGGGGTTGGTCGTGCGTAAATCGACGCCACACCTGGCTGGGTTACCTGGGTGAAACCTTTCAGTCCGGACAGCCACTCACCCGTGGCTGTCTCAATCGCTGGCAGAATCCGTCAGTGGGCGTTTCTTGAACTTCTTCCAGCAAAGAAGCTCTTTGACGCCTAGTTGCCGCCTACTCTCCCTGCGCGGAAGCCTTCTGCGCAGGGAGGGTGTGGGCAGCGAAGGACCCGTGCTCTCCCCACTGGTCTCCAGCGAGGAGTCATGGAGCCACCTTGCCGATTCCCCCATCTGCCCACCTTCTCCACTGGTGCTACGCTGAATTCCTTCCCCAGAAGATGGGCTGATTCTCTCCCTCCCGAGACGCTCTCCGGAACCCCTCTGGAGCCTTCCCTCTCCCTCTGGCTCCGATGGCAATTCCCTGACATTATCTTTTCTATTCCATCTTGTCTCTTGTCTGACACTATAACTTGAACCACCACAGCGACTTTTGATTTTTAAATAGAATTCCATTAGCCTTTACATTTTTAACTTTTGACTCTTATCTGCAAACTCCAAACCCCACCTCCCCACCTTAACACTGGGAGGGCCATGTCCCCGGAATTTGTGAAGACAGGATTCTCAAAAATACCTCTTCCTTGCGGATCCTGGAGTATTTTTGGCAACAGCTGGAGTTTTTCTTCAAGCTCCTGGACCTTCATACACAATGCTTCATCATCCTTAAGTACTGTTTCCGCCCCCGTCTTAGGGCTATTGGGCGCCTTCTTCAGTATTTCAACATCCTGGAGAGGACAGACACTTCCTGCTAGACATTTACTCCAGACATTTACAGAAGGCACAGAGGCACTGGTTGAAGAAGTTGGGAATGAGCAGACAGTGCTATTGCTGAGAAGGAGCTCCACCCCAGGGTGCTAAAGAGCTCTTTCCCTAGCCTGCAGGTGCCAGAAGGCCAAGCGCTGGTGTTGCAGTGGTGGTACTTCAGAGGAGTATGAGAAAAGGCTGCTCTGGATTCTGGGTATATAAATGGCCTTGCCTGAAGCTGTGGATTGTGCTCTGCATTAGCAGAGAGGCTCTACTTAGTTGCAAATGAAGCACATTTCAGTCATTATAGAAACCGGTGTTTCCATGCATGCTTGTTCAGGAACTCTGTGAACTAGACAGCCGCTGTTTTAAACTGGCCCTTTTTCTGGCAGGTTAAACGATTAAAGTTGACTTGATTCACTTCATCCGCCAACTACCCTTCTAAGCAACCAGAGCAATTACAAATAAAAGGATCTCCAACCGTGCACTATCCCTTTCTGCAAGCGAGCTCTCCCACAAAGTGGGGGGGGACAGGGGATCCCCGCTGCTGTGCTTTGCCTCAACGCCCCAAAGACAAGCCGTGCAGCTGGAGAAAAGGGGGGAGGGGTGTACACCACAGGAACGGCCAAGAACGCTGTTTTTTGCTCAGCAATGAGGCGTTAAAGTAGACATACCTTCCTCTGGGTGTGCTCTCTCGAGTTGGGCTCTCCCTCTACTCAGCGGCGGCGGCTGCAGCAAGGTCGGTGCACCCCCCCCCCCAGCCAGCGGATTGGCTGGCTGGAACTGGCTGGAATGTCCCCGGATTTAATTAATGTCCCTGGATGTAGTCGGGACCTCCGATGCTGCTTGCTGCCATGGCGTCAGCCATGTTGCAGAGCAGGAAGTCCACAGGCGTAAATCCGGAGACATTCCGGGGACAAATTTCTGCCGGGAAAAATTGCTGAATCCGGGGACTCTCCCTGGCAACCGGGGACGCCTGCTAAGCCTCCTTCTGGCCTTACCTGAGCAGCAAGTGCAGCTTGTCCTGGATCACCGTGGATCCCTTCAGCTGCCATCAAGCTCCCAGGTGTGGATCTGTTGTCCTGACCTGATTTTTAAATAGAATTCCATTAGCCTTTACATTTTTAACTTTTGACTCTTATCTGCAAACCCGCAGCCCCACCTCCCCACCTTAACACTGGGAGGGCCATGTCCCCGGAATTTGTGAAGACAGGATTCTCAAAAATACCTCTGGCTTGCGGCTCCTGGAGTGTTGCTGGCAACGCCTGGAGTTTCTCTTCAAGCTCCTGGACCTTCATAGGCAATGCTTGAGTTTCCTTAAATATTGTTTCAGCTGCATGCCACACCTCAGCCAAAAGAGCTGCTATCACTCAAAAAAAGTTTTAAAAGTTTTTTTTTTTTTAATTCTCATTAAAGAATTCTATATATATATAACTACTATTCCATCCCCACTCCCCCCCTTTTTCTATTTACTTATTACAATGGTTTTTTTCTTTTCCTTCTCTTTTCTGAACAAACAAACAAACCGTTTTCAGTAGGATTTTTTGTGTTTTCTTTTTCTTTCTTTCTTCTTTTTCTCTCTATCTCTTTTCTCTGTTCCTTATCTTTTCTTTTCCATCTTGTCTTTTGTCTGACACTATAACTTGAACCACCACAGCGACTTTTGATTTTTAAACAGAATTCCATTAGCCTTTACATTTTTAACTTTTGACTCTTATCTGCAAACCCGCAGCCCCACCTCCCCACCTTAACACTGGGAGGGCCATGTTCCCGGAATTTGTGAAGACAGGATTCTCAAAAATACCTCTGGCTTGCGGCTCCTGGAGTGTTGCTGGCAACGCCTGGAGTTTCTCTTCAAGCTCCTGGACCTTCATAGGCAATGCTTGAGTTTCCTTAAATACTGTTTCAGCTGCATGCCACACCTCAGCCAAAAGAGCTGCTATCACTCAAAAAAAGTTTTAAAAGTTTTTTAAAAAAATTTCTCATTAAAGAATTCTATATATATATAACTACTATTCCATCCCCACTCCCCCCCTTTTTCTATTTACTTATTACAATGGTTTTTTTCTTTTCCTTCTCTTTTCTGAACAAACAAACAAACCATTTTCAGTAGGATTTTTTGTGTTTTCTTTTTCTTTCTTTCTTCTTTTTCTCTCTATCTCTTTTCTCTCTTCCTTATCTTTCCTTTTCCATCTTGTCTTTTGTCTGACACTATAACTTGAACCACCATAGCGACTTTTGATTTTTAAATAGAATTCCATTCGCCTTTATATTTTAAACTTTTGACTTTTACATTTTTAACTTTTAACTTTTGACAAGCTCCCAGGTGTGGATCTGTTGTCCTGACCTGAATACAAAAGAAGTGATTTTACATCTCCATTCCAACACGAAACGAAAGCCCAGAGCCTGGCTTCATGCTCCCCCTCATCTGGAATATGGTCACTTCCAGCCCCCTCCCAGCCCAAGGATCTCCTTGTAGAGGACTGCTTGTATGACAGAGAGGTTTTCTGTGGAGTGCTGTCTCCCTCTGCTGGTGCAAGCTGTTTCTCCAGCAGAAAAATGCTTCCTGGTAGATTGGAAGTGGCCACCCCTCTTTCCTGAACCCATTCCATATGCATCCCGACCCCAACTATCAGGATTTGCCATCTGGCCTGACTCTACAGTGCTGCTGATACACAAGATAGGCAATAGCCTGCCACTCACTAACCTAACTGCAGCCTTGCAGGAAAAGAATATAAGAGCAGCCAGAGATTTTGTAGTCCAGCCTATTCACATAAGCAGACCAGTCCCCTGCAGCGCACACCCTCCTACTCAAAACCAAGTCAGCTCACCGCCATAAACTGGGCCTCTTTCTCCTGCTTCACTTCTGAGATATTTCAGGGCAGGCTGGATTAAAGTCGGCTCACATTCCTGGCAAGGCTGTTTTCGTCCACGGAGTTTGTTCTATGAGACACATGAGCCAAATAGCCGAGGAGACAGTTTTTTAGCTGCCTGTCATTCATACACTTTATACTGAAAGGATTTCAGGGGCAGATGCTCTTTTTCTGCATGGAGGGTGGGGGTTTCCAAAGGGGCACTATTCAGACCTGCATTCATGGCTTATGAGTCGTCGCCATGTGACAACTGCACATCATGCTGATGTGTTGAAGGGCTGATGTTGCACTTCCAGGTAGAAGAGCTCGTTGGCATTATTTTAGGCTCTCTGTCAATTGACTTTGTGACATGATGGGGGGGGGGAGTTCTTATTTTTAGAGTATTTACCTGCAACCTATTATGTGGGAATCTCAAGGTACTTTACAACTAGGTCTGAAAATAGGCAAACATTGAAATGCAGCAGAATAAACAGGCCTACAGTAAAAAAAATATCTTTCAAAGCCCATATTGGCTGGCAGCAGCATCCCCCCAAATCCATGATGGATAAACACTTTCCCCACATGGAGCAGAATTGCACCCATGTTGGCAAAGGCCTCCTTTCTAGAAGGGGGAGCAGAGGCTGCCCCCACCCACTGCTCTCTTCTCCCAGGCATCTGAAGAGACAAACAGCTCCCCTTCTCTACCTGGCTCCATCTCTCACCAGGCCCAAGCAGTATGGCCAGGGGTCAGGGATGGGGGCAGTTGTCCAAACCAGCTGGAGAGACTCAAGGAGGCATTACAGCCTCAAAGCCCTTTCCCTACCTCTCAATCTGGACTTACCTGGCCTTGCCCCTGGCCGCCTTTAGCCAGATCAGCTGTGCTCGGAGCTGGGACAGACCCCTCTGGAGACTTAGAGGTAGAGGAAACAGCCTGGGTCCCCGCAAAGGTGATCACACTTTTCCTACTCCCAGACTGCAGGCTAGAGAATGTCGCTGCACGCTGGTGACCCGTTCCCTGGGTGGTGCACTGGGAAGAAGAAACCTCATCCAGTGATGGGAGGGAAGCACTTTGGCCAGTGCCATGGGGCCTTTCTTCGGAAAGCTGCTCGGGGACCTGCAATGGAGCACTGCCCAAGGAGGAGGAAATGTGGGAGGCCTGCTGGGAAGGCTGCTGGGACCCCGACTCTTCCTGGCTAAGGGAAGCAGCTCTTCCAGTGGTATCTCTGGGAACAGAGGGCATCAAAGTGAGCTGGCAATGAGAAGGCTCAGCCAGGTGGGAGCCGGAGGTCTCTGGGGTCGCACCCAGGGATTCGTTGGGCGAACTTTTCTTCTCCATTCTGTGGACACGAAGGCAAGTCTTCTGACCACTGTACCAGCTGGTTTCAAAGGCTATTTTTTATGAAAGCTTGAAAAACAAAGAAAACACAGTGTCAGATAGCAAGCATTTTGAAAACATAAAAATGAAAAGAAACAGAAGACGAAAAGCTTTCTTCTTTGTTGCAAAGTAATGCCCAAGAATAAGCCCAGAGTAGGTAGGCCTTTTTACTCCTGGGGAAATCACCGGCAATTTCATGCCAAATGCAGCAGAGGGAAGGGGCACAGGAGCTGCTATGAAACAGACGATCCTCAAATCACAGCTGTTTGATGCAGGGATGGAATCAATCCTTTTGCTTCAGTAAAAACCTCAAGGGTCGTAGGTTGTGCTTAAATGAAGTGGATGGTGTTACAAAGGATCTCAAAATGAAAGACCGTTTTTCGATTTGAAAACTGTTGAATGATCTTTACCTATCCTGGGAACAGTACATGAAGAACTACATGAAGATGATGTACAGATGGTATACAACACCAGTGCAGTTAGGGAAAATGTTCAAAACTAGTTCAAATATATGTTGGAAGTGTAAGGAAAAGGAGGGAATATTTTATCATATGTGGTGGGAGTGTAAGGTAATTAAAACATTTTGGGAAATGATATACAATGAATTGAAGAAAATACCCCATTTAACATTTGTTTAAAAACCCGAGGCATTTTTGTTGGGGATTGTAGGGAAAGATCTGCCAAAAAAGTTGAAAAACATCTTCATGTATGCGACAACGGCCGCGAGAGTTCTGGTTGCACAAGGATGGAAGACTGAAGAAACCCCAACTAAAGAATCATGACGAGAAAAGTTGATGGACTATGCAGAAGTGGCAAAATTGACATATAAGCTACAGGACAAGGATAACTGTGACTTTAAGGATGAATGGGAACCTTTTACAAAGTCTCTGAAGACGCAACAAAGTGAATTGGACTCCTTGGCAGGTTTTGAATAAACATCCACAATTTTTTTTTACTGATAATAATCAGCTCTACAGTTTGAGGATCTATACAACTTTGTAACATGCAGAAAACAGCAATATTAGAGAAATCAAAGACTGGAACTGAGGGAAGTTGGGAGGTGGAGTGGGGGGGTGGGTTCTGGGGGGGAGGGGGAAGGGGGAGGGAGGAAAAATGGGGGGGGGGACTAAGGATATGTTTTTGGATAATATGTCTTGTTATAACTTTGAATATATATATATTTTTAATATCCTGGGAACAGTACACCGCAGTGGTGGGCAGTTCCACAGACCCTCCTCCTCTGCTCAAAATGCATACAGACCCATCTTTGCGCGGGGAAGATCCAGACAAAAGGAGTCTGTTTTCAAAGTACCCGCGGAGGGGTTTCCATCCTCTTGCCTCCCCCTTGCCTCCCCTCCTTCCTGGGGGCTGGTCCCTCCCCGCCCTGTTCCTGGAGGGCAGCAGGAGGAGGGGGCTGCTGCAGCTGCCTCCTTTGGGGGCATGGCTCACCTTGCCTGCTCCTGCCCTCCTCCAACACACACAACCTTACCTGCCTCAGCCATCCATGGGGGCTTGAGAGTGTGTGAGCAGACTTTGTCATGGGAGGAGGCAGGCCTTGCAGAGGAGGAATGCTGGGGGCAGGCATTCAAACTCAGCCCTGAAGCTCACTGGGTGACCCTGGGCCAGGCACTCACGCTCAGCCTAACCTACCTCAAAGGGTTGTTGTGAGGATAAAATGGGGGGGGGGGAGAACTCTGCACACCAACTGGACCTCCTTGCAGGAAATGGGGGCTATAAATGTAATTGTGTTATTTGTACCCCACCCACCTCACTGGGTTTCCCCAGCCTCTCTGGGCGGCTTCCAACACATATTAAAACAACAAACATTCAAAGCCCCCCTATAAAGGGCTGCCTTCCAGAGGTTTGATAGTTGCTCATCTCCTTGTCACCTGTAGGGAGGGCGTTCCACAGAGAGGCTGCCACCACCGAGAAGGCCCTCCCTCTGCCTGGTTCCCTGCAACCTCGCTTCTCGCGGGGAGGGAACCACCAGAAGACCCTCGGAGGAGGACCTCCGGGCTGAAGGATGGGGGTGGAGATGCTCCTTCAGGTATACTGCGCTGAGCTTCCTGACCTAACATTTGCCTCGCTTAACATAATTAATTAGTAAGTGAAGTTTTCCTCTTCCATTCAAGCAGTACAGGAAGTAAGAACGTGCAAAAAGGAGTACTACTTCTAGAATTCCCAGCTCCTGACATAAAACAGCACAAAGGTTGCCTTTTCTTGACCATCAATCACCTGCGCAAAGTCCCTACACCACCCCCTATTGTGCTTCATTACAGCCCCATCGGTCAGGCCGGACACTGAGGTCCAGCGCTGAGGGCCTTCTGGTGGTTCCCTCATTGCGAGAAGCGAAGTTACAGGGAACCAGGCAGAGGGCTTCTCGGTAGTGGCGCCCGCCCTGTGGAATGCCCTCCCACCAGATGCCAAAGAAATAAACAAGTATACGACATTTAGAAGACACCTGAAGGCTGCCCTGTTTCGGGAAGCTTTTAATGACTGATGTTTTAATGTATTTTTAATCTTTTGCTGGAAGCCGCCCAGAGTGGCTAGGGAAACCCAGCCAGATGGGCCGGGTAGAAATAATTAAAAAATATAATTATTAAATTATTATACGCGTTAGAAACAGAATTTGAAGGGGCAGTCTTTTCTGGCATTGCCAAATGAAGCTGCTGACCCATTTCTAAGTCCTAAAATCCACAATTTCTCTGAATGCCTGAAAAACCCAGTGGTGCAGGACCTCCTAGCATGCCATCTGCTGGGGAACATTTCCTAGCACTTGGCTGGGAGCTGCTGCAGCGCTATAGTCAGGAAAGGCTTTCTGTATATCGGTAAGTCCCAACAGTTGAATAGGAACCTTCAAAAACAATGTATGTATTTGTATCTCATATGTTTTAAGCTATTTCACATGTCCACCAAGCACGAGAAACTGTCCCTTCATCTTCTTGACATTTCCAACAAATATTTGGTATGTTTACATGTATTCTAAATAACTTCTCGGGAGTTAGATGCCAACAATACTGAAATATATATATATTTAAAAGTCTATTTTAAGTCATAACTCAATTATTATTTTAACTCTTTAGTCCACATATGTTACCACTATTCCAACGGTACAATATAACCAAAAAAAGAGAAAATCTTGCCCCTTTAATCATGCACTTTTTAATCTGTTCCTCTTCCATTTAGGATTTCAACAAAAGTTTGTACATTTTTGATATCACATGATGTGCACAATTGTATCTCAAAACCCGTCTTCCACTCTTCCGTACCCCAAGTCTTCATTTCCAACTAGAATCTCTCAATCAATCAATCAATCAATCATTTATTTGTATGTTGCCTTTCCAAATTTCAAACCATGTGCAAGGCAGCTTACAAAAAAATTAAAATATTACATAACTGCAAACATAACAAAACTAGTCGTAAACAATGAACAAAATATCAAAAAGTACACAACGAAATTGAAAAAAAATCCACATAAATAATAAGATTCCATGGAAATCATATAATCCAAACTAAAGAGATAAAAAATTATCATCAGCAACAGCAACCCCCCCCCCCCCCCGGAAAAAGAACCCATAAACAACACCCCAACCCTCTTTTATTAAGTGTAAAAGAGAAACCCCTTGTTTAAATTTTACAATCTCCCCGTTTCCACTTTAAGAACTCTCAGTAGATTAACCATTTCTCTTTATCCGTCACCCTTTTGTCTATAAAAAGGGTCTTCTGGTGAAACAGAGCCTTTGTGTATAAACTAACTTTATATCTATTTTCAGATTCTTAATACGCCACACACGTCTAATACAGTGGTTCTCAAGGTGCGCATTTACTCTGACTTGATCTACCACAAATATCCAAGCCATCTAACCCTGAAATCCTAACCTTCTAATTCCAAGTCTCTTCTTTCTCAATATCCCCCATTCCGTTAACCGCACCAAGCAACAAGCTGTAAAATGCAAGTTTAAAATGCAAGCTTTCCTTTGCATCTCGCAGAACTTTAAATGTAATTCGTGGTTTTTTCACCTGTCCTCCAAACTTCGGTCTTTTTGCCATCCTTTAAATGGGAAATCAGTAGTCGAGCCATACTTTTTGGTAAAATGTTCGTCTGGATCCCGGAAGTCCTACCTGAGAAGAACAATAGGAGTGTCCGCTAGCGCCAGCCACTTCTCCTTCTGCAAGCAGCGCCACCCGAATTCCCGCCTGGGATGAGCCGCTAAACTCAGCCGCCGGAGAACGACTGGGGTGGGCGGCAAGTGGGAGGGGGAAGTTGTGTGCTTCTGTCCCGTCAGAAAAGTGCTGGTCCTCCCCGGAGGCAGCCTGCTTGCAGAAAAGGGGGCTGGGCTGCCTCAAAGCCCGTCAAGGCCACAGGCTGCTAGCATGACTCATCCCGGCTTTATCATCTGAGGGGAAAGGGTGCGTGGTCTTAAATGCTGGCCTTGGCAACTTGGCTGAGACACCTTGGGCCAGCTTAGCCTCCCTCACAGAGGGTTGTTCTGAAGATACACTCAGGAAAACACCCGAGGCATGAAGAAGAAGAACGAGGAGAGTCTGGAAAGGGGGGTGGGGAGCGCTCCCACCCCAGCCGCTCCAGGATGGGAAGTGCGTCCCAGGGGAAGCGGGATTCAGGCGGAGGAGGACGTCGGGTTGGGTGGGGGTTGCCAGGAGCAGCACAATGTCCTTCGAACCCCCGGCTTCCACTCTCCAGGCAGGCACCCAATGTGGCCAGCTGGCACTCCAGCCTTGGCGTGCAGATCCCGGGTTCAGCCCCAGATCTCTGGAGCGGAAAGGCTCTTGGGCGTGAATATGAAAGGCAGCATCTGTCAGAATAGGTCATACTGAGCCAGTACAGATGAACGTGACTATTGGTAGGCTTCCTCTGCTATCTGCCTTTTTGGGCACCTCAGAGGTGGCAGAGAGAGGCAGGGGAGAGACTCCGGCCTCTACAGAAGGCTGCACCCCTTTCCTCCATGTCCCCACCCCAACTCTTAGGACCAGAAGCAAGAGACAGCTTTGCTGAGCACGTGCCCCTTCCCAGGGAGATGCAACTCTGCACTACTGTTCCCTGAATTGCTTGCGAAGCCATACTCCAGGCTCCAGGCTCTTATTGTCACAGCCCTGCAGGATCAGACCAAGGCCCATCTAGTCCAGCTCTCAGCAGCCCAGCAGATGTCCAAGGGAAGCCCCAAGCAGACTCCAAATGCAGCCCCACTCTCCCCACTGGGGACACCCGCAACTGGTAAGCAGAGGTAGAGTGCCTCTGCGGCTGGAGGTGCAACATGGTCTAACCCTCCATGAATTTGACGAATCCTTTCTTAAAGCCATCCCCGTCAGTGCCTCTGGAAGGAGGAAATTTCAGTGTCACTAGGCACTCTGTGTCTGGCCTGAATCTGCCATCATTCCGCTTTCTTAAAGAGATCCAGGTTCTGATATTATGAGGAGGAAACATCGCTCTGCACCTTTCCCACATCATGCATACTTCTATGATGTCCCCACTTTCCCCCCCTCGCAAAGCCCCAAAGCCTCCTACATTGTAAGCCTTCCTTACAGGGGAATCATCAGAACCACCTGTGCTGCAGAGCTTCTGGCTGCAGGCGACTCATGGAGATTTGCATTGACTGCTGCAATGCACCCCTAATGATTCAGATTGTATCATTATAGTGTCATTGTGTTGATTTGTTATTGATATATTAAAGGGGCCTGGGACTTGCCTGTCCATTCCCAACAGCAAGGGCCCCTCGCCAGTTGGCTTGCTTCCTCTGAGGCCGCCTCAGCTCCTGGCAGCCCACACCCCCTGGCCAGCCCCAGAGGCACCATTCTCTGGGGGAGAACAGCTGGGCAAGCCTTGGGGAGGCAGAGATGGCATCCGAGGAGGGAGGGAAGGAAAGAGGGACAGAGGCCAGTGTCTCCCACGGCACCCCGACCATCATTCAAGGCACCCCAGCTGCCACAGCACACTGCTTGAAAACCACTGCAGAACTGGGATGGGAAAGGTTTCTAGTCCAACTAACTGGTCTGGAGAAGAGGAAAGGCAGCCATGCTTGCTCCTTTGTCTTCTCCGAGGAGACTTCCAGCCTGACTTCTCATCTTGAGGCCCCAGCGAGAAGTGGGAAGAGGAGGAGGAGGAGGAGGAAGCATTCCCAGAAGAAGTGTGCTCCCCACCAGTAGGTGCTTCCACCCCCCACTCCTAAATCTGCTTCCAACAGATACTGGGGGGGGGGGCATCCTGCACCATCTGGTCAATTCCTGGTGTTAGGAGAATTAGAAGGTCTAAGATATAAACACATACATAAATACCGTAAGTAGTTCTCATCACAAAAGAATATGCAGGTAAACCCATGAACAGACAGGTAAACCCATCAACAGGTTTCCTGCCAGACAGGAGTCTGCTGTAGGCCGCCCCTTCTGTGATTTATGTATCGTTTTTCGCTGTATCGAATCGTATCCTTTTTGCTGTATCTTTCTCATTGACTTTAAGAATGGATCTGAATGTATTTTTCCTCAAAATGCTGTACTTTTTCTTGGTCAAATTTGAAGCTTTCCTTGTTGGGTCGAATTGCAGCTATAAAGATGAATGTATTGCCTAGAATGCTGTTTTTGTTTCAAACACTGCAAATTGTGGACAAGATGGATTGTTTCAAGAAGTGGCAGAAAGATATCTCTAGATTTGTCTGGCAGGGCAAGAAGCCCAGAATAAAATTTAAGATATTAACTGATGCAAAGGAAAGGGGTGGATTTGCCCTGCCAGACTTTAAACTTTACTATGAATCAGCAGCATTCTGCTGGTTGAAAGACTGGCTGCTTCTTGAGAACACAGACATTTTGGATTTAGAAGGTTTTAACAATGTTTTCGGGTGGCATGCATATTTGTGGTATGACAAGGTTAAAGCACATAAAGCATTTAAGAACCATATTGTCAGGAAAGCTTTGTTCAATGTTTGGATAAGATATAAGGATCTATTGGAAAACAAAACACCAAGGTGGCTGTCACCAATGGAAGCAAAAGCCCAGAAAAAGCTCAGTATGGAGGCCAAATGGCCGAAATATTGGGAAATTTTGGAACAAGAGGGAGATAGACTAAAACTGCAGAGTTTTGAGAAACTAAAAAACAAAGTGCGAGATTGGCTTCATTACTATCAGATAATGGAGGCATATCATTTGGACAAGAAAACTGAAAACTGTATATCATGAAAATGATATACAGGTGGTACATGACCCCAGTCAAGCTTGCAAAAATATATCACTTGCCCGATAATAAATGTTGGAAATGTAAAGAAAATGAAGGTACATTCTTTCACCTTTGGTGGACGTGCCCAAGAATCAAGGCTTTCTGGGAGATGATATATAATGAAATGAAAAAGGTATTTAAATATACCTTCCTGAAGAAACCAGAGGCCTTTCTTCTGGGCATTGTCGGCCAATTGGTGCCAAAGAAGGACAGAACTTTTTTTACGTACGCTACAAGAGCAGCAAGAATACTTATTGCAAAGTATTGGAAGACACAAGATTTACCCACTTTGGAAGAATGGAAGATGAAGATGATGGACTATATGGGATTGGCAGAAATGACTGGCAGAATCCGGGACCAGGGAGAAGAGGCGGTGGAAGAAGATTGGAAGAAATTTAAAGACTATCTACAGAAATATTGCAAAATTAATGAATGTTAGAAGGTTGTTGGATAGAAATTAAGTGGTTTCCAGCTGTAATGCTTTAAGAATATGGAAGAAGGGTATGGTGTTGGATTGGAAATAAGTGGTATTAGTAACAAAGTTAATAAGAATATGCAAAAATGAATTGATAATGGATGAAAATACTGAGTTATAAAATGTCAAGATATAGAGATAAGATAAATGAAAGAGGGTAAGGATTTGCTGATTTGATTATTTAAATGGGAATACAAGAAGGGGAGGTGTGAGGAAGTCAAAGAAACAAGCAAATGAGTTTTAAATTATGAAAAAGAATTGTTTTTAATTTTTTGTATCTTTTTTGTGTGTGTTTATTCTTATTTTTTTCTTGTTTTTTTATTATGTGTTTCTGCATATCTGTTTTTTGTAAAATCTTAATAAATATTTCTTTTAAAAAAAATGCTGTTCTTTTCTAAATGTATCCAAATGTATCCGCATGGGTTTTTGTATTTCCCCCCAATCTCATCGCCTAGAGAATGTTCCTTAAATGTAACAATCACTTGTTCCAAATGTATTTGATTCAAATGTATTTAAGGCCCCACTTTTCACATGGTGTCCTGTTGTGTGTTCGGAAAGTACTCTTTATTGTTTGATTTGGGTTAATGTCAGAATAAAAGCGAGTTCCTTCAAAATAACACATTCCTTTTTATCTTACCAATTTCTCATATTGTAAGAAGCGGAAGAAGAAACCATAGAGAGCATTCATATTTTCCTTCTGATCAATGAAGTCAAACGTTACAATTATCCATTTTAGAATGAGCACCTATAGGGAGAAGACAGATCTCAGTAAGCCAAAGCAAGGCCAAGACAACAAACCCCTTCTGGAATATGCTCAGCGTGTACAACATCTAGCTGAATCATCACCAGGATAACTAAGTCAGACTGGGGGAAATATCATTCTTCAGAACCAAGACATCATTACCATGCTTTCCAAGTTACCTGAAAGTCACTAGAACACTTGCGAGCACAGAGCCAAGACACAGCTGAAATAAGAGAATCCTACAAACTTCGGGGTTTGTAGATGGTTGTAAAGGTTGCTGAAAGGTTTCTAGTTCACTAGTTGGAAACAGCTTCCAGGCTAGGCAGGACCAAGGTTGCTTTGTAACTGTTGCTGTCTGCCTGCTTGCCATCGTGCATATTTGTAAACCATTTCTGCCAAAATATATCCATCTGCAATAGTAGTTTCTGGAAGCAGACCCTGCAAGAGTGCACACTCCATGAAGTCCATTTGAAGAGTGTTACGGAATGGAGGGGGGGCATATGAACGAAGTCTTACTCCCGAGTAAGAGACGTAGAGCCCGAGGCGATGACCTCAAGGGAACCCTGCCACACTAGGACTCCCCTTGCCCCGTCACAACGTTGCACCAAGCACCGCACAAAAGTCCAAAACCCTGAGAAGAAAGCGCCATTTCTGACCCCGTATCCCGATGCTATACACGATCGATGTATTTGATGAATGAACAATGTATTTGCATGAGGATGCGCTCTAGCCAATCAGATGGCATTGAATGTAGCCCTTCAGCCAATCGCAGCAATGCCATGGCTCTGCAGAGGCAGCTCAGCTCCAGCTGTTTTGCACGCTCCACTGAGCGCTGACAAGGTGATGACAGCTCCCGCTGCGAGAACAACGGACTGAGTCAATCGAAACCTCCTTACCCTGTTAATCCAATCAAAACTAGATGTTGTTCAGTCGTTTAGTCGTGTCCGACTCTGCGTGACCCCCTGGACCAGAGAAGAAGAAGAAGAAGAAGAAGAAGAAGAAGAAGAAGAAGAGGAGGAGGAGGAGGAGGAGGAGGAGGAGGAGGAGTTTGGATTTCATATCCCGCCTTTCACTCCCCTTCAGGAGTCTCAAAGCGGCTAACAATCTCCTTTCCCTTCCTCCCCCACAACAAACACTCTGTGAGGTGAGTGGGGCTGAGAGACTACAAAGAAGTGTGACTGGCCCAAGGTCACCCAGCAGCTGCATGTGGAGGAGCGGAGACTCGAACCCGGGTCCCCAGATTACGTGACTACCGCTCTTAACCACTACACCACGCCAGGCCCTCCTGTCTTCCACTGCCTCCCGCACTTTGCTCAAACTCATGCTGGTAGCTTCGAGAACACTGTCCCACCATCTCGTCCTCTGCCGTCCCCTTCTCCTAGTGCCCCCCATCTTTCCCAACATCAGGGTCTTTTCCAGGGAGTCTTCTCTTCTCCTGAGGTGGCCAAAGTCTTGGAGCCTCAGCTTCAGTATCTGTCCTTCCAGTGAGCACTCAGGGCTGATTTCCTTCAGAATGGATAGGTGTGATCTTCTTGCAGTCCATGGGACTCTCAAGAGTCTCCTCCAGCAGCAGAATTCAAAAGCATCAATTCTTCGGCGAATGTGAGCGGTATTGGCTTAGGCATTGATTGGACCTGACTATATCTGACTCCTGCCCATTGTGCAGGAAGTCCCAGTAAGGGTAAGCCACCGGTAGGGAGAGCCCTGTCGATGCGAACCAACTCAAGCTCCCCCTGGTGCTCCCGTCGGGGTCGTGTCAAGGCCTTAGTCCCCCAGCCGGGCTTCAGACTAGATCAACACCCCCGGATTCCTTTAACGGAATACCCTTAAGCATGGAGGGGCAGGTGATGGCCACACCTCCCCTCCCCCACACAAGGTCAAACAATGCCTAACCGCAACCCTAACTAAGTTGTGACGATTGCTACGAGGTAGGCGAAAACCAAGTGTCCAGTGCCAATTTGCCAAGTGGTAAAATTCCTACCAGGCCCCTCGGACAACCAAGGCGAACAACCAAAGTCCACAGCAAGGCCATTGCCTAACCTGCAAAATAGGGAGGGAGGGCGGGTGATTGAGGAAGCGAGCCAAAGAGGAAGTCCTCTGGGGGCTGGCTGGCCCGGCTCTGACGTGGCCGGGATCCCATAGGCAACGGGGGACAGAGTCCCCCGCCCCTGGTGGGGAGTGGGTGGCCACGTGGTCCACCACAACTCCTCCCCACCGGGAAGTGGAGCAGATTTCCCAAGACATATCCTGTATTTGCATGTTACCCCAACACATTCCCCCTATGTTAACCATGTATAACCCTCCCCTTTTCTGGTGGAGTGCTGATGTTTAGCGAACTGTCTGCTGGGATAAGATAGGAACTTTTAAAAGTCCTTGTCACCCCGTTCTCGGGGTTCAATTCCTCTCTGAACCTGTTGCGCGATAAACTTTGGTCTCCACTATTTGCTCCGGTTGGTGGCTGGACTCCTTCTTTGTTCCGCAGGGACCCACGGGCTCTGAGCAGCCTCCCATCTGGATTTTTCCGTAACAACAGAAACTCGACTAACCCTCTTGAGAGAAGAAAGGTGGCTTTTGCTCCCGCTGCAATGTTGTAATCTAAATAAGCACATCTTCCTACAAGTGAATAGTAGCCACCTATCTGGGGGGAAATAAAGTGCTATGCTGAGAGACATGGTTACGCTGGAGAGCAAATCTGTGTTCCACAATCCGAACATCCCGAGAGAAACCAGGTGGCAGCTTTTTTTTACTGTGTCCACAGAACTCAATGAAAGCCTGTGGGATGTAAACACAGGAGCAGTCAGTGACAACATTCCTAGAGTGTACATGTTAGAACATGGGGAGGGATGTTTTTCCAGCAAGCAGGTAAACTTCCTGGGGACGGACTTCCTCCGCATGTGACCAGAGGTGGGTGTGGCCTCACCTGTGCAGGTAAATGATAAAAGCACAGGGCAGGCAGCCATCTCTCTCTCTTGCCTCTTGCCTCTCTCATCTTCATCTTTCAAAGAAGCAGGATGCCCTCTTGGCTCTCAGCCAAGAGAGGAGGATAGGATTATCTTCCTGTAAGATAGATTCTAAATGTATTTTACCTTTTTAAGCCTGTCTGCCTTCTGGGATCATATTGTGAACAGAACGTGAGTAAACTCTTTTATACTTTTATAAAGACTGTGTCGTGTCTTGTATTTTAAGAGGGATCAAAAGGGGGAAATTACCAGAGTAATTATTATAGAGGTTCTAGCGAACCTGTGCAGACGTTACCGTTGCGAACTTAAAAGGGGGAATGTTATAAACTCTGCTGATATTTTGGGAACTTGTTAGCACAAGTTGGACTAGGATATAATCTCACAATATATCCTCTCCTGCATCCCTGAACATTCCCACAAAGCCAACCAGTGGTTTTGCAGTTGCTTTCCATGGACATTTTGCAACCAAGCACAGAATTCCTTGAACCTCGGAAACGCTTCTGATTTCTGCTTGAGCATGAACACATGAATGTACCTGGAAAAAGCATCAATCAATACCATGAAGTACTTTGCTCCACCTAGAGAGGTTGCAAGTGGACCAACAAGGTCTGCGTGGACAGTCTGGTAGGCTTTAGATGCCCACCTGCCAGAAACCTTGCCCTATTGAACTGTGTGTCATCATGATGGCCTTGGCCGGTTGTGAGTTGTGAAGGCCGCTTCCTGCAAGGCCCTTTCCACCTGGCCTGGGGGGCAGGGCCCAGACACCAGCTCTACTAAAGAGGCTCCTGGTGAGACCAGAGGGACATCGCTCGGCCTGACAAGAAGCCCAAACTATTGGATTCTTTTGCCCCATCTTTTTGTGCCTGCTAAACAGCCGTGTCATGCTTATGATCATATTTTATTCTCTTGGGAATTCTGCTGTTTTAAATGTGCATTTTATATTTGACTTTACTTAGCAATGTTGTTGTTTTTTTTGGGGGGGTGCTTAAGTTTTTTGTTTTGTTTTTGTTAACTTTGTGTTAAATATGTATTCTGTAGTTGACTTCCTTTGTAATGTTTTATTTTGAAATCTTTAATATTTCAGTTTTTGGTTAACTATGTTGCTTTAACTGTATACTCTATATTTGACATTCTTCAGATTGTTTTATTTATGTTTTAATATGCTGTAAACTGCTTTGAATTTTTTCTTGAAAATATAAAGCGCTATAGAAATGAAATAAATAATAATAATAATAATAATAATAATAATAATAATAACGTTCATTGAAATGTTGTGTCCAAAGACTGCAGCCGATGGAGAGATCACCCCTCCCTCAATTTTCTATCAGATTATTTAGATTTGGTAAATAATTCTTAATGCTATTCTTATTGTATTGATTATTATAATTGATTTATGTAGTTCTGACGGTTTAGCTGCCTTGAGCATGAAAATAGAAAGGCAGGATACAAACCTAATCTAATAAAGAGCCCTCCTCCTCCTCCTCCTCCTGAGCCTGGGGCAGGACCGTAGCCTGAGAGAGAGAGGGTTGCACAGTTCCCCAATTATTTTGGAGGAATTCCACACCACACATTTAAAGCTCTTACACCACTTGAAAGAGTCCAGGCTTTCCCTCAAGAATCCTGGGAACTGCAGTTTGCCAAGGGTGCTGAGAGATGTTAGATCTGTAGCAAACAGAGGTTCCCAGGATGTGTTGGGTGAATCTGTGACTCTTAGTGCAATGCTTCTTGAAATGTGTGGTTGTGACCATTGTCCTCATAACAGCACTGGGGTTCGGATTGCAGTGTGTGTGTGTGTGTGTGTGTGTGTGTGTGTGTGTGTTGCAGAATGGTTTAATTAGCTCATTCTCCTCCTAGCACATCGTCTTCATTCAACTCTGGCTGTTGACTGAATGCTTTCTTATAATTATTCTTATGTTTAAGTGGGCTTTGGCCTCCTTCCAGACAGCAGCTTGAAAGGGAAGCAGAGGAAAGCTCAAATGATGACAGAAGGCAGGGGCATCCAACAAGCAAGAGTTTTGGTTTGGATGTGACACTTTTAGACTTCCCCAGGCCATCCCGAAGCCCCAATTTCACTCGGCCCCATTTCACTCTGGTCCATCTGAGTATCTCCTTTCCACCTATGCCTCCCCCCCCCCAAATATTCACAATTAAGAAATCAGAAAACAACCCCCACCTCTCTTTCAACAGAACTAGATGGAATGATCAGGCATAGCAACACCTGCAGAGAGGATAAAACCAAAATGTTTCCAAGGGACACATTTATCAAACAAGCTATCTGCCCATAGCTCAGTCAGTAGAGTGTGAGACTCTTCATCTCAGGGTCGTGGGTTGGAGCCCCACGTTGGGCAAAATATTCCTGCATTGCAGGGGGTGGACTAGATGACTCTTGTGGTCCCTTCCAACTCTACAATTCCATGATATCCTGTGAGGAGTAGTCTGAAGTGAAGGCACAAGACAGGAGTTGATCATCATGTGAGCTGCGCACAGGTGGGCTGAAGCGAGCTGCTGACCAGTCCTGTGGAGCCTCCTTTTATTGAGACAAATATGCAAGCTAGGCAGATACATTTTGGGCTGTGACCTTTACACACCTTTGGTCCCAAGATCGTGGGGTGGTACAAAGTTATTTTGGCACCTGTTTCCACCGCGTCATTTTCCCCTTGCACAGTGTATGACGAAGGAGACAAAAGGTCTCAGGGACAAAGGTTACAGACAGGACACCGCAGACTGCTGGGACCGCAAAAGGTCAGACAGAGGGAACGATGTTCCAGACAGCCATGACTTTGTCTGTGAGGGGGAGTATGCTACGCACCCCAGGGTGACGCGTGCAGGCAGACTGTGGCTGCCTGCTGGTGGGGAGTGTGCTCCCTCTGGACCCCACTGCCCACTCCGCGATTATCCCTACAGTAGTCAACTGAGTTTTACTCAGAAGAGATGCGTCAAAATCAACACAGCCATGTAATTTGTGCCCATCAATTTAAATAGGTCTGCTGTGGAAAGGACTGATGTTGACTACAACCCTGATGTTTTCTGATTATTTTATAGAGCGTTTCCCTCAATACCAAAAAATGGAGGCAGAGACAATTTACTGAATTTCAAAACCACCGAAGCTTTATTGAATGAACAAATCAATTTATTACAGCCACAAACCAGAATATGGACTTATACAGAGATAGAGAACATGTAGAAGAAGAAGAAGAGTTTGGATTTGATATCCCGCTTTATCACTACCCTAAGGAGTCTCAAAGCGGCTAACATTCTCCTTTCCCTACCCCCCCCCCCAACAAACACTCTGTGAGGTGAGTGGGGCTGAGAGACTTCAGAGAAATGTGACTGCCCCAAGGTCACCCAGCAGCTGCATGTGGAGGAGCGGAGACGCGAACCCGGTTCCCCAGATTACGAGACTACCGCTCTTAACCACTACACCACACTGGCTCTCATATATATGTAGGTTAAAATTAAAATCTATAAGCTAGAACACAGTAAAGAATACAGATGTGAAACTATTAAAATGTGTAGTTTAAGACCTTAACCGCTAATTTTAAATATGCATGTCAATGCTTTATTATAAGTAAGGCAGGTAAAATAATTATTACTCTTAATAGTGTTCATTGCTATGAGGCTTCTTGAAGCAATTCAGAATACAATCAACATTAGCAGAACACTTTCCTTTACAAGGACAATTTAAAAAGCAACAATTTAAAAGCAATAAAAAAGTAATATTGCATAGGAAAGAATTCTAAAACAACAGCAATGATCACAATTAGCAACAACACACAATGAAACAGCAAGCAAAAATTGCCACTCCATCATCGCTGAGTCTTGAAACTTGTGTCTTCTCCCCATAATCGAAACTGACATCAAGTCTTATGTCATCTGGAAGAGAATGAAGGAGAAGAGAGATGAATTTCTGCCACATTTACTGATTCACCAAATTGACCTGGCCCCCATTCCACCCTATTTACAAGGAGGCTTTATGGATCCTGTCTTTGGTGGCAACGACTCCTTCCAAGCCTGCAGTTTGGCCATCTTTGTGCTGTGGCAGGATTTCACAGCCACATGACCCAGGAGGTCTGCATCAAGCAAGGATGCTGCAGCTACTGAGTGGGCTCTCCTTAGTCTGGAAAGTACGACTGAGGGAATTGGCTGGCTCAGGGGGCGTGACCAGCCCTATTTATCGCTGGCGCGGCCGGGGATCTCCCTCTTTTGCCGGACTTGGTTTTTCGCCTACCTGGGGGGGGGGGGTTGCGAGTTGATGTGCATCAGCAGGACTCCCTCTACTGGTGGTTAACCCTTCCCGGGCTTCAAGCGGACAGGCTGAAGCCGGATAGTCAGTTAGGACCAATGCCTAAGCCAATACCACTCATCACCTGTAACCAATAAAGTTGTGGCCATATTTAGCCCATTAACCTGAAATAATTGTGTCATGTGTCTTTATTTCCACTTTGGAACTTGCCACGCAATAGGGCTCTTTTTGTTTTTTTATGCACCCACAGACCCCAAACGGCTCTCCACAGGAACACAGTGGTGCATCTCATGTATGGGGGGGGGGGATTCCAACACTCCCCCCACCCCCAGCAAAGGAAAGATAAGAGAAGCATTTCCAGCATTTAAAAGAGCCCTCAGCATAATGCTTTTAGGACAGCAGCCCTGCCTGGAGAGCGAAGGGGGCTGCTAGGAAGGTCGTCAAAGCATCAAGGCATAGATGAGCCAAAGAATGCAATGAAAACTCTCTTAGAGTCAGAGTGACTGACAGGAAGACTGACAGAACCCCTGTCTGTTGCAGTTGATGGCTGAAGAGTTGAGAAACGGAGAAGGGGTAGAGAGAGGGGGGTGTATAGTGGCTAGAATTCTGGACTAGGAGGACCTGGGAGATCCGAGTGCAAATCCCCACTCAGTCATGAAGTGCACTGTTTGATGTTGGGTCCAGTCACTCTCATCCTAGCCTGCCTAACAGGTTTGTTGTGAGGGGGCAAACAGGGGGAAAGGCAAGCCATAAATGCCACCTTGAACTGCTTGGATGAAAAGTGGGCTACGAATGTAATAAAAAGCATCCCAAAATAATGATCATGGAAGGTACCCTGGGGATCATCTAGTCCAACCCCCTGCAATGCAGGAATATGCAGCTGTACCTTATGGGAATCGAACCTGCAACCTTGGTGCTATCTGCAGCTCCCTCTAACCAGCTGAGCTGCAATGAGATTTGAGGGAGAATGGGAAGGCAGGTGGGAAGAGAAGTTAAGCTGTTCAGGAAGGGGTTGAATTCCATGGGGATGCTGGCCGTGTGGGGGACCCCAAACCCTCGCCCCAGAAGATTACAAAAAAGAAGCAGTCGAAATCCTACTTACAGATTCACGATGCTGGCCATCTCTTCAGGTGAAATCCCCTCCTGTTTAAACTCAACTGCTTTAAAATGCTCACACAACACTAACTCTGACCCTTGCCTCTAACCCTATTGCTACTCCTCTCTGTCTAAAACATACAGGAAAATATGTGCACAAAATATACAGATGAAAATGAAATGATAAAGTGAAAGCATTTGTTGAAATACAGTAGAGAACTCACGCCTCCCGAGTTGAGGGAGGCCTTGCTTTGCATGCAGGAGATCCCAGGTTCAGTCCAGGATCTCCACCAGACAGGGCTGGGACTGCCCCCTGTTTGAAAACCCTGCAGCGCTGCTGCCAGTCAGTGTAGGCAGTGCTAGGCTAGATTGACTCTGTCAAGTGCAACTTCCTATGAATGCTCCTCTTATACGATTTCTCGAAACACAAGCAAGCTACCTTATCAACGAGTTGTGAGAGTTCATTCATGGCTTTTAACAAACAGCAGAAACCATTTTATTATTTCTATGTGAGTACAGAAATCCTGAATATGAAAGGAAGGAAACTTCCTGCCTCTGCAATAAAGGCAGCTGCACTGCTAGGTGAGCTGTCCCGATGCCAACTGAAACAGACCCTCCAAAGATTCAAAGGTGAAAAGGGAATTTTGAGCATCTGAGCACAACTGGGCCGTCTTCTGCGTTAACGTGAAGTGCAGGAAGTGATTGCCTTGAGCAGGGGTAGGCAACCGAAGGCCCGGGGGCCGGATGCGGCCCAATCGTCTTCTCAATCCGGCCCACGGACAGTCCGGGAATCAATGTGTTTTTCCATGAGTAGAATGGGTCCTTTCATTTAAAATGCACCTCTGGGTTCTTGGTGGGGCATAGGAATTCGTTCATTTTCTCTCTCCAAATTATAGTCCGGCCCCCCACATGCTGTGAGGGACGGTGGACCAGCCCACGGCTGAAAAAGGTTGCTGACCCCTGGCCTTGAGCCTCCTCAGGACTGGCGCAGGGGCCGTGCATTTCAGGGTGCCAGCCAAGGCCCCTGCCCCAGTACTGATTGCTGATTCTACTGAGTCCATCAGTATATTGTTGTGGAGTGACCTGGCATTTTTAATGAAGTGCAATATAGGCTTGTCTTACATCTTTAACAACAACAACAACACAGTAAATTGCACAGAAGAATTCCATGTTGCCTGTGGGAGCGGCTGGGTAGACCTCTTTGCAGCTGCATGATCCAGGCATTTGATCTATAAGCAACTGGTCAATCTTCATAATTGGCTCTGACTTCGTGTAGGAGATGGAACGCATTCTTCTATTTCTCACCCCCGTATTCCACCCCCACCCCCCTCCTCCTATACTCGGACGGTGCCGACTACTCATCTCTACAGAGTGAAATGTTTATGAGTCCTGCAGATCTAGTCTCAGACGTCAAACCTCTACCCCAAAGACGGGGGAGCCTGTGACCTTCTAGAGCATACATTTCTTTGGACTGCTATATGCTGAAGTGAACAAATGTTTTGTCTGAAACCCTTGAGAGCTTCTGTGGGCCGCCCGAGAGAGCACTGGGCTAGAGGGATCATGGGGATGACTTGTTCCACAACAGCAGATGGCATGCAGAAATTTAAACTGTAGCAAAGGGAGGTAAACTGTCTAGCTAGCTAGCTAGCTATGTCTTGCTGAAAGTGCATGCACTCCTCTTAGCCAAAGCCCCAATAACTGCAAGCGTGGAGCCACACAAACACGCCTGATCTCAACACTGTCTTGGGGGAAACTCCCGATGCTGGAAAATTCATGTGCTCAATTTCTGCACATTGAGACAGGAGCCAAAGAAAGCACACGCAGAGTAGGGGGGCTCATAAAAAAGGTTTCTTTGGGAGGGGGTGGGTTGAGGTTTGCTCCGATGTGAAAGCTAAAGAGCAGGCTTTCACAGAGAAAGGAGCAGAGTGAGGCGGAAACTACCGGGACCCGTGCTTTCCAGGCACGCTGACGGGAGGGATGAGTCCAGCATTGCATTGTTGGGTCGTATTTTCAGTGACAACTATTTATGACAGAGGTTTACAGAAAATTGATCTAAAACCTCTGCTTGTAAGAGGCTATGGGCATTTGAAGAAGCCCATCATAATCTTTACATGAAATGTATCTTTAGAACACCGGTGGCGTCATGTCCCCATTTGTTGCCTTAGTTTCTCCATCAATGCACCACCCACAATTTGCCATCATATTGGCATCAGGTGTTTTCCAGGCCAGTGAATGTCAGCAACCCCTTCTTCTAAAGCTGCTTCCCCAGTTTCATCCAAAATAGAAAGAAATGCCATTTGGTAGCCCATTGAGAAGCTTTGGGAAGTAATGAAATACATTTCTGAAAGTTATTTATGGATGCACAAGGTCACCACATCTTTGCTTAAGGTGAATGGAAAGGAACATTTCCCCAGGCGGCACACCACTGTCCCCGAATCTTGTCCGCTGCTTGGTCATTTCAACAGATTGTGTGTCTTAGTAAGATTTTGTACATTTCAGAAAGCTTTCCCTTGCCTACAAATGAAGTGCATGATTTTTCAAAAACTTATTAATGCCCCGTGCTTTTACTTCTGGTGTGGTAAAAAATTGCAGAATCTGGCTATCATTTAAAGCAGTGTAAGATGCTGGTTTACGTTTCCCCTCACATTTGGTGACTAGGTAGGGATATGCAGTTTTGTGTTTTGTTTTTTGAAGAGTTCCTAAGGAGTCCTGCTGCTTCCGAGTTTTATTTTGGGGGTTGTTGTTGTTTTTGTTTACAAAAAGGTAATCCAGTTGTAACCTTTTTCTAGGTACAATTCTGTACATTCTGGTACTACCTGTTCACTCATGGTCCCTCCAAATCCCTTTGTTTCTTTTAGCAATGTGTCCTTGTGTATCTGCTACCTTTGCTTACAGAATTTCTCCTGAGGGGCGCTTTGAACATGTCCCGTAATACATGTGGATAAAAGGAATCGCCTTTGTTAATTTCAAAAGCCATTTTATTTCTTCCATGATTTTCTTCTGTTGTTAATTTATTTTGCAAACGCAAGTGGGGTTTAGTCACCAGAGAGGTGGAGTCTGTGGTTTTGCTCAATAGGTCATGGTCATTTCAAGAGCCATAGGGCCTGAGATGGTTCCAGCTCTAATTTACGTGTAAGATTAGGAGTCCAAGAATGTGGAATCAGTACTGCAGAAGGTCAGTTCTGACATACTTCCCCCCTAAATAGTGGGTGAAGTCCTTTTGGAAAGGACTCAAAGGTTTCAAAGTGTCAAGTTTTGCTGTACTGAAGGACTGTCCATATCTAATCTATTAGAACATTGAACCCTCCTCCCCACTCCAGGAATTTTGCTATCCAAAGTGGGTTTGAATTTGGATAATAAAAGTTTCCAGTCGAGTAGATTTATATATTTTAGTGAAGGTAAGCAACTTAAAATGACCACAGACCCAGTAAAACTCATTACAAAGAGAAGAGAAACAACATTTAAAAGCAGATACAAATAATGAGGCATTATTCTTTTCTCAAGAAACCAGCAAAATTTCACTTTTCCTGTTTTATTTTAAGCATGCTTTTTATTCAAGTTTTTAACAAACAACAAGGGGGTAAGCTGCTGACTATAGGCAGACTATCCCTTCTCAAGGGCCATTCCAAATGTGTACAATTGATGGCTCCAAAGTAAGCTGCACTCTGTGAGTCCAGAGGGCAACTGGTGCCATTGTCCCTGTTAGCATTTTGTAAGAAAGGGCACCAAGATTTCATCAAGCTGTCTGCCTTGATGAGACTTGCAGTGAGGATCCCTTTGATAAGCCATCGGCAATGCATAAAGGAGGGCAGGTGGCTTGGTGAGCAGGGAAAGTCTTTCAAAGATTTGGACCAGCGATGTGCCTTTGCTTCGGGCAAAGGGTGATGGTGGATGGATCATAGCTACCTAACTCAGCACTGTCTGTACTGATTGGCAGTGGCTCTACAAGGTTCCAGGCAGGTGATGTTTTCAGTTTCACCTGGAGATGCTGGAGACTGTTCTGGGACCTGCATCACCAGTGAGCTCTGGTCCTCCCTTAAGGAGTTCGGCGGCTCAATGGTCTGACTCTGTGGAAGGCACCATGCTATTCCCCTTTAAATTAGCCATTTCGACAGAAAACATGAGAACTGGAATTTTGCTCTTGAATTGATTTTTGGATCGCCTGCATGCCAAGCACATACTTCTACCACTGGGCCAGCACCCTTCCTCAGTGACTGAGGTCTCATTGCACACAGCCATCCAGCAAGCAAAAAAATGGTATTGTTAGAAGGGCAGAGTGGGGAGCAAGAGATTCAGGGGCCGGTTTTAGACCCACAGTGCTCGGGTTTATTCTGCTGCCTGCTTGACATTGTGCCTCCTTTCCCCCTACCTTTTATTCCTATGAAAGTTTCACAGTGTCGCTGCTTGGGATTCTGGATAATCTATGGTGTTTTTCTTTTCAGTTTTTTTAATTAATTTTCCAAAAAATTTTTAAGACAAACAAACAAACAAACAAACTGAAATATACTCAGAGTCGCAAAGTGATTTCATGCTCTTTATTCAGCTCATAGTGGTGAGGAGGAATGAATGAATGTCTCCTCAAAGTATCTGCTTTATATACATTATTTACACAATGGGCTGCACATGATTGGCTAATTCCGGAATTCTACTGTAAGCCAATCAGGTTGTGGATTCACTTCTATCTGGAGCATGATTGGGTGGTTCCTGCCAACCAATCATACTGCTGCATTGTTCTAGGACCAATCAGACTGCTGCATTCTGAATCCTATTGTTCTAGGACCAATCAGACTGCTGCCTTTTGGATCCTATTGTTCTAGGACCAATCAGACTGCTGCAGTTTGGATCCTATTGAACTCAGTACATAACACAAACAAACATACATCCTAATTGTAATTAAACCAATCTTGATAACATTGTTAAGTGACTTCCTCAAATCCCCCTGGTTGAATTTCATTGTATTTCATTTTAACAGTTTTCCAAAATCAATCTTCTTTAAAAAAAAAATATAACTTGATCACTTCACATCTTTCATTCTTTCTAATCTAGCTTGAAACATCTTAATTCCTATCCTTACATATTTAAACCCTAAGCCTATCTCATATTTGCAAGCTTTTCCAGTTAGGTTATCTTGACATATTTAGCTAAATAATCTTTGACTTTTGTCCATTCTTCCTGGTACTCCTCCTCCTTCTGGTCGCGGACTCTTCCCGTCAGGTGGGCTAGCCCCGGGATTCTGGAGAATCTATGTGACTAGATGCTTGTAACGTATGCCAGGCAATCTGGCACAAGTGGGTAGGGTTGCCATCCGCCGGGATTTGGCTGTTGGAAACAAGTGTCCATGCGGGAAACGCTTGAATGTCCAGGAAAATCCCAAGGTATAGCAATTCTACACGTGGGGAGTAGGGACGCAAGCGCAAATCAGAATAAAGCAAAGGCTGGGAAAGTTCAGACAGAAACACACACACACACACACACACACACACACACACTATTCCTCAAGATTTGTGTTTAAGACACAGGATCATAGAATTGTGGAGTTGGAAGGGACACCGAGGACCATCTAGTTCCGTTATTCCCAATCAGGGGTCCGTGGCCCCATCCCTTGCCTCCCTCCAACTAATTTTCTCTCATATTGGCATGGCAATAGCATACATTTTATGGGTGGTCTTGTTGTTTTTAGTATACCTAAAATCCTTTGCTTATTACCCCACATTTTGTTCAAAAAATTGCTTTGCAGAGGTAACTACCATAGAGTTATCAATTTTTTCAAAAGTAGGGGGTCTGCGGCTTGGCTTTTGAAAAATAAGGGGTCCTCAGTAATTAGCCAATTAGGAACCACTGATCTAGTTCAATCCCCTACAATGCAGGAATAATGCAGTTGGCCTATACAGGGATCAAACTTAGGACCTTGGCATTATCAGCACCCCGCTCTGAACATCTGCGTCACCTTCAGAGTTGTTGTTGTGGGAGCTGTAGTTCACCAAAGTAAATATTGAAAGGATCCTCTTTTCACATCAAGGACAGACCATGCCAAACATCTACCTTATGCACAAAATTGACTCCCCAAGCTCTTCTTGTGTTTTAAGACACTGGGATGTGGGGAGCCGGAAATTCCACTGGGCTGGCAGAAGCCCCTTTTGTGACTCAATCGAGCTCTGTCTTCAACCCCCATTTTAGTTTGGAAAACTCCTCCCTTTTCCTTTAACACACTCCCCTCCCCCCACTTTCCTGCATTCCACTCTTTTTCATATCGAAAGCAATTTCTAATGTCCACTGCCAGGACCAGCTGAGGATGTTCTTGCTTGAGGCAGAAACACCCTGAGCCTTGCCTCTGCTTCTCCTTTAGGAAAGGAGGCTGGAGAGGAGCAGGTTGTGTTGGCGAAACCCTCACAAGGGCCTGACCGTGGTCACAATAGTGGCATGGCTGCAAGCATGGTGCTCTATGGACCTTGATCTGCCCCCCCTTGAGCCAATGGCCTCGCAACGCCTCATGCGCAGGTTGGCCCTGCCAATTCCTAGGGTGCCCAGTTGGATTATTTCAGTGGGGAAGGGGGAAGTTCCCAATCCCGTTCCACTGCTCAGCACCTGCTTCCCCACCCCTCAAAGTGATCCATCTAGCCTCCACTCCATCCCACTTCAAATGAAAATAAGTAATAAAAGAGCTCCCATCCAGACTCTGCAGTCTCCATAGCTGCTCTCAGAGCTCCAGTCTCCTTTGGTCATTTTTGGGACTCCCTTGAGAAGAACAAGTGGACATCTAGGAGTTGCTGTTGGTGGTGGTGGCGGGAGCAGGGCTCAGCTCCTCCTGCTCTTAAGTGTGCTCTGCTCAGTTCTGCAGCCTTATCCCTTGGCACCAGGTGCACATATGCTCTCATAACCCCCTCAAGCCAAGCCCAGTTCTTTTTCTTCCTCTGCTCTCCCTCCTACCACTGAGCCCTGGAGACAAAGCTTAATGGGGAGAGGGGAGGGCAGACCTCCCCTCAAGAGTCTATTCAATAATTCGCAGCCAGCTGCTGCTGGGCTGAAACTTGCAAGCTGCAAGCAGTATGAGGAAGGAAAGCAATTGAGAAACACCTTGGGGAAGCAATGTAGCCCTCTTTCTGCACCTGCAAGCCTTGTTGTGAAGAGCGAAGTCAGATTCCATGGTATCTGCACAACCTGATGCCCCATGCAGCACCCCCTCTCCACAGCCTCTCCCTCATGTGTGCTGCGAGGGCCCAAGGCGGCTACATTTGGAAAGTCTGGCTGAGCTTCAGAGCAGTGGAGAAACCAGCCAAGGCAAGTGTAGCTCCCCTCCAAACACCAGAACAATCTCTGCACAACGGATCTTTCATTTTGAAACAACCGCTTCCCAATAAATTAAGAGTGTGTGTGCACCAAGTACAGGAACCCAGGACAGAAAAGCAGAAAGACAAAGTTGCAGAACTTGGGGTCGGGTGGGGAGCCCAACCCAACCCAGCTGTACCCACTGCCTCAGCTCCCCTCCTGCTTCCCAGCATGCGCCCCCTCCTCCTCCCTGGTCCCTTTAGGCAGTGCTTAGTGTCTCATGAAGAATGAACACCCTAGAACTCTACTTGGCAGAATGGGGACAGATAGCTGAACTATAGAGAGCAGGCTAAGGCGTACGTGGGCCACAGTGGCTGCCCTGCCCCTTCTTGATGAGCATCAAGGCTGGGGGGACAGAGAAAGAGGTCCTGCAATCCCAGGACAGGCCAGGAATCCTTATGCCTGGTACCCACCAAGAGTAGCACATGCTCAGCTGCAGCAGAAGGGGAGAGCGTGGACTACTGCGCAGGGACTGAGAGCAGCAGTGGTGGTAGTAGGATGGGCAGGGGAATGACTGTCCTCCAACAGGGTCCCTCCCCAAGCACCCTGAACCTGCTGCCAATGCCCTGGAACCATGTGGAAAGCCAAGTGTGCAACCGTGTCAGGAGTCAAGAGGAAAAGGTGGAAAGGGCAAAGCACAGGGAAGGGAGCTGGCACATGGCAAGATGGCACAAGGGGAAGGGCAGGCACCAGAGAACAGAGGCTGGGCCTTGCCTCTTCCCTCCCCACTTCGTCTCCAGTCACGCTTGGCACCTTTCGCAGTCATCCACCCCCAGCAGGAAGCCCAGGAGGAAGCCGATGGCACTCGGCAGAACGTTGGGCAGAGGCCGTAGCAGGAGGCTGGCGAAGAGGGTGGCTGCAGGGAAGCGAAAACATTTGCATGAGAGGAGGCGGGAGCAGGAGGAAGGCCAGCTCCCAGCCAGGACAGGCAGGCCTTACCTAGCATGTTGCCACTGACATTGTTGCTCTCAGAGTATTTCAGCAGCTCCCACAGGAAAGCCACCACGAAGCGGAACACGTTCTGGTGCGACCGCGGCAACTGGCAGATCACCTGCAAGACAGGGAGGGGCGGTTTGGAGTTTCAGTGCAGAGCTTTGCTAGAGGAGGGGCATGGATCACTAGCACGGTGTACTTGTTATGTTTGCAGGTTTAGACCTGGCATAAAAAAAAAAAGAATGTTTAAAATGGTAACCGGACTAGAACTCTGCTGGGAACTTTGGGGAATAATGCAACTGCAGAGTCGGAAGGGACCACAAGGGTTAACTAATCGAACCCCCTGCAATGCCTAAGGTGGGACTCGAACTCAGGACACTGAGATGAAGAGTCTTATGCTCTACCAACTGAGATATCTTGGGGGAAGGGCCATAGCTCTGCAGTAAACCACCTGCTTTTCATGCAGAAAGTCTCAGGCTCCACCCCCAGCATCTCCCAGGAGGGTAGGGAACATCCCTTGTCTGAAATCCTGGAGAGCCACTGCTTGTCAATTTCGACAATACTGAGCTAGATGGCCCAGTATATGGTCGCTTCCTGGGTTGGAAATTCAAGCGAGGTTCACTGAAACAGGTGGGCTATTGTTACAAGTCCTGGTCAGAAAGCAAAAAGGCAACATGTGCGCACCCCACCCCCCTCCACAACGGAGAGGGATGGTTATCAAAGGAGACATCAGCAACCTCTGCAGTTAACAAGGCTTCCCAGACCAGACTAGCCCTCCTGCCAGTGTGCCGGTTTACTGGCTTTCAGGGATGTTTTAGTGGATTTCCTGTTACTCGCGGCAACATTTGGACTAGATGACTTTGGAAATCCCTTCTGATTCTATGCTTCTGTACACACCACAGACCAGCCAGGAAGAGATGGGGCTCTGGGGCCGACCTGGCAACAGAGGTGGCTGTCATGTGAGCACTCAAGGCAGCGCTGATACAGTTCATAGCAAAGGACTGGTTCTGGCACTGCCTCCAGGAAGATGAGCAGAGCTTCGGCCACCGAGTGGTCACTGCCAGCTATTGACAGCCTGGCAAGGGAAATGTTCTGTCCTGTTACCTGCAGCCTGCCTCCTTCCCAGGCTGGTCCAAAGCAAGAAGCTTGGTCCTTATACATCTGGGCCCACCTTGCAAGTTTCCCCTTTTGGCGCAAGGTGGACCTTGAACCCGCAGCCCTGAGATTAAGAGTGTCACGCTCTACCAACTGAGCCACCCCACTGTAATTATCCCACACCTCCCCTCTTGACGAAGCTGCCTGCAAAGCTGATCTGCCGAGGAAATGTCCTTCTGCAGGCATGGTTTCAATCCAAACAGCAAATACTAGTGGTCAACTCCAAAAGTGCGGTCAACAAACCCTGCTTGCCAAAGAACAATTGAACGCACCCTTGAAGCTCCTTTGCAGCCATGTCTTTACCTTGACACCACGTATGATGCTAGATGTGGGGCCTGCGGGCCTGTCAAGATTCCCCACCTCTGCTCTATCTAGCCAGGCTGATGTTTTCAAATGGGGGTTAAAGCTGTGAAGCTGTTTGGATGCATGACTGGACTTGACTGTGGGCATTTCATTGTGCTGTGTCCCAGAGCCTTAAGGATGGGCTGGCCTAGGAACCTAAGCCACCAGGTATATAAAAGTGAGGTCCACTCCAGCCAAGAGCGAAAGAAAACCACCAAGCAGCCCTGCTCCCCAACAATGTCCCCCAGAGAGGATACGGATCGTCTCGGAAATGCTGGTGTCCAGGCACTCAGTTATCTCCTGCAGCTCGTCCTGCGTCCCCGGGGTCTGGAAGAGGTCCTCCTGAAGCAGAGTATCACCCATGCGTTCGGAAGGGATGAGGTACATCCTGGATAGCATGAAGAACAATCCAGCCCTGGGGTGCATAATGTGAGGTCGAGGAATGCCACAGTGGAGAGAAGCCCATCACCAAGAGAGCTGGCGCAAGGGCTGAGAATTGTATCCCGCCTGCTTTCCACAGTAGCATTCCTACTACCCTTCTCCTGATTTGGGGCAATGGGAGAGTGAAATCATTCCCTGCTTCTTCTAGTGGCCAGTCTCAGAGAGCCGCTTTGCTAGGGAGAGACAGACAATGGTTGGGAACACTTGGGTTCTTCTGAGCCGCTCTAAGGAAGACCGTATGCTGGATGTCCCACCCGCTGCCGCTCCACCAAGGTGCCACTATACTCACAGCAGGAGTTTGTAAGAGCGAGTCGGTAGCTAAGATATAAATCAATTGGGACGTTTGGAACCTGCACACCCCAAAACTGGTACTGGATTCCAGCCCACACCCATCCTTTCAATGGTACCGTCCCCCTCAGCTCACCTGGTGGCAGGCATTCTTGAAGAGGTGGTCCACCAAAAGGCAGATCTCCTTGGCCGCTCAGTGGAGTCATCACCATCCTGGGGTACGATATCCAGAAACTGCTTCTCCTGGAGGTCCAATGACAAGGGGGACTGGCATGAGAGCCTGACAGAATGTGTGCCTGTATGCATTCTTTCCTTGCTCCAGCTGGGTGGACAAGTCTTGCCCTCTGAGGCCACAACTAGGGCTGGGTGATAGCTGGCTTTCAACACAGTGATATATCACTAGCTAAACATTGCAATACACCAATATATCACGATGTCTGAAATAAGATGGAGCTATGTAGAGGCATTCGCTGGCTTCACGGTTTCCCCCGCATTGTGATTTCTGCTGCCCCCTGCAGGAGGGCAGGGGAAAGCTGAACCGGCAGAGTCCACAGGGGCTGCAGGAATCTAGAGAAGCATCGTCTGGCTTCACAGTTTCCCCCCACATGGTGTTTTTTGCATAGTACACACACACATCATGATTTGCAATATATTGCCAGGTCAGAAATTATGAAACCAGTCTCACTATCTAGACTTCAAGCTGATTTGAAAATATATCTATATTGACGTATTGCCCGGCCCTAGCCACAGCAAGCATCTCAAGGGGGAAAACAAAAAACAAATTGCTCGCACCCCAAATCCAAGCTCCCCCTCCCCCTATTAATATGCAGCTCGTAATCCTCCCACTCCGGATGTGCAGTTCACCCAAAAGCTTACTGAATATGCAGCTGTGGTCATGAGGTTTGGCTAACATTTTATTTAAATTGCTGGAACCTGCCCTGGGACCTTAGGGTGAAGGGCAGGAAATAAGTAACAAAAACAGCAACAGAACATGGATGGGCCTTCATAGGTTGATGGGCTGCAGCCCCAGCCAGCATGATGAGATGATGGGGTCACATGTTCACCACCCCTTGTCTAGAGCACGTTGCAGAGGCAGTGGTAGAAACTGAGCAACAGCTGGAGCCCCAGCCCACGACTTTGTCTGGGCAATGCAGCACACAGCAGCTGGTGAACCATGCCTCCTGCCTCCTTCCCATCTTCCTCTCCAGAAATGTTCAGGGTGGTTAGTTCTATCTCAAGCTACCACATTCAAGAGAAAGAGAAAGAGAGGAGGGGGGAGCAAGAGAGCTTTAGGAGCACAGCAGTGGCAAGCAGCCCATCACTAAAAGGAGTTGACAAGGATGGAGAATTTGATCCCCTCATCCCCAGGGCAGCTGTTGATTAGGACCCAGTTCATCCCGCCACCAATACTCCCCGCCCCTGTCGAGAGAGAGAGAGAGAGAGAGAGAGAGAGAGAGAGAGAGAGAGTATTGATGTGGGGAATGACACATACTGTATCAGAGTCTTAGTGCAAGAGTAGCTGGTGCATGCTAAAATACACAGGAGCCTTGCTGGGTTAGATCAGCATTTTGTTCCCAGAATGGCCAACCACATGCCCTTGGGAGTCCATAGGGACACGGGGACAAGAGCACTCTGTCCATCATGTTCCCCAGAAACTGGTAATCAAAAGCATGTGGTTTGTGATAATAGTGGCAAGAAATAGCCCTGACCGGTAGCCACTGATAAACATATCCTCCATGATTCTCAATGTCTACAGCTGTCCAAATTGACAGTCACCACTGTCTCCTTGTGGCTAGGATAATACACCCAAGTATATCTGATTTCGAGAGGAGTGACATTTCCCTGAGCCACCCCAAAGCAGCCACTACCGCTTCCCAAATGCCAGTGCTCAGGTGGTAAGAGTAAGCCAGAGTGGCATAGCCTGTGCAGCAGTGGCTGAGCACAGAAACAAGGAGAAAACTGGCTCTTGGGGCCAGAGGGGGCTGGCGCCTGCATCATGAGACTGGGCTTTCTGCCTCCCGTGCTGCCAATCGCAAGCGGACCCAGAGTCAAGCAGCGCAAAATCAGTTACAAGCAGTGCTGGCAAATTCTGGTTTCGTCTCCGTTCTCCTCTGCCGAGTTCTACAAGGGCCACGTTGAGACTAGGGAAGAGAAAAACGCAGAGAGCTAGAGTCACCACCTGGACTGGATTTGAGTCAGAAGGCAGGCAGGTGAGGTTGGTGGGGTAGTGCCTGGTTTGCCCTAAGGGACCAGCTGCCACTGCATGGAGCAGCTGCTGATCGTTGACAAGGGCAACTCCATTTACGTGCCTTCGAGGCACATGCACACTGCCGCAAAGCTGGAAGGGGCACTTGAAGGGGCAAAAATGTCCCCCCCCCCAAGAGCACAAAAGCGGCAAAGTGGCATGGAAACAGCATCTCGACTCCCTCCCAGGAGCTTTGGCACCGACCTCTCAGGCCTGTGGAGAGTTGGAGCAAGGAGTTTTGCAGGGAGGCTGCTGGTTTTCAAAAGGCCTTTCCAAAGGGCTTCCGGAAGTTTAGAGGGTGTTTGCAGGCTTTTCCAATGCTGTCCCCAATATACGCAATTTCATTTAAACGCACGGTACCTCGGAACGCAACCCCCGTGTAAACGGGGCGTTGCCTGTACCTGATTTGAGCCCGCTACAAGAACATCTAGAGGATAGCAAACCAACTGTTACCTTTTCTAGGAAGCTGTCTTCTCCCTGAGATCAGAGGAGGAAGGCAAGAGCAAAAGACAACCAAGGGTGTTAATGGCACAGGCCCTGAGAAGAGAAAGAAACAGCCCGTTGGCTGAACAGTATCTGGGCAGATGGCAGGGAAATGCACACGGTTCAGTGGCCCTGCGAAAGGGCAGGTGGGAGGACCAGAACCTGGGATGACTCAGTCAAGGCAAACAAAGGGCATGAACAGCACACAGGAAGCGGACGCACAGCTACAGAAGCTGAAGCTGAATGCAGCGGAGGACCCCCAGCCCCCACATTTCTGAGTGGAAGAGCAGCTGTTTTTCAAGCAGGCAAGCAGAGTGGGAAGGGTAGACATCCAGCACAAGGCTTCCAAGGAGGTCCCGAAGCAGCTTGGTAGGTAGCTCCCACTGATGGTGAGGAAATAGTCCTTGCCACGGTCAAGGTGAAGGACAAAGATAGCCTCAATCTTCTCTTCCTTGCTGACGTACACATCCAGGGAAATGTCCACCGTCTCACCTAAAATGGGAGGAGGTCAGGTAGATACACTCTTTGGCACAGCCAGGTTTGCTTGTCTGTAAATTAAAAGTGAAGACAGTGAAGAATTGAACAGAAGGACACAATGCGAGCCTGCTGGATCAGGCCAATGGCCCATCTAGTACAGCATCCTGTTCTCACAGGTGTATGGGGGAAACCTTAACTTCAAGAATTAGGAGAAGAAGCGACTCAGTCCCCCCCCCCCCCACTTTCCTCTCTAGTCCTCCAAAGCAGCAGCTGCACAGAAGATGGTGACAGGATACTGGAGGGTAAGAGAAAGTGATCCTAACAAAAGAATATAAAAAGGGAAAGGATTTTTGCGCCCCCAATGTAACTTTCTTTTTTAGTTTACATTTCATTGAGTTTTTAAAAGTTTGGCTAGTTGTATATGTTCCCCAAGATATTTTTGTGCCTCCACAACATAAAAATATGCATTGTTTTAAAAAAGTAATTTTTGGACGGACTGCTCTCACTGGTTCCCTGCGATGCCAAAAGGTGTTTGGGGACCCTCCAGCATTGTTTGGCTTCAATTCATTTGTGTGTGTGTGTTTGTTTAAAGCTGGCCACACACACTTTTACACTTTGGGCTCCACTGCTTTGACGTGTGGCCCTTGGAGGCTTGAGCATGGGGCAATGCAGCCCACAAATGTTAAGCCTCCCCTGCTCTACCAAACTCCCAAGGTTTGAGGGAGGAGGGTTGGGAAGAGGAGGAGAAAAGGAAGGCCTTCCCTAGATGACCCTTGGGGTCCCTTTCCAACTCTACAGTTCTCTGATTCCAGAGAGAGACGCGCTGGGCTCCAAGTATCCCTCGCAGGGCTCAGCGCAAAGCCATGGCTTCCAATACTGGCTGTCACTGAGCTTGGGGATAAAGGAGAAGTGGAGGGTGACCTGCCCGTTGTTTGTGATCTGGAACCTCTCCTTCTGCAGCTGCCGGAACTTCACATTCTCAAACGGAAACTGCAGAGCAAAAGGGGGGGGGGGAGGAAAGAGAGTGCTTGCCTTCAGCAGAGGCAAGGAAACGTGCTCCAGGGGGAAGTTTGTCCTTGGCCCCGGGCTCTCATTTAGGGGACTGCACATGCAACAGGTCCACGTGGGGCTCTCCAGATATTTTACAATTTATTTACAATTTATTTATTTACGGCTATTAGCCCATAAAATATGTACAAACATAAAAACACAGGGACATAAAAACAGATATATCTGACAACAGGAGGTGAACACCACGATGCAAGGGTGGGTCATTGAGCAGAGCCAAGTGACAGCTTGGGGCCAGGAGAGCTCCAAGGGACAGATCACAGAAAAGGAAAACTGAAGACGAACTCCGACATGCACTCTCATCGTAACAGTTCGATTAGTTTTGATGTTGTTGTTGGTTTTTGGTGGTTTTTGAGTGTGAGATAACCGCATTCAGAAATCTCGCCACCTGCAGAGTTACAGAAGGATCTGTATCCTGCAAAAGCAGTGCGGCGTGTGACTCAACAGGCCTGCCAACCAAGCGCAGTAAAGCAGGACCCAGGAATTTAGCCCTGGCTACGCTATGTAGGGGACAGTTGAACATTATATGTGAAAGAGATTCAACAGTTTCCCCGTCACACACACATAGCGGAGACACCAAACCCTTAGAAAATCTGTGGTTCAGCAGGTTCGATGGAAAGACATTGAACCTTGCACGAATAAATGCACGTCGGTGTGGTACTGATGAAAGAGATGACATATATGATGGAAGGCCAAGTGGTGGGGTTATTCCGTGATACCTGGGGGAGCAGACACCCCCACCCCTGGCGAGGTTGTGTTGATTTTCAATGTCCGCTAATCTTTGCTCAATAAGGCTTTTGGCTGAGCGTAAGTTCATCTTTAAGGAGTCCGCTGGGGAAATTCCGATGCTCAGAAGTTTGGCATGGATTTTCCCTACCCACGGATTGACAAAGACGTCCCGCCAGAGGCACTGAAAAAGGTAATGGTCGGGAAGCCTATGCCAGCTGGACAGCCAGTAGCCAAAGACTCGCTTCCAGATGACAGTCTCCAATGATGCAATCCTTAACTCCAGACGTATGGCTGCGTTGCTCACACACATGGGGAGTTTCAGAAGGCGACGGAGAAACTGATTCTGCAATGTCCCCAGTGATGTTAAATTGGACCCTGGGGCCCAGAGCGGGGCAGCATAACAAAGGGTGGAAACCACTTTTGCGTGGTATACCTTCAATGCAGAAGGGATGTGAGAGGCTCCGTCGGCCGCAAGAAATTGGAGTAGAGTATAAAGTATTGTTTTCCCTTTGTTTAGTAAATACTGTATCTGTGGCTTCCAGCTTAGATTGTAATGAAAAAAGACTCCCAGGTATTTAAATTTGAAAACCTGTTCTAATTGGACTCCATCTAACTTCCAGCTGTAAGTTTTCCAAGACCTGGTAAAGACCAGGACTTTAGATTTCCCATGATTAATTGTCAGATGGTTAAGTTTGCAATAAGCCGCAAAAATCTTTAGAGCTCTGCATAAACCAACTCTAGAGTAGGAAAGGATCGCTGCATCGTCGGCATATAGGAGCAAAGGGCAGCGAAAATCAGCTAGGCGGGGGGCATGAATGTTGGCTTGAGACTCGTTCAGAAAGAGCTTCATATCGCTGATAAACAGGTTGAAGAGGAGTGGGGCCAAAATGCAGCCTTGGCGCACACCTCTATTTATTGGGACCTCGTTGGATAAGTTTCCCGCCGGTGTGAGTCTCACTCTAGCCGACGACCCATGGTGTAATTGGGTTATAAGCCATAACAGCCTTCTATCTATGCCCCATCTCTCTAATTTCTTCCATAGGCAATTTCTTGGGATACTGTCGAAGGCAGCCTTTAGGTCTATAAAAGCGACACATAGGCGCCCCCGACTCGGGGCAGAATATTTTCTGGCAAGATGATACATGATTACCATATGGTCAGAGGTCGAATAATTGTTCCTAAAGCCCGCTTGCTCATGGCCAATCAAATTTGAGTCGTTTGCCCAATGGGACAGCTTGGACAGCAAAAATTTTGCATAGATTTTCCCGATGATAGACAAAAGGCTGATGTTCCGATAGTTCTCCGGGTCAGCAGGGGGACCCTTTTTATGGACTGGCACGATCACGGCCTCCTTCCATGACCTAGGGATAAGCCCCGTAGAATTAATTGCATCAAAGACTTTGGCCAGAATTTCAGCCCACCACCTCGGTTGCGCAACAATAGCCTCAGCAGGGACTAGATCCGGCCCGGGGGCTTTGCCCGTTTTCAGATCTAATATCAAGTCCATTATCAGGTCTGGGTCAGTGGAGGGCCACAAAGGTAGATGGTCGGCTCGGAGTTCCGTGGATGAGTTGGATTCCTCTGCCAAGGAGAAATATTTACTCAAGAATTGTTCCCATGTGGGCGCAGGGATAATCGTCAGTGGGTACTTCCTTCCTCTTTTGTTTATCAGAGCCCAAAATTCCTGTGGTCTGCGGGATCTCGAGGCCGCAATCAAGGCTCTCCAGATATTGCTGCACTTGCCACTGGCCATGTTGGCTGGGGATGATGGGAGTTGTAGTCCAGCATCTGGAGGGCACCACGCTGGCTACCCCTGGAGTCTTTGCCTGCGAGGAAGAGGAAGAGGCTGCTGCTCAGTGGAAGGGCATCGGCCTTGCATGCAAAGGTCCCAGGTTCTATCCCCAGCATCTCCAGGTAGGGCTGGGAGAGATCACCCGGAAATCCTGGGGAACCGCTCAAGACTGAGCTAGATGGGCCAAGGGCTTCTTTCCCCCCTGGTCTTTTTGCAGCAAACCCTCTTTAAGGGGTTGGAGAGGATCCTATTAGTCTTTACCTCCCTCCAGGGAGGGAAGGAATTCGTTCTCCATCCTGTCCATCAACTGAACAATATCCTCAAACACTTTCCGGTACCGTCGGTCAGCCACAACCTTCACCTATGGGGGGGGGGCAGAGCACATTTGTTGGAGCTATGGACTGAAAGGGGGGGGCATGAGTTAAGAGCAGAAAGGCCTGATGCACCCCCCTGTTCCCAGCCCTGAAAGAGGCAAGTACTGTAACTCTGAGAGCTTCCCCAGGATGGCAGCGGCTGTGACTTCCAGAGCCAATGGGCTGAAGCCAAATGCTCCAAGCCAAGTACCACAGAAGCTCCATTGCATGAATGGAGCCAACGGTTAAGGTATACAGTTCATCCCATGTGGTCTGCCATGCCTGCAGGAGCAGCGTGTACTCAGAAGAGTGGAGAATGGAAGCCTAGGGATTTAACAGAGCCAAAACCTGCCCACTCCTTGCACCGGAAGTCATTGGCCAAGGAGGAGCTCTGTGGAAAGGGGCCTGGTTGTTGGTCAGGGCCTGCCCAGATTCAAGGAGGTGCCACATAGCAGGCAACTAAAAACCCTGAATAGACGATAGCCCTGGCCAGGGCAGGTCTTACCCCTGTGAGGAAGAGGGAGCTGACGGGCTTGTGGTCGCTCCTTTTTAATTCCATGTGGCTTCGGTAGCTGAGCTGATTCACGCTGCCTCCTCTCCAGAGGATTGGCTCACACCATGCTGGCACACGGCACTTCCCACTGCAAGGAGACAGTTGGACTGGCTGAGGCAACACACAAGGCTCACACAGTCCAACTTTGGCTCCACACACGGCCTGTGATCTTGACCACGGTTAAGAGCTGGAGATGATGGGGCTTGGGAGTCCAACTTCTGAAGGGGCGGACCTTGCAGGTGTGCAGGCATTTTGCCTCATGGAGAGAGTTGTCAGGAAATCAAAAGCTGCCATCTACCAGGTCAGAATGAATTTCTGACCTCCCCCAGTTTGGATTCCTACATTGCAGGGGGTTGGACTAGATGACCCTCGTGATCCCTTCCAACCCCACAATTCATTAATTAAGTCTCCTCTGGCTGGCAGCAGCTCTCTGTGGCCCAATCCTTTTTCAGGTGGAGGTGCCTTTCAACTTGAGACTCTGCATACAAAGCATATGGCACACCACCAAATGATGATCCTTCCCCAAAGCAAGGGGCCCCGTTATTCTTGTTCAGACACTATTTTTTCAGTGATCCAAAAGACCCTTTCTGGCACCTGAAATGCTGCCCAAAGGAGCCTGCCCTTTTCCGGCTTCGTCACTACATGTTCCGCCTGTCCTTTTGATTTCCCCATTACCACAGCAAGAGCAATGAAACTAGCAGGCCTAGGTGGCTTCTGACAGTTGTCAAGAACCACAAGAATATGCCAAATCATGGATGGTGAGGCTCAATGGCTACTAGCCATAATGGCCACAGAACATACTCCACCAAGAGAAGCAGTATGGCTTGGAGGAGGGGAGCGTGCTGTTGCACCCAGGTCCTGTTTGTGGGCTCCCCAAGAGGCATCTCATTGGCCAATGTGAGAACAGGACGCTGGGCCAGATGGACCAATGGCCTGATCCAGCAGGGCTGCTCTCATGCTCTTATGAGAGAGCACCAAGTCTAATTCCCAGACTTCCTTGACACAAAGAGGATTCTCATTCAGCCTGCTGCACCTTTCAAGGAACTGCAACACCGCTTATACACACCACGAAACAGAGGATGCTGGTTATCAGGACAAATGTGGGGGAAAGGAGCCAAAACATTTCCAGAGCAGGGATGGCTTGAGGAAGACAACATATCACAGCCTTGCATTTCACAACTCGCCTAGCAGCCTTTGGCAACCCGGAATTCCATGCAAGCAAAGTGAGCAGGTGAAGGAGAGCTGGATCTCTCTCTTCCTCTGTGGCTTGGTGTCCATTCTGGCTGCAGAGGAAAGGAAGTCCGTCCAGCCCTCAACTCTAGCCCTCCTCCAACAGCTTGCTTAGCAGAAAGCCATGTTTAAAATATATGTTTTACTAGCCTGCTCAGGAGGATGGAAAGGCAGGACACTACTAGCATCTCAGCAGACTAGGAAAAACAAACAAGCCTTGCAGAAGAATGTTTGAGAGGACTTACTTACAAAGGCTCAACTATCAAGCAGGATCTGTTTTAGAGTCAAATTTGTACGTCGGGATGAACTTGATCTCTCCCTCTGTGAAATCAGCAAAAGCTGTCTTTTGGGTACGCTGAATGTTTAGCTAAAGCCAAAAAGAAATTGCTTATCAACAGAGAAGCAAAAGACCCCCTGTTGCCTGACAATGGAATCTATTAACAGCCACTGTTGTGCTGGAAGACCAAGGTGAAGTACTAGTAGGTTAAAGGTAAAGGGACCCCAGGTTGGACAGTGTTCTCGAAGCTACAAACATGAGTCTGACCAAACTGCGGGAGGCAGTGGAAGACAGGAGTGCCTGGCGTGCTCTGGTCCATGGGGTCACGAAGAGGCGGACACGACTAAACGACTAAACAACAACAACAACAACAAAGGGACCCCTGACCATTAGGTTCAGTTGTGACCGACTCTAGGGTTGCGGCGCTCATCTCGCTTTATTGGCCAAGGGAGCCGGCATACAGCTTCCGGGTCATGTGGCCAGCATGACTAAGCCGCTTCTGGTGAACCAGAGCAGCACACAGAAACGGTGTTTACCTTCCCGCCAGAGCGGTACCTATTTATCTACTTGCACTTAGACGTGCTTTCGAACTGCTAGGTTGGCAGGAACAGGGACCGAGCAAGGGAAGCTCACCCCGTCGCGGGGATTCGAACTGCCGACCTTCTGATCGTCAAGCCCTAGGCTCTGTGGTTTAACCCACAGCGCCACCCGCGTCCCTACTAGTAGGTTAGCCAAGTGCAAAAAAGGGGTATACCTGCTGAAATCCTATCTTATACACAATTATTAAAGGTACAGGATGCTTGTGCATTTTTGCCCCATGTCATCTTAAATTACTTTGCTGCATCACACGACAGGAAAATCCTCTAACTCAGGAGCAGCAGACACGTGGCCCTCACAATGCTGCAGAACTACAATTCCCATCATCCCTGATTACTGGCCATGATGGCTGGAGCCAACAGGAACTGCAGCTCAGTAACATCTGGCAGACCACAGGTTAGCCATACCTACAATATGCAATGTTATATGTACCAATAATCCATACAAACTGTTAACAACCACCAGAATACACCCCGACACTATGAGCAACTGCAAAACCATCCTTTCGCATCCTACGTTGGCTCCCAGGACGTTTCTGAGCACAATTCTGAGTGTTGGTGCCAACCTTTAAAGCCCTAAATGGCCTCAGCCCTGAAAGAGTGTCTCCATCCCCATTGTTCAGCCCAGGCATCAGGGTCCAGCACCGAGGGCCTTCTGGCGGTTTCCTCACTGTGAGAAGCAAAGTTACAGGGAAGCAGGCAGAGGGCCTTCTGAGTAGTGGCACCTGCCCTGTGGGACACCCTCCCGTCAGATGTCAAGGAGATAAGTAACTATACAGCCTTTAGGGAAGTTTTTAATGTTTTATGATGGTTTTGCGTATGTTGGAAGTCTGAGGCTGCCCCCCCTTGCCTTCCTTGCAGCATCCTTCTCAAAGGGCTAAGGCATGACTACGCTCACAGAGTTTAAATCCACCATAAGGTGCAGCAATCAGGCCTCTGTTTCAACACAAAATACCAATGATCCTTATGCCAAGTGGGAGAAAGGTCGTCAACATGATGAACACACAAACCTTGGAGAGAAAAATGTAAAACAAAAAGCACCAGCAATTTAATTGGACTTAATGGAAGTATCTGCTGATAAGAACATGTGAGCAACGCAGATTTTCCAGACAGATGCAAAACCTAGAGCAGGAAACCTTAGACCTTTAGATATTGCTGGACAGCAGCTATGCTGGGGCTGATGGGAGTCCAACAACATCTGGAGCGTGTGCTGAGCTAGGAAAGCCCTCTAACTGGGAAACTGCAGAGCAGTCCTACTTATTCCAAGGCAACCCTCCAACTTAATTGGGACTTGCTTCTAATTCAGGTTGCACAAACCTGCAACCTTAAAAAGCATTTGTAGAAGTCGCAGTCATCCTATGTTCTTTGCTCCTAACTGCCTGAAAGTGGCTTCTCTAGCCTAGGCTGGGGTATCCCAGACAAAGGAAATAAACAGGGCAATATCCTAAACCACCACATATAACACAAAGATGTCTCTCACCTGGTCGTAGGTCAGAAGTCTCTGAAGCTCATTTTTAGTGATCAGATGACAATGCTGGAAAAAAGCAAAGCAACCACAGCTACAGGCTAGCTCACGGGGTCGGGGGGCGGGGGGGCAGCCTGCTGCCACTTCCTGCAATATGTAGTAAGACTGATAACTAGGATTGGGCAGTATGATCATATTAGGCTAGTGCTCTGTGAACTAGACTGGCTCTTGAACTGCTTCCAGGCCCAATTCAGAGCATCCCATTTGGCCTTTCAAGTGTTTCAAGGTTTGGGAAAAGGGTACCAGAAGAAGGCCCACTTATGTTTGCACTGCCTCTCCACTGACTAGAATCCCTTTCCCAGGGAACTCCTGCTCTTTCAAGCATGGCAGGGCCTTTTCAGTCATGGCACCCGACCTTTCAGAATAATCTCCCAAAGAGGTTCACCTGGCCCCTGCTTTGATGTCCTTTCAGCAAAGACTTTTCGAATTTCCCCTGGTACGTTAATTCATGGGCAGGGCGCTTGTGGCCCTCCAAACCCTGCTGTAGTACACAGGAACATAGGAAGCTACCTTATATTGAGGCAGACCATTGACCCATCAAGCTCAGGACTGACTACATGGACTGGCAGCAGCTTTCAGGCAGAGATCATGCCCAGCCCGATCTGCACACACTGGTGACTGAGCCTGGAACCTTCTCCATGCAAAATGGCCGCTCTGCTTTCGCCTTACTGCCCTTAACAAACTGCAACTCCCACCCCGATCACTGGAGAAGTTGCCCACATTTGCTATAATCTAATCTAATACATCTCTGCCACTCGCTTTATGTTGCTCTCTACTGGCTGCTCTAGTAGAAACCTTAGTGGTGCAGCTGCAGCAGCAGGGATCGCCGACACTGCACCCTCCTGGTGTTGCTGAAGTGGAACTCTCATGAGCCCCAGTCAGCAAGGCCAATTCTTAGCAATTATGGGAATTTTGGTCTATCAACATTTGGAGAGCACTATGCTGCCTGCCATAAAGAAGGCTGATCACCGAAGAATGGATGCTTTTGAATTCTGGTGCCGGAGGAGACTCTTGAGAGTCCCATGGACTGCAAGAAGATCAAACCTCTCCATTCTGAAGGAAATCAGCCCTGAGTGCTCACTGGAAGGACAGATCGTGAAGCTGAGGCTCCAAGACTTTGGCCACCTCATGAGAAGAGAAGACTCCCTGGAAAAGACCTTGATGTTGGGAAAGATGGAGGGCACAAGGAGAAGGGGACGACAGAGGACAAGATGGTTGGACCGTGTTCTCGAAGCTACTAGCATGAGTTTGACCAAACTGCGGGAGGCAGTGGAAGATAGGAGGGCCTGGCGTTCTCTGGTCCAGGGGGTCACGAAGAGGCGGACACGACTAAACAACTAAACAACAACAAATGCTGCCTACCCTGAGCTACACACAGGCAGGAAAGTTACAGAAACATGACTCAGTTTGCTTCTCCAGATAGCGGAGACCAACAAGTTACATCAGCCAAGGCTCTCTCCCTCCAAGCCCTCAAAACGCACTTGTTTTCATGATTGTCAGCTGCGGCAGACCCTGGTCAGGGGGCAGGAAGCTCATCTGGGCACAGATATCCTTGTAATCCTGGTTTCGGCGCTCAAAGTCTTCCACGTGGGCAGCAAGGTGGGAATTGACCATGCAGAAGCTGGTATTGTTGCAGACAAACCTCGCGGCCACACACCCCTTGTTACCCTGCAGGGGCGGAGCAAAGATGGCTGTTAGTGAGCAAGCAGGAAAGAGGGGGGAACTGGTTGGCAGAGATTAGAAAAACAGATAGACAGACAGAAAGATAGACGTGGGGAATTCCGCTGTCAGGGTCTACTCCCCATCTTCCCCATGATGCCTGTGCCCACTGTCTCCCTCATCACTTCCTTGATGCGGCTGAGCTGGTCCTTCCTGACAAAGATGAGCACCAGCTGCACCTAGAAGATGCAAGGTACTGGGATGTCTATCAGCTCTGTTCATTGATTGCTGTCCTGGGCCGGCTGGATGCAGATAGGAGTGGCAGGTGGCACCAACTGGGGATCCCCCAAGGGAAGAAGGCTCAGAGCCAGGGAACTGGTGGGGGGTCGTCAGAGGGAGAAGAGGGAGCAGACTGTGAGCAAGAGGAGGTGTTGGAAACTGAAGAGGCAGGAGGGCAGGAAGATTCTACGGCAAACAGCAGTCCAGAATCCGAGGCAGAAGTGGAGGCTTGAGGCGGGGGTCAAGAGGCAGAGATCAGGCAGGCTGCTGAAGAAGCCAGGGGGTCTCCCCATCCTGCTGCGATCAGCTCCCCTCCCTGCTGGTCTCCCAGAACACAGAGAAATTAAGAGGAGGGAGCAAAGACAGGCAAGGTGTCAGAGTCTCAGGTTGCTTGGGAAGGACCAGGGGGAGGAGGAGACTTCAGAGAGTGGTGGGAGGGTAGCAACCTTCAGCCTTCACAACTACCTCACTGGGGCAAGACCTGTTGGGAAAGGTTTCTGTGATCACTAGGCCTGCACGGTTTGGGTTTCTTTGAATAAAGAATGTTGGCTTCTTTTGAATAAAACACCACTGACACCAGGAGTTTTTTCTTGCTGACCTCCTCCTCCTCCTCACTCCAGCTCCTGACAGCTGTCTGGCTGCTGAAGAAATGGGTGGGGTTGGACTTACTTTCTTGTACTTGGATTTGGAACGCAAAGCCTTTCCCACAGCTGTCAGCCACTCTTGCTCCTTTGTCGAGTCCAAGTAGAAGAAAGCCTCTGTGCTCAGGTCCAGCTCCTGGAACCGAATGCCCAAGTGCCAAAGAGAAGGATGTGGAACTGCAGGAATAGGACTCCCATCGGAACAGACGTGCTGGTTAAATATGCAAAGACAACCGGAGTGTGCAAGGGCAGGCAAGATCAGGACCAAGAACAAACAAGTAATACCAGCCACTTCCTCCTCAGCTTAGCTATTCGGGGCCCCAAAGGAGCTTTGCTAATGAAAGAAAAAAAGCCTTTTCCTTGTATTTTTTAAGATGTGTCAGCCAGCCTGATATCTAAGCACTATCCCAGTAGCCACAGGCAACCAGAAATTCTTTGAAGGCAAGTGAGTTGGTTGATCTTTCCATTCTTCCTTCACCTGGCAACCTGGTTTCCAGGCTGGCTTTCCGGGAGCAGAAACCCACCTCTCAGATCTGCTGTGCCAAGCTTGTTTGCTAGAAGATTACCCCGTAACACCCTTGTCCTCTTTGCAAACCTCCTAAATGGCTAGCCTTCTGTGTTTCCATTTATTTTTTTTAAAGATATTTATTGGAGTTTTACAAAGATATAAATTTAAAAGATCATATAAAAAGAAAAAAATACAATAAAAGAAACATAGAAAAATACATAAAGTAAGAAAAGGAAAATAAAAACAAATCCATTTTTGTAACCCTAACTCGTTATCTTATTTCCTTGGCCTCCTCACACCTCCCCTTTTTGTATTCCCATTTAAATAATCAAGTCAGCAAATCCTTACCCTCTTTCGTTTATCCTAACTCTATATCTTAACATATTATAACTCTATATTTTCATCCATTTATCAATTCATTTTTGCATATTCTTATTAACTTTGTTGCTAATGCCACTTATTTTCAGTCCAACATCATTTTAAGATTCATTAATTTTACAATGTTTCTGAAGATAGTCTTTAAATTTCTTCCAGTCTTCTTCCACCAACTCTTCTCCCAGGTCACGGATTCTGCCAGTCATTTCCGCCAATTCCATATAATCCATCACCTTCATCTGCCACTCTTCCAGGGTGGGTAGCTCTTGTGTCTTCCAATGCTTTGCAATAAGTATTCTTGCTGCTGTTGTTGCATACATAAAGAAAGTTCTATCCTTAGAAGATCTACCCACCGTGGAAGAATGGCAGATGAAGCTTATAGACTATATGGGACTGGCAGAAATGACCGGCAGAATCCGAGACCAGGGAAAAGAGACGGCGGAAGAAGATTGGAAGAAATTTAAGGACTATCTTAGGAAACATTGTAAAATTATTGAAGGTTAGAACGATGTTGATTCAGAAATTAAGTGGTTATAAGCTGTAATGATTATGTGATTAAGAAAAGAAAGGTTAAAAATTATACAGAAATTAGGGGAAGGATTTGCTGAATTGAATTAATTAGAGATTGGAATAAAGAAAGGGGAGGTATGAGGAGGTCGGGAAAGTAAGTTTTATGAATATAAGGGATTGAAATTATACTTGTTGTTGTATGTGTTTTGTATGTTTTGTATGTATTTTTACTGTTTTTGTTTTTTGTTTTGTTTTTTCTATTTTATATAAACTTTTAAAACCTTAATAAATATTTTATATATAAAAAAAGAAAGTTCTATCCTTCTTTGGCACCAATTGGCCGACTATGCCCAGGAGAAAGGCCTCTGGTTTCTTCAGGAAGGTATATTTAAATACCTTTTTCATTTCATTATATATCATCTCCCAGAAAGCCTTAATCTTTGGGCATGTCCACCAAAGGTGAAAGAATGTACCTTCATTTTCTTTACATTTCCAACATTTATTATCGGGCAAATGATAAATTTTCGCAAGCTTGACTGGGGTCATGTACCACCTGTAAATCATTTTCATAATATTCTCTCTTAAGGCATTACATGCCGTAAATTTCATACCGGTGGTCCACAACTGTTCCCAGTCATAGAATCATAGAATCATAGAATCATAGAGTTGGAAGAGACCACAAGGGCCATCGAGTCCAACCCCCTGCCAAGCAGGAAACACCATCAGAGCACTCCTGACATATGGTTGTCAAGCCTCTGCTTAAAGACCTCCAAAGAAGGAGACTCCACCACACTCCTTGGCAGCAAATTCCACTGTCGAACAGCTCTTACTGTCAGGAAGTTCTTCCTAATGTTTAGGTGGAATCTTCTTTCTTGTAGTTTGGATCCATTGCTCCGTGTCCGCTTCTCTGGAGCAGCAGAAAACAACCTTTCTCCCTCCTCTATGTGACATCCTTTTATATATTTGAACATGGCTATCATATCACCCCTTAATCTCCTCTTCTCCAGGCTAAACATGCCCAGCTCCCTTAGCCGTTCCTCATAAGGCATCGTTTCCAGGCCTTTGACCATTTTGGTTGCCCTCCTCTGGACACGTTCCAGTTTGTCAATGTCCTTCTTGAACTGTGGTGCCCAGAACTGGACACAGTACTCCAGGTGAGGTCTGACCAGAGCAGAATACAGTGGCACTATTACTTCCCTTGATCTAGATGCTATACTCCTATTGATGCAGCCCAGAATTGCATTGGCTTTTTTAGCTGCCGCATCACACTGTTGGCTCATGTCAAGTTTGTGGTCAACCAAGACTCCTAGATCCTTTTCACATGTAGTGCTCTCAAGCCAGGTGTCACCCATCTTGTATTTGTGCCTCTCATTTTTTTTGCCCAAGTGCAATACTTTACATTTCTCCCTGTTAAAATTCATCTTGTTTGTTTTGGCCCAGTTCTCTAATCTGTCAAGGTCGTTTTGAAGTATGATCCTGTCCTCTGGGGTGTTAGCCACCCCTCCCAGTTTGGTGTCATCTGCAAATTTGATCAGGATGCCCTTGAGTCCACCATCCAAGTCGTTGATAAAGATGTTGAATAAGACCGGGCCCAAGACAGAACCCTGTGGCACTCCACTAGTCACTCTTCTCCAGGATGAAGAGGAACCATTGATGAGCACCCTTTGGGTTCGGTCAGTCAGCCAGTTACAAATCCACTGAGTGGTAGCATAGTCAAGACCGCATTTTACCAGCTTCTTTACAAGAATATCATGGGGCACCTTGTCAAATGCCTTGCTGAAATCAAGGTAGGCTACATCCACTGTGTTCCCTTCATCTACCAGGCTTGTAATTCTGTCAAAAAACGAGATCAGGTTAGTCTGACATGACTTATTTTTCAGAAATCCATGCTGACTATTGGTGATCACAGCATTCCTTTCTAGGTGCTCACAGACTGTTTGCTTAATGATCTGCTCCAGAATCTTCCCTGGTATTGATGTCAGACTGACTGGGCGGTAATTATTTGGGTCCTCTCTTTTCCCCTTTTTGAAAATAGGGACAACATTTGCCCTCCTCCAGTCTGCCGGGACTTCGCCTGTTCTCCAGGAATTCTCAAAGATGACTGCCAGTGGTTCTGAGATCACATCTGCCAGTTCTTTTAATACTCTTGGATGCAGTTCATCTGGCCCTGGAGACTTGAATACATCTAGACTAGCCAAGTATTCTTGTACTATCTCCTTAGTTATTCTGGGCTGTGTTTCCTCTGCTGAATCATTTGCTCCAAATTCTTCAGGTCGGGCATTGTTTTCTTTATCGGAGAAGACTGAGGCAAAGAAGGCATTGAGGAGTTCAGCCCTTTCTGTGTCCCCTGTTTGCATTTCACCATCTTCTCCTCTGAGTGACCCCACTGTTTCTTTGTTCTTCCTTTTGCTACGAACATACCCATAAAAGCCTTTTTTGTTGCTTTTAACCTCTCTAGCAAGCCTGAGTTCATTCTGTGCTTTAGCTTTTCTGACTTTGTGTCTACACGTGCTGGCTATTTGTTTGAATTCCTCTTTGGTGGTTTCCCCCCTTTTCCATTTTTTGTACACATCCTTTTTTAATCTTAACTCAGTTAAAAGTTCTTTAGATAGCCACCCTGGCTTCTTTAGGCACCTTCCATGTTTCCGTCTCATTGGTATTGCCTGAAGTTGTGCTTTTACTATCTCCCTCTTAAACTCCCAGCCATCATGAACTCCCTTTCCTTTTAGTATTACTGTCCATGGGATCTCACCAAGCACTTCCCTAAGTTTTATGAAGTCGGCTTTCTTAAAGTCGAGAAATTGAGTCCTAGTATGCTTGGCTGCTCCTTTCCGCTGTATAGTAAACTTCAGAAGAGCATGATCACTCGCGCCTAATGATCCTTCCACTTCTACCCCACTAACCAGGTCATCAACATTGGTTAGGACCAGATCTAAAATGGCTGTTCCTCTTGTTGCTTCTCCCACTTTCTGGACAATGAAGTTGTCTGCAAGGCCAGCGAGGAATCTGTTTGACCTTATGCTCTTGGCTGAGTTTGACATCCAACAAATATCCGGGTAATTGAAGTCCCCCATTACTACTATCTCCCTTCCTTTTGCATGCTTGGCCATCTGTTCCAGGAAGGCATCATCTATGTCCTCCGTTTGGCTTGGGGATCTATAGTAAACTCCCACAATGAGGTCACTGTTATTCTTCTCTCCCTTAATTTTGACCCAAATGCTCTCACTTTGGCTTTGAGGTTCTAAACCTTGGATCTCTTCACAGGTATACACATCCCTGACATATAACGCCACTCCTCCTCCTTTCTTGTCTGGTCTGTTTCTCTGAAATAGATTGTATCCCTCCATTATTACATTCCAATCGTGGGACTTATCCCACCAGGTTTCAGTGATTCCTATTATGTCATATTTAGTTTGCTGTACCAAGAGCTCAAGCTCATCTTGTTTATTTCCCATGCTTTGCGCATTAGTGTACAGACATTGAAGTCCATTAATCATTCCCCCGTGTCTCTTATTTAAGGATTTTTTCCTCCCACCACTAGGTCTGCGTGCTGTTTGCTCCATTCGGTCTATGACATTTGGATGATCATCTTCATCAATTGATAGACTCCTACCTTCAGGAGCACTGTCTCCCTCCCCCACATTAGTCAGTTTAAAGCCCTCCTGATGAGGTTTCTGAGATTTTTTGCAAAAACATTCTTCCCAACCGTTGTGAGGTGCAGCCCATCGCTTGCCAGAAGTCCATCTTCAAGAAACTGCATTCCGTGATCTAAGAATCCAAACCGTTCCTGTTTACACCATTTGCGAAGCCAGTTGTTCACTTCCACTATTTTTCCCTCTCTCCCTGGGCCACGTCGTTCAACTGGGAGGACAGATGAGATGACAATTTGTGCATTTAATTGCTTCAATTTCCTGCCCAGAGCCTCGTAATCTCTTTTGATCTTCTGGAGGCTATTGCTTGCAGTGTCATTGGTTCCCACATGAACCAAGAGGAAGGGGTATTTGTCAGTGGGTTTTATGATTCCTTGCAGTCGTTCAGTTACATCTTGGATCTTAGCCCCGGGGAGACAGCACACTTCCCGAGACATCTTGTCAGGCCCACAGATCACTGCTTCTGTTCCCCTCAGTAGGGAATCCCCTATCACCACTACACGCCTCCTCTTAGGTCTGGTCGGGGTTCTTCCGTGAGCTGTCCGTTCCAAGGTCGCCTGCACATTCCCTGAGGACTGCCTTTGCTGCTCGTCTTCATATACCTGATCGACTGTAATGAGGGAGAGATCCTCAAATGGAGTCTGCTCTTCGTCTTCCATGCTAGGGAAAAGGACCTCAAAGCGATTGCGTATTTCTAAACAATCAGAGCGAACCCTGGGCCTCCTACTTCTTTGAGTCACGTTTCTCCATATATCTGGCTCCTGTGTTGGTGAACTAGCCTCCTTCTCAGGGGAGTCCCCTGTCTCCTCCTTGGTGGAGACGGTGTGCTCTGTTGCTTCCAAGAAGAGCTCCAGCTCTCTAATTCTTTGGAGCGTAGCTACACGTTCCTCCAGTTGCTGGACTTTGTCTTTTAAGAGGGCAATCAACATGCAATTGCTGCAGGTAAAGCTGCCTGCAACCTTTGGCAAGATGGCAAACATTGCGCAGGAACCACAGGCGACTGCAGCTGTTCCCTCACCCTCCATCTTGAGAAGGTGTCGTTGGGGGTGACTACAGCGGTCCTCCACCATAAAAAGTGTGAAGACAGGACAAATAAATCCCCCCAAATAAACCTATATCTCCCCCAACAAACGTTTGAGACTAGCTCCCCTAAATCTAAAAGATGGATCAAACTGCGCGCGCCACTAGGCGCGCGCCGCTGCCCTACAAGCTCTGACAAGCTCCTCCAACAGCTTATCACCTACCTCAACAGAAGCCCTGCCCCCTCTGACCTTTGCACAGAGAAAGCAGCTAATCAGCCACAAGAAACTCACACAAGAAAACCCTTTTTGTTCCTTCTTCAGCTGCTGCCCTACAAGCTCTGACAAGCTCCTCCCACAGCTAATCACCTACCTCAACAGAAGCCCTGCCCCCTCTGACCTTTGCACAGAGAAAGCAGCTAATCAGCCACAAGAAACTCACACAAGAAAACCCTTTTTGTTCCTTCTTCAGCTGCTGCCCTACAAGCTCTGACAAGCTCCTCCCACAGCTAATCACCTACCTCAACAGAAGCCCTGCCCCCTCTGACCTTTGCACAGAGAAAGCAGCTAATCAGCCACAAGAAACTCACACAAGAAAACCCTTTTTGTTCCTTCTTCAGCTGCTGCCCTACAAGCTCTCAAACATAATGTTGTGACCAATATCTTGTGCCCATTTAATCATAGCAGATTTAACCATTTCATCCTGCGTATTCCATTTCAACAGCAAGTTATACATTCTTGAAAGTATCTTAGTTTTGGGGTCTAACAATTCTGTTTCCAATTTTGATTTTTCCACCTGGAAGCCAATTTTTTTATCCAAATTATAGGCCTCTCTTATTTGATAATAATGAAGCCAGTCTCGCACTTTATCTTTTAATTTCTCAAAACTCTGCAATTTCAATTTATCTCCTTCTTGTTCCAAAATTTCCCAATATTTCGGCCATTTGGCCTCCATATTGAGCTTTTTCTGAGCCTTCGCTTCCATTGGTGACAACCACCTTGGGGTTTTATTTTCCAATAAGTCTTTATATCTTATCCAGACATTGAACAATGCTTTCCTGACAATATGGTTTTTAAATGCTTTATGTGCTTTAACCTTGTCATACCACAAATATGCATGCCACCCAAAAACATTATTAAAACCTTCTAAGTCCAAAATGTCTGTGTTCTCAAGAAGCAGCCAATCTTTTAACCAGCAGAATGCTGCTGATTCATAGTACAATTTAAAGTCCGGCAGGGCAAATCCACCTCTTTCCTTTGCGTCAGTTAGTATTTTAAATTTTATTCTGGGCTTCTTGCCCTGCCAGACAAATCTAGAAATATCTTTCTGCCACTTCTTGAAACAGTCCATCTTGTCCAAAATTTGCAATGACTGAAACAGAAATAACATTTTTGGCAATACATTCATCTTTATAGCTGCAATTCGACCCAACAAGGAAAGCTTCAAATTTGACCATATTTCTAAATCTTTTTTCACTTCTGTCCAGCATTTCTCATAGTTATCTTTAAATAAGTTTAAGTTCTTAGCAGTCATATTAACCCCCAAGTATTTTACTTTCTTAGCTAATGTCAAACCAGTCTCCTTCTGAAACCTCTCTTTCTCAATCGGTGTTAAGTTTTTCTCAAGAACTTTAGTTTTTGACTTGTTCAGTTTAAATCCTGCCACATGACCAAATTCTTGAATCAGTTCTAATACTCTTTTCGTACTAGATTCGGGCTCCTGTAACGTCAAAACTAAGTCATCTGCAAAAGCCTTCAGTTTGTATTGTTTGGCTCCAACCTGAATACCTTTAATCAGACGGTCCCTTCTAATCATATTTAACAAAACCTCCAGGACCGAAATAAAAAGCAATGGGGAAATTGGGCAGCCTTGTCGTGTCCCTTTCTCTATCTTAAATTCCTCTGTCATCACATTATTGACTATTAGCTTAGCTTTTTGCTCTGAATAAATTGCACTAATACCATTTTCAAACCCTTGGCCCACCCCCATTCCCTGAAGATTTTTCTTCATAAAATTCCAAGAAATATTGTCAAAAGCTTTTTCCGCATCTATAAAAATTAAAACTGCTTTGGTATTGATATTCACTTGCAGCTTCTCCAAAATATTAATTATGTTCCTCGTATTGTCAGACAAATGTCTACCTGGAAGAAAGCCGGCTTGATCTTTATGTATCTCTTCAGTTAATACCTTTTTTAATCTGTTAGCCAAAATATCAGCAAAAATTTTGTAATGCACATTAAGCAGGGATATGGGACAGTAGTTCTTAAGTTGTGTCTTTTCAGACTCAGTTTTCGGTATGAGTGTAATGTCAGCTTCCTTCCACGACTCTGGCGCCTTTTTCCCCTCCAGAATTTCATTACAAACCTCCTTTAGTGGCTGAATTAACCAATCTTTCAGAGATCTATAGTATTTGGAGGTAAGACCATCCGGCCCTGGAGATTTGCCCAACTGCATATTCTGAATGGCACCTTCAACCTCCTGTTCTGTAATTTTGTGATTCAACATTATCTTATTTTCTTTTTTTTCAATAAATATTTATTAGATTTTCCAATTTTATATAAACACAAAAAGAAAAAGAAAAATATTAAAAACAAGTCAATTTCCATAACAATTTTTCAATAACATGTTTCTTTGACTTCCTCGTACCTCCCCTTCTTGTTTTCTAGTTCAACTTGTTAATCCAGCAAATCCTAATCTCTTAACATTCCTTTTAAAATAACACCTTATTTTCCACTCAACTTTTTTAAATTTAGTGACTTAAACAATTTTAATCCCTATTATCTTTATCATAACAGCTAGAGACCACAAAAATTCAATCCAACATCTTTTCAGAGTTCATTAATTTTGTAGTATTTCTGTAAATAGTCCTTAAATTTCTTCCGATCTTCTTCTGCTGACTCTTCTCCCTGGTCGCGGATTCTGCCGGTCATTTCTGCCAGTCCCATACAGTCAATCAACTTCATCTGCCATTCTTCCAGAGTGGGTAGATCTTGAGTCTTCCAGTACTTTGCTATAAGTATTCTTGCTGTCGTTGTAGCATACATAAAAAAAGTTCTGTCCTTCTTTGGCACCAAATGGCCGACTATGCCCAAGAGAAAAGCCTCTGGTTTTTTCAGGAAGGTATACTTAAATACCTTTTTCATTTCATTATAAATCATTTCCCAGAAAGCCTTAATCTTTGGGCACGTCCACCAAAGGTGAAAGAATGTACCTTCAACCTTCTTACATTTCCAGCATTTATTATCGGGGAAATGATATATTTTTGCAAGCTTGACTGGGGTCATGTACCACCTGTATATCATTTTCATAATATTCTCTCTTAAGGCATTACATGCCGTAAATTTCATACCTGTGGTCCATAACTGTTCCCAGTCAGCAAACATGATGTTGTGTCCAAGATCTTGTGCCCATTTAATCATAGCTGACGTAACCGTTTCATCCTGTGTGTTCCATTTCAGCAGCAAGTTATACATTTTTGACATAATTTTAGTTTTAGGTTCTAGCACTTCTGTTTCTAATTTAGATTTTTCCACCTGGAAGCCAATTTTCCTGTCCAAATTGTAAGCCTCCATTATCTGAAAATAATGAAGCCAGTCTCGGACTTTATTTTTTAGTTTCTCAAAGCTCTGCAGTTTCAGTTTATCTCCTTCTTGTTCCAAAATTTCCCAATATTTTGGCCAATTGGCCTCCATATTGAGCTTTTTCTGAGCTTTCACTTCCATTGGTGACAACCACCTTGGGGTCTTATTTTCCAATAAATCCTTGTATCTGATCCAAACATTAAACAGAGATCTCCTAACAATATGATTTTTAAATGCTTTGTGAGCTTTAACCTTATCATACCACAAATATGCATGCCATCCAAAAACATTGTTAAAACCTTCTAAATCCAAAATGTCCGTGTTTTCAAGAAGCAGCCAGTCTTTCAACCAGCAGAATGCTGCTGATTCATAGTACAGTCTGAAGTCTGGCAGGGCAAAGCCACCCCTTTCTTTTGCGTCAGTTAAAATCTTATATTTTATCCTGGGCTTCTTGCCCTGCCAGACAAATTTAGAGATATCTTTCTGCCACTTCTTAAAACAGTCCATCTTGTCCACAATTTGTAATGTTTGAAACAAAAATAACATTTTAGGCAATACATTCATCTTTATAGCTGCTATTCGACCCATCAAGGAAAGCTTCAAATTTGACCATGTTTCGAGATCTTTTTTCACTTCTGACCAGCATTTCTCATAATTATTTTTAAATAAGTTCCCATTTTTAGAAGTCATGTTGATCCCCAGATATTTCACCTTCTTCACCACAGACAGACCTGTTTCATTCTGAAATTTCTCTTTTTCAAACAATGTCATATTTTTCTCTAAAACCTTAGTTTTGGTCTTGTTCAATTTAAATCCTGCCACCTGACCAAATTCTTGAATTAATTCTAAAACTCTTTTGGTACTAGATTCAGGCTCCTGTAACGTCAAGACTAGATCATCTGCAAATGCTCTCAATTTATACTGTTTAGCTCCGACCTGTATGCCTTTAACCAACCGGTCCCTTCTAATCATATTCAGCAAAACCTCCAGGACCGATATAAAAAGTAAAGGGGAGATTGGGCACCCTTGTCGTGTCCCTTTTTCAATCTTAAATTGTTCCGTAACCACATTATTTACAATTAATTTAGCCTTTTGTTCAGAGTATATTGCACTTATACCATTTTCAAAACCTTGGCCTACCCCCATACCCTGTAAGTTCTTTTTCATAAAACTCCAAGAAATGTTGTCAAAGGCTTTCTCCGCGTCCACAAATATCAAAACAGCTTTAGTATTTATGTTCACATCTAACTTTTCCAAGATGTCAATTACATTCCTCAAGTTATCAGATATGTGTCTTCCCGGCAGAAAGCCCGCTTGGTCCTTACATTATCTTATTTTCTTGAGAGATTTTTTGTAATCCATTTGTTCTTAAAAATTGGTCTATATCAGTCTCTTTCTGTGGCCCTTGTGTATATAGTTGTTTAAAATATCTCTGGAAACACTTTCTAATCTCCAATGGATTCTGTATATTCTTTCCTTCCACATCCAGATTTGTAATAGTATTTAATTTTTGTCTTTTTTTCATCTGCCAAGCTAGCAGTTTCCCACATTTATTAGCTGATTCAAATGTCTTTTGTCTCATCTGCTTAATTTTCCATTCAACTTCCTGATTTATCATTTTCATGTATTGTACTTGATATAATTTTATTTCTCTCAGAATCTCTTGCGACTTTGGTTTCGCTCTTAATTTCTTCTCTCCTTCTTTTATTTTTTCCAAGATTTTATCTTTTTTCTCATTTTGTATTCTCTTCTTTAATGCATTCTGTTGAATCAGAAACCCTCTCATAACCGCTTTGCTTGCGTCCCAGATTACTCTTTTTTCAACCGTAGTCTTCAAATTTATCTCAAAATAGTCTCTCAGGATTTTTTGGGCCTTCTTAGTGACCTCTTGATCTCTAAATAAGGTGTCATTCATCCTCCATCTGAAGGAACCGATTGGTGTTAATTTCATCTCCATCTTCACTGCATTGTGGTCGTGGCAGGTTTTTGGGCAAATTTCCGCTTTTCGAATCTTAGGTGCCAGTCCTCTAGTTATCCATATTTGGTCAATTCTTGTCCATGTCATGTTGGCTTCAGAAAAGAATGTTCCCTCTCTTCCAAGGGGGTTCTTGGATCTCCAAATGTCAATCAAGTCCATATTGTCAGTCAGTTCAAAAAAGGTTTTTGGTAGTCTGCCATCTTTAGTTACAACTTGTCTCTGCGACTTATCCATATTTGTAGATACCACTCCATTCATATCTCCCATCAGGATAATATTATAGTCCATGTAGTCAAGCAATGTCTCTTGCAATTTCCTAAAAAAATCAGATTTCCCCTCATTTGGTGCACAATCAAAAATTTTTCTCCTTGTGATTGAATTTCAATTGCCCCTTGTTCATCTTTAAAAACAAATTTCGGTGATAGGCTCTCTTTAGCATAAATAACAACTCCTCTCTTTTTAACCTTGTCCGATGAAATAAACTCTTGACCCAATCTTTTATTAATCAGTACTTTCCTGTGAAGCCTTATCACATGAGTTTCCTGTAAACAATTTAAGTCCAATTGTTGCTGTCAGAGCTACCCTAGGTCCCAGCTCACAAAGGACCAACGCTGCTTCGTTGTTAAGTACAAAAGTCTTTATTGAAGTTCAGTTTCACTTCCAGAGCCGCAGCGCGCAGCTCTACGTCTCAACTGTCAGACCGCTGATGCTCCGTCTAAGTCTCCTCCCCCTTGACACCAATTTAAGATTCTAGCCTTGCTCCACCTTTTTCGCTGCTCTTTCCTCCTCTGGGTCCGCCTGCCCGCCGGGGTCTCACCCCTTCTAGCCTCCTCTGAGGCTGATTCCCCTGAGCCGTCTCCCTCCCTCCGGCGGGCTTTAGGAGCTGGTTCCCCATCCGGGTCTCCTGCTGTCCCGCGCGCCTGCACATTTGAACTTGGCGCGCACGCCCAGCCAGCAGCTTTCCTCCTGACCGTTTCACTGCTGCTGTCACTGCTTCCCCCTTCGGGGGGGCTAGCTGCAACTGACCTCCCTTCCGTTCCTCCACTCTCCGATGGAGGCGTGGTCAGCCCTGACTCCCTCTCTGGAGGAGACGCTGGCCCTGACACATGTGACTCTTCCCCCCCACTACGCTCTGGTGGGGAAACTGGTCCCGATCCTCCACTGCTGTTTTGGGGTTCCCCTCTGGCTCCTTGTTTCTGGTGAGTCCCCCCTGGGACCCCCCTTGCCCTGACCATCGGCGCCCCCTTCTGGGAATCTTCTGATTCACTGGAGAAGCTCATGGAATCTCTCGGGCCACTGTCATACTCCCCTACGTTGCCCTCGGATTCTTCCCCTTCGCTCTCCCATTCCTCTCTCCCCATTGCTCCTGCTCCTGATTCCCTGACATCCATCCCCCCCTCGAAGCCCCCCCTTCCCCCCTCCCCCTCTTCGGGTGTGGGTTCCGGGTGCTCCAGTGCTGTGGGTGTGAGTGCGGGATACCATTCTTCCCCCCTGGTGTGTAGCCGGTCCGCTGGATCCGGCCCAACCGCAACGGGCTCGTCGACGTCGATTTCCTCTGCTTCCATCTCTCTGCTGATGTGCTCGAATCCAGGATCCTCCCGCAACACGTCCATGTCCTCCCCTCCCCCGGGTACCTCTGGTGAGACTGCTTGCAAAGGTCCCCGCAGCAGCTCCCTGCGCCACCCCACCTCCGGTTGAGTGTCCCACCAATAGGAGCGGTCTGTGGCAAACCCCGAGAGTGACCCCTCCGGGGAGCTAGTTTCCGGCGTCGTCTCTTCAGCTGATGAAAAACCCTGGAACGTACTGGCTGACAGTGTGGGTGTGAAGAGCCAGTCGTCGAAATACTCTGCCGGCATAGGTCTGTGTGGGAAGAGTGCATGGAACTCATCTTTAAGATAGTGCTCCTCCACGGCATAGCACGGTGCCCACCTGTTGGCGCTGGCTGGGGTACCTTCCCTGGCGAGGAGGTATTCCACCCCCTCTTCCCCCCACCTCGAGTCCAAAATCTCCGTGACCTCGTTGAGTGGCATCGCCCTCCGTGACCCCTCCCTCTTCGGAGATTCGTTAAGCGGGTCTGGCGCGTTCCCTGGCGCCTGAAACCTGTGGGGTGCCCTGTAGGGTGTGAGCACTGACCTATGAAAGACTGGGTGCATTCTGGAGCCCTCCGGGAGCGTCAACCGGAAGGCCACTGGATTGATTTGCGCCACGACCTGGTAAGGCCCCAGCTGCTTGTGTTTGAGCTTCCTCTTGGCTAGCGTTCTGGCCGGCACTGCCTGGGCAGCTAACCAGACCCAGTCCCCCACCTGGATGTCCTCCCCGACCCTCCTGTGCTTGTCTGCCTGCACTTTGTAGGCGTGTTTCGCCAGTTCCAATTGCCTTCGGAGTTGCTTGTGAACCTCCTGTAACTCTGCTGCTAAGTGCTCTGCTCCCCTTGGCTCCCCCTCCCCCTTCGTCTCTAACCCCGGGAAAGTTCTGGGATGCCGCCCATTATTGGCGAAGAACGGTGTCACTCCTGTAGACCCGTGCTTCGTGTTGTTGTAGGCAAACTCGGCCAGCGGTAGGTAGTCCACCCAGGTCGAGGGTTGTTGATTGGCATAGCATCGCAGGTACTGCTGCATGATGGCGTTGACCCTCTCCGCTTGTCCGTTGGTCTGCGGGTGTCGTGCCGACGCTAAGTTGATCTTGACGTTCAGGATGCCCAGCAGCTTCTGCCAGAAGCTCGAGACGAATTGGCGACCCCGGTCGGACAGGATGGACCGCGGCAAGCCGTGAGCTTTGAACACGTGGTCTATGAACAGCTTGGCGGTCTGTTCCGCTGTGGCCACCTTCGCACACGGAATAAAGTGCGCCATCTTGGTGAACATGTCTACGACCACGAGTACCGTTGTTTTGCCTCGCGAACTGGGCAGATCTGTGACAAAGTCCAGGGCCACTCTCTCCCACGGTTCGAGCGGCGTCTGTAGGGGTTCTAGTAGACCCGCCGGCTTCCTGTGTACCGGCTTGGCCCTTTGGCAGGTGTCACACCTGGAGACGTAATCCGCGACTTCTCCCCTCACCTTGGGCCACCAAAAGTCTCTGGTTACTAATTCCGCCGTCTTGTCCTTGCCGAAGTGCCCAGCGCTGGGCGCGTCGTGTAACTGCTGCAAGACTTTCGCGCGGAGGTCGTCTCCGGGTACGTAGAGAGCCCCTTTGCGGATGAGCAGTCCGTCTCGTATTTGGAACTCGTCGTCCTTCGCTGCGCCTTTTCGCACCTCCTCCATCTTGGATTGCGCGAACGAATCCGTCTGCAGCGCTCGACGCACCGCGTCCAGGTCCACGGCAGCTGAAGCGCACGCCCACGCTTTCGGTGCGAAAATGTGCTTGGCCGCCACCGGCGACGCTTCCTCGAGATACTGCGGCTTCCTGGATAGTGCATCCGCCATGACGTTGTTGTCTCCCGGGATGTATTCTATCCAGAAATCGAAATCCGCAAAGAACTCCGCCCAGCGAATGTGTCTCTGGTTCAGGAACCGCGCCGTGCGCCAGTACTCCAGGTTCTTATGGTCCGTGCGGACTTGCACTGTGTGCCTGGCTCCAACGAGGAAGTGCCGACCCGCCTTGAAAGCTGCATGAATGGCCAGCAACTCCCTGTCCCAGATGGTGTACTTCTGTTCCGCCTTGCTGAGTTTCCTGGAGTAGAATGCGCACGGTCTCCATTCCCCTTGCGGATCTTGCTGCAACAGGACGGCCCCCACCGCTCTGTCCGAGGCGTCCGTCTCAACCCTCATTGGTCTGCTGGGGTTTACATGTAGCAGCTGTTCTTCAGACGCGAAGAGACGCTTGAGTCTCCGAAAGGACTGCTCCGCCTGGTCCGTCCAGGTGAACTTCTTCTTCTTGGAGCTGAGGGTGTCCGTGATGGCCGCCGTCTCCTTCGCGAACCCCTTGATGAACTTGCGATAAAAGTTGGCGAAGCCGACAAACTTCTGGACCTCCTTCCGATTGCCCGGGCTCTTCCAGTCCAACACCGCGCGGACCTTGGTGCTGTCCATGGCGAGTCCCTTGTCGGACAGCTTGTAGCCCAGGAAATCCACCTCCGTCATGTCGAACTGGCACTTCTCTAATTTGGCGTAAAGTCTGTGCTCCCGTAGCCTCTGCAGGACCTCCTTGACGTCCCTCTCGTGAGCCTCCTGCGATACCGAGAAGACCAGGATGTCGTCCAGGAAGCAGACGCACTTCTTGTAGAGGAGTCCCGCTAACACGTGATGCATGAAAGCTTGGAAGGTATGGGAGCCATTTTGCAGACCAAAAGGCATTACGCCATATTCATAGGTGCCTAAAGGTGTAAACATGGCTGTTTTCCACTCATCGCCCTCCCGCATGCGTATAAGGTTGTACGCCCCTCGTAGATCCAACTTGGTGAAGATCCGTCCCTTCCTCACCGTCGCGAGCAGGTCGTCGATCTTGGGCATGGGGAATGCTGCGGGCTTTGTTTTGGAATTTATGATCCTATAATCAACTATGAGCCTGCGTTGGGGCGTGTCCTTCTTCTTCACGAAAAACACGGGACTGCCCCCCACTGCTTTAGATTCTTGGATGAACCCCCGCTTCAAGTTGTGATCTATGAACTCCCTGAGTTCTTGCAGTTCGTCTTCAGACATGGAATACAGTTTCCCAGTCGGCAGCGTCGCTCCCGGCAGGAGGTCAATCTTGCAGTCGTAAGGCCTGTGGGGAGGCAGGTTATCCGCTTCCCTCTCGCAGAAGACCTCCAAAAACTCCTTGTACTTGTTGGGTACCGCTTGCACCATGCCTAGGTGTAACTGCGGTTCATCCTCTTGCCCCTCCTCCTCCTGGCGGGTCTGGATGCAGTGTTCTGCGCAGTAGGAGGAGCAAAAGGTCAATTGCCGCTGGTACCATGCTAATGCCGGGCTGTGCTTATCCAGCCAACTCATACCCAACACTATGGGCGTGTCCGACAGGTGGGTGACGTTGAAGCTGATGACTTCGCGGTGGTTTCCAATTTGCATCACCATCGGTGGTGTTTGCTGTACCACCTCTCCTCCCAGTAGCTTCCTGCCATCGACCGTGACGACATTTAGGGGCATGGTGGCTGGCAGGAGTGCTATGCGATGTTGCTTGATAAAGTCCACTCCTACAAAGTCTGCGTTGCTCCCAGAGTCAATGGTTATTGGTACTTGCAGGGTGTGCCCATTGGGCAACTGGAGCGATGCGGTGAGTTGCACCACTGGTTTGGGTGGGAGGGGGTCTGTGGGCTGTAAAATCTCTGGGGACTGCTTCACTGACTCGCCTGGTTGGGCCCCAGTCCTTCCCCTTCCAACCAGGCTTCTTCTTCCCCCTGCAGCTGTTTCGGCTGCTGACCTGTTCCCTTTACTGTTGCTGAGGCTGCAGTGTGCTTCTGGAGCCTCTGGGGACACTCTTTGGCCATGTGCTGTGCACTGTCGCAGATGTAGCACTTCCTGGTCCCTCTAGGGTTTTTAGTTGCCTGCTATGTGGCACCTCCTTGAATCTGGGCAGGCCCTGACCAACAACCAGGCCCCTTTCCACAGAGCTCCTCCTTGGCCAATGACTTCCGGTGCAAGGAGTGGGCAGGTTTTGGCTCTGTTAAATCCCTAGGCTTCCATTCTCCACTCTTCTGAGTACACGCTGCTCCTGCAGGCATGGCAGACCACATGGGATGAACTGTATACCTTAACCGTTGGCTCCATTCATGCAATGGAGCTTCTGTGGTACTTGGCTTGGAGCATTTGGCTTCAGCCCATTGGCTCTGGAAGTCACAGCCGCTGCCATCCTGGGGAAGCTCTCAGAGTTACAGTACTTGCCTCTTTCAGGGCTGGGAACAGGGGGGTGCATCAGGCCTTTCTGCTCTTAACTCATGCCCCCCCTTTCAGTCCATAGCTCCAACAAATGTGCTCTGCCCCCCCCCCCCAATAGGTGAAGGTTGTGGCTGACCGACGGTACCGGAAAGTGTTTGAGGATATTGTTCAGTTGATGGACAGGATGGAGAACGAATTCCTTCCCTCCCTGGAGGGAGGTAAAGACGAATAGGATCCTCTCCAACCCCTTAAAGAGGGTTTGCTGCAAAAAGACCAGGGGGGAAAGAAGCCCTTGGCCCATCTAGCTCAGTCTTGAGCGGTTCCCCAGGATTTCCGGGGGATCTCTCCCAGCCCTACCTGGAGATGCTGGGGATAGAACCTGGGACCTTTGCATGCAAGGCTGATGCCCTTCCACTGAGCGGCAGCCTCTTCCTCTTCCTCGCAGGCAAAGACTCCAGGGGTAGCCAGCGTGGTGCCCTCCAGATGCTGGACTACAACTCCCATCATCCCCAGCCAACATGGCAAGTGGCAAGTGCAGCAATATCTGGAGAGCCCCACGTGGACCTGTTGCATGTGCAGTCCCCTAAATGAGAGCCCGGGGCCAAGGACAAACTTCCCCCTGGAGCACGTTTCCTTGCCTCTGCTGAAGGCAAGCACTCTCTTTCCTCCCCCCCCCCCCTTTTGCTCTGCAGTTTCCGTTTGAGAATGTGAAGTTCCGGCAGCTGCAGAAGGAGAAGTTCCAGATCACAAACAACGGGCAGGTCACCCTCCACTTCTCCTTTATCCCCAAGCTCAGTGACAGCCAGTATTGGAAGCCATGGCTTTGCGCTGAGCCCTGCGAGGGATACTTGGAGCCCAGCGCGTCTCTCTCTGGAATCAGAGAACTGTAGAGTTGGAAAGGGACCCCAAGGGTCATCTAGGGAAGGCCTTCCTTTTCTCCTCCTCTTCCCAACCCTCCTCCCTCAAACCTTGGGAGTTTGGTAGAGCAGGGGAGGCTTAACATTTGTGGGCTGCATTGCCCCATGCTCAAGCCTCCAAGGGCCACACGTCAAAGCAGCGGAGCCCAAAGTGTAAAAGTGTGTGTGGCCAGCTTTAAACAAACACACACACACAAATGTATTGAAGCCAAACAATGCTGGAGGGTCCCCAAACACCTTTTGGCATCGCAGGGAACCAGTGAGAGCAGTCCGTCCAAAAATTACTTTTTTAAAACAATGCATATTTTTATGTTGTGGAGGCACAAAAATATCTTGGGGAACATATACAACTAGCCAAACTTTTAAAAACTCAATGAAATGTAAACTAAAAAAGAAAGTTACATTGGGGGCGCAAAAATCCTTTCCCTTTTTATATTCTTTTGTTAGGATCACTTTCTCTTACCCTCCAGTATCCTGTCACCATCTTCTGTGCAGCTGCTGCTTTGGAGGACTAGAGAGGAAAGTGGGGGGGGGGGGGACTGAGTCGCTTCTTCTCCTAATTCTTGAAGTTAAGGTTTCCCCCATACACCTGTGAGAACAGGATGCTGTACTAGATGGGCCATTGGCCTGATCCAGCAGGCTCGCATTGTGTCCTTCTGTTCAATTCTTCACTGTCTTCACTTTTAATTTACAGACAAGCAAACCTGGCTGTGCCAAAGAGTGTATCTACCTGACCTCCTCCCGTTTTAGGTGAGACGGTGGACATTTCCCTGGATGTGTACGTCAGCAAGGAAGAGAAGATTGAGGCTATCTTTGTCCTTCACCTTGACCCTGGCAAGGACTATTTCCTCACCATCAGTGGGAGCTACCTACCAAGCTGCTTCGGGACCTCCTTGGAAGCCTTGTGCTGGATGTCTACCCTTCCCACCCTGCTTCCCTGCTTGAAAAACAGCTGCTCTTCCACTCAGAAATGTGGGGGCTGGGGGTCCTCCGCTGCATTCCGCTTCAGCTTCTGTAGCTGTGCATCCGCTTCCTGTGTGCTGTTCATGCCCTTTGTTTGCCTTGACTGAGTCATCCCAGGTTCTGGTCCTCCCACCTGCCCTTTCGCAGGGCCACTGAACCGTGTGCATTTCCCTGCCATCTGCCCAGATACTGTTCAGCCAACGGGCTGTTTCTTTCTCTTCTCAGGGCCTGTGCCATTAACACCCTTGGTTGTCTTTTGCTCTTGCCTTCCTCCTCTGATCTCAGGGAGAAGACAGCTTCCTAGAAAAGGTAACAGTTGGTTTGCTATCCTCTAGATGTTCTTGTAGCGGGCTCAAATCAGGTACAGGCAACGCCCCGTTTACACGGGGGTTGCGTTCCGAGGTACCGTGCGTTTAAATGAAATTGCGTATATTGGGGACAGCATTGGAAAAGCCTGCAAACACCCTCTAAACTTCCGGAAGCCCTTTGGAAAGGCCTTTTGAAAACCAGCAGCCTCCCTGCAAAACTCCTTGCTCCAACTCTCCACAGGCCTGAGAGGTCGGTGCCAAAGCTCCTGGGAGGGAGTCGAGATGCTGTTTCCATGCCACTTTGCCGCTTTTGTGCTCTTGGGGGGGGGGGACATTTTTGCCCCTTCAAGTGCCCCTTCCAGCTTTGCGGCAGTGTGCATGTGCCTCGAAGGCACGTAAATGGAGTTGCCCTTGTCAACGATCAGCAGCTGCTCCATGCAGTGGCAGCTGGTCCCTTAGGGCAAACCAGGCACTACCCCACCAACCTCACCTGCCTGCCTTCTGACTCAAATCCAGTCCAGGTGGTGACTCTAGCTCTCTGCGTTTTTCTCTTCCCTAGCCTCAACGTGGCCCTTGTAGAACTCGGCAGAGGAGAACGGAGACGAAACCAGAATTTGCCAGCACTGCTTGTAACTGATTTTGCGCTGCTTGACTCTGGGTCCGCTTGCGATTGGCAGCACGGGAGGCAGAAAGCCCAGTCTCATGATGCAGGCGCCAGCCCCCTCTGGCCCCAAGAGCCAGTTTTCTCCTTGTTTCTGTGCTCAGCCACTGCTGCACAGGCTATGCCACTCTGGCTTACTCTTACCACCTGAGCACTGGCATTTGGGAAGCGGTAGTGGCTGCTTTGGGGTGGCTCAGGGAAATGTCACTCCTCTCGAAATCAGATATACTTGGGTGTATTATCCTAGCCACAAGGAGACAGTGGTGACTGTCAATTTGGACAGCTGTAGACATTGAGAATCATGGAGGATATGTTTATCAGTGGCTACCGGTCAGGGCTATTTCTTGCCACTATTATCACAAACCACATGCTTTTGATTACCAGTTTCTGGGGAACATGATGGACAGAGTGCTCTTGTCCCCGTGTCCCTATGGACTCCCAAGGGCATGTGGTTGGCCATTCTGGGAACAAAATGCTGATCTAACCCAGCAAGGCTCCTGTGTTCTTTAGCATGCACCAGCTACTCTTGCACTAAGACTCTGATACAGTATGTGTCATTCCCCACATCAATACACTCTCTCTCTCTCTCTCTCTCTCTCTCTCTCAAGACAGGGGCGGGGAGTATTGGTGGCGGGGGGGGGGGAGGGGAGGGGGGATGAACTGGGTCCTAATCAACAGCTGCCCTGGGGATGAGGGGATCAAATTCTCCATCCTTGTCAACTCCTTTTAGTGATGGGCTGCTTGCCACTGCTGTGCTCCTAAAGCTCTCTTGCTCCCCCCTCCTCTCTTTCTCTTTCTCTTGAATGTGGTAGCTTGAGATAGAACTAACCACCCTGAACATTTCTGGAGAGGAAGATGGGAAGGAGGCAGGAGGCATGGTTCACCAGCTGCTGTGTGCTGCATTGCCCAGACAAAGTCGTGGGCTGGGGCTCCAGCTGTTGCTCAGTTTCTACCACTGCCTCTGCAACGTGCTCTAGACAAGGGGTGGTGAACATGTGACCCCATCATCTCATCATGCTGGCTGGGGCTGCAGCCCATCAACCTATGAAGGCCCATCCATGTTCTGTTGCTGTTTTTGTTACTTATTTCCTGCCCTTCACCCTAAGGTCCCAGGGCAGGTTCCAGCAATTTAAATAAAATGTTAGCCAAACCTCATGTCCACAGCTGCATATTCAGTAAGCTTTTGGGTGAACTCCACATCCGGAGTGGGAGGATTACGAGCTGCATATTAATAGGGGGAGGGGGACGGCGACGGAGGTAGCAGCCTAATTAGAGCCTCCGACTTCAACTAAGCGTTTTTATTAGTTTTTATTAGTTTTTATTAGTTTTAGCCTCTTCCAGACCTCAAAACTGCACCTTAAGGACTTTAAAGACTATTGGCTGTCTGTCTCGTCGCCTCGTTTTAATTAGTTTAGTCTTTTATTGTTTTATTGTTTATTTATTGTTTTACCGTCGCATTGTTTACTGATACTGCTACACTGACTTACAACCTTGGAGCTCCCGGACGACGGATTGGCTTGAAATACAGCTAAAGAAGCAGAGGAAACCGCTGAACTCCACTGAGCCTAACTTTGATAAGATAAGTCCAAGAACTCCCCCATGAATACCCTCCCGCCCCAAGTTAAGGCTTAAAGAAGGAAAGGTAGGGAGGCTCCCTGATCCAACAGCCTGGATACCGGTTTTCCAAACTTTACCTCTACCTTTATTTCTACAATAAAGTGCCCAATAAGGGAAGCTTCCAACTTAGAGAATGGTGTTCACAAGACAGAGCTATAAAGAGCTGGGAATCCCCCTCACCAAAGCGGCTGAACCCTCTACAAGAGGAAGGCAGGTGAAAATCTCACAATATTTTAAACCGAAAACAGACAAAATAAATAATGCTGACAAACGATACCCCCACGAATGGTCCATAGACCGCACCAGGTACGGGGAGCCTATGGAAACAGACGAAGAAGGGGTGGGAGTCAATCTGGCAACGGAAATAAAACAAGCTGCCATAGAAGATGAAACCTCAGTGAATCAACCGGGGCTGGAGCAGGAACAAGAGCCACAAGAGGAAAACCCAGTAACTAAGACAGATGACCCCTCCCAAAGACCCAGGCCCGGGGAGAAGATGGGGTTTCACACGAATGAGGACCTGGAGGACACAAGAGCCCAATATCTGGACTTGGAATGCCTCCCCTACACACTAACAGGGCTATATAATGATCTGTTAAATGAACAGAAGTTGCAGATAGGCAGAGAACTGGGACACATCAAAGACTTCCTCTCAGAATGCTTGGGCCTACTTACCACCCTGACTGAAATAACTAGGAGAATAGACATCTTGCATTCATATAAAGTTCTCTCTAGCACACCAAACGATAACAGCATTAAGGAAAATAAAACCCGACATGAGGTGGAAAAAAGGAAAACATCTAGGATCAAAGCAAACCAGAAGGGAAACTTAATAGACCCTAAGAAACCCCTCTTAAAGGGGAAGTGTCCCAGGAATAAAGAGAAGAAGCCCAAGAACGTAAAAATGGGAAGGAAGACAAAGCTCCCATCTCGAACAAAGAAAACGAACTTCACAAGACTATTTAAGCTACTAGAGAATTCAAATTCAACGAGCCCAGCTAACCCAGTTCTGCCACCCCTTGATAAAAGTCGAAGCCCAAGCCCAAATAAAAACCTCCATAAGGCTGGGCTTTTCAATTCAACAGAGGAACTCCATAAGGCTAGGCTTCATAATTCAACAGAGCAATTAGCGCTCCCAAATGGAACCGCGGGAAAATCAAGGGAAAACCCGAGCCCTAAGCAAGAAACTACTCCTAAAACAACATACTCTCGCAGAAATCTAATTCTTAATAAACAAAAACTTATCATCCTACCTGTATACATGCACAAAGATCTCCTTTCCCCAGCACAACAGAGAATCTATATTCTCAAGAAAACTGAATTAGCCGTTAGAGGGCTCGTCCCAGCAGAAAACATCATTAACGTTAAATTTCTGCCATCAGACAAGGACCTAAACAGAGTTGTGGTAACATTCAGAGACTGGCACACAACCAAACTAGTTTCAGACAATAAGGACACGCTACAAAGGGTTGGATTGCAGGTGACTCGCCTATTCGAAGTGTCCGGTACTCCCACTCCTCTCATCGAAACAATCAAGACTGATAAGATAAAAATAAAGCCGACAATGTCTATGATGGACAAGAACTGTAAGATGCTTCAACTAGAGGCAGATAAAGCCCCAAACCAGCTGGCTAAAAGACCAAAAACCCTATCCCCAAACCACGTACCAGATGAAAGCTCCAGCATAGAGAAGGAAAACCGTTTCATAGCAACTATTGAACAAATACATAAAGCTCAGGACGCACTAATTGAAAGATTAGCATCCATAAGGAAATCTATTACACTCCTAGCCACACCCGTCACCAGGGAATTTAACTATGCAACTTATACCACAAAACCTTTATCCAACAGTGAGTGGACACTAAGGCGATTCCTATCGCCAGAGGAACTCGGACCTACGGAACCACCTATAGCAAAGAAAACAATAACACATCAAGCTGAAATAGCGGTACCACCAGGCAAGAACGGTTCAATCTTTGTGGACAACCTAGGAGCCCTAGACACCATTCACACGGATGACTGAAATAAGGTCACGAGGAAAGAACGCCCCTCCGGGACACTAAAATATGTCCAAGCACACACCGTGCCAAAATGTCCCACTATACACCCCAAAAGGGACATAATGAATGATAAATTCCAAATTGGCCAGAAGCCTAAGTTTGATTGTCCCTTGAGATGTCTGACAATCAAAAATCACAAGCTGACCACCTGTACGTGGAACATCGCAGGGTGGGGAGCTAAAAGCAAAGATCCCAATCTAATGGACTTCCTCACTAAATTTGACATCCTATTCATCCAGGAAACCTGGTCGATAGACGAGCTCTACCTGGATAATTACCACTCGTGTATAAAAAGAGCAACACCTAGTCAAAGAGGGGGCAGACCCAAAGGAGGCTTAGCCTTACTGTTCTCAACGCAGATACAAGCTAATATTACCCAATTACCCTCCAATGATGAATGGTCTGTAGCAGCAGTTTTAGATTTTGGACAAAGCAAACTGCTATGCATAAACTTATACTTACCTACATGTCGACGGCAGGCACAAGTAGAACAACTATGGAAAGAAGTGGAAGCCCACTTGGTGCAATGGAGGAGACAACACCCGTCAGCCATGATACTACTAGCTGGTGACCTAAACGCAAGAGTGGGCCCCAACGACAATGCCCTATACGCACATTTTCACCAATGGCCTCCAGAAATGGAAACTATCCCACCCCTAATGACAAGATCATCCTACGATAAGACATGCAACATTGGAGGACTACATTTAGCACAGATGGCCTACAGACAGAATCTACACTTACTGAATGGGGCTATACAAGGAGATTATCCTGGTCAATATACATATTGGTCAGGACACAAACTGTCAACGATAGATTATTGCATTGCTTCCCAGGACCTGATCCCTAGGATATCAAAATTCAACATTACAGCAAGAGCTGAAAGTGATCACCTACCTTTATCCCTCGTGTGCGATTTACCCTTTGATCTGCCCAAACCACAACACAGATATCAACCAGATCTAACACCTGGAACAGGCCTCAAGAAAATCAGATGGAATGGACAAGTGAGCGAGCGGATATCTAATTGGTACAAATCTGAGGAGAGCTACCGTCTCTCAAAAGCAATTATGAAAGGGTGCCTAGAAACAGAGGAGAGCGCCCTGAACATGATGACAACATATGAAATGCTTATACAAAAAATTCAAGAGTTTGTTGTAAAACCGAATTCCAAGTCTCCCCATCATAGGAAAGCTTCCAGGGAGTGGTTCGATCACGAGTGTATAACCTCCAAGAAATCATTGATCCACTCCTTCATCTGCCATAAGGATAATCCAACAGAGGATAACAGACAAAAGATGCTTGAAGCCAAAAGAAGCTACAAAAAACTCCTGACACAAAAGAAAAGATACGCAATGAAGTTATTATGGCAGCAACTGATAGAGGCCTCCAAATCAAGTAACCCATCATTATTCTGGAGAATCGTAGCTGTACAGCCGGATAGGGGCCTATCACAACTATCCTGCTGCATATCAATGAAAGCTTGGGAAACACACTTCCATAATCTTTACGAGGAATCTAGCGATGAGTCCTATGCATTAGACATACCGGAAGATCAGATACAGCCATGGCCAGCAGTCTCAATAACAGAGACTCATCTGCTGATTGACCAACTAAAGAACGGGAAAGCCCCCGGAATTGACTGTATACCAGCGGAACTTTTTAAAACCAATGCGAACTGGTGGGCCCCCTTGCTAGCCTCTCTGTTCACATATATAGATAGAACTGCACAGATTCCACACGACTGGGGGACTTCCATCATTATTCCCATTTACAAGAAAGGCTCGAGGGACGATCCCTTCAACTATAGACCTATAAGCCTCCTGAATATAATAAGTAAATTATACGCTAAACACCTCAGCGAGAAACTGTGCGAATGGATAGAAAGAGCGAAGATTCTTGATGATGCACAGGCAGGATTTAGACAGGGGAGATCCACAATGGATCACTGCCTGATCCTACAGCACCTAGCTGAGAAATACACGTCGCACCACAATCACCACCTATTCGCAGCATTTGTAGATTTTAAAGCAGCCTTTGACTCCATCCCAAGAACCCGACTCTGGGACAAACTTAACAAATCATCCATAGACCGACGTCTGCTGCTACTAATATACAAATTGTACAACAACACACGACTTCGTATAAGATGCAGCCAAAGAAGGTCAACTCTCTAATTTCATTAGAACAACAAAGGGAGTTAAACAAGGATGCATTTTGGCCCCCTTTTTGTTCAACATCTATATAAACTCCCTAATAGACCACCTACAAGGAGCGGATACACACGCCCCAAAATTAGCAGACAAAAAACTGCCTATCCTACTCTATGCAGACGATGCGGTTATATTGTCCCAGACTCAGATGGGCCTCAAAAGAGCTCTTAACAGCTTATCCCAATACTGTAGAGAAGAGAAATTAACAGTGAACTACCAAAAAACAAAAATCATGGTTTTCTCTAACAAAAGAAAAATATACAGATGGAATTTAGACAATCAGGAGATTGAACAAGTGACATGCTTTAAATATCTAGGAGTTATATTCCAAGCATCAAGGAAGAAGACTGCCCACATAAATTACAGCTCCTCTACAGCACAAAAAAGTACAACAGCAATCCTAAGATTCCATCGTACAACGGGAGGAAATTTCATTCCTGCTACAATTAAACTATTCGTTGCAAAACCAACAGCACAAATACTATACGGCGCACCACTCGTCTCCCTCTCTAATCTAGACCCATATGAAAAGATACAATCAGGTTTCCTTAGATCACTCCTGCAAACACCTAAATGTGTCCCAAACGCCGCCCTACGACTGGAAGCGGGCTTATACAGCATTAAAGCCAAAGTATGGATAAGAACCTTATGCACTTGGCTAAGACTTAACAACTCGCCGGCTGGACTACTTTCCCTGATGCTTCTTGACAAATTCCAATCTAGTTGGTTGAAGGGCACTCTCAGAAAACTGGCCACATATGGTCTCTCCCCAGAGTATCTATTAAGTTTAGAAAGGGGAAGGGCCAAGAACATAATCAAAGAAAGACTCAGGGACATTGAAGCCCAAAATGACTTTAATCAACTTCCGATAACTTACAAACTTCTATACATCCCCCAAAGGCCCCATCTAGCAAACTATCTCAAAGTTCTAGACAACGCTAAACACCGATGGGCATTTTCCAGGGCCCGCTTTAACGCTCTCCCTTCAGCTCTTCTAGAGGGAAGATACAATAAAATACCGATCGAACAAAGATTATGTCCCTGTAAAAGCAATGAAATCGAAACCATTGGGCATGTCATCTTATACTGCCCATTATATCGAGACTCAAGAAAAGAGCTAATCGAACCAATTCTGAGGAAAATACCTCGCAGTACAGACGACACCTATATCAGACACCTCTTAGCTGACAAAGAGCCCGAAATTAACAGGTCCGTGGCAAAGTACTGTTACATTGCAACAAGAATAAGATGAGCAATGATGTCAACAACGGAGTTCAAATTGTAAACATCGAAGGAACGATAATAAACAGTAGCGACACCTGAATTGAATTTTTAAAACTTTAAAAGTCAAAACCTGGTTATAAATATAAGCACCAATTCTGTGAATTGGCCATATTACTACTGTATTTGTAGCACAATACTACTTTTAATGTCATATTTTTATAAATTGCTTCCTGGTCACTGACCGTATTAAAGATATTTGATTTGATTTGCCCACAGTCAAGTCCAGTCATGCATCCAAACAGCTTCACAGCTTTAACCCCCATTTGAAAACATCAGCCTGGCTAGATAGAGCAGAGGTGGGGAATCTTGACAGGCCCGCAGGCCCCACATCTAGCATCATACGTGGTGTCAAGGTAAAGACATGGCTGCAAAGGAGCTTCAAGGGTGCGTTCAATTGTTCTTTGGCAAGCAGGGTTTGTTGACCGCACTTTTGGAGTTGACCACTAGTATTTGCTGTTTGGATTGAAACCATGCCTGCAGAAGGACATTTCCTCGGCAGATCAGCTTTGCAGGCAGCTTCGTCAAGAGGGGAGGTGTGGGATAATTACAGTGGGGTGGCTCAGTTGGTAGAGCGTGACACTCTTAATCTCAGGGCTGCGGGTTCAAGGTCCACCTTGCGCCAAAAGGGGAAACTTGCAAGGTGGGCCCAGATGTATAAGGACCAAGCTTCTTGCTTTGGACCAGCCTGGGAAGGAGGCAGGCTGCAGGTAACAGGACAGAACACTTCCCTTGCCAGGCTGTCAATAGCTGGCAGTGACCACTCGGTGGCCGAAGCTCTGCTCATCTTCCTGGAGGCAGTGCCAGAACCAGTCCTTTGCTATGAACTGTATCAGCGCTGCCTTGAGTGCTCACATGACAGCCACCTCTGTTGCCAGGTCGGCCCCAGAGCCCCATCTCTTCCTGGCTGGTCTGTGGTGTGTACAGAAGCATAGAATCAGAAGGGATTTCCAAAGTCATCTAGTCCAAATGTTGCCGCGAGTAACAGGAAATCCACTAAAACATCCCTGAAAGCCAGTAAACCGGCACACTGGCAGGAGGGCTAGTCTGGTCTGGGAAGCCTTGTTAACTGCAGAGGTTGCTGATGTCTCCTTTGATAACCATCCCTCTCCGTTGTGGAGGGGGGTGGGGTGCGCACATGTTGCCTTTTTGCTTTCTGACCAGGACTTGTAACAATAGCCCACCTGTTTCAGTGAACCTCGCTTGAATTTCCAACCCAGGAAGCGGCCATATACTGGGCCATCTAGCTCAGTATTGTTGAAATTGACAAGCAGTGGCTCTCCAGGATTTCAGACAAGGGATGTTCCCTACCCTCCTGGGAGATGCTGGGGGTGGAGCCTGAGACTTTCTGCATGAAAAGCAGGTGGTTTACTGCAGAGCTATGGCCCTTCCCCCAAGATATCTCAGTTGGTAGAGCATAAGACTCTTCATCTCAGTGTCCTGAGTTCAAGTCCCACCTTAGGCATTGCAGGGGGTTCGATTAGTTAACCCTTGTGGTCCCTTCCGACTCTGCAGTTGCATTATTCCCCAAAGTTCCCAGCAGAGTTCTAGTCCGGTTACCATTTTAAACATTCTTTTTTTTTTTATGCCAGGTCTAAACCTGCAAACATAACAAGTACACCGTGCTAGTGATCCATGCCCCTCCTCTAGCAAAGCTCTGCACTGAAACTCCAAACCGCCCCTCCCTGTCTTGCAGGTGATCTGCCAGTTGCCGCGGTCGCACCAGAACGTGTTCCGCTTCGTGGTGGCTTTCCTGCGGGAGCTGCTGAAATACTCTGAGAGCAACAATGTCAGTGGCAACATGCTAGGTAAGGCCTGCCTGTCCTGGCTGGGAGCTGGCCTTCCTCCTGCTCCCGCCTCCTCTCATGCAAATGTTTTCGCTTCCCTGCAGCCACCCTCTTCGCCAGCCTCCTGCTACGGCCTCTGCCCAACGTTCTGCCGAGTGCCATCGGCTTCCTCCTGGGCTTCCTGCTGGGGGTGGATGACTGCGAAAGGTGCCAAGCGTGACTGGAGACGAAGTGGGGAGGGAAGAGGCAAGGCCCAGCCTCTGTTCTCTGGTGCCTGCCCTTCCCCTTGTGCCATCTTGCCATGTGCCAGCTCCCTTCCCTGTGCTTTGCCCTTTCCACCTTTTCCTCTTGACTCCTGACACGGTTGCACACTTGGCTTTCCACATGGTTCCAGGGCATTGGCAGCAGGTTCAGGGTGCTTGGGGAGGGACCCTGTTGGAGGACAGTCATTCCCCTGCCCATCCTACTACCACCACTGCTGCTCTCAGTCCCTGCGCAGTAGTCCACGCTCTCCCCTTCTGCTGCAGCTGAGCATGTGCTACTCTTGGTGGGTACCAGGCATAAGGATTCCTGGCCTGTCCTGGGATTGCAGGACCTCTTTCTCTGTCCCCCCAGCCTTGATGCTCATCAAGAAGGGGCAGGGCAGCCACTGTGGCCCACGTACGCCTTAGCCTGCTCTCTATAGTTCAGCTATCTGTCCCCATTCTGCCAAGTAGAGTTCTAGGGTGTTCATTCTTCATGAGACACTAAGCACTGCCTAAAGGGACCAGGGAGGAGGAGGGGGCGCAGGCTGGGAAGCAGGAGGGGAGCTGAGGCAGTGGGTACAGCTGGGTTGGGTTGGGCTCCCCACCCGACCCCAAGTTCTGCAACTTTGTCTTTCTGCTTTTCTGTCCTGGGTTCCTGTACTTGGTGCACACACACTCTTAATTTATTGGGAAGCGGTTGTTTCAAAATGAAAGATCCGTTGTGCAGAGATTGTTCTGGTGTTTGGAGGGGAGCTACACTTGCCTTGGCTGGTTTCTCCACTGCTCTGAAGCTCAGCCAGACTTTCCAAATGTAGCCGCCTTGGGCCCTCGCAGCACACATGAGGGAGAGGCTGTGGAGAGGGGGTGCTGCATGGGGCATCAGGTCGTGCAGATACCATGGAATCTGACTTCGCTCTTCACAACAAGGCTTGCAGGTGCAGAAAGAGGGCTACATTGCTTCCCCAAGGTGTTTCTCAATTGCTTTCCTTCCTCATACTGCTTGCAGCTTGCAAGTTTCAGCCCAGCAGCAGCTGGCTGCGAATTATTGAATAGACTCTTGAGGGGAGGTCTGCCCTCCCCTCTCCCCATTAAGCTTTGTCTCCAGGGCTCAGTGGTAGGAGGGAGAGCAGAGGAAGAAAAAGAACTGGGCTTGGCTTGAGGGGGTTATGAGAGCATATGTGCACCTGGTGCCAAGGGATAAGGCTGCAGAACTGAGCAGAGCACACTTAAGAGCAGGAGGAGCTGAGCCCTGCTCCCGCCACCACCACCAACAGCAACTCCTAGATGTCCACTTGTTCTTCTCAAGGGAGTCCCAAAAATGACCAAAGGAGACTGGAGCTCTGAGAGCAGCTATGGAGACTGCAGAGTCTGGATGGGAGCTCTTTTATTACTTATTTTCATTTGAAGTGGGATGGAGTGGAGGCTAGATGGATCACTTTGAGGGGGGGGAAGCAGGTGCTGAGCAGTGGAACGGGATTGGGAACTTCCCCCTTCCCCACTGAAATAATCCAACTGGGCACCCTAGGAATTGGCAGGGCCAACCTGCGCATGAGGCGTTGCGAGGCCATTGGCTCAAGGGGGGGCAGATCAAGGTCCATAGAGCACCATGCTTGCAGCCATGCCACTATTGTGACCACGGTCAGGCCCTTGTGAGGGTTTCGCCAACACAACCTGCTCCTCTCCAGCCTCCTTTCCTAAAGGAGAAGCAGAGGCAAGGCTCAGGGTGTTTCTGCCTCAAGCAAGAACATCCTCAGCTGGTCCTGGCAGTGGACATTAGAAATTGCTTTCGATATGAAAAAGAGTGGAATGCAGGAAAGTGGGGGGAGGGGAGTGTGTTAAAGGAAAAGGGAGGAGTTTTCCAAACTAAAATGGGGGTTGAAGACAGAGCTCGATTGAGTCACAAAAGGGGCTTCTGCCAGCCCAGTGGAATTTCCGGCTCCCCACATCCCAGCGTCTTAAAACACAAGAAGAGCTTGGGGAGTCAATTTTGTGCATAAGGTAGATGTTTGGCATGGTCTGTCCTTGATGTGAAAAGAGGATCCTTTCAATATTTACTTTGGTGAACTACAGCTCCCACAACAACAACTCTGAAGGTGACGCAGATGTTCAGAGCGGGGTGCTGATAATGCCAAGGTCCTAAGTTTGATCCCTGTATAGGCCAACTGCATTATTCCTGCATTGTAGGGGATTGAACTAGATCAGTGGTTCCTAATTGGCTAATTACTGAGGACCCCTTATTTTTCAAAAGCCAAGCCGCAGACCCCCTACTTTTGAAAAAATTGATAACTCTATGGTAGTTACCTCTGCAAAGCAATTTTTTGAACAAAATGTGGGGTAATAAGCAAAGGATTTTAGGTATACTAAAAACAACAAGACCACCCATAAAATGTATGCTATTGCCATGCCAATATGAGAGAAAATTAGTTGGAGGGAGGCAAGGGATGGGGCCACGGACCCCTGATTGGGAATAACGGAACTAGATGGTCCTCGGTGTCCCTTCCAACTCCACAATTCTATGATCCTGTGTCTTAAACACAAATCTTGAGGAATAGTGTGTGTGTGTGTGTGTGTGTGTGTGTGTGTGTGTGTTTCTGTCTGAACTTTCCCAGCCTTTGCTTTATTCTGATTTGCGCTTGCGTCCCTACTCCCCACGTGTAGAATTGCTATACCTTGGGATTTTCCTGGACATTCAAGCGTTTCCCGCATGGACACTTGTTTCCAACAGCCAAATCCCGGCGGATGGCAACCCTACCCACTTGTGCCAGATTGCCTGGCATACGTTACAAGCATCTAGTCACATAGATTCTCCAGAATCCCGGGGCTAGCCCACCTGACGGGAAGAGTCCGCGACCAGAAGGAGGAGGAGTACCAGGAAGAATGGACAAAAGTCAAAGATTATTTAGCTAAATATGTCAAGATAACCTAACTGGAAAAGCTTGCAAATATGAGATAGGCTTAGGGTTTAAATATGTAAGGATAGGAATTAAGATGTTTCAAGCTAGATTAGAAAGAATGAAAGATGTGAAGTGATCAAGTTATATTTTTTTTTTAAAGAAGATTGATTTTGGAAAACTGTTAAAATGAAATACAATGAAATTCAACCAGGGGGATTTGAGGAAGTCACTTAACAATGTTATCAAGATTGGTTTAATTACAATTAGGATGTATGTTTGTTTGTGTTATGTACTGAGTTCAATAGGATCCAAACTGCAGCAGTCTGATTGGTCCTAGAACAATAGGATCCAAAAGGCAGCAGTCTGATTGGTCCTAGAACAATAGGATTCAGAATGCAGCAGTCTGATTGGTCCTAGAACAATGCAGCAGTATGATTGGTTGGCAGGAACCACCCAATCATGCTCCAGATAGAAGTGAATCCACAACCTGATTGGCTTACAGTAGAATTCCGGAATTAGCCAATCATGTGCAGCCCATTGTGTAAATAATGTATATAAAGCAGATACTTTGAGGAGACATTCATTCATTCCTCCTCACCACTATGAGCTGAATAAAGAGCATGAAATCACTTTGCGACTCTGAGTATATTTCAGTTTGTTTGTTTGTTTGTTTGTCTTAAAAATTTTTTGGAAAATTAATTAAAAAAACTGAAAAGAAAAACACCATAGATTATCCAGAATCCCAAGCAGCGACACTGTGAAACTTTCATAGGAATAAAAGGTAGGGGGAAAGGAGGCACAATGTCAAGCAGGCAGCAGAATAAACCCGAGCACTGTGGGTCTAAAACCGGCCCCTGAATCTCTTGCTCCCCACTCTGCCCTTCTAACAATACCATTTTTTTGCTTGCTGGATGGCTGTGTGCAATGAGACCTCAGTCACTGAGGAAGGGTGCTGGCCCAGTGGTAGAAGTATGTGCTTGGCATGCAGGCGATCCAAAAATCAATTCAAGAGCAAAATTCCAGTTCTCATGTTTTCTGTCGAAATGGCTAATTTAAAGGGGAATAGCATGGTGCCTTCCACAGAGTCAGACCATTGAGCCGCCGAACTCCTTAAGGGAGGACCAGAGCTCACTGGTGATGCAGGTCCCAGAACAGTCTCCAGCATCTCCAGGTGAAACTGAAAACATCACCTGCCTGGAACCTTGTAGAGCCACTGCCAATCAGTACAGACAGTGCTGAGTTAGGTAGCTATGATCCATCCACCATCACCCTTTGCCCGAAGCAAAGGCACATCGCTGGTCCAAATCTTTGAAAGACTTTCCCTGCTCACCAAGCCACCTGCCCTCCTTTATGCATTGCCGATGGCTTATCAAAGGGATCCTCACTGCAAGTCTCATCAAGGCAGACAGCTTGATGAAATCTTGGTGCCCTTTCTTACAAAATGCTAACAGGGACAATGGCACCAGTTGCCCTCTGGACTCACAGAGTGCAGCTTACTTTGGAGCCATCAATTGTACACATTTGGAATGGCCCTTGAGAAAGGATAGTCTGCCTATAGTCAGCAGCTTACCCCCTTGTTGTTTGTTAAAAACTTGAATAAAAAGCATGCTTAAAATAAAACAGGAAAAGTGAAATTTTGCTGGTTTCTTGAGAAAAGAATAATGCCTCATTATTTGTATCTGCTTTTAAATGTTGTTTCTCTTCTCTTTGTAATGAGTTTTACTGGGTCTGTGGTCATTTTAAGTTGCTTACCTTCACTAAAATATATAAATCTACTCGACTGGAAACTTTTATTATCCAAATTCAAACCCACTTTGGATAGCAAAATTCCTGGAGTGGGGAGGAGGGTTCAATGTTCTAATAGATTAGATATGGACAGTCCTTCAGTACAGCAAAACTTGACACTTTGAAACCTTTGAGTCCTTTCCAAAAGGACTTCACCCACTATTTAGGGGGGAAGTATGTCAGAACTGACCTTCTGCAGTACTGATTCCACATTCTTGGACTCCTAATCTTACACGTAAATTAGAGCTGGAACCATCTCAGGCCCTATGGCTCTTGAAATGACCATGACCTATTGAGCAAAACCACAGACTCCACCTCTCTGGTGACTAAACCCCACTTGCGTTTGCAAAATAAATTAACAACAGAAGAAAATCATGGAAGAAATAAAATGGCTTTTGAAATTAACAAAGGCGATTCCTTTTATCCACATGTATTACGGGACATGTTCAAAGCGCCCCTCAGGAGAAATTCTGTAAGCAAAGGTAGCAGATACACAAGGACACATTGCTAAAAGAAACAAAGGGATTTGGAGGGACCATGAGTGAACAGGTAGTACCAGAATGTACAGAATTGTACCTAGAAAAAGGTTACAACTGGATTACCTTTTTGTAAACAAAAACAACAACAACCCCCAAAATAAAACTCGGAAGCAGCAGGACTCCTTAGGAACTCTTCAAAAAACAAAACACAAAACTGCATATCCCTACCTAGTCACCAAATGTGAGGGGAAACGTAAACCAGCATCTTACACTGCTTTAAATGATAGCCAGATTCTGCAATTTTTTACCACACCAGAAGTAAAAGCACGGGGCATTAATAAGTTTTTGAAAAATCATGCACTTCATTTGTAGGCAAGGGAAAGCTTTCTGAAATGTACAAAATCTTACTAAGACACACAATCTGTTGAAATGACCAAGCAGCGGACAAGATTCGGGGACAGTGGTGTGCCGCCTGGGGAAATGTTCCTTTCCATTCACCTTAAGCAAAGATGTGGTGACCTTGTGCATCCATAAATAACTTTCAGAAATGTATTTCATTACTTCCCAAAGCTTCTCAATGGGCTACCAAATGGCATTTCTTTCTATTTTGGATGAAACTGGGGAAGCAGCTTTAGAAGAAGGGGTTGCTGACATTCACTGGCCTGGAAAACACCTGATGCCAATATGATGGCAAATTGTGGGTGGTGCATTGATGGAGAAACTAAGGCAACAAATGGGGACATGACGCCACCGGTGTTCTAAAGATACATTTCATGTAAAGATTATGATGGGCTTCTTCAAATGCCCATAGCCTCTTACAAGCAGAGGTTTTAGATCAATTTTCTGTAAACCTCTGTCATAAATAGTTGTCACTGAAAATACGACCCAACAATGCAATGCTGGACTCATCCCTCCCGTCAGCGTGCCTGGAAAGCACGGGTCCCGGTAGTTTCCGCCTCACTCTGCTCCTTTCTCTGTGAAAGCCTGCTCTTTAGCTTTCACATCGGAGCAAACCTCAACCCACCCCCTCCCAAAGAAACCTTTTTTATGAGCCCCCCTACTCTGCGTGTGCTTTCTTTGGCTCCTGTCTCAATGTGCAGAAATTGAGCACATGAATTTTCCAGCATCGGGAGTTTCCCCCAAGACAGTGTTGAGATCAGGCGTGTTTGTGTGGCTCCACGCTTGCAGTTATTGGGGCTTTGGCTAAGAGGAGTGCATGCACTTTCAGCAAGACATAGCTAGCTAGCTAGCTAGACAGTTTACCTCCCTTTGCTACAGTTTAAATTTCTGCATGCCATCTGCTGTTGTGGAACAAGTCATCCCCATGATCCCTCTAGCCCAGTGCTCTCTCGGGCGGCCCACAGAAGCTCTCAAGGGTTTCAGACAAAACATTTGTTCACTTCAGCATATAGCAGTCCAAAGAAATGTCACAGGCTCCCCCGTCTTTGGGGTAGAGGTTTGACGTCTGAGACTAGATCTGCAGGACTCATAAACATTTCACTCTGTAGAGATGAGTAGTCGGCACCGTCCGAGTATAGGAGGAGGGGGGTGGGGGTGGAATACGGGGGTGAGAAATAGAAGAATGCGTTCCATCTCCTACACGAAGTCAGAGCCAATTATGAAGATTGACCAGTTGCTTATAGATCAAATGCCTGGATCATGCAGCTGCAAAGAGGTCTACCCAGCCGCTCCCACAGGCAACATGGAATTCTTCTGTGCAATTTACTGTGTTGTTGTTGTTGTTAAAGATGTAAGACAAGCCTATATTGCACTTCATTAAAAATGCCAGGTCACTTCACAACAATATACTGATGGACTCAGTAGAATCAGCAATCAGTACTGGGGCAGGGGCCTTGGCTGGCACCCTGAAATGCACGGCCCCTGCGCCAGTCCTGAGGAGGCTCAAGGCCAGGGGTCAGCAACCTTTTTCAGCCGTGGGCTGGTCCACCGTCCCTCACAGCATGTGGGGGGCCGGACTATAATTTGGAGAGAGAAAATGAACGAATTCCTATGCCCCACCAAGAACCCAGAGGTGCATTTTAAATGAAAGGACCCATTCTACTCATGGAAAAACACATTGATTCCCGGACTGTCCGTGGGCCGGATTGAGAAGACGATTGGGCCGCATCCGGCCCCCGGGCCTTCGGTTGCCTACCCCTGCTCAAGGCAATCACTTCCTGCACTTCACGTTAACGCAGAAGACGGCCCAGTTGTGCTCAGATGCTCAAAATTCCCTTTTCACCTTTGAATCTTTGGAGGGTCTGTTTCAGTTGGCATCGGGACAGCTCACCTAGCAGTGCAGCTGCCTTTATTGCAGAGGCAGGAAGTTTCCTTCCTTTCATATTCAGGATTTCTGTACTCACATAGAAATAATAAAATGGTTTCTGCTGTTTGTTAAAAGCCATGAATGAACTCTCACAACTCGTTGATAAGGTAGCTTGCTTGTGTTTCGAGAAATCGTATAAGAGGAGCATTCATAGGAAGTTGCACTTGACAGAGTCAATCTAGCTTAGCACTGCCTACACTGACTGGCAGCAGCGCTGCAGGGTTTTCAAACAGGGGGCAGTCCCAGCCCTGTCTGGTGGAGATCCTGGACTGAACCTGGGATCTCCTGCATGCAAAGCAAGGCCTCCCTCAACTCGGGAGGCGTGAGTTCTCTACTGTATTTCAACAAATGCTTTCACTTTATCATTTCATTTTCATCTGTATATTTTGTGCACATATTTTCCTGTATGTTTTAGACAGAGAGGAGTAGCAATAGGGTTAGAGGCAAGGGTCAGAGTTAGTGTTGTGTGAGCATTTTAAAGCAGTTGAGTTTAAACAGGAGGGGATTTCACCTGAAGAGATGGCCAGCATCGTGAATCTGTAAGTAGGATTTCGACTGCTTCTTTTTTGTAATCTTCTGGGGCGAGGGTTTGGGGTCCCCCACACGGCCAGCATCCCCATGGAATTCAACCCCTTCCTGAACAGCTTAACTTCTCTTCCCACCTGCCTTCCCATTCTCCCTCAAATCTCATTGCAGCTCAGCTGGTTAGAGGGAGCTGCAGATAGCACCAAGGTTGCAGGTTCGATTCCCATAAGGTACAGCTGCATATTCCTGCATTGCAGGGGGTTGGACTAGATGATCCCCAGGGTACCTTCCATGATCATTATTTTGGGATGCTTTTTATTACATTCGTAGCCCACTTTTCATCCAAGCAGTTCAAGGTGGCATTTATGGCTTGCCTTTCCCCCTGTTTTCCCCCTCACAACAAACCTGTTAGGCAGGCTAGGATGAGAGTGACTGGACCCAACATCAAACAGTGCACTTCATGACTGAGTGGGGATTTGCACTCGGATCTCCCAGGTCCTCCTAGTCCAGAATTCTAGCCACTATACACCCCCCTCTCTCTACCCCTTCTCCGTTTCTCAACTCTTCAGCCATCAACTGCAACAGACAGGGGTTCTGTCAGTCTTCCTGTCAGTCACTCTGACTCTAAGAGAGTTTTCATTGCATTCTTTGGCTCATCTATGCCTTGATGCTTTGACGACCTTCCTAGCAGCCCCCTTCGCTCTCCAGGCAGGGCTGCTGTCCTAAAAGCATTATGCTGAGGGCTCTTTTAAATGCTGGAAATGCTTCTCTTATCTTTCCTTTGCTGGGGGTGGGGGGAGTGTTGGAATCCCCCCCCCATACATGAGATGCACCACTGTGTTCCTGTGGAGAGCCGTTTGGGGTCTGTGGGTGCATAAAAAAACAAAAAGAGCCCTATTGCGTGGCGAGTTCCAAAGTGGAAATAAAGACACATGACACAATTATTTCAGGTTAATGGGCTAAATATGGCCACAACTTTATTGGTTACAGGTGATGAGTGGTATTGGCTTAGGCATTGGTCCTAACTGACTATCCGGCTTCAGCCTGTCCGCTTGAAGTCCGGGAAGGGTTAACCACCAGTAGAGGGAGTCCTGCTGATGCACATCAACTCGCAACCCCCCCCCCCCCAGGTAGGCGAAAAACCAAGTCCGGCAAAAGAGGGAGATCCCCGGCCGCGCCAGCGATAAATAGGGCTGGTCACGCCCCCTGAGCCAGCCAATTCCCTCAGTCGTACTTTCCAGACTAAGGAGAGCCCACTCAGTAGCTGCAGCATCCTTGCTTGATGCAGACCTCCTGGGTCATGTGGCTGTGAAATCCTGCCACAGCACAAAGATGGCCAAACTGCAGGCTTGGAAGGAGTCGTTGCCACCAAAGACAGGATCCATAAAGCCTCCTTGTAAATAGGGTGGAATGGGGGCCAGGTCAATTTGGTGAATCAGTAAATGTGGCAGAAATTCATCTCTCTTCTCCTTCATTCTCTTCCAGATGACATAAGACTTGATGTCAGTTTCGATTATGGGGCTAAGACACAAGTTTCAAGGCTCAGCGATGATGGAGTGGCAATTTTTGCTTGCTGTTTCATTGTGTGTTGTTGCTAATTGTGATCATTGCTGTTGTTTTAGAATTCTTTCCTATGCAATATTACTTTTTTATTGCTTTTAAATTGTTGCTTTTTAAATTGTCCTTGTAAAGGAAAGTGTTCTGCTAATGTTGATTGTATTCTGAATTGCTTCAAGAAGCCTCATAGCAATGAACACTATTAAGAGTAATAATTATTTTACCTGCCTTACTTATAATAAAGCATTGACATGCATATTTAAAATTAGCGGTTAAGGTCTTAAACTACACATTTTAATAGTTTCACATCTGTATTCTTTACTGTGTTCTAGCTTATAGATTTTAATTTTAACCTACATATATATGAGAGCCAGTGTGGTGTAGTGGTTAAGAGCGGTAGTCTCGTAATCTGGGGAACCGGGTTCGCGTCTCCGCTCCTCCACATGCAGCTGCTGGGTGACCTTGGGGCAGTCACATTTCTCTGAAGTCTCTCAGCCCCACTCACCTCACAGAGTGTTTGTTGGGGGGGGGTAGGGAAAGGAGAATGTTAGCCGCTTTGAGACTCCTTAGGGTAGTGATAAAGCGGGATATCAAATCCAAACTCTTCTTCTTCTTCTACATGTTCTCTATCTCTGTATAAGTCCATATTCTGGTTTGTGGCTGTAATAAATTGATTTGTTCATTCAATAAAGCTTCGGTGGTTTTGAAATTCAGTAAATTGTCTCTGCCTCCATTTTTTGGTATTGAGGGAAACGCTCTATAAAATAATCAGAAAACATCAGGGTTGTAGTCAACATCAGTCCTTTCCACAGCAGACCTATTTAAATTGATGGGCACAAATTACGTGGCTGTGTTGATTTTGACGCATCTCTTCTGAGTAAAACTCAGTTGACTACTGTAGGGATAATCGCGGAGTGGGCAGTGGGGTCCAGAGGGAGCACACTCCCCACCAGCAGGCAGCCACAGTCTGCCTGCACGCGTCACCCTGGGGTGCGTAGCATACTCCCCCTCACAGACAAAGTCATGGCTGTCTGGAACATCGTTCCCTCTGTCTGACCTTTTGCGGTCCCAGCAGTCTGCGGTGTCCTGTCTGTAACCTTTGTCCCTGAGACCTTTTGTCTCCTTCGTCATACACTGTGCAAGGGGAAAATGACGCGGTGGAAACAGGTGCCAAAATAACTTTGTACCACCCCACGATCTTGGGACCAAAGGTGTGTAAAGGTCACAGCCCAAAATGTATCTGCCTAGCTTGCATATTTGTCTCAATAAAAGGAGGCTCCACAGGACTGGTCAGCAGCTCGCTTCAGCCCACCTGTGCGCAGCTCACATGATGATCAACTCCTGTCTTGTGCCTTCACTTCAGACTACTCCTCACAGGATATCATGGAATTGTAGAGTTGGAAGGGACCACAAGAGTCATCTAGTCCACCCCCTGCAATGCAGGAATATTTTGCCCAACGTGGGGCTCCAACCCACGACCCTGAGATGAAGAGTCTCACACTCTACTGACTGAGCTATGGGCAGATAGCTTGTTTGATAAATGTGTCCCTTGGAAACATTTTGGTTTTATCCTCTCTGCAGGTGTTGCTATGCCTGATCATTCCATCTAGTTCTGTTGAAAGAGAGGTGGGGGTTGTTTTCTGATTTCTTAATTGTGAATATTTGGGGGGGGGGAGGCATAGGTGGAAAGGAGATACTCAGATGGACCAGAGTGAAATGGGGCCGAGTGAAATTGGGGCTTCGGGATGGCCTGGGGAAGTCTAAAAGTGTCACATCCAAACCAAAACTCTTGCTTGTTGGATGCCCCTGCCTTCTGTCATCATTTGAGCTTTCCTCTGCTTCCCTTTCAAGCTGCTGTCTGGAAGGAGGCCAAAGCCCACTTAAACATAAGAATAATTATAAGAAAGCATTCAGTCAACAGCCAGAGTTGAATGAAGACGATGTGCTAGGAGGAGAATGAGCTAATTAAACCATTCTGCAACACACACACACACACACACACACACACACACACACACACTGCAATCCGAACCCCAGTGCTGTTATGAGGACAATGGTCACAACCACACATTTCAAGAAGCATTGCACTAAGAGTCACAGATTCACCCAACACATCCTGGGAACCTCTGTTTGCTACAGATCTAACATCTCTCAGCACCCTTGTCAAACTACAGTTCCCAGGATTCTTGAGGGAAAGCCTGGACTCTTTCAAGTGGTGTAGGAGCTTTAAATGTGTGGTGTGGAATTCCTCCAAAATAATTGGGGAACTGTGCAACCCTCTCTCTCTCAGGCTACGGTCCTGCCCCAGGCTCAGGAGGAGGAGGAGGAGGAGGGCTCTTTATTAGATTAGGTTTGTATCCTGCCTTTCTATTTTCATGCTCAAGGCAGCTAAACCGTCAGAACTACATAAATCAATTATAATAATCAATACAATAAGAATAGCATTAAGAATTATTTACCAAATCTAAATAATCTGATAGAAAATTGAGGGAGGGGTGATCTCTCCATCGGCTGCAGTCTTTGGACACAACATTTCAATGAACGTTATTATTATTATTATTATTATTATTATTATTATTATTATTATTTATTTCATTTCTATAGCGCTTTATATTTTCAAGAAAAAATTCAAAGCAGTTTACAGCATATTAAAACATAAATAAAACAATCTGAAGAATGTCAAATATAGAGTATACAGTTAAAGCAACATAGTTAACCAAAAACTGAAATATTAAAGATTTCAAAATAAAACATTACAAAGGAAGTCAACTACAGAATACATATTTAACACAAAGTTAACAAAAACAAAACAAAAAACTTAAGCACCCCCCCCAAAAAAAACAACAACATTGCTAAGTAAAGTCAAATATAAAATGCACATTTAAAACAGCAGAATTCCCAAGAGAATAAAATATGATCATAAGCATGACACGGCTGTTTAGCAGGCACAAAAAGATGGGGCAAAAGAATCCAATAGTTTGGGCTTCTTGTCAGGCCGAGCGATGTCCCTCTGGTCTCACCAGGAGCCTCTTTAGTAGAGCTGGTGTCTGGGCCCTGCCCCCCAGGCCAGGTGGAAAGGGCCTTGCAGGAAGCGGCCTTCACAACTCACAACCGGCCAAGGCCATCATGATGACACACAGTTCAATAGGGCAAGGTTTCTGGCAGGTGGGCATCTAAAGCCTACCAGACTGTCCACGCAGACCTTGTTGGTCCACTTGCAACCTCTCTAGGTGGAGCAAAGTACTTCATGGTATTGATTGATGCTTTTTCCAGGTACATTCATGTGTTCATGCTCAAGCAGAAATCAGAAGCGTTTCCGAGGTTCAAGGAATTCTGTGCTTGGTTGCAAAATGTCCATGGAAAGCAACTGCAAAACCACTGGTTGGCTTTGTGGGAATGTTCAGGGATGCAGGAGAGGATATATTGTGAGATTATATCCTAGTCCAACTTGTGCTAACAAGTTCCCAAAATATCAGCAGAGTTTATAACATTCCCCCTTTTAAGTTCGCAACGGTAACTTCTGCACAGGTTCGCTAGAACCTCTATAATAATTACTCTGGTAATTTCCCCCTTTTGATCCCTCTTAAAATACAAGACACGACACAGTCTTTATAAAAGTATAAAAGAGTTTACTCACGTTCTGTTCACAATATGATCCCAGAAGGCAGACAGGCTTAAAAAGGTAAAATACATTTAGAATCTATCTTACAGGAAGATAATCCTATCCTCCTCTCTTGGCTGAGAGCCAAGAGGGCATCCTGCTTCTTTGAAAGATGAAGATGAGAGAGGCAAGAGGCAAGAGAGAGAGATGGCTGCCTGCCCTGTGCTTTTATCATTTACCTGCACAGGTGAGGCCACACCCACCTCTGGTCACATGCGGAGGAAGTCCGTCCCCAGGAAGTTTACCTGCTTGCTGGAAAAACATCCCTCCCCATGTTCTAACATGTACACTCTAGGAATGTTGTCACTGACTGCTCCTGTGTTTACATCCCACAGGCTTTCATTGAGTTCTGTGGACACAGTAAAAAAAAGCTGCCACCTGGTTTCTCTCGGGATGTTCGGATTGTGGAACACAGATTTGCTCTCCACCGTAACCATGTCTCTCAGCATACCACTTTATTTCCCCCCAGATAGGTGGCTACTATTCACTTGTAGGAAGATGTGCTTATTTAGATTACAACATTGCAGCGGGAGCAAAAGCCACCTTTCTTCTCTCAAGAGGGTTAGTCGAGTTTCTGTTGTTATGGAAAAATCGAGATGGGAGGCTGCTCAGAGCCCGTGGGTCCCTGCGGAACAAAGAAGGAGTCCAGCCACCAACCGGAGCAAATAGCGGAGACCAAAGTTTATCGCGCAACAGGTTCAGAGAGGAATTGAACCCCGAGAACGGGGTGACAAGGACTTTTAAAAGTTCCTATCTTATCCCAGCAGACAGTTCACTAAACATCAGCACTCCACCAGAAAAGGGGAGGGTTATACATGGTTAACATAGGGGGAATGTGTTGGGGTAACATGCAAATACAGGATATGTCTTGGGAAATCCGCTCCACTTCCCGGTGGGGAGGAGTTGTGGTGGACCACGTGGCCACCCACTCCCCACCAGGGGCGGGGGACTCTGTCCCCCGTTGCCTATGGGATCCCGGCCACGTCAGAGCCGGGCCAGCCAGCCCCCAGAGGACTTCCTCTTTGGCTCGCTTCCTCAATCACCCGCCCTCCCTCCCTATTTTGCAGGTTAGGCAATGGCCTTGCTGTGGACTTTGGTTGTTCGCCTTGGTTGTCCGAGGGGCCTGGTAGGAATTTTACCACTTGGCAAATTGGCACTGGACACTTGGTTTTCGCCTACCTCGTAGCAATCGTCACAACTTTGTTAGGGTTGCGGTTAGGCATTGTTTGACCTTGTGTGGGGGAGGGGAGGTGTGGCCATCACCTGCCCCTCCATGCTTAAGGGTATTCCGTTAAAGGAATCCGGGGGTGTTGATCTAGTCTGAAGCCCGGCTGGGGGACTAAGGCCTTGACACGACCCCGACGGGAGCACCAGGGGGAGCTTGAGTTGGTTCGCATCGACAGGGCTCTCCCTACCGGTGGCTTACCCTTACTGGGACTTCCTGCACAATGGGCAGGAGTCAGATATAGTCAGGTCCAATCAATGCCTAAGCCAATACCGCTCACATTCGCCGAAGAATTGATGCTTTTGAATTCTGCTGCTGGAGGAGACTCTTGAGAGTCCCATGGACTGCAAGAAGATCACACCTATCCATTCTGAAGGAAATCAGCCCTGAGTGCTCACTGGAAGGACAGATACTGAAGCTGAGGCTCCAAGACTTTGGCCACCTCAGGAGAAGAGAAGACTCCCTGGAAAAGGCCCTGATGTTGGGAAAGATGGGGGGCACTAGGAGAAGGGGACGGCAGAGGACGAGATGGTGGGACAGTGTTCTCGAAGCTACCAGCATGAGTTTGAGCAAAGTGCGGGAGGCAGTGGAAGACAGGAGGGCCTGGCGTGGTGTAGTGGTTAAGAGCGGTAGTCACGTAATCTGGGGACCCGGGTTCGAGTCTCCGCTCCTCCACATGCAGCTGCTGGGTGACCTTGGGCCAGTCACACTTCTTTGTAGTCTCTCAGCCCCACTCACCTCACAGAGTGTTTGTTGTGGGGGAGGAAGGGAAAGGAGATTGTTAGCCGCTTTGAGACTCCTGAAGGGGAGTGAAAGGCGGGATATGAAATCCAAACTCCTCCTCCTCCTCCTCCTCCTCCTCCTCCTCCTCCTCCTCTTCTTCTTCTTCTTCTTCTTCTTCTTCTTCTTCTTCTTCTTCTTCTTCTTCTCTGGTCCAGGGGGTCACGCAGAGTCGGACACGACTAAACGACTGAACAACATCTAGTTTTGATTGGATTAACAGGGTAAGGAGGTTTCGATTGACTCAGTCCGTTGTTCTCGCAGCGGGAGCTGTCATCACCTTGTCAGCGCTCAGTGGAGCGTGCAAAACAGCTGGAGCTGAGCTGCCTCTGCAGAGCCATGGCATTGCTGCGATTGGCTGAAGGGCTACATTCAATGCCATCTGATTGGCTAGAGCGCATCCTCATGCAAATACATTGTTCATTCATCAAATACATCGATCGTGTATAGCATCGGGATACGGGGTCAGAAATGGCGCTTTCTTCTCGGGGTTTTGGACTTTTGTGCGGTGCTTGGTGCAACGTTGTGACGGGGCGAGGGGAGTCCTAGTGTGGCAGGGTTCCCTTGAGGTCATCGCCTCGGGCTCTACGTCTCTTACTCGGGAGTAAGACTTCGTTCATATGCCCCCCCTCCATTCCGTAACACTCTTCAAATGGACTTCATGGAGTGTGCACTCTTGCAGGGTCTGCTTCCAGAAACTACTATTGCAGATGGATATATTTTGGCAGAAATGGTTTACAAATATGCACGATGGCAAGCAGGCAGACAGCAACAGTTACAAAGCAACCTTGGTCCTGCCTAGCCTGGAAGCTGTTTCCAACTAGTGAACTAGAAACCTTTCAGCAACCTTTACAACCATCTACAAACCCCGAAGTTTGCAGGATTCTCTTATTTCAGCTGTGTCTTGGCTCTGTGCTCGCAAGTGTTCTAGTGACTTTCAGGTAACTTGGAAAGCATGGTAATGATGTCTTGGTTCTGAAGAATGATATTTCCCCCAGTCTGACTTAGTTATCCTGGTGATGATTCAGCTAGATGTTGTACACGCTGAGCATATTCCAGAAGGGGTTTGTTGTCTTGGCCTTGCTTTGGCTTACTGAGATCTGTCTTCTCCCTATAGGTGCTCATTCTAAAATGGATAATTGTAACGTTTGACTTCATTGATCAGAAGGAAAATATGAATGCTCTCTATGATTTCTTCTTCCGCTTCTTACAATATGAGAAATTGGTAAGATAAAAAGGAATGTGTTATTTTGAAGGAACTCGCTTTTATTCTGACATTAACCCAAATCAAACAATAAAGAGTACTTTCCGAACACACAACAGGACACCATGTGAAAAGTGGGGCCTTAAATACATTTGAATCAAATACATTTGGAACAAGTGATTGTTACATTTAAGGAACATTCTCTAGGCGATGAGATTGGGGGGAAATACAAAAACCCATGCGGATACATTTGGATACATTTAGAAAAGAACAGCATTTTTTTAAAAAGAAATATTTATTAAGATTTTACAAAAAACAGATATGCAGAAACACATAATAAAAAAACAAGAAAAAAATAAGAATAAACACACACAAAAAAGATACAAAAAATTAAAAACAATTCTTTTTCATAATTTAAAACTCATTTGCTTGTTTCTTTGACTTCCTCACACCTCCCCTTCTTGTATTCCCATTTAAATAATCAAATCAGCAAATCCTTACCCTCTTTCATTTATCTTATCTCTATATCTTGACATTTTATAACTCAGTATTTTCATCCATTATCAATTCATTTTTGCATATTCTTATTAACTTTGTTACTAATACCACTTATTTCCAATCCAACACCATACCCTTCTTCCATATTCTTAAAGCATTACAGCTGGAAACCACTTAATTTCTATCCAACAACCTTCTAACATTCATTAATTTTGCAATATTTCTGTAGATAGTCTTTAAATTTCTTCCAATCTTCTTCCACCGCCTCTTCTCCCTGGTCCCGGATTCTGCCAGTCATTTCTGCCAATCCCATATAGTCCATCATCTTCATCTTCCATTCTTCCAAAGTGGGTAAATCTTGTGTCTTCCAATACTTTGCAATAAGTATTCTTGCTGCTCTTGTAGCGTACGTAAAAAAAGTTCTGTCCTTCTTTGGCACCAATTGGCCGACAATGCCCAGAAGAAAGGCCTCTGGTTTCTTCAGGAAGGTATATTTAAATACCTTTTTCATTTCATTATATATCATCTCCCAGAAAGCCTTGATTCTTGGGCACGTCCACCAAAGGTGAAAGAATGTACCTTCATTTTCTTTACATTTCCAACATTTATTATCGGGCAAGTGATATATTTTTGCAAGCTTGACTGGGGTCATGTACCACCTGTATATCATTTTCATGATATACAGTTTTCAGTTTTCTTGTCCAAATGATATGCCTCCATTATCTGATAGTAATGAAGCCAATCTCGCACTTTGTTTTTTAGTTTCTCAAAACTCTGCAGTTTTAGTCTATCTCCCTCTTGTTCCAAAATTTCCCAATATTTCGGCCATTTGGCCTCCATACTGAGCTTTTTCTGGGCTTTTGCTTCCATTGGTGACAGCCACCTTGGTGTTTTGTTTTCCAATAGATCCTTATATCTTATCCAAACATTGAACAAAGCTTTCCTGACAATATGGTTCTTAAATGCTTTATGTGCTTTAACCTTGTCATACCACAAATATGCATGCCACCCGAAAACATTGTTAAAACCTTCTAAATCCAAAATGTCTGTGTTCTCAAGAAGCAGCCAGTCTTTCAACCAGCAGAATGCTGCTGATTCATAGTAAAGTTTAAAGTCTGGCAGGGCAAATCCACCCCTTTCCTTTGCATCAGTTAATATCTTAAATTTTATTCTGGGCTTCTTGCCCTGCCAGACAAATCTAGAGATATCTTTCTGCCACTTCTTGAAACAATCCATCTTGTCCACAATTTGCAGTGTTTGAAACAAAAACAGCATTCTAGGCAATACATTCATCTTTATAGCTGCAATTCGACCCAACAAGGAAAGCTTCAAATTTGACCAAGAAAAAGTACAGCATTTTGAGGAAAAATACATTCAGATCCATTCTTAAAGTCAATGAGAAAGATACAGCAAAAAGGATACGATTCGATACAGCGAAAAACGATACATAAATCACAGAAGGGGCGGCCTACAGCAGACTCCTGTCTGGCAGGAAACCTGTTGATGGGTTTACCTGTCTGTTCATGGGTTTACCTGCATATTCTTTTGTGATGAGAACTACTTACGGTATTTATGTATGTGTTTATATCTTAGACCTTCTAATTCTCCTAACACCAGATGGTGCAGGATGCCCCCCCCCCCCCAGTATCTGTTGGAAGCAGATTTAGGAGTGGGGGGTGGAAGCACCTACTGGTGGGGAGCACACTTCTTCTGGGGATGCTTCCTCCTCCTCCTCCTCCTCTTCCCACTTCTCGCTGGGGCCTCAAGATGAGAAGTCAGGCTGGAAGTCTCCTCGGAGAAGACAAAGGAGCAAGCATGGCTGCCTTTCCTCTTCTCCAGACCAGTTAGTTGGACTAGAAACCTTTCCCATCCCAGTTCTGCAGTGGTTTTCAAGCAGTGTGCTGTGGCAGCTGGGGTGCCTTGAATGATGGTCGGGGTGCCGCGGGAGACACTGGCCTCTGTCCCTCTTTCCTTCCCTCCCTCCTCGGATGCCATCTCTGCCTCCCCAAGGCTTGCCCAGCTGTTCTCCCCCAGAGAATGGTGCCTCTGGGGCTGGCCAGGGGGTGTGGGCTGCCAGGAGCTGAGGCGGCCTCAGAGGAAGCAAGCCAACTGGCGAGGGGCCCTTGCTGTTGGGAATGGACAGGCAAGTCCCAGGCCCCTTTAATATATCAATAACAAATCAACACAATGACACTATAATGATACAATCTGAATCATTAGGGGTGCATTGCAGCAGTCAATGCAAATCTCCATGAGTCGCCTGCAGCCAGAAGCTCTGCAGCACAGGTGGTTCTGATGATTCCCCTGTAAGGAAGGCTTACAATGTAGGAGGCTTTGGGGCTTTGCGAGGGGGGGGGGGAAAGTGGGGACATCATAGAAGTATGCATGATGTGGGAAAGGTGCAGAGCGATGTTTCCTCCTCATAATATCAGAACCTGGATCTCTTTAAGAAAGCGGAATGATGGCAGATTCAGGCCAGACACAGAGTGCCTAGTGACACTGAAATTTCCTCCTTCCAGAGGCACTGACGGGGATGGCTTTAAGAAAGGATTCGTCAAATTCATGGAGGGTTAGACCATGTTGCACCTCCAGCCGCAGAGGCACTCTACCTCTGCTTACCAGTTGCGGGTGTCCCCAGTGGGGAGAGTGGGGCTGCATTTGGAGTCTGCTTGGGGCTTCCCTTGGACATCTGCTGGGCTGCTGAGAGCTGGACTAGATGGGCCTTGGTCTGATCCTGCAGGGCTGTGACAATAAGAGCCTGGAGCCTGGAGTATGGCTTCGCAAGCAATTCAGGGAACAGTAGTGCAGAGTTGCATCTCCCTGGGAAGGGGCACGTGCTCAGCAAAGCTGTCTCTTGCTTCTGGTCCTAAGAGTTGGGGTGGGGACATGGAGGAAAGGGGTGCAGCCTTCTGTAGAGGCCGGAGTCTCTCCCCTGCCTCTCTCTGCCACCTCTGAGGTGCCCAAAAAGGCAGATAGCAGAGGAAGCGAACCAATAGTCACGTTCATCTGTACTGGCTCAGTATGACCTATTCTGACAGATGCTGCCTTTCATATTCACGCCCAAGAGCCTTTCCGCTCCAGAGATCTGGGGCTGAACCCGGGATCTGCACGCCAAGGCTGGAGTGCCAGCTGGCCACATTGGGTGCCTGCCTGGAGAGTGGAAGCCAGGGGTTCGAAGGACATTGTGCTGCTCCTGGCAACCCCCACCCAACCCGACGTCCTCCTCCGCCTGAATCCCGCTTCCCCTGGGACGCACTTCCCATCCTGGAGCGGCTGGGGTGGGAGCGCTCCCCACCCCCCTTTCCAGACTCTCCTCGTTCTTCTTCTTCATGCCTCGGGTGTTTTCCTGAGTGTATCTTCAGAACAACCTTCTGTGAGGGAGGCTAAGCTGGCCCAGCCAAGTTGCCAAGGCCAGCATTTAAGACCACGCACCCTTTCCCCTCAGATGATAAAGCCGGGATGAGTCATGCTAGCAGCCTGTGGCCTTGACGGGCTTTGAGGCAGCCCAGCCCCCTTTTCTGCAAGCAGGCTGCCTCCGGGGAGGACCAGCACTTTTCTGACGGGACAGAAGCACACAACTTCCCCCTCCCACTTGCCGCCCGCCCCAGTCGTTCTCCGGCGGCTGAGTTTAGCGGCTCATCCCAGGCGGGAATTCGGGTGGCGCTGCTTGCAGAAGGAGAAGTGGCTGGCGCTAGCGGACACTCCTATTGTTCTTCTCAGGTAGGACTTCCGGGATCCAGACGAACATTTTACCAAAAAGTATGGCTCGACTACTGATTTCCCATTTAAAGGATGGCAAAAAGACCGAAGTTTGGAGGACAGGTGAAAAAACCACGAATTACATTTAAAGTTCTGCGAGATGCAAAGGAAAGCTTGCGTTTTAAACTTGCATTTTACAGCTTGTTGCTTGGTGCGGTTAACGGAATGGGGGATATTGAGAAAGAAGAGACTTGGAATTAGAAGGTTAGGATTTCAGGGTTAGATGGCTTGGATATTTGTGGTAGATCAAATCAGAGTAAATGCGCACCTTGAGAACCACTGTATTAGACGTGTGTGGCGTATTAAGAATCTGAAAATAGATATAAAGTTAGTTTATACACAAAGGCTCTGTTTCACCAGAAGACCCTTTTTATAGACAAAAGGGTGACGGATAAAGAGAAATGGTTAATCTACTGAGAGTTCTTAAAGTGGAAACGGGGAGATTGTAAAATTTAAACAAGGGGTTTCTCTTTTACACTTAATAAAAGAGGGTTGGGGTGTTGTTTATGGGTTCTTTTTCCGGGGGGGGGGGGTTTGCTGTTGCTGATGATAATTTTTTATCTCTTTAGTTTGGATTATATGATTTCCATGGAATCTTATTATTTATGTGGATTTTTTTTCAATTTCGTTGTGTACTTTTTGATATTTTGTTCATTGTTTACGACTAGTTTTGTTATGTTTGCAGTTATGTAATATTTTAATTTTTTTGTAAGCTGCCTTGCACATGGTTTGAAATTTGGAAAGGCAACATACAAATAAATGATTGATTGATTGATTGAGAGATTCTAGTTGGAAATGAAGACTTGGGGTACGGAAGAGTGGAAGACGGGTTTTGAGATACAATTGTGCACATCATGTGATATCAAAAATGTACAAACTTTTGTTGAAATCCTAAATGGAAGAGGAACAGATTAAAAAGTGCATGATTAAAGGGGCAAGATTTTCTCTTTTTTTGGTTATATTGTACCGTTGGAATAGTGGTAACATATGTGGACTAAAGAGTTAAAATAATAATTGAGTTATGACTTAAAATAGACTTTTAAATATATATATATTTCAGTATTGTTGGCATCTAACTCCCGAGAAGTTATTTAGAATACATGTAAACATACCAAATATTTGTTGGAAATGTCAAGAAGATGAAGGGACAGTTTCTCGTGCTTGGTGGACATGTGAAATAGCTTAAAACATATGAGATACAAATACATACATTGTTTTTGAAGGTTCCTATTCAACTGTTGGGACTTACCGATATACAGAAAGCCTTTCCTGACTATAGCGCTGCAGCAGCTCCCAGCCAAGTGCTAGGAAATGTTCCCCAGCAGATGGCATGCTAGGAGGTCCTGCACCACTGGGTTTTTCAGGCATTCAGAGAAATTGTGGATTTTAGGACTTAGAAATGGGTCAGCAGCTTCATTTGGCAATGCCAGAAAAGACTGCCCCTTCAAATTCTGTTTCTAACGCGTATAATAATTTAATAATTATATTTTTTAATTATTTCTACCCGGCCCATCTGGCTGGGTTTCCCTAGCCACTCTGGGCGGCTTCCAGCAAAAGATTAAAAATACATTAAAACATCAGTCATTAAAAGCTTCCCGAAACAGGGCAGCCTTCAGGTGTCTTCTAAATGTCGTATACTTGTTTATTTCTTTGGCATCTGGTGGGAGGGCATTCCACAGGGCGGGCGCCACTACCGAGAAGCCCTCTGCCTGGTTCCCTGTAACTTCGCTTCTCGCAATGAGGGAACCACCAGAAGGCCCTCAGCGCTGGACCTCAGTGTCCGGCCTGACCGATGGGGCTGTATTGAAGCACAATAGGGGGTGGTGTAGGGACTTTGCGCAGGTGATTGATGGTCAAGAAAAGGCAACCTTTGTGCTGTTTTATGTCAGGAGCTGGGAATTCTAGAAGTAGTACTCCTTTTTGCACGTTCTTACTTCCTGTACTGCTTGAATGGAAGAGGAAAACTTCACTTACTAATTAATTATGTTAAGCGAGGCAAATGTTAGGTCAGGAAGCTCAGCGCAGTATACCTGAAGGAGCATCTCCACCCCCATCCTTCAGCCCGGAGGTCCTCCTCCGAGGGTCTTCTGGTGGTTCCCTCCCCGCGAGAAGCGAGGTTGCAGGGAACCAGGCAGAGGGAGGGCCTTCTCGGTGGTGGCAGCCTCTCTGTGGAACGCCCTCCCTACAGGTGACAAGGAGATGAGCAACTATCAAACCTCTGGAAGGCAGCCCTTTATAGGGGGGCTTTGAATGTTTGTTGTTTTAATATGTGTTGGAAGCCGCTCAGAGAGGCTGGGGAAACCCAGTGAGGTGGGTGGGGTACAAATAACACAATTACATTTATAGCCCCCATTTCCTGCAAGGAGGTCCAGTTGGTGTGCAGAGTTCTCCCCCCCCCCCATTTTATCCTCACAACAACCCTTTGAGGTAGGTTAGGCTGAGCGTGAGTGCCTGGCCCAGGGTCACCCAGTGAGCTTCAGGGCTGAGTTTGAATGCCTGCCCCCAGCATTCCTCCTCTGCAAGGCCTGCCTCCTCCCATGACAAAGTCTGCTCACACACTCTCAAGCCCCCATGGATGGCTGAGGCAGGTAAGGTTGTGTGTGTTGGAGGAGGGCAGGAGCAGGCAAGGTGAGCCATGCCCCCAAAGGAGGCAGCTGCAGCAGCCCCCTCCTCCTGCTGCCCTCCAGGAACAGGGCGGGGAGGGACCAGCCCCCAGGAAGGACATGTTTGCCTCCCTCTGCAGTGCTCAGAACAAGAGGGGAATGAGGCCACCCAGGCCCTCTGGAGCACAGAAGGGCTCACCATCCTTGACTTTCCCCCTTCAACTGCCTTTTTACCCAATCCCTCATTTTGAGGAAGTCTCCTCTTTTGAAGTCAAATGTGACTGTTCTGGATTTCCTTAGCAATTGTCCACTTCCATACTGTGTATGTTGAATTTGATAGCACTGTGGTCACTGTTCCCATTTGATTCAACCACACCTACATCTTGTCAGTTGAGAGCATCAGGCAGAGCACCCAGCACCTACCGAATCCTTTTTTTATGCCAGCAGGTCTTTGTAACGGAAGTCTGATGTCTTCAATGTTAACTTTTTCGGCAATGTATTTCTCGTGTGTCACTTCAGAGATGATTATAGTCAAGTGGTGTATAAGCTGTTTAAATAGTAAATGGTTGAATGCAATTTTAAAAATAATAATTGTATAACAAGGGGGAAAGCATACTTGTATCTGACCATATCTTAATGGACACAGACTTTGATAAATAGCATCCTAGCCATAGGCTAATTTTGTGGAGTTTAAAGCTAAGCATACAAGTTCCCAAAGCATGCTTTGAAATCCGTATGAACTCTAGTATGCTGTCGGGGGAAGAGGAAGGATGTGGTCGGCTGAAATGAAGTCCGATATTGTACAGATAAATCACTAGTGGAAGCGCCAACAGAAACGTGTACAGATTCCACACGATCATGAGGAAGCCTGAATCTGGGCAGGACCTTGTCTCTTTGCCTGTCATTTGTGGCTGCTCCACCCAGGTCTGAGACGCCTTCCGGAGTGAAACAGTGATCGGGGGGCGGGGGAGGCAAGAGGATGGAAACCCCTCCGCGGGTACTTTGAAAACAGACTCCTTTTGTCTGGATCTTCCCCGCGCAAAGATGGGTCTGTATGCATTTTGAGCAGAGGAGGAGGGTCTGTGGAACTGCCCACCACTGCGGTGTACTGTTCCCAGGATATTAAAAATATATATATATTCAAAGTTATAACAAGACATATTATCCAAAAACATATCCTTAGTCCCCCCCCCCATTTTTCCTCCCTCCCCCTTCCCCCTCCCCCCCAGAACCCACCCCCCCACTCCACCTCCCAACTTCCCTCAGTTCCAGTCTTTGATTTCTCTAATATTGCTGTTTTCTGCATGTTACAAAGTTGTATAGATCCTCAAACTGTAGAGCTGATTATTATCAGTAAAAAAAAATTGTGGATGTTTATTCAAAACCTGCCAAGGAGTCCAATTCACTTTGTTGCGTCTTCAGAGACTTTGTAAAAGGTTCCCATTCATCCTTAAAGTCACAGTTATCCTTGTCCTGTAGCTTATATGTCAATTTTGCCACTTCTGCATAGTCCATCAACTTTTCTCGTCATGATTCTTTAGTTGGGGTTTCTTCAGTCTTCCATCCTTGTGCAACCAGAACTCTCGCGGCCGTTGTCGCATACATGAAGATGTTTTTCAACTTTTTTGGCAGATCTTTCCCTACAATCCCCAACAAAAATGCCTCGGGTTTTTAAACAAATGTTAAATGGGGTATTTTCTTCAATTCATTGTATATCATTTCCCAAAATGTTTTAATTACCTTACACTCCCACCACATATGATAAAATATTCCCTCCTTTTCCTTACACTTCCAACATATATTTGAACTAGTTTTGAACATTTTCCCTAACTGCACTGGTGTTGTATACCATCTGTACATCATCTTCATGTAGTTCTTCATGTACTGTTCCCAGGATAGGTAAAGATTATTCAACAGTTTTCAAATCAAAAAACGGTCTTTCATTTTGAGATCCTTTGTAACACCATCCACTTCATTTAAGCACAACCTACGACCCTTGAGGTTTTTACTGAAGCAAAAGGATTGATTCCATCCCTGCATCAAACAGCTGTGATTTGAGGATCGTCTGTTTCATAGCAGCTCCTGTGCCCCTTCCCTCTGCTGCATTTGGCATGAAATTGCCGGTGATTTCCCCAGGAGTAAAAAGGCCTACCTACTCTGGGCTTATTCTTGGGCATTACTTTGCAACAAAGAAGAAAGCTTTTCGTCTTCTGTTTCTTTTCATTTTTATGTTTTCAAAATGCTTGCTATCTGACACTGTGTTTTCTTTGTTTTTCAAGCTTTCATAAAAAATAGCCTTTGAAACCAGCTGGTACAGTGGTCAGAAGACTTGCCTTCGTGTCCACAGAATGGAGAAGAAAAGTTCGCCCAACGAATCCCTGGGTGCGACCCCAGAGACCTCCGGCTCCCACCTGGCTGAGCCTTCTCATTGCCAGCTCACTTTGATGCCCTCTGTTCCCAGAGATACCACTGGAAGAGCTGCTTCCCTTAGCCAGGAAGAGTCGGGGTCCCAGCAGCCTTCCCAGCAGGCCTCCCACATTTCCTCCTCCTTGGGCAGTGCTCCATTGCAGGTCCCCGAGCAGCTTTCCGAAGAAAGGCCCCATGGCACTGGCCAAAGTGCTTCCCTCCCATCACTGGATGAGGTTTCTTCTTCCCAGTGCACCACCCAGGGAACGGGTCACCAGCGTGCAGCGACATTCTCTAGCCTGCAGTCTGGGAGTAGGAAAAGTGTGATCACCTTTGCGGGGACCCAGGCTGTTTCCTCTACCTCTAAGTCTCCAGAGGGGTCTGTCCCAGCTCCGAGCACAGCTGATCTGGCTAAAGGCGGCCAGGGGCAAGGCCAGGTAAGTCCAGATTGAGAGGTAGGGAAAGGGCTTTGAGGCTGTAATGCCTCCTTGAGTCTCTCCAGCTGGTTTGGACAACTGCCCCCATCCCTGACCCCTGGCCATACTGCTTGGGCCTGGTGAGAGATGGAGCCAGGTAGAGAAGGGGAGCTGTTTGTCTCTTCAGATGCCTGGGAGAAGAGAGCAGTGGGTGGGGGCAGCCTCTGCTCCCCCTTCTAGAAAGGAGGCCTTTGCCAACATGGGTGCAATTCTGCTCCATGTGGGGAAAGTGTTTATCCATCATGGATTTGGGGGGATGCTGCTGCCAGCCAATATGGGCTTTGAAAGATATTTTTTTACTGTAGGCCTGTTTATTCTGCTGCATTTCAATGTTTGCCTATTTTCAGACCTAGTTGTAAAGTACCTTGAGATTCCCACATAATAGGTTGCAGGTAAATACTCTAAAAATAAGAACTCCCCCCCCCCATCATGTCACAAAGTCAATTGACAGAGAGCCTAAAATAATGCCAACGAGCTCTTCTACCTGGAAGTGCAACATCAGCCCTTCAACACATCAGCATGATGTGCAGTTGTCACATGGCGACGACTCATAAGCCATGAATGCAGGTCTGAATAGTGCCCCTTTGGAAACCCCCACCCTCCATGCAGAAAAAGAGCATCTGCCCCTGAAATCCTTTCAGTATAAAGTGTATGAATGACAGGCAGCTAAAAAACTGTCTCCTCGGCTATTTGGCTCATGTGTCTCATAGAACAAACTCCGTGGACGAAAACAGCCTTGCCAGGAATGTGAGCCGACTTTAATCCAGCCTGCCCTGAAATATCTCAGAAGTGAAGCAGGAGAAAGAGGCCCAGTTTATGGCGGTGAGCTGACTTGGTTTTGAGTAGGAGGGTGTGCGCTGCAGGGGACTGGTCTGCTTATGTGAATAGGCTGGACTACAAAATCTCTGGCTGCTCTTATATTCTTTTCCTGCAAGGCTGCAGTTAGGTTAGTGAGTGGCAGGCTATTGCCTATCTTGTGTATCAGCAGCACTGTAGAGTCAGGCCAGATGGCAAATCCTGATAGTTGGGGTCGGGATGCATATGGAATGGGTTCAGGAAAGAGGGGTGGCCACTTCCAATCTACCAGGAAGCATTTTTCTGCTGGAGAAACAGCTTGCACCAGCAGAGGGAGGCAGCACTCCACAGAAAACCTCTCTGTCATACAAGCAGTCCTCTACAAGGAGATCCTTGGGCTGGGAGGGGGCTGGAAGTGACCATATTCCAGATGAGGGGGAGCATGAAGCCAGGCTCTGGGCTTTCGTTTCGTGTTAGAATGGAGATGTAAAATCACTTCTTTTGTATTCAGGTCAGGACAACAGATCCACACCTGGGAGCTTGTCAAAAGTTAAAAGTTAAAAATGTAAAAGTCAAAAGTTTAAAATATAAAGGCGAATGGAATTCTATTTAAAAATCAAAAGTCGCTATGGTGGTTCAAGTTATAGTGTCAGACAAAAGACAAGATGGAAAAGGAAAGATAAGGAAGAGAGAAAAGAGATAGAGAGAAAAAGAAGAAAGAAAGAAAAAGAAAACACAAAAAATCCTACTGAAAATGGTTTGTTTGTTTGTTCAGAAAAGAGAAGGAAAAGAAAAAAACCATTGTAATAAGTAAATAGAAAAAGGGGGGGAGTGGGGATGGAATAGTAGTTATATATATATAGAATTCTTTAATGAGAAATTTTTTAAAAAAACTTTTAAAACTTTTTTTGAGTGATAGCAACTCTTTTGGCTGAGGTGTGGCATGCAGCTGAAACAGTATTTAAGGAAACTCAAGCATTGCCTATGAAGGTCCAGGAGCTTGAAGAGAAACTCCAGGCGTTGCCAGCAACACTCCAGGAGCCGCAAGCCAGAGGTATTTTTGAGAATCCTGTCTTCACAAATTCCGGGGACATGGCCCTCCCAGTGTTAAGGTGGGGAGGTGGGGCTGCGGGTTTGCAGATAAGAGTCAAAAGTTAAAAATGTAAAGGCTAATGGAATTCTATTTAAAAATCAGGTCAGGACAACAGATCCACACCTGGGAGCTTGATGGCAGCTGAAGGGATCCACGGTGATCCAGGACAAGCTGCACTTGCTGCTCAGGTAAGGCCAGAAGGAGGCTTAGCAGGCGTCCCCGGTTGCCAGGGAGAGTCCCCGGATTCAGCAATTTTTCCCGGCAGAAATTTGTCCCCGGAATGTCTCCGGATTTACGCCTGTGGACTTCCTGCTCTGCAACATGGCTGACGCCATGGCAGCAAGCAGCATCGGAGGTCCCGACTACATCCAGGGACATTAATTAAATTCGGGGACATTCCAGCCAGTTCCAGCCAGCCAATCCGCTGGCTGGGGGGGGGGTGCCCCGACCTTGCTGCAGCCGCCGCCGCTGAGTAGAGGGAGAGCCCAACTCGAGAGAGCACACCCAGAGGAAGGTATGTCTACTTTAACGCCTCATTGCTGAGCAAAAAACAGCGTTCTTGGCCGTTCCTGTGGTGTACACCCCTCCCCCCTTTTCTCCAGCTGGACGGCTTGTCTTTGGGGCGTTGAGGCAAAGCACAGCAGTGGGGATCCCCTGTCCCCCCCCCACTTTGTGGGAGAGCTCGCTTGCAGAAAGGGATAGTGCACGGTTGGAGATCCTTTTATTTGTAATTGCTCTGGTTGCTTAGAAGGGTAGTTGGCGGATGAAGTGAATCAAGTCAACTTTAATCGTTTAACCTGCCAGAAAAAGGGCCAGTTTAAAACAGCGGCTGTCTAGTTCACAGAGTTCCTGAACAAGCATGCATGGAAACACCGGTTTCTATAATGACTGAAATGTGCTTCATTTGCAACTAAGTAGAGCCTCTCTGCTAATGCAGAGCACAATCCACAGCTTCAGGCAAGGCCATTTATATACCCAGAATCCAGAGCAGCCTTTTCTCATACTCCTCTGAAGTACCACCACTGCAACACCAGCGCTTGGCCTTCTGGCACCTGCAGGCTAGGGAAAGAGCTCTTTAGCACCCTGGGGTGGAGCTCCTTCTCAGCAATAGCACTGTCTGCTCATTCCCAACTTCTTCAACCAGTGCCTCTGTGCCTTCTGTAAATGTCTGGAGTAAATGTCTAGCAGGAAGTGTCTGTCCTCTCCAGGATGTTGAAATACTGAAGAAGGCGCCCAATAGCCCTAAGACGGGGGCGGAAACAGTACTTAAGGATGATGAAGCATTGTGTATGAAGGTCCAGGAGCTTGAAGAAAAACTCCAGCTGTTGCCAAAAATACTCCAGGATCCGCAAGGAAGAGGTATTTTTGAGAATCCTGTCTTCACAAATTCCGGGGACATGGCCCTCCCAGTGATAAGGTGGGGAGGTGGAGTTGGGAGTTTGCAGATAAGAGTCAAAAGTTAAAAATGTAAAGGCTAATGGAATTCTATTTAAAAATCAAAAGTCGCTGTGGTGGTTCAAGTTATAGTGTCAGACAAGAGACAAGATGGAATAGAAAAGATAATGTCAGGGAATTGCCATCGGAGCCAGAGGGAGAGGGAAGGCTCCAGAGGGGTTCCGGAGAGCGTCTCGGGAGGGAGAGAATCAGCCCATCTTCTGGGGAAGGAATTCAGCGTAGCACCAGTGGAGAAGGGGGGCAGATGGGGGAATCGGCAAGGTGGCTCCATGACTCCTCGCTGGAGACCAGTGGGGAGAGCACGGGTCCTTCGCTGCCCACACCCTCCCTGCGCAGAAGGCTTCCGCGCAGGGAGAGTAGGCGGCAACTAGGCGTCAAAGAGCTTCTTTGCTGGAAGAAGTTCAAGAAACGCCCACTGACGGATTCTGCCAGCGATTGAGACAGCCACGGGTGAGTGGCTGTCCGGACTGAAAGGTTTCACCCAGGTAACCCAGCCAGGTGTGGCGTCGATTTACGCACGACCAACCCCTAGAACCATTACAGATAAGGAACAGAGAAAAGAGATAGAGAGAAAAAGAAGAAAGAAAGAAAAAGAAAACACAAAAAATCCTACTGAAAATGGTTTGTTTGTTTGTTCAGAAAAGAGAAGGAAAAGAAAAAAACCATTGTAATAAGTAAATAGAAAAAGGGGAAAGTAGTTATATATATATAGAATTCTTTAATGAGAAATTAAAAAAAAAAACTTTTAAAACTTTTTTTGAATGATAGCAGCTCTTTTGGCTGAGGTGTGGCATGCAGCTGAAACAGTATTTAAGGAAACTCAAGCATTGCCTATGAAGGTCCAGGAGCTTGAAGAGAAACTCCAGGCATTGCCAGCAACACTCCAGGAGCCGCAAGCCAGAGGTATTTTTGAGAATCCTGTCTTCACAAATTCCGGGGACATGGCCCTCCCAGTGTTAAGGTGGGGAGGTGGGGCTGCGGGTTTGCAGATAAGAGTCAAAAGTTAAAAATGTAAAGGCTAATGGAATTCTATTTAAAAATCAGGTCAGGACAACAGATCCACACCTGGGAGCTTGATGGCAGCTGAAGGGATCCACGGTGATCCAGAACAAGCTGCACTTGCTGCTCAGGTAAGACCAGAAGGAGGCTTACCAGGCGTCCCCGGTTGCCAGGGAGAGTCCCCGGATTCAGCAATCTCTCCCCGGCAGAAATTTGTCCCCGGAATGTCCCCGGATTTACGCCTGGGGACTTCCTGCGCTGCAACATGGCTGACGCCATGGCAGCAAGCAGCATCGGAGGTCCCGACTACATCCGGGGACATTAATTAAATCCGGGGACATTCCAGCCAGTTCCAGCCAGCCAATCCGCTGGCTGGGGGGGGGGTGCCCCGACCTTGCTGCAGCCGCTGCCGCTGAGTAGAGGGAGAGCCTGACCCGAGAGAGAAGAGACCCAGAGGAAGGTATTGAAGAAGATTTATTGCTCAGATAAGTCCTGGCGTCCAGCCAGCTTTGGCTGCGCAGCTACCGGCCAGGCCTCTGCACTTCAAAGGGCCACATTCCGAAGCTCTGAGCAAATGCAGAGTTAAGCAGTGGTCAGAGAAAGCTGCAAACTCAAGTGCTTTCCTTCAGTGTGCTTAAATAAAGTCCACTCAGGATCTTAGCAGCTAAAAGCAGTTTTATTTAAGCAGAAACTATCCATTGTCGAACAGCATCGTGAAAACACGTGCACTCTCCTCAAAAGCGAAAGTAGAGAGAAAGAACAAAGGCTGGAGACTCTCGGATATGACGCAGAATCTCCCCCCTCCCAATAGTAGGCAGGGCGTACACTCTGAGCTGTTTAACCCTCTAAGCTCAGGTTCTCCTCACACCCCCTCTCGCCCTGCGCTACTGTGGGGAAAGTATGTACAGAACTTACCCCCAACTCCAAACCACCACAAAACTCCCCATGACGCTGGAAGCTTAAAGGCTTGGTAAATCCATCGGCCAAGTTACTGTGACTGGCACAAGACTTCAGCCGAATCAAACCTGACTGAACACTCTGACACACATTTTGGAAACGTATGTCCAGATGCTTGGTTCTGGCCTTAAATTGCGCAGATTCAGCCAATTTCAAACAAGGTTGATTGTCTTCCCAAACCGTGATGGGCAAGCTACAATCCCCATTGATCTCTTGCACCAAGCATCTATAGAACTCTAGTTCCCGTCACAAATCTGACAGTGCGCTGAATTCAGCCTCAGTAGAAGACAGCGCAATGAGACTTTGCTTCCGGGACTTCCACCCAACTAGTGACTTCCCAAACTTTACCACCAACCCAGACACAGACTTGCGGTCCTGCGAATTTGCCCAGTCACTGTCCGCATAGCATGTGAGCTTCGGCTCACCTTCAGCTGGCAGCTTAAGACAGAAGTCTTTGGTATGCTGCAGGTAGCGCAGTACCCGCTTGATACCGTGCCAAGCACTCACACTGGGCTTTGACGCTTCCCTACTTAGCAGGTTGGTAGCAAAGGCAATGTCTGGTCTGCTCCATTGGGACAGATACAACAGACTACCTAGAGCTGACTGAAAGAGCTCAGCATTCTCAAACTCGGCACTTTCTGCTTGCTGGCTCTCTTTCACGAAGTTCGTCTCCATGGGTGTCTGAACTCCTGCACAATCGGACATTCTGCACTTCTCAAGCAACTGCTCAATCTTGCCTTTCTGACTGAGCAAGAAGCTACCATCCTCAGTTCTCGCTATCTGGACGCCTAGGTAGATCTTTACTGCACCCAGGTTCTTGAGCTGAAACCGCTTCCCAAGCTCTTTGGCAAACTTCTGCACCTGTTTGTCTGCCTTTCCAATATGGATGATGTCATCAACGTAAAATAACACCAGTTCCTGTGAGTCTCCTGATCCTCTAAGGAACAGGCAACTGTCAGCAAGACTCTTCCTGAAACCTAGTGTCAGGGAACTGACATCGGAGCCCAGAGTGGAGGTAGGGCTCTCCAACGATGCAGGAGAAGGGACCAGCAGGGAGAGGGAGAACACTTCCCTTGGGGAAGGAAATCGGCGTGACACCAGGAAAGAAGGGGAGGAGGGAAGGTCTTCGGAGAGAGGGCTCCAAGACCCTTCCACAGGGTCCAGCGGGGAGAGCCCAGGACCTCCGCTGGCCATGCCCACTCTGCGCAGGAGACTTCCGCGCAGGGAGGCTAGGAGGAGACTTGGCGTCAAACAGCTTTTATGTTGGAAGAAGTTTAGGGAACGCCCACTGACGGATTCTGCCAGTGACTGAGACAGTCGCCTTGTAAGGGCTGTCAAATCAGGGAAAGGTTTAGCTACCCCAACAGCTGGGAGCAGTTTGGAATTTACGCACAAGCAACCCCAATTCCCATTACACCTAGCTTCTCCAAAGCTTCATTCAGGCACAAGTTCCAATTCCTGGCCGACTGCTTCAGGCCGTAAATTGACTTGTGAAGTTTCCACACAGTACCTTGCTCATTGCCCTCAAACCCTGGAGGAGGAAGCATGTACAAATCCTCCTGGAGGTCTGAGTTCAAGTAAGCAACATCCACATCAAAATGATGCACCAGCAAACCTCTTTGTGCAGCAACGGCCAAGAGCAAACGTAGAGATTCACTCCTACAGGTGGGAGCATAAACTTCCGTATAATGCAACCCCCTGCGCTGCGTGAATCCTCTCGCCACTAATCTGGCCTTATACTGCGGTTCTCCTGTCGCTGTGGGCTTAAGACGGTAAACCCAGCGGCTACCCACGGCCTGTTTGCCCACCGGCAACTTCGTGAGGGAGAACACACCTAGAGACTCCATTGAGCTCATTTCCTTCTGCATCGCCTCATGCCATTTTCTGGCTTCTTCCTGAGGCAGTTTCTGAACATCCTCAAAACTCTCGGGTTCACACTGTGCCATTCCGACCCACACGCTAGTGACGGCAAACCTTTCAGGAGGTTTCCCCTTGGTCGTCCGAGCTGAACGGCGCAGCACTACTTCAGGAACCCCCTCTGACCCACTGGGGCCAGCCAGAACGTCCTTGGCATCAGAGAGCTCCCCCTCTGACTTACTGCGCCTTCTGGACTTCTCAGCCGAACCTGTGGGGGAAGATATAGCACTGCGTTGCTCAATCTTCACAGCCTTGGGAGAAGTTCTCCCCTCTGCCTGCACTGGGTCTGGACTCTGGGCCTCAGTAGCAGGTTCAACCTCTTCCTCTCCTTCATCGGCAGAGTCAAGCAGACTCTCTGACAGGATGTCAGGGTTCCCATGTATCCTTGCCCAGCCACTCTGCTCACAGAATTCAGCACTGTTGCTGAGCTGAATCCTGGACTGATTCCCTGACGGATAAGCAAACCTCCACCCCTTGGTCCCTGGCTCATACCCACAGAAAATCATCTTTTGGGACTTGGGTTCACCTTTCTTGCGTTTGGCCTTTGGTATGAGGACCCAAGCCTCACAGCCAAAAACGCGGAAGTAGTGCACTTTCGGCTTCTTTCCATGCAGCAAGAAGTAGGGTGTGTCACCTACCACTGAATTGAACGACCTGTTCAGAATAAAGTTGGCCGTTCGCCAAGCCTCCCCCCAAAAGCGCTGTGGGAGCCCGGCATCAAACAAAAGAGCTGCGGACATCTCCCCTAGAGTCCTGTTCTGTCTTTCCGCAATCCCGTTTTGTTGGGGACTGTGTGGAGAGGACAATCGGTGTTGAATCCCCTTTTTGCGGAAGAAACTTTGCAGTGCAGACCCGGTGAACTCCCCACCGCGATCGCTCTGAAAGTTTTGCACCCGTGTGGAAAACTGCAGTTCCACAGCCGCAATCCAGTCTTTGATTAGCGGCGCAGCTTCATTTTTGTGTTGGATCGTGAAGATCCAGGAGTTGCGTGTATGGTCATCAATCAGAACCAGCGCATATTTGGCTCCGCCCATACTGGTCACAGACATCGGACCACAAAAATCTGCATGAATTAACTGAAAAGCCCTAGTGGTCACCCTCTCAGACCTAGGGTATGTGCACATTTTTACCTTTGCAGACTTGCACGCTCTGCAATCTAGAAACTTAGCACATGATTTCATTTTGCACCCTTGCGTACACTCTGGGATCTTCTTCACTGACCCGCAGGACACGTGAGCCATGCGTCGGTGCCATAAGTGAGCACACGCATCATGAACTGGAACGTTGGCACACTGTGCTTGAGCCACCTCCGTGTCACCTGTACCTGCAAAAGAAGCATCTATCACAAACAACCTGTCTTTACATTCAACACTGACTAGTTGCTGTCCATTCTTAGAAATAGAACACTTATTGTTCTCAAAACACACTCTGTAGTTCTCAGCAAGAAGGGCGCTGACAGACAGCAATGTGCAGGACAGTCCTGGAACAACAAAAGCCTGGATTGAATCCTGTAAGAAAGAACAAAACAGTGAGCCAGTCTGCGTGAGTGGGTGTCGAGTCCCATCTGCTAAACAGACAGTCTTCCCAGAAGATACAGAGGTGCAGTTCTCCAGGAATCCTGCAGATGGCACTAGGTGATGGGACGCTCCACTGTCGATCACAAAAGCCAGCACAGCATCCTGTTGACAACTCTTGACTGCAGCCATAGAGGCTGCCAAATGTTTATGTTCAGTGTCTCTGCCAGCTGCCTTCGGCTTGCCTTTCCCACGCTTTGAAGAAGAGCCCTTTATCTGGTTGCTACGGGAGACGGCCTTCGGCTGTTCCTGTGCCTCCACTGGACATTCTCTCACAAGATGGGAGGGGGAGCCACAGTGACGGGGAGCAAAAAACAGCAGCTTCTCAAGTTTCACAGCCTTTTAAAGCACACAGTACTTCAAAGCAGGCTTCAAAGAAGCTTCCTCTAATTGCAGTAACTGTCGCCCATAACCTGAAGAAGATTTATTGCTCAGATAAGTCCTGGCGTCCAGCCCGCTTCGGCTGCGCAGCTACCGCCCAGGCCTCCGCACTTCAAAGGGCCACATTCCGAAGCTCTGAGCAAACGCAGAGTTAAGCAGCGGTCAGAGAAAGCTGCAAACTCAAGTGCTTTCCTTCAGTGTGCTTAAATAAAGTCCACTCAGGATCTTAGCAGCTAAAAGCAGTTTTATTTAAGCAGAAACTATCCATTGTCGAACAGCATCGTGAAAACACGTGCACTCTCCTCAAAAGCGAAAGTAGAGAGAAAGAACAAAGGCTGGAGACTCTCGGATATGACGCAGAATCTCCCCCCTCCCAATAGTAGGCAGGGCGTACATTCTGAGCTGTTTAACCCTGTAAGCTCAGGTTCTCCTCACAGGTATGTCTGCTTTAACGTCTCATTGCTGAGCAAAAAACAGCGTTCTTGGCCGTTCCTGTGGCGTACACCCCTCCCCCCTTTTCTCCAGCTGGATGGCTTGTATTTGGGGCTGTGAGGTAAAGCACAGCAGCGGGGATCCCCTGTCCCTCGGTTGGAGAGCCTTTTATTTGTAATTGCTCTGGTTGCTTAGAAGGGTAGTTGGCGGCTGAAGTGAATCAAGTCAACTTTAATCGTTTAACCTGCCAGAAAAAGGGCCAGTTTGAAACAGAGGCTGCCTAGTTCACAGAGTTCCTGAACAAGCATGTATGGAAACACCGGTTTCTATAATGACTGAAATGTGCTTCATTTGCAACTAAGTAGAGCCTCTCTGCTAATGCAGAGCACAATCCACAGCTTCAGGCAAGGCCATTTATATACCCAGAATCCAGAGCAGCCTTTTCTCATTCTCCTCTGAAGTACCACCACTGCAACACGAGTGCTTGGCCTTCTGGCACCTGCAGGCTAGGGAAAGAGCTCTTTAGCACCCTGGGGTGGAGCTCCTTCTCAGCAATAGCACTGTCTGCTCATTCCCAACTTCTTCAACCAGTGCCTCTGTGCCTTCTGTAAATGTCTGGAGTAAATGTCTAGCAGGAAGTGTCTGTCCTCTCCAGGATGTTGAAATACTGAAGAAGGCGCCCAATAGCCCTAAGACGGGGGCGGAAACAGTACTTAAGGATGATCAAGCATTGCGTATGAAGGTCCAGGAGCTTGAAGAAAAACTCCAGCTGTTGCCAAAAATACTCCAGGATCCACAAGGAAGAGGTATTTTTGAGAATCATGTCTTCACAAATTCCGGGGACATGGCCCTCCCAGTGTTAAGGTGGAGAGGTGGGGTTGGGAGTTTGCAGATAAGAGTCAAAAGTTAAAAATGTAAAGGCTAATGGAATTCTATTTAAAAATCAAAAGTCGCTGTGGTGGTTCAACTTATAGTGTGAGACAAAAGACAAGATGGAAAAGAAAAGATAAGGAAGAGAGAAAAGAGATAGAGAGAAAAAGAAAACACAAAAAATCCTACTGAAAATGGTTTGTTTGTTTGTTCAGAAAAGAGAAGGAAAAGAAAAAAAACATTGTAATAAATAAATAGAAAAACTGGGGGAGTGGGGAAGGAAAAGTACTTATATATATATATAGAATTCTCTAATGAGAAATTTAAAAAAAAAACTTTTTAAACTTTTTTTGAGTGATAGCAGCTCTTTTGGCTGAGGTGTGGCATGCAGCTGAAACAGTATTTAAGGAAACTCAAACATTCCGCGTGAATCTCCAGGAGCTTGAAGAGAAACTCCAGGCGTTGCCAGCAACACTCCAGGAGCCTCAAGCCAGAGGTATTTTTGAGAATCCTGTCTTCACAAATTCCGGGGACATGGCCCTCCCAGTGTTAAGGTGGGGAGGTGGGGCTGCGGGTTTGCAGATAAGAGTCAAAAGTTAAAAATGTAAAGGCTAATGGAATTCTATTTAAAAATCAGGTCAGGACAACAGATCCACACCTGGGAGCTTGATGGCAGCTGAAGGGATCCACGGTGATCCAGGACAAGCTGCACTTGCTGCTCAGGTAAGGCCAGAAGGAGGCTTACCAGGCGTCCCTGGTTGCCAGGGAGAGTCCCCGGATTCAGCAATCTGTCCCCGGCAGAAATTTGTCCCCGGAATGTCCCCGGATTTACGCCTGGGGACTTCCTGCGCTGCAACATGGCTGACGCCATGGCAGCAAGCAGCAACGGAGGTCCCGACTACATCCGGGGACATTAATTAAATCCGGGGACATTCCAGCCAGTTCCAGCCAGCCAATCCGCTGGCTGGGGGGGGGTGCCCCGACCTTGCTGCAGCCGCTGCCGCTAAGTAGAGGGAGAGCCCGACTCGAGAGAGCACACCCAGAGGAAGGTATGTCTGCTTTAACGCCTCATTGCTGAGCAAAAGACAGTGTTCTTTGCCGTTCCTGTGGTGTACACCCCTCCCCCCTTTTCTCCAGCTGGACGGCTTGTCTTTGGGGCGTTGAGGCAAAGCACAGCAGAGGGGATCCCTTGTCCCCCCCCCACTTTGTGGGAGAGCTTGCTTGCAGATAGGGATAGCGTGCGGTTGGAGAGCCTTTTATTTGTAATTGCTCTGGTTGCTTAGAAGGGTAGTTGGCGGATGAAGTGAATCAAGTCAACTTTAATCGTTTAACCTGCCAGAAAAAGGGTTAGTTTAAAACAGCGGCTGTCTAGTTCACAGAGTTCCTGAACAAGCATGCATGGAAACACCGGTTTCTATAATGACTGAAATGTGCTTCATTTGCAACTAAGTAGAGCCTCTCTGCTAATGCAGAGCACAATCCACAGCTTCAGGCAAGGCCATTTATATACCCAGAATCCAGAGCAGCCTTTTCTCATACTCCTCTGAAGTACCACCACTGGAACACCAGTGCTTGGCCTTCTGGCACCTGCAGGCTAGGGAAAGAGCTCTTTAGCACCCTGGGGTGGAGCTCCTTCTCAGCAATAGCACTGTCTGCTCATTCCCAACTTCTTCAAGCAGTGCCTCTGTGCCTTCTGTAAATGTCTGGAGTAAATGTCTAGCAGGAAGTGTCTGTCCTCTCCAGGATGTTGAAATACTGAAGAAGGCGCCCAATAGCCCTAAGACGGGGGCGGAAACAGTACTTAAGGATGATGAAGCATTGTGTATGAAGGTCCAGGAGCTTGTAGAAAACCTCCAGCCATTGCCTGCAATACTCCAGGAGCCGCAAGCAAGAGGTATTTTTGAGGAAAGGGGGTGGGGAGTGGGGATGGAAAAGTAGATATATATATAGAATTCTTTAATGAGAAATTAAAAAAACCTTTTTTTAAAAAAGAGAAAAATGAGTAATAATAATGAAAATGAGTAAATGAGTAAGAAGTGAATAGAAATGGATGAATAATGAGTAATAATGTATTAATAAAAAAGGGAGGGTTGTGTGTATAACTAAAGAAGAAGGAGGAGAGAGAGAGAGAGAGAGAGAGAGAGAGAGAGAGAGAAGGGAACAAGAAAAAGGGGCAGTTTGCTTTCTCCCGTGGGACCCCCAGGGCTTGGTGTCGGGTCCCTAGTTCAGGGCTGAGGCGGCGGTTCCAGGAAATGAGCTCCAATGGTTCAGGCCGCCTACCTGGGTTCATAGGGTTTTAAAATACGGATAAGAAATGGACTGAAAATAAACTAAATAAGATAAAGCATGGTTTTTGCTGTGCCCCCCTTGCACTGGCAGGGGAGGGTCCACGCCGCGTTCTTCTAGCCCCCAGCCGGTCCCCGGTGCATGGTTCCTCTGCTCTTTTGCTCCAGCCGCTGGTGATATTGGCCTGGGGTGGGAGCTGGGCTAGGTGGGGCGTTCCCTCCGGGCTTCCCTGTCTCTCCCGATCCCCCCATCATTCTCCTCCCCCCCATGTTACCTGTGGGGACCCCTTACCAATACAGTCGTACCTTGGATCCCAAACGCCTTGCGACTCGAATGTTTTGGCTCCCGAACGCCACAAACCCGGAAGTGAGTGTTCCGGTTTGTGAATGTTCTTTGGAGCCCAAATGTCCGACGGGGCTTCCGCGGCTTTGGATCGAGTGCAGGAAGCTCCTGCAGCCAATTGGAAGCCGCGCCTTGGTTTCCGAATGTTTTGGAAGTCAAACGGACTTCTGGCATGGATTCCGTTTGACTTCCGAGGTACCACTGTATATCTTCTCGGAGCAGGGGCAATCCCATTGCCGCCTTCAGTTCTGGTAAAGCTAAGAATTGCTTGTGCAGATCTTGATGCCTTCAAGGCCGAGGCTGTCATCTGATGAGACCCGGTACTCCTATCAGAGAAGCAAATCCTCAAATACAGTCATTCCTCCTCTTCCGCTCGGTTCAGGTTACGTCTTTTCAGGTTGCGTCCCGCGGCGACCCGGAAGTAATGGAACGGGTTACTTCCAGGTTTCGCTGCTCGCGCATGTGCAGACGCACAGAATGATGTCACGCGCATGCGCAGAAGCTGCAAATCGCGACCCACACACGCGCAGACGCGGGTTGCGTTCTGCTCATGATGCGAATGGGGCTCCGGAATGGATCCCGTTCGCAACCAGAGGTACCACTGTAGTTGAAATGCCTGACTTGTTCAATGGCTTGTCCATTTAGGAGCCATTTCTGCTTCCTGGGCTGTGCCCCCAATACTACGGCTTTTGTCTTGGAATAATTTGTATTCAAATCTTTGTTACGACACAGTCCCCCAAAGTTCTTTAGTAATCGCCTCATACCCACTTGCGTTTGTGCTAACAACACCGTATCGTTGGCATGTAGCAAAATGGACACATTACGGGATAAAACTGAAAGAGGGAAATATCTGGCCATTTGGGTTCCTTTATTACATCATTTACATAAATGTTAAAAAGCAGAATTTTAGGAAGTATTTCAAAGTGTTTAAAATGATTTAGGAATTACAAGGTTAACTTTTTAAAAAAGATATTAAATAAGTTTTAAAAGCCTGTATGTGTAACTGCTGGTGATGTTGGGGGGTGGGGGGTGGCGGCAGCTGTGCTTCTAAGACTCCCTTAAAACTGATTTACAGTGCTGGCTCTTGGGGATTGAAAGGGCACATAAAGAGGCCTTGCTCCAAATTAAAGAAAAACCAACAAACAACCCCAGTCAAACAATTAGAAAAACCAGCTTGGGGAGCTCAGATGAACAAGTCCCACTTTGGTGCAACTTGACCGGAATGACATGCACAGATGCTCCCTTCTTTTTCTCAGTGATAGCAGCTCTTTTGGCTGGGGTGTGGCAAGGAGCTGAAACAGTATTTAAGGAAACTCAAAGATTCCTTGTGAAGCTCTGGGAGCTTGAAGAGAAACTCCAGGCGTTGCCAGCAACACTCCAGGAGCCGCAAGCCAGAGGTATTTTTGAGAATCCTGTCTTCACAAATTCCGGGGACATGGCCCTCCCAGTGTTAAGGTGGGGAGGTGGGGTTGCGGGTTTGCAGATAAAGAGTTAAAAGTTAAAAATGTAAAGGCTAATGGAATTCTATTTAAAAATCAGGTCAGGACAACAGATCCACACCTGGGAGCTTGATGGCAGCTGAAGGGATCCACGGTGATCCAGGACAAGCTGCACTTGCTGCTCAGGTAAGGCCAGAAGGAGGCTTACCAGGCATCCCCAGTTGCCAGGGAGAGTCCCCGGATTCAGCAATCTGTCCCCGGCAGAAATTTGTCCCCGGAATGTCCCCGGATTTACGCCTGGGGACTTCCTGCGCTGCAAAATGGCTGACGCCATGGCAGCAAGCAGCATCGGAGGTCCCGACTACATCCGGGGACATTAATTAAATCCGGGGACATTCCAGCCAGTTCCAGCCAGCCAATCCGCTGGCTGGGGGGGTGCCCCGACCTTGCTGCAGCCGCCGCCGCTGAGTAGAGGGAGAGCCCGACTCGAGAGAGAAGAGACCCAGACGAAGGTATGTCTGCTTTAACGTCTCATTGCTGAGCAAAAAACAACTTTCTTGGCCGTTCCTGTGGCGTACACCCCTCCCCCCTTTTCTCCAGCTGGACGGCTTGTCTTTGGGGCGTTGAGGCAAAGCACAGCAGCGGGGATCCCCTGTCCCCCCCCCCCATTTTGTGGGAGAGCTTGCTTGCAGATAGGGATAGCGAGCAGTTGGAGAGCCTTTTATTTGCAATTGCTCTGGTTGCTTAGAAGGGTAGTTGGCGGATGAAGTGAATCAAGTCAACTTTAATCATTTAACCTGCCAGAAAAAGGGTTAGTTTAAAACAGCGGCTGTCTAGTTCACATAGTTCCTGAACAAGCATGCATGGAAACACCGGTTTCTATAATGACTGAAATGTGCTTCATTTGCAACTAAGTAGAGCCTCTCTGCTAATGCAGAGCACAATCCACAGCTTCAGGCAAGGCCATTTATATACCCAGAATCCAGAGCAGCCTTTTCTCATTCTCCTCTGAAGTACCACCACTGCAACACGAGTGCTTGGCCTTCTGGCACCTGCAGGCTAGGGAAAGAGCTCTTTAGCACCCTGGGGTGGAGCTCCTTCTCAGCAATAGCACTGTCTGCTCATTCCCAACTTCTTCAACCAGTGCCTCTGTGCCTTCTGTAAATGTCTGGAGTAAATGTCTAGCAGGAAGTGTCTGTCCTCTCCAGGATGTTGAAATACTGAAGAAGGCGCCCAATAGCCGTAAGATGGGGGCGGAAGCAGTACTTAAGGATGATGAAGCATTGCGTATGAAGGTCCAGGAGCTTGAAGAAAAACTCCAGCTTTTGCCAGCAACACTCCAGGAGCCGCAAGCCAGAGGTATTTTTGAGAATCCTGTCTTCACAAATTCCGGGGACATGGCCCTCCCAGTGTTAAGGTGGGGAGGTGGGGCTGCGGGTTTGCAGATAAGAGTCAAAAGTTAAAAATGTAAAGGCTAATGGAATTCTATTTAAAAATCAAAAGTCGCTGTGGTGGTTCAAGTTATAGTGTGAGACAAAAGACAAGATGGAAAAGAAAAGATAAGAAAGAGAGAAAAGAGATAGAGAGAAAAAGAAGAAAGAAAGAAAAAGAAAACATAAAAAATCCTACTGAAAATTGTTTGTTCAGAAAAGAGAAGGAAAAGAAAAAAACCATTTTAATAAGTAAATAGAAAAAGGGGGGAGTGGGGATGGAAAAGTAGATATATAGAGAGAATTCTTTAATGAGAAATTTTAAAAAAAACTTTTTTTAAAAAAAAAGAGAAAGTAATAATAATGAAAATGAGTAAATGAGTAAGAAGTGAATAGAAATGGATGAATAATGAGTAATAATGTATTAATAAAAAAGGGAGGGTTGTTTGTATAACTAAAGAAGAAGGAGGAGAGAGAGAGAGAGAGAGAGAGAGAGAGAGAGAGAGAGAGAGAGAGAGGGAACAAGAAAAAGGGGCAGTTTGAATTCTCCCGTGGGACCCCCAGGGCTTGGTGTTGGGTCCCTAGTTCAGGGCTGAGGTGGCAGTTCCAGGAAATGAGCTCCAGTGGTTCAGGCCGCCTACCTGGGTTCCTAGGGTTTTAAAATACGGATAAGAAATGGACTGAAAATAAACTAAATAAGATAAAGCATGGTTTTTGCTGTGCCCCCCTGCACTGGCAGGGGAGGGTCCACGCCGCGTTCTTCTAGCCCCCAGCCGGTCCCCGGTGCATGGTTCCTCTGCTCTTTTGCTCCAGCCACTGGTGATATTGGCTTGGGGTGGGAGCTGGGCTAGGTGGGGCGTTCCCTCCGGGCTTCCCTGTCTCTCCCGATCCCCCCATCATTCTCCCCCCCCCCATGTTACCTGTGGGGACCCCTTACCAATACAGTCGTACCTTGGATCCCAAACGCCTTGCGACTCGAATGTTTTGGCTCCCGAACGCCACAAACCCGGAAGTGAGTGTTCCGGTTTGTGAATGTTCTTTGGAGCCCAAATGTCCGACGGGGCTTCCGCGGCTTTGGATCGAGTGCAGGAAGCTCCTGCAGCCAATCGGAAGCCGCGCCTTGGTTTCCGAATGTTTTGGAAGTCAAACGGACTTCTGGCATGGATTCCGTTTGACTTCCGAGGTACCACTGTATATCTTCTCAGAGCAGGGGCAATCCCATTGCCGCCTTCAGTTCTGGTAAAGCTAAGAATTGCTTGTGCAGATCTTGATGCCTTCAAGGCCGAGGCTGTCATCTGATGAGACCCGGTACTCCTATCAGAGAAGCAAATCCTCAAATACAGTCATACCTCTTCTTCCGCTTGGTTCAGGTTACGTCTTTTCAGGTTGCGTCCCGCGGCGACCCAGAAGTAACGGAACGGGTTACTTCCAGGTTTCACTGCTCGCGCATGTGCAGACGCTCAGAATGTTTGTGCTAACAACACCGTATTGTTGGCATGTAGCAAAATGGATACATTATGGGATAAAACTGAAACAGGGAAATATCTGGCCATTTGGGTTCCTTTATTACATCATTTACCTAAATGTTAAAAAGCAGAATTTTAGGAAGTATTTCAAAGTGTTTAAAATGATTTAGGAATTACAAGGTTAACTTTTTAAAAAAGATATTAAATAAGTTTTAAAAGCCTGTATGTGTAACTGCTGGTGATGTTGGGGGGTGGGGGGTGGCGGCAGCTGTGCTTCTAAGACTCCCTTAAAACTGATTTACAGTGCTGGCTCTTGGGGATTGAAAGGGCACATAAAGAGGCCTTGCTCCAAATTAAAGAAAAACCAACAAACAACCCCAGTCAAACAATTAGAAAAACCAGCTTGGGGAGCTCAGATGAACAAGTCCCACTTTGGTGGAACTTGACCGGAATGACATGCACAGATGCTCCCTTCTTTTTCTGAGTTAAAGCAGCTCTTTTGGCTGAGGTGTGGCATGCAGCTGAAACAGTATTTAAGGAAGCTGAAGTATTCCGTTTGAAGCTCTGGGAGCTTGAAGAGAAACTCCAGGCGTTGCCAGCAACACTCCAGGAGCCGCAAGCCAGAGGTATTTTTGAGAATCCTGTCTTCACATGGCCCTCCCTCCCAATGGGTTTCAAGTCCCATCATCCCTGATGAGCGCTGGCCATGTTGGCTGGGGCTTAGGGGAGTCCCACCACAGTCTGGAGCCCAGTTCAGTGCGCCTTTGTGGGCAGCTGGTACCCATGCCAAGGTCGCCTTCGCTGCGTGGAAGGGGTGGCCTCCCCCCCACCCCCACCCCATGCGCAGGAGACCAGAGGCCAGTAGCAGACTGCGCATGTGCCTCGGAAGGGCACAAAGGTTTGCTGCCTCCTTGTGTGCCCATTTTCTTGCCAAAAAGAATAAAAATACAGCATATGGTTGCACATACCAGGCACCAATTTTAATGGTGGTTCTTTGCCTTTTCCTTCAGATGAGGAACACGAGGAGGAGGAGCAGCAGCAGGAGGAGGAGAAGGAAAAATAAAGAAAATGGGGGGGTATATATTTTCCTATATATTTCTATTCTGAGTTCTATGTATTGCTTCTTTATTTAATAAAATTTATTTTAAAAAGCCTGCAAAGTAGTTTACCAAAACAAAAAACCAAAAAACCACCACAGCAGTAAAATCAAGAAAAATCAACAATCCTACTTTAAAACATACAAAAGCTAAAATATTAAAAGAGATGAAAATTTCTTCAACTTCCTAAGCTCCTAGGTATGCTTGCCTAAACAAGAATGCTTTTAGCAGGTGCCTGAAAAGTGTCTAGCAAAGGCACGTGCTTTGTTGCAAGAGGCGGGGAGTTCCAAAGGGCAGGTGCTGCCACACTAAACCATGCAGTACAGATATTCTGCGGAACCTGTGGTAGCGCTTGAAACTGTTAGAATTCCAGCTCCATGATTGCAGTCATGGGATTGTTGTCTATGTTTTGACTCTACAGAGTGGGAAGTGACGGCGACAGGATGTTTGTGTTCCTGTGTTCCGTGAAGTGGGACTATTGTCCTTTGTTCTTTTTCTCTTTGCTGTCTGATGCTCGAGAGTGAGGGAGCCATGTTGCAGTGCTCCGTGTGTGTGTTGATATGTAAATAAAGTCGATTAGCCAAAATGCTGAGTTGCTGAGGTCTGTCACGCATGATGCACAAACTCTGCGGATCCCTAAGTGTGCCGGTGTCGCTTGGCATCGGTCGCTGTGATGTTCGGGCTGAAGAAAGCTTATGAAGCTCCCAAACGATCGACCAGGAGGGAGGGAACATGCCAGTCGGGCACGTGTCTCTGCCAGGGTGCTACTCGAGTGTAGGCTGAACTCCTTGTGGGAATGTTCAGGGGTGCAGGAGAGGATATATTGTGAGATTATATCCTAATCCAACTTGTGCTAACAAGTTCCCAAAATATCAGCAGAGTTTATAGACATTCCACTTTCAGTTCGCAACGGTAACGCTTGCACAGGTTCGCTAGAACCTCTATAATAATTACTCTGGTATTCTCTCTTAAGGCATTACATGCCATAAATTTCATACCTGTGGTCCATAACTGTTCCCAGTCAGCCAACATAATGTTATGATATACAGGTGGTACATGACACCAGTCAAGTTTGCAAAAATCTATCATTTGCCCGATAATAAATGTTGGAAATGTAAAGAAAATGAAGGTACATTCTTTCACCTTTGGTGGACGTGCCTAAGGATTAAGGCTTTCTGGGAGATGATCTATAATGAAATGAAAAAGGTATTTAAATATACCTTCCTGAAGAAACCAGAGGCCTTTCTCCTGGGCATGGTCGGCCAACTGGTGCCAAAGAAGGATAGAACTTTCTTTATGTATGCAACATCAGCAGCAAGAATACTCATCGCAAAGTATTGGAAGACACAAGATTTACCCACCCGGGAAGAATGGCAGATGAAGTTGATGGACTACATGGAACTGGCGGAAATGACTGGCAGAATCCGAGACCAGGGAGAAGAGTCGGTAGAAGAAGATTGGAAGAAATTTAAAGATTATCTAAAGAAACACTGTAAAATTAAGGAATGTTAGAAGGATGCTGGAATGAAGTTATGTGGTTTTAGCAATAATGTTATAAAGTGGTATGTAAAAATGGATTGTTAACAGGTAAAAATGTAAAGTTACAATATATCAAGATAAAATATCAAGATAAAAGCAAAAATGGTAAGGACTTGCTGAAACAACTATTGAACTAGAATACAAAAAAGGGAGGCGTCAGGAGGTCAGGGAAACAAGCAAATGAAAGATAAGGCATGGGAAGAGTGATTTGTTTTTAATTGTTTTTATTTTTCTGTATTTTGTATTTTTTGTTTTCTTTTTTTTTTCTTCTTTTCATTTTTGTAACTTCTTTGAAACTTTAATAAATATTATTTTAAAAATATATATATATAATAATTACTCTGGTAATTTCCCCTTTGTTCTCTCTTAAAATACAAGACACGACACAGTCTTTATAAAAGTATAAAAGAGTTTACTCACGTTCTGTTCACAATATGATCCCAGAAGGCAGACAGACTTAAAAAAGTTACATACACTTAGAATCTATCTTATACGAAGATAGTTCTTATCTCCTCTCTTGGCTGGGAGCCAAGAGAGCATCCTTAGATGTTTCCTCATCGAAGGAAGATGGCAGAGAGAGAGATATGGCTGCCTGCCCTGTGCTTTTATCATTTACCTGCACAGGTGAGGCCACACCCACCTCTGGTCACATGCGGAGGAAGTCCGTCCCCAGGAAGTTTACCTGCTTGCTGGACAGACATCCCTCCCCATGTTCTAACATGTACATTCTAGGAATGTTGTCATTGACTGCTCCTGTGTTTACATCCCACATACCCCTTCTCAGGCAATACAACACATACAAAACATAAACAACTTTATTCAACCACCCAGCGTCCCAGCTTGACACGTAGACTCTGCAAACTCTCTCTTGGTAGGGGTTTCGTCAGGATGTCAGCAGTCATCTCTTGGGTGCTGCAGTAGGATAGTTCCACAAGTCCATCCTGGATCATCTGGCGTATGTAGTGGTATTTAACCCCAATGTGTTTTGTTCTGGCTAGGAACTTCTCACTCTGCGTCAGCTTCAGGCAACTTTGATTGTCCTCTAGCAAGCTGACAGGCCCTTTTCTCACCAACCCAAAGTCCTTTATGAGTTGATCAAGCCAGGCGATCTCTCTGCAGGCTTCTGTTGCTGCAACGTATTCTGATTCTGTGGAAGATAATGCTACACAGCTCTGTTTATAACTGCCCCATGCAACAGGTCCATCCCCAAACATGAAAACATGACCACTTGTTGATTTATAGTCAGCATTATCCCCAGCCCAATCCGCATCAGTATACCCAACCAACTTAGGGTCTCTGACGGATGGTAACCTTAATTTACAATTCATGGTACCCTTCAAATATCGCACCACCCTCTTTACACCTGCCCAATCATGCTCAGTGGGAGAATTCACCTTTCTGCTAAGAATCCCCACAGCATTAGCTAAGTCAGGTCTACATGTGGTAACTAAATACAAAAGTTTACCAATCGCCGACCTGTAGTCATTGTTGTCTGGCAACTGCTTCGAATCCTGCTGATTCTTCAGGAAGTCAGTAGCCATCGGTGTAGCAACTGGATGTGCGTCTTGCATCTGCATGTGCTCAACTAGCTCGTGGATCTTCTGTCTTTGGCTGAGAAGAAATGAGCCATCCTCTTCTCTTTCCACCTGGATCCCGAGGTAGTACTGGACATCTCCTAGCTCCTTGACCTCCACCTCTTTGCTAAGGTGTTTTACTATCTGTGTATAGTCTTTTTCACTTGCTGTGGCAATAATCAGGTCATCGACAAAAGCTAAGATATATGAGAATTGTCCATTATTTGACTTACTGTACAAGCACTTGTCAGCGTCGCCTTGCTTGTACCCAAGTTGCGTCAGCATTTTATGCAACTTCTGGTTCCAGGCTCTAGCAGCCTGTTTGAGTCCGTAAAGTCCTTTCTGGAGTTTGCACACTAAATGTGCCTCATGTGGTTTTACAAAACCTTTGGGCTGTTTCATATAAATTTCCTCAGAAATCTGCCCATGTAGAAAAGCGGTAGCAATGTCAATGTGTTTCACCCTCATTTTCTTGGAGGCTGCAATGCTCAAAAGCATTCTTGCGCTGCTGTACCTCACGGTTGGTGCAAAAACTTCATCATAGTCTTCACCAAAACGCTGTGAAAATCCCTGTGCTACAAGTCTAGCTTTGTAGCGCTGCACTTCTCCTTCTGACCCCTTCTTAACCTTGAAAACCCATTTACTGCCAATGGCCTTCTTACCGGGAGGCAGCTCAGTGAGTGTCCAGGTCTTGTTCTGATGCAGTGCATCCATCTCCTCCTGCGCGGCCTTCCTCCAGAGACTGGCTTCTGCAGCTGGCATCTCATGTATCTCTTCCCAAGTGTATCTCCTGTATCTCTTCTTTGCCGACCCTGCAAAGTAGGACAGCCGTAATGGTAGGACACCTCTGTTGGTTCTGGACGAGCGCCTGACCTCTGGTTCTGCGACCGCATCAGCTTCCTCATCCTCCTCCAACGCAGGCATGTCCCCATCTGAGTCCTCCTCTTCGTCTCTGGTGCCGCCAGGGTTCTGGTCCTCTGCGTCTTCTGGTGCGTTGCCTGTAGGGGGCGCTGTAACACTCGAAGGCAGATTATTACTTTGTGGGGTCTCAAAAGGGAAATATACAAATTCTTGAGTCCTTTCTGACTCCTCGGAAGAATCCACAACAGTGTTCTTAATGTCTACTTTTCCATATTCATCAAAATAAACCGCATGGTATGCATTTGTCTTACCAGTTTGTAAGTCCATAATTCTGTATCCTTTGCCTCCAGAGGCGTATCCCACAAGGATACCTGCTTTTGCCCTGGAGTCAAGCTTGTGTCTGTGTTCCTTGGGCACGTGGAAGTAACACGGACTTCCAAACACACGTATGTGCGACAGATTGGGAGCTTTCCCATGCCAAAGTTCAAATGGTGTGCGCTCTGCACCTTTAGTTGGCAGTCTATTCTGCAAATAGACCGACGTGTATACTCCTTCGGCCCACAGCTTCTGTGGCAAACATGCATCCTTTAGCATGCACCTTGTCATATCCATAATGGACCTAAATTTTCTCTCAGCTATGGCATTCTGCTGTGGTGTGTAAGACACCAAACTGGGAGGGGTGGCTAACACCCCAGAGGACAGGATCACACTTCAAAACGACCTTGACAGATTAGAGAACTGGGCCAAAACAAACAAGATGAATTTTAACAGGGAGAAATGTAAAGTATTGCACTTGGGCAAAAAAAAATGAGAGGCACAAATACAAGATGGGTGACACCTGGCTTGAGAGCAGTACATGTGAAAAGGATCTAGGAGTCTTGGTTGACCACAAACTTGACATGAGCCAACAGTGTGACGCGGCAGCTAAAAAAGCCAATGCAATTCTGGGCTGCATCAATAGGAGTATAGCATCTAGATCAAGGGAAGTAATAGTGCCACTGTATTCTGCTCTGGTCAGACCTCACCTGGAGTACTGTGTCCAGTTCTGGGCACCACAGTTCAAGAAGGACACTGACAAACTGGAACGTGTCCAGAGGAGGGCAACCAAAATGGTCAAAGGCCTGGAAACAATGCCTTATGAGGAACGGCTAAGGGAGCTGGGCATGTTTAGCCTGGAGAAGAGGAGGTTAAGGGGTGATATGATAGCCATGTTCAAAGATATAAAAGGATGTCACATAGAGGAGGGAGAAAGGTTGTTTTCTGCTGCTCCAGAGAAGCGGACACGGAGCAATGGTTCCAAACTACAAGAAAGAAGATTCCACCTAAACATAAGGAAGAACTTCTTGACAGTAAGAGCTGTTTGACAGTGGAATTTGCTGCCAAGGAGTGTGGTGGAGTCTCCTTCTTTGGAGGTCTTTAAGCAGAGGCTTGACAACCATATGTCAGGAGTGCTCTGATGGTGTTTCCTGCTTGGCAGGGGGTTGGACTCGATGGCCCTTGTGGTCTCTTCCAACTCTATGATTCTATGAATTGTGGTTACGTGTGCAATTCCTTCCTTGGCCAGGAGAGCCTGCATTTCATTTGAGCAGTACTCACCTCCATTGCCGCTCATTAACACAGCTGGAGCTCTCTGGAATTTATTCTTGACCATGGCAATGTATTCCTGGAGCTTGTCCACTGTCTCACTCTTCTCTTTGAGGAAATATACAACACAAAATCTCGAAAAGTCATCCAGAAATATTAAAATATATCCATTCTTTCCCAGTAAGGGAACATTCATGGGTCCACATATGTCAGTGTGCACTATGTCAAGCACTTTGTTGCTTCTTTGTTCTGCACAACGTGGAAATGAAGGTTTTACAGCCTTCTCAGTAATACAGCTTATGCACTTTGCTGGAGCTTTGTTGCTCTGCTTTACCTGCAAACCTCTTACAAGTTCTCTTTTCTGTAGATCCAGAATGACGTTGGTATCCCTATGTCCAAGCCTTCTGTGCCATAGGTCCAGATCTGCTTCATCCTTCTGGCTGGAATGTGCCACTTTTGCAGACTGGTTCTCTGAAAGATCAAGCTCATATACACCATTGATTAGCTTTGCTTGAGCAACCACTTTGCCATTTTTAGTCACCTTGCATTCTCCATTTCCAAATGTGATCTGGAAACCTTTCTTGTCCAAAGTGGACACGCTGATTAAATTGCAGCTCAGCTCTGGAACATACAAAACTCTAGAGATTGTGTTCTCAATGCATTCATTGTTTATATTGCATTTCAGACTCATGGAACCTGCACCTTTTGCTTTAACAATGTTGCCATCTGCAATTTCAATTTCAGATCCTTCTTCATCATTTATCTCATTAAAATAGTCCTTTTTATATGAAAAATGCGAGCTCGCTCCTGAATCAATTATCCATTTATTACGTCTATTCTCACGATTTTGGACAGTTAAATTCCTTTCTTGCAGTAGCCATGTGCATTCACATTTCCCCTTCTTTTCCCCTTTTGGCTGAAAGGGGTGGGGTTACTTTGCTTTAGGAGCCCTGCAATTCTTTGCAATATGTCCTTCTTTGTTACAATTGAAACAAATCACTTTCTTAGGCATCTCTTTGGACTTTGTACATTGCCTAGATGCATAACTGCTGTCCATGCTTCTAGCATTTCTCACTGGAGATTCAGCTCTATCTCTGCATTCTTCTTTTAAATAACCAATCAAGTCTTTAAAAGTCAGACCTTGTCTATGGTCCATCAAACTTATAAAAGCGCTAAAGCGTGGTCCAATCGATGATAACAAAAATGCTATCTTTGTATCTTCATCAAAAGCTTTGGGAGTCAGATCAATTCTTTGAATAATCTCAGTAAACTTGTTGATGTGCTCTGTGAATTCCTCTTTTGAGTTCATCCTCACTCTGGTTAATTTACACACCAAGTTTCTGAAGCAGTTTATGCTAGATTCTCCATACACGCGCTCAATATCTTTTAAGATTTGAGACGCATCCTCTGTACTATTTATTAATGATAGCTGCTCATCACGAAGTCCACTCAAAATTATGTGTCTAGCTTCGCTGTTCATGCGTTTCCAAGCACTTATCTTGGCTAAATCTCCCTCAGACAATCCTGTAGGTTGAGGGTCTAAAGCTTCCAAAATGTGCTTATAATCTAAACATGCTATCAAGCGCTGCTTCCAGTGTATGAAATTGTGTTCATTCAGCACAGGCATTCCTAGCTTTGCATCACTATCAAAAGCTGCTCTAACCATCTTAAAATCCAAAATTTGAAAATTCTTCAAAATTTCAAAATCAAAATCTCAAAAATCTCAAAATACAAAACAATTCTTCACTGCCTTGGGTCACTGTGAACTCTGAGGGAAGGGGGGGGTTGCTTAATCCCCACTGTACTATGGAACAAAGGACCATGTGCTTACCAGGAAGTTAACTCAGAAAAATATTACTCAACTCAAAATCACAATCCAACGCAATCCTTCAAAAATACGCAGAAATATGCAATACTGGGGCCACTAACCCTTTGTGGGAATGTTCAGGGGTGCAGGAGAGGATATATTGTGAGATTATATCCTAATCCAATTTCTGCTAACAAGTTCCCAAAATATCAGCAGAGTTTATAGACATTCCACTTTAAGTTCGCAAAGGTAACGCTTGCACAGGTTCGCTAGAACCTCTATAATAATTACTCTGGTAATTTCCCCTTTGTTCCCTCTTAAAATACAAGACACGACACAGTCTTTATAAAAGTATAAAAGAGTTTACTCACGTTCTGTTCACAATATGATCCCAGAAGGCAGACAGACTTTAAAAAGTTACATACACTTAGAATCTATCTTATACGAAGATAGTTCTTACCTCCTCTCTTGGCTGGGAGCCAAGAGAGCATCCTTAGATGTTTCCTCATCGAAGGAAGATGGCAGAGAGAGAGATATGGCTGCCTGCCCTGTGCTTTTATCATTTACCTGCACAGGCGAGGCCACACCCACCTCTGGTCACATGCGGAGGAAGTCCGTCCCCAGGAAGTTTACCTGCTTGCTAGACAGACATCCCTCCCCATTGACTGCTCCTGTGTTTACATCCCACACTCCTGGCAGAAACTACGGAAGGGGAGGTTTTAGTCATGGGGAATTCACCATGCTCTGAAAAGGAAAACATTGATTTCAACAGCAGGCCTGCACAGCAGCAATCTACTCGCCTGCGAGTCTCATCATGATCAGTGGGACTTCTTCCCGAGCCGGCGGTGCATAAGATGGGCTGCACCCCTTGCACCCAACTTGTACCTAGAACTCTGCACAAGCCTGCACCAGAGAAGAGTGGAGCTGGAAGGGACCCCTGAGGGTCATCAAGCCAACCCCCTGGGACAATGCAGGAATCTCAAGTAGACTATCCCTGACCGATGGCCCCCCGCCTTCTGTTTTTCCTCTCAGCCAGGACACACAACAATGGAGACTGGAGGTGGGGGGAAAGATAAATTTTGACGAGGGAAAGGCAATGGGGCAGATTTGTCAGGTGCACACAGGCACAGCTTGAAGACTTTACGCAGAGAGGAACCCCACACGGGAGACACAGATACACAAGCACACAGAAGTCAATAACCCAAGAGTGGCTTCTAAGTGGGGGGTTGGCTGAGGACAGGGTGGGGCGAAAACATGTGGAGCTTTGCAGAGGGGAGGCAGAAAGTGTTCGTCAGAGGGAAACTCACTTTCCCTTTTTAGAAACCGGCCAAGATCCCTTCTGCATTTGCAGCGCTGCCCCCAAAGTGACCCTTTCAATCCACTTGATAGTCCAGCTGTAGGCGCTGGTCTTCCAGGTAGAATGAAAGGCGCACCCACCGATCCCGCTTCCTTCCTCTCCCCTTCCTGCCCCCCTCCGTTCTTTGCTCACCTGCCTCCTTCCCGTCCTCTCCCCTGCCTGCCTCCTCCAGCTGGGAGCGCCCACCCACGACCCCCAGCTTCCCAAGCCACCAGTGAATGTCCCCCCCCCGCAGGATGACACCCAGTGCGGACCGCCCCCACCCTGCTCCGCCACTGCTCTGGAAGAAGCTGTTCTGCTGAGAGCAGGACATCTCTGAAGACTCGGCTGGGGTTCTGTAATCTCTGGTAATACATCCCACTGGCTGAGGTGTGGTGAGCTGCAGACTGACTCCCACAAGTCACCAGCTGAGAGGTCCATGGTCCAGATGCCACTACACCCATAGGTGCTGAAAAGTACCAACTTGAATGGCTCTGAAAGGAAATCAGACAAATTCAACGTTGAGATTTCTATGCTGTCCATCGGACTGGGTTGCCCCAGCCATTCTGGGCGCTCCCAGCAAATTGAAACATCCAAAACAGTAAAACACCCCAAAATCTTTCCGGTACCGAAGCCAATTGGATTGACTGTTGAATCTTCTTCCAAGTACTTTGGAAAGGACAGGAGCTTTCCCTGCACTTGAGAGCAGTCAGCTAACGTAGGGGTACAGGACAGGCCACAGGCCACTCCCAGCTCAATCCCCTCACCTCAGCATCGGCCGCCTGAGGCAGCTGCCTCACTCTGGCTCATCAGAGGTCCGGCCCTGCTTGGGAATATGAGTGGGAGAGGGCCATTGCACTCAGGTCCTGCTTATGGGCTTGTTGTGAGCCTCTGCTGGGCAACTATGGGGAACAAGGTGCTGGACTAGATCATCCATTGGTCTAATCCAGAAGGACTGTTCTTACATCCGGGGTGGACTGGAGGCAACTCCAACTTGCAAAAAGCCCTGGAACACCAAGGATTGCAGACTCCCACACTCGCAAGCAAATGAACTATTGCTTCGCTTCTTAAACCAAAATAAAAAAAACAAACCCCTTTTGCCAAGCTTGGCGACCACGTCCAGTAGCAAACAGACCAATGAAAGTTGCATTTTTGCGTGGGTAGGAAGGGTGTCATTTTCCTTTGGCTGATTTAGGTCCTCGGCTTTTAGACTCCAGAACTGGCACAAACAGGGATGGAACTCTGCTTCAGTTCAAAGGGAGGTATGATTGGCAGGCAAGGTGACACAGCCAGTTATGTGGAAGGGAGGAGGAGGAGGGTGGGGAGGTCACAAGGGAGGAAAGAGCTCTGCACCTCAGCTCGGAATTCTTTTGGAAGAGTGGAGGGGAACAGAGGAAACCTTTCTTCCCTTTCAGTCTTTTCTCTCCCCCCCCCCTCCTTTTTCCTTTCCCCCCCTTTTTTAAGAATATGCTATACGGAATTTCCGAGGGGGAAATTCGCTAGGGATCTCGCCTTCCCCAGAAACCCCTCCACATACCTAGGGCGCGAGACAATGAGCTCGAGAAAGCCCTTTCCTTCCCCTGTCGCACCAAGCACCACATCTTTTTTTATGAAGAAAAGACCCTGCTTCCCTCTTTCTGGTATGAAACCGTATCAATATGAACGGGGACTTGGGCATGAACTCTGTATTTACATACTGCTGCGTATAGCCCAATCAAAAGCATCGGATTTGGACAGCTAGCCAATAGCGGATAGCGGCCTCTAGTGGACAGAATCTTTCTTGTGCCGCTGCCTGTTTCCGTTCTGCGGAGCAGTGGAGCTTTGCCAGCGTGACTGAGCTCCTGAGTGGCCGCCTGCTGAGAGAACAATGGACTCAGTCCATCAAAAGCCCATTAACTGGTTTCTATTGCCAAAAGTGATCCTTTGTTGCAAGAAATCTGTCAAGCCACTTCCCTTATGGACTGCCGGCTTAGGAAAAGCCCCTCACTTCAGAAAATCCACCCCCTGCATCAATTTCCTCCATTCCAACGCCATTCTTGCCCTTAAGGAAAGGACTCTTTCCCCCTCTATCTCCCGCCATAATCCCTCAAGTGTGAGGACACGTGTACACCCAGGGAAGTGCCCAAAGGTGACAATTACTGAGCAGTTAGTTGGCCAAAGAAACCAAGAGCCCATCACCAGACTTGCACCAGGGTATGGATGTGCAGGAGGGGCGCGGGTGGCGCTGTGGTCTAAACCACAGAGCCTAGGGCTTGCAGATCGGAAGGTCGGCGGTTCGAATCCCCGCGACGGGCTGAGCTCCTGTTGCTCGGTCCCAGCTCCTGCCAACCTAGCAGTTCGAAAGCACGTCCAAGTGCAAGTAGATCAATAGGTGCCGCTCCGGCGGGAAGGTAAACGGCGTTTCCGTGCGCAGCTCTGGTTCGCCAGAAGCGGCTTAGTCATGCTGGCCACATGACCCGGAAGCTTTATGGCGGCTCCCTCGGCGGCCAATAAGGTGAGATGAGCGCTGCAACCCCGAGTCGGTCACGACTGGACCTAATGGTCAGGGCTCCCTTTACCTTCAGCTTTACTTAAGAGGTGCCTTCACATGTTTGCCTGTGTTAAGCTTGTACTGAGTGAGAAGTCTGGACATGTTTGCCTATGGCCTGTCCACCGTCCCTCAGACCTGTGGGAATGTTCAGGATGCAGGAGAGGATATATTGTCTGATTATATCCTTATCCAACTTGTCTTAACAAGTTCCACAATTTAGCAGAGTAACATTCCCCTCTTCTAAAATTGGCAGCGGATGCGTTTGCTCAGGCTCGCTAAAGCCTCTATAATAACTGTTCTGGTATTTTCCCCTTATTCCCTCATAAAAGATAAGACACGACACAGTCTTCCATAAAAGTATAAAAAGAGTTTACTCACATTCTGTTCACAATCGGATCCCAGAAGGCAGACTTAGCTTAGAAAAGTAACATACACTTGAAAACTATTCCATAAGAAGACAGTCCCTTTGTCCTCTCTTGGCTGGAGGCCAAGAGGGCATCTTTGGCTAAGCAGATGTTGCTTCTTCGATGCATGTGGTGAAAGAGAGAGAGATGGCTGCCCTGCCCTGTGCTTTTGTTGTTACCTGCACAGGTGAGGCCACACCCACCTTTAGTCACATGTAGAGGAAGTTTGTCCCAGCCCAGATTCCTATGCCCCACAAATAACCCAGAGATGCATTTTGAGTAAGAGGATACATTCTACTCATGTTAAAACACGCTGATTCCTGGACCAGCGATTGAGAAGGCGATTGGGTCTGTATGCAATGTATTCTGGGTGACCGTGGGAAGTTTTAAAAGTCAATGTCACCCCATGTTCGGGGTTCTTACTCCTGTGGGAACCTGTTGCGCAACAAAAAAAGATCTTGGTCTCCTGACCGCTGTTTTGCTCCAATTTGTGGCTGGAATCTCCTTCATTTCTGACCGCAAGTACCCGCGGGCTCTGCCCGACGAGCTGGGCTGTTGAGTAGCCTCACACCCCGGAATTTTCCTCATCAATGCCAACTCACCCATAGAGGCAGAATAGGAAGCCAGCCCTCCAGGACTTGCTCCTCTGCTGTAAACATAGTTAAAGTTGAGCTGCAGCTAGTAAGACCAAGCACTGGGCGCCTCTCACAGAACCAAAGGCTAAAATTGGGTCGAGTGCTTCTCTCCAGAATCTCTTTCCAGGATGATGGCTTCACATGCCTCCTTCTAATAGCAAATTCATCTGGGGAGACCCGATAGACGGCGGCCAAACACATGGAAAGCACATTTGGTGGTGGGGAATAAGAGGGTGCTGCTCCACAAACCTTAAAAAGCACCCTCTCCAATGGCATGGCACTTGGATGACCCTGTGGTTCTACCCCTGGGGCTGAGGGTGATGAAACAATTCCTGAGACAGCTAAAGTGCTGGTGGTGAAAAACCCACTTCAAATGAGACCACACACGGGTTAGAGCTCAACGTCGAGCCTACCAAGTGGCGATAGCGACGGTGAGGAGGACCATTGTTGCTGGATCTGTTGGTGAAAACAGTACCAGGAGACTCTTTCAGGTGGTTCACAGTCTAACAGAACCACCTTTGCCATCAGGGTCTGATACAGAGTCCAAGATCTCCTGTAATGACTCCTGTCATGAGTTTTTCTGCAGATAAAAAGAGGTAGACTCCACCAAGGGAGGAGGGTGCCAGAGCTCTGCCTAGTCAGAGACATAGTATGGCTTGCCAGTTCCCGGGGCCACGTGGAGGAGGGGGTAGGAGGGAGGGAAACAGACGGAGTATGCATGCGCATTCGACTGCCTAATGGCATCCACATCACCCAGGGGATCACAGCCACAGAGATAAGAAAAGAAGAGCCATCCCATTGTCTGGAGAGGTCACTTACCTGATTGCATGGACAAGCCGTTGTCATCGGACCCCAGTGATGGAAGCGTGCAGCTGTATTGAGGCAGCACTAACAATTTTGTGCCTGGGGCGACTGCCCCTGTGCCCCCGCAGCCCACTACGCCACTGGGTCTAGTCAAGTTGGATGCGATCCATTACAACCTGTTGCCTCTGAGGATGTGGACAGACTTGAACGAGTGAAACCTACCACCTGAAGAAGTGATTGTTCAACTGCTTATTAAAAAGACATATTTGGACCTGGCCATTATGTCCAATTATTGTCCAGTCTCAAACTTACCATTCCTGGGCAAGGTGATTGAACGGATGGTCACTGAACAACTCCAGGCATGTCTGGAGAATAATGCAAAATATAGATGTCTTGGTAAAATCTCAGGATATACTATAAATAGGTCCAAATCAGAGTTGATGTTATTAGGAAATATATATTTTTGTTCAACTGTTTAAACAATACCAATTTCATACTTGTACAGAAAATGTTAATTATCTAGGCACATTACTACCATGAGATTTATCAGCAAAGTATTCCCCTCAGCTCTTCCTCCTGACTAGGCGGCTTCTGTGGGAGAAGAGAGCTGTCACGTGCCTTGCCCGCTACCTTTTTAACAACCCAGCTGACCTCAGTGCATTTTGTCCTTTCCCTCAGGCAGCAAAATGTCTTAGGCTTGCCTTGGGAATAAGTACTCGCCAAGCTGCAATGTTTTGTTTCAGAACCCACTCGCATAAATTAAAAAAGGAAAAGAAGGGAATGTTTTTTTTAAAAAAAAATGATGTGCCCAGAACTCCTTTCTCTGATCAGTGAGTAAGCCCAAACAGCTCCCACACATCTGGCCTTAGGACTTCCAGAGCGGATGTGTGATCCCAAGCCATTGTTTGACATGCCATATTTTTCATTTCAGCATTGGAGCGCTCTTGCAGAGACTGTCCCTTTGTTCAGAATGTCACAGGCCCAGAGTGAAAAACTGACACTCCTAATTTCAAGCTCAGGCCCTCCAGGTGTTTCTGGACTCCAGATCCTATAACCCCAGACCATTGGTCATGATGGTGATGGGCATTGGAGACCAGCAAAATCTGGAGGGACACAGATTCCCCACCTCAGCTGTAGAAAAATATGCTTTACTGTCTTAAGGCAGGCTTTGAAATGTGGATCCAGCAACTTCTGAGTTAAGGGGCAGACCAGCGATAGCTGATCCCATTTCAGGCTGAGGGCCACACTGATTCATGGTCAACATGTCAAAGTAAGTGCCACTGAAGTGTAAAAGCGGGTGCAGGCATATATATTTTTAAGGACCACATTGTTTGGGGCTTGGTGGAGTCACGAAAAGCTTTGGACCTCACAGAATAACAGCAAGGGATCCTCAGGAGAGGTCAGTTATAACAGTATTATTTTCCCCGTATGTGGGGTGGAGTGGGGGGGGGCAGGGCTTATAAAGTGAAGTTGATCCTCCACTGTGGGTTAAAAAGATAAAGGTAAAGGTACCCCTGCCCGTACGGGCCAGTCTTGACAGACTCTAGGGTTGTGCGCTCATCTCACTCTAGAGGCCGGGAGCCAGCGCTGTCCGCAGACACTTCCGGGTCACGTGGCCAGCGTGACGAAGCTGCTCTGGCGAGCCAGCACCAGAGCAGCACACGGAATGCCGTTTACCTTCCCGCTATAAAACGGTACCTATTTATCTACTTGCACTTAAGGGTGCTTTCGAACTGCTAGGTGGGCAGGAGCTGGGACCGAACGACGGGAGCTCACCCCGCTGCGGGGATTTGAACCGCCGACCATGCGATCGGCAAGTCCTAGGCGCTGAGGTTTTACCCACAGCGCCACCCGCGTCCCGTTCCACTGTGGGTTACTTTTGTTCAAAGCAAGATTCCTCTGGAGGGAGAGGATGTTGCAAAGTAAGTCAGAGGCAAAGCAGCCCCAAGCCAGGTTCTGTGTTTGCACACATGATTTGCAGTGAGCCAAGGGCTGAATTGCTGCTGTTGTTTCATAGCCCAGAACAGCAGGTGTAGGCGAAAGGTCTAAAGTTAGACAACCAGGTCTTGGTCAAGGCATCCGCTGACCAGCAGGCCATAGAGAAGAGGAACGTCAGCATTTCAACTCTGAGCCAAAGGTTTGGCTTTTGCTATTTTTGGACACCCTTGGTCATGAGCCAAGTGTGATTCTCGAACTGTGAATGCTGACTTTGCCAAATCCATACAGGCCCTTTTCATCTCTCATGCTCAGGAAGTAGCAGCCACAGCTCAGGAGAGGATTTTTCATTTGCTCCTTTTCCATGGGGTGGGGAAAACTCAACACTTTTAATCTTGTCTTATTTTTATGCAAATTGGGTGGTCTGCACCCTCTCTTTAGCACAGATGGCCTGCAGGAGAATTTCCTGTCCTTAAAAGTAAAACTGAACTTTTTTGGCAGTGCAACTGCAGGGAAGGCATTGTCTGCCACGTTTGCAGTTGAAGGCAGAGCTTGGGGGGCGGGGGCAGGAATGTTCAGCAGAGGGCAACCAAAATTATCAAGGGGCTGGAGCAACTCCCAGATGAGAAGCTAAAACATTTGGGGCTTTCTAGTTTAGGGGGGAAATGAGTAAGGGAGGACACGGTCAGGGGTACACGCATAGTGTAGAGAAAGTGGAATGCGGTAAGTTTTTCATCCCTCCATAATTCCAAAACCCAATGGGGTCATCCAATTGTGGGTTACTGGGTGGTTGTTGTTTTTATTTTGATTACAGTCGTACCTTGGAAGTTGAATGGAATCAGTTCCGGGAGCCAAAACGTTCAAGAACTAAGCTGTTTGAAAACGAAGGTACAAGAGCAAAAAAAGAGGACAGCCTGAGGCACTGCCAGCCTGAGCTGGGAAAAGAGGTGGGCGGGGTCGCCACTGCCATGCCCCTTTCCCCAGCTCGGGCTGGCAGGGGCCATGACGGGCAGAGCAGCCCACTCCCGAGCCACCTGAGCCCGAGACCCCACCAACTCCCCCTCAACCTGGACATTTCCTTTAAAATGTAAAAAATCGCCCAGATAGGCATGTTGGTCCCCCAAAAGAGGACATGTCCGGGTTTCCCCAGACATATGGCAACCCTAAATTGTCGTGGAAGATGACCCTGAAAATACTGGCAAAGCCTTGTATGGTACGGCATGGAAAGGGGAACTAGAATAAAGGACTGAAGGGGCTGCATTAGTGAGGTTGTTAGAGCAAGTTTCCTTGGAATGAGGCTCAGCAGAGACTGTGGTGTCTTTATGATATATGGTTTATTCACACACATATACAACCTGAGCCGAAGATGGAGAGGCTCACAGCATTAACGCCCCAGAAGGTCTTGCTTCTTCCAGTTACAGCCTTCGAATCAAGAAGAAATCAGGCATGGCTCTCTCTCTGTGACTTCTGCCAACTTCCAGCCCAGCTCTCTCTTTTTTTTTTTAATAAAATTTTTATTGGTTTTTTAACACTTAATAATAGACAATACAAAACAATACAGAAACAAACAAACATATAAACACGTATAATTTCTTCACATTTTTTCTTAAACCTTCTTTCATCGACTTCCTCATACCTCCCCTTTCTGCATCCCTGTTTTAAGGTTTTCCAGCAAGCCCCAATGTCAACTTATAACACTTTTTTTCCCTTTGAATCCTTTTTCTCATATCCAATTATTTTTCCCCGCAATTCTGTTTTACCTGACCCAAAACATTTTAGCACTCATTAATTTTGCAACAGTTCTTGAGATAAACTTTAAATTTCTTCCAATCTTCTTCCACCGTCTCTCTCCCTTGGTCACGGATTCTGCCAGTCATCTCCGCCAGTCCCATGTAGTCAATCACCTTGGTCTGCCATTCTTCCAGTGTGGGTAGTTCTTGTGTCTTCCAGTACTTTGCTAGAAGTACTCTTGCTGCTGTTGTAGCATACATAAAAAACATCCTATGTTTCCTTGATACCAATTGGCCCACCATGCCCAGGAGAAAGGCTTCCGGTTTCTTCACAAATGTGCATTTAAGCACCTTCTTCATTTCATTATAAATCATTTCCCAGAAGACCTTAATCCTTGGGCACGTCCACCAAAGGTGGTAAAAGGTACCTTCAGTTTCCTTACATTTCCAACATTTATTATTGGGCATGTGGTAAATTTTTGCAAGCTTGACTGGAGTCATGTACCACCTATAGATCATTTTCATAATGTTTTCTCTTAAGGCATTACATGCCGTAAACTTTATACCGGTGGTCCATAGCTGTTCCCAGTCAGCAAACATAATGTCATGACCGATATCTTGTGCCCATTTAATCATAGCTGATTTAACCGTCTCATCCTGTGTATTCCATTTCAACAGCAAGTTATACATTCTTGACAAATTTTTAGTACTGGGTTCCAAAAGCTCTGTTTCTAATTTTGACCTCTCCACCTGGAATCCAATTTTCCTGTCCTGTTTAAAAACTTCATTTATCTGATAGTAATGTAACCAATCTCTTACTTTTGACTTCAGTTTCTCGTAACTCTGCAATTTCACTTTTCCCTCCTCATATTCTATAATTTCCCAATATTTTGGCCATTTTGATTCCATATTAAGTTTTTTCACTTCCTTAGCTTCCATTGGTGACAACCACCTAGGGGTTTTGTTTTCTAACAAATCTTTATACCGGGTCCACACATTATATAATGCTTTCCTAACAATATGGTTTTTAAAACCTTGATGAGCTTTAACCTTGTCATACCATATATACGCATGCCAGCCGAATCTATTATTGAACCCTTCCAGATCCAAAATGTCTGTATTTTCAAGAAGCAGCCAGTTTTTCAGCCAGCAGAAAGCCGCTGATTCATAATAAAGCTTTAAGTCCGGCAGGGCAAACCCCCCTCTTTCTTTTGCATCTGTTAATATCTTAAATTTTATTCTGGGCTTTTTGCCCTGCCAGACAAATTTAGATATATCTTTCTGCCACCTCTTGAAACATTCCATTTTGTCCAAAATCTGCAATGTTTGAAACAAAAACAGCATTCTCGGCAAGACGTTCATCTTGATAACTGCAATTCTGCCCAACAAGGAAAGTCTCAAATTTGACCATGTTTCTAGATCTTTCTTAACTTCTGACCAACATTTCTCATAATTGTCTTTAACTAAGTTCACATTCTTAGATGTCAAATTAATCCCTAGGTATTTCACCTTCTTTGCTACTGTCAGACCAGTTTCACTCTGAAACTTCTCCCTTTCAACAGCTGTTAAATTTTTATCCAGTACTTTCGTTTTCTGTTTGTTCAGCTTAAAACCTGCTACTTGACCAAATATTTGTATTAATTCTAAGACTCTTTTCGTACTAGTGTCTGGCTCTTGCAAGGTTAAAACTAGGTCATCTGCAAATGCTCTCAGTTTATACTGTTTAGCTCCGACCTGAATCCCTTTAACCAGCTGATCCTCTCTAATCATGTTTAATAAGACCTCCAGGACCGATATAAAAAGTAGTGGGGATATTGGGCATCCCTGTCGTGTCCCTTTCTCAATAGCAAGCTCTTCTGTAACCACATTATTTACAATCAATTTTGCTTTTTGTTCAGAATAAATTGCACTTATACCATTTTCAAAACCTTGGCCTACCCCCATCCCTTGAAGATTCTTTCTCATAAACTTCCAAGAAATGTTGTCAAAGGCCTTCTCCGCGTCCACAAATATTAAAACTGCCTTAGTGTTAATATTAACTTCCAATAACTCCATAATGTCTATTATGTTTCTCACATTGTCTGACAAATGTCTTCCTGGAAGAAAGCCCGCTTGGTCCTTATGAATCTCCCCCACCAAAACTCTTTTCAGTCTTTTTGCCAAAATGTCTGCAAAAATTTTGTAATCCACATTGAGTAGTGATATAGGGCGGTAGTTCTTAACCTGGTTTTTTTCAGTCTCTGTCTTTGGTATAAGTGTAATGTAAGCTTCTTTCCACGATTCAGGTGCCTTCTTCCCCTCTAAAATTTCGTTGCAGACCTCCTTCAACGGTTGCATAAGCCATTCTTTCAAAGCTTTGTAATATCTGGAGGTCAGTCCATCAGGTCCTGGAGATTTTCCCAATTGCATATTTTGAATGGCTCCCTCAATTTCTTGGTCAGTTATCTTCTGGTTCAAAATCACTCTACTTTGTTCAGAAATTTTTTGTAATCCATATTTTTTAAGAAATTCTTCTATTTCTTTTTCATTCACCGGCCCTTGTGCATAAAGTCTCTTGAAATAACTCTGAAAACAGTTTCTAATCTCATTTGGTTTATAAATGTTCTTTCCCTCCACTTCTAAATTGGTAACCGTATTCTGTTTTCGTCTCTTCTTCAATTGCCATGCCAGAAATTTCCCACATTTATCTGCCGATTCAAATGTCCTTTGTCTCATTTGTTTTATTTTCCATTCTATCTCTTGGTTCATCAATTCCATATATTGTCTCTGGTAAAACTTAATTTCTCTCAAAATTTCATGTGACTTTGGTTTAGATCTCAGTCTTTTTTCTCCTTCTTTTATCTTTTCCAAAATCTTATCCTTTTGCTCATTCTGTCTCTTCCTTTTTATGGCATTCTGTTGTATTAAAAAACCTCGCATGACGGCTTTACTTGCGTCCCAAATTACTCTTTTTTCCACTTCTGTTCTCAGGTTTATCTCAAAGTAATCCTTTATTGCTTTCTGGGCCTTTTTGTACACCTCTTCATCTCTAAACAGGGAGTCATTCATCCTCCATCTAAAGGAACCAGCTGTTGTTGGGTTCATCTCCATCTTTACGGCGTTATGGTCGGAACAAGTCTTTGGGCAGATTTCCACTTTTTTAATCTTTGGTGCCATCCCACTAGATATCCAATTCTAGTCCAAGTCATTTTTGCCTCAGAGAAAAAAGTTCCCTCTCTCTCAAGAGGGTTTCTTGTTCTCCAAATGTCAATCAGGTTCATGTTGTCAGTCATTTCAAAAAGGTCTTAGGTAGTCTCCCATCCTTGGAGACCACCTGTCTTTGTGCTTTATCCATATTTGTAGAGACCACTCCATTCATGTCTCCCATTAAAATTACATTATAGTCTAGATAGTCCATTAGTGTCTCGTGCAATTTCTTAAAGAATTCTGACTTCCCTTCATTCGGTGCATAGACTCCTATTACCAATAATTTTTCTCCTTGAACTTGAATTTCAATTGCCAAATATCTTCCTTGTTCATCTTTAAATTTTAGTTTAGGTACCAATCTTTCCTTTGCATAAATTACCACTCCTCTTTTCTTCACTTTGTCAGATGAAATAAATTCTTGTCCTAATCTTTTATTAATGAGTAGTTTTCGATGTATTCTGGTCACATGAGTTTCTTGTAAGCAAATCAAGTCTAATTGTTCTTTTTTCAAAATATGAAACACCTCCCTCCTTTTTCTAGGATGGTTCAGTCCATTACAATTCCAGCTTAAAATTTGCAGAGACATCTTGTTTTTTTTACTTAGATACTCCTCCAACTGCTCCAAGTAAACCTTCTTCTGTTAATGTTTTAGCTCCAAAAGATAAGTTTGAAATATCCAGTATTTTTGCTGAGTCTGTAGTTTCCACCGTTTCCTTCTGAAGGTCCTCCTCGTTCCTTGCCAAAAATTGTTCTTTATCTAGCACTGTTTTTATCTTGATTTTCTTTCCTTTGTAATTGAAGGACAGGCCTTGCGGGAACTCCCATCTGAATGGTATGTTGTTCTTTCTCAGTAAAGTGACCAAATCCTTATAGTAGGTCCTGACTTCCAAGATATATTTAGGAATATCTTTAAAAATCTGAACACGAAAATCTCCAATCTCAAGAGCTCTTTGAAAATGTAAATTTAGTATCTTGTCCCTCTCCTCCTGAGATCTCAAAGTTATTAAACAATCTCTAGGGCTCTTTCTGTTTTGTTTCCTGCCCAGTCTGAAAGCAGTTGTTATCTTAAATTCCTCTTCTTTCAAGCTGTCCTGCCAAAATTCCAGAAATTCTTTTGTAAGATATTCTGTCAGATTGTCCTTTTCATTTTCTGGAATCAATCTTAATCTTAGATTTCTGTTTTTCCTCTGTAATTCCAATAAAGACAGGGCAGCATCATGTTCTTCTAGCTTTTTACAGACTGGCACCAACTTTTCCTGTGTATTTTCTGCAGAAACTTTCGCTTCTTCTGCAGAGGTTTTCGCTTCCTCTGCAATCTTTCTGGTTGCCTCACTTTCTTGAACTAATTTATTTATTGTCTCTGTATTTTTATCTATTTTTGTTGACAGTTCATTCAGCTGTTTAGAATTTTCAGTGCTCTGCTTCGTAAGCGCTTCCAGAGATTCGTTTATTCTAACTAATGCATTGGCCACAGCTGCAGCATCCATGGGAGAAGTCATAACAGGTGCAACTGGATTTGTTACTGAGGCCCTTCTCTTTTGTTCCACTTTTCCTTTAGCTCTCGTTACTCTTGCTTCTATTGGGCCACTCATGTCCCAAGGTCATTCCCACGGGAATAGCTTTCAAATGGGAAATTCCACAGGCCTGTTTCTCACAGTAAAAATTGCAGCAATTGTAACAATTTTTCTGCGGCCTCTAGAGGGAGCCGCTCAAAGTTCCAAGTACCAAAAACAAAAAGTTCCCTTCAAAAGAAAAACAATAGTAACAGACTATTCCAATATTCTCCAAATATACTCAGATGTATCTTTCCAGAGTGCCCATTTGTATCCAATAAAGTGTTTACTTGTTGCAAAAGGTGTAAAGAGCCAACTTTGTTACCAGTCTCTAAATGACAGCTCTCCGTCCCGGTGACTCACTTTCCAGGCAGTTCTCCCCAAGGGTTCAGAACGGCAGAAGTCTCCCCTTCTATGCTTCTTCCGTGCAGGTATAACAGTTCACAATTCCCCCCCCCCCCGCCCCTGCCTGCTGCGGGGGGGAATTAAGTCCAATGTCTGAGTCCGTTAAGTTTAAAGCTGCTTCCTGTCAAATTGCAGCTTCCTATTTCATTGCTTTGTTTACATGCAGTCCGAGGAAGGCAGACTTCCTTATTTTTTGCCTTCTCCGTTTTCAGCCAAATTCTTGAAATTTCTTTTAATAATATCTTTCCGTCTTACTCACGGGTAATCCAATTCAGTCCAAATGTCAGGAAGGAATCGGCGCTCTCCGCTAATGGCGACGCGGCTTCGCTCCACGGGCTGGGTAGCGACTCTCAGCTCCGCGCTCACCCGATGCCGCTCCGGAGCCTTTAAAAAGGCTCCTTTGCGGTAAAGGGGGGCGCTTAAGGTGCCCACCGAGTCTCCGTGTTCCCAGGCTTTTGCGCCTGTGATTTTAGGGGTCCCCGCTTCGCCGTAGCGGTCAGACCCGAACTCGTGGAGCAGTCTCCCTGAGCGGAGCTCAGCGGGAGACCGCCATTAAGCGCTGGCGCCAACCGGACCAGCCCAGCTCTCTCACACAACTCTGACCTTTTCCTTTCTCATTCCCAGCCAGGCGAGGGAGGAGGCCCACCCTCATTTGCCCTCTGGCACAGAGCAACCACAAGGTACATAGGTGGCAACTATGACCCTTGCTTGGTTAATTCAACAATGGAATCGTCCATTAGATTTTCACCCTTGCAGACTAGCTCCTAAACTCACAATGCTGAAGGACTAGGCAAGACCAAGGCTATTTCAAAACCAGTTTTTAGATGCATTTAGCTTTGTGTTCTATAGATTTTAGCCCAATATTGATTGATGGGGAATGGAGGCTTATTTTGGGATGGTTTGTGGTGCACAGCCCTGTCTTGTCTTGTCCTTGTGTGTGTGTGTGTTTTCAAGGGCTTTTTGCTTGTTCACCGGGATCCTTCAGAAGGAAGAGACAAAAGAGTAGTGGTATTTTAGGACAACATAACAAAAACTTATGCAGGCATAGCCTATTTCATCAGAAGCATAAAGGAGACTGAGGAGGTTGACTGATAGTTTGAGGTATTGGTTGAGGCTAAGGCACCTGAAAAATCATATCACCCCTTATATACCCAATGGATGGCTCTGCTCTGCAGATGACGGCTTCCTGCAGGTACCATCTTATCGGGGGTCCCTTCTCTGCTATCTTTTCAATGCCTACTTCCTCTTCCTCTTTCAAGAAGCCTTCTAAGGAGAGATTTTTCTTAGTCTGCTTCTGTGTAGGAACTGTTTTTGGATGTTTTGGTTGTTTAACTGTTGTGTCTTTGCTGCCCTGGACTCCTTTGGGAGGAAGGGTGGAATATAAGGATGCCGAGTAGTGCCTCCTGTTAGGATATTTCCGTTCCACCTTAAAAGGGAGCAGGATGTTTGTGTCACAGCCTGTGCATTTCCTGTTCACAGGATGTTTATGTTTTCTGTTGCTTTCGTTTTTCTTCTTGGTGTCGAAGACACTGAAGCAGGCAGTCATGTTTTTTTTTGTTCTGATCAACGCTGAATAAAACTTGTAAATAATGCTCTCCTGAGTGCGACTTTTGCTGTGCATTATCTGCTGATAGAGTGTGCATGAGCCCAGGAATGTGGCAATCTATTTCTGGAGCTCGTGTCGCTAATTGCTGATACTGCGTGTCTACGGGAGATCGATGGACGTCCGGAGACGACGTGGAGTCATGATGGACATTATCTCCCTGGCAGTATCCCAACAACAGGTTTCGGGCCCAGATTCACGGCACTTACAGGAGAGTAAGACTGCGATAGACTGCTGAGGTATGTGTGGGAAAGCAAAAGCAAATGAGGCTTTTCTGTTTGCCGCGGCAAGAGTCTCTGATGTCCGGCTGGCCTAATTGGCCTGGGAGCCGAGCCAAGCAGGCTTCGTGATTTATGGGTGCCAAGATAAGGAGTCTCTGAAGTGAAAAAGACTCACGGCTCAAGTAAAGAGCTGGAATGGAGTTTTTCCATGCCTCTGAAGCTGCTGAGTGCCCAAAGTTAAACAGGCACAATTATGAGACCTGGGCAAAATGGTGTGAGAGTTTGCTGCGTCAGTTTGGAGTGTGGCATACTGTGTGTGAAGCCCCTCCAGTTCCTCTGACAGATAGATGGAAGGCTCAGAATTCGAAAGCCGTAGACGTAATAGTCTTGTCCGTCTCTCTGGAGGAAATTGCTACGCTAGCTGGCAACACGACTGCACGTCAGATGTGGAATGCTTTGAAAGTTGCTCATCTGCCAGTCATCCCAGCCCAGAGTTTGACTGCATCGGAGGTCCTGGCTGTTTCCCAGAATGCGAGTGAATGCAGGGATGCCGAGGGCACCGGTTGCAAGCTGTAGGGGGAGCTGACTGTGATGTCATCCCAGGCAGCATTCCAGCCTCCAGGGGAAGCCAAGGAGTCGGCAGCTGAGAGCTCTGTTTCCCATGGGAGCCAAGGTCAACTTTGCAGAGGCCGGAAGGCCAGAAGTAAACAGAGACAGATGCCTGCAGATGGCCCGAAGCAGAAGGGGGGTGAAAGGCCCACGCCAGTGGAAAACAAGGCTTTGTTTGCTGGCACAGCTTCACCAAAGGCTAAAGGCAAGTTTGATGGCCAGGAGCAGGGGGGCAAGCAGCAAAAGCCCACGCCGGTGGAAAACAAGGTTTTGCTTAGTGGAAAAGCTGCTCCAAAGGCCAAGGCCAGATTTATTGTGGACTCTGGTGCGAGCCGCCATTTGTCAAAAGATAAGCACCTGTTTATCTCCTTCACACCTCAAGATGGAGCGATCCACCTGGCTGATGGAAGGACGTTGCAAATTGCAGGAGTAGGGACTGTGAAACTGGCAAGTCTGCACACTACCATCAGAGATGTACTTTTTGTTCCAGGTGCTGCGGACAATTTGCTTAGTGTCCCACAGCTGACTGGGCGTGGTTTTGAGATTTCCTTCAAGAGGAGCGTCTGTGTCATCAGGAAAGGCAAAGAGGACATTTTGCTTGCAAAGTTTATGGATGGCTTATTCTGTATAACTTATGATGACAATGCTATTATGTCTAATGTTGATTCTTGTTGTGTTGCACAAACTAACAAAGTTCTCCATGCAGGATGTATTCATGATCAACATCGAAGATTTTGTCACATGTCTTCGCAGGCGCTGGCCAAGATGCCTGAGTTGGTTGAAGGTTTGAACATCAAACCCTGTAAGTTTCACATGAAATGTGTATCTTGTGCAGAGAACAAGGTGAAGGTTGCTCCAAAAGGCAAGGAGTCTAGCAGGCAGGCTTCCAAACCCTACCAGCTAGTGCACGCAGACCTGGTTGGTCCACTTGCGCCCTCTTTGGGTGGAGCAAGGTACTTCATGGTTCTAATTGATTCTTTTTCTAGGTACATTCATGTGTTTATGCTTGAGCAGAAATCGCAAGTGTTTCCTAGGTTCAAGGCATTCTGTGCTTGGTTGGAGAATGTTCACAGTAAACGTATCGGCTGTTTGTTTACTGATCGGGGCGGGGAGTTCACTTCTCAGCAGTTTGAAGCTTTCCTGACTGAGAAGGGAATCCAGCATGACTTGTCAACGCCTAGATCGCCATGGATGAATGGACTTGCGGAGCGAGCAAATCAGACTTTGCTTCAAGGCCTGAAAACCTTGTTGCATGATGCCAACCTCCCTGAGAAGTTTTGGGGGGAAGCTCTGTCGACGTTTGTTTATTCCTATAATCGCAGACTGTCATCACCTATTGGTTGTACTCCCTACAAGAAGATGTTTGGTAAGAAACCGAACGTCAAGCACATGAGAATCTTTGGTTCTGACATGTGGGTACACACCCCACAGAGCAACAAGCTTGGGAAGCGTGGGGCACATGGTTTGTTCATGGGGTACGAAAAAGGTGCATACAGAGTATGGATGACTAACTCTAAGTCCATTAAGTTCACAAAGAGTGTTGAGTACAATCCTAAGTGGGGGGAAAATGTGGGAATTTTCCAGAGTTACCCAGAGGAGGATGAAGGTGATGTGAAAAAGGCAGATAATGTTGAGAAAGCTGAGAAAGCTGAGAAAGCTGAGGATGAGGATGATGATGGTGGTGGTGGTGGTGATGATCAGAGTTCGGATTCCAGTTCAGTGGGCGGCGCTGCTGCTGGTGTCAGCGACAGTGATGACACAGCAGACTACAAGAGCGCAAAGGCCTCAGTCAGACCATCTGATGCATCTGACAATGAACTGGAAGAACCACTGTTCACCATTGGTCACTTTTCTCCTAAGAAGGAGGAGATGAGTCCAGAAGACTTGCGTCTGGTTCACAGGTCTGAAAGGGCGACCAAAGGCAGACCTCCAAAGAGATTTGCTGATGAGTTTGCTAAGACGGCAACTGCTGTTCTTAGTAGCTTAGAGAAGGTGTGGGAACCTTCAAGCTTCAAAGAGGTTCAGGAGTTAACCTCTAAAGATGCTGAGCCTTGGCTTAATGCCATGAAGGCTGAAGTTGATTCCTTGAACAGGAACCAAACTAAGATGGCGGCGCGTGTAGATGCAGCGGCTGGTTGCTCCTTAACTCAGAATTTGGCTTTTTTGTCCTGCCAAAATAGACTTGTTTATAGTCGGCAGGACATGTTATCTATTCGGCTACGGAGTGAGTGCTGCACAAATTGTGAGTGTCTCCGCGTCTGCAAGGAAGATTTTTTGACTTCAAAGAACTGGGGAGTAAAGAGACACAGGAGAGACCGTAAACAGAAGAGAGGCTGCAGAGGAGGAAGGCGATTAAGGCAATTAAGGCTAAAGACACAACATTATAACTTACCGCTTCCCAGCATTTTCTATGCGAACGTGAGATCTTTGGGGAATAAGCTGGAGGAGTGGAAATTGTGGATAGCAACAGAGAAAACTGTGAGTGAATGCTGTCTTCTGCTGCTTACAGAAACTTGGCTGACACCAATTACTCCTGACTCAGCCATAGAACTAACGGGCTATACAGTGTTCCGCCATGATAGAACAGAGGACTCTGGTAAAAGAAGGGGGGGAGGTTTGTGTGCATACGTGAATAACAGCTGGTGCACAAACCACGCTGTGATAGCTAGCCACTGCTCTCCAACTGTGGAATTTATGATGCTTAAATGCAGACCTATATATATCCCCCGAGAATTTACAGCAGTACTGATAACTATAGTATACATTGCACCTGATGCGAACACCAAAGAGGCAATGGGTCTTCTGCATGATGCCATTAGCAGACAACAAGGCAAGTATCCCGAGGCTGCATTTCTTGTATGCGGGGATTTCAACCAGGCAGATTTGAAAGTGGTTCTACCTAAATTCTATCAACACATAAAGTGTGCAACCAGGGGAGAAAAGACTCTGGACAGGCTGTATACAAATGTCAAACAGGCCTATAAGGCCGAACCATTGGCACATCTAGGCCAATCTGATCATGTGTTCCTGCTTCTGACTCCTGAATATATTCCATTGAGGAAACGGATTCCAGCTATAAAGAGGGATATTACAATATGGCCAGCTGAAGCATCCCAACAACTACAAGACTGTTTTCATGACACCGATTGGGAGGTATTCGCCCAACAGGATATAGAGACTCATACTGAGCAAGTGTTGGACTATATCAGGTTCTGCACTGACAATGTAACACAGAGGCGCCGGATAAAGATCTACCCAAACAGGAAGCCCTGGATGACAAGGGAGGTCCAGGGGTTGCTAAAGGCAAGAAATACTGCTTTCAGAAGTGGAAATAAGTCACTGTACAGCTTAGCTAGAGCGGATCTAAAGAGAGGTATCCGTGTAGCAAAGGAGGCGTATAGACAGCGGCTGGAGAATCATCTACAAAGTAACAACACCAGGCAGGTGTGGCAAGGTGTACAAGAATTAACAGGGTATAAATCCAAGGATTCCCTGGCAGACGAGGGAGGGGCATCCCTCGCAGAGGATTTGAATGCCTTTTTTGCCCGTTTTGAAGTAACATCTGCAGCAACACCTGCTGAGGCTTTACCACCACCACCACCACTCCCTGGGAAGGCTTTGCCATCATCACTACCATCACCATCATCAGTACAAAGGAATGTAGCAGTCTCTGTGGAAAAAGAAGAGATGAGGAAGGTGTTGAAGGGAATCAACCCAAGGAAGGCCACAGGGCCAGATGGGGTAGCTGGAAGGGTATTGAGAGACTGTGCAGATCAACTAGCAGGAGTTTTCACTGGGATTTTAAATCGATCCCTAGCCCAGGCTATTGTTCCATCCTGCCTAAAGTCCTCTATTATCGTTCCAATAGCAAAAAAACCTAACCCAGAAGATCTGAATGACTTTCGTCCAGTAGCACTCACACCTATAATCATGAAGTGCTTTGAAAAGCTGGTACGAAATCATGTCATTGCCTGCCTACCAGAGGGACTGGACACATTCCAATTTGCTTATAAAACAAAAAGATCGACAGAGGACGCTGTGGCGATTGCCCTCCATGCCGTCCTTGCACATTTGGAGCAGCGGGGGGGTTATGCCAGACTGCTTTTTTTAGATTTCAGCTCGGCATTTAATACCATTCTACCACAACGTCTGATGTCTAAACTGGAAGATCTGGGGCTTCCGTTATCACTTTGTGGGTGGATACTGGACTTTTTGTCAGACCGCTCCCAGAGGGTTCGGTTGGGCCCTTATACCTCTAAAATGCTTAAGACTAACATAGGAACACCACAGGAATGCGTACTCAGTCCGCTCCTTTATATTCTCTACACGTACGATTGTGTCGCTGCTCACCCTAGTAATAGGGTTGTCAAATTTGCAGATGACACAACCGTGATTGGGCTCATCCCTGAAAGGGAGGGTGAAACGGACTATAGAGATGAGGTGGAGCGGCTGACAGAGTGGTGCAGAGCTAACAACTTGCTCATAAATACAAGGAAGACAAAGGAGCTTGTGGTGGACTTCAGGAGACAGAAGAGCAATATCCAGCCACTTTTGATTGATGGGGTCTGTGTGGAGAGGGTAACAACGTTCAGATTTTTGGGCATTGAATTACAAGAGGATCTGTCCTGGAGTGTCAACACAAGGGGGCTTGTGAAGAAGGCGCAGCAGAGACTGTACTTTTTGAGAATTCTAAGGAAAAACCATCTTCCGCAGAAACTGCTGCTTGCTTTCTATCACTGTGCCATTGAGAGCGTGCTCACTTATGGCTTATGTGTGTGGTACGGAAGCTGTACTACCCAGGACAGGATGGGGTTGTGCAGAGTTGTTAAGGCAGCAGAGAGCATTGTTGGCTGCCCACTTTCCACATTAGAGCAGATTTATGCCACAAGGTGCCATAGGAAGGCACTGGACATAGTAAAAGATCCATCGCATCCTGGTCACTGTCTCTTCGAGCTCCTGCCGTCGGGACGGAGATACAGGACGATGAAGACAAGAACGAGCCGTCTTAAGAACAGCTTCTTCTCCAGAGCGATCTCAGCCCTGAATGGGAAGCCTGGACTTTGAAAGTCATCTAATCTTCCTTGCTGTACTATACTGTATTGTTTTAATTAGTCCCTGAGAGGGGGCAATGACAATAAAGATATTATTATTATATTATTATTATTAAACTTGGGAACTGGTACCGGTAGTCCCAGGAATGAGACTGGTTGGCAGCAAATGGGTCTTCAAGGCCAAGACAGACCAGAATGGCAAGGTTGTCAGACACAAAGCCAGATTGGTTGCCAGAGGTTTTTCACAGGTACCAGGACAGGATTACCACGAGACCTACTCGCCCACCGTCAAATATGAGAGCATTCGGCTGATGCTCAAAATCGCTGCAGAGGAGAAACTGCATGTTTCCCATCATGACATTAATACAGCTTTTTTGTACGGGATTTTGGGGGAGGAGCTGTACATGCTTCCACCTGATGGAATGCAGATACAGAAGGGAATGGTCTGTAAACTGCGGAAATCCTTATATGGTCTCAAGCAGAGTGCCAGGTGTTGGAACACAAAACTCACTGAGATGTTGCTTTCTCTAGGTTTTCACCAGGGCAAAGCTGATCCGTGTGTGTTTGTCAAAGAGGAGGGGCAAAACAAACTGTATTGTTTATGTTTTGTTGATGATCTTCTGATGTTTTGGAAGAATCAGGCTTTCTACCAAAGCACCCTAGCTCAGCTGAAGGAGCACTTTGACATGAAGGATCTTGGTGAGGTATCCAACTATCTTTCTCTGCAGGTGGAGAGGGACCAAGCAGGTAATTTTCTGGTACACCAAACACAGAAAATTGCTGATGTATTAACCAGGTTGAATTTGGTTGATGCAAACCCAGCAGACACACCGATGGTGACAGGTTACCAGGTAGATAGTACTGCTGAAGCGTTTTCTGACACTACGCTGTACAGATGCATTCTAGGCAAGTTGAATTTCATTGCTAGATGTTCAAGAGCTGACATAGCTGTAAGCACTAAACTGCTTAGCAGACATGCTAATAATCCTACTGTTCAGGATTGGAAAGCTCTGAAGAGCATAGCCCGCTATTTGAAAGGGACTATGCACTACAGGCTGAGGTTCACCAGTCAGAAGACTGGAGGTCTTGAAATCTTTGCAGATGCAAGTTTTGGAAGTGACACCACGGATGGTACAAGCACTTCTGGAGTATGCTACATGCACAACCACTGTTTGTTTGACTGGCTGTGCAAAAAGCAGACGACAGTTAGCCTAAGTTCCTGTGAAGCAGAACTCAATGCTCTGTCATTTTCACTCATGGATTGTGAATGGTTGGTGCAACTGTTTAAGGACATCGGAGTTTCTGTGAAATGTCCTATACAAGTGTATCAAGACAATAGATCCTGTTTGGCTTTGCTGAACTCAGAGAGTTGCAAGCAAAGAACCAAGTACTTGCAGATTAAGCTACATCGTGCAAGAGAGTGTATTCAGAAAGGACTCATTCAGGTGTCCTACATGGCAGGAAATGAAATTCCTGCTGATCTATTGTCTAAGGTTGTTAACAGAGAACAACTTAAGGTTTACGTACAAAGGTTGCAATTGGGTTGAACCACAGGTACTACAGGTTACACGGAAAGGGGGAGGATGTTAGGATATTTCCGTTCCACCTTAAAAGGGAGCAGGATGTTTGTGTCACAGCCTGCGCATTTCCTGTTCACAGGATGTTTATGTTTTCTGTTGCTTTCGTTTTTCTTCTTGGTGTCGAAGACACTGAAGCAGGCAGTCATGTTTTTTTTTGTTCTGATCAACGCTGAATAAAACTTGTAAATAATGCTCTCCTGAGTGCGACTTTTGCTGTGCATTATCTGCTGATAGAGTGTGCATGAGCCCAGGAATGTGGCAATCTATTTCTGGAGCTCGTGTCGCTAATTGCTGATACTGCGTGTCTACGGGAGATCGATGGACGTCCGGAGACGACGCGGAGTCATGATGGACATTATCTCCCTGGCAGTATCCCAACACCTCCTGCCCATACCTGAAGGTTTTGTGGAGGCGCCATAGCCTCAGTGTGTCAGCACCTGCATTGCATGCAGAAGGTCCCAGGTGCAGTCCCTAGCACCTGCAGTTAGAAGCTCAATGTAGGTAGGAGCCTCTCTCTGCCCAAGACCTTGGAGAGCTTCTGCCACTCAGGCTGGAAGTGGGCAATACTGGGCTAAATGGATCAATCAGGTTTAGGATCAGGGACTTCCTTCTCTTAAATGAGCTACCTTCCCAGGTGGATGAGCCCCACTGCTCGTCACTTCCCTCTACAGCACGGGCAGAAACCACCTTCTTGACTGTTGGACCCCCTAGTGGTCTCATCTGCTCAATTGTCCGGAGCCTGGCTGTCAGGGCTGATTCAGCTGCAGTTCAGCATCAAAACTCAGAGATGAGCAGTAAGGTGGACTCTTTCTTCAGAGAGACAAAACCCGACAGAGAAACTCCACAGGCAGGACTAGCCCCAGTTGCCAGAACGGAGGATCTTAGCCTCCTCCTAAGGTAGGGCTATCAGACATCAACAGCTTCTGGGTCTTCCTTTAAGAAGCTCAACAATTTGGGGGTCTTCCTAAAAATAGCTCCACAGCTTTCGGGGTGTCTTGGTTTCTACTTTTAGAAATATGGCATCCCTATCCTAAGGCTCCTCCTCAGTCGGCTGACTTCCCAACAGTCGTGGAGGGGCTCTCTGTGCCTTTTGTTCTGCTCCATGTAATGCCTCCCTTGTTCCTGGGGACAGAGGAGGAGGGGAGAAGGGAACAGTGGACATGGCAGGTGCCTGGGGATCTGTTGCAGCCTCAGCCTCCACCTCCTTCTCCTGCTCCTCCTCAGCTGCCTCAGTCTCCCTTAAACCTGTTGCTTGTTTAGCCTCCAAGCCATCTGCTCCCCCTTCTTCTTCTTCTTCTGACCTGTCTCCTGCATCCCACCAGCAGTCTCCTGGCTTGGGGCCTTCCCACTTTGATGCTTCCCTGGGGGGTTCCCTGGCTGTAGCCGCCCACCATTCCTCCTCCTCTAGCCAGTACCCGACACTAGCTTTGCATGCAGGGGAAGCCCCTAACTCACTGAGGGTTTGAGACCCATCAACTCCCCTCACCTGGTTAGCCCGCCAGTTGAAGCCATTCCTGGGGTGTGGCTGCTGCTGCAGACTGACAGTTTCTAAGAGCCACAGGTGAGAGCTGTAGTGACCAAAGGTGGACAAACTACCCCAGAGGGAGCACAACGTGCCCCCCACCAGAGGTACTACCCCTCCCCTCGCAACCTTGAGTCATGAAGGACAGAGAGTGGAGAGTTGAATGTGTGTAGAAACCAGCCTCCCTTAGGAAACCAAAGTTTACATTCATCACTCCACCCACTTTCACCTGTGGCCCCTCCCACCACAGGTACATGGCCCCTGGAAGGCTTCCCAGAGGAGAATATGGCCCTTAAGACTGAAAAAGAGTCCCCAACTCCAAACTAGTGATGAACTGCCATTGATGGCTCCAGCTGGATGTTGAAATCTCCCTCTAAGCTCCTTCTCAGATCCATGTTCCATTTCAACAACTGGCTTCCTCCTGCAGGTCAAACAGTCCCCTCAGTTCAAGGACCCATTGTTTCTCCATGTGCATTTTCAGCAGCCTCCCATGTGACTGCCAGTGATATCATTTTTCCCATCCTCAGATTTTGCCCCAGCCCCGGCAGCCTAAAATTCTAATCAGCTTATATCTTCAAAGGAAATAAGACATCTCCAGCTGAGCAAGACCTGGTATTTCCCCCTCTTCAGATAGCTCTGGATCTTCAGCTGCGGAGGGGAAATGCCCACGGTCCTTTCAAAATTTCCCATGTATTCGTAGGAACATCACCTGTCTTGGAAAAAAGGAAGGAACAAATGTCTCAGATGCAAGCCCTTTAATCTGGAATTGCTATTCTTAACTCCATGTGGCTGGGGTGTTCTGGGGCTTCTGTACCTTGAACTAATAATTTCTTGTTTGCATGTTCTACCCCAGCTGCTGCTCCCTGTTCAGTTCAGCTGAGGGATTAATTATGCCTTGTCATTTGATTCGTCAGGGTCTGTTCCATACATGCCGGGTGGATAAAACGACTAATTCATGTCATGTCTAACTGGTTTGAGCGAAAGGCTTCTCAGAAGCTAGGGCATGTCATAAAAGACAGCAATGTACAAAAGCGGGTGGAGGGTGGACATTAAAATCAGTCCAAAGAATTCAAATGTCTGGGTGCTCAAGAAATGTTTAAATGATAGCACAGAGCTGTTGGCATAAAAAAGGTCTTCAAGAGATGCCTGAAAGTCAGCATTTCATTACAGATCAGCCTTCTCATGGATTCAGTCACTTGTGCAGACAGCTCAACTTCTGCAACCAATGACCTCCTGCAGCGTGTAGCCACAAAAGAGAGTTTTGGGAGGACTGGAGGACAGGCTTGCAGTTCATTCAGGGCAGAAGCAATGGGAGAAGGGCCATAGCTTAGTGGTAAAGCAGCTGCTTACATGCAGAAGCTCTCCGGTTCAATGTGTTGTATCTCCAGCTAGAATGTCCTCTTTCTGAAACCCTGGAGAGTTTTTGCCATCCATTGTGGACAAGACTGAGCTAGATAGAACCATAGTGGGACTCAGTATAAGGCAGCCTCCTATTGTCCCAGCAACAAGCCTTTGCCCCGCACAGAGGACTCCTTAAAGACATGAAATAAATAAAGCTGCCCTGGAAAGGGATGCTGAACATGAGTCACAATTAGACAGCCCTGGGACAACAAAACACTCGGACACAGTGCCTTTAAAGCACGGACCTGTGCCTAGGAAGCATGGGGCACAAGGTAACTGTGGCTGAGCCTTGAGAGACTGCTGTCCAAGGTGCTGAAGGGACTGAATACAAAGATGCAACTGTTAGCATGTCAAGGGGCATGATGGTGCTTTGAATGCATAAAGCAGTTGCGGCCTAACTTGCACAGTTGCAGAATGAACTGAATTGAGCTAGAAGAAGCAGGACTACATGGGATGTAGAACGCTATACAGGAAATGGCTCGGGGTGGCCCACTGGGAGAAGCACATGATGCAAAAAGCAGCAGTTTCAACCCATTCATGGGAAACAGAGCTCTGAAATCCTGGAGAGCAGCTGACATGACTCAAAATCTAAAGCTGATAGATATCTGGAGAGTGAGACATATGTTTGATAGAGAGTATACTTTTTACAGCTATGTACATGACAACAGTTCGAGAATAGACTCCATATGGATCTCCAAAGAATTGGAAACAAGAGTCAAAAGAATTGAAATCAATCCCAGAACCTTTTCAGACCATAACTCCCTGACTATGGAATTACAAAAAGAAAACCAAATCTCTTTTAGATGGAGACTAAATGATGATTTATTAGACGATCACAAATTTGTGGAAAAAGCAAAAAAGACCTTGATGGATTATTTTGAAATAAACAGTCAAGGGCTAACAAAGTTACAGATGGTCTGGGATGCAAGCAAGGCTGTAATGAGAGGACTCTTTATACAACAAAATTCATTTAAAAGGAAATTGAGAGAGAAAAAGAAAATAGAAATATTAGAGGAAATTAGGAAAAAGGAGAAACAGTTGCCAAACAAAGCAAATAAAGAGGCAGTAAAACAGGCAATCAAAACATTACAAACCCAATACTCAATGATTATAAACGAGGAAATCAGCTGGAAAATAAAAAGAATAAAACAAAAATATTTTGAGCATGCAAATAAGCCGGGGGAGTTGTTAGCCTGGCAGTTGAATAAAAGTGAACAAAGGAACTCCATAAATAAAATTAACATAAATGGCAGAATTACAGACAAGCTGAAGGAAATACGAGAAGGGTTTGTTAAATATTTTTCTGAGTTGTATAGACAAGGGAAAGAAAAAAAAACATTTAAGATAGAAGAGTACATCAGAAATAGCAATATGCCATATTTAAAAGAAGAACAAAGGAACACCCTTAATTCCCAGATAACAATGCAAGAAATACTTGACACAATAAAAAGCTCTAAAAATGGCAAGTCCCCAGGCCCAGATGGCTTTACAGCAAAATATTACAAGATATTAAATGAACAATTAGTGAACCCATTGAAAGATGTCATGAATGAAATACTGAACACAGGCGAAATCCCAGAAACATGGAAACAGGCCTATATAACAGTAATTCCAAAACAAGATGCAGATGTGCTGCGAATTAAAAACTATAGGCCTATTTCCTTGTTAAATAATAACTACAAATTGTTTGCAAATATCTTAGCTAACAGACTTAAAAAAATATTAAATGAATATATACATCAAGATCAAGTCGGGTTCCTACCAGGAAGACAAATGAAGGAGAATATAAGGAATATTCTGAATATAATAGAATATTTGGAGGCTAAAAATGAAAAGAAAGTGGCAATGATGTTTATAGATGCTGAAAAAGCCTTTGCTAATGTATCTTGGAAGTTCATGACAAAGCTGTTAGAACAAATCGGAAGTGGTCCTAAGTTTTTAAAAGCAATAGCAGCAATCTACTCAGAACAAAAAGCTAAACTAATTATAAATCAGGTGATTACGGATGACTGTAAGATCCAAAAAGGAACAAGAGAAGGATGCCCATTATCACCATTATTGTTTATTCTGGTCTTGGAAGTACTTGCCAAAAACATAAGAGCAAATAAAGAGATTACAGGTGTAAAAACTGGGAAAAGTGAATTCAAGTTAAAAGCGTATGCAGATGACCTAGTGATAACAGTGGAAGAACCTAAAACTTCACTCCCTAAAGTAATAGACAAAATTCAGAATTTTGGGGAAGTGGCAGGATTTAAGCTAAATAGGAATAAAACTAAATTATTAGTAAAAAACATGAAGGAAGAAGAAAGAACCGAATTAGAACAAAACATTGAGATTGAAGTCCATAAAAAGGTTAAATATTTAGGGATTTGGTTAACATCAAGAAATATAAACCTATTTAAAAATAACTATGAAAAAATCTGGCTTGAGGTAAAAAGAAATTTAGAAATATGGAGCAGAATGAATCTCTCAATGTTAGGAAAAATATCAGCGATTAAAATGAATGTGTTGCCAAAAATGTTATTTCTTTTTCAATCTATACCAGTCATCCTGAAAGAAGAATGCTTTAAAAAATGGCAGAAAGAGATTTTAAGATTTATCTGGGGGGGGGGGGGGCAAAAGGCCAAGGATAAAACATAAAATACTTACAGATGTAAAAGATAGAGGCGGGTTTGCCCTCCCAGACCTTAAATTGTATTACGAATCTGCTTGTTTGGTATGGATCAGGGACTGGATGATATTGGACAAGCAAGAGGCATTAGAACTAGAAGGACATGACAACAGATTTGGCTGGCACGCATACTTATGGTACGGGAAAGGGAAGATTCATAGAAGCTTTTACAACCATATAATCAGGAAATCATTAATGAGAGTATGGGAGAGATATAAAGACTTATTGGAACAAAAGACTCCGTGGTGGCTTTCACCACATGAAGCATTACTGCTCAAACCACTTGGAAAGAAAGGAAAATGGCTCACATATGTTGATTTATTAAAGGAACATGAGGGGAAATGGAAATTAAGAGATTATGATGAGATCAAAGACCACTTTCAGAGTTGGTTGCATTATCGACAACTACATGAAACATAAAAAGAAGACAGTAAGAAAGGATTTAGTTATACTAGATCTAAGTTTCAAACGGAAGTGATTGAAGGGAAAGTGAAACTACTGAAGGCCGCATATAGCATATTATTAGAATGGGAGACGAAAGATGAAGAGGTAAAATCAGTTATGATTAAATGGGCACAAGATGTAGGTCACAACATTATGATGGAAGATTGGGTTAAATTATGGAAAACTGACTTAAAATTTACAGATTGTTCCCTACTGAAGGAGAATTACATGAAGATGATGTACAGATGGTACACAACACCAGTGCAGTTAGGGGAAATGTACAAAACTAGTTCAAATATATGTTGGAAGTGTAAGGAAAAGGAGGGAACATTTTATCATATGTGGTGGGATTGTAAAGTAATTAAAAATTTTGGGAAATGATATACAATGAATTGAAGAAAATGTTCCATTTACCATTTGTTAAAAAACCTGAGGCTTTTTTGTTGGGGATTGTAGGGAAAGATCTGCCAAAAAAGTTGAAAAACATTTTCATGTATGCGACAACGGCCGCGAGAGTTCTGGTAGCACAAGGATGGAAGACTGAAGAAACCCCAACTAAAGAATCACGGCAAGAAAAGTTGATGGATTATGCAGAACTGGCAAAACTGACATATAGGTTACGGCACAAGGAGAACTGTGACTTTAAGGATGAATGGGAACCTTTTACAAAGTATTTGAAGACGCAACAAAGCGAACTGGACTCCTTGGCAGGTTTTGAATAAACATTCACATTTTTTTTTACTGATAATAATTCGCTAAACAGTTTGAAGATCTACACAATTCTGTAACATGCAGAAAATAGCGTTATTGGAGAAACCAAAGACTGGAACTGAGGGAAGTCGGGGGGTGGGGTGGGAGGATGGGTTTTGTGGGGGGGAGGGGGGAGGGAGGAAAAACAGGGGGTGGGGAAATAAGGATATGTTTTTGGAAAATATGTTTTGTTATAACTTTGAATAAATAAATTAAAATAAAAAAAAAGAATTAGACAGCCCTGGGACAACAAAACACTCGGACACAGTGCCTTTAAAGCACGGACCTGGGCCTAGGAAGCATGGGGCACCAGGTACCTGTGGCTGAGCCTTGAGAGACTGCTGTCCAAGGTGCTGAAGGGACTGAATACAAAGATGCAACTGTTAGCATGTCAAGGGGCATGATGGTGCTTTGAATGCATAAAGCAGATGTGGCCTAACTTGCACAGTTGCAGAATGAACTGAACTGAGCTGGAAGAAGCAGGACTACATGGGATGTAGAACGCTATACAGGAAATGGCTCGGGGTGGCCCACTGGGAGAGGCACATGATGCAAAAAGCGGCAGTTTCAACCCATTCATGGGAAAGAGAGCTCTGAAATCCTGGAGAGCAGCTGCTGGCTGTGGCAGACCATACAGAAGTAGATGGCCCAGTGGTCTCACTGGGTTTTCAAGCCAGAACACAGCTTCAGCGCCCCCAGAACAAACCAATTTTTAATTCCCCAAACTTTTACTAATCAGAGTTTCCTTTTTAAAGCGACAGTAGTTCAATGCATTGACTAGGGGCTTTTCAATGTTCAAAGGCACTTTGGATGCCTTGACTTGCAATCCTTACAACAACCCTGCAGAGCAGTTCAGTGTTATCTCGAGTAGCAGAATAGCGAGGCGCGATGCCGAGGCGGACGCAGGGTGGCCCACCCAAGGAGTTCATGGTAGGGGGACCTAATGAGGCCAAACTCCGTCTTTTGCAGCCCACTCCTGCATATTGTAATAAACAAAAATCTGCCCTTATTCCCTTATGGGGAACACATAATAAGACTGATTTTTACAAAAATTTAGAAGAAAAATTGTTTGAATATATGGACCAAAAGATAGTAATAATGAGAGATATGAATGGAGTGTTGTCAATGGAAATGGACAGACTGAGAGCAACAGGGATGAGTAAGGATGGAAAATTACCTAAGACTTTTTTTTCGATGACAAAGAATTGTAATTTAATAGACATTTGGAGACTTAGACACCCGTTGGGAAAGGAGTTCACATTTCATCCTGAGCCAAATCAATCAATGTCAAGAATAGATCAAGTATGGGTATCCAATGAATTAACTCCGAGAATACTGGATAATGAAATTCAACCAAGAGTAATTTCGGATCACAGTGCAATAAAATTTGAAATAAAAGGATATGAGGAAAGAACCTTCAGATGGAGAATTAATGATTACCTTCTAGATGATCAAAAAATCATTAATAGGGCACAAAAGTATTTGACAGATTATTTTGTAAATAATTGTAACAAGGGCACGAAAATGAAGACAGTATGGGATGCCAGCAAAGCTGTGATGAGAGGATTTTTTATCCAGCAGAATTCATTGAAAAATAAAAGCAGAGAGAAAGGAAAAAAGGAAATTTTAAAGCAAATACAGTGGTGCCCCACAAGACAAATGCCTCGCAAAACGAAAAACGCGCAAGACGAAAGGGTTTTTCGGTTTTTGCGTCGCTTCGCTAGACGATTTTCCCTATGGGCTTGCTTCGCAAGACGAAACGTCTTGCGAGTTCTTGCGAGTTTGTTTCCTTTTTCTTAAAGCCGCTAAGCCGCTAAGCCGTTAATAGCCACTAAGGCGCTAAGCCGCTAATAGCCACTAAGCCGCTAAGCCGCTAATAGCTGTGCTTCGCAAGACGAAAAAACCGCAAGACGAAGAGACTCGCGGAACGGATTAATTTCGTCTTGTGAGGCACCACTGTAATGGACAATGAACAAAAATTAATAAAAAAACCTAACAATTTGAAAATAAGACAGGGTATAAAGGTTTTGCAAAAACAATTTGCAATGATAATAAATAAAGAAGTGGAATGGAATATTAAAAAAATGAGACAAAGGAACTTTGAATTCACTAATAAATCAGGAAAATGGCTGGCGTGGCAGATTAAGAAAAGGAAGGAACAGAATACTTTTAATAAAATCATCATTGAAGGTACAGAAATAGATGATCCGAAAGGGATTAGAAAGGGATTCTTGGACTTTTACAGACATCTATACAAAAGTAGAGAAAAGAATAATATGAGGAAAATAGAAAGATTTTTAAAAGAAAAAGAGGTGCAGAAGATCTCGACAGAAAAAAAAGACAGACTGAACGCCCCAATAGAAACTGAAGAGATAAAAGAGGCAATAAAAGAACTGAAAAAAGGGAAAGCTCCAGGACCAGATGGATTTACGGCAAGTTACTATAAAGAAATGAAACACATCCTACTTGTACCAATGAAAGAAGTTATGAATAACATTATGAAAGAAAGAGAAATCCTGGAAACCTGGAAAGAAGCCTTTATCACATTTATTCCAAAACAAGATTCCGATTTAACACAAGTTAAAAATTATAGGCCTATTTCATTGTTGAATACAGACTATAAAATCTTTGCAAGTATATTGGCAATGAGGATGAAAAAGGTATTACAAGAAATTATACACAAAGATCAAGCGGGTTTTCTTCCGGGCAGGCAGATGAAAGACAATATAAGAAATATAATTGATATTTTAGAATATTTGACTGCCAGGAATGAGAAACAAGCTATGTTAATATTTGTGGACGCAGAAAAGGCCTTCAATAATATATCATGGCAATTTATGTTAAAAAATTTGGAATTGATGGATGTGGGAAAAGAATTTTTTAATGGAATAAAGGCTATATATACAGAACAGAGAGCAAAGCTGATAGTAAATAATATTACTACAGAAGACATAAGAATAACCAAGGGTACAAGGCAGGGATGTCCTCTTTCCCCATTGTTATTCATCTTGGTACTGGAGGTCTTTCTGAAATCAATAAGGAAAAATGGAGAAATAAAAGGGGTGACAGTAGGTCAAAATGAATATAAGGTTAAAGCTTTTGCCGATGATCTGGTACTAACAGTGGAAGAACCATTGAAAAGTGTAAAAAAAAAAAATATTGGAAGAGATAGAGCAGTTCAGTCAAGTGGCAGGGTTTATACTGAATAAGAAAAAGACTAAAATAATCGCCAAAAATATGAATCAAGAGATGATAGAAACAATGCAACAACAAATAGAGATAGAAGTGGTAAAGAAAATCAAATATTTGGGAATATGGTTAACCCCCAAGAGTATTGATCTGTTTCAGAATAATTATATACCAGTGTGGAATGGAATAAAAAGAGATCTGGAGGTGTGGGGAAGGATGAAGATATCATTGTGGGGGAGAATTTCAACGATAAAGATGAGTGTGCTGCCAAAGATGTTATTTTTGTTTCAGACAATTCCTATAATCAAGGGGGCATCAATACTTAAAGAATGGCAAAGAGTAATCTCAAGGTATATCTGGCAGGGTAAGAAGCCAAGAATTCAATTTAAGTTATTAACGGATGCGAAAGAAAGAGGGGGCTTCGCTCTGCCAGATTTGAAACTATATTATGAAGCATCATGCCTCTGTTGGGTTAAAAGAGTGGATAAAATTAGAAAATGGAGAGTTGTTAGATTTGGAAGGTTTTGACAACAGATTTGGTTGGCACGCATACTTATGGTGTGAAAAGAAGAAAATACATAAAGGTTTTGAAAACCACATTTTCCGTAGATCTCTTATAGAAATATGGGATAGGTATAAAAACCTATTAGAACCAAAACTTCCTCACTGGCTATCTCCATTAGAGGTGATGACTGTTAAAAAGATCAATATGAGGGGGAGATGGATAACATATGGAGAGTTGATAATTAAAGAAGCAGGGAAATGGAAAATAAAACCATATGAAGAGGTAAAAGAGTATGTATATGATTGGTTGCATTATTATCAGGTTAATGAAATGTTTAAAAAGGATATTAAAGAGTGTGGGTATGTGGAAAAAGATTCAAAATTCCAAGCAGAAATACTAAGTAATGATTATAAAATCTTATCAAAAATGTATAAAATGCTGCTGGAATGGTATACAAAAGACGAAGAAGTTAAATCGGTGATGGTACATTGGGCCAGAGATTTTGGATATAATATACAATTTGATGACTGGACAAAATTATGGAATGAAAGATTAAGATTTACAGCATGTACTGCGTTAAAGGAAAACGTTATGAAAATGGTATATAGATGGTATATCACACCAGTAAAACTTGCAAAAATGTACAAAACGTGTAATAAGTGTTGGAAGTGTAAAGAAAAAGAAGGGACATTTTACCATATGTGGTGGGAATGTAAAAAGGTGAAAGGCTTCTGGGAAATGATTTATAATGAATTGAAAAAGATGTTGAAATATACATTTGTTAAGAAACCGGAGGCCATACTTTTAGGAATTGTAGGAAATGAAATATGTAAAAAAGATTGTAAACTTTTCCAATACGCAGTAACAGTGGTGAGAATACTCATGGCCCAAAAATGGAAACAGGAAGAATTACCGACGGTCGAAGAATGGAGATTGAAATTGACGGACTTTGCAGAACTGGATAAACTAACGGGGAAGATTCGATATTTGCGAGACCAGAAGTTCACCGAGGACTGGGGAAAATTTACAGATTATCTGAAAAGTATATGTGATGAAAAGACAACGCTTGTAGGTTTTCAAGATGTTCTGTGAAAATATGAGGAATATTGTCAAAAAGGGAATAAGATTGGGGAGGTTATATTTCAAAGGCAATATTAAAATTAGAAAATGTGTGAATAAATAAACAAAATGGAAGATTGGCAGAGAAGCTGGGGGAAGTAAAAAAAAAGAAGGTTATGTCATAAATTCTGATATGGGTTATAGAAACTTGTATTTGAAAATGAATAAAAATATTATTGTCAGGGACTCAGGAGCAGGAGCACTGGGGAGAGAGGAAATGGAGTGCGAAGGGGAAGAATCCGAGGGCAGCATAGGGGAGTATGACAGTGGCCCGAGAGATTCCATGAGCTTCTCCAGCGAATCAGAAGATTCCCAGAAGGGGGCGCCTATGGTCAGGGCAAGGGGGGTCCCAGGGGGGACGCACCAGAAACAAGGAGACAGAGGGGAACCCCAAAGCAGCAGTGGGGGATTGGGACCAGTTTCCCCACCAGAGCGTAGTGGGGGGGAAGAGTCACATGTGTCAGGGCCAGCGTCTCCTCCAGCGGGGAGAGAGAGTGAGTCAGGGCTGACCACGCCTCCAACGGAGGGGAGGTCAGTTGCAGCTAGCCCCCCCAGAGGGGGAAGCAGTGACAGCAGCAGCAGTGAAACGGTCAGGAGAAAGGTTACCGGCTGGGCGCGCGCGCCGAGTTCAAATGTACAGGCGCGGGGAACAGCAGGAGACCCGGATGGGGAACCAGCTCCTAAAGCCCGCCGGAGGGAGGGGGAAGGCTCAGGGGACTCAGCGTCAGAAGAGGCTAGAAAGGGTGAGATCCCAACGGCCAGGCGGAATCAGAGGCGGAAGGAACTGAGGAAGAGGTGGAGTAAGGCTAGAATCTTAAATTGGTGTCAGGGGGGAGGAGACTCAGACGGAGCATCGGCGGTCTAACAGTTGAGACGTAGAGCTGCACGCTGCGGCTCTGGAAGTGAAACTGAACTTCAATAAAGACTTTGTACCTAACAACGAAGCAGCGTTGGTCCTTTGTGAGCTGGGACCTTGGGCAGCTCTGACAATTATATATATAAAAAAACAACCCTGCAGAGCAGTTCAGTGTTATCTCGAGTTGCAGAATAGTGAGGCGCGATGCCGAGGCGGGCGCAGGGTGGCCCACCCAAGGAGTTGATGGTAGGGGGACCTAATGAGGCCAAACTCCGTCTTCTGCAGCCCACTCCTGCATATTGTAATAAACAAAAATCTGCCCTTATTCCCTTATGGGGAACACAAGAGCCCTTCTAGAGTCCTTTGTAGGTTCTCCATCGTTCGGAGAAAATAACAGAGGCCAAGCAGAGAAGATTGAGAAGCAAAGCAGCTAGTAAGCGTGATCTTTATTGAACTGTTGCAACAGGGTGCTCCCCCCACAGGCAGGAGGAGGAGGAGGACCCACAACAAAGATGTGCCTGCCCTTATAGAGACATTTTAAATTGCCCGCCTTGGAGTCCAAGACCACCCCCAGAAACATCATACCTACATCACAGAAAGGGCTGTAGCTCAAGACCACCCCCCAGATACATCGTACCTACATCACAGAAAGGGCGATCTACAACAGACATCTGAGTGCGTTGTTTATCTCCTGTCTGGCAGGTTACCTGCTAGTGCTCACTTGACTGGGTTCCCTGGGGAGCCTGGCCAGTCTTTTGTAATGACAAAGACTTAGTTCCTGAGCCAGGTCACAGGCTCAGCCTATGTAGGAGTGCAAATATCCAGAGATGTAGTGATCAGATGGGATTACTATGAGGAATTATAAAAGACCCTGATGCTGGGAAAGATGGAGGGCACTAGGAGAAGGGGATGACAGAGGACGAGATGGTAGGACAGTGTTCTCGAAGCTACCAACATGAGTTTGACCAAACTGCGGGAGGCAGTGGAAGACAGGAGGGCCTGGCGTGCTCTGGTCCAGGGGGTCACGAAGAGTCGGACACGACTAAACAACAACAACAAAGCTCTCCATTCCTTTTCTGCACCAAACTTGATTATCGGAGGACAGGTAAACACTAGCAAAAGAAAAGGGGAAAAAAGCTGACCTTGTCTTGTGTTTCTTTCCTGGAATAAGAAAAAAATGAAGAGACACGAGAATTCTAAGGTGCCAGAACAAGCTTTGCTGGCTACTGGTAGTAAACAAACCAGAAGAGACAGAAGATGACCGACTTTCCATTGAAGAAGCCTTGACCCGTTTGAATAAAGGTAAGAAGAAAGATAGGGCTCAGTGCTTATGCCCCAATCCAGCAGAGAAGAACAAGACATGTAAATCAGCTCCAGTACGTTTGTCTCTTGCTGGATCACGAACTGGGAATAAAGCTGGTGCATATTGGAGTGTTAGTACTGAACTGCATTGTTTCCAATATGATGTGCTTCTGAATGGGTACTCCTCTTCATCTTTTAGCTCATCAAGCCATACTTTAAAATGGTGTTTACATGTGACTAGGGTTGGGTAAGGCCCTTACCGTCAGGATGTTAATACTTGGATGCTCAGTTGAGGTTTATCCCCTTCTCTTCAGCTGTTTAAGGACTGCCCCTCTTTCTGATTTACTGCCGCTGAACTTTGTGCCATCTGCAGATTTCAACATGCTTCTACTTAAACTGACCCAAACCACTGGTTGGCTTTCATTGAGTTCTGTGGACACAGTAAAAAAAAGCTGCCATCTGGTTTCTCTCGGGATGTTCGGATTGTGGAACACAGATTTGCTCTCCACCGTAACCATGTCTCTCAGCATACCACTTTATTTCCCCCCAGATAGGTGGCTACTATTCACTTGTAGGAAGATGTGCTTATTTAGATTACAACATTGCAGTGGGAGCAAAAGCCACCTTTCTTCTCTCAAGAGGGTTAGTCGAGTTTCTGTTGTTACGGAAAAATCCAGGTGGGAGGCTGCTCAGAGCCCGTGGGTCCCTGCGGAACAAAGAAGGAGTCCAGCCACCAACCGGAGCAAATAGCGGAGACCAAAGTTTATCGCTGTCAGGGGCTCAGGAGCAGGGCAGCGTAGGGGAGTATGACAGTGGCCCGAGAGATTCCATGAGCTTCTCCAGCGAATCAGAAGATTCCCAGAAGGGGGCGCCAAAGGTCAGGGCAAGGGGGGCCCCAGGGGGGACGCACCAGAAACAAGGAGCCAGCGGGGAACCCCAAAGCAGCAGCGGGGGATCAGGACCAGTTTCCCCACCAGAGCGTAGGGGGGGGGGGGAAGAGTCACATGTGTCAGGGCCAGCGTCTCCTCCAGCGGGGAGAGAAAGTGAGTCAGGGCTGACCACGCCTCCAACGGAGGGGAGGTCAGTTGCAGCTAGCCCCCCCAGAGGGGGAAGCAGTGACAGCAGCAGTGAAACGGTCAGGAGGAAAGTTGCTGGCTGGGCGCGCGCGCCAAGTTCAAATGTACAGCAGGAGACCCGGATGGGGAACCAGCTCCTAAAGCCCGCCGGAGGGAGGGGGAAGGCTCAGGGGATTCAGCGTCAGAAGAGTCTAGAAAGGGCGAGACCCCAACGGACAGGCGGAACCAGAGGCGGAAGGAACAGAGGAAGAGGTGGAGTAAGGCTAGAGTCTTAAACTGGTGTCTGGGGGGAGGAGACTCAGACGGAGCATCAGCGGTCTGATAGTTGAGACGTAGAGCTGCACGCTGCGGCTCTGGAAGTGAAACTGAACTTCAATAAAGACTTTTGTACTTAACAACGAAGCAGCGTTGGTCCTTTGTGAGCTGGGACCTCGGGCGGCTCTGACAGTATGCTCCGTCTGCTTTGAATTAACCCTCGCAGCGTGAGTTGGTGCAGCGAGGGGCAAGACTTGGCGTTTTGCGAGCTCACGAAGATAGGCAAAGATGACTACAGAGGACAAGGTGAAAGAACTGCAAAACGCAGTCACGAGGGTGTATGCAGAAGTAGAAGCATCCAGGAAAAGAGAAGAAGAAGCGGTAGCGCTCTGCCGGGATCTACAAACCAGGTGGGAACGTTGGGGCAAAGAGGGGCTGCCAGGACCCAAGCCAGAGGGAGTTGGCCTCGGGAAGAGGGGGGGCAGGATAGTAGCCCACTTCGACGGGAACCTGCAGCAGTACCCTAACTTCAGAGCCGACATAGTTTACGCGCTCAATTTGCTTCGGAAAGACTTTAGAGATGAGGAAGAGAAAGTGGGATTAATAATTACTCATCTGCATGGGGAAGCTAAATCGTGGCTGCGGAATTTGTGGCGCGAAAATGATCCCGCCCTCCAAGATGCCGACGCATTTATCAAAGCTATGGACGCTTGTTTTAAATCAACGGTAGATGTGGATGTGGCCAGGAGGGAAATGCATGGGCTGCAGCAGGGGAAAGCCACGGTGAGACAATATCACTCACGCTTTTTTGCGTTAGTGAACGTGCTGGGCTGGGAGAAAGACTCCGTTGCCGTCAGAAATCTGTTCTGGGAGGGACTGAATGGGGCCGTGAAAGATGAGCTGGCAAGGGGAGAAAGACCTAAAGGCACCACAGAGGTCGTCCAAAGAGCACTGGCGATAGGGGTGCGCCTGGAAGACCGCCCTTGGAGCAGAGAGGAGGGACGTAGGGCAAGCACTCCAGCCAGAACAACTCCCTTCCTACCCAAAGAGACAGGGCGCGCGCTATCCACGCCTCCACTGGGGAGAGGAGAAGAGCCGATGGAGATAGGTGGTGCCAGGGCTCAGACAGCAAGCAGAGCCCAAACACTAGGAGCAGTCAAGGCGAAGACTCATAGAGGGAGCAGGAAGTGTTACATCTGCGACAGTGCACAGCACATGGCCAAAGAGGGTCCCCAGAGGATCCAGAAGCACACTGCAGCCTCAGCAACAGTAAAGGGAGCAGTTCAGCAGCAAGAACAGCTGCAGGGAAAAGAAGAAGCCTGGTTGGAAACGGAAGCACTGGGGCCCAGCCAGGCGAGTCAGTGAAGTAGTCCCCAGAGATTTTACAGCCCACAGACCCCCTCCCACCCAAACCAGTGGTGCAACTCACCGCATCGCTCCAGCTGCCCAATTGGCTCACCCTGGAAGTCCCAATCACCATTTACTCTGGGAGCAACGCAGACTATGTAGGAGTGGACTTCATCAAGCAACATCGCATAGCACTCCTACCAGCCACGATGCCCCTAAACGTCGTCACGGTCGATGGCAGGAAGATACTGGGAGGAGAGGTGGTACAGCAAACACCGCCTATGGTAATGCAAATTGGAAACCACCGCGAAGTCATCAGCTTCAACGTCACCCACCTGTCGGACACGCCCATAGTGTTGGGTATGAGTTGGCTGGATAGGCACAGCCCGGCATTAGCATGGTACCAGCGGCAATTGACCTTCTGCTCCTCCTACTGCGCAGAACACTGCATCCGGACCAGCCAGGAGGACGAGGGGCAAGAGGATGAACCGCAGTTACACCTAGGCATGGTGCAAGCTGTACCCAACAAGTACAAGGAGTTTTTGGAGGTCTTCTGCGAGAGGGAAGCGGATAAGCTGCCTCCCCACAGGCCCTACGACTGCAAGATTGACCTCCTGCCGGGGGCGACGCTGCCGACTGGAAAACTGTATTCCATGTCTGAGGACGAACAGCAAGAACTCAGGGAGTTCATAGATCACAACTTGAAGCGGGGATTCATCCAAGAATCCAAAGCAGTGGAGGGCAGTCCCGTGTTTTTCGTGAAGAAGAAAGACACGCCCCAACGCAGGCTCGTAGTTGATTATAGGATCATCAATTCCAGGACAAAGCCCACAACATTCCCCATGCCCAAGATCGACGACCTGCTCGCGACGGTGAGGAAGGGACGACTCTTCACCAAGTTGGATCTACGAGGGGCGTACAACCTTATACGCATGCGGGAGGGCGATGAGTGGAAGACGGCCATGTTTACACCTTTAGGCACCTATGAATATCGCCTAATGCCGTTTGGTCTACAAAATGGCTCCCATACCTTCCAAGCTTTCATGCATCACGTGTTAGCGGGACTCCTCTACAAGAAGTGCGTCTGCTTCCTGGACGACATCCTGGTCTTCTCGGAATCGCAGGAGGCTCACGAGGGGGACGTCAAGGAGGTCCTGCAGAGGCTACGGGAGCACAGACTTTACGCCAAACTAGAGAAGTGCCAGTTCGACATGACGGAGGTGGATTTCCTGGGCTACAAGCTGTCCGACAAGGGACTCGCCATGGACAGCACCAAGGTCCGCGCGGTGTTGGATTGGAAGAGCCCGCGCAATCGGAAGGAGGTCCAGAAGTTCGTCGGCTTCGCCAACTTTTATCGCAAGTTCATCAAGGGGTTCGCAAAGGAGACGGCGGCCATCACGGACACACTCAGCTCCAAGAAGAAGAAGTTCACCTGGACGGACCAGGCGGAGCAGTCCTTTAGGTGACTCAAGCGTCTCTTCGCGTCCGAAGAACAGCTGCTACACGTAAACCCCAGCAAGCCAATGAGGGTTGAGACGGACGCCTCGGACAGAGCGGTGGGGGCGGTCCTGTTGCAGTAAGATCCGCAAGGGAACTGGAGGCCGTGCGCATTCTACTCCAGGAAACTCAGCAAGTCGGAACAGAACTACACCATCTGGGACAGGGAGTTGCTGGCCATTCATGCAGCCTTCAAGGCGTGGCGGTACTTCCTCGTCGGAGCCAGACACACAGTGCAGGTCCGCATGGACCATAAGAACCTGGAGTACTGGCGCACGGCGCGGTTCCTGAACCAGAGACACATCCGCTGGGCGGAGTTCTTTGCGGATTTCGATTTCTGGATAGAATACGTCCCGGGAGACACCAACGTCATGGCGGATGCACTATCCAGGAAGCCGCAGTATCTCAAGGAAGCAGCACCGGTGGCGGCCAAACACATTTTCGCACCGAAAGCGTGGGCGTGCGCCTCAGCCGCAGTGGAACTGGACGCGGTGCGTCGAGTGCTGCAGACGGATTCGTTCGCACAATCCAAGGTGCGAAGAGGCACAGCGAAGGACGACGAGTTCCAGATACGAGACGGACTGCTCATCCGCAAAGGGGCTCTCTACGTGCCCGGAGACGACCTCCGCGCGAAAGTCTTGCAGCAGCTACACGACGCGCCCAGCGCTGGGCACTTCGGCAAGGACAAGACGGCGGAATTGGTAACCAGAGACTTTTGGTGGCCCAAGATGAGAGGAGAAGTCGCGGATTACGTCTCCAGGTGTGACACCTGCCAAAGGGCCAAGCCAGTACACAGGAAGCCGGCGGGTCTGCTAGAACCCCTACAGACGCCGTTCGAACCGTGGGAGAGAGTGGCCCTGGACTTTGTCACAGATCTGCCCAGTTCGCGAGGCAAAACAGCCGTACTCGTACAAGATCAACTTAGCGTCGGCACGACATCCGCAGACCAACGGACAGGCGGAGAGGGTCAACGCCATCATGCAGCAGTACCTGCGATGCTACGCGAATCAACAACCCTCGACCTGGGTGGACTACCTACCGCTGGCCGAGTTTGCCTACAGCAACACGAAGCACGCGTCTACAGGGGTGACACCGTTCTTCGCCAACAATGGGCGTCATCCTAGAACCTTCCTGGGGTTAGAGATGAAGGGGAGGGGGAGCCACGGGGAGCAGAGCACTTAGCAGCAGAGTTACAGGAGGTCCACAAGCAACTCCGAAGGCACTTGGAACTGGCGAAACACGCCTACAAAATGCAGGCAGACAAGCACAGGAGAGTTGGGGAAGACATCCAGGTGGGGGACTGGGTCTGGTTAGCAGCCCAGGCAGTGCCGGCCAGGACGTTAGCTAAGAGGAAGCTCAAACACAAGCAGCTGGGGCCTTACCAGGTCGCGGCACAAATCAATCCAGTGGCCTTCCGGTTGACACTCCCGGAGGGCTCCAGAATGCATCCAGTCTTTCATAGGTCAGTGCTCACACCCTACAGGGCACCCCACAGGTTTCAGGCGCCAGGGAACGCGCCAGACCCACTTAACGAATCTCCAAAGAGGGAGGGGTCACGGAGGGCGACGCCACTCAACGAGGTCACGGAGATTTTGGACTCGAGGTGGGGGGAAGAGGGGGTGGAATATCTCCTCGCCAGGGAAGGTACCCCAGCCAGCGCCAACAGATGGGTACCGTGCTATGCCGTGGAGGAGCACTACCTCAAAGACGAGTTCCATGCACTCTTCCCACACAGACCTATGCCGGCAGAGTATTTCGACGACTGGCTTTCCACACCCACACTTTCAGCCAGTACGTTCCAGGGTTTTTCATCAGCTGAAGAGACGACGCAAGAAACAAGCTCCCCGGAGGGGTCACTCTCGGGGTTTGCCACAAACCGCTCCTATTGGTGGGACACTCAACCGGAGGTGGGGTGGCGCAGGGAACTGCTGTGGGGACCCTTACACGCAGTCTCACCCGAGGTACCCGGGGGAGGGAAGGACATGGACGTTTTGGGGGAGGATCCTGGATTCGAGCACAACAGCAGAGAGATGGAAGCAGAAGAAATCGACGTCAACGAGCCCATTGCGGTCTGGCCGGATCCCGCGGGCCGGCTGCACACCGGGGGGGAAGACTGGTATCCCGCACTCACACCCACAGCACTGGAGCACCCGGAACCCACACCCAAAGAGGGGGAGCGGGGAAGGGGGGCTTCGAGGGGGGGGATGGATGTCAGGGGCTCAGGAGCAGGAGCACAGGGGAGAGAGGAAATGGAGAGCGAAGGGGAAGAATCCGAGGGCAGCGTAGGGGAGTATGACAGTGGCCCGAGAGATTCCATGAGCTTCTCCAGCGAATCAGAAGATTCCCAGAAGGGGGCGCCGATGGTCAGGGCAAGGGGGGTCCCAGGGGGGACGCACCAGAAACAAGGAGCCAGAGGGGAACCCCAAAGCAGCAGCGGGGGATCAGGACCAGTTTTCCCACCAGAGCATAGTGGGGGGGAAGAGTCACATGTGTCAGGGCCAGCGTCTCCTCCAGCGGGGAGAGAGAGTGAGTCAGGGCTGACCACGCCTCCAACGGAGGGGAGGTCAGTTGCAGCTAGCCCCCCCTGAGGGGGAAGCAGTGACAGCAGCAGTGAAACGGTCAGGAGGAAAGTTGCTGGCTGGGTGCGCGCGCCAAGTTCAAATGTACAGGCGCGGGGAACAGCAGGAGACCCGGATGGGGAACCAGCTCCTAAAGCCCGCCGGAGGGAGGGGGAAGGCTCAGGGGATTCAGCGTCAGAAGAGTCTAGAAAGGGCGAGACCCCAACGGACAGGCGGAACCAGAGGAGGAAGGAACAGAGGAAGAGGTGGAGTAAGGCTAGAATCTTAAACTGGTGTCTGGGGGGAGGAGACTCAGACGGAGCATCGGCGGTCTAACAGTTGAGACGTAGAGCTGCACGCTGCGGCTCTGGAAGTGAAACTGAACTTCAATAAAGACTTTTGTACTTAACAACGAAGCAGCATTGGTCCTTTGTGAGCTGGGACCTCGGGCGGCTCTGACAATCGCGCAACAGGTTCAGAGAGGAATTGAACCCCGAGAACGGGGTGACAAGGACTTTTAAAAGTTCCTATCTTATCCCAGCAGACAGTTCGCTAAACATCACCACTCCATCAGAAAAGGGGAGAGTTATACATGGTTAACATAGGAGGAATGTGTTGGGGTAACATGCAAATACAGGATATGTCTTGGGAAATCCGCTCCACTTCCCTGTGGGGAGGAGTTGTGGTGGACCACGTGGCCACCCACTCCCCACCAGGGGTGGGGGACTCTGTCCCCCGTTGCCTATGGGATCCCGGCCACGTCAGAGCCGGGCCAGCCAACCCCCAGAGGACTTCCTCTTTGGCTCGCTTCCTCAATCACCCGCCCTCCCTCCCTATTTTGCAGGTTAGGCAATGGCCTTGCTGTGGACTTTGGTTGGTCGCCTTGGTTGTCCGAGTGGCCTGGTAGGAATTTTACCACTTGGCAAATTGGCACTGGACACTTGGTTTTCGCCTACCTCGTAGCAATCGTCACAACTTTGTTAGGGTTGCGGTTAGGCATTGTTTGACCTTGTGTGGGGGAGGGGAGATGTGGCCATCACCTGCCCCTCCATGCTTAAGAGTATTCTGTTAAAGGAATCCGGGGGTGTTGATCTAGTCTGAAGCCCAGCTGGGGGGCTAAGGCCTTGACACGACCCCGACGGGAACACCAGGGGGAGCTTGAGTTGGTTCGCATCGACAGGGCTCCCCCTACCGGTGGCTTACCCTTACTGGGACTTCCTGCAGGAGTCAGATATAGTCAGGTCCAATCAATGCCTAAGCCAATACCACTCACATTCTTTAATTTCAATAAAGTTGTGGCCAAAATTTGCCCAGTAACATAAACCTAATATCTGTGTCCTTGTGTGAGTCATTTCCAACGAGGGGAGGGGGCTGCGGGGTCTCGACACCCAAGTACATTCTAAGGACCTACTGCAAGAAGACAATAGAACTTAGGTTTGCATAGTCTGCCGCCTGGGTAAGTCCGGAGGAGAGCTTTTGCCCAGCGATTGTCACCTACGGGTAAAGTATCTTCCTGTGAGTAGGTGACCTCCCGCTTGGGGAATTCTGGCAGGGACTGAGGGGTTCCCAAGTCCTTGGCCAACGACGCAGACTGGCGGTGGAATGAAGAGAATCGGTGAAACCAGTGGTTTTCTATGAATTTCCAAGTGTTTTTAGGCTTTTTTAATACAGACGGTTCTTTTCGGAAGTGGCCTGGCCTGACATTGCTACATTGTATCTAGCTGGACCATAAAGAAGGCTGATCGCCGAAGAATTGATGCTTTTGAATTCTGCTGCTGGAGGAGACTCTTGAGAGTCCCATGGACTGCAAAAAGTCAAACCTCTCCATTCTTAAGGAAATCAGCCCTGAGTGCTCACTGGAAGGACAGATCCTGAAACTGAGGCTCCAAGACTTTGGCCACCTCATGAGAAGAGAAGACTCCCTGGAAAAGACCCTGATGCTGGGAAAGATGGAGGGCGCAAGGAGAAGGGGACAACAGAGGACGAGATGGTTGGATCGTGTTCTCGAAGCTACCAGCATGAGTTTAAGCAAAGTGCGGGAGGCAGTGGAAGACAGGAGGGCCTGGCGTGCTCTGGTCCATGGGGTCACGCAGAGTCGGACACGACTAAACGACTAAACAACATCTAGTTTTGATTGGATTAACAGGGTAACGAGGTTTCGATTGACTCAGTCCGTTGTTTTCGCAGCGGGAGCTGTCATCACCTTGTCAGCGCTCAGTGGAGCGTGCAAAACAGCTGGAGCTGAGCTGCCTCTGCAGAGTCATGGCATTGCTGCGATTGGCTGAAGGGCTACATTCAATGCCATCTGATTGGCTAGAACGCATCCTCATGCAAATACATTGTTCATTCATCAAATACATCGATCGTGTATAGCATCGGGATACGGGGTCAGAAATGGCGCTTTCTTCTCGGGGTTTTGGACTTTTGTGCGGTGCTTGGTACAACGTTGTGACGGGGCGAGGGGAGTCCTAGTGTGGCAGGGTTCCCTTAAAACAAAAAAAATTTTTTTCCTTCCAGTAGCACCTTAAAGACCAACTAAGTTAGTTCTTGGTATGAGCTTTCGTGTGCATGCACACCTCTTCAGATACACTGAAACAGAAGTTGCCAGATCCTTCTATATAGTGAGAAGGTGGGGAGGGGTATTACTCAGAAGGGTGGTGGGAATGGGTGATAGGCAGATAGCTGTGATGAGCCTGTTGACGACTCTTAACGACTGCAATAGGTCTTACAGGAAAAAGCAAGGGGTGAGAAGGTGAAAAATGGCTTTGTCATGTATAATGAGATAAGATCCAATGTCTTTGTTCAGACCAGGTCTCTCCATGGTTTTAAGTTTGGTAATGAGTTGCAATTCAGCAGCTTCTCTTTCCAGTCTATTTCTGAAATTCCTTTGTAGTAATACAGCTACTTTGAGATCTTGTATAGAATGTCCTGGGAGATTGAAGTGTTCTCCTACTGGTTTCTCTGTCTTGTGATTCTTGATGTCCGATTTATGTCCGTTTATTCTTTGGCGTAAGGTTTGGCCTGTTTGTCCAATATAGAGAGCTGAAGGACACTGTTGGCATTTGATGGCATATACAATGTTAGACGATGAGCAATTAAATAGTCCCGAGATGGTATGTGTGATGTTGTTGGGGCCAGTAATGGTGTTGTCCGGGTGTATGTGGCAGCAAAGTTGGCATCTGGGTTTATTGCAGGCTCTGGTGCCAGTGTCCGTGTTACGTCTGGTTGTAGTATTATTGTGGGTTAGGAGTTGTTTAAGATTGGGTGGCTGTCTGTAGGCAATGAAAGGTCTTCCTCCCAGAGCTTGAGAAAGAGAACTGTCATTGTCCAGGAGAGGTTGTAGATCTCTGATGATGCGTTGTACTGTTTTAACTTGGGAGCTGTATGTGATGACTAGAGGTGTTCTGTTATTTTCTTTTTTGGGTCTGTCTTGCAGCAAGTTCTCTCTGGGTATCTGTCTGGCTCTGTTGATCTGTTGTCTAACTTCATCTGCTGGGTATTTTAGTTCTAAAAAGGTTTGCTGTAGATCTCTTAGGTGAGAGTCTCTGTCTGTAGAATTGGAACAGATACGGCTGTAACGTAGTGCCTGGCTATATACAATGGACTGTTTGGTATGTTTGGGATGGTAGCTAGAGGCATGTAGATATGTTTGTCGGTCAGTTGGTTTACGGTATAAGGTGGTGTCTATGCGTCCATCCTGTGTTTTTATAGTAGGGTCCAAAAAATGTATTTCTTGCATAGATTGATTCATTGTTAGGTTGATTGTGGGGTGAAAATCATTGAATTTCTGGTGGAAGGTGTCCAGGGTCTGTTGACCATGTGTCCAGATGATAAAAATATCGTCAATGTATCGCAGGTACAAGAGAGGTTTGAGTGGGTAGGAGTTTAGGAAACGTTGTTCTAAATCTGCCATGAAGATGTTGGCATTCTGTGGGGCCATGCGGGTGCCCATTGCTGTGCTGATGATCTGAAGGAACAGGTCATCACCGAATTTGAAGTTGTTGTGGGTAAGGACAAATTGGCAGAGTTTGGTGGCAAAGTCCGCTGTGGTTTTATCTGAAATTGTGTTCCTTATAGCTTGTAAACCATCGTTGTGTGGGATGTTGGTATACAGAGATTCCACATCCATAGTAGCTAGTATAGTGTTGTTGGGAAGATTATTTAAAGATTGTATTTTCCTCAGAAAATCTGTGGTGTCACGTACATAGCTGGGAGCACTGATGGCATATGGTTTCAGAACAGAGTCCATATAACCGGAGACACCCACTGTAATAGTGCCAATACCTGAAATGATGGGGCGTCCTGGATTTCCTGGTTTGTGTATTTTAGGTAGAAGATAGAAAGTTCCTGGTCGAGGTTCTGTTGGTGTGTTGGTGAGGATCTGTTCTTGGATGTGTGGGGGTAGCTCCTTAACAATCTTGTTCAGTTCTTTTTTGTATTCTTGTGTGGGGTCTGAGTCCAATTTTATGTAAAAGGCGGTATTGGAAAGTTGTCTGTGAGCCTCCTGAATGTAGTCAGTTTTGTTCATGATGACGACAGCTCCACCTTTGTCTGCTTCTTTAATTATAATGTCTGGGTTGTTTCTGAGATAATCTATGGCTCTCCTTTCAGCATGGTTTAGATTTTGTTGTAAGCGATGGTGTTTTCTGGTCACATCTGTTTGGATTCTGTGGCGGAAGCAGTCAATGTACAAGTCCAGTGTGGTATTGCGTCCATCAGAAGGGGTCCATGTGGAGTCCCTTTTTGTGTAACACTTTTTCGGTGGTAGTTGGTGGTCAGTGTTCTGTTGGGAGGGTGGTTGTTGTTCTCCAGTGGGTTGAGAGGTGTTGTGTTGTGGAGTTGTTGCTTGTTCTGCTTTGTCTTGTTGTTGTGTGTGTTGAAAATACTCCATCAGGCGTAAACGGCGGAAAAATGCTTCCAAGTCCCCGTAGAACTGAATCATGTGTGGGGGATTTGGCAGGGCAGAATGACAGTCCATGTGAAAGGACTGATTCCTCAGCTGGGCTGAGTGCTTGCTGTGAGAGATTGACAATATTGTTGATCTTGTTTTGCTTAGTAGCCTGTAGGTTGGAAAGGTTAGAGAGTTTCTTGTTTTTCTGTTTTTTCAGTAGCTCCAGTTGAGAGTGGTAAATGTTTTGTTTTTCCTTTTGGAACTCTTGCCAAGCTTGGTGGTTCCTGATAGAGTTGTCCAATACAAGGAGTTCCTCCTTTATTAGCTTCTGTTTAGAGTAGAGAACGCTGATCAGATGTTTGAGCAGCTTCTTAGAGAAAGTGTTGCATAGTTTTCTTGCATATTCAGTGGGATACGTGGATTGTAGAGGGTTCTTAATTCTAAGACCCTTGGGTATAATGTCCAGGTTCTTGCATTTAGTAAGAAAGAAGATATCAGTCTGTACCTGTGCAAGTTTCTTGGTGAGGTTGATGGACTTCCATTTCATGCGGCTCAATGTGGTGCCTTCCATAGTTCCAGTTACAGATAGGTAGCCGTGTTGGTCTGCCATAGTCAAAACAAAAAAAATTTTTTTCCTTCCAGTAGCACCTTAAAGACCAACTAAGTTAGTTCTTGGTATGAGCTTTCGTGTGCATGCACACTTCTTCAGATACACTGAAACAGAAGTTGCCAGATCCTTCTATATAGTGAGAAGGTGGGGAGGGGTATTACTCAGAAGGGTGGTGGGAATGGGTGATTGGCCAACACGGCTACCTATCTGTAACTCTTCTTTTGATCTTAATGTTATCAAGCAGTCTCTTGCCTTATTCTTCCTTTGTCTTGTACCAAGCCTAAATGCACTCACTATCTTGAATTCATCCTTCTCTAGGCCCTGTTGCCAAAAGTCCAGAAATTCTTTTGTCAGGAAGTCCGCCAAGTTATCTCTCTCACTTTCCGGAACTGATCTGATCCTTAAGTTTCTCTCTTTTCTTTGCAATTCGATCATAGACAAAGTCAGATCATGATCCTCCAATTTCTTAATGACCGGTGGTATCCTCTCCTGGGTAGCAGCGGCAATTTCCTTTGCTTCCTCAGCAATCTTTCGAGTTGTAGCCGAGTCCTCCAAAAGTCTTACAATAGTCTCTGTATTAGAATTTACCTTCCTTCCCAATTCATTGATACTTTTCGTGTTCAGGTCAATTTTTGCTGAGACCTCAGCCACTTGTTTTATTAGTTTCCACAACTTGTTTACTTGTCTCTGTTCCCTGCTTCGTTAAGTATTCCAAAGATACATTAATTTTGCCAAGTGCCTGTGCCAGAGCATCTTCTGTTGACATAGCTCTTACTTTTGTTTGAGAGGCAGCAGCTGCACCCGTGCCTCCGGATGTTGAAGCTCTCCGCTGGTGGGAAATATCAGTCTTGTATTGTCTACCAGATCTTAAGCTTCTTTCTTCAAATTTCCCCTTTTCTTTATCCATAACACTCTCATTCAGAGCCAAGGTCACGTCCTAAACTTGTACTTTTGTTTTAGAAAGGAAATTTCCACTGGCTCTCACTTCTAGTGGCTTAGTTGTTATTGTTGCAACAAAGTCTCCACTAGGGGGAAAAGTTCCAACTTCACTTTGAAATTTTATAACCAATGTCTCTTTAAAAAACCCCTTTTCTCCAATTAGCCACAGTTTCCAATTTATCTTCAATGCTATTTTATGTAAAAGTCCATCCAAAGACACTGTATCTTTACACAGAGTTACTGCTACAAACAATCCCAATGTGCTGACAGTCCACCATTCAGTTTCCCTGTCAAGGCAGTCCGACTCCAGAGATCAAGGCAGCGGATGTTCTTTTTAAATTCGTTCCTTTCTTACAGGCATAAAAAGTTCAATTTCCACCCCCCTTCGCTCCTGCCAAACGGTGGGGAGAAATGCTCTTCCAAACGATAGATTACTAATTTCAAGAAAATATTCACTCTTAAGTTACAGCTTACAGTCACTTTGCTTTAGATTGTCTACACAACGGGAAGGCAGACTTCCTTTTTGTACCTTTCCCGTGCTAGTGCCAAAATTCTTGTTAATTTAATTTCAATTTAAGTCCGTTAATCCTACTCACAAGTAGTTGCTTTTAAGTCCAAATTCTTGGGAAGAAATCAGCGCTCTCCGATCATGGCGATGCGGCTTCACTCAACAGGCTGGGTAGACGACCCTCAGCACCGCGCCGCTCACCCGCTGCCGCTCCGAAGCCTTTAAAAAGGCTCCTTTGCGGTTTTGGGGGGGCGCAAAAGGTGCCCGCCGGGTCTCCTCGTTCACAGGCTTCCGCGCCTGTGATTTTTAGGGGTCCCCGCTTTGCCGTAGCGGCAGGACCCGAACCCGCTGAGCAGACTTCCCCCGGAGCTCGGGGGAAAATCCGCCATTAATCGCTGGCGCTGACCGGAAGTCTTCGGGGCTGAGGAATTTCAAGGAAGCTTTCGACTTGCCCCTACCTACACCTACCTACCCACTGAACGAAGGAGCAAGAAAGCAAAAGGCAAGTTCAGCATTCCAGAGTTTTCCAAATGCCATGGCATCTCAATGGGGCTCCCTTGCCAATTGATGGTAAAGCAAGCCATTGGACAGGCCATCATGCATGAGGACAGTTTTTTGAATGGATTTGAATCACACTTTGCCTTTTTTCTAATTCAAGATAGTGCCTCACGGAAGCAGGGAGCTTTGCAGAGTCCTTTGGAGACTGTGGAAAAGATTGCGCAAGAGAGAGGCTTGGCACCAGAAGAAATTCATAACTTGCTGAACATCGCACTCAGTGCCAAGCTTGGTAAAGAAAACATGTTTGGGCTTCTCTTTCCCCTTGGCAACAAAGTATGTCAACGGAGCTGCATTGCCCTGCCTTCTCCCTTAACAAGAACCGGGGCTGCTTCGAGCTTGTGAGAAATTATCAAGAGTGAAGATGTTCAGAATGTTAAGCAGTGTCTTTCAATGTCTTGCAGGCACAGTGATAAGCACTAGGCTACTGAAGACTCTGATTCCCATTTCCGTAATAACAGAGGATTCTCTTCTTTCAGCTGTGTCTTGGCTCTGTGCTCGCAAGTGTTCTAGTGACTTTCAGGTAACTTGGAAAGCATGGTAATGATGTCTTGGTTCTGAAGAATGATATTTCCCCCAGTCTGACTTAGTTATCCTGGTGATGATTCAGCTAGATGTTGTACACGCTGAGCATATTCCAGAAGGGGTTTGTTGTCTTGGCCTTGCTTTGGCTTACTGAGATCTGTCTTCTCCCTATAGGTGCTCATTCTAAAATGGATAATTGTAACGTTTGACTTCATTGATCAGAAGGAAAATATGAATGCTCTCTATGGTTTCTTCTTCCGCTTCTTACAATATGAGAAATTGGTAAGATAAAAAGGAATGTGTTATTTTGAAGGAACTCGCTTTTATTCTGACATTAACCCAAATCAAACAATAAAGAGTACTTTCTGACCACACAACAGGACACCATGTGAAAAGTGGGGCCTTAAAAATACCTCTCCCATTTCCTTCCTTTTCCTGTCTTGTTCCTTCCCAATGGGCGCCGGTCGCAGCGCCCCCCGGGTGCACGGCATGTTCAGGCAGGCAGGCAGGCAGGCAGCTATCCGATGTCGATCCCGCCCGTTCCTCCCTCCACCCCCCTCAAAGACAGCCGCGCAGGCAGCTATCCGATGGAGGGAGGGAGGGAAATCCTGTTCTGCATAGCTATCAATTCGGGTGTGATAGTCTTATGTTTGCATACTTATGGGAAAATAAAACTAAGTTATTCTAGAGCTTGTATTTGTGTGTATTCATGGTATTATTTGTAGACCCAGTAGATGGCAGTGTGGTGTGGAGAGTGTTTTTGGCAGCTCGTGAAAGGATAGAGGGTGGAACGTTGACCGTTCAAAGGCACTATAAGCAAGATATATATATCTCGCCACATTTTCCTAGCTACGTTTCCCCATAAAAGTATACACTCGAATACATTTGTATCAAATACATTTGGAACAAGTGATTGTTACATTTAAGGAACATTCTCTAGGTGATGAGTTTGGGGGGAAATACAAAAACCCATTCGGATACATTTGGATACATTTAGAAAAGTACAGCATTTTGAGGAAAAATACATTTAGATCCATTCTTAAAGTCAATGAGAAAGATACAGCAAAAAGGATACAATACGATACAGCGAAAAAGGATCCATTCCCCAAGGCACCATTGACCTTCTTGTAGGGTGTGAAGGCAGAATATGATCTATTTGATATTGGTAGGGTCCTTCTCCTTCATTCCCCTCTCTGACCCTGACTCTCTTACGACACAGGGACCATCCCAGAGTGTGGGCACAACTTTTGCCGGTCCGGCCTGATCCAGTGCAGCGGGGCAAAAAGGAGGCTGGCTTCCTGTCCTCAAGGCCGAGTTGGAGTCCAGAGAAGGAGCCTCATCCGCAATCGGCAATTGGCTACCTTTGTCGAAGTAGCCAAGACTCTCAGTCTTCCAGAGGGAAAGGAGGAGTCTGTGAGAAGCACCAGGAGCCCCTGAAACTCTTTTGCAAGGAGGATGAAGCCCCCATCTGTGTGGTTTGGGGCAGATCCAAGAAGCACCAACACCACGAGGTGATTCCTCTGGAAGAGGCTGTCGAGGAATACAAGGTACCTTGAGGGGGAGAAATAGCTGTGTATTCTTCTTGGCAGGTTATCTTCTTAATTCTCAGATCCAGAGTAGGCATGGTATTAATTGGTGGTTGTTTATTACCTTAGAAGCAGCCAAGGGGAAGCCTGAGGGCTGCTGGGATGGCTGGGAGGAGGGAGTCAAAGTCTTTCTCTCTGCCAGGGGGGCCAAGGGATCTTCCCTTTGAAATACAGCAGCTTCATGGGACCATGGCAGGGAGAGAAAGGGTTAACCTCATCCACATCCCCCAGCAAGGTTGCTTTGTACATATTTAGAACACTACAAATGTGAATTGCACATACACAACTGTCAGGGGACTGCCATCGGAGCCAGAGGCGGAGGGAAGGCTCCAGAGGGATGCCGGAGAGGGTCCCAGCAGGCAGAGAGGCAGCCCATCTGCTGGGGAAGGAAATCAGCGTAACACCAGTGGAGAAGGGGGGCAGATGGGGGAATCGGAGAGGAGGCTCCAGGACTCTTCACTGGAGACCAGCGGAGAGAGCACGGGTGCTCCGCTGCCCACACCCTCCCTGCACAGAAGACTTCCACGCAGGGAGAGTAGGAGGAGACTTGGCGTCAAAGAACTTCTTTGCTGGAAGAAGTTCAAGAAACGCCCACTGACGAATTCTGCCAGCGACTGAAACAGCCACAAAGTGAAGGGCTGTCCAGACAGAAAGGGTTCAACCAGGTAACCTAGCCAGGAGTGGCGGCAACTTACGCACAAGCAACCCCTATAACCATTACAGCAATCCGTCAGTCCCCGACGTTGCTTGTGCGCAGCTACAGGGAGGCAGCATAATGAGCCAAACCAGAGAAGCCGGAGGGACGGAGCAAGCAGCTGGAGTGCAAAATCTGGTAGAGAGGAACCGAGATTTGGAACAGCATGTGGCTCTCCTGACAGCGCGGCTGGACAAAAGACGGACTCCGGATGCACAGGTCAGACCCACCCCCATCGCAAGGAAGGTAACGGGGGTGGTACACAAGTTTGGGCGGAAGCCCCAGGACTACAACGCGTTCCGAACGGAAATAGAGTACGCTTTGGAACTGCAGCATAATGACTTTTCTGATGATGGGGAAAGGGTGGCCTATATTGTGGGGCATCTAGAGGATGGGGCACGGGAATGGATCAGGCCCCTAATGGCGACGCAAACTGCTGCCTTGAAGGACCTTAGGTAATTTTTCCAAGTGATGGATGTGATGTATTCCAGTGAAGTGGAGCAAAGTGTGACTCGACGGGAATTGATGGGGTGCAAGCAGGGGAGCCAATCAGTTAGAGACTACTGGTCGCGCTTTGCGATGTTGATCCACCGGCTCGGGTGGGATCTGGACTCTGAACCCATTCAAATGTTGTTTGAGGAGGGGTTGTCCCCAACTGTGAAGGACGAGCTGTCCCGCGCGCCCCGCCCGCAGTCGATGGATCAGCTGACCAAGGCTGTGCTTGCGATTGGAGTGCGGCAGGAAGCGCGGGCTCAGGAGAAACGCGAAGTGAGAGGGGAACGTTGCCATGACTACCGCATTCCTGAAATACCGAGACAGCTTTCCCAGGCGGCTGAGCCAATGGAAATAGATGGCGCGCGCGCGAGGTTTCAAACTTCAGTGAAGGTCGCAAGAGGGAGGGAAAGGATTGGAAAACCACCAAGAAGTGTTTCCTCTGCCAACGGCCAAGACATTTTGCCAGGGTCTGCCCTCAAAGAAAGGCCTGGCAAGGGATGGTGGGAGCTGCTGGCTGTGAGGAGAAGGGGGGAGAAGGGCAGGCGCAGGGAAACAGCAACGCCTAGCTGCCAACCAGCGGGGCCAGCAGCCAGGCCAGCAACCAATAGAAGTGCCCCAGCCTGACCCTCCCAGGGCAGCTATAGCCATAGAAGTGGTGCTAGAACTCCCGAATGGGCACCCAGTCAAGGTGGAGGGGCCGCTGGATTCAGGCAGCTCCTGCAATTTCTTCAGCAGGGACTTCGCTCTAGAGCACCAACTCCACCTGCTGCCCCTGGATTTTCCCTTGCAAGTGACCACCATCAATGGCAGGGAACTTCTGGGAGGGGAAGTGACACACCAGACCCCACCAATGCGAATGAGGGTTTCCAGGCACATGGAGACCATTGCCTTTCATGTAGCCACACTGGCAGGACCCCCAATAATACTGGGGATGAGCTGGCTGGCACTGCATGATCCAGTAGTGTCATGGCATCAGCGGTCAGTCACCTTTGGGTCAGCTTACTGCTTGGAACACTGTCGGGGGGGGGGGGAGAACCCAAGGATGACAGTGGCCAGGGTGGCTGGGCTGGCTGTGGAGCCAAAAGGGGAGGTGCCACCACAATATGCTGACCTGAAGGAAGTCTTCAGCGAGAAGGAGGCGGATAGACTACCCCCCCATAGGCCCTTTGACTGCCAAATCAACTTACTCCCAGGGGCTCAGCTGCCGGTGGGTAAGCTGTATGCCATGTCTGACCGGGAGATGCAGGAGTTGCGGCAATTTATTGACAAGAACCTGAAGAGAGGGTTCATAAGAGAATCAAAGGCGGTGGGGGGCAGTCCGGTGTTCTTTGTGGACAAAAAGGATACTAATCAGCCCAGGCTCGTTGTGGACTACCGGGGCGTCAACCTGGTGTCAGAACCCGTGACTTTCCCAATGCCCAGGATTGACGACATTTTAACACGGGTGAGGCAGGGGAAAATTTTTACCAAGCTGGACCTCAGGGGAGCGTACAATTTGATTAGGATGAGGGAGGGGGACGAATGGAAAACCACCATGTTCACCCCCCTGGGGGCCTTTGAGTACTTAGTTATGCCATTTGGATTACAGTCGGGCTCCGCCTGCTTTCAAGCTTTCATGCACCACGTGTTGGGGTCCCTGCTGTACAAGAACTGCGTAGCCTTTTTGGACGACGTCTTAATCTATTCGGACAATGAGAAGCAACATGTCAGAGACGTCAGGGAAGTGCTAAAGAGACTGCAGAAGCACCAGTTGTGGGTCAAGCTGGAAAAATGCCAATTTCATGCCAGAGAGGTCGAGTTTCTGGGGTACAAGTTGTCAGACAAGGGCCTAGCTATGGACCCAAGCAAAGTACAGGCGGTGCTGGAATGGAAGGCCCCCAAAACCCGGAAGGACGTGCAGAGGTTCCTAGGGTTCAGCAACTTCTACAGGAAGTTCATCAAGAACTTCGCCCACTTGACAGCGCCCATCACAGATTGTCTCAGTAGCAAAAAGAAGTTCGCCTGGACAGAAAGTGCTCAGCAATCCTTTGAAAGACTGAAGAAGGCGTTCGCTTCGGAAGAGCAGCTCCTGCACGTTGATCTGCAGAAGCCCATGAGGCTGGAGACCGACGCGTCAGACCGAGCCATCGGAGCGGTACTATTGCAGCCAGGGGCCCAGCAGGGCTGGAGGCCGTGTGCCTTTTTCTCGAGGAAGCTGAGCAAGTCGGAGCAAAACTACACGGTGTATGACCGTGAACTGCTTGCGATCTATGCAGCGTTTCGCCGATTGAGACATCTGTTAATAGGGGCGCAGCACAAGATCCAGGTTTGTACGGATCACAAGAACTTGGAATACTGGAGGACTGCGCGAGTACTCAACCAGAGACAGATTCGATGAGCACAGGAGTTCTCCAAGTTTTCCTTCGAGATCCGATACGTGCCGGGAGAGGAAAACGTAAGAGCAGATGCTCTCTCCCGGAAGCCGGAGTACATGGAAGGAGAGGGACCGCCGGAGATCCCACACGTGTTCCCCGAGAACCGATGGGTGTGTGGGGGAGCGTTGGTTGGGAAACGAGAACTGGTCGGGCTTACTAGAAACGACGGGTTCGCTCAAACTAAAATCAGGGAACTCCGGGACGGAAGGGAAAACCATGGAGGGTTTGAGGAAAACGAAGTGCTACTGTACTATAAGGGGGCGCTGTACGTACCGGGGGAGACCTTGAGGGGGAAGGTACTCAAACAACTCCACAACAACCCAACAGCGGGGCACTTTGGACAGCACAAAACCATGCTGCTTGTCACCAGGCAGTTCTGGTGGCCAAGGGTGAGGGAAGATGTATGGGAATATGTACGGGGGTGCGACCGCTGCCAGAGGGCAAAGGGGGAGAGGGCGGCCCCCGCAGGGTTACTGGAACCCTTACCCACGCCGGGAAGACCCTGGGAGGTGGTGTCCATCGATTTTATGACAGATTTGCCTATGGAGAGAGTCAGAACTTACAGGGTTAAGAAGTTCTGAGTGACGTCTCACATTCAGAGGCGGGCATAGAACACTGGGAGTGTCTGACTACGCTGACACGCAGAGTGAGTCTAGCCAGATCCGGGAGAGGATCAAGATGGGAGCCGTGTCTCCGGGGAAGTAACGATTTGTTGTTTTTGTAAGAGAATAAAGCTATTTGTAAGATAAGGAAGAAACTGAGCGTCGACTTGATTTATTGAGCACACAAGGCATCATCGGCTCTTGCTTCTGTCGCTGTGCTAAGCTCTGCTAACTGCAGCTGGGGGTCCGGAGCAGAGACACGCAGGCGAAAGCGTGTGGGCTCCGTGGGCAAGCGAAGCTGCCAGTAAATTTCTCCAAAGGTTATGGGGGTCAGCTGACGCTGTGAAGCAAGCCAAGTCCGTGCCGGTGTGTGCGTGCTGCAATCTCCTGCCAGGGAGGAAAGCTGAAAGCCGAGACGCTGAAGCCAGCTGGAGCTGGGAGCTGTGCCTAGATCGTGAGGCAAGGAGCTCGCTGGAGGAGCTGTGCTGTACCGGGTGCTGGAGAAGCTACTACTGTTTGTAAGTAAGCTGGGCCCCGGGGAAGAAGATGGCAGACAGCCATGAATCGTACTCCGTCCCTTTTGAAAAGCTGGACGGCAAGAACTGGGAGGAGTGGAGTAGGAAGCTCAAGGCCTGGCTGGTCGCCAAGGGTCTGTGGGAAGCCGTCCAACAGCCTCCGTTACCCCAACCAGCAGCCGGAGCTTCGGCAGCAGATATTGCGAGCGCACATGCGTCGCAGAGAAAGAATCAAAAGGCCCTGGGAGCTATAGTGCTCAGTTTGGAGGGGTCGCAACTGCCATTGGTTGAGGGGCTTGAGACTGTGCAGGAGGCCTACAGTGCACTGGAGAGAGTGCATCATAGAACAACAGCTGGGGCAAAGATACACACCACCAGACGCTTGTTTGAGATGAAGCTGCGTCCTGGGGTAAGCATCAGAAAGCATGTAACCGAGATGATTTCTGTGTTCAACCAGCTGAGATTGCTGCAAGTGGATTTTTCAGAGGAGCTGAAAGTGTATATTTTGCTCAGCTCTCTGGACAAGAGTTACGACAATCTGTGTCTAACTCTGGAGTCGATGGACCCACAACAGCTGACGATGGAGTACATCGCAGGACGTTTGGGTGATGAAGAAGAACGACGCATCAGAGAGGGCAAAGCTGGTACGGGCGGCTCTTCAGGATCCAGAGGGGCCAGACCAGCAGAGTGCTCAGTTCAGGCTTTTTCCACTCGTCGCTGTTATGTTTGCGGTTCCCCTGAACACCTGCGCCGCTGCTGTCCACAGAGAGAGAAAGGGCAGGAAAGTCCCAAGGACATTTCCCATGGGAACCAGCCCGGGAGAAGAGGCCAGCGTGGGAAGTCGCAGGGACGGCCGGAAGGGGAAGGAGGTGCTTATCAGCTGTCTGCTTCCATGGCTGTTTTGAAAGACACCTGTAAAGGCCCCAAGGAGGGGGGCAGAAGGAACTCTGTTGCTAAGGCAACGAAGGACAATGTGCTACGTTGGGTCATTGACTCTGCTGCTAACAGACATCTCGTGCCTGAGACACCTGGTGTCCAGATAAAGAACTGCAGAGCTGTTTCAGCTGGGAAATCAGTGTGTTTTGCTGATGGGTCACAGAGGCTTGTAACAAAAGCCGGGAATGTTTTTGTTTCTTTCTTGCAGGCGCAGCTGGATGTCTACGTGGCGCCGGGACTGAAAAATTGTCTTTTATCTGTACCGTGTCTTTTACAGGAGGGGTATATGGTTTGTTTTGAGAACAATGTCTGTACAATTTCCAGAGGGGGGAAGCAACTGGTACGTGTTGAGAGAAATCAGAACAACCTCTTTGTTCTAGAAACTCCACTGGAGGAAGTGGGAGTGGGGAATGCTGGGAAAGCTGGGAAAGCTAACATTCACACTCATGTTTCATGTGCATGCGTGTGGCACAAGAGGATTGCACATGGGTCTTGTGATGACTTGCAGATGTTATCAGAATGCACCAAAGGGTGCAAGGTAAGAGAATGTGGTGAAACCCTAAATTGCAGGGCTTGCAGGAAAGCCAAGAACAAGGGATACAGTTATCCCAGGGTGGAGAGAGTAACCACAAAGCCTTTTGAGCTTGTGCACGCAGACCTGTTTGGGCCTATGCCTCAGCCAAGTCTGGGCAAAGCCAGGTTTCTGCTGATTTTGGCAGATGATTTTACTCAGAACTCCTGGGCTTTTTCGCTGAAAACGCAGGAGGAAGCAACGCAACTAATCAGGGATTGGGTTGCGGAGGTGGAACAGAGGTTCTCCACCAAGGTGCAGGGATTCAAGTGTGACCGTGGTTCAGAGGTCACTGGGTCTGCTCTAAAGAGTTTCTTTCGCCAGAGGGGGATACGTCACAAGGTGACTTCGCCTCAGGAGAGTGGCGTGGCAGAGCTGAGGAGTAAAGCTCTGGTCCAAGCGACAGAGATCCTATTGTGTGACTCTGGGTTGCCTCACAGTTTCTGGGGGGAGGCAGTAAAAACGGCCAATTTCACGATGAACAGGTGCTACAATGCAGTGGTAGGTGACACCCTGTATTTCTTGCTCAACGGACAGAAGCCGCAGGTGCATTTCTTCCGTTCGTTTGGTTGCAGAGCCTTGGTGCCTGTACCAAAGTGTCTGCAGCAAGAGGGTGGTCCAAGGTACCAGGAAATGATCTTCTGTGGGTATGAGCCCGCGACAAAGGGGTGGAGATTTGCATACCCAGAAGGTGATCAGACCAAGCTTCTGGTCAGTAAGCATGCTGAGTTCAATGAGCAGCAGGGAAGTAGGTCAAGGCGCAAAGTCAGCCATGACATTGTCTCAGATTGTCTGTCCGAATCTGAGGAGGAGGGAGAGCCAGGTAATGGTGATCTGTTCGATGATCAGGATCAGCACCAGGGGGAGGCGTCTCCACAGGTTGTGAAAGGAGTGTCCAAGAGTGAGCCCTCATCTCCTGTTAGAGTGATGGAGAAAGCTCACAGACGGGTCAAGTCAGAGGGGGAGTCGTCTGATGAAGAAGACGCACTTGCTGGCCCCAGTGGGTCAGAAGAAGAACCCCAGTTTGTGCCCAGGCGGTCTTCACGGGCAACAAAGGGAATTCCACCTGAGAGGTTTCGAGTCACAAATGCGTGGGTCGGTCTCGCACAGTGCGAACCAGAGATTTGTGAGGAGACTCAACAGGCAGGTGGGAAGGTGTGGGACACACAGAGGTCTGTAAAGGTGTGTTCACAAGTCCTCTCAGAATGTGATACGAGAGGGGGTATGAAGAGAGTCAGAACTTACAGGGTTAAGAAGTTCTGAGTGACGTCTCACATTCAGAGGCGGGCATAGAACACTGGGAGTGTCTGACTACGCTGAAACGCAGAGTGAGTCTAGCCAGATCCGGGAGAGGATCAAGATGGGAGCCGTGTCTCCGGGGAAGTAACGATTTGTTGTTTTTGTAAGAGAATAAAGCTATTTGTAAGATAAGGAAGAAACTGAGCGTCGACTTGATTTATTGAGCACACAAGGCATCATCGGCTCTTGCTTCTGTCGCTGTGCTAAGCTCTGCTAACTGCAGCTGGGGGTCCGGAGCAGAGACACGCAGGCGGAAGTGTGTGGGCTCCGTGGGCAAGCGAAGCTGCCAGTAAATTTCTCCAAATTGCCCAAGTCAAGGGGGAAGACAGCAGTCATGGTAGTAGTCGATCTACTGACGAAAATGTGCCATTTCATAGCTTGCTCACATGCGGTGACGGCAGAGGAAACAGCCAGGTTGTTTGTGGATCACATCTTCAGGCTGTATGGAGCTCCCTAAAGGGTCATCTCAGATCGCGGGTGTCAGAGCTGCCCAAGGTCCCAGCTCACAAAGGACCAACGCTGCTTCGTTGTTAGGTACAAAGTCTTTATTGAAGTTCAGTTTCACTTCCAGAGCCGCAGCGCGCAGCTCTACGTCTCAACTGTTAGACCGCCGATGCTCCGTCTGAGTCTCCTCCCCCCTGACACCAATTTAAGATTCTAGCCTTACTCCACCTCTTCCTCAGTTCCTTCCGCCTCTGATTCCGCCTGGCCGTTGGGGTCTCGCCCTTTCTAGCCTCTTCTGACGCTGAGTCCCCTGAGCCTTCCCCCTCCCTCCGGCGGGCTTTAGGAGCTGGTTCCCCATCCGGGTCTCCTGCTGTTCCCCGCGCCTGTACATTTGAACTCGGCGCGCGCGCCCAGCCGGTAACTTTTCTCCTGACCGTTTCACTGCTGCTGCTGTCACTGCTTCCCCCTCTGGGGGGGGGCTAGCTGCAACTGACCTCCCCTCCGTTGGAGGCATGGTCAGCCCTGACTCACTCTCTCTCCCTGCTGGAGGAGACGCTGGCCCTGACACATGTGACTCTTCCCCCCCACTACGCTCTGGTGGGGAAACTGGTCCCAATCCCCCACTGCTGCTTTGGGGTTCCCCTCTGTCTCCTTGTTTCTGGTGCGTCCCCCCTGGGACCCCCCTTGCCCTGACCGTCGGCGCCCCCTTCTGGGAATCTTCTGATTCGCTGGAGAAGCTCATGGAATCTCTCGGGCCACTGTCATACTCCCCTACGCTGCCCTCGGATTCTTCCCCTTCGCTCTCCATTTCCTCTCTCCCCAGTGCTCCTGCTCCTGAGTCCCTGACAGCGGGAAACAATTTACTTCCCGGTTCTGGAGGAAGCTCATGAGCTTGCTGCAGGTCGAGGTGGGCTTCTCGACGGCGAGACACCCGGAAACCAACGGGCAAGCAGAAAGAGCGAACAGTATACTCCAGCAATACCTACGCTGCTATGTCAGCGAGAGATAGAACGATTGGGTAGAGAAACTAGCGTTGGCTGAATTTGCATACAATAACGCTGAACATGTGTCCACGGGAATGAGCCTGTTCATGGCCAATTATGGGTGTCACCCCAGGGCCTTCCCGGGGAGGGGGGAGGAAGGAAGGAGTGGTTCCGCTCCTTCCTCCTGGGCCGTGTTCAGAAAGTGGTGGTGGGGGATGAGTGTTCAGACCCCTGGGCTCTCACTTGTGGGGTGGAAGTGTCCCTCTTGTTACTAGTGAGGGAACAAGCACTTCAAGAAGCAAGTCCGGACTGAGGAGGGAGGGGGAAATCTGCCCATTTCAACTTCTCCCCATTTCTCCTTTCTCCATATTTGTTTTGTTATTTATTTATTATTCTGAAAATGAATCAAATGCTAGGGTGGCTACCTTCTCGTATAAAGATTTTGATACGTGCTTTACCCTCATAAATTCATTTTTTGTGAACATTACCTGGCTGGGTCAACCTTGAGAAATTCAGAGGTGTGAATTTCAAAAGATTGCTGTTTTGGTCTCCATATTTTTCCAAGAATTGCGAATTAGGTAAGTTCTCCTTTGAATGCAGCTAAATGGAGTTTATTTCCCATTGTTGTTCATTATGTGAAAATAATAATAATAATAATAATAATAATAATAATAATAATAATAATAATAATTTATTATTTATACCCCGCCCATCTGGCTGGGCCTCCCCAGCCACTCTGGGCGGCTTCCATAAAAACCAAAACTACAATAAAATATCACACGTTAAAAACTTCCCTGAACAGGGCTGCCTTAAGATGTCTTCTGAATGTCAGGTAGTTGTTTATTGCTTTGACATCTGCTGGAAGGGCGTTCCACAGGGCGGGCGCCACTACCGAGAAGGCCCTCTGCCTGGTTCCCTGTAGCTTTGCTTCTCGCAATGAGGGAACTGCCAGAAGGCCCTCGGCGCTGGACCTCAGCGTCCGGGCAGAATGATGGGGGTGGAGACGCTCCTTCAGGTATACTGGACCGAGGCCGTTTAGGGCTTTAAAGGTCAGCACCAACACTTTGAATTGTGCTCGGAAACGTACTGGGAGCCAATGTAGGTCTTTCAAGACCGGTGTTATATGGTCTCGGCGGCCGCCCCCAGTCACCAGTCTAGCTGCCGCATTCTGGATTAGTTGTAGTTTCCGAGTCACCTTCAAAGGTAGCCCCACGTAGAGTGCATTGCAGTAGTCCAAGCGGGAGATAACCAGAGCATGCACCACTCTGGCGAGACAGTCCGCAGGCAGATAGGGTCTCAGCCTACGTACCAGATGGAGCTGGTAAACAGCTGCCCTGGACACAGATTTGACCTGTGCCTCCATGGACAGCTGTGAATCCAAAATGACTCCCAGGCTGCGCACCTGGTCCTTCAGGGGCACAGTTACCCCATTCAGGACCAGGGAATCCTCCACACCTGCCCGCCTCCTGTCCCCCCAAAACAGTACTTCTGTCTTGTCAGGATTCAACCTCAATGTGTTAGCCGCCATCCATCCTCCAACCGCTTCCAGACACTCACACAGGACCTTCACCGCCCTCACTGGTTCTGATTTAAAAGAGAGGTAGAGCTGGGTATCATCCGCATACTGATGAACACCCAGCCCAAACCTCCTGATGATCTCTCCCAGCGGCTGCATGTAAATGTTGAAAAGCATGGGGGAGAGGACAGAACCCTGAGGCACCCCACAAGTGAGAGCCCAGGGGTCTGAACACTCATCCCCCACCACCACTTTCTGAACACGGCCCAGGAGGAAGGAGCGGAACCACTGTATGACAGTGCCTCCAGCTCCCAGACCCTGAAGACGGTCCAGAAGGATGTTATGGTCGATGGTATCAAACGCCGCTGAGAGATCCAGCAGAACTAGGAAACAGCTCTCACCTTTGTCCCTAGCCCGCCGGAGATCATCAACCAGTGCGACCAAGGCAGTTTCAGTCCCATGATGAGGCCTGAATCCCGACTGGAAGGGATCCAAATGGTCCGCTTCTTCCAGGCGTGCCTGGAGTTGTTCGGCAACCGCTCGCTCAATCACCTTGCCCAAGAATGGAAGATTTGAGACTGGGCGCTAGTTGGCCATCGTGGCCGCATCTAAAGATGGTTTTTTAAGAAGCGGTTTAATAACCGCCTCTTTCAGCGGGTCTGGGAAGGCTCCCTCACGGAGGGCAGCATTCACCACCCCACGAAGCCCATCGCCCAGTCCTTCCCGGCTAGCTTTTATAAGCCAGGATGGGCAAGGATCCAGGAGACAGGTGGTTGGTTTCACTCGTCCAAGCAGCCTGTCCACATCCTCGGAGGTAACAGATTGGAATTGATCCCACTCAACTTGACTAGACAGAACTCTAGCACTCTCCCGCCCCGGCCCTGCTCCCACGGTGGAGTCTACTTCTTCCCGAATCTGAGCGATTTTATCTGAAAAAACTTTGCAAAATCATTGCAGGAGAACATGTGGCCCGTACTGGGCCCCGATGTTGCAGGTGGTTCCGCTAAATTGTGAACCACCTGAAAAAGTCTCCTGCTGCTGTTTTCTGCAGATGCAATAGAGGCGGCGAAGAAATTCTTCTTCGCCGTCGCTATCGCCACTTGGTAGGCTCGACGTTGAGCTCTAACCTGTGTCCGGTCAGATTCGGAATGAGTTATCCGCCACTGGCGCTCTAGCGTCTCAACGATTGTTTCATTGCCCTCAGATCCGTGGAAAACCACGGGGCTGTCCGGGCTCCATGCAATCGGAGAGGGCGCTTCGGAGCCAAACAGTCAATAGCCCTGGTTAACTCCACATTCCAGCGGGCCACCAGGGAATCAGCTGAAAGGCCATCAACATGGGATAAAGCATCCCCTACCACTCTCTGGAAACCATTTGGATCCATTAAGTGGCGGGGGCGGACCATCCGAATTGGTCCCACCTCCCTGCAGAGGGGATGGGTCGCAGAGAAGTCCAGTTGCACCAGGAAGTGATCTGACCATGGCACTTCTTTCGTTTCGCTTTTACTTAGTGTCAGATCACCAACATCCATAGAGGTAAACACCAGGTCCAAGGCATGTCCGCGGCTATGGGTTGGGCCAGACTTATTCAGGGACAGCCCCATGGAGGCCATGCTTTCCACGAAGTCCCGAGCGGCCCCTTGTAAGGTCGTGTCGGCATGGATGTTAAAATCCCCTAGGACGACCAAGCTAGGTGTCTCCAGGAGAACATCCGCCACGACCTGAAGCAGCTCGGGCAGGGAATCCTTGGTGCAGCGGGGAGGTCGGTACACCAAAAGGAATCCTGTACTGCCCCTATTGCCCAACTTCCAGAACATGCACTCGGAAAACTGGGTCTTCCCAATAGGACGCCTGGTGCAAACTAATGACTTCCTAAAAATCACTGCAACCCCCCCTCCCCGCCCACATGACCTGGGTTGCTGTGCGTAAGAGAAACCTGGTGGACAAGCAGTGGCAAGGACAGGCCCATCTGCTTCATCCAACCAAGTCTCTGTCACACATGCCAGGTCAAATCCTCCATCCATGATCAAGTCATGGATGGCAGTGGTCTTCTGAATCATTGACCTGGCATTGCACAGCAGCACCTTCAGGTCATGTGGGTATCCCTTGCTGATTCTAGTATCCATCCGGTCAGGACCAGACCCGGAGGCAGGAATAGTCCTCAGACAACGACTAAACCTGCCCCCTCTGTAATGACATGGTCTAGTCTTAGCGTAACTCCTCCTCCTACCCGTGATCACTGAGATCGGTTGCCCCAGGGCATCCCCCCCTGCGGGACATGCCCCAGCCATTTTGTGGGCTGGGGCCCACTCCCCGGCAGCCCTGACCCCTCCCCCTAACAACAAAATAACACCTTAAACAAACAAATAAAACCAATAAAACAATACAAACAAAAAAATGTAAAAATTACAAAAACATCAAAATAAAAAATAATTCCCCAAGCCCAACCAAACATCCATCCCACCCCCACCCCCCACATACAAAAAATCCAAAAGAATTTTTTTTTAAAAAAAACATTTAAAAACACTCTGTGCCCCTCCGGCAGTAACAACTGTCCTAGTGAGGCCTGTCAGGCCCCGCCCTGGGCCAGGTGGTAAGTGGCAAGAGCAGGGCCCTCAGGCACTCACTCAGGGGAGTCCTCCTGGGCAGCGGCAGCAAGCAGTCCTTGTGAGGCTTCAGGCCCCACCCTGGGCCAGGTAGGTGGTAAGCGGCAAGAGCAGGGCCCTCAGGCACTCACTCAGGGGAGTCCTCCTGGGCAGCAGGCAGCAAGCAGCACGCAGTCCTTATGAGGCTTCAGGCCCCACCCCAGGCCAGGTGGTAAGTGGCAAGAGCAGGGCCCTCAGGCACTCACTCAGGGGAGTCCTCCTGGGCAGCAGGCAGCAAGCAGCACGCAGTCCTTATGAGGCTTCAGGCCCCGCCCCAGGCCAGATGGTAAGTGGCAAGAGCAGGGCCCTCAGGCACTCACTCAGGGGAGTCCTCCTGGGCAGCGGCAGCAAGCAGTCCTTGTGAGGCTTCAGGCCCCACCCTGGGCCAGGTAGGTGGTAAGCGGCAAGAGCAGGGCCCTCAGGCACTCACTCAGGGGAGTCCTCCTGGGCAGCAGGCAGCAAGCAGCACGCAGTCCTTATGAGGCTTCAGGCCCCGCCCCAGGCCAGGTGGTAAGTGGCAAGAGCAGGGCCCTCAGGCACTCACTCAGGGGAGTCCTCCTGGGCAGCAGGCAGCAAGCAGCACGCAGTCCTTATGAGGCTTCAGGCCCCGCCCCAGGCCAGGTGGTAAGTGGCAAGAGCAGGGCCCTCAGGCACTCACTCAGGGGAGTCCTCCCGGGCAGAAAAGCAGTCAAGGAGAACCCTGAGGACTTGTGAGCTGAGAGGGTGGAAGCAGTTCAATTCAAATCCTAATTCTCTTGCCGATGGCTGACCATCTTCCTCACTCAGACCTGCTATGAACCGGAGAGGAGACTGTGGAGAAGTTGAGACACCTGCGCCAGTTCCAGGAGGAGGAGGAGGAGGAGGAGGAGGAGGAGGAGGAGGAGGAGGAAGAGGAAGAGGAAGAGGAAGAGGAAGAGGAAGAGGAAGAGGAAGAAGAAGAAGAAGAAGAAGAAGAAGAAGAAGAAGAAGAAGAAGAAGAAGAAGAAAAGCGTCTGCTGAATCATGTGGAAGAGGTGGAGAAGGAGATTGCAGGGAGAAGGGATGAGCAGCTGGCCAGACTCTGCAGGAAACTCTCCTCTCTTGAGAGGATCATCCAGGTGGGGGCCACTAGGTGGCGCATCGGAAGATGGCTGACAATAACATCTCTCCGACCCATACGAGGTAATTTGGAGGCTATGATGGGGGTAATTAGCCTCCTTAACCCCCCCCAGGATTGTGGGGGGGACGGCCCTTGCCTGCTGTGCCCTATACCACCCCCGAATTTGTGGGGGTGGGGGCACTAGGCACAAAGCCCTCCTGTGGGATTCCGGCACTCCTGGATGCCGTCCCTGATTCGCGCCGCTAGTTGCAAGCATCTTCAAAAGAAACAATTTGGACGAGATAAATTGCACATGCTTCAAGAAAAAAGGGGAGTAAAGACTGCTGACAGAAGAGATCTCTGATAACAAGACAAGAATAAAATATGAGAAGATACGTCAAGATACGGTATGACAAATGACTGAGGGGGGAGGGGGGGAAAAACCTGCCTTCCTTTTTCTTATGTGATTTAACAAGAATCCCCTCCCCTAATGAGTCAGAAACTAAGGACTTAAGCTGTGGATTTAAGGCTGTGTGGAGATAAACTTTCGAACCAAAGCAATGTTTCAAGATGAAGCTGGAAAGCTAAGAGTTTTGGAATGACGCAGTTAAAAATGCCGCCGCCATTTTGGGAGGCATTGTTGGAGCTCTTGGGTCTGGGAGGAGAAAGAGAGAAATAGAGTTGTTTACATATCATGGATCAACTCCTCGGTGGGACTTAAGAGCGACAAATGCCAAATTCATATTTTTTTTTTAAATATTTTATTAGGTTTTTCCGTAATATCTCCAATCATACAATTTTTTAACATCACATATTTTAGCTTAGTAGACCTCCCTCGACTCCTCTGACAATCATTCATGCTTACATCCTATCCACACATTCCTTAGTATAGTATCGCCTTTTAATACATTTTTCCATCCTCTTTTACATTTTTACGATATTCCTTATTTTTTCACAAAGCTTCTTTGAAACACACTAGCGTTATATTTTCTTCACATACAGTTTTCAAATATTCTCTAAATTTTCCCCAGTCCTCTAAAAACTTATTATCTCTCTGAAATCTAACTTTCCCAGTTAGTTTATCAAGTTCTGCAAAATTTGTTAGTTTTACTCTCCATTCTTCCAAGGTTGGAAGTTCTTCCTGCTTCCACTTTTGGGCCATCAATGTTCTCGCAGCTGTTATTGCGTATTGGAAGAGTTTACAGTCCCTCTTATTTATGTCATTTTTAGTTATTCCCAAAAGGAAGGATTCTGGTTTCTTTACAAAGCTATATTTCAGTATTTTCTTTAACTCATTGTAAATCATTTCCCAGAATCTCTTCACTTTTTTGCACTCCCACCACATATGTATAAATGTACCTTCCTTTTCCCCACATTTCCAGCATTTGTTACAAATTTTATACATTTTTGCCAATTTAGTTGGGGTCATATGCCATCTATATACCATCTTCATAGTATTCTCTTTCAACGTGGTACATGCTGTAAACTTCAAGTTTTCATTCCATATTTTTTGCCAATCTTCCAAATCTATACTATACCCTAAATCTTTGGCCCAGTGAATCATTACTGCTTTGACTTCCTCGTCCAACGTATGCCATTCCAGTAAGATTTTATACATTTTGGAGATTATCTTATGATCATTATTAATAATTTCTGTTTGAAATTTCGAATCCTTTTCTTTATACCCTCTTTCTTTCACCTCCTTTTTAAACATATCACTTATCTGATAATAGTGTAACCAATCAAATACATGTTCTTTTACTTGCTCATATGGTTTCAGTCTCCATTTCCCATCTTCTTTTACCACTAAGTCTCCGTAAGTAATCCAATTACTTCTCATATTAATTTTTTTGACTCCCATAACCTCTAATGGGGATAACCAATGTGGAACCCCCATTTCTAATATATTCTTATATCTGTCCCACACTTCCATTAGCGGTTTCCTGAAGATGTGGTTTTCAAACGATTTATAACCCTTTTTCTTCCCTTGCCATAAGTGGGCATGCCACCCAAATCTAACATCAAAGCCCTCTAAATCCAATAGTTTAGTGTTTTTTAGTTTTATCCATTCTTTTATCCAGCAAAGACATGATGCCTCATAGTACAGTTTTAAATCTGGCAGGGCAAAGCCTCCTCTTTCTTTTGCATCTGTTAGTAATTTATATTTGATTCTCGGCTTTTTGCCCTGCCAGATATATCTTGAGATCATTCTTTGCCATTCCTCAAATATCCTTACTCCTTTTAATATTGGGATCATTTGAAATAAGAATAGCATCTTTGGGAGCACGTTCATCTTGATCATTGATATCCTACCCCAAAAGGATAATTTTAGCCTTCCCCATCCCTCCAGGTCTTTCTTAATTTGATTCCACACCGGGACATAATTATTTTGGAACAAATCAATATTTTTGGGGGTTAGCCATATTCCCAAATATTTGACCTTTTTGACGATTTCAATACCCATTTGTTGCTGCAGCACTTCAATCATTATTTGATCCATATTCTTGATTATAATTTTAGTTTTTTTCCTATTTAATCTAAAGCCTGCCACGTCACCAAACTTTTCGATCTCCTCTAGCACTTCAAATGCACTATTCATCGGGTCTTCCACCATTATTACCAAATCGTCGGCAAAGGCCTTAACTTTATATTCATTTTGGCCTACTGTCACCCCCTTTATTCTTTCATTTTTCCTAACTGAACTCAGAAAAACCTCCAAGACCATTATGAACAGCAAAGGTGAGAGCGGACAGCCCTGTCTAGTGCCTTTTGATATTTTGATTTCTTCTGTTATCACATTATTCACTATCAATTTCGCCTTTTGTTCAGTATATATTGCCTTAATTCCATTAAAGAAATCATTCCCCAGTTCCATATATTCCATATTTTTCAACATAAAGTCCCATGAGACATTGTCAAATGCCTTTTCGGCATCTACAAACATTAACATTGCCCGTCTCTCATTCCTAGCTGTTAGATATTCCAAGGTATTTATTATGTTCCTCACGTTGTCTCTCATCTGTCTGCCAGGAAGGAAACCCGCTTGATCCTCATGAATGATTTCTTGTAAAACCTTTTTTAATCTCTTCGCCATTATTCCTGCAAAGATTTTATAATCTGTATTTAATAGGGAAATCGGTCTATAATTCTTTACTTGTGTTTTGTCCGCATCTTCTTTTGGAATAAAGATTATAAATGCATCTTTCCATGTCTCCGGAATTTCTCTCTCTTTTAAAATGTTATTCATTACTTCTTTTAATGGTGTTGTTAAAGCTGTTCTCAACTCTTTATAATACCTTGCTGTAAACCCATCTGGTCCTGGGGATTTCCCGTTTTTCAATTCTGTTATTACCTCCTTAATCTCCTCTATATTAATCGGAGTGTTCAGCCTTTCTGTTGCATCTGTCGGGATCTTTTGCACCTCTTTTTCTTTTAAATATCTTTCTATTTTCCTCATATTATTCTTTTCTTTACTCCTGTACAATTGTCTGTAGAAGTCCAAAAATCCTTTTCTAATACCTTTAGGGCTAACTATCTCTTCTCCTTCCACATTGATTTTATTTATTGTGCTTTGTTCTTTCCTTTTCTTAATCTGCCAGGCAAGCCATTTTCCTGATTTATTTGCAAATTCAAAGTTCTTCTGTCTTAGTCTTTTGATATTCCATTCCACCTCTTTGTTTATTATCATTGCAAATTGAGTTTGCAGGGCCTTAATACTTTGTCTGATTCTTATATTGTTTGGTTTTTTAATTAGTTTTTTCTCGTTTTCCATAATTTGTTTTAATATCTCTGTCTTTACTTTCTCTCTATTCTTCTTCCTAAATGAGTTTTGTTGTATGCAGAACCCTCTCATCACTGCCTTGCCTGCATCCCATACTATACTCATCTTCGTTCCTTTATTACAATTATCCTCAAAGTAGTCATTCACCTTCTTTTGTGCCTCTTGGACAAAATTTTGGTCATCAAATAGGCCTTCATTCACTCTCCACCTGAATGATCTTTCTTCAAAGCCTTTGAGTTCTAATTTAATTGGACTATGATCTGAAATTACTCTTGGTTCGATTTCCACTTGAATAATTCTTGGAGTTAATTCATTAGAAATCCAAACTTGATCAATTCTAGACATCGACTGATTTGGTTCTGAGTAATACGTAAATTGTTTTTCCAGTGGGTACCTTAACCTCCAAATATCAATTAGATTACAGTCTTTAACCATTTCGAAAAATGTTTTAGGTAGTTTACCTTCTTTTGTCCCACTGTCTCTCAGTCTATCCATTTCTGTTGACACTACCCCGTTCATATCACCCATCAGGATTATCTTTTGATCTACATATTCCAGCAGTTTTTCTTCCAAATTTTTATAAAAATCAGTTTTATTTCCATTAGGTGCATAGATCCCGACAATTATTAGTTTTTCACCTTGCCAGTTGATTTGGACAGCTATAATTCTTCCCTCTTCATCCTTAAAAACTTGCTGAGCTTCGATTTTACTTTTTATATACAAAATCACTCCTCTTTTCTTTTCTTTGTCTGATGATATGAATTCGTTTCCAAGTCTTTTATTAACCAAAATTTTCCTATGTCTTTTCGCCACGTGTGTCTCCTGTAGACAGATTATATCTAAGTTTTTCTTCTTTAAGAATTGTTCCACCTTATTCCTTTTTTTTTTATCATTCAATCCATTAACATTCCAATTCCATAGTTTTAACGCCATTTTATTTCCAAATATTCAAAAAAAAAAAAAAAATATTTCCCTCTAACGTATTTTTTTCTTTTTTTTTTTTTATTTTTTTTGTATTTTATAATCTTTCTTCTTCTTCCTCTTCTTCCTCTTCCTCCCCCTCTCCCCCCTCTTCTCCCTCTAACTCCTCTCCTGTTTCCTTCCTCTCCCCCAAATCCTTCACTCCTTTAACCTCCACTCCTCCTGTTGCTCCTTTCAATTCTTCTTCTTCCTCTGCTAGCAGTTCTTTATATTTCCTCTGAAATTTGCCTATCTCTTCTGGGCTGGTCAGTCTGTGTCTCTTATTTTTGTAAGTAAAGGAGATCCCCTCCGGGAACTCCCATTTAAATTCTATATTATTCTTTTTGAGGATCTGCACCTGTGGCTTGTAAGGGTCTCTTCGTTTTAGCAATCTGATTGGGATGTCTTTAAAAATAATTATATAATATCCATCTATCGATAGTCTTTTTTCTCTGTTTTTTTGGAGTACCAAATTTCTCATGTCTCTATCCTTGAAGGTTATTAGACAATCCCCTGGGAGTCTCCTTGCTTTAACCGTTTTCACTTTCATTCTAAAAGCATTCTGTATCATACCTGCTACCTCCTCTGCTTGGAGCTCCAACCATTGTGCCAGTTCTATTATTAATTTTTGTCTAATATTTTCACCTTGGTTTTCTGGGACCCCCCTCAGCCTTAGGTTAACTTCCTGTTGTCTGAGTTCGTTCATAGAAATCGCATCCCACATTTCTTCTTGTACTCTGTTAGTTTCCAAAAGGCCTACCCTAATTTTATCATCTTCACGTTTTAATTCTTTCACTTCCAATTTCGTCTTTTTCATTCCCTCCTCTAACACATGAGTTCTTTTGGATACTTCTTTGATTTGGCCTTTCAATTCATTTACAGTCTCCTCTATTTTCTTATCCATTTTCCCTATCTTTAAATCTACCTGTTCTATTTTTGTTTCTAAATTCTTCTCACTTTGTCTAATTTCTGCAAACATTTTTAAGATTTCTGATCTGAAATCTGATTCTTGCTTAGACCCCTTTCTCTCTGCTGGAGTCCCCCCATCCCCACCTTTCTTTGGTAAATGAGACATTTTCAAATATGGGAAGATAGCAGTAATAATAGTAATTCAGTTCTATCAGTATTTACATAGTTCAAAACCGGTTCTAATAGATCATTTAAAATAACCTTCCAATAGTTCTTCTTAGTGCCACCAATTAGGCTAATCCATTAATTGAAGTGATCCCACATCCTGCATAAAGAAAGATCAAATTCAAAGTTCAAAAATCAAATCCAAATTCGAATTTGTGCTCCGGTCATAAATGTCCAAAGTTTGCAATGAGTTCAGATCAGATACTTAAGTCAATTCTTCCTGCCTCCAAATAGGCTAATCCTTGTAATATTGTTTGCAAAAAGAAGATGTATTTTTGATAAAGCCCCTCTTTATCTTCTATATCTTCTTGCCCTCAATTGGGCTAAATCCCAAAGAAAATCGAGTCAACAAAGGGTTCCAAAATAAATTCAGGCAGACCAAATATATAAGTCCAGCTTTCAGCAACATTGAACCAGCCCAGGGAGGCTAACAAGTGCCAACAAAGTCAGTTGCAATTTTTCTCCCTTCCACCAGGGGGCCAGCCGCCAAAGAGAAAAAAGGGGGAAAAAAACAGGGAGGAGAAGGAAGGGGGAAAAAAAGGGAAGATATTATCCAATTCCCCTCCTCCAAAAGAGGAAAAAAGAAAAGATATGGTAACTGTAGGCAGTCTATATGAATTACTTACATTTATTTGTTAAGGATTCAAAGTTTCAAAGTTTTAAAGGGCAGAGGAAAGCTTAACTTCCGTGCCTTCCTTTCTCTTCTTCTTCTAAGATATTCGGAAACAGTGGGTAATGGCGTCCACGCCGTAACGCAGTAGAGTCTTCCGTTATGCAAAAACTTTCAGAAGTGAGATTAGATTCCTCTTCTTTCCACCATCTCAAAGAAGACTAGTTTGTATCACTCATTATCCAAATATTGTCTCTTTGCTCCCCCTCTACTTCCCTCTCTTGCCAGTTATTTTGTATCCTCGCATATAGTCTTAAAAAAAAAGAAAAGAAAAAAAAAAAGTAGAGCGGGGAGAAGAACTTTAGCCGCTAGCGTCACTTACATTTTCCTCCGCTTTGTTTAGTTCTCTGCGTCTACGCTGATTTCAGGAAAGAATCGAGCTCTTTTAGACTTCCTCTTCTTCGAGTCTTTCCTTAGTTGTTATCCATTTAAATTTTATCTCTTTTTAAGCTCGAATTTCTTTTTTTTTGAGAATCCAGCGCTTCTCCTGCAGGCTCGGGGCTTCGCTTTTTCGGAGACAGCTATGGCTTCCCTCAGCCCGCTTCTCCCCCCGCCGTACTCTTCGCTCCGAAGCGGAGTTACCTGACGGCCGGGAGGTCCGCTTTTCGGCTCCGCGGGAACCAGTGTATCTGAATACCCCTCCAGATACTTTTCAGGGGACCACGGCGCCCTGTGGAACCCCTATTTTCTCCGAAAAGCTCGGGATTTCCTCTAAAGAAAAATCCCCGCCTGACTCAGAGTCGCGCTGAACCGGAAGTCGACAAATGCCAAATTCATGATGGAAAGAGCGATGCTATCTACGAAGGAGATATATGGAAACCATCTGGACTTAGTGGAGGAACGGGAAATCCACACAGGATTATTATTTTGCTTATCGGCTTAAGGAGACTAACAGAAGAGATCGTAAAGGAAAAATAGAAATTATATGAACAAGATATGATGTGGAATGGGACTGATTTGGACATTAACGCAGTAATAAGAAGATGATTTGAATCCCCCTTTGGATCTTGAAGTATGGGTTCCCCCAACAAAATTTAAAAATTTGGCTTTGTAATTATGTGATGTGATTTAATTTGATGTGATTGGCCAGTTAATAAAAATTATTTAAAAAAAGAGAGAGAGAGAGGATCATCCAGGTGATGGAGGAAAAGGGTCAGCAGCCAGCGAGTGAACTGCTGCAGGTAAGACGGCTCCAGGAAAAGGCTGCCTCCCATCCTTTCTGTGCCCCTTTCATGTACGCAAGGAGTGTAGGGGCTCAGTTGACGGAGCCTCGAGTCAGCTTTGTAATGGACAGGAACACCCCAGAGACCTGGGATGCTGAACTCACCTGAAGGCCGACTAGAGATTCTTCAGTCTTCTTGAGGGAAGGGGAGGGGATTTTCTGCTCCTTGCTGATGATTTGCCTCCGAATGCCTTCCCGCTGGGCAATGCTGCCTTCCTGCCCTGCCCTGGGCTTCGCCAAGGATGCAGTCAGGCCTCCTTCTGACATGAGCCAGTCTCTTGACCAAGCTTCTCTTCCCATTCCCTCCACAACTTCTGGGTGGACCCCCTTCCCCATAGATCCTGATCGGCCCCAAATGGTGCTCGGTCACAGTGACCAAAGAGCAAGACAGAGGGACTCATCCAGACTGCGCCACCTTCTCCACTCACAATCCCATATGGCCAGACGTACAAGTGCTTCTGAACGCCCTCTTTAAGGAGGCGGAGAAAGCTGACATACTGGCAAAGGCAGGAGAAGACCTATTACGGAATGATTGCCAGATGTCCCCGTCTCCCGGGGACAGTCCCTGGATTTACAAATCTGTCCCCAACAGATTGTAGATTTGTAGATTTATTAGTAGGGAAGGAATGTTGCGTGATTGGTTCAACGGCACAAGACACATCATATGGGGACTTATGACTAGGCAAAATGGCGGGTGCCACGGCAATGAGCAGCTCCTGAAGCCAGCCAGAGCCAAGTGCACTACCAGGCTGGCTCCGGGCTGCTGAGACTACCGCTGCCACTGCCACTGCCGAGGGGGAACCAGGGATGCCCAGCGCGTCAACTGGGGGAACCGCTGACACACACCCCCCGGACCCAAATTGAGGCGGGAGCGAGAGCGCCCGGCCATGTGGCCGACTGCCCAGCGTCGCTCCAGGGCCAGTAAAAACCCCGGAGCCAACCCAGGGAGAAGGAGAAGGAAGAGAGAGAAAGAGGAAGGAGAAAAAAGAGGGGAGCCCCGACCTTGCGGCCGCTGAGGAAGAAAGGTAGGAGAGCACCAGGAGGGCAAGGACACGGGGCCGAGCCAAGGCCCGACCCGAGCCTACTCCAGGGCAGATAGCACTCCAAGAGATCAGGCTGGGGCCCAGAGGAAGGCCACGCGACAGAGGAGACCCAGAAGAGAAGATATTACTTGTTATTTTTTAAAAAAATGATTTTTAAAAAATAACATTTGTTTCTCTTTTGGAAAAAAAAAAAAAATGTCCCCGGATTCTTTGAAAAAAAATCTGGTAACCTTACCTTAAATCCTAACCTTCTAATTCCAAGTCTCTTCTTTCTCAATATCCCCATTCCGTTAACCGCACCAAGCAACAAGCTGTCAAATACAAGTTTAAAACACAAGCTTTCCTTTGCATCTCGCAGAACTTTAAATGTAATTCGTGGGTTTTTTCACCTGTCCTCCAAACTTAGGTCGTTTTGCCTTCCTTTAAATGGGAAATCAGTAGTCGAGCCATACTTTTTGGTAAAACGTTCGTCTGGATCCCGGAAGTCCTACCTGAGAAGAACAATGGGAGTGTCCGCTAGCGCCAGCCGCTTCTCCTTCTGCAAGCAGCGCCACCCGAATTCCCACCTGGGATGAGCCGCTTGGCGCACTAAACTGAGCCGCCGGAGAAAGACTGGGGCGGGCGGCAAGTGGGAGGGGGAAGTCGTGCGCTTCTGTCCCGTGAGAAAAGTGCTGGGCTCTGTCTCTCCAGTTGCGCTTCCTCGGTTCAGAGATGGACTATAGCAGCTGGGCTGGGCTGCCACAAAGCCCATCAAGGCCACAGGCTGCTAGCATGACTCATCCCGGCTTTCTCATCTGAGGGGAAAGGATGCGCGGTCTTAAATGCTGGCCTTGGCAACTTGGCTGAGCTACCTTGGGCCAGTCCTTGGGCCAGCTTAGCCTCCCACCCCAGCCGCTCCAGGATGGGAAGTGCGTCCCGAGGGAAGCGGGATTCAGGCGGAGGAGGACGTCGGGTTGGGTGGGGGTTGCCAGGAGCAGCACGATGTCCCTCCAACCCCCGGCTTCCACTCTCCAGGCAGGCGCCCAATGTGGCCAGCTGGCAAGGGCTCTTTCTTACTCCAGCCTTTGCGTGCAGATCCCGGGTTCAGCCCCAGATCTCTGGAGCGGAAAGGCTCTTGGGCGTGACTATGAAAGGCAGCATCTGTCAGAATAGGTCATACTGAGCCAGTACAGATGAACGTGACTATTGGTTCGCTTCCTCGGCATCCCAGAACTGTGAAGGTTGCCTCAAATGTTGAGCCGCACAGCTAAGCAAGAAGGAGTGGAGTGTCTCCGGGGGGAGCATAGCTCCCATTCCCTGCCAAACACACAGACAGGACAGTGTGGTGGCACCCAGGGAATAGTTGCAGCAGCCGGATGGCTGGCTGAAACACACACCATTGCACTCTTTTTGAATGGGATTCAATCTGAATCAGCCAGTTAGTGAACTTGGTGCTCCTGTGCAACAAACCCACTACAAAATTGCTCTTCCCCACACACTTCCAGGTCCCTCCAGCTGGGCTTTTCGAGTGTGATGGGTTTTTCTCACTCCAGAGCAGTTTGTCTTTAAGCTGAAGGTCAGCAGGAAAGCAAGGGAGACTAAAAATTTTGCATTTGTTGATATAATAAGGTTTTAATAACTCTAATAATGACTAACTGTGTGGAAATGACTGGAAAAAAGAAAAAAAGGGAAAACCAAGGCTTTCGACTCTTGGTTTTCTGGAAGAAGATCAAAAGACTCCCCTGGACTAGAAGAGACATCTCATTAACAACTGGCGAAATGCCAAAGAACTTTGGATATCTGCTTGGGAGGTTTCTGATGCAGTATTAATTTAACAAGGAGCCAGGAGTGAAACCGAAAGTAGACTGACCAGCTAGCTGAATCCAATTGTATTGCTATGGGGTGGGGGGGGGAACCTCTAACATTTTACTTTTCGATACTTGTACTTCCAGGGTGAATTGAATGTATGGAGGGGGGCGGGTTGGAGGAGCGGAGGAAAGAAGAGCTAACTTGTCCGTGGCTGGGGGCGCAATCTGGACGGTTCTGCCGGGGCGCAAGATCACCTAACTACTGCTCTGCGCCTCTGGACCAGGGGTGGATGGTGCTCATTGGGACTGGGAGGGTGGAAGGCAAGGAAGCCAACAGTAGGTGGCGCCCGAGCCAAGGAGTGGCAGAGCAAATGCGTTCTGTATCTGAGATGGAGTGGGAAGGGGCTGGCAGCCACCGCAGCCATCCCCTGTCTGCCCTCATGGACCGGCCAGAATCCACTGGGCAAATGCTCATCTTGCCAGAGTCTGGGTCTTCTGCTGTTGCTCTCTCAGAAACCGTGCCCAGGTGGGATGTTTCGTTTTTCGTAGCTGCTTCATCCCTGAGGAAGTTGGAGGTGACGCAACTCCTGCATCTCTGACATGGGAAGGTTTGGAGGTATTTCAAATTCCACCCTTCTTCCTTGGCTCCCTGGAAAGAAGGCATCTTTACATTTTGAGCGCATTTCACAGGCCAGGAGCCAAGCACCCCTTCCGGAGGGGGAGAAGAGGCCCAGAAAAGATGAGCCCTTCTCAGCCCAAAGGCGTTCCCCTGAGATTCAGCTTCCGGGCTATGGCTAACCAAGCTAGGAGCAGGAATATTGGGAGCGGGAAGGAACTGATGTCATCTGCCAGAGCAGCTGGCTAATTGAAGGGAATGAGGTGATAACAAGGCTTTCAAATCTGAAAACTTGTTTGCGGCTGATTAGGATAGAGGGAGGTGGAGAACAAGGGCAATCGGAAGCAGACTCTGGGTAGTTGGTTCCTTCTCTTTGTTCGGGTTCCTACGTCACACCAGCAGTTTAAATGGCAACACTCCTTTGCAAGATTGGCCACCTTTTTAATTGTTATGGAAAATCAATAAAATGATAAGTTGCCCCTGCCAAAGGGTTGCATGACATCTGGCTGAAGACTTTTTGTGCTAAAAGTTGAAGCTATGCTGGGGTGTGTGTGTGTGTGTGTCCATGTGGCCGCTGTGTATTCAACATTCCACCCCCTCCAAAGAATCCTAAGAACCTTAGTTTTCCTTTCACAGTGCTACGATTCCCAGCACCCTTTAGAAACCATTGTTCCCAGGACCTTTGGGGTGTGGGTGGGAGGAGATGTGCTTTACGTGTGCGGTGTGCAGGCATCTCCCAGCACATGTGTGGGGGGATTCAAGACTAACTCTTATGCTTTTCTTCCTTAGACCAGCTTGACGTTGAAAAAGAGGTTCTCTGGGTTGAGGAACACACGCAATTTCACAGCGAAGCAGAACATGGGCCGAATGGTCACTCTGCCATTGCATTTGGTGAAGTCAGACTGGCTTTGCAAAGGAGCTTGCCCCTGAAGCCAGTTGGTTGTCTGCCTCTGGCTGGCTGGCGGCTTGGCATCACCAAAACACAAAGAGACAGCCCCATGCAACCTCACACCCAAAGATTTCTGCCCATGCTTCAGACATGCAGCCCTAAGAGCAGCTCTGACTCCCACTCTAGGCCCCTCTGCCCCAGTCTTCCTCCTGATGTAGGCTACAGGATCTGGGAAGTCTGATCCAGCTTTGAGGTGTGGTTCCATATGGCCGTTAGTACTGTTGTGTTTTTGCCAGAGAGCTACGTGGTAAGGAAGATCTCCAAGCACGCTTCCTACGAGGTCCTCTTTAATCCTCAGATGTGCCCACAAAGGCATGATCCAGCACCCTCATGCCACAGCTGCCTCTGGAGTGACCCTCCCTCCGGTAATAAGCGTGCCTCACAGCTGAGTGCCTGGTTGTTTGTGTAGGGCGGAGGCTGGGAATCTTGTGGGCTCCCAGATATTGCCAGATCCAATGGCCTTCTGCCTCAGCCAGCATGGCCGACGGTCAGGGGTGATGGAATCCAACAACATCTAGAGGGCCGACTCTGGGGTTGCGGCGCTCATCTCGCTTTACTGGCCGAGGGAGCTGCCGTGCAGCTTCTGGGTCATGTGGCCAGCAGGACTAAGCCGCTTCTGACGAACCAGAGCAGCACACGGAAACACCGTTTACCTTCCCACCAGAGTGGTACCTATTGATCTACTTGCACTTGGACGTGCTTTCGAACTGCTAGGTTGGCAGGAGCAGGGACCGAGCAACGGGAGCTCACCCCGTCGTGGGGATTCAAACCGCCGACCTTCTGATCTGCAAGTCCTAGGCTCTGTGGTTTAACCCACAGCGCCACCCATGTCCCACTGTTAGTAGTACCCAGTGGCCATTTGTTTTTCATGTCTCCTTTTATGATATGTTTATCAGTATGTGGTTAGCAGCTTCAGATGCTACTGTTTTACAGAGGCTGTTTCGCTTGCTCTTTTTACCCCTTTACTAGACAGGCTGTATTTCTGTGCTGTTTTCAGAGTCGGGAATGCCCATTCCTTCACGGCCAGCATGGAAACACAGAAGGCTGCTTCCGGAGGCGGCACCAACGGCAATGGCGGTCTCCTTCTAACCGGGAGGGAGAAGCTCTGCGGAAAGTGGGTCTGTCCGCTACGGCGAAGCGGAGACCCTTCCAAAAATCACAGGCAGGAGAAGCCTGTGAGCGTGGGACTCGGCGGGCACCTTTAGCGCCCCCCGAATTGGCAAAGGAACCCCGTAAGGGGTCCCGGAGCGTAACGGGAGGCGCGGTGCTGAGAGTCGATTGCTACTTCCGTGGGGCGAAGCCGCACAGCTGTTGCCGGAGAGCGCTGACCTTTTTCCTGTGACAATTCGGCTGCTAAACAACTACCCGTGAGTAGGTGAAGCTTAAGAAATTGGGACTAAAGGGGAAAAAAAAGGGATCAATTTGACACTGAAGCGGGAAGGTGTAAACAGGAAGTCCACCTTCCGTTTTTGTACACAGATCAAAGCAAAGACGTTTCTAAGCTCAGACCTGGAGAGCGGAGCTTTTAAACTTCTAAATCCGGACATTAAAGCGAAAGAACTCCCCCCCCCCCATGATAGTGGAGAGGGGGGGGAAGAGGGGAAAGTGACTTTGTTTCTTCTGGGGAAAATAGAGACAATTGCCTAACTCCTGGGATGGACTGCCAGGTGCATTAGAACTGTTGCATTGAGAGTTGCACTTTCTATGGACATTGTAACTTTTTAATGGTTAACTCTGCAAAGGAGATACTTGTTGAAGGTCTCCTCTGGACTTGAAACTCTTGCTTGCTTTTTCTCTTTTTTCTTGAGGGGGTTTAAGAAAGTTGGAAAAGACTTTTTTACTACTGTAAATTGAAGGACTGCTACAGTATCCCCCTAGAGGAATACTGAAGTTGTACATCCAGCTGGGGGATTTTTCCACTCTGGACTTTGGGGATTTTCCACGGCAAGATCTGTCTGTGGGAACAACCTTGACGCATAGACAGAGGTGGGATGACGGATGGAACAACACGTTCGGGAAAGGCCAGAGTGCAGCAGCCCAGCACAGTTTCCCAGCAACGCAGACCATCTGTTCCTGGCCCTCCTGTGACACAGGGGGAAGACTTTGCACAAGTTGAGCCAAAAGGAATGGCATCAGAAGGGGATTTTACCTCTGTGCTAAATAAAATTTTTGAAAAATTGGAAGGCCTAAGCAAACAAGTTACGGAACAATCAACTAAAATAGACAATTTGGGACAGAAGGTGAATTCTAATACAGAATCTATTGAAAACTGTTGGAAGAATCTGCGTCTAATAGAAAAATAGCTGAGGAAGCAAGAGAAAAAGCAGTGGCTGTAGAGGAAGAAATAAAACCTATGCGTAAACAGATTGGGGATCATCAGTCACTTCTGTCTATGATTGAACTGAGGGAGAAACAGATTAATTTAAGGATCAGGGCAGTACCAGAACTTGAAAAGGATAATTTAAGTGACTATCTTACGCAGGAATTTGGAAAATTTTGGAATTTGGAGTTGGAGAAAGACTTTAAGATAGTAAGTGTGTTTAGACTTGGAAGAGGAGGAAGGAAAAACTGGGTGAGAGACTGTCTGGTTACCCTTCGAACGAAAGAAGAGAGAGATAAAATACTGAGTGCGCACTTCCAGAAGACTTTGGAGATAAACGACTCGAGAGTGGAGATTTTTAAGGATATACCGAAACATCTATTGGACCTTAGATCTAACTACGGTGATCTGGTGACCCTACTGAGAAGAAACAGAATTGTTTTCAGGTGGGAATTCCCCCAGGGATTATCCTTTAACTTGAAAGGGAAAAAGTTCAAAATAAGATCGTTGGAAGATAAGGAAAATTTTTTGAAAGACCACGAAGAAGACCTGCAAAAAGAAGTGATAGAAGAATTAAGAGCTTTAAGAGCAGGAGTACTAGACATAGCACCACCACCTTTGGGACTGGAAAAACAAAAAGAAGTGATACCACCGTCAGAACAAGAAGAACTTTTGGGAGCAGTTGGAGGAAAATAGAATAACTACATCATGTCTCTGCAATTATTAAGTTGGAATATTCATGGATTTAACTCCCCGGAGAAGAGGAAGAAAATCTTGCATTTACTGAAAAAGGAACTGTCAGGGAATCAGGAGCAGGAGCAATGGGGAGAGAGGAATGGGAGAGCGAAGGGGAAGAATCCGAGGGCAGCGTAGGGGAGTATGACAGTGGCCCGAGAGATTCCATGAGCTTCTCCAGCGAATCAGAAGATTCCCAGAAGGGGGCGCCGATGGTCAGGGCAAGGGGGGTCCCAGGGGGGACGCACCAGAAACAAGGAGCCAGAGGGGAACCCCAAAACAGCAGTGGAGGATCGGGACCAGTTTCCCCACCAGAGCGTAGTGGGGGGGAAGAGTCACATGTGTCAGGGCCAGCGTCTCCTCCAGAGAGGGAGTCAGGGCTGACCACGCCTCCATCGGAGAGTGGAGGAACGGAAGGGAGGTCAGTTGCAGCTAGCCCCCCCGAAGGGGGAAGCAGTGACAGCAGCAGTGAAACGGTCAGGAGGAAAGCTGCTGGCTGGGCGCGCGCGCCAAGTTCAAATGTGCAGGCGCGCGGGACAGCAGGAGACCCGGATGGGGAACCAGCTCCTAAAGCCCGCCGGAGGGAGGGAGACGGCTCTGGGGAATCAGCCTCAGAGGAGGCTAGAAGGGGCGAGACCCCGGCGGGCAGGCGGACCCAGAGGAGGAAAGAGCAGCGAAAAAGGTGGAGCAAGGCTAGAATCTTAAATTGGTGTCAAGGGGGAGGAGACTCAGACGGAGCATCAGCGGTCTGACAGTTGAGACGTAGAGCTGCGCGCTGCGGCTCTGGAAGTGAAACTGAACTTCAATAAAGACTTTTGTACTTAACAACGAAGCAGCGTTGGTCCTTTGTGAGCTGGGACCTAGGGTAGCTCTGACAGTATGCTCCGTCTCCATTAAAAACCTCGCAGCGTGAGTTGGTGCAGCGAGGGGCAAGACTTGGTGTTTTGCGAGCTCACGAAGATAGGCAAAGATGACTACAGAGAGCCAGGTGAAAGAACTGCAAGAAGCAGTCACGACGCTTTACGCAGAAGTAGCAGCATCCAGGAAGAGAGAAGAAGAAGCAGTAGCGCTCTGCCGGGATCTGCAGGCCAGGTGGGACCGTTGGGGGAAAGAGGGGCTGCCAGGACCCAAACCGGAGGGAGTTGGCCTCGGGAAGAGGGGAGCAGCCTAGTAGCCCACTTCAACGGGGACCTGCAGCAATACCCTAACTTCAGAGCTGACGTGGTTTACGCGCTCAATTTGCTTCGGAAAGACTTTAGAGATGAGGAAGAGAAAGTGGGTTTCATAATTACTCATTTGCATGGGGAAGCTAAAGCGTGGCTGCGGAATTTGTGGTGCGAAAATGACCCCGCCCTCCAAGATTCCGATGCATTTATCAAAGCTATGGACGCTTGCTTTAAATCAACGGTAGATGTAGATGTTGCTCGGAGGGAAATGCATGGACTACAGCAAGGGAAAGCGACGGTGAGGCAATATCACTCACGCTTTTTTGCCTTACTGAACGTGCTGGGCTGGGAGAAGGACTCTATTGCCGTCAGAGACCTGTTCTGGGAGGGGCTAAGTGGGGCCGTGAAAGATGAGCTGGCAAGGGGGGAAAGACCCCGGAGTACCCAAGAAGTTACCCAAAGAGCGTTGGCAATTGGTGTGCGCCTGGAAGGACGCCCTTGGAGCAGGGAGGAAGGAGGTAAGGCAAGCACCCCAGCCAGGACAACCCCCTTCCTATCCAGAGAGACAGGGCGGGCGCTATCCATGCCTCCATTGGGAAGGGGAAAAGAGCCGATGGAGATAGGTTGTGCCAGGGCTCAGACTGCCAGCAGAGCCCAAACACCGGGAGCAGTCAAGGCGAAGGCTCCTAGAGGGACCAGGAAGTGCTACATCTGCGACAGTGCACAGCACATGGCCAAAGAGTGTCCCCAGAGGCTCCAGAAGCACACTGCAGCCTCAGCAACAGTAAAGGGAACAGGTCAGCAGCCGAAACAGCTGCAGGGGGAAGAAGAAGCCTGGTTGGAAGGGGAAGGACTGGGGCCCAACCAGGCGAGTCAGTGAAGCAGTCCCCAGAGATTTTACAGCCCACAGACCCCCTCCCACCCAAACCAGTGGTGCAACTCACCGCATCGCTCCAGTTGCCCAATGGGCACACCCTGCAAGTACCAATAACCATTGACTCTGGGAGCAACGCAGACTTTGTAGGAGTGGACTTTATCAAGCAACATCGCATAGCACTCCTGCCAGCCACCATGCCCCTAAATGTCGTCACGGTCGATGGCAGGAAGCTACTGGGAGGAGAGGTGGTACAGCAAACACCACCGATGGTGATGCAAATTGGAAACCACCGCGAAGTCATCAGCTTCAACGTCACCCACCTGTCAGACACGCCCATAGTGTTGGGTATGAGTTGGCTGGATAAGCACAGCCCGGCATTAGCATGGTACCAGCGGCAATTGACCTTCTGCTCCTCCTACTGCGCAGAACACTGCATCCAGACCCGCCAGGAGGAGGAGGGGCAAGAGGATGAACCGCAGTTACACCTAAGCATGGTGCAAGCAGTACCCAACAAGTACAAGGAGTTTTTGGAGGTCTTCTGCGAGAGGGAAGCGGATAACCTGCCTCCCCACAGGCCTTACGACTGCAAGATTGACCTCCTGCCGGGAGCGACGCTGCCGACTGGGAAACTGTATTCCATGTCTGAAGACGAACTGCAAGAACTCAGGGAGTTCATAGATCACAACTTGTTTTTTTTTTTTTAAATAAATTTTTATTAAAGTTTTACCAAAGAGAAAAATAAAAATTCACAAAACAAAAAGCCATGGATAAAAGTGAACATTACAAAAGAGAAAACACAAAAAAGACACAAAGGAAAAACAACAGCTAATTAAGAAAGCTAAATTTAGAAAAAGAAATAAAACAAATCCATTTTTCCCAGTATCCTCAAATTCATATGCTTATGTTCTTGACCTCCTCACACCTCCCCCCTTTTGTATTCCCGTTTACATACTTAATTCAGCAAATTCTTACCCTTTTTCAAATATTTTAACTGTATACCATAACATATTTTACGTCGATATTTTTAACCATTTATCAATACCTATTTTACATAATCTTATTAACTTTTGTCACTAATTACCACTTATTACCAATCCAAGCATAATTTTAACATTCATTAATTTTATAGTGTTTCTGAAGATAGTCTTTAAATTTCTTCCAGTCTTCTTCCACCAACTCTTCTCCCAGGTCTCGAATTCTGCCAGTCATTTCCGCTAATTCCATATAGTCCATCAGCTTCATCTGCCACTCTTCCAAGGTGGGTAGCTCTTGTGTCTTCCAATACTTTGCGATGAGAATTCTTGCTGCTGTTGTTGCATACATAAAGAAAGTTCTGTCCTTCTTTGGCACCAATTGGCCGACCATGCCCAAGAGAAAGGCCTCTGGCTTCTTAAGGAATGTATATTTAAATATTTTTTTCATTTCGTTATAAATCATCTCCCAGAAAGCCTTAATCTTTGGGCATGTCCACCAAAGGTGAAAGAATGTTCCTTCATTTTCTTTACACTTCCAACATTTATTGTCGGGCAAATGATAGATTTTTGCAAGCTTGACTGGTGTCATGTACCACCTGTATATCATTTTCATAATATTCTCTCTTAGGGCATTACATGCCGTAAATTTCATACCTGTGGTCCACAACTTTTCCCAGTCAGCAAACATGATGTTATGACCAACATCTTGTGCCCATTTAATCATAGCAGATTTAACTGTTTCATCCTGCGTGTTCCATTTTAGCAGCAAGTTATACATTCTTGAAAGTGTTTTAGTTTTGGGTTCTAGCAATTCAGTTTCCAATTTTGATTTTTCCACCTGGAAACCTATTTTTTTATCCAAATTATAAGCCTCTCTTATTTGAAAATAGTGCAACCAATCTCGCACCTTGTCTTTTAATTTCTCAAAACTCTGCAATTTCAATTTATCTCCTTCTTGTTCCAATATTTCCCAATATTTCGGCCATTTGGCCTCCATATTGGACTTTTTCAGTGCCTTTGCTTCCATTGGTGACAACCACCTTGGGGTTTTATTCTCCAGTAGGTCTTTATATCTTAACCAGACATTAAACAATGCTTTCCTGACAATATGGTTTTTAAATGCTTTATGAGCTTTAACCTTGTCGTACCACAAATATGCATGCCACCCAAAAACGTTATTAAAACCTTCTAAATCCAAAATGTCTGTGTTTTCAAGAAGCAGCCATTCTTTCAGCCAACAAAATGCGGCCGATTCATAATAAAGTTTCAGGTCTGGCAGGGCAAATCCACCTCTTTCTTTAGCATCAGTTAATATTTTAAATTTTATTCTGGGCTTCTTGCCCTGCCAGACAAATCTAGAGATATCTCTCTGCCACTTCTTGAAACAGTCCATCTTGTCCAAAATTTGCAAAGATTGAAACAAAAATAACATCTTTGGCAATACATTCATCTTTATAGCCGCAATT